>NC_065449.1:100042708-101379316 GCF_917563875.1 Diabrotica virgifera virgifera
AATTAACCACCCGATTTTCTGCGGTTATTTAAAAAATCGACTGTTTTTTACCTGACGTTTGACGTTTATTCCAATAACCTATAAAATTCCAGTTGTTGATAAAAATTAAAATAAGATAATTGAAAAGAGTAAAACCACGTAAAACGTTAAATTTAATTATTTTGTCATTTAAAGATGTTTAGAGAACATCATATATCCCATAATACTAATCGTTCACTAATATGGAAGTGCAATTGAAAATACTATTTTAGTTTTTAAATACTTTTACATTATGGGTATATAAAATGGGGAATTTCTGGAGAATATAATATTATTAGGGAATAGTGGATATCCCAGTCCTCAACTACAACTACCCAATGACACATGACACCATTGCAGAATATTCAGACAGAAGTTGTTTTACAATCAATCACAAATCCCTTCAAGAGTTGTTATTGAAAGAACATTTGGTATTTTGAAGAGATTTCCCATTTTAACATATGTAATGAGATGCAAGTTACCTTTTCTTCAAAGAATAATATCAGCTTGTTCAGTTTTACACAATATTGCAGTAGATAATAGATAGATAATAGAGAAAACCTTGAAATAGTGGCAAATGGGTGTGCTGTTGATATTGATATATTAGAAGCTGTGGCAGTACATTTTCAACCAGAAGATAATCTAATGAAACTAAATTGTGTGTGTGTTTGTTTAAAAATATTGTTTGACATTTAAAGCTAGCTTAAATTAATTTTATTTTTGTTGGACTGCAGTTTGTTAATAAATTAATATTAATATTATATCGGTGACTGAGTTTAAGTACTTTATGTTCATTAGCAGGTTTTCAATAATAAATTTATAAATATTATACATGCTATTGGTGTTTAATCTTTTATCATTTAAAATATGTTCATTACTATCCATTATGACCCTCTCTTTTCACCTTTGGATAACTAGTTATCAGGAAGTTTATCTGACAGATTAGATACTAACAGATATCTGACAGAGAAATACTTCCCGTTAACTAGTTATCCGGAGCTGAAAAGATAGATACTAAAGATATAGAGGATACTGCTATATAAACTTCCCAATAATTAGTTATCTGGAAATGAAAAGACCTCTAATATCTAATCTGTCAGATAAACTTCCCGATAGACAAAAATATAATAGAAGAATTAACCTTTATGATGGTTTTTTATTAATTTTTTTTGGCAGTGTTTAAATAAACAAATACTGAGGGCATGAAATGGATCACAAACAAGGATGTTCTAGGAGGAATGAAAAAAGAATTGGAGATTGTGTTTACCATTAAACACATAAAACTGCAGTATCTGGGACACATATGAGAAATCAACACCGTTACTTCCTGATGCAGTACATATTGCAAGGTACAGTCAAAGCTAAGCGAAGACCCAGTAGAGGGAGAAGATCAATGGAACTGTTTCGAATCGCAGCTAGCAAGGTTATGATTGCTAATATGATTTCCAACATTCGAAACAGATAGGAATCAAAAGAAGATGGCATGAAAATGAAAGTGTATTACCTAATACTTTTGACTAAAATCTTTATAGATTCTAATCTATAAAAAGATTAAATTTTCAAATATAAATACTTGAGCCTTTGTTTTATTTTGTTAACCTGTTGTTATATATTTGTTGAATTGAACTCTATTTTGAATCTAGAATTTTAACGATATTAAAATTTATTGAAATTACCTCTTTATATCTATAATAAAAAATATTTATTTCTATACAAAAATGTAAAATATATTGAGTTTAATAAATGAGTTAATGATATTCTATGTCTGATCACTGTAAGTAGTAACACTTTAAAATTATTTACATACTTTTTACTTTTTGTAATAACTCTAGCTTAAATAAAATGTTCTTTTTTATATTCGTTTGGGTCAAAAGTCAAAACATCAATAATCTATACCTGAGAATATTACTGTAGAGTTCTTTTTAATAAATAAAACCCAACATACAACTTTAATGATGAAAGTTTAATCAAATATCAATCCCACAATAATATATAAATTATTAATCCAAAGAAGCGACAACACGATAAATTCCAAAAACAAGTGAAGTTAGAGCTTTCTTCACATTTTTAACACGTTATGTCAAAATAAAGGAACTTTTATAATCATCTTACTGTGAATGCGGAAAAATTGAGTATCTAGATCATATTCTTCTAAAGTGTCCAATAAGAGTATCCAAGCAGTTTAATTTGAGAATCGAACTTACAAAATTAGGAGTACCAAAGAATTCCAATGTTCAAAATATATTGCAACATCTTACCCACAAACAACTAGAGGCAGTGATTATTCATTTACACATTAACAAAATGGTAAATCAAGGCAACATTTTTAGGTTTTCATTTCAGTGTTGCAGCATTGATTAGAGCAAGACGAGCTGCAATACAATCAAATGTACTGACAGATGCACAAGTATGCAAGCCAAGAAAGAGAGTAAGAAGAAGGAACTTTTATTAAAGGATCGATGTTAAATAGGGTTTCGATATCTCTCTATTATCTAATAAAGTATCATAGTATCATCATAGATTATAATTTATAAAAATGGATTTATCATCAAGTTCATCTTGAGGATTTGGAAGATATAATGCATATGCTACCAAATATAAGATCTGTAAGAGATCGCAATGAATTGTATAGTATAATAAGTAAGTATAATGAAGATGAATTTAAAACAAGGTATATCTTCCCATATAACAAGCTAATATTTTCCCATGCAATGGCTTTTTGTTTATTTTTCACACCATCTGTTTGTTTATTTTCTACTATAAATTTATATTTAATTGTTAAATCTAAAATTATATCTTTCTCTAAACTAGAGAAGTGGCTTCCTTTATTTTCCATCGTAAGTATGAATAGTATGATAAGTATAATACAAACAAATTTGCAAGAAAACAATGTAGTGTTCCATAACCAGTGATGTGGGATAGACATAACCTCATAACATAGACATAACCTTACAAACTACAAACAAAACTTTCTTTGACAATCTTTTTTGACAGACGACACTCGGATTCGAATGAAATAATCGAATGAAGTACGATGTTGCCACTTATATATTGTCGGTTTGTAAACCAACAGTTTTTTTGAATGGTGCAACCCGTTTGAAAAATAACCATTGATCATCGATTTAAATCGTAGAATTGACGGTTAGCAAATCAGTTGATTTACAGTCTGTTGGTGCAACTGGGCATTAGTCTTTTTTGATAAGTCACCTTTTATCGAGATGTGGCTTCTTTTTCAAAATATACCTAAAAATGTAAATTATAAATACATTATGTGGTGTATTATACAAATATGTGGTGGATTCGACAAATATTCAAAATATCTCGATAAACACTGGCTTATCGAAAAAGTCCTACGAGGCAAAAATGTTTTAAAAACAGTGTGTTTAACTAATGGTGCCACACTAATAACTAAGTTGGAACGTACACAAAAGTTTGGGGGGGTTTAAGGGAACAGAACCTCCATAAATTTTGTATGGGGTACACAAATTTCACTTTAATTTTTATTTAAGATGCTGCTGCCATAAGAATGCCACATGTCCATTTTCAATGAAAAATCTCTAAGAGTTTTCGGTATATGAAATTGATTTTCATTTTGTAACTTCAAAGGGCTGTACCTTTTTTTGTGTGCACTATTGTATAGATGTAAGTGAGGTTCAATCAACCTATTTTTGACCCCAGAATCTATGGTATAATTTATGACCAATCTTTTCGGGACACCCTGTATATGTTTGTATTGGAAAATAAAATAAAGAGACTCTGAGCATTTTTGTATAACATTCTAAATACTATAGGAGTATGTGCAAATTTTAACTACAAAATATTTAATGTATGTAACGAACTACGATCGGTTTAACATTTAAAGTCAAAAATAGAGTATAGTACTATACTTACAAAGTTCTTGAATAGGTTAACTGCATATTGTACTGTATAAATCTAACATATTTTGAGTACATTACTTATACTGAGTGTCCCATAATATATGGACATTGACTACTGGGTAAAATTCGATATCAACATAAAGCGTTTGAGATCAAAATGCTCTTGCAAAATTTCACTCTAATTCCTCTATCTTTTTCCTCTTATTAATTGTATTGAATGCTGTTAAGTTGACAATTAATTGTATATCCTCCAATATTCCTAGTGAGCCATTCCCGATTCCTAAGATAATTGATTTAAATAACTAACTAAAAAACGAACCTCGATTTGAAGTCTTGTACTTTTCTGCAACTCCCGAGTTACACTAAGAGAGATAGAGAGATAAATAGAGAGATATGAAGGGAGGGAGAGAGAGAACGAGAGAGTGAGAAAGAAAAAGAGATAGAGAGAGAAGGAATCAAAACAAATGGAAAATACGAGAAACAATAAGTTACATACGACTATTCTGTGCACAAAGTTGTATACAATAGTTCGTCCATGTAACTTTGCACATGGATAAAATTATTCACGAATTACTTTTTATGCTAGGTCTCTTTTTTACTCACAGAAACTAGTATCGCAAAATTAGGCAGCTTGTCTATAGAAACCACAATAAGTTAAACAAGGATAAACAATACGGCATGTCTTTGATACCGTGTTTACTATGAATTTTGACATTTATCATTTTCAGTGACAGTGACATTATGTTGCATTTATTGGTTTATTTGGTTTTTCACATTATTTAAACTTTTGGTCTGTGTATATGTCAATTTAATTTTTATTTTCAAACATAATTGTTAAATCGAGTAACTCCCTAACAACACAAAACATTCCAGGAATGTACTATCAAAGTTCTATTACTGTTTGAATGTCCTGGACATTCAAGGAACATTCGGTGAACATCTGATTAAATTATTGCTGGAATGTTAACACAAGACATTTTATGAACATACTACCAATGTCCTATATTTTAAGTGAGGCCATTTACTATTCAATTTGCGTTCATTTTCAAATTTGCCGTGCGTGTTCTATGTAAGTAGGGTCGCGTGCCGCGTGGTCATCACATTTTCACATTTCCATTTCATGATAACCTAAAAATTTATGATTGGATGGAAAATGGAAATTAGAATTAGTGGCTTCTTTGCTGTTCTGTATGGGTATGTTAGTTTTGCCAAGTTTTGCTCTGGCTGGATCTCTTTTCTTTAAACAATTATGTAAGTATTATAAAATCCGTTTTCAATTTTTTTTTATTCTTTATGAAACGAATTATTTATGCATATTATTACCGGTAAATAGTACCTATTTCTTTTGATTTGTATATTGTAAAGAATAGAAAAAGTACCAGTCATTTCAATTTTTTTTAGAATCAGCTGAAAGTGGTCTACAAAAAAACCAGGAACGAAACGTATGTATAGGCTTGTGGGTATGAAGGACAAAAGAAAGATACCCATATGTAAAAAAGTGTATTGGCTAGTTGGAAGACAGTCCACATTGTCGATGCATAACAAGTTATTAGGTACTTTATAAACAAATATTAAGACCTGTATGGACTTATGGATGCCCACTATGGGGGTGTACCTACTAGACCAAGTAATATAAAAATTATACAAAGATTCCAGAACAAAATACTGAGACATATTGTAGATGCTCGGATGCTCCTTGGTATGTCACAAACAGTGATCTCCATAAGGACCTAGAAATGGAACCTGGATATAATCATCAAGAAGATGGCAGAAAGTCACGAGCTTTATAAGTATGAGAATATTGAGGAAATCCAGCTCCTCGATACTACTGGGCAAACTATAGAAGACTGAAGAGGACAAAGCCTTTTAAACTAGTTTGAGTGATAGGTGATAGTGAAAAGCAGAGCATAATGCTTGTGTGCCTATGTGTATTTTAAAATAGTGCACGATCTTGTTAGATTAGATAAGAGGCGCTATGGGGTAAGTTCTTTATTTTAAGGAACAGTGGTAATTTAGGTTAAATTAAAATTGGTCATTGGTCAGTTATGACCAGATTGTAATTGTAATGTACAATTCAATACAGTGAATCATCATTGTAGTGATGATTATGAAAAAAAAAATATATGACAAGATTTTGTGGAATAAAAATGTTTATATTTATCAAGGATGTATTATTTGGTGTGGCCACATATACTTCTGGTATATCGTCAGTGATGTGACAATCTGCTTTTTCATGTTTTGTAGGAAACGAAAAACCATTTTTAGGGTCATCTCCTGTTTTCACATGTAAATTTTGACATGTTTTGTAGTAAATAGATAGTTGAATTTACTACAAAACATGTCAAAAAATATCATATGAAAAGGAGGTGACTGTAAACAAAGTTTTTAGTCTCTCTTACAAAACTCATAAAAAAACAAATCGGAGATATTATGTCACATCAGCGACTATATCCAGAGAATGTCTAAAAAATATACTGCGAATGTCCAAAGAACATTCGTAGACATTCATGGAATGTTCCAACAAGACATTCAAGGTATGTTTAAAATGCTGACACAGGACTTTCCTGGGACATTTAGGGGACGTTCTTGTGCTTTTGAGGACATTCCAGGAATGTTTTCAATGTCCTGTGTGTACATTCTAGGAACGTACATGGAATGTTTGGTGTTATTAGGGCTGTTGCTCTCTTAATTTAATTACTTCCGGTAAGTATTTATTTTAAGCTAATGAGACAACTAATATTTTCTAACCTACAAATTGTCATTACATTCACAGTAGGTAAATATCAATGATATTACATATCGACGTATGTTTCACTTAATGTTTTGATTTAACTTGTTTGCAAATTAATCATGACGTTTGTGCATAATGGAACCGCTGTAGTACACTTATCAGTAATAGAACTGTAAGTATAATCGTTATTTATAATATATTTGAGATTATATATATATATATATATATATATATATATATATATATATATATATATATAAGTAAAAACATAAATTTTTGAAACCAAAAACTGGTGATTATCAAAGAGAGTGTTAAAAATACACAAATTATTTGTATAATTCCAAAGTTCCAATATATGCCGAATCATGTTCAAAGAAACATAAATGAAACAACCCCCCCCCCCTTGCTAAAACGAGCAATATTTTGCAAATGCATGTTGTACTTGAATGGTTTTATTTATACCGATTATATCCCATCTAAAGCCATGTCCAGTTAATTATATGTTTTGTTGAACTAATAATCAGCCCGAATATGATTGTCTTTTATAAATTTGGCTTACTTCTAACATTTAAATGAGTTTCCTATCTTCAAGTAGGTGTGATAGCTGTTTAGCATACTCTATTGTACCTAAGGGTTTAATAATATTGACGTGCTTTACATTAGTATTACATAAGCTAGTAAATATTCTAATAGTGTCAATCCCAAATGGTAAAATCTTTAAAATGTTCGAATATCTTCTTCCGGGCCCTCAAGTTTACAACTTTGTATGTTCGATTTCATCAGTCTTCTCTTCTTGTATTGTTTCTTCCCTATTGTGATAATCTGTCTCATCGGGTACATTGTCATATTTACTAATTCTATCTTTCTCCCTTTGTAGATTCTTCAGGTCCTTCAGCAATCCATTGTTCATGCCTTTTGTAGGTGCGATCAAGTCAGGTTTAGTTTCGTCGAAAACATCGATGACTATTTTCAGGAAGTTCGTCATTTTGGGCTCTGAATCAATTATTCGCGACTGATCGTTTAATACGTCGGACCTAAAAAATACATAACATTACTGCAATTGTAAAACCTAATTCATATACAGAATAAACCAAGTAGGCTCGAAAACAAGAATATAAATTAAGAAAATCTACGGTTTCGTTTTGATTTAAATCTGTCTACCTCCATCCTCCAATAGTACTATTTCTAGGTCTACCTGTTGTCAAGGAGGCTCTGAGGAAGACGAATTTACACCAGCACGACCGTAGTTTCTTGATATAAATTAAAACTATTTATATCGCAGTATGGTTAGAACGCCTTCTAACGGGGAATAAGTGAAATGAATTTCGATTCGATTCAAGTTCTCTGTTTAACCCAGGTGTGACAAGACCAAAAGGCACCGTTGGGAAAATATTCCAATTTACAGTTCAGAGAACCTGTATGAAACGAGTCTGTGTACTCTAATATAGAGTATGGCATTAGTAAAATAAGAAAATTTACGGTTTCGTTTTGATTTAAATCTGTCTCCCTCCATCCTCCGATAGTACTATTTCTAGGTCTACCTGTTGTCAAGGAGGCTCTGAGGAAGACAAATTTACACCAACACGACCGTGTTTTCTCGATATAAATTAAAACTATTTATATCGCAGTATGGTTAGAACGCCCTCTAAGATAAGAATATAAATAGTTTATACATAAATAATAATTTCGATCTTAATTATTATCAACCACTTTCTTTCTTTCTCCCCTTCCTTTTACCCTATCAGAGTGTCGGATTTGGGCTAGCTATTTTAATTTCCATTCATCCATCTCTTCCATTCTTTTCTATTTACTGCCATTATTTTCAATTCCTCGAGTGATTGTTGTTCAACTGTTTCCGTCTCTACTTGTATCCATTTTTTTCTTGGTCTACCCTTTTGCTTTTTACGATGTTCATTGCTTCGTAAACTTTTCTTGTAATTCTGTTGGGTCGCATCCTCTTCAAATATCCATACCAGTTCATTTGTCTCTTTGACATTTTATTCATTATTGGTTCTTGGTTGGCCACTCTTCTAATAGTCTCGTTGCTTAATCTGTGCAGATCAGCTTTTGGTTTTGACCCATTCTTTGTAAAACATTTTCGTTGGTAACTCGAGATATGCATCATCCTTCGGTAACATCACATTTCGAGTGCTATTATTTTCTTCATTCATCATCATCAATCAGTCCATCTTCCCCGGCTTCACTTGTCTGCCCGTGGTCTCTACTTCAGCAATTTTATTGTCCACCTGTCGTCTTTTATTCTTCCAACATGTCACGCCCATCTCCATTTTTGCCTTGTATTACGTTCGATAATATTTTCCACTCCGATTCGTTTATAAACTTCCTCGTTTCTTAGTCTATTTCTTGAGTTTATTCCAAGTGATCTCTCCATTTTACACTGTATTCTTCTCAATTTCTCCGCTGAGGTTTCTGCTCCGAATATGAGGACAGTTAGAACGCACTGGTTGAAAGCTTTCCGTTTTAAATGGATTTGGACATTTGTTATAAACACACCTCTCATTGTTCTGAATGCAGCCCAACCCAAACTTATTCTTCTGAATAATTCACATGTTTGGTAATCTCCCGTTAATCTTATTTCGTTAATTATAAAGTTTGTTCTAGTATGTATTTTTCTATGGTTTGACAACAGATAGTGTACTGCTTTACTGCGCATGTTCAATCCACAAACTGGTAACAAACTGTTTTTTGCTAGAACGGTTTTTATCGGAGAAAATAATAACGTCAAATGTGATTGGTTTATGTTTGTTTTTATTTATAATTTTGAGGATACATTATGGTCCTTGGGCCCACATATATAATTATTATTTATAACCACACAGTCGAGACTTTTTGTACGTGTTATTTGGGTGGAGTCGGACAAATTTGGAGCTTGGCGCATTATGGTAGTGGGGCGTTTGTCTGTCAAGCTCTCACGAAGTTGTCAATTTTATGCAAGAAAATAATTTATAACCACATTGGTCATTTTATTTTAATCAATGGTTTTTATCATATAAACAGCGAAAAAAATTTTATCGGACAAAAAAATTGGGCCATATGACGCGTCGGACACGCTAAATATGTAAAATTTATGAAAATAATAAATTTATTACCACATGGCTAATTTTAACAGAATCTACCATAAGACCTTTTTACAATAATGTGGTAACCTTGTCGGACAATTTTCACGGGGCATATGCGCAGTCGGATGCGCCGAAGATGTCAATTTCCTGGATTTTTTTTATTTATTACCACAGATGTCATTTTTATTTTGTACTGTTTTTTTTACTTGTGTAATGCATATTGGATCACTTGTCGGGCAAAAATAATGTGTCCAAAATTTTCAAAAAATTTTCCGAAATTTTCCCACTATTCGGAAATTTTTTTTTGAGAAAATTCGAGAAAAAAAACTGCAGAACGATGTTTGTCATTGTTCAAGGAGTACACAAATTTGTACACAAATTTGTACACAAATTTGTACACAAATTTTCAGATCAAAATTTTTCGAAAATTTTCCCTCCTGTCGGAAAATTTTTTGGAAAATTTTGGGTGCAACTCTACGTCACGCCCTTTTAAATGTTGTATGTACTTAGTGTGTGTACCAATTTTCAGCTAAATCGATTCAAAAGTAACCGAGAAAAACTGTTTTGACTATGCCTCCTCTTAAGGACGTAGATAACCTAAAAGAATTAAGTTTTTTGTTCGTTTGTCGCAACATGTTTGTCGCAACATTTTTGTCAGACAATTACATTTTTTGTTTAAGAATATAATTACTTGTAACCTACTACTTTTGTCTAAAAAATGTGAAGATAAGGGATGCACGAACCCAGCATAGTTTAAAAGTATAGTTTATTGTAAAAAGGTTTTATGGTAGATTGTGTTAAAATTAGCCAAGTGGTAATAAATTTATTATTTTCATAAATTTGACATATTTAGCGTGTCCGACGCGTCATATGGCCCAATATTTTTGTCCGACAAAATTGTTTTTGCTCTTTATATGATAAAAACCATTAATTAAAATAAAATTACCAATGTGGTTATAAATTTTTTTTCTTGCATAAAATTAACAACTTCGTGACAGCTTGAGAGACAAACGCCCACTATCATAATGCGCCAAGCTCCAAATTTGTCCGACTCCACCCAAATAACAAGTACAAAAAGTTTCGATGGTGTGGTCATAAATAATAATTTTATATGTGGGCCCAAAAGTATCCAAATTTTCAAGATTTATCCTAAATATTGAAAATTAATGTTATAAACGTAAATAATGGTAACAGTCAAAACGTATTATTTTCATTTAAAATGTATAAACCTCAAACAAATAATTCCACTGCGCAAGTCGCAAACTGAATATCAGAACAAATCCGTTCTTTCCGCACTTCAAACGGTAAAACTCATTTACCCTTTTAAGCTGAAGTTTCTAAATGAAAACTTACTTTCCTTAGAACGCTCCACTAGTAGTTTCAAACTAGTAATTTGTGTGCTTGAACGCATCAAACAAATGCGCATGCCCCTGATAATTTCAAACCGTTTGAAACTGATGCTAGACAAACCTATTATTGCGTTAATATTATTTTCATACTGTTTGTTAATTCCACTTACACTTGTCAGTTATGCTTTAATTCTATAACATTTTCAGATTTGACATAATACAATCCCTGCAACTGTCAAATTTATACCGAATAGAGAACTTGCACATTTTTTTTTTATTACATAATAATGTCGTCGGTGATTCTGCAAAACCTCGTATGAGAATTTTTCTTTTCCAGAAATTAAGTTTTTTGCCCTGTCAGAAACTCCGCCAAAAACACACATGTCAACGTAATGAAAAGTCATTTCGTAACTATGTTAACGTAATTAGGTTTCTTGACATTTTCATTACGCCAACATGTGTACCCCTTAACGTAGGGCTCTGACAGGGCAAAAAACCAAATTCTAAAAAAAAATCTCATAGGAGGTTTTGCAGAATCACCGACGATGTTCAGTTTCGTTTAAAAATCGGATTTCCAAAATTTCACGCGTCAGAAACTTTAACAACTTTGCAATACAAATTTAAAATCTTCTGTGTATTTAAATCATTTCAAACAATCGAAAAAGCGCAAAGACACTTATGACATCACAAAGTTATATTCTGTAATAAGTATCATAGAAATAAAAATATTATTTTCTATCTACAGATTTTAATAAATGGGGAAACATATTATGCATCCAAAGACGTTCATCAGCTGTCATCAAACTCTCCAAATGATTTTGACCATAGTCCACCCACGTATAATTGAAATTAGAGTTATTTTCAAATTATGGATCAGCAACACAAAATAAACACTTTTTTTTAACAAAAACATTTGGAGTTGAACTTGTGCATTTGACAGTTATTTTTTTTATTGTCCTTTGTTATAGTTATAGTTAGCTACTCGTCTGAGGACATTTTACGTCCACAATATATTCCTCACATATGGTATCAGGTGAAACGCCAAAAATTGGAAGTTTGGGGTTTAACCGTAAGCCAATATACCCCTTAATTTTATTTTAAATACTTTTTCCACACATTTCACCATACTTTCTTTCAACTGTTTACCCTTATTCATTGCAGAAGTTGCTGTAAATTCTGATACCATTAGTATTTGTTCAACAAATGTCCCATCGAATTTTTTACAGTGAGCTGCACCATAAAGTTTTGATGCAGTTATTCTGCCTTATCGTAACTCGAACCATAAACTGCTATCAGACTGTGTGACAGTTTTTATGGCAGTTTATGAGCATACATACCCACTCATATGAATTGAACAAAATTCAACAAACTCACCAAATATGTGGTTTGTTCTGTTCTAGTAAATTTTAACAACAGCTGGAATATCCCTAAATTTTCAGAATTTTTTACCGTTTTGAAAATATGTGGCCACCATAAACATATTTACAATGGGTAAGTTATCAGACTGGTCTTTAGAAAAACCCTCTTCGGTAATTTAAAAAAAAATGCCTTAATAAAAACACTCAAATATTAGTTAGAAATTGTCTTAACAAAAACACTCAAATATTAGTCAGAAATATAAACTAACGTGCATAGAAATCAGCTCACTTAAAAATTTCTTCATTTTTGATGAATCGTATTTCCTAAACCTGTTGGCCGATTTAACTGATTTTTTGAACGTGTATTGATTATTGTGCCTGATTATTTAACAATACCACTGTAATATTGTTGCTAAACAGGTAAATTTTCATTGTATACCGGGTGTACCAAATAAACTGTGTTTTTTTCTTAAAGTTCGCATCACCCTGTGGAATATTCTAGCATATATAAAATACTGAAATTAAAACCCAACTATAGCCTCAGATTTTCTTAACATTCTGTTTTTTGATTCATTCGTTTATGTTGGTTAATAAAAAAGTTAGGTACTTTAACAACTAGACATGTTCTTCATCAATACACAGTGTTTCGAAATGAGTGCGACAAACTTTACGGGGTAATTCTGCACGAAAAAATAATGACAGTTGGCTTGATAGACGTTTGTCCGCAAATGTTTCGTTTCCGAGATACGGGATGTTGAATTTTTTCCAGATAACCAGTTGAGATAACCAAACCAGTTGAGATAACCAAACCAGTTGAGATATGCAAATGAAATTTGGTAGGTTTTAAGAGATAGTTATTGCGGATTTTTTAACATAAAATTAAGAATTTAATATTCACCATTGGCGCGCATACGGATAATATGAGCGATCATATTACCCGCATGTACGCCCATGGTGAATATTAAATTCTTAAAATGTTGAATGGGTAATTTTTTTTTGTCTATCAATTCACATTTATTACTGTTTTTATTATATGACTGCTAATTTAATATTTTAGCTACAACTTTTTAAGCTTTCTGATTGGTCTTCCCTTACACGACCACTACCCCTTTCATTAAAAACATCTAGAAGTACTGACCTTAACAATTTAGGTTACAGCTGCACATCCACATCTAACATACATAATATAGTGGAACCTCGATAACTCGGCCCCCGATAACTCGGAAGTCCGGCTAACCCGGACCGATTTTCATCAGACAAACATTTCAACAATAAAAATGTATGTATTATGTTAAAACATTTTATTTGTAGCCGCTTCTGGAATGTCTTGAAAATATCGTTTCATTGATAAAACTTCGCTTCGACCATAATATAATATTTGAGATATAATGGGTAGTTGTGTAATTTGAACTATACGATAATAAAAATGACTCATGGCACACGGCGGCGGCGGCAGAGCGACTTTCATTATCTCGGGCTATCGCAAACAACAGGCACCTGTTATTCCTTTATTTATTTCCAACTGTCTTTAAAAAAATTCTTTTCAAAACAATGGTCTTTTAAACAATGAAAGAGCCACTGTTCTTAAATAACATAACATCGTTCCCATGGCAGACGAAATTGACACAACCGAAGCTGACTGAGTTTTTTTACCTGGAAATGAACAATATACTGTCTATAGAGTCTATACTATACTCTATACAACTATAGGTAAGTTAGATGTGTACTGTGCATATATATTTCATGTTATTTCAATTATAACGGACTTTATCTATAAGTATACCGTATTTTATTAATTTTTACCATGCTCTCCGGATAACCCGGATTTTCGATAACCCGGATCGGCCGCGGTCCCGATTAATCCGAGTTATCGAGGTTCCACTGTACACATTCTACCCATCTTGATCCAAACGTTGTCAATCTTACATTAACACATACGTTAATAAATAGAAGTCTTTTAATAAATATAAATAAAAATAAAATCTTTTAATAAATAGAAATAAAAATCTTTAAAATCTTTAAAACAATTAAAACCATCAAAAA
The DNA here is from genome assembly GCF_917563875.1 of Diabrotica virgifera virgifera. Lineage (NCBI taxonomy): Eukaryota > Metazoa > Arthropoda > Insecta > Coleoptera > Chrysomelidae > Diabrotica > Diabrotica virgifera. The sequence goes on from NC_065449.1 coordinate 100,057,166, forward strand.
AATTTTAAAAAATTGTATATATGACATTCACTAAAGTTTACTTCACAAACACAATAACAGGCACAGATTTGTTGGTTGTCTCTCAACAACTATCTCTTCACCCTCAAGAATTCCCAAATCCCATAAACTTGTTTACCTTTGTAACATTCTCCGTCTATTCCACCATATCCCATTATATTATTATATTATTATATTAGCATAACTTAAGCAATAACATCATGTTAATGAATACTGAGGTAGTAGCTCCTTGTATCCGAATCATGTAGTGACTTGTAACCGTTGACCTGAAGATGCTCTGCATAGTTTAGAGAGCGAAACCGGTCGTCGGAAGTTACAATAAATGATTGAGAGTACGTCTGACTTTTACTTCATTTCAATTAAATTCTTAATTTTATGTCAAATAATCCGCAATAACTATCTCTTAAAACCTACCAAATTTCATTTGCATATCAACTGGTTTTAAAGCAATAAATAAATCGTCAGTTTTTAAGAAAAAATTCAACATCCCGTATCTCGGAAACGAAACATTTGCGGACATACGTTTATAAAGCCAACTGTCATTATTTTTTTATGCAGAATTACCCCTTAAAGTTTGTCGCACTTATTTAGAAATACCGTGTATTGATGAAGAACATGTCTAGTTGTTAAAGTACCTAACTTTTTTATTATCCAACATAAACGAATGAATCAAAAAACAGAATGTAAAGAAAACCTGAGGCTATAGTTGGGTTTTAATTTCAGTGTTTTATAAATGCTAGAATATTTCACAGGGTGATGTGAACTTTGAGAATTTGATTAGTACACCCGGTAAACAAAGAAAATTTACCTGTTTAGCAACAATATTATTACAGTGGTATTGTTAAAGAATCAGGCTATAACATGTTCAAAAAATCACTTAAATCGGCCAACAGGTTTAGAAAATATGAGACATAAAAAATGAGCAAATTTGTAAGTGGGCCGATTTCTATCCACGTAAGTTTAGTTCACAGCAACTATCCAAAGATTTATAAAACTGAGTGTCAGAACGAATGCCAAATGTAATGAATTAATGGCGCGGATCTTAAACATCACGTCACGGCCTACGAGGGCGAGTTTTGGACTGGCTGCTATAATTTGAATTTTCTTTCGATTTTAATAATTTTTATGGGCCAAACGAAAGACAAAAACAACCTTTTTTTTCTTTGATATATGTATTAAATTATGTTCTGCTGTGATTTCTAGCATTTTATTCGAATTTAAAATTTTATGCAAGTTCCCTATTGCATGCAATAATTCTAGACATACCAAAAACATAATAACATACCACAATTGCAAGAAGTATAGTATAACTTACCAGATGAAAAGCATTTCGGATCTAGGTACACGATGAGATGACTCGTATTTAACAAGTTTCGTAATGTGGCGTATTAAAAACAACAGATCCTTTTTCGGTATTTCTGAAACGACTGTTATCACTCTTTGCCTCGTATTGTGTTCTAACCATTGAGTATTATCTAAAAAATATATATCATAAAAATAGAAAGTTTATTGAATATAAATAAAATTCGTCTAGTATATTTTACTCGCCAATATACTCACCACATAACTTATTTACATATTCTACAGTTTCTTTGGTTACCAAAGAATCACAACCTTCCCTTAAATATTTTTTTAAAGCATCAGTCAATTCATACACATCATTTTTGTATTTATCCAAATCTCCTAATTTCTTCTTCAACATTTTCTTTATTATTTTATTCACCTTTTCAGGTGAACCATTCTTCTTATATAAACCTTCGCTATTTAAATGGGTTTCAATTAATTCTACTGTCTTTCGAAGAACTTCATCAATTGAGTCAAGGCTAACATTACTTGAACCTGCAAATCGAAAAATATTATTTTAATTGATAAAATATTCAGTTTTAAATTAATACAATAAGACTAATAAAGAAAATTATTCGTATTGTTAGTGCAGCTGATATGTGAAAAAATTGTGCATTTAATGATAGAAGTATATAATTTGGACCACATATACTACACATAAAGGTTCAAATTTAGATATGAGGCCATCTCAGATTTTGCCTTTTACAAAAATGGCGGGCATTTAAAATGGCGACTATACATATGTGACTAATAGCACGATAACTTTTGAACGAGACGTCAGATTTCAACCAAATTTGGTACATAGATTCTTTTCTTTTTTTGATGTATAAGATCGAGGTCTTAAACCGGAAGATTCGGTTTACGAGAAGTTGTGTTTTTCCTGGTTTGTATGTAAAAATATGTTGTTGTTTTTTTCAATTCTTTCACCCTGTATGTATTAATTTTTTAAAAAGTTAATACCGCCATTGAAAAGAGCATAAAAATATTTTTTAGGAAATATTTTGAACTTTTTAGTTATGTTAATTACCATTTAATAAATGCATAACGTATCTTCACATGTACCTATGTGCGACAGATTCGTGCAAATAGTATAAGAATTATTGTGCATTTAATGGTAGAAGCATATAATTTGGACCACATATACTACACATATAAAGGTTCAAATTTAGATATGAGGCCATCTCAGTTTTTGTTCCTTTTACAAAAATGGCGGGCCTTCAAAATGGCGACTATAGATATGTGACTAATAGCACGATAACTTTCGAACAGACGTCAGATTTCTTTTTTTGATTAATAAGATGGCCTTGAACCGGAAGAATCGGTTTATCAGAAGTTGTGTTTTTACTGTTTTTTTTTTATGTAAAAATATGTTGTTTTTTTTTAATTCTTTCACCCTGTATATATAAATTTTTCAAAAAGATAATACAGCCATTGAAAAGGGTGTAAAAATATTGTTTAGGAAATATTTTGAACTTTTTAGTTATGTTAATTACCATTTTAATAAATGCATAACGTATGTTCACATGTACCTATGGGCGGCAGATTCATTTTGAATGCCCGCCATTCATGTAAAAGGCAAATTCTGAAATGGCCTCATATCTAAATTTGAATCTTTGTATGTGTAGTACGTGTGGTCCAAATTATATGCTTCTACCATTAAATGCACAATAATTGTTATATTATTACTTAATAATTATATTATTACTTAATAGTTATGTAATTAACATAACAAAAAAGTTCAAAATATTTCCTAAAAAATATTTTTAAGCTATTTTCAATGCCGGCATTACCTTTTTGAAAAATTAATATATACAGTGAAAGAATTGAAAAAAAAAACAACATATTTTTACATAAAAAATCAGGAAAAGCACAACTTCTGGGAAACCGATTCTTCAGATTCAGGAACTCGACCTTATACATCAAAAAAGAACCCACATACCAAATTTGGTTGAAGTCGGACTTTTTGTTTAAAAGTTATCGTGCTATTAGTCACATTTGTATCGTCGCCATTTTGAACGCCCGCCATTTTTGTAAAAGGTAAAATCTGAGATGGCCTCATATCTAATTTTGAACCTTTATATGTGTAGTATATGTGATCCAAATTATATGCTTCTATTATTAAATGCACAATTCTTATAATATTTGCACGAATCTGCCGCACTATGTAACCATGTTTTATAACTAACAAGCTTTTCTTTTTGGTTGGCAGGCTTGTTAAGTTGACTTACTTCACAATTAGCTACAAGCTTCTCTATGTCTCATGACATGTTTGGCCAAATCATTACCTCACGAGACCTATACTTGCATTTTTGTATTCCAAAATGTACAGAGTGAATTAATTTTAGCATATCCTGCCTCAAATAAAAAGGAATAAGATTTTTTTCTTTTTAAAAAAGTAAGTTATCTGACAGAAGTACAGTGTGTCCATAAAGTAACGCATAAATTCAATATTTCGTAAACCGGACACTTTAACGAAAAATCCCGAAACAGGTCGATTTTTATTATTAATTTACGATTTTTTGGCTTATACATCATACTAGTGACGTCATCCATCTGGGCTTGATGACGTAATCGATGATTTTTTTTAAACGAGAATAGGGGTCGTGCGACAGCTCATTTGAAAAGGTAATTAATTCTCTATTCACTAATATAAATAATAACATTATATATTATACAATGTATTCAAAAAAATTTATTTTAATTAAATTAATTTAGACAAAAAACGAATGTATGTAATTTATTTAATTCAAAATACGTTTTACTGTTGTCAGAAAACAGGAAAAAAATGTTTCTTTGACAAATAAATATTGCTTTTTGCTTAAATCCAATGTTAAAGCTCCAACCCACCTGTCTCTTGGCACTTTAAACATTTCGTTTAAGCGAAAATCAATGGTTATGTGTCAAATAAACATTTTTTTTTCTGTTTTCTGACAACAGTAAAACGTATTTTGTATTAAATAAATTTCATACATTCTTCTTTGTGTCTCAATTAATTTAATTAAAAAACATTTTTTGAACACTCTGTATAAATAATTATGTTAATGTTTATATTAGTGAATAGAGAATTAAATACCCTTTCAAATGAGCTATCACATGACCTCTATTCCCATTTAATAAAAATCATCGCTTACGCCATCAAGCCCAGATGGATGACGTCACTAGTATGATTTATATGCCAAAAAATCTTAAATTAAAAATAAAAATCGACCTGTTTCGGCATTTTTCCTTAAAGTTGCCGGTTTACGAAATAATGAATTTATGCGTTACTTTATGCACGCACTGTATATCATGCCTCAGATTATAAAAATATTTAAGATCTGAGCCAAGTTTTTTATTATCTTTAGGCCATTCAGTTAAACAAAAATTCTTAAGTTCTTTTAGTACATCACTATTAATTGCATTTTGAAATGCTATTTTCTTTTAATTCGTAATCGGCAAGGTTAAAGAAAGCGCATGGACTGTGTACTCTTAAGTCAGTATCAATGGGAGTCTCCTGTTTAATATAAGACCTACTTAATGTATCAGCGACATACATTTGTGACCCAGGCAAAAATTCAATTTTAATATTATATTTTTGCAGCTTTAAGAGCATTATTTGCAATATGTTACACTGATATTATCAAGATTCTTTTGAAAAATAGGAATTAATGGTTTAAGATCTGTTTTGAAACTTCACGATCATCAATCCAGAAATGAAACTTTTTCGTAAATGGTAACGAACAATTCGTAACGCCGTCAATTCGTAACAGCGACAGTTCGTAAGGCGACAATTCGTAACTAGCACCATTTGTAACGGTATAATTTGTAACATCAAAATTGAATTATTCTATAAAATAAAAATGTATACCATTTTTATTCAGTTGCAATGCGAAGGCAAAACAATCTTATTTTTCACTTAGAACAGGGAGAGCAGTCCAGCCTTCTGAATCGACGATTTTCGACTCTTATTGGAGTCATCATCGGAGTGGCGTAGGCCTGCTGCTCTCTGCTCGAAGTGACCAAACCATGAAAGTTTTTCCCCACATTGCAACTGACGTGTATGGATTAGGTGGCTAGCGTCATCTGGCAATTGAAAGGTAAAGTTTTCAATCCTAATAGCCACATTAATAATATTGAAAAAATATTAAAAATATTACTAAAAGATTTTTAAATTGAAAAACTTATTAAAATAAAATTATTAATAAAAATATTTCCCTGGTAACACCTCCAATGCTTCTAAAATTTGCAAGCCAGATGGATGCTGTAGTGAAGACAGAGGGAGGGAATTCTAAAAAGGAGAAAGCAGCAGGTCTACGCCTCTCTGATGATGACTCCAATAAGAGTCGAAAATCGTCGATTCAGAGTGCTGGACTTCACTCCCTTTCCTAAGTGAAAAATAAGATTGTTTTGCCTTCGCATTGCAACTGAATAAAAATGGTATACATTTTTATTTTATATTATATTAGTATTACTCCTATAGAGTAACTAGGAAAAACTTATTGGCCCATTTCCCTGGTAACACCTGCAAGGCTTCTAAAATTTGCAAGCCAGTTGGATGCTGCAGTGGAGACAAAGGGACGGAATTCTAAAAAGTTGCAATTCACAACCAACTTCTGCAGATTGGTAAAGTTCCAACGGAAAATGGACCTAGTTACTCTATAGGAGTAATACTAATATAACATAAAATAAAAATGTATACCATTTTTATTCAGTTGCAATGCGAAGGCAAAACAATCTTATTTTTCACTTAGAACAGGGAGCGCAGTCCAGCACTCTGAATCAACAATTTTTGACTCTTATTGGAGTCATCATCGGAGAGGCGTAGGCCTGCTGCTCTCTCCTTTTTAGAATTACCTCCCTCTGTTTTCACTACAGCATCCATCTGGCTTGCAAATTTTAGAAGCCAGGTGTTACCAGGGAAATGAACCAATAAGTTTTTCAATTTAAAAATCTTTTAGTAATATTTTTAATATTTTTCAATATTATTAATGTTGCTATTAGGATTGAAAACTTTACCTTTGAATTATTCTGTTTATTTGTGTTAACATGAAAACTAACTTGTATTACAGTTACAATTGAAATTACATTTATTAATTTAATGTCCGGCTGGTATATAACATATACAAACATGCAAAATATAGTTCTGATGAACTAATAATTCTTTACGTAACATTGAGAAGTTTGTCCAAAGAGAATTTGGAGAATATAACTCTGACAAATCTTGAAAATAAGCCATCAAAACGGTTTGGTCGACATGGTCCACGCACTGTTTCGTTAGCCAGGCCTTAAAATGGAAATATTTTTTCTCATAAATCCGCCCAGTTTTTTTTTTGGGACAAGCTCATCCACAGCTTTAGCAGCTTTCAATAAAAGAACTTGGAGGAGATCGGTGTTTTCGGACATTTTGAACATTTTATGCCTCAGTCGCAAAATTATTTTTTACGCACTGTCAAGTTGGCAAATAACAACCTAAGTTAAACCACAGAATAAATAACCACACAGAAGCGAAACTCCTGCCGAAAACGGTAACATAATTTTCATGCTCATGTGTCAACGTAACTGGTGCAACCTCGCTTTTGCAACTGACGTGACAGTTGTTTATAGTTAAATTTTATATTTATATATGTTTTATTTTATATTTTATTTATATTTTATAGTTAAATTTTATATTTCATATTTAATTAATAACTACTTGTCAAAAATATTACCTAATTTGGAATGGTCTATTCCTTGGAACATCAAGTTCTATTCTGTAACTGGTGCACAAGGTCAAATATTTCGGTCCCAACAAAATCAATAGAAACGACAGTCAGATTCGCTTCTATGTGGTGTTAAACTATGGTCACCACAATTTTAAGTTATAACTATTCAGGTAAATGCTGGTACTTATTTGAAAACTAAGTCGGACATTAAACGTTGAAGGCACCACAGGTATTACGGATAATAACGCTTTCGGTCGACGTATATACACACCATTGACCTCAAGCGTTATTATCCTTGATTTACCTACCCAATATATTTAGCCGTTATAGTAATAGAACAGGCCTAAGCATGTTAGTAGCGACCTCTATACGAAGCAACAAGAAGTCAGGACCTCGATTTTTGACCCGTCGCTTTGTTGTCGAACGTATTCGCTTCGTATCTGTTTAGTATACGTAGCGCATACGTTTGATAACGAAGCGAAGAGTTTAAATATCGACTTCCGTTTCCACTTTCGGTCACTTTGGGTGAAAACCTGGGTGAAAAGCACTACATTTTGCACTTTTTACGTAGAGAAAAGATGTTAAAATGAAATAAGACTTAGAAAGTAGTAGATTTTTCAATTAAAAACTGTATAGACGGACTGACAGACAAACATAAACTGTAGGATCGAAATTTTATTTTCGTACGATTTTTTTGATCCAATTATTTCGTTTTATATTGGTGACGAAATGACGGAAATACTAATATTAGCCCTTAATAAAAGTTATAACTAATAATCTTACTTTTATTTTTGCTCGAGTGGCCACTATCTGAACTCTGAATACTGTCTTTGGAATCTTGTCGATGAATCATATTTCGATTAGTATCGAAATCGTGTTTCTTTTTCCTTAATTCTAATTCTTCTGGATTATTAATGTAGAAATTCAACAGCGCATCGAATAACTGCGTTGCTTCTGAGCTCTGAGTGACTATATCCTTGGTAGCTACAACAGTATCTGTGGCAAAGATTATTGTCGGTCCCCAACACACTGCAAGGTTATAAGCGTCCATTTTATTTTGTTCTTTAAATTCCACTACCTTTATTAAATGTCTTATCAATGTTATCAATGTTTCTGAGTTGGCTTCGGGTATGTGCGTTAAAATTGTGCGGATGTTATCTCTGTCCTTCTTGCCGTAATTCATGTCCGTTTCTAAAACATAAAAGATAGTTTATTATTGCTATTTTGTAATATCAATATAAAAATAGATATCCACATAGGTAAAATATAGCTAAAGCTGCTATATAACTAAAAAGTTCACAACAAATGACATATTAAACAAATAATAATTAAATGAAATGAATGTCGACTCGATTCAAGTTCTCTGTTTAACCCAGGTATGACAATACCAAAAGGCACCGCTAGGAAAATATTCCAATTTGCGGTTCAGAGATCCTGTATGAATCCAGTCTTTGTACTCTAATATAGAGTATGGCATTATTAACAATAGAAAATCTACGGTTTCGTTTTGATTTAAATTAAAACGAAATTGTGTTGACAAACGCGATGGATCCAATGTCATAATAGTACATAGTACATCCTATCTTTTAATAGGTACTTACACTAAAAAAACATAATATTTTTAATTATATCCTAAAAAAACCAACACCTGTACATCAACAACGGCCTCATTCAACACTATGTTCAGATTTTAAAATTTCATTTACAAGACCTTCTGCACTTTGGTCTAACATGCGAATAAATCCCAAAAAACTTTCAGCAACTTCTTCTTTAGAAGGTAAATTATTTTCATCGCAAGTTACATACCGGAAAATAAAATTAGGCTGATCGTGTTTCGAAATATCTTGGGGGACATCCATAAACTACGTCGCTGAAAAGGGGGAGGGGGGCCATGAGTGCACAACCGACGTCGTTCGATGTTCACGAATATAAAAAAATTACCCTATTTTAAAATTAAAAAGAATTAGTAGGTATATTACTTTTATCGCATACTCATTTCGTTTTTATCACTCACAGCCTTAATAATATTGCTAGCAGTTTTGTACAGAATAACAAACAATAAAACATTGTTCTATGTATTTAAACAAACGCTTCTATAAAGAACAACGTCTGGAAGCAATAAATATTAAACTGTTCATTTATTTACTGAATACTCTGTGTGAAACAATTCTACAAGAATGAATAGAAATAAAATATTCTATTTTATTTAGTTAGTACATTGTATTTATACTTAATAAAAGAAATGGTATTGAAATCCAAACAAAATAAGTATCAAGATTTATATGATGCAGTTAAGAAAGCACATCGGAACTCCGATAAAAGTATTGTCTTTTGTCCCAATAAATCTAATTAGTTGTACAGTAAGTTGAGAGAAAAAAGTACGCGGATATTAATGAACTACATAGTAAGTAAATAAACTTTAATAGCTCACTTTAAAAAAAGAATGTGTGTGTGTACTTTGTACGCACGTAAGAAGTTATACTTCTATTATTATGATTTCAACGAAATTAATATACTTAACAGGTTATTTGTATTTTATTTAAATATTAAACTAACTTTCTTTACCTACCACTTTTAAAATTATTTTATTAAAACGATACCAAAAATATAAAAAAAAAGAATATGAATCGTCCGGGATTTGAACCAGGGACCTCTTGATCTCCGGTCACACGCTCTACCACTGAGCTATATTCCTTTTGCTTTGACAGGTTACAAGATTTCTCATAGATACTGACAAATTTAATAGACCAAGTGAAATATACAAAAGTACTTTAAATATACTTACTATTATTATAAAATATCTTATTCCCGAGGAAGACAAATCCAAAGACACAAAAATTATAATAAATAATACATTTACTAAGAACGCTAATATATCCTTTTATATGATATAATATGACTTATTTGCGCTGACAGTGCTTACATACATATCTTGAAAGATTAGCAACGAAATACATACTGTCTGTGTGCGTATGCGCCCGGCATTATAAAATTTCACTCTCGATCGTAAAGACGTATAACTTCAAAAATACAGAAATATGGAATTTTTACGACGCTTTACGACGGAAGGGGGGAGGGTATTAAAAAGTCCGAAATTTTTACGACGTAGTTTATGGATGTTCCCTTGAGTGGTATCAAGAATTATTGAATAAAAACAATTTTTTTAATTAATAAATTAATCAATTTGTTTTCAGTTTCTTGAGCCAGACAATTTATAACTTCGTTTTGTATTTGGGAGCTCAAGTAATTCGTTTTTTTTTAGTTATTGTTTTTATCGATTAATTTAGCTAAAACAGGATCATATTTAGCTAGTAAAAGAACCACTGACAAAAAATTGCCTTTTTGGGATTCACTTTCATCTAAACTACCAACATGTCCACGAAAGTACGAAACGCTAAATTGCACCCGAAGAGAGTAAGAGTTCCGTCCATTACCCGCTTCATTATTTCCTTCCAAATTCCATATTTTGATGTTTATTAGGAAAATATGTTTTGGTCCCCAATTTAAGGTTGATCTGAACCCCCCCAAAAATAAACTACACATTCAAAAAATTTGAAAAAAATTGAGAAGGTATATGTGATCACTAGAAGTATTTTGACAAATTTTGAGCAAACTTCATGTTTTCGTTTTCGAAAAAACTCAAAAAAACTCCTTTTTTTCAAGTATAAAGCGGGAAAACTAAACATACAATTTTGTTAATTTTCTTACAGCATAAAGATATAATCCTAGGAAATACTTATGAATTTTTAAAAAATTTTTGAATGTACAGTTTTGCCACAGTAGGAAAAAATAATATGTTTCGGCTTATAATAAAGCTACCGGTAAGAAATTGGATAAAATTTCAATAACAACATATATAAAACTGTAACAATGGAAAATATTTCCAATAAAATGTTGAATATTTTTTCCTAAACATATGAAAAATCTCGTTAAACAAGAATTATATCTTGAATTGCCGCTAAGAATTTGTGCCGCCATGACATAGCGCCACCTACACCATCGGTAATATTTATGTTCGATAGATAGCAGTGCCTTCCGCTTCAATCGCGTCACACAGAACTTTATCCTAACAGCGTTGCCATATCAATTACTTTGTACAACAAAATGTTTTAATGTTAGTAGGTAATATAAGCCTACTACTATAACGTCTATTTATAACGCATCAACGTGACCTTCTGAAATTAATTTAACTACTTTTGTTGAAATATTTTCAGTCCCCTTGGCCGTATTAGATTTTGATATATTTAGGGCCGGTACTTTCTGTTTCGATTAAACCCTAGTTGGCAATTGGCATTTTAATGTTTTTAAGTACCATAAAGTTGTCTTTTTTTATTTGCATTTTTTCATGTATCTCTGAAGCTTTGTATTTGACTATATTTTGAATTGGAATTGGAGCATAGTCTTCATTTATTTGTCAAATAGTGTTTCTAATAACTACCATCCACGGTATTTCTCTTTTGTCGCACTTTTATGTTTATTAAAGATTTTAATTGAAATTATTACTTTATCTTTAAAATTTTCATTGTCCATTACTTTTTGCATTTGTGGTGAGCTAAATTTAAGGGAAAACAATTGGACGATAATATGTAAACAGATATGGAGTAAGAGCAGTAAATAACCACTTCTAAAATTAATTGAGGAGAGGTTAAAAATATTTTCACCTTCATATTAAAAATAAAAAAGGATCAATATACAAGGAATAATAGGTAACAATCAATTTTAAAAATCTTACATCTATATTGATTTCTTCTCTGTACAAAAACAACAGAAATAAATAAGACAAAAAGAAAAAATGTGTTGTCACTTAATAATAGGTATGTTAAATAAACGTATTGATTAGTCTGATGGAAGTAGAACTTAAAACTGTTATATGGAGCTAATCTGGATCGGTATAAATTAAATGAGAAAGAAAAAAAATCTAATAAACAGTTTCTTTAAGAGCAGGAAGAGAAAGATTATGGAATATTAGAAAATGAAAACGGCGCGGCAGAATAATCATCGATAAAGAAGTAAAAAGAGGAAACGCGATAACGATATCTGGAACAATTGTTTTATCTGATAAGAAACGAAGAACAGCCAGAAATTGCTATCAAAATAAAAAATATAGTAAAGCAGTGTGGATTGTTTCTGTGTTTGAAAAAGGTTATGGGTTTTTACGAGCTTATCCGGACGGGTCAGTAAGTGACAATAATATTGTGGAAGTTAAGTGACTGTATTCATCCCGAGAATATACATCTCTAGAGGCAGCCGAATCCATAAAAACAAGTAGCTTGTTAAGTGAATGTCCCTAAAGAAAACAATAACTTCTTCTTTAGCCTGGTTGCATCCACTCCTGGACAAAAGCCTCCCATGAGTTCGCCACTCTTCTCTGTTTTGTGCTATTTGGTACCAGTCTCTCCCCACTTTTGCTTTGAAGTCATCTAGCCATCGTCTTTGTGGTCTTCCTCTGCTACGACTATGCTCGCGTGGTCTCCAATGTAAAATGTTTCTCGTCCACCTTTCGTTGTTTTGCCGTGGCACGTGACCTGTCCTATCCAGCTCCATTTCATTTGCGCAATTCTTCCAATAACATATTCCACCTTCGTCCTGTTTCGTACGTCCCATTTCGAATATGTTCTCTCAGAGATACTCCTAAGATAGCTCGTTCGATGGCCCTCTGTGTTGTTCTTAATATATTGGCTGATAACCCTGTAAGTGTCACGGTCTCCACTCCATAAGTCATAACTGGTAGAATACAACCAGTACCGGCGCTAGGGTATGAGGCGCCCGCCTGCAAAACAAGCATAGGCGCCCTTCGGTTTCTTTTAAATTAATATTTTATATCGCAGCAGCGGAAAAAATCTCATTTTGGAGCCCCTAAACAGGGGCGCCCGCCTGCAGTGCATCCCTTTCAGGCCCGTTATCGCCGGCCCTGAATACAACTGTTGAGTACCCTTTTTTCGAGATTTATTGGTATCTTTTTGTTTTTCAACACATCACTGAGTCTTGCAACTGCTGCCCAATTAATTCAGATTCTTATAGCTATCTCGTCCGTTTGATTCTGATGGCCTAGTTTGATCGTGTGACTCTTCGACACTTTCGATCTCATTTCCAACTAAGTCGATTCTGATATTTTGATTTGTCATCACTTTTGTTTTATTTAAATTCATTTTTAAACCGCCTTTCTCAGATTCATGTTTAAGCATCTCTAGTATCTTAGATGACTTCCTTGCGTTATTCATTCCGTTTAATACGGTCCAGAGTTCTATGGAATCGAATGCCCCATTGTACAGAAAGAACAATAATACAAATGAAATATTAACGGTAGGCGGCCAGCAGTCAGAGAGAGTAAAAAATATATTTGCTGGGAACGATAATCACAGAAAATAACGATTATACTCCAGAAATAAGTGAGAGAATTGAAAAAGCACGTGCCAACTTCGTGAAAATGAAAAAGATTTTATGCAGCAAAGATCTGATATTGGCCCTCAGAATAATTATATGTTATGTACACAGTGTGCTTTACTAAGGAGCTGAATCATGGACATTAAATCGAAATGCAATAAATCGACGAGCAAGACAGAGAAGAACTAGTTTTGGTTTTAGTGAAATAGTTTTGAGTATTTTTTTCTGTTAACAACCATTTTTAATATCTTTATTATAGCCTTTTTGGACCTTATTCTGCGGTATCTCATGAAACTGATTACGCAAAAAGATCTCATGGGAATATTTTTTCCAAGAAACACGATGTTTTCGCCTTGCTTAAACATATTTTGCCGAATTTAAAATCAAAATCCTGTTCTTTTCTTCTATTCTTTTTCTATCATACATTGACTTTATTCTCTCAGATATTTTTAGTTCGTAACACGTTGATGAACAGAACGTCTATAGACGACATTTTTAAAATAACGAGTTATGACAAAAAATCGGTAGATTTTTGTAGATTTTTTGTCACATTACATCTACAGATGCATATGAAATATAATACGACATCCATGGTCGTCGTCCACATGTTTACAAAAAACATATTGTTTCCATAAAACAAATTTAGCAATTTCGCTATTACACTGGCGGACAAAAAATTTAGGTCACTAGATGAATTATTTGATGCCTTGGATTTCCTAAACCTGTTGTCCGATTTGAATGATTTTTTTAGTATGTTATAGCTTTATTATTTAAGAATCTTAATGTGTTAATATTGTTGCTAGACAGGTAAATGTCATTTTATACCGGTTGTAACAATCATACTGTGTTTTTCCTTAAAGTTCGGAACACTCTGTGGAATATTATAGTATAGATAAAATATTAAGATTAGAACTCAATTGTAGCCTTAGGCTTTCTTAACAATTTCTTTTTTGATTCATTTGCTTATGTTGGATAATAAAAAAAGTTAGGTACTTTAACAACTAGCCATGTTCTTCATCAATACAGGGTGTTTCTAAATAAGGGCGACAAACTTTAAGGGGTAATTCTACATGAAAAATAATGACAATTTGCTTTATAAACATATGTCCACAAATGCTTAATTTCCGTGATACGGGATGTTGAATTTTTTCTTACCAACTGACGGTTTATTTCTTGCTCTAAAACCGATTGAGATATGCAACTGAAATTTGGTAGGTTTTAAGAGGTAGTTATTGCGCATTGTTTGACATACCATTAAGAATTTTATATTCACCATTGGCGTGCATACGGGTATAAATATTTTAGATACATCCCGTATGCACGCCAATGGCGAATATAAAATTATTAATTGTATGCCAAACAATGCGCAATAACTACCTCTTAAATCCTACCAAATTTCAGTTGCATATCTCAATCGGTTTTAGAGCAACAAATAAACCGTCAGTTGGTAAGAAAAAATTCAACATCCCGTATCACGGAAATTAACCATTTGTGGACAATGTTTATAAAGCAAACGGTCATTATTTTTTCATGTAGAATTACCCCTTAAAGTTTGTCGCCCTTATTTAGAAACACCCTGTATTGATGAAGAACATGGCTAGTTGTTAAAATACCTAACTTTTTTATTATCCAACATAAGCAAATGAATAAGAAAAGAAAGTGTTAAGAAAGCCTAAGGCTACAATTGAGTTCTAATTTCAATATTTGAGGCGTCCAGAGCAACAGTGGCCTAACCCACATCCCACAATTTTACCAAAATGCTTTTAATACAATAAAGTTATGCATTACTTCAGTGTTTTCAGATGCAGAGTGGCTGAAGCAACCATTTCTTGAACTAGTCTGCATCTGAAAACACTTAAATAAAGAATAACTTTAATGTAATAATATCGTTTTGGTAAAATTGTGGGATGTGGGTTAGGCCACTGTTGCTCTGAGCGCCTCATTTTATCTATGCTATAATATTCCACAGAGTTTTCCGAACTTTAAGGAAAAACACAGTATGATTGTTACACCCGGTATAAAATGACATTTACCTGTCTAGCAACGATATTAACACATTAAGATTCTTAAATAATAAAGCTATAACATACTAAAAAATCATTCAAATCGGACAACAGGTTTAGGAAATCCGAGGCATCAAATAATTCATCTAGTGACCTAAATTTTTTGCGCGCCAGTGTATATTTATTCTACTTTTCAAAACTCATATAGTGTCACAACACTTGCTTATACATTTGACGCACAGTCCGTCAACGTGTTAAAACGTTTATGTATAAACAAAATTTGTGCTAATACATTTTTTACAAGATTGCAAGCGGTCATAAAATTTTATTACCATTTTTCAGTGTGAGATAAGAGATGACTAACAACTGGAATATTTAGTTACCGAGAAACATAATATGCAATTAGTCTATGATGTGAGGCCGCTCTCGTCTGAAAAAAAATTCTGATTTGGTTTCTTTGCGGATTCCTATTCAAAAATGTCCCCTTTAAATAAATCAGAAGGGTGCCGGCGAAATTTTTGGGCAGAAATTGTCTAAACAATGTTTCTAAACAAATTACAAGATTGGTAATTGGTATTTAGTGTAACTCAATCTGAATCTTGCGGGTAACGCAATCTGAAGTTGGCTGCGGGGGGAAACTATGGAGTACGGTTCGGAAGCTTGGGAGTAGTTGCAACTGTGAGTTACTCGAAACCCAGCATAGATCGAGGTTGCGCCTTTGCGCCATCTCCTATAAAAGAAAGTAGTTATATCTTTTAGACTATGAATAAGGTGAATATTGATTTCTTCGGCCAACTCCAGGAGTTTCCCCCATTTACATATGGTGACTGCTTAAGTCCTGTAAACTGTAGGGTGGTTGTTGGTTTTCCATATTTTTGTCGTGCGATATGATTGGCGTATGTAATTGGTACATTGTAAATAATTAAATAAATAAATAAATTGTTTAAAAAACTATGGTAATAATAATATACAAAATTTAAAGAGAAGTAGTCCCGGTTATGTGGTAGCTCCCGCATGAAAAATGCTTCCCATTCAGTTTCTCTGGAATTCCTGCTCAAAAATGTCTCCTTTAAACATTATGAGAAGGGTTCCGGACGGCATTTTTGGCCAGAAATTGTTTAAATAACTTTTTTCTACAACCGTGTTAAAAATGCAATTTTTAGCACTCCATACGAGCGTTAAAAATGCTACTTTAAGGCACTAGTGCTTTAAAAATTTTAAGGCACTGCAGTTAAAAGTGAAATGTCAAATTGTGAAACGTCAAAATATTTATATTTCATATTTCATTTATTAACATTAATATTAATAGTACAACTTGCTCAATTTGAAAAAGGTAGTTTAAAAGGTTTTTTAAAATTTAATTTAAACTGTATTATTGCATTTTTAACACGTTTATAGAAAAAACTATTAAAATTTGTTAGAATATACTTACAACAATAAAAGTAGATGTTATTCTATACGCTCTGAGCTTCGCTGGTGTCGATTCTAGCGGATTACTTTTCACCGGTAATTTTTAAATTTATTATTTAATTGTTATCGCTTAATATTTACAACGCTAAAAAGTAATTAAATTGTAATAGATTTTTTTAAGATTTTGCTAATCATTTTGACGTTCTGTTGATGAAATATTAATTTCTTACTTCGGATACTTTCACAATTATCGTGTAGATGGCGCTAAGATTAATAGAATAATTTATAATTAAATATTAAGGAACATTAAAAAACTTAAATTCAGTATTTAAAATATAAGTATATTTAAGGTAAAAATATATACCACAGCTTTGACCAACTAATATTTTTTATAATTAATGTTTTTAATTTTAATTTTAAATTAATCACTTTGACATTTTATGTCAAATTTCCGGTAAACATTTACAGACTTGTCACTACTGGCGCTCGCGAATGCGTAAATATCCCCTCTACGTACGGGCTCACAGCGTATAGTTGTTATGTTATGATTTACGTATTGACAGTATAGACGGTTTTGATGTAATGTCAAGAAAAATATAAAAATGGAATGTCAGTCAAGTTCAAGTAAAAGTTTTTGTAGGTATTGTCATTGTCCTGTAAATGAGAATGAATAAATTATAATTGTTGATATATAAGACGTTTTTAGAAAAAATATTGTATGATATACGTGTTAAAAAGTACATTTTTAAGGCACTCATGTGAATTGCAGAATTCGCTTCGCTGATTCTGCAAACTTTCACATGCCTGCCTTAAACGTGTACTTTTAAACTTTTAACACTTATATCATAAATAACTATTAAATTTTATTTTTAACGCGCATAATTAACAAGTAAAAAACAACGATTTATTTTTGAAATAAGCCCCGGTTACCCAGCAAAATCTTAAAATTAAATGTTTAAGCTTCGATTTTAGGCACTTATCAACTACAAAAATAATAATAATTATCAGTTTTCAAGCCTCTAACTCGAATATGCGTATGTTCGCATTTTTCAGATTTTAAATCGCTTATAACTCAAAAACTGTAAACTTGTCAGAAAAATGAAAACAAACTTTTTTATTTAGTATTACCCGAAAAACCTGAAAAAATATTTTCCCGTGCAAAATAAAAGATTGTTGAAATATAACCTGCCGCATCGGCATTAAAATTGGATGGACGCATAATAACATCAACGAATTGAACGAATATAATATAGCTCATAGAGGAAGCTTTTATATAAAACAGATGGTCACGTTTATAAGGAGGCTTGTTGACGAGGGATGTTACGGCCGCAGAGCGGGCGGTGGTGAGATGACGGTGACTACGGACGTTGTCAGATCTATGCACCTCCATAGCACCTACTCAGTTGGAACGCAAAATCCTATGCTAAAACGTTACAGGGCCGTAAACTTCTACTCACTATATATTCTTTGATACATTTTAAAAAGAACGGTCTAAATTTAAGATAGAACCGACTACTCTTCATAATTTTGAAAAAGAAATGTTTAAACTTTAATTCAAGCACTTGGCTATTTCAGATATATTAATATACATAAAACTAAGTTTTTAAACTTCGAAAATATGTATTATCGCATTTTTCAGATTTTAAATCGCCCTTAACTCGAAATCTATCAACTTTTGAGAAAAATGACAACATACCTTTCTTGTTAGAATGGCCCAAAAAACCTAAAAAAATATTTTCCCGAGAAAAAGGATGATCTTTTGAATTTAAAAAAAAAAATTTTTATACAATTTCTGGCCAAAAATTTCGCCCTGCGCACTTCATATTTCCTTAAAGAGAACATTTCTGAATAGGAATCCGCAGAGAAACCGAACCATAATTTTTTTTAGACGAGAGCGGCATCACTTCATGGACTAAATGTTTCTTGCTAACATTACATTGTTATTAGGCCTTGATAAAATTACTGTCTAAACAATTTGGCAACAGGGCCAATTGAGCCAATTGAGCCAATGGGTGTAAGGACAGAATAGTGTTCAGGTTTCTACATTATTACAGAGTCATCATGTAGAAATCTACAATTAAGTTGAAAATGTTACCACAGTAACATGCTACAGTACAGCCATCTCTAGGATCAGAAACAAATTAATTAAGGGTTCATATCAACCTTAAAGAAAGTAAAATTATTAAGCTTGAAGTCTTTAAGGGGCCCCTCCTAACGTCGGGGCCCCCCGCCTTGCGGGCCTGTCAGCTACGCCAAGTGAGTAGTTTCGAGACACGGAATCATCGGTAGCAAGAAAATGGTAGCAAGGCGCATTTAATCAGGTGAGGTAAATAAAAATTTAAACACGCCTAATCCTTGATCTACGATAACTCTTTCGTGCACGTAATTTGGCATTTATAGGTCAATTTTTCCTGCAGGGCGGGGCAACCTGCCATACTGCTGTCGCAGTTTATCAATTTCTGCAGGGACATTTTCCAGGCAGATTCTTTTCACAATTTACTGATTTCCCTTACCCGTTGTCCTAGGTGAACGACAAACACGACAACGCGACACGACGCAACGCGACGCGAAAATATCAAGTAATGGTTGTATTTGTGTGTGGAATATGGAATACGTTTTCGGGTTAATCAGTCTACGACAAGACGCGACGAAGTGCGAACTTGTTTTGTTAGCGACGAGACACGACGTAGTGTTTTCAGAAGTATTTATGAATCTTGAAATAGAGAAAATTGAGTTGTTAAAAAAGAACATGGACGTTCAGGATGATGATTATCTGAATTGGTTAAAATTTATATGCACCTATTTAAAAAAATAGCCTCCACTAAATAAACTTCTGTTTCGGATAAACATACAAGAAATGGTGCTTTTGAAAGAATTAGCGAAATTCGAGATACAACCACAATCATCATTATCATCCCAGACTTCGTCAAGCATCATTGCTTTTTTCAATTCAAATGATGCTACGCAATATTTTATTAAATAAATGAAAACTATTAGTAACTATATAGTAGCAGTGTTTTTTCATTAACATACCTTAAAGTCAGTAACAGCCTCTCCTCAATAGAAATTGGTTTTTGAAAATTACTTATTGACAGTTGAATACTGGGTTTAACAGCTGCAATAATATAATCGAAAGTGCTTGGTAATAAGCCACAAGACTCTTTACTTTAAACCAACGTGGATTATTTCTTAATTTCGAATGTAAATGATGAAACTCTCCAAATTTATTTCGCTCTAAACATATAAGTATTTGTTGTCTTTCTTCTTCGTTTATGGAATTTTTTTTAAAGCTAAGTATTTAAAATATGAATTTTCTAGTAACACTGCCGTATACTTCCCCATACTTAAGAATAGGAATGAATTGACATCGTGACGTTTGTCCTAGGTTGAGCGATGGAAAGCGACGCGATGCGGCGCTACATAAGCCACACGTCGCGTGAATTACTGGTCGCATCGTATCTCATCGCATCGCATCGCGTCGCGTCGTTTTCCGTCGCTCACCTAGGACAACGGGTTATCCTGCACATTCTCCATACCTCACATCTCCAGACGCATACATTTGGGGCATGGCGAAAACTGCAGTTTTTAAACGGACACCACAAATCATCCATGAATTAAAGGATACCGTTAGAGCCTTCTCCGCGGACCTGAGACAACCCTTAATTCATAACATGACGAGAAAGTTGGAACATCGGTATGAACTATGTCTTGAGCGAGGAGGAGCATAATTAGAACATATAATAAAGTGTCAATAATATGTATTTCTTAAACCAATAAAATAATTACAAGCTAAGTACTGTTTATTTTGGGCTAATCTACTATTTTCAATGGGAAATAAGCCACAATTTTACCAAAAAAATGATTTTATTAACGTTTCGACGCCCAAGTCGGGTGTCGTTGTCAAAATACAAAATAATACTAAATTAAACAAAAATGTTGTTGCTTAGTAAAAAATTCTTCTAATAATTTATTTAATCTGACTCATTTATATCGGCAATTCAGACATGTAATATACATTTTAAAGTAGAAGACTTTAAAATGATATTGCCAATATTGATGAGTTGCGTTCCTGGGACGACTTTACTAAAAGATAGTTCATTTGATTACATGAAATCAACCCAACTCAAGAATATCCTCCACAAAAAATATTGGCTTCGAAACGTTAATAAAATCATTTTTTGGTAAAATTGTGGCTTATTTCCCATTGAAAATAGTTGATTATAAAAATGCCACATGCAAATAGCTTCAGAACAACATTATTTTGGGCTATACTGTATTTTTCGAGCCTTCAACCATTTTCCGGTGCAGGACCTTTAAAATTTTACTTTTATCTATGAATATTTATTTATATCTATCTTTCGTAGCTTGGATAAGTGCATTCTTCTTGTTTTTCTCTTTTTCCTAATACTTTCTATGAGCTCGAAACTAGGGATTAGAATACCAAATATACAAATAATAGAAAATATTCAAAGAAATTGGTGACCAAAAACAAAATTAGCACAGAAAATTATTTTACTATTAAAATATCCACGCTAATCGATAACGACACGGTAAATTAGGAACGGATAAGTACTACAGACTTTGTTCAGGTGACAGAAAATTAAGTAATAAAGAAGGTCAAACACTACGTCCTTCCGTTGAAAACAACATACTGGTACTAATTACACTATGATTATCTGTGTATTCAAAGACAAGAAATTTAGTACATTGTTATTTGATTAATAGTAAAATATTGTAATAAAAAAACCCAATGGCTAAAATTAGAGTAAGTCGTTACAATTAACGTAGGAATAAATATTGGAATTTCTAAGTGTAAATTACGTTATTATATTCGTATAAAATCAAGCTTATTTTTGCCTCGAGAAGCACTCAATAAAAATCAAAAATTTTAAAATTAGTAAACTCAAAATAGAACATTATCTCTAATCTATCCTTTTTTCTAAATTTTTTCGATTTCCCACACATTTGGCTATGCATAGTATGAGTCAAAATAGGAGTGAAGTACACTGGGCATTTAGAAGACCTGGCAACTGAGTACTCGGAATAAGCCGTGGTGAAGACTGCAAGTTGTTAAGCTCGGAACAGCCAAATTGGAAGTATTTCTTGAGTGTGAGAAAGTATGTCGTAGGAGTCTTGTTTGATGACAATTTAATATTCGTCAAAGTGTCCTTGGGTGCATATTATTTTCTTAGCATTTTCCAGTTAAGATTTCATTTACGGGTTTAAGAAGATTCTGTCAGCCGCCTGGATTCCATATGGGGGGTAATTGTATCTTACTATGCTCAAATTTTTTAACGTGTTTTTTGTGTAGTCTTAATGTGCCGTAAATGTATAGAGTACAAAAAACCCATCGTCTTAATATTTGTGGATTATGAGAAAGCATTTGACACAGGTGACCACCAGAAAATACTCAAAGTTTTTAAAAAATACCGAATAGATCACCGCTACACCACTGTCATCAAAAATATATATGATTACGCTACGGCACCCAATGGAATACATGTGTGAGCGTGCAAACCTAGACGAAAGGCTCACGGACTCAGGTTTGCGGACGACATAGTCCTGATAACAGATCGCATTGATCATGCCATCGAAATGTGCGAAAGGCTCTACCATGCCTCTACACAAGTGGGTTTAAAGATCAACCACTCAAAAACACAAGTGATGACAAACCTTGTTCTGATTGAGAACATCAACATAGCTAGAACAAGTATAGAACAAACGCCCGCATACAAATATCTGGGGCACGAAATTTGTTTAAGTAGAAATAACCAGACCAATGAACTAATACATAGAATATGGTTGACTTGGGCGACTTATGGAGAGCTAAGAGACGTTGTCAAATCAGGTCTTCCCATCTGCTTAAAGAGAAAGGTTTTTGATCAATGCGTGCGGTTCTAACATAGAGGATGACCTGATAACCCGGTCTATATAGACATTTCAAATAACAAAAATTGCCGGAGAGCCAAATTTTGGTGGAGAGCTAGGGTATACCATAACAAATAAAGTTTAAAAAGTCCCCATCGATCTAAAAAGTGTGCTTCAAAAGTTATTCGGGGTCAAAGGTCAAAATTTGAGATTTTTTGGATTTTTTTCGAAAACGTTAAAAAAAAAAACCTTAAACCAAAGTTAAGTTTTATCAAAAAAAAACCTTAAACCAAAGTTATAGATCTTAAAATTCTCTACAAAAATAGTTCTTACTATTTTTTTCCTAAGAGTTGCCATTCCTGAGATATCGCGATTCAAAGAGTCACATTATACATGATATGCACACGTTTCCACACCACCTGTGAGGTAGTGTACTCGGCGCGTTTTTTTTACCGTGGTTTCCCCTGTAGGCCTACTCCACTAACTGTTTTGACAATTTTAGGATAATTTAAGGAAACAATACTGGTCAAGTTCTAGATATTACCTTATTATTGATATTGATTATTGATATTGCTATTGATTATTAGGTTAACTATTGTTTTGATTTCTTTAGATATTTTAATCAGATTCATATTCTTGAAAGTCAAGTCTTCTTGTCTTAACAGTCAAGTCTTCTTCGATTTCATCTTCTTCCTGTTCCTCTTGCTGGATGTTCAAAAATTGTTCAAATGTGACCGAGTCATTGGTCTCTTCATTAAAATCACAGGAGTCTTCCTCTGTTGTACTAAACTGGACATTTGAGCAAGACTGACCTTGGCAGTTGGTACACACTAGAGAACACAGCAACCCGACTTTTTTACATCCACATTTGGCACTACAACCTTTTTTGCAATTGCAAAAAATAGTGTTAAGGAGTTTTTCTGGAGCAGGTGGGAGTAAGGTTTTAATCGGTTCCAGAGTATTATCTATTAATTTCCAACCGCAGTCTTCTGGATTCAGTTCATTGCCTAGCCATGTTTGAACTTGATAATATACTCGATACAAATGTTGAAAAGCAGATGCTGATGTTGGAGGAAGACATGATAGTTGTACTTGTTTCTTGTTTCGCGTATTTTTTACAAAAGTTAAGTATCGGTATTTATCAAGACAAATAATTTTTTTTGGAGCTCCATAAACCGCAAGAAGAAAGCTGAAAGGAGGCTGAAATGTTAACTGACAAATTAACAGCTGCGAATATTGAAGTGAAACAAGCTAAAAATGACGCAGATGTCCTTATAATTGAGACAGCAATTGAAAAATTTAAGGCAACAAACACAACAATTGTAGTTGGTGAAGGTGTTGATTTGTTGGTACTAATTACTGCAAGGACTCCAGTAGATAAAGTTATTTATTTTCTGAAACCTGGAAGGGCTCAACAGCGAACAGAGATATATTCTTCGAATAGTTTATCGGCTTATCCCAAATGCCAAAAGTACATTTTATTTTTACATGCGATAACCGGCTGCGACACTACGTCCGCAATGTACAGAAGGGGCAAAACGTCAGTACTTAAATTATTCGAAAAAAAAAAGATTTGACTGACTGCTGTAAAGTAACTTGATTCTACACCGCAAACAATAATTACGGAAGGAATTCGCTTTCTTCTTGCGGTTTATGGAGCTCCAACAAAAATTATTTGTCTTGATAAATACCGATACTTAACTTTTGTAAAAAATACGCGAAACATGAAACAAGTACAACTATCATGTCTTCCTCCAACATCAACATCTGCTTTTCAACATTTGTATCGAGTATATTATCAAGTTCAAACATGGCTAGGCAATGAACTGAATCCAGAAGACTGGGGTTGGAAATTAATAGATAATACTCTGGAACCGATTAAAACCTTACTCCCACCTGCTCCAGAAAAACTCTTTAACACTATTTTTTGCAATTGCAAAAAAGGTTGTAGTGCCAAATGTGGATGTAAAAAGTCGGGTTGCTGTGTTCTCTAGTGTGTACCAACTGCCAAGGTCAGTCTTGCTCAAATGTCCAGTTTAGTACAACAGAGGAAGACTCCTGTGATTTTAATGAAGAGACCAATGACTCAGTCACATTTGAACAATTTCTGAACATCCAGCAAGAGGAAGAGGAAGAAGATGAAATCGAAGAAGGCTTGACTGTTGAAGTAGACTTTCAAGAATATGAATCTGATTAAAATATCTAAAGAAATCAATAGTTAACCTAATAATCAATAGCAATATCAATAATCAATATCAATAATAAGGTAATATCTAGAACTTGACCGGTATTATTTCCTTAAATTATCCTAAAATTGTCAAAACAGTTAGTGGAGTAGGCCTACAGGGGAAACCACGTTAAAAAAAACGCGCCGAGTACACTACCTCACAGGTGGTGTGAAAACGTGTGCAAATCATGTATAATGTGACTCTTTAAATCGCGATATCTCAGGAATGGCAACTCTTAGGAAAAAAATAGTAAGGACTACTTTTGTAGAGAATTTTAAGATCTACAACTTTGGTTTAAGGTTTTTTTTTTGATAAAACTTACCGTTTTCGAAAAGAATCCAAAAAATCTTAAAATTTGACCTTTGACCCCGAATAACTTTTGACGCACACATGGGATCGATGGGGACTTTTTAAACTTTATTTGTTAAGGTATACCCTAGCTCTCCACCAAAATTTGGCTCTCCGGCAATTTTTGTTATTTGCCAAGCATTTTGATGTCAAAGTTGACCGGATTATGAAGCGGATATGCCAAAATTGGATGCAAGCGGCTCAAGACAGGAATTTGTGGGTTGAACTATGGGAGACCTACGTTCAGCAGTGGACATGTATACGCTGAATGATGATAATGAAGATGAATGGGCCGTTTCTAGATGTTTTTTGAATTTTAAATAAAATGTTTCAACAACCTTCCCAGTTTTTATAACTTCGGAAGAATTCTATAAGGATTTTTTTCAATATTTTTTTAAATAAAAAATAGGATCGTTCTTTAGTAGTGGTTCTATATAGTTTTTGACCATAGCTCTGAAAATGGCTTTGTAAGCCTAAAGCGCTCAGCTAGGAATTAAATATTTTTACACACTTCAAAAATACTTTTCTTTTCCATTTATTAATTTGCCATAAGTTTGTACAAAACATTTATTGTGGTATTTCAAAGAACTTATTGTCACCTCTACACATCAGATCGGGTCTCGCTAAACAGTTTATCAACCCATTCAACCGACAATATGAAAATTTTATCTACCGCAAGGTTCCAGACTGGGATATTTACTGGCCGCAAATTTAAAAAATAAACGCTACTTAGCATCATCGAAAATATAAGAGAAATTCAGTTAAAAACAAAGTAAACCTTGTTAACAACAAATGAAAGACATTAAACTTGGGTACACTACAAAAATTCAATAGACAAAAAAAATTTAATGCATCGTGTTGTTTGGTAAATAAACTTGCGTGCATAGAAATTGGCGCACTTTAAATTTTTGACTTGAACTATATTTATTTCCAAAACTACATATCGCCGGTCCGGATTAAGAATGACGTAACTGCAAAATGCCAAATTTCTCAGGAGAGCAAAAAAACGAGTATTAAATATTTAAAATAGGACAACGTGGAATGAAGTAAACACTTCTGTTGTATGTAGGCATATATGAATTTATTAAAAAATTCTTAAAATTTATCCACGAAGGAGTGGAAGTACAAAACGTTTTCGGTCAGACTGACCATCGTCAGTGTGAACCTGGAAATAAGTAAACCACTAAGATTAAAAAGCAAAAGGGCGACATTTTGACAGATGAAAATTTTTTAAGAAAATGTGGTTACTTACGTCCAGTGTACAAGTAATTGAAACTAGCCACTTCAATAGTTTCAATTACTTGTACACTGGACGTAAGTAACCACATTTTCTTAAAAAATTTTCATCTGTCAAAATTTCACCCTTTTGCTTTTTAATGTTAGTGGTTTACTTATTTCCAGGTTTACACTGATGATGGTCAGTCTGACCGAAAACGTCTTGTACTTCCACTCCTTCGTGGATAAATTTTAAGGATTTTTTAATAAATTCATATATGCCTACATACAACAGAAGTGTTTACTTCATTCCACGTTGTTATATTGAAGGTATACAGCCAACTACAGGGTTTACTCCCTTTTTAAAGTTTTAAAGATTTAAAATAGGGATTAAATGAGGACTAATCGTCCAGGAGCATCGGTATGGCGTTTATTCTTACAATGGTGGCTGTCATTTTTACCCCTGTTGGTTCGAATTTCATTATCTTAATTTCATCCCCCCATTTTCAATCCTTTTTACAGTTGCGTCATTCTTCATATAAAATTTTTAAAAAATTTAAAATAGTGATTAAATAAAGAGTAACCGTCCGGAGCATCGGTATGTTGTTTATTCTTACAATTATGGCTTTTAGTTTCATCCTCATTGGTTCGAATTTTATTATCTTAATTTAATCCCTCCATTTTCAACCCTATCTACAGTTGCGTCATTCTTGATCTTAAAACTTTTTTGTACAAAAAACTATTTTTAAATATTTAGTATGCCATTTTCAACCTTATTTACAGTTGCGTCATTATTCATGTGAAACAAGATCTAAAATGGTGTGTATTTCAATAACGACGCAACTACCCTATAGTGGCTTAGCGCACAGTTATAGTTCTGTCGATTTTGTATCATCTGTATACAGTATTTAAGAAGTTAATTACGCAATAAACAGGAATTGACAAAATTTACAGTTCTTCTTCTTCTTCTACGGCACTACAGCCTAAATTGAGCATTGGCCTCCTTTATTTTTTGCTACCACCCTTGCTTGTCTGTGGCTGCTCTTCTCCATACACGGACTCCTAAAAGGGCTTGTGCGTCGCTGTTTACTGTGTCTTCCCAGCGCTTTCTTGGCTTTCCAACCGGTCTGTTTCCCTACATTCTAGCATTCAGTGCTCTTTTTGGTAGCCTATCCTCTCCCATTCTTATTACATGTCCGGCCCATTGCAATCTTTGTATTCTAATGAAGTCTGACAGGGGTACTTCCTTATAAAGTTGATAAAGTTCGTTGTTGTATCGACTTCTGAAGATTCCATTTTCCCTCACAGGTCCTAGTATTCTCCTCAGTACTTTCCTTTCGAATGTGTTGAGTTTGTTTTTGGATGATTCTTTCAGGACTTAGGCTTCACTGCCATAGCATGTTATTGGTCGAATTAAAGTTTTATAGATTCTCATCTTTGTATTTCGATGGACACTTTGAGACCGAAATATATGGGAGAGGGCAAAATAAGCTCTGATTGCCTGCGTTATTCTCTTCCGTATTTCTCCATCTTTTGATCCGTCGGCATATATTTCTACTCTCAGGTGTGTAAACTTTCCAACCGTTTCAATGCCATCTTCATGTATAATGTTTTGTGGTACTATATTTCTTCTCGTCTGAGTCATTATTTTTGTTTTTTTCTGTGTTAATTTCCAGACCTAATTAGCTTTTTTGTTTGTGTTTTTAACTCTGCGTATGTTTCCTGTACTCCTGTTGATGTTCTACTCATAATTTGCAGTTACGTCATTCTTATTCCGGACCGGCGATTAGTACTTCAACCAAAAAAAAGAATGTGTGTGTACTTTGTACGCACGTAAGAAGTTGTACGTCTAAATATGATTTCAATGAAATAAATATACTTTCGGACAGTTTATTTGTATTTTATTTAAAGATTAAATTAATTTTTACTTACTACTTTCCAAAATTTTTTATTAAAACAATACCAAAAATTAAAAAAAGATTAGAAAACACCAGGATTCGAACCGGGGACCTCTTGATCTCCAGTCCAACGCTCTACCACTGAGCTATACCCTTTTCTTTATCCGGGCTACAAGATTTCTCAGACATAGTGACAAACAGACGAAGTTGATTATAAAATACTTTAAATATTACTTATTATCTTATTCCCGAGGTAGACAAGTTCAAATACACAAAAATTATAATAGTTATTTATGATATAAATGTTAAAAGTACAATTTTAAGGCACGTATGTGAAAGTTTAGTGTGAAAGATTCGCTTCGCTCATTCTGCAATTCACATGAGTGCCTTAAAAATGTACTTTTTAACACGTATATCATACAATATTTTTTCTACAAACGTCTTATACATCAACAATTATAATTTATTCATTCTCAATTACAGGACAATACCTACAAAAACTTTTACTTGAACTTGACTGACATTCTATTTTTATATTTTTCTTGACATTACATCAAAACTGCCTATACTGTCAATACGCAAAGCATAACAACTATAGAATAACATCAGAATCTATTTTTATTTTTGTATATTTTAACAAATTTTAATAGTTTTTTTCTACAAACGTGTTAAAAATGCAATAATACAGTTTAAATTAAATTTTAAAAAACTTTTTAAACCACCTTTATCAAATTGCGCAAGTTGTATTATTAATATTAATGTTAATAAATAAAATATAAATATTTTGACGTTTCACAATTTGACAATTCACTTTTAACTGCAGTTCCTTAAAAATTTTAAAGCACTGGTGCTTTAAAGTAGCATTTTTAACGCTCCTATGGAGTGCTATAAATTGCATTTTTAACACGTTTGTAGAAAAATATATTTAAAAACACTAATATATTATTACCACACCTTTTCTGGACTGATACATACATAAATTAAAACATTTAGTAACGAACTCCATACTGTCTGTGTGCGCATGCGCGCAGATTAATAAAATTTCACCCTTAATCGCGCCTAAAGAAGTATAACTTCAAAAAGGGATTACATATATATTTTGAAATATAATTTAATAGGCTTTAATATGAGTATAACTTTGTCACGGAGTGCTTATCATTTATATGCGTAGCAACCGATAAACATTAGAAAAATGTTTATTTGATGTTTATAACGATAGTAAGAAATTTGTCAAAATTTGTTATTATTGCCTTTGCAACTAATAATTGCATATTGTTTACTTTTCATAATTAATTAACGTTCAGGTGTGTGTAAGTTTAATCTACACTACAACAGAGAAAGCCGCCCAAGTCATTGCATTAATAGAAAATGCATTTAGCCAGCGAGCTGGTGCTGTACAACTGGATGACATTCGCCGCGGTTCGAAGAGTGTTCCAACGTTATGAGGAGACTGATCCTTTCGTAGACGACCTGGAACAGGTAGAAAGTGACTCACAATTACTGCTTGTAACGATAGCTTTATTTTGTCAACCATATTAAGATCGTCACCTTCAAGTGCAAGTGCAAAAACAACTCCGTGAAGTAAGAGGAATGGTTATTAGTCAGTGGAGAGTAAGACGAAGACTCCAGGAAAATAATCTGGCTCATTGAGTATCTGCAATTATTCAAAAACTTACTGCAGCTCATCATCAAGCACGCGTTCGTTTTGCACAGGATCATCTGAACTGGACGTCGGAACAATGGAGATCTGTTCTGTTCTCAGACGAAACCAGAAAATTTCACTATGGAAGCGACCGAAGAAGGAAAGTTTACCGAAGGCGAGGAGAACGATTTTTGCAAAATGCTATATTGAAGAGCGTAGTCCTTATGCATGTGGTTACTGTATGATCTGGGATGCAATTTCTATGGGGCACGAACCGACCTTGTTTTCATTCGTAGGGGTAACCGTCTTCACGAGCGAGGAAATTTTAGCAATGCATGTGGTTCCTTACGTTGACTCCATTAGAGGCGAATTTATTTTTATGCAGGACAATGTAAGGCCGCATAACTCAAAAATCGTGCAAGATTACATTACCAGAGTCGGGTCATGGAATGGCTAGCCTGCAGTCTAGACCTCAATCACATAGAACATTTGAGGCGCTCAGAGCAACAGTGGCCTAGCCCACAACCCACAATTTTACCAAGACGCTTTTATTGCATTAAAGTTATCCCTTATTTAAGTATTTTCAGATGCAAAATGGCTCAAGCATTGGTTGCTAAAATGGTTGAAGCATTGGTAAAATTGTGGGTTGTGGGTTGGGCCACTGTTGCTCTGAGCGCCTCATTTATGGGAAGAGCTAAAGCAAAGAATTCGAGATAAACTTCATACACCAAACTAGATCCCAGAGCTTACTGTCGCAATAAGAATTGTCGAATATTGTCGAAGAAGAGTGGCTTAACATCCTACAAGAAACAATAGTGAACTTGATTAGATCTATGCTTAATCGATTCAGAGCAGTTATTAATGCAAGAGGAGGTCATCCCCATTATTAAAGCATTAATTGTTAAATTTTAATTGTCAAATACCCTTTACACTTTATACCCTTTTTGTGTTAGCAGTAAAAAAAGTTAATTTGCTTGATGCAGTCATTTTCAAAATTAAACATACGAAATCGTAATAAATTTTCATAAATGTATGCTCATATTAAATTATCTTTCACAGTACATATATCTCTTTTTTTATCCGAGTAAGAGTTTCTGAAAAAATATAATTCAAGTAAAAAGTTTAAAGTGGGCCGATTTCTATGCATTTTAGTTTATTATTAAACGATCTATTTCGTATCTTATGAAATGATAACACTGTGCATGTCAGCATTGGCTTAAACACAGGCGATAGTATTCTAAATATCAATAGTTCTGTATTAATTCTATATGTAATTATTCAAATATATTTCTATAAATACCTGTAAACAGTCGAACTGCATCAAACAACTAATGACAAGATAAGTGGCTTACTTAAAAGCAGTTAGGAGGAAATAAAATTATGTTTGTATCAAGTTAAATTTTATGTGACGAATTAAATTGTTAAAAACATATTTAGAAATGTGCTTTGCATCTTTAACTAGTTGAAACGAGGAAGTGTTAAATCTATATTAGTACAAAGAATACGATGTTTCTTTTTGTTAAATAATTAGATTATTGCATGTTATGAATTTTAAATAAGCTGGCCAGTACATATTTGTTGTAAAGAAAAAGGAGGTCATTATACTTTTACTTTAGGTCAACAACACATATTACAACGAAACTAATGGAAAATTAACATGGGAAATCGCCAAGGTTCATTCTTTTTCTTTTATGGTGGGGTATTAACGAACGTCGAATCGCAACGTGTGAGGGGTCGTTGGTAAGATGGTATTGTATATTGGGACCGTGCAAGTTCGGAAGAGCGACACCTGGTTTCATAGCTCGGAAACATTTTAGCACTTTTAATTATATTGGCCAATTAGTCCTGGTTACTGGATAATTGTCAAGGCCATAGCCCAAAAAAGAATATGAAGAAAAAGTAAGATTGCGGTTATGTTATTAAAAGGTAAACATTGTACGACAAGCAAAATGCCATTAATTAAATTCACTTTAATAATGGCAAATCATATTAATATTGTGGAGCAACATACAATTTTTACAATTTATAACACATCATTTGCAAAATCCCGTTTTCTTCAATGAAAGTAGGTATGAAATGAGTCAATTTGACAATTTCAATTAACAATATTGAATTATTAAAGAAATATAAGTGAAGAAAATTGCAAGATTTGTCCGCTATACGCGCACGATCATTTCTCGTATCCCCTCCAAGTAATTGCACACAGCTAACAGCGTCCAAGAGGCTTAACGTACCATGGTGTATGACGGGCCATTGCAAAGGGGGAAAGAGAGGATTCTAACATGGCCAAAGGTAGCCTAATCCGTGGATTGTCAAAGGGGTATTAGGCCGATGCCACATTATGCGTTTTGAACGGATGCGGTGAAAACGCATCCGTTTCCAACGCAACCGGACCGACCTGTCACACTATGCGTTTAGTCTGGTGCAGGTAGTAAGAGCGTACCAATGACTCAAAACGCATCCGCTTCCAACGCAACCGGACCGATCTGTCACACTATGCGTTTTCACCGGATGCGTCGGAAACGCATCCGGTCAAAACGCATAATGTGGCATCGGCCTTAGGTATCTGGTGTTCAAATGGCTTAACGTAACGTTACCACGTGATATGATTTAATGAATAGAACATGATAACATAGAAAAGTCAAACATCGCGTCATAGCTAAAAAAAATTAATATTCAAGTGGAGTATTAATATCTGGAGACATTTCTAGTTTTCCTTTTACTAGGTATATCAAAAATTATATAGAATCGTATAGGCAATAAATTAAGTTGAAAAAAAGCGAAAAAGTGAATCGTTCTCTCAGAAGAACGCTTGAAGCGACCGGCGATTTTGACTGTTGTAAGTTACGCGCGCGAAATAAATGTTTTAAACAAAATTTGTATCAACTCGACGGCAACAATTCGATATATTTTATCAGTGTCCTATTGACAAAAATCAAAATCTCAGCCACTTTTTGTTTGAAACATTACCCCCTTGATTTTTAAGGTTAGGTTAGAACATTTACAACATAATATAGAACATGTTGATGAGCAGCCTGGGAGTAGGAGTGGCAAACTTTTTTTTGTATCTTTTTTGAATTATCCATGTAACGAGATATCCAGAAAGGAATAACCTTCTACGCCTCATAATACAGGGCAAGATCGCCGGAAGAAGATGCCCAGACCGATGAAGAACATCCTGGCTCAGAAATATCCGAGAGTTGTATCAAGAGACATCCGCTAATCTGTTTCGAGTTGTAGTAAACAAAGTTATTATTAGCAATATGATGGCCAACGTTCAATAATCGGACAGGGTATTCACAGAAGAAGTAGGATATTCGAACTGAGTAAATTTATGATTCATCATCATCAACATCAACCCGTATGCGTCCACTGTTGGACATAGGTCCCTCTCAACTCTTTCCATGTATCTCTGTTTTGTGCGGCTTGCATCCAGTTACTGATAACACGCTTCAAATCGTCGGTCCATCTGGTTGGTGGGCGTCCTCTGCTTCGTAGTGCTTCTTCTCGTGGCCTCCACTCGACTATACGTTTTGTCCCGGTGCCGCCCAAAATCCCGACAGCCAAAATCCCGACAGCCAAAATCCCGACGGCCAAAACACCGACACGCCATAATCCCGACAGGCCAGAATACCGACAGGCCAGAATCCCGACATGCAACAATCCTCGCATAAGTAAAAATTCCGACCACTACATTTTGTTTAGTAACAAACATTAAAAAACAGATGGCCATAAACAAAAAACAAGAACTAAGTGTAATTATATGTTAAAAAGAAACTTATCAAACCTGTCGTGATTCTGGCCTGTCGGGATTTTGGGCTGTCGGTATTCTGGCGTGTCGGGATTTTGGCCGTCGGGATTGTGGCTTTCGGGATTTTGGCTGTCGGGATTTTGGGGTAGACCCGCTTTGTCCATCGGTTGTCTGATAATCTGGCAAAGTGTCCAATTCCATTTTAGAGACGCGATTTTTTCGACAGCGTCTGTTGTTTTAGTTCTACGACGTATTTCTTCGTTTTAGATTCGGTCTCTGAGGGAAACACCCAACATCTAGCGCTCTATAGCTAGGGTTACCATAATTTATTAAGGTCAAATCCGGACAGGGGTAGTCCAAGGGTTGTAGAAAATGTAAAATGTGAATTTGACTGTGTTGCTACCTCTACCTCTGCCAGTTTAAAATACATATACACCTTTGTGTTAACATACTGTAACAAAAGAATTAATCACCGACCGCAAGTAGCAGCTCCAAACGGTTCCAGCTCGAGAACATTCTGGCGAAAGCACGATATACGTGGAATCGGTGGAGAAAGACGTGCGGTATGTGGAAGGTCACACAATAGCTAGAGGTGGCGAATTTAGACCTAAGGTGCTGCGCAGAATGAAATTTCCCACCGTTGGGCCTAGTATTTTCCATTTTTTTAGTAAAGAAAAAAATCCGGACATTTCTCATATCCGGACGCCAATCCGGACATGTCTTTCTGTGCGGACGAATGGTAACCCTATCTATAGCCCTCTGAGTTACACGAATCTTGTTCACTACCTTTTTTGTGAGTGTTAATATTCCGCTGAATACAGGCAACACACACTAGTTAAAGATTTTCCTTTTCAGGCACATTGGTAAGTCCGAGTTAAATACATAGTTCAGTTTACCTAACGTTGCCCAGGCTATGCGACGTGGAAGCTCACACGTTTGGTTATCTCTTCCCAACCGAATTTCATGTCCCAAGTAGTTATAAGATGCAGTCTGCTTAATATCCATTCAATCAACAACAATATTACAATTTAGCACAAGATTAGTCATTATTTGCATCTTCTTCTTCTTCTTTTTGTATAGACATGAAAATATACTACTTACATGACACTGTTCTGACTACCTTATTTGTTGTCATTCGGCTTATGTGGTCATTCCATTCTATTATGTTTCTTACCCAGTTATTAATGTTATCCACCTTGCATCTCCGTCGTATATATGTACTTCTAGCTCTGTCCCACAGAGTCTTGCCATCGATTTTTCGGAGGGTTTTCATTTCCGCTGTTTCGAGCAATCTTTTGTCCTCTCTTTGTCGGGTCGTGTTTCTGCCGCGTATGTCATTATTGGTCTGATGGCTGTTTTGTAAATTCAGCCTTTCATTTCTGTTCCGATATTTTTATTTCTCCATATTGTGTCATTCAGGCAACCTGCGGCTCTGTTTGCTCTATTCACTTGATCTTCCACTTTTCTTCACATTTTAAAAAATAGAACACACTTTAGAAAAAGGCTTTCTTCTTTTGTTCACATTTTATCTACACTTCCTCTCTAAACCACGGGGTTTTCTTCTTTAATATGTGAGTATTCGTTACTTTTCTCTCTCCAAGTGATTCTGTTGCAGCGTTGATTATGTTATCTTTGAGTTTTTGCCAGCTTTCATCGATGTTATCGTTTTCTAATATTCCATTCTCAGCAATCTTCTCTGATATTCTTTTTCTGTATAAGTATTCCGTGGATTCCGTATTTAGTCCTTCGACTTTGATTTTTGTCTGTGTTGGTGCTGCCCTCTTGGGTGTGAAGTATTTCAGAATGATTCCTATTTTACATAATACTAGGCTATGGTCGCTACCTACATCTGCTGAGTTAAGGCATCTTACGTCGATTATTTTTTATGGATGTATATCTCTGTTGGTTACAAGATAATTAATCTATCATAGATCTTTGTCCACGGGTGTTATTGAATGTATATTTGTGTTGGTCTTTGTGGTCAAAAAATGTGTTGTTTATTCTAAGTTCGTTATTCGTGCAGAAGTTTATCATCAGTTCTCCATTTTCGTTTTTAACATTTTCATTGTGTTTTTGCTTAATTCCGGGTATTACTACGGAATTTATTTGTTTCGTGTTCAGATAGTCTTACGCTAGCCGTTGCATTTTGGTGGATATATTTGATCATGTTAGTCTAGCGATGGTCTATTGGACATTCTGTCAATGCTTTTAACATTTTGTACTGGCTTATGGTATCGAATACTTTCTCGTAGTCCACGAATATCAGTGTCAATGGTTTGTTGTATTCTGCAGACTTCTCTATCAGGTTCTTTATTACCAGTAAATGGTGGTTGGTGCTATATCACGATCTAAATCCAGGTTATTTATGACTAAGAATATATGATTAAGAATATTTTAATAAGTTTTATAGTTGGGCGACGAAATATTTTGTTGTGACTTTTCACAACAATCGTCATATATATCGTCAAAATAAACAG
This sequence comes from Diabrotica virgifera virgifera, assembly GCF_917563875.1. Taxonomy (NCBI): domain Eukaryota; kingdom Metazoa; phylum Arthropoda; class Insecta; order Coleoptera; family Chrysomelidae; genus Diabrotica; species Diabrotica virgifera. Next base: position 100,093,433 of record NC_065449.1, read on the forward strand.
TAATAAGTGAAGGATAAATAAATTTGATTGCGCTGTATACATTTTGATCAGACAAACAAAAAACATATTTAAAAACTTACTTATAAATCCTAGCAGATTGTCACAAGTTCTACAGGATAGCAACGGTTCCTTCAATTCTCTAAAGAATAGTTTTAGACTTCCGGTTAACACATCCGGATCTTTTGTATAATGTTCTAAAATATCCAAGTTGCCTTTATCCACTTCGAGGCGAATTTTTTGAATAGTTGCTAAATTTCCTGACGTCCGATACAAACCCAAGCTTGTAATGTTGTCTGGTCTTTCAATCAACTCCATTGTTTTCACAATAAATTTAGGTACTACGTGTTCGGTAGAATAAATGTTTCTAAGAGTGTTACCAAATATAGGTTCATTTTGGTATATTCCTTTCTTTTCTAGTACTTCTCGACTAGACCGTTTACCTAATAGTTTGAGGAGCGTTTTCGTTATTGTTGACTTTTCAGTGTCGATAAAGTAGCTTACTTTTTCGCTTTCTAAAAACTGTTTTGCATCTTTTGAAGAATCAAATAGGAGTAAACATGTTTGATTGTTTGTATCTCTTAGCTCGACTTCTTTTTTGTTAATAAGTTTGATTCCTTTTAAAACAACACCCGGTTTCAGCACCTAAAAAAATATACTTATTAGTAAAATATTGAAATAACTAAAAAAAAAACAAAACGGAAGAAATATAAAATATTGTTACGATATTGTGTTTTGAAATAACACTGGTGTCTAAAAGTTTAAGAAATGTTACTGACCTTCTGGGGTATACTAGAAAGATGTAGGATAGAAAGAGTCGGAGCTCTAACAGAACCAAAATAATGGATAAGTACAAGTCGTTCTTCTCTAGTGGGCACACTGGGCACGTGCCCAGGGCCACGCGATCAATTGGGGCCCCCTAGTCTCTACCCGATTAGGTATACTCCGTTTGAAAATTATTGTTAGCATAGTTTTTATGATACAGATCATTTACATTTTATGTTGTATTATGTTTGTATTCAACATAAAATGTGAGTTTTGAATGAAAACAGGAAGTTGATAAAGTACCAAACCATGATGATAGGTAGAAATAGTCTACATACTGAAAGCAACGATAATGTACCAATAGTAATTGACTTAGCGCAGAGTAAAAGTATGATAGTGGGGAATACCTGAATTCATAGTAAGGACATTAAAAATGACGTAATGCTTACTAAACGTGATAACAAAAAACCAATAAAGGAACAAATACCAGAGGAAGCAATTACTGAAGAAAGAATAAACCAGGAAGAGTAAATATTTTATAATAAAAGAAAGAATCGATCTTACAGACATGGAAGTAGAGATACCAGCTAAGGAAAAGATTTCTGAAGCCATCAAAGTCCTACAAAAACACAAATCACAGGAGCAGATGACATACCAGCCGAGCTCTTAAAACAAGGAGGGGAAGAGTAAATGAGGTATGGGTAACAGGGACGATGTAAGGAGATTGGAGTAAAGGGGTCATCGTTCCCATAAGAGGCACTACTTGAGGACTATCAATATAGTTTCCGATTTAACCACTCCACCACCGACGAATCATTCACAAAAATTCACAAAATGGATCTTGAATTAGCAAGCAGTTGGGTTAAAATAGGTTACCAAATAACCTAGGTGGAACTTCGTTTAACATAATGACTCAAAACCTACCTTATGAAGATGATATCAACTTGCCAGATAATAACCATATTTGGAAGACCATATACAGCTCTGGAAAGCCATGCCGAGGAAGGAGACTGAGTTTCCAAAGAAAAAAAAAACAAGTTCCTGCAAAAGAGATTGATGAAGGGCAAGCTCAAGCATAAGATGAAGAAGTCATCATAAATGGGCAGGTAGGACAGAGTGACAAGTTTTAAATACTTGGATGTAGTAGTGACCCAAAACAATTCTGTGAAGGATGGGATTAGAGCCAGGATGATGCAGCGCTCCGAACGTGTGAGAGAAAAAATATCAGAAAAATTTATTGACCAACTAGAGATCGTGAATCCAGAGGAGAGGAAGAGAAAATTCCTTAAGTGTTTCTGGGTAGCCCAAGAGGAACAAGTAGTAGAGGAAGACCCCGTGCAAGCTGACCTAAGATGATTGGGAAACCGATGGTGGCCATAGTTAGCCAACAACAGGGAAGAATAGAGTGATGTAGTGAGTCATGAGGCAAGTCCAGGCCCAGTGCTATAGCGGCACGGTATAATGTAAGGTATTCTTTTATAAAATAAAGGAATATACATTTTAGGCATATCCTATTTCGTACAATGTCAGATTATTTTACATTTAACAACTGAGACTGAGGTAGTGCTAAAATAAAAAATCTCAAAAAAACAATCAATTTTAGAGAAAAATCACAAGAGATCCTTTTTGCTCAAAATAACCCAAATTATCTAAAAAAAATCGTTCGCAATGAAAAAATTATTTTTGTGAATTTGTTTAAAAAAAAAATTGTTTAAACAATTTTTCGACCACGGCACCACCCGTTTGGCTAATTGAAATAGTTTTGCTAATGGGGTCGACGGTACTACCCGGTCTACAAAACTATTGATAAAAGATAAAAAATTTGGCTTGAGTTGCAGTCGGAAAAATGAAAGATTACCCATGAACGATCACATCAATCACTTATTTTGTATTTGCTGTGTTTTTTCTATAAATAACAAACGTTTGTTATAGAAAAAGACAGCAAATACAAAATAAGTGATTGATGTGATCGTTCATGGGTAATCTTTAATTTTTCCGACTGTAGTTAAATATATTTACCTCACAACGCGTGTTATCGCATTTGCTGATTGAATTTTTGGCAAACTGAATGTATTCACTCTTCTTTAATTTTACTTCTTTGCCGTCAGAAAACTGTATCTTCACACAGCCTTTAATATCAAAATTGCAAAACCTGCAAAATAAAAAAGGGTAACATAAACAAATTTTAGTAAAAGATTATTGTAAAATAAAACTGCTAGATAGTTTTCCGTATTACACAATAAATGTAAGCTGGTCTTGATACAAAATGTCCACATCAATGTAGTTAGAGTTTATGGATACATTATTTTCTTACTCGAGAATTAAATACGACTGGCGATCAGTAAACTTAAATATAATAGAGCACCAGGTCCAGATATAACAGCAGCAATGATCAAAGCCACAAAAGAAACCGGAACAAAATTGCTCTACTTGCTCTGTAACAATAGCATACCAAGCAATGGTCTGACAACTGGACAAAATCTACAATAACGACAATGCATAAAAAATGACTACAGCTTCTAGTTGTCACATGTATGACAGCTTCCATACATGTGACAACTACAACCGTATGCCTTATCTCACATGCCAGTAAAATAATGCTACACATAACGAGAGACTGAAAACTGTCTTACAAAGAGAAATACCCTAAGAGCAAACTGGATTTACCAAAGGTAGAGGTCCTCGAGAACACCTTCTGAACAAAAGACAAATAATATAAAAATCTGGGGAATTCAATATCCCAGTACATATTTGTTTTATGTTTTATCTCTAGCGTTCGTCGTAGTCACTTGGCAACACTTGTGGCCAGGGCCGGCGATAACGGGCCTGCAAGGGATGCACTGCAGGTGGGCGCCCCTTTTAAGGGGGCGCCAAAATGAGCTTTTTTTCTGCCGGTACTAATACACAAAATACTAATTTAAAAGAAACCGAAGAGCGCCTATGCTTATTTTGCAGGCGGGCGCCTTATACCCTAGCGCCGGTACTGCTTGTGGCAGATACTAAAAGAGGTAGCGTATTACCACAATACTTATCCTGAACTCATTTCGCTTATAACTGAACTATACAAGTTTACAAAACAGTCATTAGACCAATAATGACATACACAGCAGAAAAACGACCTAATACAGAAAGGACAAAAATAATGCTAGAAACAGCAGAGATGAAAACCCTTCGAAAAATCGATGGTTAGATATTACGGGACAGAGCTAGAAATACAGACGGAGATGCAAGTAGAATGGAACGACCACATAAGCCGAATGACAACAAATAGAGTAGTAAGGACGGCGAGAGATGGTTCCCCAATAGGAAGACGATCAGTGGGAAGACCAAGAAAACGATGGAATAACAACTTACTGGAGGCACATTGAAAAACAAACAAGCTGTCTTTTTTTATATAAGCTAAACCTTGTATCTCTATCTTGTATTCAAAGACTGCTTTATGTGCAAACACATTAATTTTCAATGCTTTTGTGCTACACTTCATTTGTCAGTTGAAAATTTCCCTTCACTTGATTCTGTCATGTCAATACCTTCTTTAAAACGGATGGCAGAGTGTTTTTATATCTTATTTCTATTTCAGTTCATGTTTCTATTATAGGGTGAGTAACGTTGATATTTGATTTCATTATATTTAATATTTAACCAATATTCATTAATTTTTTATAATTGTAATTTACCTATATATTATTATAACCTCACTTATACCAGAAGCCACGTTTATTTTTAAATATACGCGGTAAGATCTTTAATTAAATTTAACTAATTTTAATAATAATTCTATTCACTTGATCCTTGCCAATTTGCTATTTAATTTAATTGATATTTTTGAGAACTAAGTAATTTTTGTTCCCCCTTTTTGGAAGGGATTTGATCCCAACCTACATCGTCGACAAGCCATGTGGAAATAAACCAACAAGTACAGCTGTCTTCAAGACCACAACGGATTGAAGATAATATGGTCCACATCTACACTAGTGGCCAAAATTCTGGAAACTTTATAAAAATTTTAGTTTTGCTAGCAACATTCATCTCGATGAAACTTGTTGCATTCGATTCGTAAAAGCCTTAGGAAACTTTGTGAGCTAAAGTGATGATGACGAAATGAAAATTGCATTATTGAACAAGGAAAATGCATTTTCCGAAATGCTTTTCGAAGTGTTGAAAAATGATAAATTTGTAATTCGGAAATAATTGACACGACACAAATGAGCTCAGCTCAATAATACTACTCGGAGGTTTTTGGATTCGCTGAACACGAATATCATGACGACGATCATCGGAGACATCGGTGCCTCGGAGACCATAATATTGAACTCATTTATGGCAATTATTTCCGAATTACAAATTTATCATTTTTCAGCACTTCGAAATGCATTTTCCTAGTTGATGACGAAATGAAAATTGCATTATTGAACAAGGAAAATGCATTTCAAAGTGTTGAAAAATTAATGATAAATTTGTAATTCGGAAATAAATATTCGAGAACCCAAAAACCTCCGAGTAGTAATATTGAACTCATTTATGTCAATTATTTCCGAATTGCAAATTTATCATTTTTCAACACTTCGAAATGCATTTCGGAAAATTCATTTTTATTTGTTCATTAATGCAATTTTCATTTCGTCTTCATCACTTTAGTTCAAAAAGTTTCCTAAGGGTTTTACGAATCGAATGCAACAAGCTTCATCGAAATGAATGCTGCTAATAAAACTAAAATTTTTGTAAAGTTTCCAGAATTTTGGCCATCAGTGTAAGGCCTACCCAGCTCGTCTGGAGCCAACAACATCATTCTATCTTGTGTAAAACTGCAGGTTTGCTTGCAGATATCAAAAATCATTACTTAACTTTTTTGATGGTAAATAAATATGCTTAGTTATATTAATGTTTTATTTGTCCGATTTTAAATTTCCATTGTTCATATTTTCGATTACAAGACGAATAGACGGAGAGCTAGAGCCGAAAAATCATCGTCATAAGTAATATGGAGTTTTTCCTGTGAAATGTGTCCATTGAATATTGAAAATTATGACCCCTTTCAGGCTGACACCTCAGGGGATACAGGAAGTAGCAATAAGGGATGAAAGGGAAAAGTTAGTTCAGTGATTAAAGGTTTTCACCTCCTATTTTATTAAACCTCCATCGATTTGCATTAAAATTGGTGACTAGTTAGAGCATACCTCAAGAAACAAAACTGATTTGGTGCCAACTTGCACTTTTACCCTGGGGGTCGATACCATCCCTTCTCGGGGGGTGAAAACCATTTTATCAAAAATAACCCCACAAATTGGGGGTATTAAAATGTGGGGTAACCCCACATTGTTATATCAAGTTATAAAAATAAATCAATACTTTTTGAGTTATTAAATATCAAAGATTTGAATTTTTCGTGAAACAAATGCATGGTGTAAAGCGGTTTCTCATAAATAATTCATATCTGTGAAGTTAGGATTATAATTAAAATATTAAATTTTAATTTTAATTTTTAATAATATTTAATTTTTCTTTCGCAAAAATGCCAAGTTTTTTGTAAAAGGTATATATTAAAATACCCTAAATAAGGGTCACAATACAAAATGTTTTCGGATTAAGGAATCCATCATCAGTGTTTAAAAGCCAAAAATTGCATGCCTGAGCCACCAAAATGTATTGGGTAAAAACCCTTTAAATGTAAATTATATGGTTGTTTTACATATTTATATAAAGATCATCTGATTTTAAAAATATGCCTGGATGTTACCCAGGGCAACAAAGGACTCTTCCCACGCGGTTGGAATTTTTTTTGGAGAAAACCTCACATATTGGATTTCAATGGCCAACTGCCAGGAAGTTTATTTTCCTCGTGGATTTTCTTTCGCAGTTTTCAATGGTTTTACACTAATTAATTTCACAGCAGTATCTGTATCAATTGTATAATTTTTTTATTTAGCTAATGCCTCGACAACGAATGGCCATTGGCATAGTAGGTACGGTAAATTTTTACAATTAGGTGCTTAGTGTCATGTGTAGTGTCACACACAGTGTGTGTTGAGTAAGTGTCTTGTTACTTTACAAAGTCGACGTCATTGTCTTTGCAAAGAGACGCTAATTGTATCCGAACGTCTGCGGTCCCTCCGGTGAGTACCGATCCCACAAGGACAGAAATTATTTTCATTTATTAATTTATAATAAACGAAAAATTTCTGACCGTGGTGAGATTCGAACTCACGACCTTTCGGATTTTTCGTTCCATGCACGCAAGTGTATTCTGTTGCCATGTTGAAAACAGTTATATTTTGTGGAGTACATAATATTGTAACAAAAACGAGCGTTCGGGTATTTATTTACGACTTTATTATTTATTTATACAAGTTTACTTTACAAATTTTAGCTCAAAACTAAACTCTAATAACAGCGCGCTCCGCTTAAATAGCCAATAGGTCCTGTTCTCGAAATGTCTACATATCCCTCGGCCTAATGAATATTCTGGAGATCTTCGCTCACACCGCCATCGCTTCTGTGACGTCACGGCTACTGTTATTCCGACGGTTGGAATTCTCCCAAGCCGGGGACTGTTTATTGCGCCGATTCGAAACTCTTTCGTTACACTGCTCCCCTCTTAAGATCTGAGCGTCCCGATCAGCAACTCTAGATGAAGGCCCAGGATGGCGGAATCTACACGACTCTCCAGCTTTGCATACACCCTTCAAGAAGAAATAACAGTCTACTGTCTTTGAAGGATCCGACATTTTCGGCTTCATGCAACACACAGTAATTCGTACGCCAGTTTCTCTGAATACCACTTCAAGCATACTTCTCACAATCTTCCAATCCAGATTTTCTACTGCATGGCCTATTTTTGGTAAAGCCAAATCTTTGATGTCATAATTACACACGATTTTCTTCAAATTAGTTAGAGCACGCCATATGTTCTCGTAGCTTGGCGTGTCCGTATAAGACTTCCTGGTCACCATATACAGCAAAGATCGAGGACCATCTTCCAATCGCAGTACTCTTCCAATTTTAGGTTGTTGATTTCTTAACTCGTCCAGGCGGCCGAACTTTCTATTGAATACGGACGAGATGCCTTTAGTCATCTCGAGGTCTTGGGCAACACAGTGGGCTAGAGAGACGTTTTCTGGAACACCAAACAGATCTTGCTGAACTTCTGTGGTCACGCCGAATCTAGCACTCTTTCTCGCTGCGTAATTTGACATAAATTGATTAAAACTTGGCTGTGCGGCGTCTTTCATCTCCTGTTGGAGGACTCGGGCTTCTTCTGTTTCATTTGAGCCAGCATATGGTGCAAGACGATTTATGTGAATAACTTTTGGTTTACCGTTTGGCAACTTCTTAATTCTGTATATTACGTCATTTATTTTCTTCTTAACTTCATACGGACCTTCCCATTGTCTTTGCAGTTTAGGACACAAGCCGCGACGACGTTATGGATTATAAAGCCAGACAAGATCACCTACTTCGAAGCTTTCATTCTTGCATCGAGAATCATATTGATCTTTCATTCTGTCACTGGCTATCTGGATGTGTTGTCGGGCAAGTTCATGAATGTTGTTCATTCGTAACTTCAGGCGGTCGACGTATTCTTCGCCTGCAACATGTTCCTCGGAAGGTCTGCAGCCAAACTCTAGGTCGCAGGGTAAACGAACTTCACGACCCAACATCAGGCAGGTTGGTGTTTGACCTGTAGTTTCATTTACGGCCGAGCGGTAGGCCATCAGGAATAAATGAATGTGTTGGTCCCAATCTCGCTAATGTTCAGATACAACTTTGGACAAGTGTTTACCCATCGTTCGGTTCATCCTCTCGACCATCCCATCTGATGCAGGGGTGTTGTTCTGGTCTTATTGGCACCAATCAATTTACAAACGTTTTGGAAAAGAGCTGACTCAAAGTTTCGCCCTTGGTCGGAGTGGATCTCCAAGGGAACACCAAATCGGCTGAAGAATTCTTTAACAAGTACCTCTGCAACGGTAGCAGCTTCTTGATTCGGTAATGCATAGGCCTCGGTCCATTTCGTAAAATAATCCATGGCTACCAGGATGTATTTATTTCCAGCATCAGTTTCTGGAAATGGGCCTGCAATGTCGATTGCTACTCTTTCCATAGGACTGCCAACATTATACTGTCTCATGGGTGCTCTCTTTTTACCAACTGGACCATTACCGGATGCACACAGTTCACATTTCCGGCACCATCTTCTTACATCATCTTTACAGTTCACCCAATAGAACCGTTCTCGAACCTTTTGCAGAGTCTTCGTAATACCAAAGTGTCCACCTGATGTACCGTCATGCAACTGACGCAATACTTCTGACACTTTACTTTTAGGTACAATCAACTGAAGCTTAGATTCTGTACCATCATCGTTCTCAAAGGTTCTGTACAGAAGATCATCTTTTAGTATCAGGCAATTCCATTGGCTCCAGTAGGCCTTGACTTCCGGACTACATGCACTAATGTTTTGCCAACTAGGTCTCTCACCTTGCCGCATCCAATCCAATACTCTTTTTATACATGGATCGTCTTCTTGGGCGTCTTGTAACTGTTGGGGCTGCCATTGCTCATTAACGACGGTAGTTCGTCTCACAGGGCAAAGCTGTTCATCTGCTTTAAGCGGGTGATTACAACTTTCACCGCATGGCCGTATCGAGGAAGCATCTGTATTTGCACCAACTCTTCCAGCCCTCTTCATGCGTCTCTTCGGCATCGTGTCACGAATCACCCTCCGTACCATTTCCACCAAACGTTCATCTTTTCTCTTATTGCCTTTTTCCACGGTTATTACTCGATTGTTTCCTGAAGCTTGGCTAGCTGCTTCGTTTTCCAAGGCAATTGCAAGTGCTTCATCTAAAACTTTCGGTCTTTCTGTAGCTTTCTGTAGTTCACTATCTTTCAGCCCATTGACGAAGGTGTCTACTGCGATTTCTTCTAAAACGCTGTCTGGCACCTCTGGATAAGCCAACCTCACCACACGAGCCACATCTGCTTCAAATTCTTGCAGATTCTCACTTGCTCGTTGACTTCTACTTCGCAGTTGTGCTTTGTATACTTGTTGTAGATGGGCATCTCCATATCGTTTTTCTAGACGAGTGAACAAGGACTGGTAACATTTTTCTTGACCTTTAGGAATTGATCTTAATATATCTGCAGCATCACCTCGTAAAGCAGCAGTCAATGAAACAGCCTTTTCTTGTTCGGTCCAATGATTGGCGGTCGCAATAGCTTCAAACTGTCTAAGATATATGGACCAAGAGGACTTTCCATCGAATGGTGGTAATTTGAATCTCATATTATGCGACGCTTCGTCTCTCGGTAGTTCATCTTTCACTACAGGATCTAACGCTGCTGCATTAACTGATGGTTGTACTTTTGTATCGGTTATCATGCTCTGTAGTTGTTTGATCTTTTCTTCTACGGTCTCTACACTTTTCTGCATCTTATCGAATGTTCTAGAAACTTCTTCAAATTTCTCCTCGTTCTGTCTACAAACGTCTTTAATTACTTGAGACACACTTTCGAATTTTCTAGAAGTTTCATCGATCTTTTGAGAAACACTTTCGAATTTTCTAGAAGTTTCATCGATCTTTTGAGAAACACTTTCGAATTTCTCGTTGTTCTGTCTACTAACTTCCTCAAGTTTTTCGTTGTTCTGTTTACAAACTTCTTCAAGTTTCTCATTGTTCTTTCTAGAAGTTTCATCGATCGTTTCAGAAACAGTTTTTAATTTCGATAATATTACTTGTTCTGCTGACTGGAAGTGGAACGTCTCTGGGTCATCTCCGTTCTTCGTGAGGACATCCTTGAGTCGTGCTTGTAGGACTATCTTGCACCCACTGCTGTCTTCATCCCGTTGCTCTAGCTGCTCACGGAGCTGTTTTACGGAAAGTTCTTGTAGCAGCATCTTTGGTCGGCACGCACGTACTTTTCAAAATGTCTTTTAAAAGTCTTTCCGAATACCGAACAATCAACGCACTTGTAACTATTCCCGACGAATAAAGTCCAAAAGTCTTTTAAAGTCTTTCCGAATTCACTTATTTATATCGCACTAAGTTTACTGTATTTTACCGAACACCGACACCACTGTAACAAAAACGAGCGTTCGGGTATTTATTTACGACTTTATTATTTATTTATACAAGTTTACTTTACGAATTTTAGCTTAAAACTAAACTCTAATAACAGCGCGCTCCGCTTAAATAGCCAATAGGTCCTGTTCTCGAAATGTCTACATATCCCTCGGCCTAATGAATATTCTGGAGATCTTCGCTCACAGCGCCGTCGCTTCTGTGACGTAACGGCTACTGTTATTCCGACGGTTGGAATTCTCCCAAGCCGGGGACTGTTTATTGCGCCGATTCGAAACTCTTTCGTTACAATATATTATTATATTCAATACAAACGCCGACTCCGAAATGACAGTAGCAAGTACCTATACAATAGCGTATTTAAGGGCACATGTGTGAAGTTACGGATGATAAAAAGAACAAAGAGGTTTAACAGAACAGGAGGAGAAAACCTTTATTGACTGCACTAACTTTCCCCTTTCATCCCTTATTCCCACTTCCTGTATCCACTGTATAGCTGTATCAGCTGCGGGAAATAGAGCATTATACTCCCTATCATCATTATTAAGATCTAAGCTGCTGAAAAGACAATCTAAATTAAGACTGTACATGTCAATTATTCGCCCAGTTGTTACATATGGGAGTGAAACATGGACTCTACATCAGCGAGAAATAAATAAATTGCTGATATTTGAAAGAAAAGTCCTCAGAATGATATTTGGTCCTCAAAGAGATGAATTGACAGGAGAGTGGAGAAGGCGCCGCAATGCTGAATTGGTGACTCTATATGGTACTGAAAACATCGTCAGACATATAAAAGCTAATCGGATAAGATGGGCAGGTCATGTAGTAAGATCAGAGGAAGACAGAGTGCTAAAGACAGTGTTCTTCGAGAGACCAGACGGTAGAAGATCAGTGGGCCGTCCCAGAAAAAGATGGAAGGATGATGTTGAAACCGATCTATCTAGGATTGGGGTACAACAATGGCAAATCGAAGCGCAAGATCGCAGACGATGGAGGGCCATAGTGGATGCGACGAAGACTCACCCCGAGTTGTAAAGCCAGTCAAGAAGAAGTATCCACTGAGGTGTCAGCCTGAAAGGGGTCATAATTATCAATATACAATAGACACATTTCACATGCCAAACTCCATATTACTTATGACGATGCTTTTTCGGCTCTAGCTCTTACATAGACTAGGACTTACATCTGAGAGACTGAGCTAGGCGAAGCGTAAGCCGTGGGCTTCCCTAGTTAGTTGGGAGTTTTAGGTATTTTTCTACAATAACTCCCAACTCTCTGTGACAGTTCTAACGTTACACGCTCACTTCTAATGCATCGTAAATTATTAAGGGATTGTTAGATAATAACAAACCGATTCTATGATTCATCGAGATAATCTCTTGTTTTTAAATGAGGCACATAATTACTATTAATTTATAAATCTAGTAGCATACTCAATATGAACTAATTTATTTATTATTAACAAAAAATTATGTAAATTACTACGATGACTTCAAATCTTAAATAATAGAAAACAATTATTGAAATAAATGTAATTCACTGACTAATCGTTACACCAATTACACTTGGTAACAAATAATAACGAAGGAGTGTAGTGTGTGTTTTTCTCGGCCTTACATAAATGTTTGTAAAACTGATTTATAATTCAATTTTAGGATTTTGAATATGTGTCTTAAATGACATTTTTATTCATTGCGATTACTATTTCTACATTTACACAATCCAACCAGCTTATTTTGAGAGATATTAACAGCCTCAACATACCCCTTTCTTCTAACAACAGAATTAGACGTAAATTGAGATATTGTATAGGTTTGTGTAAAAACGAGTGGTGTTGCATTAATTCATTATCCAAACTTACGAAATATTTTCAGTCTGGAAAAGGGAATACAACATGCCATAACTTTTCCAATTATCTATCTCGAAGACCGATGCACTTGTGGTATCGATGCATAAGTAGCATATATTCGTAGTCCCCTACTAGACAAGGCGAAAACGGCGAGTTCGTTAGAAAAAATATTCCTATGAGATTTTATTTGCATAATCACATTCGTGAGACATCTCAGAATAAGGTTCAAGAATTCGTCCACGTGAAAAGTGGTCCAATTTTTTTAATCAAATTGCAAAAATCAATATTTTTGGCCCGTACAAATTTTTTTTTGGTTTTTTGGATTATTCTGGACAAAAAAGGTCTCTTGTAATTTTTCTCTAAAGTTGATCGTTTTCGAGTTATAAACAATTTAAAATTGAAAAAAACGAAAAATGGCGATTTTTAAGGCTTAATAAATTGGTTAAAAGTTATTATTATGAAAGTCAGAAAGTGACTTAATCAAAGTTTAAAGCCCCCCTACAAGATCCTGAAGAAATTTTTGTAATAATTTTATTACTAAGCTGTTATTTTTAAGTAATAATAATGAGCGCCAGCACGTATTAGGCGTATTAGGCGGCCGTCTATGGTGAGTGCGAGAGAGATGCCATTCCGGCAGTCCAATCAGTACCATCTTACTCGCACTCACATTTACAGCCGCATCAATACGCTCTTACGGCTTATTGTTAATAATTAAAAATAACAGCTTAGTAATAAATTAATGACACAAATTTCTTCAGGATCATGTGGGGCTTTAAACTTTGATTTAGTCACTTTCTGACTTTCATAATAATAATTTTTAACCGAGTTATTAAGTTTTAAAAATGGTCATTTTTGCGTTTTTCAAATTTTAAATTGCTTATAACTCGAAAACTATCAACTTTAGAGAAAAATTACAAGAGACCTTTTTTGTCCAGAATGGTCTAAAAACCCTAAAAAAAATGTCCAGAGCAAAAATAATAATTTTTGGACCACAAAAAAAAATTTGGACCACTTTTCTCGTGGGCGACTTCTTGAACCTTATTCTGGGGTGTATTAAAAATGTGATTAAGCAAAAAAATCTCATGGGAATATTTTTTCCAACGAACCCGCCGTTTTCGCCTTGTCTATACCAAAAATGCAGTAAAGATCAACCCTAGATGCTGACGTCACCAGCAGGAGGAACAGGCAAAGCAAGTAGGTGAAGAGTTCAAAAGAACGGCCTCCTACAGGAAAGTGTTTTAGCACCAATGCTTTTCAATATATATACAAACGAGCAACCCGCGCCGACTGAAACCAAGCACTTACTGTATGCTGACGATCTCGCAATATGTGCTCAAGGAAATAATTTTGGAGAAGTGGAGGAGAAACTTGAAACTGCCTTAAAAACAATGACAGCGAATTACCTGCAGAATTCTCTGAGACACAATCCTTCTAAAACCCAAGCCTGCACCTTCCACATTCGCGAAAACGAAGCCAAGCAAAAATTCCAAATTGCGTGGAGTGGTAATACATTACAACACAAAGACCAACCTTTATACCTTGGAGTAACTCTGGACCGGTCTCTCACCTACAGACAACACTGCATAAAAACGAGAGGGAAAGTAACAACTAGGAACAGCATACTCAGAAAACTAACGTGAAGTAAATGGGATGCATGTCCTGGCGCCTTAGGCTACGGCTCCACGGGCGCAAAATTGACGCTAGCAGTAGCGGTAAAATGAAGAGTGATAAATGAAACCAACGGCGATAATACTGGGCGGCTCCACGATGCTGTAAACTGTCGCTCAAGATCGGTAAAAGACGCATCGTCAAGGTCATGTCGCAGATGGATAGGTCTAGACTCCAGACCTATTTTTACAGTAATTTACGGGGGCGTAGGTAAATTGAGTCCCATATATCTAAATTAAGAAGGGTCAAAATATTTAGATGGTCGAATTGAATCCCGGGCATCGTAATCCTTCTAATTACCTTTTAATAGCTTTTAATTTGTAAATATTTTATTGGTTATGCATTTATGATAATCAAATATAAAATGTAATACATACAGTGCGCTGGAATAAGTGTTACCCCCCTTATTAACTTATTTATTTTAGCACATAAGCAAAACGCTGGGACAGGTCGATTTTTAAAATAATCATAGTATATTATAGCATCAATGTTTCGAACTTTACGCGATCCCTCTTCAAGTGACAGGCATAACTTTGATTTTTTTAAATGGGAAAGTACATCATGTGACACCTCATTTAAAAGCTTTTGAAATACTGATTACAAAAATGGATAATACTTTAATCTAAAATCAATGGGAAAAACCCAATAGTTGGCTGTATACCATAGTTTAAAAAACTCATACAGAAGTAAAAACTTCAACTTGTATTTTATACCAGAATACAAGTTGAAGTTTTTACTTCTGTATGAGTTTTTTAATACTTTAATCCTATTTGAGACCGTAGGCGCAAAATATCGATCGAAGCCTTTTTAAACGCATTCATTTTTTTTTTCAAATCCTGAGAAAACTAATAAGTATTTTTGAAAAATTTAAACGCAGGATGAAAGATTACATTAATACGAAGGGCTGAAATTCCTTAGAATAAACAAGAAGTTTCAGTTGAATGATATATTTGTAATTAAAAAACAAACTATCTTTTCTCTTTTTTCACCCCTGTGACTTATTAAAATAAACATTATATAATTTCTCAGGGGCTTTTGACCCTCGATAATACTGTAATATTTAATTCTGCGTTTAAATTTTTCAAAAATACTTATTAGTCTTCTCAGGATTCGAAAAAAATGAATGCATTTAAAAAGAATTCAATCGAAATTTGGACCTACGCTTTCAAAAAGGATTAAAGCATTATACATTTTTGTAATCAGTATTTGAAAAGCTTTTAAATGAGGTGTCACATGATGTACTTTCCCATTTAAAAAAATCAAATTTACGCCTGTCACCTTAAGAGGGATCGCGTAAAGTTCGAAACATTGATGCTATAATATACTATGATTATTTTAAAAATCGACCTGTCCGAGCGTTTTGCCTACATGCTAAAAATAAATAAGTTAATAATAAGGAAGGGTAACACTATAGGGTCTCGATCCGCGATCTATCTGTATACGATACGGTTTGAGTTGATTGCCAAAATGAATTCTGTGAAAGTTGTTCTTAGTGAAAAAAGAAAACAATTGATTGTGTTGAATGGCTTCAAATGTCGTTTTCACAAATCTTTAAAAAATGACGGCATGATGACAAAACCCCTCAAATAGGAGCGCCCGCCTGCACTGCATCCATTGCACAGATCACTTAACTTTCTTTAGATGTTTCACGCAGGTATCTCAAGGTCATCCTAAACTAAATGTCATTTTTAGTAATGATACGTTTTTTGAGATGTCGCCATGCACCTGGAGTGAAGATTTCTTCTATATCACTGAGTCTGAGTGTCATTATAATTTGTCAATTGTCATCATTGTCAGTATGCCTTTATCTTTATGTCAGTAAATGTTTATCTGATTGTTAGCAATAATAAAAAATCCTTATTTAGATAAAATGGATTCAAATACAGTTTTTGAAACAAAACTAATGTGATTTGAAGATCCCTAGGAAGATAAAATTCCTACCTTACATTTGCATGGTGAGTTCAACAAGTATTTGTTATTAGAGAACAAGTAACACAGTTAGTGGTGTAGGGAAGCAAACGAATGTAACACCAAGTAAGTAACCCCTACTGAAAATATATAATTAATAAAAATTATTTTACGTGAAATGAATATGGTTATTATCAAATCAATTATATTAATTTTTTGTTTTAGTTGAAAGTCCTTCAACAAGTAGAGATGCACACAGGTTTCAATCATTTGAGATACCCTTTTGTAGAAGTATTTGGAACTCAATTTGGAAGATAACTATTAATAATTTCATTTGTAAAGATACGATTTGTAAAAAAGTATATACAAAGTGGTTTTGCTGGTATTAAATAAATAAATAAAAATACATTGTCATGTCTTATTTTTTCCCAAATGGTATTTTGTATATTTGAAATTAAAAATAATTTGCATATTTTAAAACCAAATTATTTTTTTTCTCAACTATACAAATATTTTAACCTAACATTTTCTTCCCACCAAAATTACATTTTGAAATTCCCGCTTGCATTAGTTCCGATACAAGCGGCATGGAGCGCTGTTTTTCATATTTAACCAAAGCGTTATCGTGAAACATCTAGAGGAGGTAGGTGATCTGTGATCCATTGCAAGCCCGTTATCGCCGACCCTGCATGAAGCCACTACAAACGAAGATGCGGCGCTAGGCATGTTGTAAATTGTCGTTCTCGTGGAGCTAAGATTTTACAGCTGTGCTGCTGCCGTAATTTTACCGCTACTGCTAGCGTCAATTTTGCGCCCGTGGAGCCGTAGCCTTAGTAACAACGGCACAGGCACTATGTTCTTTAACAGCTGAATATGCGTGCCCCGTTTGGGTTTGGGGCAGACCTGCCCCCACAAAATTTGATACTGCGCTAAATGAGACATGTAAGATAGTAACGGGGTGTATGAAATCAACGCTACTCTCAAATCAACTGCTATATAAAGCAGCGGGCTTTGCAGAACCTTTAACACGCAGAGGCGTTGTAGAGCACATAAAAAAAATTAAATAGATCGCGGACGAGCGGTATTCCCTATACAAGGCTCGAACACCACGAAAGCGACTAATTTCCAGGAAACGCTTCCTTGGAATAGTGCAGGATGAACCTCCTGAGTATTTTCCTCTTCCCCAGGTTCAATGAACCGGCCAATCTTTAGACTTTAAAACGTGGAAAACTATGAATAGGATAAGAACGGGGGTCGCTCCAGTAAAATCAAACATGGTAAAATGGAGGAAAATAGACCAAGATGATGTGAACTGTGACTGTGGAGAAACACAGAAATGAAACATCTTACATGCAGAAACTGTCCTCATCGGTATACCCTCGAAGATTTGTGGTATCGCATTTGCAACAATTTCAGTTCTTACCATTTTTTATGAAAAGTTGTAAATTGCGGAGATATTTAGCAGAAATGGTTCCCCTTCAAATCACAATCCCGACTGGACTAATATTTCAGATTTATAGTAAAAGAGTTTACCTTCTGGGATCACAGCCTATGGTTTGTGACTGCCTTAAGCCATCTGTCCTGGGTGGCCTAAGTTGCACGCCATCGCAATATAAATTGTCTTCGGTTCTTGGAAATGGACCTGGACCAACACTACGTGACAGCGGTTCATCTTTATTGGATTGAAGTGTTCTAAGCACCTCCTGTAACAATAATGTTATGAATATTTTGGAATCTTTTTAGTTATACAGTCGAACCCGCTTATTAGAATAGGAATATCCCGTTTTAAGATATAGAAATTTGAGGTCCCAAAACGTTTTTACTAGCCACCAATGATGGGTTATTAGAACATCCCGGTTATAGGAATACTTTTGCTCTGCAAGAAGGCTATTCCATTAAGCGGGTTCGACTGTATTGTAAAATAAGTAACAAAAGCATATGAAATTAAAGTTTATTTAAAGTTTACTTATTTAATTTTTTTTTATTTAGCTAATGCCTCGACAACTAATGGCCATTTGCATGGTAGGTACCAGTGGCGTACTGAGCATGGTTCCGCGGAACCAGGGCCCGAGCCACGCAGGGGCCCGCTCTGCTTGTATCTAATTATTTAACTTACTTATAAATGTATCTTATGCAATTTAGGAATCTATTTTATTGACATTTTCATTCCAATGTTTATTTTTTAAAACCTGTTTTAGTTTTCTGATATTAAGGTTTTTAATAATGACTGGAGTACTGGAGATTTAGATGTAAAAAATTTTTGAGTTTCATTATTTATAAAAACGGCTGGCGTAAATTGATCAGTCATGTCAGTATGAAAAACGATAGGAAAAAAATTAACTGTTTTCATAGTCTATTGTTTTGTAAAAAAGTATTTAACATCAAAAGTAATTAAGTTACGATCAAAATAATGTTGGTACCTATATAGATATCTTTTTTTGGTTGGTAAACAAAAATCGTGAAAATCACCCTCTAATGATTATCCGAAATGAAATTAATCGTTATTGCTTCACAAATTACTTTACTTATGTATTGTTTATAAGATATGTAAGATTCGTTGGTTCAAAGTGTTTATTTTTGAAAAGGCTGTAGTTAAATGGGCTTAGACGAGTCACTAATCACGAGTGTATGCAAATTTTGAACAGCCATATCTTATAAAACCAATTTTTGTATTCAGGAAAACAAAAAGTTCACGTTGAAATATCCGATTTGGAATTTGACGAATAAGAACCTACTTTTCATTGCCTACAACTCTGCTTCTCCTGGGTCTACTTACAGACTTTGTATATACACCTTTTTTTTTTCAGTTTTCTATAGGCTATATTTTTACTACAAATATTTTTTTTGATAAAATACTTACTTTTGAGTTATTTGCGAAAAACCGTCCCAAAACGTGTTTTTTTTTTGTTGAAAAATGAACATATTCACTCACAAATAACTCAAAAAGTATTGACTTACTGAAAAAACTATAGAACTAGAGTTGCTTAGAATTAGTCAGTTTATCCAATTCCGGACTTATCGTGAACGTATGTTTTTCACTCACATCGGGCACTCACCCCGAGGGCAAAAACGCACATCGGCACAATAGGGATCACTTGATATGATATATTATGATTTACATTTAATGTTTATTAAAAACTTTTGATATACGACGTGTGTTTTTATTGGGCGGGCGGGCCCGCATCCCAACTGGAACCAGGGCCCGCTGATCTATCAGTACGCTACTGGTAGGTACGGTGAGTTTTTGAAGTTAGGTACCTAGTGTCATGTGTAGTGTGTGTGTTGATTAAGTGTCTTGTTACTTTGCAAAGTCGACGTCATTGTCTTTGCCAAAGAGACGCTAATTGTATCCGAACGTCTGCGATCCCTCCGGTGAGTACCGATACCACAAGGACAGAAACTATTTTCAGTTATTAATTTATAATAAACGAAAAATTTCTGACCCTGGTGAGATTCGAACTCACGACCATTCGGACCTTTCGATCCAAAGGTAGGCGCTCTTACCACTGAGCTACAGAGCCTACTTATTTAATTAATGCATTTGACTTTTCCGCAATTCACAAAAATAAGTTCCAGCATTCATAATATGTATTTTAAACGATCTCTGGCTTTCTGTGTTGTACTAGGGCGGATCTGTGAAAAAACGACTATATTTGGATGCGAGAGGTGGCATTCTCCATTCTGATTTTTGCAGAAAAGCTTCTGTGATAACTTCAATAATAATTTTCTGAGCATTAATGAAAAAATTATATTTTTAAAAATGTCATCCTTTTTTCTACTTTCTTTGCTTAAAAGGATGCATTTTGGAGAAAAGTCGCAAAGAAACAAAATAGCGATAAAAAAATTTCTATGAGATATGACTGGCTAAAAATGATTAATAGTCCAAGAGCTAGAGGCGGATTTTGCTTATGATCGGTAATATGAACAAACTATACGGGGATATGTTGAATTAGTCGTGTAGAGATCCCGTCATTTGGGAATGCACTAATTTGCATATTATGGGGTATCTAGAAATTGTCTAAGAACCGCCTTTAAAGTTGGTGATTGGTTTGGTGACATTTGAAACTGTTACTGAGTATTAATAGTTATTTAACCAAGAAGTGTATTAATAAGGGCGATTAACAATTGAGATATTTTAACGCGTGAGCGGGGCGAGTGCGTTAATGTTCGAGATTGTTAATCGCCATTTTAATTCACGAGTTCGTTACAAAACTTTTTCGTCGACCTTATGTTTCAGAAATAAAGATATATTCATCTTTTGATTTTTCAAATACACAGAATTTTAAACAATAAAGTAAATAATGACATACAATGACAGATAGTACTAACAGCGGCTACTTGAGTTTAAATTTTTTAGTGGGAATATAAATAGGTATATGTTTGGTTGCCTACACCACAGGTCACTGCCAATCACAGAGCGTTTAATTAATTTATGCAAGCAATGTATGTTGTGTTGCCTATAATGAAATCGTTCATTAATAGAAAATCATTCATTAATAGGGGTCATTAATCAATGATTTTGAGGGTGTTAAAATTGATCATAAATGGACGGTCGACGGAAAAAATATTTGATGCGAAGGCGTGGCTTAGGAAGAAACTTCAAATTTTGACCTCTGTGCAAGTACAATAATATGCAAATGAGTGCCATCTCAAATGACGGTAGGTACCTCTACATGACTTTCCCACACATGCGGGCAGCTGAGTAGGAGAGGAGGGTAATTATAAGGGGTAAAAGTAGAGGATTTTATTGTTTTTTTTTGTGACGCTCATGATCGAGATTCTTCTTCTTAAAGTTCCATCTCCTAGCGGAGGTTGGATATCATAATGGCTATGGTCACTTTGTTGGCTGCTGCTCTGAACAGTTGTAATGAACTACAGTTAAACCATTCTCTAAGGTTCCTTAGCCAGGAGATGCGTCTTCTTCCTATGCTTCTTTTTCCTTGGATCCTTCCTTGCATAATAACTCTCAGCAGCTCATATTTCTCTCCTCTGGTAATGTGACCCAAATATTCTAGTTTTCTTGTTTTTATACTGTTCATAATTTCTAACTCCTTATTTAAACGTCGTAGCACTTCAACATTGGTAATCCTTTGAACCCACTGAATTTTCAACATTCTTCTGTAACACCACATTTCGAACGCTACTATTTTTCTTATATGTTGCCTTTTCAATGTCCAAGCTTCCATTCCGTATAGTAAAATAGAAAATATGTAGCATCTTAGAGCCCTCAATCTGAGAGGCAACTGAAGATCTTTGTTTGTAAGCAGTGTCTTCATTTTTATAAATGCTTGCCTTGCAGTTTCAATTCGGACTTTAATTTCTTTGCTTTGGTCATTTTTGTCATCAACCCAGGTTCCCAGATATTTGTATGTCTTTACTTTTTCTATTTGGGTTTGCTCTAGTATTAACCTTTCATTTCCATGTTGTGTTTTTGAGACAATCATAAATTTAGTTTTTTCCTTGTTTATTTTGAGTCCATATCGAATGCAATAATCGTTAATTCTATTTAACAATTCTTGTAGCGACTCAAGGGTGTCTGCCATTATAACGGTGTCATCAGCGAATCTTATCGATACACTTTTGGCATAGTAACGTAAGTCACCAAAAATGTTTTTGTAGAAAAACCACGTTTTTAATTTAACCTGGTTAAGCTTATTTAAATTATACAAAATTTACCAGGGTGTTTTTTGAGGTCTACACTTTAATAAAGAACAATGTTTTTTAAAGTTTTTGTATAGTTTTAGCGGTTAATTGATACTTAAGTTACTTTACGGGTTCTAAAATCTTGAGTCTTGATAAAAAATGTAACGTAAGCACACACATACGTCACTTTGGCGGGAAATTGTAGCAGTTAAAGTAATTTGGAAAGAATTACAAACAATCGTTTATTATAATAACGTTACAACAATCTGATATTTATTTAAGTGAATTTATATAGCTAGATGAAAAAAAAAACTAAAGGAAATATTAAATTCTTGCTAGTAAATACATAATAAACTAAATACATAATATTTTTTATTAAGTTTTGGAGGCTTCATCATCAGTGTCATCCTTTGCATCAGTCTCTGCTAACTCATCTTGAAGAGAAGACTTACATTTTAATTTAAAATATACATCATGAAACCTGGCAGGTATGAGATTATTTTTGCAGAGTTTTTCCAGATCCCTTTTTTTCAATTCGGATATTGGAAGCAGTTGCTTATAAATTTTTTCAGGTTCACAAACGACCATTTCTTGTCGCTTTCGACCTTAAAAAAACAAACGCTTTAGGATAATCTGCAATTACGTATTTATTTTTTTATTTGTAGTTTATTAACAGTAGTTTAGCTTAAAAATATCTAGGCACTGATCAAGTGTCGGTAAGGCATAAATGGTAAATAAAATTCAGTTCTAAACAAGTGTTCTTAATAAACTTTTTTCTAAAAAATTCGAAAGGGTTCTCTTCTTTTCATCATAACTTGATTAATTTCAAAGCTATTAAGTTCTTCTGCAGCTCATTTGATAGGTATTACGAAGTACTTTGACAAGTGCTTTGCAGATTTTATAAAGTGCATCGTTTTCCCGTTATTTAAGCTTGAATGCTTAGATTTGAGTACTCGTCGAAAATAATATACACTCAATTACCCAGAACTCACTTTGAATTAACGTTAGTTTAGTTCTTTATGTAAGGGGTGTGTATTTAGTTTTTTATTATCTTCAATTTCGTCAATAATAAGTTTTTTGTAAAAGCTTATAGTTTTTGAGTTATACGTGAAAAACAACTTTAAAAAGGGCATTTTTTACGAAAAAAATAAAATCTTTGATATTTATTTAATAACTCAAAATGTATTGATTTATTTTAATAACGTTATATAACAAATTTGGCTTAGAATTTGTCCCTCTATCGACTTATGGTATCATTTTTAATAAAATAATTTCACCCCCGAGAAGGGGTAGCATCCACCCCCAGGGTAAAAGCGCAAGTTTGCATCATGTCACCTTTATTCCTTGAGGTATCCTCTAACTACTCACCAATGTTCATGAAAATCGATGAAGGCTCAACGAAATCAGAGGTAAAAACCTTCAGTGACTGCACTGAATATTCTATCCCAGGCAACCAAGTGACGTCATATAACGTTGAGGAAACGTCAGTTTTTGGTTGAAAATAACACGTGTTTGAACAGTACGTCAAATAGACGTCTTTTGTAGGTGATTTTAAATACGTAAGATTAATAACGTTAAAATTACGTTTAAAAAACGTTTTAACTTTAGACAGCCTAAGTCTGACGTCACAAAATTGGGAGGAGCTTGCTTGTTTGTATTGACTCCAAACAATTTCGTTTAGGCATAGGTAACGCTAAATGTTTATAAGAAATTTCTCATTTATTTTTTACGCGGTTTGTGTCTTGTGTGATAAAATAATACTTTTCATTTATATATTTAGTTAAAGAAAGGTATAAATTAAGAGATTTTTATGCGTTTTTGCTCAGTGAGTTAGTTTAATGCAGTAATTCTTCTTGACAACTATCTGAGGTTATGTTAGTTTGTTTTTAATTAAGCGTTAAATTAAGATATTAAGTATGCTGGATAATTTGTTAATAAATTATTTATTAGTTTCATATTTTTTGTTTTTTTATATTTATGTTTCATATTTTTAGTTGTTTCAGATTTGACACAGTAAGTAGGTATATATATTGGATAGATGGAAGTAGGTATATATAACTAGTGAAAATTATATAATGTGAGGGCTGGTACAATCAATGTTGCTTCTAGCCTAGCGCACAAGCGATCTTAAACAAGTGGTAGCACTTATACCTTCGACACATGGGACGTAGGCCTATAGGTTTCATGTTATGTATCTATTATACTATTTTGAAACATCTGAAAGAGGTCACTTTTTGAAAGTATTAAAGACGTGATTTTACCTACGTGAAAAAAACGTAGATACGATTACGTTTTAAAATCGTCACAATTATGACGTCAAATCGATGAGACAAATACACGTGATTTTCAACGTCAGTACTACGTCATAGAAACACGTCAATTGGTCATTTTTATGACGTGTTATCTACGTTATAAAAACGTCGTTTGGTTGCCTGGGATGCAAATCAGAATAGAAACATGCAAGCAGTATTTCTTTATTTCTAACCGTTTTCTAGATACAAGAGTTCAAATTGATAATTTTACAATTTTAAACTTATTTTTTTCACAAACAGTTTATATTTTATATCAAAATTTACAAAGATTTTTTAACAAACAATTCAACCGAATTTTTTTTTAGGTTATGTCAAAATAATTTGTAATAAATAAACGAAATTAAATATGAAATGGAGTTTTACAGGTTCATAATGTTAGTTAAGGTTTTAGAGTTTTTTGAAATAACTACAAATACATGTTTTTCGTTATAACTTACCTAAAATCAATAATTTAGTCGATTGTAGCACGAATCTGTCACTGTCGTAAGCCAAACACTGACTGCAAAAATCTGACGTAAGTAACAGAATCCGACCGGTACTTACGTTATTATGGCGGTAAACGACGTTTGCTTACGTTATTATTATGGAAATAGTGCTAAAGTTGCGTTTCTTTTGCGGGTATGATTAAAACAATTCTGGACATACGTTTTTAAAAGATTAAAAAAAAAAAGGTTTAAAGTAATTCTAGGCTTATTACATTTTGGCAGTACCTTCTAAACACTAATAGCGTTAGTTTAATGAAAAAACATGATTTTCGCCAAAAATGTCACTTACGTTACTTTGCCAAAAATGTATCGTTATGTTATTTACTGTTCTTCCGTTTACAGAGATTCCATCACTTAGTTCCGCTATCGCTTCCTGAAATATGGCTTCACTGTACACGTTAAACAGTAGCGGCGACAGTACACAACCCTGTCTTACCCCTCTCTTTATATCAATATTCTCGGACTCTTGTTCGTCTATCTTTATATTGGCCTTTTGATTCCAATACAGATTGATGATAATTCGTAAGTCTCGTCTGTCTATATCTCTGTTTTTCAATAATTCTATTAGTTTTTCATGTGGGACTCTGTCGAACGCTTTTTCGAAGTCGATGAAACAGGAATAAATATCCAGGTTCATATCTAAGCATCTTTGAGAGAGGACATTAAATGCAAACAATGCCTCTCTTGTTCCAAGTCCTTTGCGGAACCCAAATTGGGTATCATCCATATCATTTTCTAGCTTTCTGTATAATCTTCCATGAATCACCTTTAGAAATATTTTGAGGGTATGGCTTATTAGTGATATTGTCCTATAGTCTGAACAATCTTTGGCATATATTGTTTTAGGTATTGGTACAAAGGTGGACACCAACCATTCCTGAGGTATTTTTCCGTGATCGAGATAGTGCACCAAAATTTGGGAATAAGTAGGTCATTACGTGACTAAGTAAAATATCCAGGGGCGGGGGCGGACAGCTCCGTGGGGGACAAAGGGGTGGCAGACATGGGTGAATATGCAAATTTAGTCCATTTACTCACGGTTTTTGCTCCGGGTTTTAAAGAACAACTTGGATTGCCACGAAATTTGGCATACACATAGCTA
Source organism: Diabrotica virgifera virgifera (assembly GCF_917563875.1). Lineage (NCBI taxonomy): Eukaryota > Metazoa > Arthropoda > Insecta > Coleoptera > Chrysomelidae > Diabrotica > Diabrotica virgifera. Next base: position 100,119,247 of record NC_065449.1, read on the forward strand.
ACATGTCAAAGAATAAAAGTGATATTGTGCCGATGTGTGCTATTGCCCTAGGGGTGAGTACACTTCGCGTCAAAAAAACTGGTACAACTCTTATAACCGAAAATAGCGTTTTTCAAGTTGTGTAAGTTGATCTTGTCAAATGTGTCATTCTAATTTCTAGGGCAACGTTGCCAGACATCTCAATTAAGTACCCATACATTGATTCGTGATTTATTATAATTTATGAAAATATTTCAATTCAAAAATAATGATAGTTAATAAATCTAGACATAACTTTAAATTATTATGTCTAAATTAAAATCGATAAGCGTGATTGGTTTCTCGTAAATTCTATTGTAAATACAAAACTCTATTGAGTTGTGGAATACTAGAATAAACACACGGGAAAAATAGAAAAATTTATTTGAATTTAATACAATATGAATAACTTTTACAGTGAACAAGTGTGGAATTTAAATATATATGTATTACAATTATTCGAAACTGCTGAAATATTAATACTTTATCATAGCTCCATTATTATTAATCACTTCTTGTAATCTTCTGGGCACTGAGAAATAAATTTAGTTATAAATTTTCATCTTCGTCCAAGCTTTCCCAGGTTTCTTCAATGATGGTCAATTGGTCGTGATAAAAATAATACCTATCTAAAACCTTTATACATTTTTAAACGTCATTTTTTTGTATTCAGATTTAGTGCAATTCCGTTATCTGTTATGGCAGCAACGAAGTGATTCACGAACTATTGTATTCAGTCTGAACACAGATTTATATTGGGAAAAAAGTGTACCAGTTTTTTATGACGGGAAGTGTACCACCCCTTCTCAGGGGAGAAAAACATACGTTCAAAATAAGTCCGGAAGTGGATAAACTTACTAATTCTAATCAACTTTTGTTCTACAGAGTTTTTCACTGAATCATTACTTTTTGAGTTATTTGCGAGTGGATATGTATATTTTTCAACAAAAAAACACCACCAGACATTGCAATGTATTTCATATTTCACAGTCATTTTTATTTTATAGTTTATAAACAAATAATTGCTGTCTTTATTTACATTTAGAACGTGACTGAGATAAAATTACAAATTAAATTGAATCATTTACTTAACTTCGCTTAAGTTGGTTCATCGCTTTCCATGGATCGTGATGAGTTCGCAAACATATACGCATATATGTGTACCCAGCTTAAGAATCCATCGGTTAGAACGGTTAGATTAGCTCCAAGTATTGAAGGGACCGAGTATATAACATTCAACGAAGTCACGAGAAGAGTCAACAAAAGAATGGAAATACTGGAAACCATCAAGAGTGCAGGAAAGAGAAGAATCTCATGGTGAGGGAATGGTACGGATGCACATCAACCGAAATAATCAGAGCAGCAGCATCTAAGATCAGAATAGCCGTGATGATTGCTAACCTCTGTCGCGGAGATGGTACGTAAAGAAGAAGATTGAAGGGCCGGCGACGCATAAGCGAACGAACGAAGGAACGAACGAACAGCTTTGCGCATTAATACACGAAAACACTTTACGTACGGTAAAATGATGTTTTTATTAATATTCCCGATCTATGTGAGAGGGAGGGAAAGTCAATTATTAATATTGAAGTTATCACACAACTGGTGGATGCATCCATCTTTACTCCAGGGTAATAAGCTAGAAATAGACCATGTTCGGGAAACTCAAACCTGTTTCCTGTCTAGAGTTGGCGTCCGTTTTTTAATTATTAACAATTTAGTGCAAAAATCGCGATTTTTTCGATTTTTTGCACCCCATTCAAAAGCTGAACAGTTGACATAAAACTACATAATTTAATTTTATAGAACATTGAAAAACCTTCAAAATGTCGATTTTTTAAAGTTAAAAAGTTAATTTGTTGCTACGCAAACTGCAAAATAAGTGAAACTCGTTATTTGTTAATAACTTTTACTAAAACTACTTTAGAACTTTAGTGTTTCATCCAAAGTTGTGTGTTGGGGTACTTAACAAATCCTCGAAATTTTAGACCGATCCATTAATTAGTTTAAAAGTTATTCTATTTGTTTATCCCAGAGACCTTTATTTTGCAATAATATAAGATAGAAAATAATGAAGATAAGACAATTCTGCGTATGTCAAATGAAAGTAGAAAAGTGATAATATCAAAATGTACTAAAAAAAGACAAAAAAACTATGTAATATAGTCAAAAATACTAATGCTAAATTTTTGAAATTTTGTAGTTTATAAACATTTAGAACAACTTTCAAAATATTGTCCGTAGAAAAAATCATTTTACATATTCGAAAAGTTGGTATTTTACACGAATTTTTAAAAATGTTCAGTTGGTGACTAGTCGTGATAAGTGAAGGGGGAGCTGGGAGCGACAAATGCACGAGTTCAAAAACTAAAAAAGGCAACTTAAAACTACTATCATTTTCTATATATCGGGAACTACTGAATATATTTTGATCTTTCTTTTTCTAATTTGTATGTAATTTTTCTGTACATTACAAATATGCAATTTGTCTATTTTGCAATTTGACATTTATTAATTAATAAACATTCTAATTTGTGTAAACAATTTTTGAAAAAATAATTTTTTCCCAAAAATCCATGTTTGTAATCAGACTATCATTATTAATCATAGAAAAAGTTAAGGTATACTTTAATAATCTTCAATAAATAATTATCTAATAAAAATATTTTATTTATTAAAGTGATCATTACTTAAAGTGATCACTTTTTGTATGATCATTAATGATACTATGATAAATAGGGCTTTTCATCGATTGTCATTTGTTTCGAGCTTCTGTCATGTGTCACATATTAATATATCTACGTCAAATGCGTCTTTGGTTTGCATCATTGGTATATGCCAATAACGTATGACGTAGATATATTAATATTATGTGACACATGACAGAAGCTCGAAACAAATGACTGTGAATGAAAAACCCTATAAATAGATTTTTGTAAAAAAATATTTTTTCAAGAATTGTTTAAACAAATTAGACTGATTGTTAATTAATAAATTTATAAACAAATTACATATATGTAATGTACGTAGAAATTACATACAAATTAAAAACAGAAAGATGAAAATCCATTGAGTTGAAATTGCTTTTTCGGTATTTTAACACGGTGGATTTGTAGGTTCCCCCTAGTAACCGTTTGAACTACAATTTTGAAAAATCTTAGAGGGTGCTGTGAAGATACAATGTTCATGCAAATTTTTTAGCAAAAAATACAAATCCCATTATTTAAAATGGCATCAATGAAATTCCTTAATTATTATAAACAAATTAGCTGTGAATTAAAAAAACACATGGCTAACTTTGTCCCTAATGAACCCAGGCTAATTTTTTTTTGAAAATTTGTGTTAAAATACTAGCTTTTCGAATATATAAAAAGATTGTTCCTACGGACAATATTTGTAAAGTTATTCTAAATGTTTATAAACTACAAAATTTCAAAAATTTGGCATTAAGATTTTTGATTATATGATATGTATTGATTAATTTTTTTTATCTTTTTTTAATACATTTTGATATTATCAGTCCTCTACTTTCCTTTGGCATACTCAGAATTGCCCAAAGTTCATTATTTTCTGTCTTATGTTATTGCAAAATAAAGGTCTCTGGGATAAACAAATAGAATAACTTTTAAACTAATTAATGGATCTGTCTCAAATTTTGAGGGTATGTTAAGTACCAAAATAACCAACTTTGGGTGAAACCCTAAAATTCAAAGTTAAATTTAGTAAAAGTTATTAACAAATATCGATTTTCATTTATTTTGCAATTTGCGAAGCAACAAATGAGCTTTTTAACTTTCAAAAATCGGTATTTTGAAGGTTTTTCAATGTTCTAAAAAATTAAATTTTGTAGTTTTATGTCAATTGTTTAGCTTTTGAATGGGGTGCAAAAAATCAAAAAAATCGCGATTTTTGCACTAAATTGTTAATAATTAAAAAACGGACGCAAACTCTAGGCAGGAAACAGGTAGGTTTTCTTCCTATAGGTCTATAATAACTAAAAAAGTAGTCAGCTACCTGGATCTTTAAGTGTCCTGAGAAAATCCTTATTTATTTGGACTATTTTAATTATTATGAATAAAAATGGAAACTCCTTCAAAAGGAGCACGTCAAATGTTACATTGTATGATATCGCCCTGCTGTGTTCTCACTTTTTACGTTGCGGTGTGACGTCGTTTTGGCGATGCATGATTATAATGCAACTGAATGTACGATTTCGCTCTATGGGGTTAGTCTGCATAGAAAAAAGTGTTGTCTGATTTGGTAGAATGCGATCTTACCCTTCAAAAAATATGTCACGTATTTCAGCACCTGGGAAATTGGAAGGATACTACAAATCTGGCCTCCACATAAGTGGTCTGTAGCTTCGACATTATAGGTGTGAAATTTTAAACGTTCTTGCTGTTGATTGGATAGGAAGGGTAGCGTTATCTAGCCTCCACGCTAGGTACACCATAGCCTCCATACGGTACTTCCAATATTTAATATTATTTTATTAAAGTGGCCAATAAAGGTAAAACACAAACAACTTTTGTTTCTTAATTATTTATTTATACAATAATGTGACATTTTACATAGAAATATTAGTATTTAATTTCGATTAAATATATGTTTACTTGTTGAATTTATCGGCTGCACACAACAGCTGATCGGCCATTAGACCCAACAACAAAACGCGAAATAAAATGTGTATTTTAAAACTGTTGGATAAACAGTACCTACAATCAGAAAAACTTACCTTTAAAAAGGTACTCGATTATGAAATAACAAAAATATCAAAAAACACGACTGAATATCAGCTTTTTATGGTGGCACAAACACAAACACCAAACACATCACATTATAACCGACCATATAAAATAAGTGAACGACAACGAACGAACGAACACGAACACAGATTACAGATTCACAGATAGCGCACGATTTGTCAAAAGTCATGTTCCACCAATCACAATGCCGACATCAGCGCCTCTGACTAAACGGAAGGAAAATAAATACGATTACATGTTTTTTATTAGAGTTAGCGGGGCATGTTAGTCTGTTCAAAATTTCATACAGCACATAAATCGTTCAGCTGGACATACGGAATATACATTGAGAGAATTGTGGCAACTGCGCTAACCTGTGTTAGTTGAAGCTTCTGTTCGAATACGAATTTTTGGTGCAGTAGAGCTGTTAGAACGAATAGAATGAGTCAATTTTGAAGCAAGGATGTCCATAAATAAATCAAAAACAAAGTTTATGATTAATGAGTTAAGATTCTACTTCAATTTTTAAAATATTTTTTATTTAAAAACTAATTTCAAAATTAAACAGTTTTCCCATTCCCTTAGGCCAAAAATATTTAGTTACTACATTGTCATATTTTGACGTTTATTTGTGTCAGTCGAAATGAGTTGTTCAATTTTGAGGTTAATGTCCCTTAATGTTAATAACCATATTATTGTCATTGAGAGAGCTCAGTTGCCACAATTATCTCAATATAATAAAAGGTATGTATTTATGTATCTAAATATATACAGTCGGAAAAATGGAAGAATACCATATTTTTTTTTTTTCTGTATTTTTTACGCTGTATTTTCCTGTCACCGTGTCACAAAGAAAATTGTCCAGTGCAAGTACATGAAACAATAATTATTACATGTACTTGCGCTTTCCAATTTTTTGTGTGACACGGTGACCGGAAAATACAGCGCGTTTTATATGTTCGTTCATGGGTATTCTTTCATGTTTCCTACTGTACAATGTATGTTCCCTATGTCCAGCTGAACGATTTACGTACTGTATAAATTGCAATGAATTGCTCTTACTAATAGGAGCATTCCCGAATCATAATTTACAATGTACATACATTGTAACTCCCAAATCATGATTTCCAAAGTTTATAGGTATATTGTAAATTATGATTCGGAAGTGCTCCTAGTAGCATTTAACGTATCTTGGTTTGTTTATTTCTACTGCATCTTGATTGTAACATACTTGATTGTTTCATACCGGTAACATCGAATTTTTGTAGTCTAACCTATTTTTAATTTAAATTTCCTGATAACTATGTAGTTCGTGTCAATTATAAATTTTTAATGATCGTCGTAAAGAAACACCATTAAATACAAGTTATTTTTCATTCGACTATTGATTATTATTGTTGTTTCGGTCGACACAAAAAGTAGGTTACCGTTGCGTTGTTTTTGAAAATATTTTGTTCTGTACTTGCTGCTTCGTGTGTTTTAATTGCTGGTTAAATAGAAAAATCGATTTCCAAAGAGTTCCGATGCGTACAGAGCATAAAATTAACTTAGAAAGTATTATGTGGCGTAATTAAAGAATATAAATTACCTAAATCTGCCCGTAATTAAAATATAATGCAAAAGAAAACGTGATATTATCTCTATTCCGAGGGAATATTAATTTAATATATGTTATTAAGTTTGTTTAACCTTTACATGAAACACCCGTCTGAAATTTCAAAATTAATACATTAAAATCTAATTAATACATAAATTAAGGTTTTTTTATTTTAAATATACCAGGAAAATATATGAGGAAATTTAAAAAATAATTAAACTTGATTAAATTAAAACCAAATTCTACTAAAACCCAAGTATGTGCATTCCATCTCAACAACCATTTGGCGCATGTAAAACTGAAGGTATCTTGGGAGGGACAACGCTTGGAACATACTGATAGGTCCAAATATCTTCGAGTGTTACTAGACCGGTCACTCACATATAAATTCCGCTGTCAGTGTACAAGACAAAAGGTTTCTACGAGAAACAACCTTCTCAGGAAACTTGTAGGGAGCAAGTGGGGTGCAAACCCCCCAGGTCTTAAAGTCAACAGCTGAGGCCTTATGTTTATCAACAGGGAAATATGCTTGCCCCGTCTGGGTAGATCTAGACACGCCCAACAAGTCACACCGGTTGTATGAAGCCTACCCCTCTCCTCCTACTGTACCGGGCAGCTGGATTCGCATCACCAGACGACCGTAGATGTGCCTCACAATATGTCAAGCAAACTTTCGATGAAAGGCACCAATTATACGGGTTTAACGAACCACCAGGAACCTGCTGACTTAAATCATGGAAAAGGTTTATGAGAAATGTCAGCGTCGAATCACCCGACCCCCTACATCCAGTACGACCTAATGAAATGAACGTGGACTGGAGAACCTGGCGGACACTCAACCGCATACGCACGGGTGTTGCCCCTGTAAAACAGAACCGCATTAAATGAGGCATAAGACAGATAACGACGCACTTTGTGAAAGTGGAGAAATACAGAACGTGGAGCATCTGAGGGTATGCAGACTTTGCCCAACACAGTGCACCTTCGATAATTTATGGGTCGCAAATAGACGTAGGATGTAGACGTAGCCTGATACTGGGCAGAAAAACTGTAGTCGGATCCAGACTAGAAAAAGTAAAAGTAAGTACAATAAATAAATTAATAATAGGCGCCTTTTAAGCATAGAACTGTTCCTGTTGTATGACATTAAAGGCAGGCATTGTCAGGTATGAAATATTGACCACGGTGCGGTGGTCCCTGTAACATTTCAAAACATTAAAGTATTTTCGTAAATAAGTTAAGGTTTTCCGCAATTCCGAAATCTCTGAATATTTCATTTTTGTTTATTATGTTCTATCTACCATCTGAATCTATGCGCTCGTGTTATCTTTAAATAGTAATGTTATCATTTTTGACGATAGTTTATTGAAGTCCTTGACATGCTTTTTAATTGTAGTTATTTATACAGTGATTTACTACATAAATAATGTATTCTATTATTGTCACAAATATAATTGAATGATTTATTATCCCCAAAAAGACAAAATCTTATAGAGTTTCATTGTACAAAACAATAGGAAAAGATCAGTATGGACAACTGGCGTTCGTATTATTGTCCGTAAAGTATTGTTTTTATATTTGTGTGTGCAAGGGAATTCGTGAAACACGACAATAATGTTTTTTGTATTTATTGTATACAGGGTGTTACATTAATAATTGGAAATATTTTAACTGTAGAATCCTGGGCTCAAAATATTATGATTTATCCCAAATCACTTAAATAAAACGTGGCTCCTTACTGAGTTACAGGGTGTTTTATTTAAAAATTGAAAAACTATTTGTACGCAGTAGGTACTTTAAAACCATTTGACATATCCTTGTCATATTTGGCAGCAAATGTAGGTACTGTACACCCTACTAAATTATGTTAGACAAACGTTTCTGTCTACTACCAGAGGCGTACGACGGGGGAAAGTGAATGGTTGACCCTTCCCAAATTCTACGCCATTGGCGGAATTGCTATTTAACTGCAATTTTTGGATTCTACAGTACTTCCCATGTAAATAATGTACTCTTCATTCTTAACAATAAAGTCATTATTTTTCGAGATATTTGAAGTTAAAACGAAGGGACATAATACATTAATCAAAATAACTGTGCCGTTTCATTTTTAACTTCAGATATCTCGAAAACTAATGACTTTATCATATTGGAGATTCGAAAAAATGCACTAAAATAACAATTCCGCCAGTGGCGTAGAATTTGGGAAGGGCCAACCAATGACTTTTCCCGTCGTACGCCTCTGATAGTAGCCAGAAACATTTCTTTAACATAATTTAGTAGGATGTATAGTACCTACACTTGCTGCCAAGTATGACAAGGATCTGTCAAGCGGTTTTTAAGTACTGGGTACAAAAAGCTTTTCAATTCTTAAATAAAACACCCTGTTTACTCAGTCAGGAGCCACAATTTATACAGGGTGTCCAGAAACTCTACCGACAAACAAAGACAGGAGATTCTTCAGATAATTTTAAGATAATTTAACCAAATTCACTTAGTCCGAAAATGCTTCCTAAGCCAAGCCGCACACCAAAGAAACATGAAACGAAAAACATGAAACATGAAACGAAAAACATGTTTCATGAAAAGAAAACACTGCTAAAAAAATCTCAAAGTCCGCCTACTAATGAAACGAGTGTGATTCATGCTCATGACACATTTTTATTTTCGGAGAGTCTCATAAATGGCCGGACGTATATTTGTTTAGCAGTGGTTTATTTCCATGAAACGTAATTTACGTTTCATGTTTCTTTGATGTGCGGCCGGGCTAAGAGAGCTAGAGCTCTTTGAAGATGGCGTCTTGTAATTAGTTTTTCTTAAATACCTCCAGAACGCTTCTATTTAGAAAAACAAAAATTGGTACGCGTATTTATTTTCAAGATATAAATCTAATCTATCCATTACAAATGTCTAGTACCGATCATAGGCGTCCGTTTTGGGTAGGGCAACGGTTATTTTATCGCATAACTTTTTTCTCTTTAACTTTCATGCATTTCTGACACTGGATTATTAAATTGTAAAGTATTCTAGTGCTAAAAGGTACTTTTGTTTTAAATCAGTAGGACACACCGTTTTCTAGAAAAATCGATTTATAAATTTTTCGCTTTTTGAATTAAAAAAAAAATTTCAAAAAAAAACTGTTTAGAAAGACGAAAACCGGTACATTTATTTATACTCCAGAGATAAATCGATTTCATTAATTGCGAATTTAGTACTGGTCATAGGCGTCCGTTTTGGGTAGGTCAACAGTTATTTTATAGCATAACTTTTTGTCTTGAATTTTTGAGCGTTTTTGACACTAGATTATTAAATTATGAGGTATTCGAGTACTAAAAGTTACTCTTACTTTATGTTGGTAAAATCCTTAATTTTTTGTTGAAAAGTTCTTTCAATTTTTTTTTTAAATTCCAAAAACGAAAAACTTTTAAATTGATTTTTCTAGAAAACGGGGTGTCCTACCGACTTAAAGCAAGAGTGCCTTTAAGTACTAGAATACCTCACAATTTAATAATCCGGTGTCAAAAATGCATAAAAGTTAAGGACAAAAAAGTTATGCGATAAAACACCCGTTGCTCTACCCAAAACGGACGCCTATGACCGGTACTAGAAATTTGCAATGGATGGAATAGATTCATTTCTGAAAACTAAATATGCATACCAATTTTCGTTTTTCTAAATAGAAGCGTTCTGGAGGTATTTAAGAAAAACTAATTTCATGACGCCATCTTCAAAGAGCTCTAGCTCCCTTAATAAGCATTTTCGGACTAGGTGAATTGGGTTAAATTGTCTTAAAATTATCTGAGGAATCTCCTGTCTTCGTTTGTCGGTAGAGTTTCTGGACACCCTGTATAAGTGATTTGGGTTAAATCTTAATATTTTGAGCTCAAGAATCTACAGTTAAAATACAGTATAGCTGTATAGCCCGAAATAAACAGTACTGAAACTGAAACATAGATTTCTACTTCTGCACGCTGTCATACCCAAATTAACTTGTATAGATCTGCCAAGTTTATTATAATTCTTATTAATAATTATTTATAATTCTTAACAATTGTATATACACCGTTCTTAGGCGTCAACGCCCTTCGGTAGGGATCTATGGGGGAGTATCACCGAGCCGCAAGTCCTTATCCCTTGCCGTACTGCTCCCTCATAGGTCGATCAGATGCCCGCATATTCAGGTCTAAGCGGTTATATTCTTAACAATTATTAATAATTAATAATTGTTAAGAATTACTTGCAGGTCTATACAAGTTAGTTTGGGTATGACAGCGTGTAGAAAGAGAAACTTATGTTTCAGTTTTAGTACTGTTTATTTTGGGCCATACTGTATTTCCAATTATTATAGTATAGGTATAGACATTGCTTTACAGAAAAAAATCTATCATTCATTCCTCTTTAAAATAATCTTTGGTAAAAGTCTTTAGAATTTTTTGATATCCGTGATACAATTTTTCAAAATTCACCACTTGCACCATTTTTGGGCTATTTTTCCTGTTTTCGCAAACATTGTTCTATAATTTTTTTCTACACAGTTGTATACTAAAATCACAATACAGATGCACTAGAAATAAACAAACTAAGACACGTTGAATGTTACAAGGAGCACTCACAAATGATGATTTACAATATACACACATTGTATAAATCAAAAATCATGAATTTTACAAAGTTTACAAAGTTGTAAATCATGATTCGGGAGTGCTCTTCGTAACATTCAAGTGTCTTGTATTGTTTATTTCTAGTGCATCTTTATTGTGATTTTAGAATAGGTATATGCAATGGTACAATCTGACTCAAAGTCTGACACGGAATGTACAAGCTCCGTGGCGCCATTGGACGGATGGAAACCTACATTAAACCCTTATCATAATATAATATATTTTAGTCGAGGAAATGAAGCATTTTGGCTCGCAATTTTTTCGTCCAGCATGGATTTACTTGAAATTTTCACAGAAGGTAGGGAATAGTCCAAGGATCATTTTCTATATCATGCCGCTGTACGCTAAAACCTTGGGGGTGGTTACCACCCCATCTCGGGGGCGGGAATTTTTTATTACATTTTAACTATGCAAATCGATGTAACAAGTAATTTTAAGAAAAAAATGTTTTTTACATTTTCTTCGTAAAACTAATATTTTTCGAGTTATTCGCGCTTGAAAATAACACGTTTTTCGATGAAAAAATCGACTTTTTTAGAGGGTTTTTTGAGGATACCACGAAAAATATGCATTTTATCAAAAAAATTGTAGATATCAAAACTGTATCTTTTAGTAACACAAATCAAATTCTTTTTCTGTAATATCTTTAAGACCAATAGAAACCGAGATACGGCATGTTAAAAGTTAGCTTTTTTGGTCAAATGCATAATTTAAAATATTCAAAGTAAAGTAACGGAAAAACTTTGCATTTTTCTAAGAAAACTTAAATAATCTTTTTTCAAGCACACAGCTAGGCCTCTCAAAAAATAATAATAAAAAGTTTCTAGTCTGAAAATTAAGCGACTTATAATCAAAAAAAGGTCGGTAACTGCTGTTCTCTATAAAAAAATCAGTGAAAACAACCCCCTAACTACACTCCTAATTAAAAATTGGTCTTCACCTTTCTGTAATTCCTTTTATATTTATATTATCAATACCCCCAAGAAGTTTGACCTATTTAAAAGTCCTAATTTTAGAAAAATTGGAGTTTAAAGAAAAATGAATTTTTTGGAATTTCCCATTTTTCACGTTTTACTTCAAAATATCTCCGAAAATACTGGAGATGCGAAAAAAATGATGGATTACTAAATTGTAGCTTTTTTAATAACTAAAATTACCTTGTGCATAGATTTTTATTACAGTGAACAGTTAGCGAGATATAGCTTTTAAAGCCTCTATTTACGAGCAAACACCCCCTTATTCGAGCCCTTTAAACCCACCCTAATTAAAAACTAAGAGATCTTACGGAATGTAGTTTACACAGTCTTATAACTCTTTAAAAATCCTACAAAGTCATTTTTGAAAAAACTTTTTATCGCCAAAAATGAAGGAGCTATGTTTATAAAACGAATTTTTTTTTCGAAAAATTCGGATAGTCCTCTTATGGATAATTTTCAATGTATGTATAATACCACAGAACCGGTTCGTATACTGGAAGATGACTAAAAAACTATTTATATTTTGTATTTGTTCATATTTGTATTTTTGTTAGCTTATTAAATAAATTTTTTTGTAATTCTTTAATTCTACTTTTTTTCTGTATAGATCTATTAAAATATCTACTTATAAAAACTGTAATGTTATTAAGGGTGGTTTTAAGGGTTGAAATATTATGATATATCCTAAAGTATAAAACAATCATTATTTTAACCAATCAAAACCAAATTTTACCCATATTAAAGTTTACAATGTTATATAATTCTTGACAATAAAGGGTAGTTTACACCCCTAAAAATAATCAACGCCCTTAAGCATGATATAGAATATGATGTACAGGGTGAGATGATCCTAATCCCAAATTTTTATGTAAATCGATGCATGCCGAAATTATTCTTTTAGGATAAGTAAATTTTTTATATATAGCTCCTACATGGATGGTTTTAAGGGTTGAAATATTATGATAGTGTCTCTTAAAGCATAAAACAATCATTATGTATTTAATAGGAACCAAATGTTGACAATATTAAAGTTTAAAATGTTATTTTATAATTTTTTACAATTAGGGGTAGTTTTCACCCTTAAAAAACCAAAAGCGTACAACGGCTCAATATAGAAAATGAACTAGAGGGTGTAATGAGCCTAATCCCAAATTTTTGTACAAATCGATGCTGGACGAAAAAATTGCGAGGTTTTGCCATTTTTTCAGCTTCATTTCCTCGACTAATTACAATCACAATAAAGATGCACTACAAATAAACAAACCAAGACACGTTGAACTTTACAAGGAAGACTCCCAAATCATGATTTACAATATGTACATTGTAAATTCTAAATCCTGATTTACAAAGTTTATACATTGTAAATTATGATTCGGGAGTGCTCTTCGTAACATTCAACGTGTCTTGGTTTGTTTATTTCTAGTGCATCTTTATTGTGATTGTAGTGTAGATAATAAATTCATAACACGTTTTTTACAGTTTAAATTAAAAGAGTACACCAGTGATGATGTAGAAAGTTTAAGGAGTATTTTTAACATCGAATACTATTGATCGATTAGATGTAAGTCGTATTTTGATCATTGCAGAGTATTTACTAAACGTTAATTTTCCTTCAACTAATATTTGTATTATGGTGTAATAGACGATAAGATACTACAGACAAATTATTATCGAATCAACAATTGAAGTGTTGTTATAAAAAAGTGTAACATATATTATAGCAATTGAAATCAAAATGGTATAAATATGATGTGTTATCACAAACAATACAGGGTGAGTCATAACTATAGGGACATAGACTAAGGACAGGTTATTTGGACCAAAATATGGCTATTGGGCCAAATATGCCTTAATAAAATGTTGCTGAGAAAAAAGATACAGGGTGTTAAAGTTAATTTTTGTTTTTCGTTTTTTGCTAATAGTTTCCCTGTATATTTATAAATTGCTATCAAAATTGACACAGAGGCATAATCTTAGACAAGAAATAGTATTTTATCTACAATTTTACGTTTTGTCATAGAGGGCGCCACGTGGATCATTCCTGATGATCAAATTGAGTCTAAACTTTTTCTGATGAAACTTTTTAGTAATTTTTATTAGAAAATATGACGTAAACATCATTTTTACGTAAAATTGGTACTCTTGTTTAAACATGATAATTTCAACCGTTTTCGATAAAAACGCAATTGAAGATTTCAGGAACTCAGAAGGGGATATCAAATACCAAACCAATAAACAAAGTTGCAACTGAAATGATTGTGACGAGGCATTTCAAACAAAAAAGTAATGATTACTTTTAAAAAATGCAACACTACACTACACTGTCACATCAAAAATAATTTACTCTGAACAAATGACATTTACCAACAACAAATTATCTGACAGTCCAAAGCATACTTTTCATAAATGAAATAATATTTGAAATCCTTTTTTAAGACTCTAAGCAGTTCGACTACGTTTTTATCGAAAACGGTTGAAATTATCATGTTTAAACATGTCATGTTTAAACATGTTGTAAACATTATCATGTTTACATAAAAATGATGTTTACGTCATATTTTCTAATAAAAATTACTAAAAAGTTTCATCAGAAAAAGTTTAGACTCAATTTGATCATCAGGAATGATCCACGTGGCGCCCTCTATGACAAAACGTAAAATTGTAGATAAAATACTATTTCTTGTCTAAGATTATGCCTCTGTGCCAATTTTGATAGCAATTTATAAATATACAGGGAAACTATTAGCAAAAAACGAAAAACAAAAATTAACTTTAACACCCTGTATCTTTTTTCTCAGCAACATTTTATTAAGGCATATTTGGCCCAATAGCCATATTTTGGTCCAAATAACCTGTCCTTAGTCTATGTCCCTATAGTTATGACTCACCCTGTAAGTGATATTGCCTATGTAGTTTGTTTTTTAAAGCTGATATCTAAATGCGACTAATACAATTCGTTAAAATAGTTCACCTGGTTTTGGTAATAAAAAAATAATTCTGATTATTTCTAGTAGACTCTATTGGTATAAAGCAGTGATGGGCAATGTACGGCCCGCGGGCCAACTCCGGCCCGCGCGAGAGCCCATCAACATGGATAGTATAGATATATGCACAGAAAATGCATTTTTTCTGTATTTCTTGCCCTCGTATAGAATTTGCTGAACTTAGTGGCCCCCCATTAAAAAAGTTTGCCCACCACTGGTATAAAGACTATAAGTCTGTACGGGGTTAAGGTCAGAAGAAGAGCAAGGTAAGTACAAGCGAAAAATTGATGTTTTTCGCGAAAAATAAACAAAAATTTTAAAGTAAAATGTATTAAAAACCAAGAATTTAACAAAGAATAACAATAGTTAGAGATTTCTTGTTCTTCTTCTTTCGTGTAGCAGGGTTGGCATAGAATTTCCCCATCTTATAAAACCCAGTGGGTTTTTTCGGGTTTTTTCAATTGATAAAACCCACTATTATTGGGTGTTTTGGGGTTTTTTCAAAAATAGCAAATTTTTAGTTGAATGAATGTCATATACATACAGAGAGCACGTAAAGGTTGGAATAAATTCATTTTTTCAAGAATGGACGACTTTGAAAAAAAATCCCGAAAGAGGTCAATTTTTATTTTTAAATTACGACTTTTTGACATAAATGTTATACTAGTGACGTCACTAATCTGGGCGTGGTGACGTCATCGATGATTTTTTTAAATAAGAATAGGGGTCGTGTGATAGCTCATTTGAAAGGTAATTAAATTCTCTATTCAGTAATATAAACATTAACATAATTAATTATACATGCGGCCCAGAAAAAAAATTTTTTAATTAAATTTATTGACATAAAAAGAAGAATATATATAATTTATTTAATTCAAAATATATTCTACAGCTCTCAGAAAACTGAAAAAAATGTTTATTTGAAAAATAATCCTTGATTTCGCTTAAATTAAATGTTCAAACTGTCAAGAGGCAGGTGGGTGGCTGCTTTAATATTGAATGTAAGCAAAAAACAATATGTATTTATTTGTCAAATATAGATTTTTTCCTGTTTTCTGATAGCAGTAAAATGTATTTTGAATTAAATAAATTACACACATTCTTCTTTTTATGTCAATAAATTTATTGTTGTTCTGAAGCTATTTTCTTGTGGCATTTTTACAATTTTAACTATTTAGAATGGGAAATAAGCCACAATATTATTAAACAATGGGCTCCTCTTTATCTCCATTATTGGCTAATATATTTATGGAGGATTTCGAAACTAATATCATTTCTAAACAAAATTTAAAACCCACTGTATGGTGGAGATATGTAGATGATGTGTTTTCAATATGGCCTCATAGATCAGAATTGTTGGATACATTCCTGAATATTATAAACGATCAAGAAGAGACAATAAAATTTACAATGGAAAAGGAATATAATAACACCCTGCCTTTCCTCGATGTTTTAGTCTTAAAGAAGGATACTGGATATGAGACTCAAGTGTATAGAAAACCAACACATACCAACAGATATCTCAATTACAAATCAAATCACAACATCAACGTTAAAAAGGGAATCATAAAATCCTTATATGATAGAGCCAAAATTACTTGTTCTAACGAAAATTCCTTTTTAGAAGAAAAACAATTCTTAACATCTGTTTTATTAAAAAATGATTATCCTTTATCGTTTATAAATAAGGAATTGTCAAGATTGGATCGAATGGAACAGAACAACATAGAACGGGATCCTACAACATTCACAAGAAATAATACGAGGAAAATATCAATACCATACATAAAAGGACTATCCGAGAAACTTAAAACAATAGGAAATAAATTCAACATTTCAACAACATTCAAAACAACCAACACATTGAGATCTATTCTATCTAAAACTAAACCTAACAATGAACAAGAAAGGACAAAAAATTGTATTTATAAAATACCTTGTGAATGCGAACAGTTTTATATAGGTGAAACATCAAGACCATTAAACGTTAGAATAAGTGAACATCAATCTTATATTAAAAATAGAGAATTTGATAGATCTCAAATATGTCAACACGCATGGGATAATGAACATAGAGTTCAGTGGAGAGATTCAAGTATAGTCCTGAAAGAAACAGATAGTAAAAAGAGAAAAATCAAAGAAGCGGCTCTAATTATGCTAAACGAAACCAATTGTGTCGCAAATTCCTCGGTGGAATGCAGTAGGATGTGGATACCCATACTGAAAGAGGAAGTCAATAGAAAGAAAATACCACAATTAGTAAGTCAATAGTCGAGTTAGTACATATTTTATATTTTAGTATTACTTATATTACCCATGTATTATTGATATTATTTATAATTTAAACAAAATTATAGTAAAGTCAGAATTTGGTATTAATTTTGAGAGTATATTAAATGTAAGACCAAATACTTACGATGTCGGGATAGTAGGGAGTTTTTGTTGCTACGTAACGTACGCATCTCCGTATACGTAAAGCAACTAACGTGTCGTAGAGGATGAATGTTAAAATAGGTAGTTTTTGTAACTGCTTTAACGTAACGTAAAGCAAATCGTAAAGTCACTTTTAAATTCCGTTGACATTCAAAAAAATAAAACAATGTTCACACAATATACAATTAATATACAAATGTAAAAAAAGATAAATTAATGATGAAATTGTATGGTTTTAATTGCTTCTATTTAAATATAAAAATATTATTTTTCCTTAGGTTAAAATTTTTTTATTTTTGTTTATACCTACTTTTTAGTTGTAAATTATTGTATACCTACATCAGAATTCCAGTAGGTATTCTTGTTCTCATGACCATTTTTCAGTGCGTCACAGTTTTTCGATTTCTCTCTAATGCATTAAGTTAGATGAGACGGAAAAAGCGGTAGCTCCGTGATTAAACACAAAAATAATGCAGCATTACAATGGTTATATACATAAGATGTCTATTCCTAACCTACCTTTGATTCGTTGATATTTAGAATGCGCGTTTTTTCTAGCCAATCAAATACACGTATTACGAACATTTGACAAAAACTTCGTCCATTTTGGCCATTTTTTAGAAGTGTCAAAGAGTCAAGTGACGGTTATTATTCAGGTCAGTATTTTGTGTATCTGTCATTTTGAAATTTCGAATTCGACTTCGCTTGTGTTTCACAACGCCTTTGTGCATTATTTTGTGTTTTGGTTTAGAATTTAGTTCGTTAAAAGTTAGTCATTGGCGTGAGGAGACTAGAGACATTCGATTTGTACCGAAGAGTGTTAAATATCTCATGAGTAGATAGAATAGCCAACGTGGAGGTAATGAGACTTACGCATAAGGAACGAGAACTAACAAATAAGAAGAAAACTGAGATATATGGGACATGTGATGAGAGATGTATATCTAATACTCCAGGTCATTATGCAAGAAAAAGATCCATAGTAAGGAGACGTAACTCATGGCTGAAGAACCTTAGGAACTGGTTTGGATGTAATAACAATGAATTATTTAGAGCCGCTGTTTCAGAAATAAAGATCTCTCTGATGATTGCTAACTTTTGAAGCGGAGACAGCACCTAGAGAAGAAGATAAAAACACAGTTTATGGACAGTTTTGTGTCATTTTTTAATGTTTCCATATTTATAAATTTAATTAACAATATTGTTTACTTTTTAATTTTATTCCCCTTTATAAAAAATACCTACATGTTAACATATTGTGTAAAAATCAAATCTACTAAATTACTAATTAGTTTAATTCCATAAGCTTTTCACCTATGGCTAAGTACGATTGTGGCATCTGTCAGATTCGTCAATAATTACATGAAATAAGTCTCGACACACCCAATACAGTATATGACGTCATAATTAATGACGCACTGAAAAATGATCATGAGAACAAGAATATAATGTAAATAGTGTGGTAATATTTATTTGAAAATTTTACTGAAACTAGGTCATTTGTTTATCTAGTTATTAATTGTGGTGATCACTGTATTTCTTAAATTAATACAAGATTTGTTTGTTTTGCTTTATTAATAGACAACTTAAAAACAATAAAATTTTAAATCTATTATGAAGTTCCAATTTCCAATTACAAACAGAATAATTTTACTCAAATAGACTAAACCAATAACCAATCTAACCTTAAAATGTTTATAAACGGGTAGTACGCTGATGAAATGTTCATTTGGTAGGTAATCGGGCAAGATCCTCGTGTGCATTCGGTGACTTTCGGCTCGATAGGGATGCGTATGAACCTAACGTACCAGCCCGTAACCTTAGGTAATACGTATCGCGATACGGGAGTTCAACCATTAATGCGCAAGCGTATATGTCAAAAAGATGCGTTACGTTTACGTATTTGTGTGCACAAAAACTCCCTAGTATCACGAGGTTTTTCCTGGTTTTCCCTCGTGATTTACTATGAGATCTCTAACGCGAGAATTTTAATGTCACCGTTGCATGTGGTTGTTTTTTTAAAGACAGATCACATGCTATGATTTTTTTGTGACGGATATTCTTAAGTTGGGGTTGATTTCATGTAATCGAATGAACTATCTTTCAGTAAAGTCGTCCCAGGAACGCAACTCATAAATATTGGCAATATCATTTTAAAGTCTTCTACTTTAAAATGTATCATATGTATCTGAATTGCCGATATAAATGAGTCAAATTAAATAAATTATTAGAAGAATTTTTTTTACTAAGCAACAACATTTTTGTTTATATTAATAGTATTTTGTATTTTGACAACGGCACCCGATTTGGGCGTCGAAACGTTAATAAAAATCATTTTTTTAATAATATTGTGGCTTATTTCCCATTCTAAATAGTTAAAAATCAATAAATTTAATTCCAAAAAACATTTTTGGACACCCTTTATAAATAATTTAAGTTAATGTTTATATTACTGAATAGAGAATTGAATTACCTTTCAAATGAGCTACCACACGACCCCTATTCTCATTTAAAAAAATCATCGATGACGTCATCACGCCCAGATGTGTGAAGTCACTAGTATGATATGTATGCCAAAAAGTCGTAATTTAAAAATAAAAATTGACCTCTTTCGGGATTTTTTCCTAAAGTCGTCCATTCTCAAGAAAATGAATTTATTCCAACCTTTACGTGCTCACTGTATATTTATTTCTGAATAAAAACAAAAACTAGCATAAGTACCATGAAGTAAGTACCATGAAGTAAGTACCATGTAGTAGTAGGTGAATACAAAACGAGAGAAACTGAAACTAAACTAATAAAACACTTATTTTAAACATGGTATATAGACAAATAAAAAAATAAACAAGTTTCTTGTTAAACAAAGCATCAGTGCTTTTATTCTTTCAATTTTGCTGCTAATTAAAATTTTACAATGTTTACATTCGGCTTTAAGCTTTCCTTCCGTTTCAATTTTGTTAACGTCGTCTGCCCAACTGAAATCCAATTTTCTTCCACATCTACTGTTATTTGCCATAATTTCAGAATGATGTAATTTCACAACTCCAGAACTCCACGGCAAAACGCACTCATCAATGCATCGCACAGTTAAAATTGACAAAATTAACACGTTAATCGCCATGACACCCAACAGTTGGGTTTCAGATCTTATGGTTGTACACGCTCTGACACCCATACGGCAACATTCACTACTAGTATGAACATTAAGGTCTGTCTTAACTGGGCCTGGGGGTAAGATATTTTTCGCATCATTTGGGCGATTAACGTGTTAAGAGGTTTGTGCTCTAAATAAATCCCCGAAGAAATATCGGTGATTCCCCATTATCCGGCTGTTGGCGTGGAGGCAAATTACGTAGTGCAGGTGCTGATGCACTGATGGCCAGTGATGCCAAATGTATTTATTTATGTCAAGTTGCTTTATTTTGTAAGCATATTTTGTTATTTTATTAATTTTGCAATAAAATTCATAATTTTTGTAAAACTTTTGATAGAGCAGAAACTATATATCAAATCTAAATAAAAAACTGAAAATCCCCAAAAAAACCCGAAAAAAACCCTAAAAAACCCAAAAAAACCCGTCGGGTTGGGCTTTAAAAAAAAAACCCGGGTTTTTTCCAACCCTGTGTGTAGACATGATTATGTCTGTTTTTCAATGTGCTTCCAGTAGGATATCATTCCACCGTTTTCGTGGTCTTCCCACTGATCGTCTTCATATTGTTACTACGTCCTCGTTCTTACTACTCTGATTGTTAGATGTCTAACATCAGTTATTAATGTTGTCCACCTTGCATCTCCGTCGTATATCTGCACTTCTATCTCTATCCCATAGTGTCTTACCATCGATTTTAAGGGTTTTCATCTCTGCTGTTACTAGCATCATTTTTGTCCTTTCTGTATCAGGTCGTGTTTCTGCCGCGTATGTCATTATAGGTCTGATGACGGTTTGTAAATTCTGCCTTTTACTTCTTTTTCGATATTTTTATTTCTCCATATTGTTTCATTTAGGCAACCACCGGCTTTGTTTGCTTTATTCACTTGATCTTCAATTCTGTTTCGACCTTTCCGTAGTAGTGGAGTCATTGAAGGTGGATATGAGCTATTACCTCCGATTTCGTTGAACCTCCGTCGATTTGCATGAAAATTGGTGAGTGGTTAGAGGATATCTCAAGGAACAAAGGTGACATGGTGCCAACTTGCGCTTTTACCCTGGGGGTGGATGCCACCCCTTCTCGGGGGTGAGAATTATTTTATTAAAAATAACCTCATAATCCGAATGAGGTACAAATTTCAAGCAAAATTTGTTATAAAAAGTTATTAAAATAAATAAAAACTTTTTGAGTTATTAAAGATCAAAGATTTTAATTTTTCTTGAGAAAATGCATGTTTTTAACCATTTTTTCATCAATAACTCACAAAGTGTAAGTTTTTACAAAAAAGTTATTATTATCAAAATTGAAGCTAATAAAAAACGAAATAAACCCCTTACTAGAAAAACCTTTTAATGTTAACTAGAAGGGAGTTATAGGTAATTGAATGGATATTTTTTTCGGCGAGTACCCAAATCTAAGTATTCAAGCTGAAATAACGGGAAATTGATGCATTTTATAACATACACTTATTAAATATTTGTCAAAGTAATTAAAAATATCTATCAAATAAGCCCCCGAACATGTTGATAGCGTTAAAATTTATGCTCCAAAATTTTTTCAAATTTTATTTTTTAAAAATTTTTCCAAAAAATGTTATTTTTTTTAATAACTCCGTTCTTGTTTACGATATCAGGTTCATCTAAGAACTGTTTGAAAGATAATTCCAAGTGCTATTTAAGCACGTTAAACCTAATCTTTTAAACCCCTTACTTTTTTAAAAATAAAAGGTTCAATGACCCCGGTTGCATGGTTTCCACAGCAAAATTTAAGATTTAAACGTTTCTATCTCGGTTATTTTTTACCCTATAGAAATGGTAAAACAAGTAAAATATCTGGCATAGAAAAAAATAAAATTTGGTTATATATAATTTTTTACGTATATTGAGTACTTTTGGAGTTATTATCAAAAGAATATGAGAATTACAATAACTTTAAAAATTATGATTTTTTTAAATTATACCTTTTTTTCAAAAATATGCATTCTAAACCGGTCAAAATTATCAAAAACATTAATTATGCTAATATAAAGAAGTTCTTGCGCTTTTACCCTGAGGGTGGATGCCACCCCTTCTCGGGGGTGAAAATTATTTTATTAAAAATAACCCCATAATTCGATAGAGAGACAAATTTCGAGCAAAATTTGTTATATAAAATTTTTAAAATAATTCAAAACTTTTTGAGTTATTAAAGATCAAAGATTTTAATTTTTCTTGACAAAAATGCATGTTTTTAATCAATTTTTCATCAATAACTCAAAAAGTGTAAGTTTTTACAAAAAAGTTAGTATTATCAAAATTGAAGCTAATAAAAAATGAAATAAACCACTTACTACAAAAACCTTTTAGTGTTAACTAAAAGTGAGTTATAAGTAATTGAATGTATATTTTTTTCGGCGAGTAAGAAACTCGTAAGTATTAAAGCTAAAATAACGGGAAATTGATGCATTTTATAACACACTTATTAAACACTTGTCAAAGTACTTAAAAATATCTATTAAATGAGCCCCCGAACATGTTGATAGCGTTAAAATTTATGCTCCAAAATTTTTTCAAAATTTATCTTTTAAAAATTTTTCCAAAAAAATGTTATTGTTTTTTTTTTAATAACTTCGTTCGTGTTTACGATATCAGGTTCATCTAAAAACTGTTTGAAAGTTAATTCCAAGTGCTATTTAAGCACGTTAAACCTAATCTTCTAAACCCCTTACTTTTTTAGAAAATAAAAGGTTAAATGACCCCGGTTGTATGGTTCCCACAGCAAAATTTAAGATTTAAACGTTTCTATCTCGGTTATTTTTTAACCTATAGAAATAGTAAAACAGGTAAAATATTTGGGACGGAAAAAACTAAAATTTGTTTTTATATAATTTTTTACGTATATTGAGTATTTTTGGAGTTATTATCAAAAGAATATGAGAATTACAATAATTTTAAAAAATATGATTATTTTAAATTATATCTTTTTTTTAAAATATGCATTCTAAACCGGTCAAAATTATCGAAAACATTACTTATGGTAATATAAAGAAGTTATTGTAAGCATTACTATAAATTTAATTTTTTGTGGACATGGTGTATATTTTATTTTTTACTTTTTCCTAAAAAATTCGAAACGGTTCTTTTATTTTCATTATAACTTGCTTAATTTTGATGCTATTACCTTGTTCTGAAGCTCATTTGATAGGTATTCCGAAGTACTTTGACAAATGTTTAGCAGGAATATCTTATATGTACATGTACATTGCATCGGTTTCCCGTTATTTAAGCTTGAATACTTAGATTTGAGTACTCGTCGAAAAAAATACACATTCAATTGCCAATAACTCACTTTGAACTAACATAAGTTTAGTTCTTTATGTGAGGAATGTATTGAATTTTTTATTATCTTCAATTTCAGTAATATTTTCATTTTTTTTACGAAAAAATAAAATCTTTGGTCTTTAATAACTCAAAAAGTCAACTTATTTTAATAACTTTACATAACAACTTTTGCTTATAATTTGTCCCTCTATCGACTTATGGTATTATTTTAAATAAAACAATCCACCCCCAGGGTAAAAGCGCAAGTTGGCATCATGTCACCTTTGTTCCTTGAGGTATCCTCTAATTACTCACCAATTTTCATGAAAATCGATGGAGGTTCAACCAAATCGGAGGTGAAAACCTTCAGTGACTGCACTATAGCTAGATAGTGTGATGCCTAGATAAACTCCATGACTTGTTCTATTATCTGACCCTCCAGTTCTAATTTACGTCTTATTAGATTTTCTGTTGTAACCATACATTTGGTCTTTTTTGAGGAAATAAACATGTTAAATTTTCTGGCGGTTATATTAAATTGGTGCAGCATACGTTGTAAATCATCTTCACTTTGAGAGATTAGTATTGCGTCGTCGCATAGCAGATTATTTTAAGTTGTTTTTCTCCCATTTGGTATCCTTTTTTAGTTCTATTAAGTAGTGAAATGGATTTTTGGAAGAGAGCAGCAAGAAGATCTTGATGAAAAACCATAGGAAATGGCGATATTTAGCGACAAATGGGAATACAAAAGAATATATGTAATAAAAGACATAGAAAAACAGCAACATTTTATAATACGGTCACGTCAGTTGAATGGAAGAAAGCAGAGTTCCCAAAAACATATTAGTCTTGACTACTAGATTTAAGAGCGCAGGCGCAAATATTTTATGGCTATCAACTGAAATTGAAGATAATAAAAAATTGAATACATTCCTCACATAAAGCACTAAACTAATGTTAGTTCAAAGTGGGTTATTGGCAATTGAATGTATCTTTTTTTTCGACGAGTACTCAAATCTAAATATTCAAGCTTAAATAACGGGAAAACGATGCAATGTATAAAATATTCCTGCTAAACATTTGCCAAAGTACTTCGGAGTACCTATCAAATGAGCTTCAGAACAAGGTAAAAGCGTCAAAATTAAGCAAGTTATAATGAAAATAAAAGAACCGTTTCGAATTTTTTAGGAAAAAGTGAAAAATAAAACATACGCCATTTCCACAAAAATTAAAATTTATAGTAATCCTTACAAGAACTTCTTTATACTGGCAAAAGTAATGTGTTCGATCATTTTGACCGGTTTAGAATGCATATTTTTGAAAAAAAAAGATATAATTTAAAAAAATCATAGTTTTTAAAATTACTGTAATTCTCATATGTTTTTGATAATAACTCCAAAAATATTCAATATACGTAAAAAATTATATGTAACTAAATTTTAGTTTTTTTTGTGCCAAATATTCTACCTGTTTTACTATTTCTATAGGGTAAAAAATAACCGAGATAGAAACGTTTAAATCTTAAGTTTTGCTGTGGGAACCGTGCAACCGGGGTCATTTAACCTTTTATTTTAAAAAAAAGTAAGGGGTTTAAAAGATTAGTTTCAACGTGCTTAAATAGCACTTGGAAATAACTTTCCAACAGTTTTTAGATGATCCTGATATTGTAAACACGAACGGAGTTATTAAAAAAAAAACAATAACATTTTTTGGAAAAATTTTTAAAAGATAAATTTTGAAAAAATTTTGGAGCATAAATTTTAACGCTATCAACATGTTCGGGGGCTCATTTAATAGATATTTTTAAGTACTTTGACAAGTGTTTAATAAGTGTGTTATAAAATGCATCAATTTCCCGTTATTTTAGCTTTAATACTTACGAGTTTCTTACTCGCCGAAAAAAATATACATTCAATTACTTATAACTCACTTTTAGTTAACACTAAAAGGTTTTTGTAGTAAGTGGTTTATTTCATTTTTTATTAGCTTCAATTTTGATAATACTAACTTTTTTGTAAAAACTTACACTTTTTGAGTTATTGATGAAAAATTGATTAAAAACATGCATTTTTGTCAAGAAAAATTAAAATCTTTGATCTTTAATAACTCAAAAAGTTTTGAATTATTTTAAAAATTTTATATAACAAATTTTGCTCGAAATTTGTCTCTCTATCGAATTATGGGGTTATTTTTAATAAAATAATTTTCACCCCCGAGAAGGGGTGGCATCCACCCTCAGGGTAAAAGCGCAAGTTGGCATCATGTCACCTTTGTTCCTTGAGATATCCTCTAACCACTCACCAATTTTCATGCAAATCGATGGAGGTTCAACGAAATCGGAGGTAATAGCTCATATCCACCTTCAGTGACTCCACTAATCGTAGTCTTAAAAAAACCACCGGTAGAGGCGTTTTGTGCTACAATTAACATTATAATTCGTTTTGTCGTATTAATTAATTAAACGCTTTTCTTTAGTTCAAACGTTTGGGTAAAATCTTTGGAAGTTAATTTGACTGCCTTTTCTTTAATGCCAATGACTAAAAATTTGCAGACATCAGACATAAATATGCATTATTAATAATTTAATAACCGGCAAAATAACACAATAGATGGAAAACATATTAAGTCATGAGATAAAAAGAAATGAAACTACTAGGGGAGGGAAATTTAGCGATAAAAACATATAAATATACATTATATTTATTGTTTTCCACCTTTAGACGTAACAGCGGAGTATGTCAACAAAAACTGTCACTGTCACAGTGGCCGTTGCCAAACTCGTCCGATACGTCTAAAGGTGGGAAACAATAACTAGAACGTAAATTTATAGGTTTTTATTGCTAAATTTCTCACCTCCCCTACGTACTTTCATTTCTTTTTATCTCATAATTTAATATGTTTTTCATCTTTTGGATTATTTTGCCGGTTATTAGCGCGCTCATCACTGTACATGGTATACTAATATATATTCTTAAAGATTCCCATTGAACTTTATTTCTGACACGTTCTTGTTTTTATGGAAATATATTGCACAGTCTTGTATGAGTAAAGCAGGATAAAAGATGCAAAAAATCTTGTGCTTTAATTACAATAAAAATATGCAAAAACCTATAATTACAATAAAACCTGCAAACGTTTTTGAAGGAATATTCAAAATATTATAAAAAACTTGATCTTATGAAGTAGAAAATAAAAAATTCATTTATTTGCTCAGTCTGAATCCAAAACAGTATTCAATACTAATAAAAATTCCTCCGCTTGTTCTCTAATGTGTTCTTTAGTAGTAAGCACGGCCTTATGAAGGTTAGGCAAGATAAAAATACGAGTATACAACAATCTTCATGTACTTTTTGTGTTTGCTTTAACAGCTACAATAAACCTAACAACCTTATCTTTTTTTCGTTTTTAAATAGTTAGAACACCTCTTTTAGAACCAGTTCCCATAAATTATGATAAGTTCAAATATTTGTTCGCTATTTTACAACAAGACGGATTCGTTGTCCTCATACACGTACCAACTGTAAGTGTGCCTTAGTTTATTACTCAGACCTAAAGTTAACCTGTAATTGAACCAATGCCTTTATACGCAAGTGAGCGAGACAAACATTCAAATTATT
Source organism: Diabrotica virgifera virgifera (assembly GCF_917563875.1). Taxonomy (NCBI): domain Eukaryota; kingdom Metazoa; phylum Arthropoda; class Insecta; order Coleoptera; family Chrysomelidae; genus Diabrotica; species Diabrotica virgifera. The sequence goes on from NC_065449.1 coordinate 100,146,727, forward strand.
AGATTATGTTGATCAAAGCGAACATAAAACAGGACTGTAGTTTGGGTTGGTAACAGAAAAAAATGTAGTGTTATCCTTACGATATTAGGCTACATTATTGTGCTAGATGGAACCAGAGCCTATTTTACTTCAAATCAGGCCCGAGTAGTCTAAGAGCTAGAGGCGAGAAATCATCGTCATAAGTAATATGGAGTTTGGCATGTGAAATGTGTCTATTGTCTTTCAGGCTGACACCTCAGTGGATACAGGGAGTAGCAATAAGGGATGAAAGGGGAAAGTTAACGCAGTCATTAAAGGTTTTCACCTCCTATTTTGTTAAACCTCCATCGATTTACATGAAAATTGGTGAGTAGTTAGAGCATACCTCAAGAAATAAAACTGATATGGTGCCAACGTGCGCTTTTACCCTGGGGGTGGATGCCACCCCTTCTCAGAGGTGAAAACTATTTTATTAAAAATAACCCCACTAATCGATAGAGGGACAAATTTTAAGCAAAATTTATTACCTCTAATTATTAAAATAAATCAATACTTTTTGAGTTATTAAAGATCAAAGATTTGAATTTTTCGTGAAATAAATGCATGATGTAAAGCGGTTTTTCGTAAATAATTCAAAAACTATAAGTTTTATCAAAATAGTTATGATTACCAAAATTGAAGATAATAAAAAATAAAAGAGATTTCTTATTCGAGAAATATTTGTGAATTAATAAAAAGTGAGTTATAGGTGATGGAATGTATATTTTTTTTTTCGGCTACTGCCCAAATCTATGTATTCAAGCTCAAATAACGGGAAAGCGGTGCATTTTATAAAATATATTTACTGAACACTTGTCAAAGTACTTAGAAATATGTATCAAATGAGCTCCCGGAAAAGTTGATACCATTAAACATTATGCTACAAACATATTTCAAAGTTTAGGCTCCAAAAATGTGGAGCTTAATTATTATATTATTTATATAAGTTTTTAAAATTGTTTTAAGACATTTATATAAAATATAGCAAAAATGTATTTGAATATTATGTCAAATGTGCCCATTATTGGACACCCTCAGTTTCTGTACATATTCAGTTTATACAGGGGCGGTTCTAGACCAAAAAAAGTGGGGGGCAAGGGAACACAACCGGTGAATAAACAAGATAACGTGCCTTTTTAACGACAATTATAGTACAAAAGTACTGTAAAAACAGAAGGGGGGCAGCTGCCCCCCTGCCCCTGGCTAGAACCGCCACTAAGTTTATATCGATATAAAAAAATTCAATTAAATATCGAAATAATATAAAAATAATATTTTAGTAACATACATTTAATTAATAATAATATGTTCTTTTTATCATTCGTAACTTCACGCATGTGCTCTTAAATTGACGCTATTGTATAGGTACTTGCTACTGTCATTTCGGAGTCGGCGTTTGTATTGAATATATATTATACCTATACTCCAAAAATATAACTGTTTTCAACATGGCAACAGAATACACTTGCGTGCTTAAAATAAATTGTACAATTGATACAGATACTGTTGTGAACTTATTTAGTGAAAAAACATTGAAAACTGCAAAAGAAAAATTAAATATTAGAAAAATGTGCAAGTTAAAATACTGTGATATTATTCTACCAGAAGCTGTTGATATTACGAGCGGATACCATCATGCTTGCTACAGACTTTTTACATCTGTAAATAAAAAAAGTTTAGAAGTTAATCAAAAAATGACATCTTCATCTGTGACTTCTAATAATGCTGGTTAGTAATTTAATATATATTTAATATATATTTTGATGCATCAACTTTACCACCATCTCAATCTGAGCTATATCAACATCTTTTACGAGCACGATACATTACAAGTATTTGGTTGAACGCCTATAAAAAAAACGCCAGATCTGGTTATTGAACAAAATGGTTGGGAACTTGCTGAAGATAACACATATAAATTCAAATGGTTTGAAGGGCCTCAAATGCCAGAGATTGTTAGAGATATTATTTTTGAGAATGAAACAGACGATGAGATGGATGATGAGCAAGCTGACGATGACATTCATAATAGCGAAAGTGATGAAAATAATTATGATAGCGATTTTAGTGAATGTGACAGCGAAAGTGAAAAATAAATAGTATTTTCAACGAAAATTTTGATTTCGTTTATAAATTCACAAAGTCCGTTCGTTCGTTCCTGCGTTGCCACCCTGCAATATCTGGAGCTTATGTACCGATGTCAATCTAGTTTTGTCTCCTGAATCCAAATCTGAAAACGGCATTTCGATATCTCAAACCATCTTCGAGATAACCGACCTCAAAGACAAGTTGCATCTCGGGACAGCAATTTATGATTTTTTAGCAATTTTATAGAGCGAGATAATTCTACAATGGAGACACTGTACGTAAAAATGTTAATGAAAATTTCATATTATTTCAAAAATATATTACTTCATATAAACTGTAAAAGAATTGAAATATCAAATAAATAAATATTACTTATTAATTTTAATGTAAGTAATGTTAAATGGCAGGTAACACATTTTTGGTGCTGTCTACCCAATGATTTATGTATTATGTATATTATATTGTATAATATACAGTGTGTCTACTTAAGTTGGACACATATATTACAGGACACTTTTTTATTTTTAATTTTATCATTCTTAAAAAGAATAATTTTATTCTTGATAAAACTTATAGTTTTTGAATTATTCACGAAAAACCGCTTTACATCATGCATTTATTTCACGAAAAATTCAAATCTTTGATCTTTAATAACTCAAAAAGTATTGATTTATTTTAATAATTAGAAGTAACAAATTTTGCTTAAAATTTGTCCCTCTATCGATTAGTGGGGTTGTTTTCAATAAAATAGTTTTCACCCCCGAGAAGGGGTGGCATCCACCCCCAGGGTAAAAGCGCACGTTGGCATCATATCAGTTTTGTTTCTTGAGTTATGCTCTAACTACTCACCAATTTTCGTGCAAATCGATGGAGGTTTAACAAAATAGAAGGTGAAAACATTTAATGACTGCACCAACTTTCCCCTTTCATCCCTTATTGCTACTTCCTGTATCCACTGAGGTGTCAGCCTGAAAGGGGTCATAGTTATCAATATACAATAGACACATTTCACATGCCAAACTCCATATTACTTATGACGATGATTTCTCGCCTCTAGCTCTCCGTCTAGAGGCATTACACAATTTTCGGGCCCCTAAGTATAATTTACTTAATAATAGTATACCCCATTCCACGAATATACGACTGTTTTGGATTATCGCGACAACGAATATTTTACTGTGCAAAATATGAAGAACGAAAGTAAATTGCAAATTATATTGTTGTTTATTGGAGTAATTATTATAGCAAAATACTTTCGTACTTCTTTTGTTGCACACTAAGATATCCGTTGTCGCGATAATCCAAAACAGTCGTATATTCGTGGAATACACCATAATAACTTTTTTAAATGTATTAATTATTTAATAAAAATATAGTTAAGTATATTCAAATGGGAAATAAGCCACAATTTTACCTAAAAATGATTTTATTAACGTTTCGACGCCCAAGTCGGGTGTCGAAACGTTAATAAAATCATTTTTAGGTAAAATTGTGGCTTATTTCCCATTTGAATATACTTGATTATAAAAATGCCATACAGTATTATTTTGTATTTTGACAACGACACCCGACTTGGGCGTCGAAACGTTAATAAAATCATTTTTAGGTAAAATTGTGGCTTATTTCCCATTTGAATATACTTGATTATAAAAATGCCACAAGAAAATAGCTTCAGAACAACATTAAAAATATAGTTGCAGAAGAAAATAAAATTTTTATTAACAATAAATAAAATTTATATTTAAACCATTAAACATTGTTTAAGGGGATATGCGCAAACTTTCGTCTTCAATGCTATTTAAATACATTAATTTTTTTCGAAGCCTGAGAAAACTAATACCTAAGTATTTTTGAAAAATTTAAACGCAGAATGAAAGATTACGTTACTACCGAGGGCGGAAAGTCCCTGAAATTTTCTATAATGTTTATTTTAATAAGTTACAGGGGTAAAAAAAAGAGAAAATTTAGTGTGATTTTTAATTTTAAATACATATCTTATTCAAAAGAAACTTTTTATTTATTCTAAGGGACATTCGGTCCTCGGGAATAATGTAATCTTTCATTCTGCGTCTAATTTTTTTTTAAATATCTATTAGTTTTTGGAGGATTCGAAAAATGGATGCATTTAAAGAGCATTGAAGCCGAAAGTTTGCGCCTATCCACTTAATTATAACTTTTATGGTTATCATTTCGACACCTGATATGAAAAACATTGTTACTCCACTTACAATGTTTTTCAACTATAGCTTAAATGACATCTAAAAAGGATAACCTTCATTTTGGTCTAAAAACTTTTATCCTATCTTATGTTAATAGGTATATAGTCCATTCTTTCACGGTTTTTGTTCTAAATTTTAAAGAACCGCTTGGATTGACATGAAATTTGGCATACGTATAGCTTACATGTCAAAGAAAAAAAGTGATATTGTGCCGATGTGTGCTTTTGCCCTGGGGGTGACTTTCACCTCCTCTTGAGGGTGAAAAAATATATGTCCAAAATAAGTCCGGAAATGGGTAAACTGACTAATTTTAAGTAACTTTTGTTCTATAGAGCTTTTTCGATAAGTCAACACTTTCTAGTTATTTGCGAGTGAATATGTTCATTTTTCAACAAAATAACCACATTTTTAGACGGTTTTTTGCAAATAACTCAAAAAGTAAGTATTTTGTCGAAAAAAACGTTCTTAGCAAAAATATAGCCTATAAAAAAGTAAAACAAATGGTGTACGCGTTAGGTCTCTGGATTTCGTAGAACCAGAGTTATAGCCAATGAAAAATAGATTCATATTCACCAAATTTCAAATAGAATATTTCGACGTGAAATATCCACAAAATTAAGCACTTTTTGGGGAAAACCCATTTTAACTTTTTTAAAGTGTTTAAAAAAAGCTTTATTTCTGTTTTTACAAAAAGTTTTTAACATTAAATTTAAGCAAGTTACGCTCAAAATAAAGTTGGTCCCTTTTGTTTTTGCAAAAAAAATCGGGAAGACCACCCCCTAATTAGCAACTTAAATGAAATTAATCGTTACCGCTCCACAAATTATTTTACTTATGTTGTATTTATATGATCTGTAAGTTTCATCGATTCAAAGTGCTTATTTTTGAAAAAATTTGGTTTCAAAGTAAAAGTTTTAAAAATTTAAATTTTGAAAAATATGCTTTTTTTCAAAATAACTTAAAAATTGTTAGAGATACTAAAAATCTCGAAAAACAAAAAAAGTCAGATTTGCTTTTCTGAAAATCATGTATTTTTTTGTTTTTTTGTTAGACAAAAATTGATTAAGATTTGATGTTTCTAAATTTGCATACATTCGTGATCAGTGACTCGTTCAACCCCTTTTAACTACAGCCCTTTCAATAATAAGGACTTTGAACCGATGAAACTTACAGATAATATAAACAATATATACACAAGTCAAGAAACTTGTGAAGTCGTAACGATTAAGTTCATTTAAGATACTAATTAGGGGGTGATTTTCTCGATTTTTTTACCAAAACCAAAAGGGACTAACTTTATTTTGAGCGTAACTTGTTTAATTTTGATGCTAGAAATTTTTTTTATAAAACAAAAATGAAGCTTTTTTTTAACACTTTAAATAAGTCGTAATGAGTTTTCCCCGAAATTTGCTTCATTTTTGGTTATTTCACGTTAAAGTATTCCATTTGGAATTTGACGAATATGAACCTATTTTTCGTTAGCTATAACTCTGCTTCTACTAGGTGTAGAGACGTGATATATACACCATTTTTTAAATTTTTTTACAGGCTATATTTTTGCTAAAAATGTTTTTTCGACAAAATTCTTACTATTTGAGTTATTTGCGAAAAACCGTCTAGAAGCGTGGTTATTTTGTTAAAAAAATGAACATATTCACTGCCAAATAACTCGAAAAGTATTGACTTAGTGAAAAAACTCTATAGAACAAAAGTTGCTTAAAATTAGCCAGTTTATCCATTTCCTGACTTTCTTTGGACGAATATTTTTTTCGCCCCCAAAAGGGGGTGAAAAACACCCGCAGGGCAAAAGCACATATCGGCACAATATCACTTTTTTTCTTTGACTTGTTAGCTATGTGTATGGCAAATTTCATGTCAATCCAAGCGGTTCTTTAAAATTTAGAGGTTTTGCAATATTTTACCGTTAAAGAACGGACTAATAAAGTTATTTAACAAAATAACCTCATTGCAAGTTCAAATTTTGGACCACTTGGTAGAAAAAACATTGTAACCAATGTTACAATATTGAAATTTTTTATTATCGATGAATATTTTTTATAAAACATTGTAACATCTATATATCATTTATGACCGAACTGACTTCAACTGATAAAAATAAGGTACCTGATGTTCACAGTAGATTGCACGGTCAAGACAGCGGAAACTTCTACATGCATCAAAGTTACAAATTCATTATTAGATACGTCTGCTAAGAAAGAATAGTACCCAAAGAAGAAAAATCTTGTGATTTTGACAGTGATCCATCCAAGTATTTGCAAAATGAATATCTTAAAGAAACTGAAGAACTCTGGCCAAGAATATAGGGAAACACCTAGAAAAACCTAGAAAGGCCTAGTTAATCGACCAAAAACGAAAATGAAAGAATTGGGACCTGCATGTACCTAACTATAAATGTAACAGAAAATGTAAATCGGAATTATGTGAAAATGAATAACTCAATTTATTTAATAATTTTTGGGCAATACCTGATCATGACAAACAAAGCGAATATGTATTTATGTAGATTATGTTCTCAGACAAGAGGGAAAGGTTGCAAACTGGACATATGATCATATGAATATAATTTGCAGTTAGCAGAACATCGACAGCGACTCCGATTTTGTAAGAAAACCTTTTTGGGCACCTTTAACATAACAGGAAGGTGGAGGGCGTATACCTGAAGATGTGCGTGGTCGCCATCAGAACAGAGCAAATGCTGACGCTGGAGCCACACTAGCGTTCAATGCCGTTAATTATCGCATTATTTGCATTACAGAGATGGCAAATAATGAGATAATTAACGGCATGTGGTCCCAGCATGAGACAGAAAATGCACAGCAAAACCATACGATTTAAAAGACCTAAGTCAAAATGGTATCTTGGATGTTAAACAAATGAACGAAATAAATGAATGAAATAAATAATCAATGTTAAACGAAATACCGAATTGGGTTTAGTCATAGATAAATTCCAAGTTTTCAATATCTAAAAATATGTAAAGAACAACCACATATTCTGAGTTTTTAGTACAATTTTATTTCTGAGCAATTATCATTTATAAACCTAGAATACAAACAAAAATTGAGCAAAAGGGCTACCAAATCCAGAAATAAACATATACAAGATTTATGGGAACTTCAAATTCCTTTAGCAGAGTATAATATTATAATGGATTACTTCCCATAACAACTTAAAAATATTAAGATCTTGTTGCTTTGTGCTCTAGTAAAGCTATACCAGTGCAATATTGCAGTTTTTTTAATCTTCCCCACACTCAACAAACACAATATTCGGATGATGACTCTGAATAAAAGTTTGGTAGGGATTAATTTTGTTTTTTGAATAAAATAATATAAACTGTTTTATAATTTCTAAATGTTTGTTTTATTGTAAATAAATCTAACAGAAATTATTTTATTTATCTACTCCTTGTTAATATATGTATGTGAATTTTTAGATACTTGTTTGATTAAAAAAATCACGTTTGTAAAATTAATAAAAAAGATAAAAATCTCTTTATTTTGATATTTACTCATTAGTTACCATGCACCTAATCAAAGATACATACTTGTTAAAATATCATTGAATGAATTCTTATGTGGTGAATACCACTTAGAATGGATTCTTAAAAAAAGTGTTATTGTAACTCGACCTAAATCAGGACCAGTAATGTTAACAACATTACAGGAATTCCTGGGTAAGAAATATCACAAAAGTTAAAGACGCTACTCGTCAAACAGCTAAACTAAAATGGAAATTCGCCGGTCATACGATTAGACAAAAAGACGAAAGATGGAATAAAATTATTACAGAGTGGAGACCATGGACATATAAACGAAAGAGAGGGAGACCACAGATGAGATGGGTAGATGACCTAAGACACCAAGCCGGCTCAAAATGGATGCACATGGCTCAGGATAGAGAAAGATGGAGGAGCGAAGGGGAGGCCTATGTCCAATATTGGATGTCGCAAGGCTAATAGATAGATAGAATGTTAACAACAATGTGATACCTAAAACTCAAAAACTGAGGAAAAGTTATAAAATATGGATTAAGACAATTACAAAAAAATAAACGCTCACGCAATAAAAAAATAAAATGTGGAAATTTCTTTAAATCGCTCTCCTGTGAAGTAAGCAAAAGTGAGTCACAATGTTTTTCATATCAGGTGTCGATTTATCATTGCCTGTTCGTAAAATGAAAGAATTTTGAAAATTTGTTTTGTTATTGTAATAAACATGTTTTGTTTGGTGATCTTTCCGGGGCCCATTTAAATACGGGCCCGAGGCAGGTGCCTCACGAGCCTAGTGGTAAAATAGGCCCTGGATGGAACATAAATATTATCGGATAGTACTCAGTTCTAACGTGAAATTCATACTGGGATTGCAGTACGGTTAAGACAGGAATGCGCATTCAATGTTGCCACAGTTCCTGTGCGACGCTCTTGTATATGCCAATAGTCTCTAGTATAATGCACGAATATAACAAAGTATTAATTTTTAATTCATCCAATATTCAAAGTAGAATATTAATAGTAGGGGAGCCTTGGAATCTAAATTTGCAGTTGCTATTAAATCTCTTGTGCAGAGCACTCATTTTAATGAAATTTGGTCTAGCCTTCTCTAATCGACTTTGATTTCCTTTTTTGAGGAGGTATATTTCCTTTGATTTCCCATTTGTGGAGTTAATAATTGTTCCATGATATGCATATTGGTCTCTTAAACGAAAAGATACCAATTCATCATTAAGCTACCAATAAATCTAAAGAAAAGGGTATTCAACAGTTGTATTCTACCAGTTATGACTTATGGAATGGATGCCGCGACACTTACAGAGTTGTCAGCCAATAGATTAAGAACACAGAGGGTCATCGAACGAGCTATTTTGGGAGTATCTCTGAGAGAACATATACGAAACGAGGACGTGCGAAGCAGGACGAAGGTGGAAGATGTAATTGGAAGAATTACGCAAATGAAATGGAACTGGGTAGAACACGTGGCACGGCAAAACAACGACAGGTGGACGAGAAACATTGTACACTGGAGACCACGGGAACACAGTCGTAGTAGAGGAAGACCACAAAAACGATGGCTAGACGACATCAAAGCCAAAGCGGGCAGAAACGGGCACCAAATAACACAAAACAGTGAAGAGTGGAGAGCTCATGGGGAGGCCTTTGTCCAGGAGTGGACGCAAACAGGTTAAAGAAGAAGAAGAAGAAGAAGAAGAGAAGATATATGCATATTTGTCATTTCGTTCGATATTGGTTCCATTTATTATAAGATTCTCGTTATTTCTTTTTCGATATTCTTATAAATTTTGTCATGTTCGTCGATCTGAAAGCGGCATTTGATACAATAAACAGAGAAATATTGTGGAAAATATTGGAGAGCTATAATATACCAAAAAAGATGATAAAAGTCATAAAATCTTTATATATGGAAGTAGAAGGCCAAGTACAAATAAATGGAGAAAATGGGATAAGGGAATTAAACAACGAGATGGACTAAGCCCCCTCTTGTTTATAATAGTCATGGATACTTTAATCAAAAATACCAAAGATCAAACAAGAAACCTTCAATACATAGTAGGATATAAAAACTTAAATGCAATAAAGATCAACTCCCTTCTATACGCTGATGATATAGTTTTAATCACAGACACAGTAGAGAAAATGCAGAAACTAATAGATATTTGGCAAAAAGAGATTCATAAATTAAAAATGGAAATGAACCTCAACAAAACAAAACTTGTGATAATAAATGAAGATGAGAAAAGAGAAAGGAATACTAATATAATAGTAAAGGAAAAAGTAATAGAACATGTATCTACTTTTGAATATTTGGGAAATATAATAACAGATGATGGGAAAACGGACTTGGCAATAAGTAATAAACTGAAGAAGGCAACTAGCGTGTCTTCTTCTCTTCTTTAAGTTCCATCTTCTATCAAAAGTTGGAAATCATCATGGCAATGCGGACCCTGTTGACTGCCGCTCTAAATATCTCTGCACTACTGCATTCGAACCATTCCCGTAAGTTCTTAAGCCAGGATGTTCTTCGTCTTCCCACATTTCGCTTTCCTCGGATTTTGCCTTGCATAATAAGTTGTAATAATGCGTATTTTTGCCCTCTCATCACATGTCCCAAGTACTCAAGTTTTCGTCTTTTGATAGTTAGTATTATTTCCGGTTGATTTCCCATCCTTCTAGTTACTTCCACATTCGACATTCTTTGAATCCATGATATTCGCAGGATTCTTCTGTAACACCAAAATTCAAAGGCGGCCAACTTATTCAAATGGACTTGTTTCAACGTCCACGCTTCCAAGCCGTAAAGAAGAGTAGAGAACACGTAACATCGAAGCATCCTTAGGCGTAGTTCTAACCTTATATCCCGACAACAAAGAAACTTTTTAAGTTTAATGAATGATGCACGTGCTATTTCAATACGTGTCTTAATTTCTTTGGTTTGGTCTACATTTGATGTTATCCATGTTCCTAAGTATTTGTAGTTATCCACACTCTCAATCACAGTATCTTCAATAGTTAATTGGATGTTTACGTGTGCTGATTTAGTTATGATCATGCATTTAGTTTTCTTTAAATTCATCTTCAGTCCGTACTCATGACAGCGTTCATTAAGGCGTTGCATTACGTTCTGTAAATCATTGTTGTTATCTGTTATTATTACTGTATCGTCTGCAAAACGTAAGTTGTTCAAAACTTCTCCATTGATAGATATACCTTCTATTGAATTTGAGAGCGCTTCTTGAAATACCGCTTCACTGTAGACATTGAAAAGTAGTGGAGACAGCACGCAACCCTGACGGACTCCTCTCTGTATTTTGATATCTTGGGTGTCCTGGTTGTCAACTCTTATCTTGGCAGTTTGATTCCAATATATATTAGATATAATTTTCATGACTAGCGTGTACTACTCTTTAAATAATACAATTTTTGGAAAGTCAGAAATAAGCAACAAAACTAAACTCAGAGTATATAACAGCATAGTAAATCCGATAATGACATATGGGGCGGAAACATGGATTGTCCAAAAGAAACATGAATCAATGATAAACGCGACCGAGATGAAATACATGAGAAGAATAGCCGGAGTTACGAAGTTTGACAGATTCAGAAATGAAGATATAAGAAGAGAGCTGGAACAAGAACCGATAATTAGGAAGATCGAAAACAAACAATTAAGCTGGTTTGGACACATACAACGAATGGAGCAAAATAGACTTACAAAGAAGGTACATGAAGCCAAAATGGGAAACAAAAGAAAAAAGGGAAGGCCGAGGAAGACATGGATGGACCAGATCCAAGATATAGGTGAAAGGAGACACATCAGTATGAGGGATATGAAGAACCTGGCCACCAATAGAAGCAATTGGAAGAAGTGGATAAAAGGCGGAACCCGACATCCGACGCCCTGAAGGGCACTAAGGATTATGAGAAAGAAGAAGAAGTTATTTCTTTTTCGATATTCTTATAAATTTTGTTTTCCTGAGTTAAACGTACTCTTTTCACTCCACTATTCTGGTCACCAGTCTCTGAAGATCTTCTCATAGACAGACTCATCATTAAAAGTAAGGTGGAAGGCCGACGAGCATGAGAAAGATCTAACAGGATGAATTTATTGATGGGTCCAGATTACAAGAAGTTGCGATATACCAAAAAAACGATGTTTGAGAAATGAAGTATTAGGAAAGAAGTATGGAGAAGAATCATATACGACATCACGACAACCACTGACTACAGGTGGTCCATCCAGGTGGTCAAGATTGAAGAGAGACTTACGTACAGAACGTGATCGAAAAACCTACTAAACCGTTACAAGAAGCAACATTCTATCGGCCAATGTGTCAATGTGTCCATTATGGTAAAACTAATTGAAAAAGCTTGTAGTTATATTTTGTTAGAGTGATTGTGTAGAAGTGACTATTCTTCTAACCGAAGGAAGACTTATTGCATGCCCTACTCTAATTACGATTTTTTTAATGGTCGATTTTTAAAAGAATTTTCTTTAATAAAATTTAAAAAAAAACATTAACTTGAACGTTGTATCAAATTAAATTGACAAACTGTAAAACCAATAAATTCAAAGAATTAACATATATGAATAAATTGCAAACCGATGAAAATTTGTTTAAACTATTGTTTAGCAGTTTAGTAACCCACATTTAGTACTCAAATAAATGTAATGCAAACGTATTGTTAACAGCATTTTAGACATGTAGGTACTAAAATAAGTCAATATCCTTGACAAAATATTAAAAACATCACAAAATTTTTATTTCGCAATAAATTGTTTAGGAAATGGAAATGCATGTGTTATCGATGCAATATAATATCTAATAATATTTATATTTAACATTGAAGCTATAAATACAATACGGGATCAATCACACATCGCACATTTAAAATTCTCACTGTTCTCGATTGCAAATGCGGAAAGCGATTGAATAAATATGTATATTTGATTTGAAATAGTTCAGCCAATTGACCTCAATTTCAACAATAAATATCAAGATTTTCAGATATTTATCAGCTTCACAAAAGATCTAAGCACAAAATTTAATAAAACAATCATTAATTAGTTATCAATACCATCTCACAAGTCTTAAAGTCTTAATCTCAGTACAAGTCTTAAATAAGAGATACAGAGACGTCAATGACGGCCTACAAGCATGTCTGGTTGATTACGAGAAAGGGTTTAATCGAATATAGCACGCCAAATGATGCAAATCCTAAGAGAAGCAGGAGTTAACAATCAAGATTTGAATATAATTAGAAACGTTTACTGGAATCAGACAGCAAATCTCAGAGTTGAAGGTGAACCCACTCACTACTGAAAAAGGCATTCAACTAAACGGGTACCGGCTAAAAACATTAGTAACGCAGATGAGACAAAAGAAAACAACACGACATCACAAGCAGTCCAGCAACACCCACAATAAGGGTCTCAAGGATGACAACAATACCATAAAAATCATAGGAAACAAGTTCAACATCACAACATTTAAGACAACCAACACACTCAGATCTATCCTGTCCAACAATAAACATAACAACACATAAGAGAGCTCAAAGAACTGCATCTACAAAATACCCTGTGAATGCAACAATTTCAATGTGAGAGAAACTGTGAGACTACTAAGCGTCAGAATAAACGAGCATGAAACATAGGGTAAGGAAAGGTATATTGGTGATAAAAATGAAAAATACTAATAATATAGGAATTTGACAACTAAGCAAGAAATAAGTTTTGCTTTATTATGTTACTTATTATTTGAATTAAATGTTTAGAAGAGTTAATTTAACAAAAAATGAGTAATAATGATAGTAAATGTCAAATTGACATACAAACTTATGTTAGGTAAGTTGGTGACACGGTAAGGTATACTGGTGATAGTGGTTAGAAAATTTGGTGAAACAACCGCAATTTAAGGAATTCAACTTACCTTGGCTAAATCACGAATTCAATGCAGCTTTTTTTATGGATAATTAGTTTATTGAATGGTTTTATAAAGTTTTTTTTGACGAAAACAGCAATTATTCCAATAAATATGTAACCGTCTCTCACATTCAATAAGAAATGGCTCCATTGTCGACTGTCGCACAACGCAACGTCAAAACAGTCTGTTTACTAAAAGCGGGTGCGCGCATTGCGAAATCGTAATATATGTTTGTCCTGCTTACACTCGTAACAACTTACTAGCGCTGTGTCATGAATGTGCTTGCATAGGGAACTGTGTGATAATCTAATTAAAAATTATCACCAAATTACTTGTATCACCAATATACCTTTCCTTACCCTACACCAAAAACAGAGATTTCGACAAATCACATACAGGGTACGCCAAACCTCTGGTTTTCTTTGATTACGGCTAAACTATGGGATATATAAAAAAATGTTTATAACGAAACTAATATGTATTCAAGACGTCTACAATTTAAAATTATTTTCGATTATACAGGGTGAGTCAGAACAACGGTATGAACCAAAGTTGTGTTTTTTAAATGGAACACCCTATATATTAAATCATTTTTGAATATATTTTTTAAAAATATAAATATATTGTATAAGGTCTTATAATAGGTCTAAAGTTAATCATTTTCGAAATATTTACATTTTTATTGAAAAAAATGGTAATATTTATAGCGTTGTGGATTATGTTCCCATGGTAATAAAAATTTAAACGACATTTCAAAGTTTTTCTAGTATAGTGTCATTTTTAAATAATTTAATATCTCTTACATATAGCCATAAAATATAGTGTGATCACTATTTGCAAATACAACATTTTTTCATTTTTTTTTTGAATGGAACACCCTGTATATTAGTATTTCATTTTGTAGTGAATATTACAACCTTTATTTTGGTATAAGGTTGTATGTAGCTAGAATTTTTCGTTTTGTAGATATTTAAAAAAGACCTATACAGGGTGTTTGGTAAAGAATGGGTCATAGCTTAACCTCAGGTTCCTGAGGTTAAAATAGGCCGATTTAAGCTAACTTACCTTAGTACAAAGTTTATAATAACCGAGATACAGGGTGTCAAAAATAAACTTTTTTTAATTTATTATTGAATATTTCCTGACAGGTATGAGATAACAACATTAAATTTGGTATATGGGGGTTTCTTGTGTCGAGAAAACTAAATTCCCTACCAAAAATTATGTATTGCCCAGAGGGCGTCACATACGCCTTTCAGCACTCATTTATTACGTTCATGTTTTTTTATCGCTCACTATAAATAATGTTGAAATTAAAATTTTTATTCTCCTATTAGTTTTACTTAAAAAAAGGTATACTTCTTTCATCTCCCTAACCTCAACTGTTTTCGAGATAAACGCATTTTAAATCTGCGATACACCATCATTTTTAGCATAATATCTATCATTGTAGTTACACCCGAAAAATAACTTAAAACCATAAAATTATCCAAAAATGTATCGCAAATTTCTTCAAATGGAATTTGCGATGCAATGACATAAATTTGAGAACTGGCACAATTATTATGGTTTTAAGTTATTTTTCGGGTGTAACTACAATGATACGTGTGATCCAAAGTTATTGTCACCATAGGTGGCTCTGAACGACAGAGATAGCCATACAGTGCATGTCTCTTCTTAATTCAGATATACTTTCCAGTTTACGTCAACTTTGCAGTGTACGTCAACTTAACAAGAAAAGTTAGGTTATGTAGAGATGTTGGCGGTGGACATATACAGCATCTTGTTTGATTTTATTTATAATTGTTACTTATAATTTTGTTAATTCTTTTTATTTTTTATTAAAGTTCTGTGTTAAGGTTTTGACTGATTTTGTATGTTTTATAATGTTAATCAAAATTAATTGATAAAACAATGATATAAATTCAGATTAAAACAAGACATATGTAATTTTTTGCACGGTTAGCTTTGATCCCAATAATTGTGGTATTATGGATCGCTCGTTATTATGCTAAAAATGATGGTGTATCGCAGATTTAAAATGCGTTTATCTCGAAAACAGTTGAGTTTAGGGAGATGAAAGAAGTATACCTTTTTAAGTAAAACTAATAGGAAAATAACAATTTTAATGTCAAAATTATACAGAGTGAGGGATAAAAAAAATTGAACGTAATAAATGAGTGCTGAAAGGCGTATGTGACGCCCTCTGGGCAATACATAATTTTTGGTAGGGAATTTAGTTTTCTCGACCCAAAAAATCCCCACATACCAAATTTCATGTTGTTATCTCATACTTGTCAGGAAATATTCAATAATAAATAAAAAAAAAGATTAACTTTGACACCCTGTATCTCGGTTATTATAAACTTTGTACTAAGGTAAGTTAGCTTAAATCGGCTTATTTTAACCTCAGGAACCTGAGGTTAAGCTATGGCCCATTCTTTACCAAACACCCTGTATATTTTACGTTTTAGCGGGTATTTTATTAAAACATTTTTTGCAAACAAAATAATTATAATATTGTTTTAGAAACATTCACTAAAATATCAAAGATAAAAATAAAAATGTAATTAAAGTAAAAAATTTTAAAATGAAAAAGTTGAAATGAAACGTATGCTACAACTTTAAACAATTTTAAAATCTATCCTAGTAATTTTTCTACCCCAGCCACTTTCCTGTACCAAATTGGTTAGTTAGTTAGTTAGTTAGTTAAATTGTATTTACGAGTAAGATCAATTAAACTTTTAATTTACCTTTTAAATTTACCTACATTTTGAGAACATAATATTATAAAGCATGCTTTGAAACAAAGGAATGCTAGATGTATCTGCCAAATTATTTATTAAAATAAATAGTACCCATCTACTCGTGTCACAAAAGCTGGTAACACGTTTGTAGTTGAACTTTTTGTAAATTTTTTTATATTTTAAATATGAATTTTTCAACTGAAGAAATGGTGGATATGACATTTGTTTTGGCCGAAATCCATATAAATTATTACCAGCTTTTGTGACACGAATAAGTACATAGATATTATTTACTTCATATTATTCTTCTATAACGTTCATTTGTTTCAAAGCATACTGTATACGTTCTCAAAATGTAGGTAAATTAAAAAGTTATTATCTGATCTTACTTGTAAATACAATTTAACTAACAATTAATTTGGTACAATAAAGTTACTATAAAGTTACCTTATAGGGTAGAAAAATTACTAGGATAGATTTTAAAATTGGTTGTTTATTTAATGTAATAATTAATTTATGCACATTAATTACATTTATTAGTATGGTAAAATAATTTGTGTAACATAATTTAAAGTTATTAAATTCAATTAAGTTGTACTAGCATACGGTATACTTTAATATTTAATTAGTTTTTATTTTCATCTTTGATATTTTAGTGTATGTTTCCAAAACCAGATTATAATTATTTTGTTTGGAAAAAATTTTTTAATAAAATATCCGCTAAAACGTAACCTCTATAGTTCTTTTTTAAATATCTACAAAACGAAAGATGCTAGGTACATACAACCTTATACCAAAAGAAAGGCTGTAATATTCATTACAAAATGAAATACTAATATACAGGGTGTTCCATTTGAAAAAAATGAGAAAATTTTGTATTTGCAAATAGTGATCACACTGCATATTTTATAACTACATGTAAAAGATATTAAATTATTTAAAAATGACACTATACTAGAAAAACTTTGACATGTCACTTAAATTTTTATTACCTTGGGAACATAATCCACAGCTCTATAAATCGTACCATTTTTCTCAATAAAAATGTAAATATTTCGAAAATTATTAACTTTAGACCTATAAGACCTTATATAAAATCTTTATATTTTTAAAAAATATATTTAAAAATGATTTAACATATAGGGTGTTCCATTTAAAAAACACAACTTTGGTTCGTACCGTCGTTCTGACTCACCCTGTATAATCGAAAATAATTTTAAATTGTAGACGTCTTGGATACATATTAGTTTCGTTATAAACATTTTTTTGTATATCCCATAGTTTGGCCGTAATTAAAGAAAACTAGAGGTTTGGCGCACCCTGTGTATGCAAATATGCCTGGGATAGTGAACCTAGAGTACAATGGAAAGATGCATCAATAATGAAGGAAACATAGATGAAAAAGAGAAAAATCAAAGAAGCAACACTCACCCCTCTAAATGAAGAAGCATGTGTAGCAAACCCATCAGCAGAATGCAGCAGGCTTTCTGCCGATGGGTTTAATGCCAGCGATTAAAGAAGAAGTAAACAACAAGAATATACCAACAATAGCGGATGGGAAAATGTGAGACACACGTCATCAATCATACACAATACATATGCAAAACACAATACGAACATACCCATACATGCCCATATATAGCATAAAACATACACCCTCAGATCTTTTCAGCCAAAGCATGGCTGTTGCCTACAACACCATGGTCAAGTATGTCAACTTCAAGTTGTATATTACATAACTTCCTCAACACCTTAAGGATTGGCATTACAATCAACTGTGGTAATCCCGTATAAACACAATATTTTATTATGTATTGTTACTTATTTACTTACTACATTAAATGTTCATCGTTCTTACCTGAAACAGAAAAAGATATACATATTAGTAAAATACGAAGCTAAATTTACTTTGCTTGCAAAAACATTGAATTTTAAAACGTTGACATAAAACTGCACAGTACAATAAATAAATATTTCTTTATTGACATGTAACTTATAAAACCAATAAAAATAAAATGTGTGTGATTATACAGACTGAACAGTTAAAATTAAATGTAGAGGAACAACTTGTTCACATGAAATTATTAGCAACCAAGATAGCAAGATAGCTTACTTATCCTCCAATTATTATTGATATTGAAGTAGATTGGGGGCGTTATGATCAATTTTCTGCTTGCTATAACACTTTTAGATCATGTGATCAATTTACTGACAATATGAATATTTTATTATGCATGGATTTTAGAGATTTCTGATGTACAGTTTTGGAGCTAAATATGCGAGTCAGTCAGTGAGAAATAGTATATTATTCAACGAGCATGTAATGATGGCTATTACTCACGATGATGAAGTTTGCGACACGAGCCGTAGGCGAGTGTCGTAATTTATCAGAGTGAGTAATAGCCATTACATGCAAGTAGAATACTATACTTTTTTACGACCTTTATTATTTGGGTTAGTAGAAATAGTATATTATTCAACGACCATGCAATAGCCATTACATGCGAGTAGAATACTATACTTTTTCTACGACCTTTTTTTTATTTTAATTAGTAAAAAATTTAATTATCAGCTACTAGAGATTTAAATTATAATCTACAAAAATACCTAAATGCTATTTACTCCTAGTACGTGGCTGAATAATTGGTTGTCTACTATTACTAAATTCTTATTTATTGTAAAAATACAACTAGAAATAGTCAAATATGGTATAACATATTTAACACAATATAACTTAAAAAAACACAATATTAGTTATAATTTCCAATTAACATAAACAAAATGCGCTAATGTCACTGTCACTAAATTAAATGATAAACGTCAAAATTTTTAGTAAACAAGATATAAACGTAAAAAATATACTGAGATTGTTACAGTTAAAATTCCTTTAAAAATTTTTATTATAAGTTAATTATTGGTATAAATTACAATAATTATTGTATTAAATAAACAAGTTTAAGTAATTTTATTTGCAGCTTATACAGGGTGTTAGTAAATAAGTATGAAAAATTTTAAGGGCTAATTCTACATGAAAAATTAATACCAGTTTGCTTTATAAACATATGTCCGCAAATGCTTAGTTTCGGAGATACAGGGTGTTAAAATTTTTATTTCAAACTGCCAATTTATCTATTGCTCTAAGACCAGTTGAGCTATGAAAATGAAATTTGGTGAGTTTTAGGAGGTAGTTATTACGAATTTTTTGACATACAATTTAGAATTTCGTATTCATCATTGGCGCGCCTACGGGCAATGGTCTGAATTATTTTAAAGAAAAAAATAGTACGCAACTGAGATATTTTAAATTAAAAATTATTTTTAAATTCCATGTGTAATTTATGATAAAAAACTTTTCTAGCCTTTTTTTCATATGATGCACCGTTTTTATGCAGAAAAGTAAAACATCTTGGCGCGTATTTTTCATTTCTTAATACATCATCAAGAACTATCCAATATAATAATAGTAAACTAGAACAATAACAGAAAATATTACTAATAAGATTTCAACTAGGTGCAAAGCTGCAAGAAATGTTTAAAATGATCTCCTTTACAGATAACAGAAGAATTTTATATTCATCATTGGGGCGCGTACGGGTAATGGTCTAAATTTTTTTAAGAAAAAAATAGTACGCCACTGAGATATGTCAAACTAAAAATCATTTTTGAATTCCTCGTTCAATTTACGACAAAAAAATCTTTCTTTCCTTTTTTTTACAAGGCGCCGTTTTTATACAAAAAAATAAGACATCTTAACGCTTACCAAGTATTTGAGGTAGTTTCCATATGCATAGAAACTTAGTTCAAATACTTTGTAAACGTTAAGATGTTTAGTTTTTTTGCATAAAAACGGCGCCGCATATGAAAAAAAGCAAGAAAGATTTTTTGTCGTCAATTGAACGAGGAATTCAAAAATGATTTTTAGTTTGACATATCTCAGTGGCGTACTATGTTTTTCTTCAAAAAATTCAGGCCATTACCCGTACGCGCGACAATGATGAATATAAAATTTTTCTGTTACCTGTAAAGAAGATCATTTTAAACATTTCTTGCAGCTTTGTATCTAGTTGAAATGGTATTAGTAATATTTTCTGTTATTGTTCTAGTTTAGTATTATTATATTGGATAGTTCTTGATGATGTATTAAGAAATGAAAAATACGCGCCAAGATGTTTTATTTTTCTGCATAAAAACGGTGCATCATATGAAAAAAGGCAAGAAAGGTTTTGTATCATAAATTAGACGTGGAATTTAAAAATAATTTCTAATTAGAAATATCTCAGTGGCGTACTATTTTTTTCTTTAAAATAATTCAGTTTATAATAAACATGGCAATAATGAAATCACATTCTAATGTTTTGACAGTTCTCTTACGTCAAAAATTTTGACCTACGTAATATCGCTTTTGTAGTAAAAATACTATAAAACATAATTCATTGATATATATTTCACATACGTAAGCCCTTTCACGGAATTAATCGCGATTGTTTATATTTACGTTTGAATAACGTCAATTTTAAAATGTCAAATGTTGAAATTTAAACGTAAAAAATATACAAACCCATTGTTACAGTTAAAAATCCTTTAAACATTTTTAGAATTTAATTGTTGATATAAATTACAATGACTATTTTATTAAATAAACAAGTTTTAAGTAATTTTATTTGCTAATAGGTATATTAACAGTGTCATGCACCACTTAAATCTAACTTCAACCCGTGAGTAATGACCCGTGAGTAACCTCAGCCCGTGAGTAATGAACCATTACTCACGGGTAAAGTAATGGGTGTTATTATCTAGTCAAAAGCAGCGAATAAGAGCATATTATTAAACGGTTGTAAAAAAGACTTTGTTGTCCTACTTTTTATATCCTAAAAATTTTTGCTGCTTTATTAAAGTTCACTATGTATGCAGACTGTTGCTTTTATTTAGTTAATTCTATGTTATCATGATTTTACTAGTCAGTAAAAATATCAATGTTGTATTTCCAAAATCTTCAACATAAATTTAAAAGCTGTACTACTATATGGCTGTAAAATGTGGAAGATATCAGCACCCATAGCACCCAAAGCAAGTAAGGCGAAGAAAAAGGAGATGGCTGGGCCACACACTCCTTAGACCCCAAGATGACGTTGCCAGGTATGCGTTGGATTTGAATACTAAGTCGACGGAAAGTAGGCAGACCGCTCGTGATTTTCCTTCTTCCTGGAAATGACAGGATGGACAATGATCTAAGGACAACAGCCCCCTGGGAGGATGCACAATGGGTCAATTGTGGCCTAAGTGTTGTAGGACTTGACTCGTCCTCCCTACTCTACAGATGCAGTAGCAAGCATACCCAAAAACTTGGAAAAGGACAGTACTGGAGGAAGGGAAAGAAATTAGGAAATTTCCAAGATTTATTCATAATTTGTTCTCCGGCCAAGAGCTGGTTGATTTTCAATCCTGTCGAAATCCCATGTGGTATATTAAATATATGTAACGGTTTTACAAGCTAATAGTCCCCAACACACCGTGCTTTTTTGAAAATGATTACAAAAGTCTTAAAAATGGTTTTAACTGCTTCGTTTGAGCGAAAGTACCACTTTCTGAAAATTTTCAGAGTGAAGGTTGGGCGCGTTTCTGCACGCACAACATATAAACCTGTAGCTCTGGCGCGGTTATGTTTTGTTTTTGCAAAACTATAATTTTTAATTTTAATCAAAAGATTATACGTTAAAATAAAATAAATTATTTTTGTTGGACAAAAAAGAGTGGTAACGTACTCTATAAGACTATAAGTACATACAAATTTAAAAAATTATGATCAAAATCCATCAACAAGCTCCAGCGATATTAATCGTAGCATATGTTTGAAGAATCAGTTTCATTTTTTGAGTGAACGGATTTTAATAATTCCCTTCCACCTACCACGAATCCGTTCCGTTAGGACGCCATTTTTAAAACTTTATTGAGGTTCAAAGTTTGCTCAAACTTTTACACACAAACTATATACCTTCAACTTCATAATGGCTATAGTTAGGTTGCTTGATTGTTATAAAAAAATAAGCCGTCAATTAAATAAAAAGAAGTGGCTAACCTTGATTGTAATTAACTTAGGCAAAAAGTTTTTTTTGAGAATTCGTATAAAAATACCAGTTTTTCAAATCTTATTGTAGTTTTAGCCTATAGTCAATATTAAAAAAGTTATTCAAATTGTTTATAAGCCAAAAATGACTCTATTTTAGTAAAATGTTTTCGGAGTGATAAAAATCACTTTTTAAAGATTTTTTTAAATTCCTTGAAAATATGACTATTCTTCTTTCATGTTGTTTTCACAGAATTGCTACATCGTTGTTATTTTCTAAACAATAACATTGCGAAAAAAAGCTCTTTGGGATAAACAAATTGAATAAAATTTAAACTAATTGACGAATTGTCTTTAAATTTTTTGTTCATTGTGTGGACTGTTTAACTAAACTTTTCTTGCAATATGGAAGTCTTAAATTCATTTTCACAAAAGTTATATAGCAAATTTTTTGTTTTCGAAATTTTTGTTTTATTTTACAATATCCGAAGCAATAAATGATCAGACCAAAATTAAAAAAGTGCTATTTTAAACCTTGGCTCATCTACTAATAGTCCAGAAAGCCACTGCGCATCCGCTAGGAAAAATATTCTAATTCGGATTTTTTGCACAATCTTACTCAAAAAGAACTCCTTTTAACAAATTTGCATGTTGCCAGGACCACAAGGTGGTCAAACATTTTTTAAACGTTTTTTTTTTGTTTTTTTCCTAAAATTATTTGCATGGAACAAAGTTTTTTTAGGTTTTTTTGGATGATTCCAAACAGAAAAGGTCTTTAGTGACTTTTCTCTAAAAATGATAGTTTTTGACATATAAGCGATTAAAAATTGAAAAATTGCGAAATCGGCCATTTTTAACCCTCAAAAACTATGTGAAAAACTGAAAACTTGAATGTTTCCAAGGTAGGTAGATATTCTTTAAACATCGATTGATGAAATCCCGAAGAGTTTTTTGCAATATAATATTTAAAACTTCTTTGTTTTTAATTTCTAATCACGCGTGCGCGGCACTATTTTCCACTGTTGCATGTGTATACAGTATGGTGCAAATGAAAGGAATAAATTCGTTATTTCGTAAACTGGCTACTTTAGGAAAAAACCCGAAACAGGTCGATTTTTATTTTTAAGTTATGATATTGTGGCATGTATGGTATACTAGTGACGTCATCCGCCTGGGAGTGATGACGTAATAGATTATTTTTTGAAATGAGAATAGGGGTCGTGTGGTAGCTCATTTGAAAGGTTCTTCAATTCTCTATTCAGTAATATAAACATTTACATAATTATTTATACAGGGTGTCCAAAAATTTTTTATTAAATTAAATTATTTGACACAAAAGAAGTAGAAGGACACCCTGTATAAATAATTATATAAATGTTTATATTACTGAATAGAGAATTGAAGAACCTTTCAAATGAGCTAGCACACGACCCCTATTCTCATTTAAAAAAATCTTCGATTACGTCATCACGCCCAGATGGATGACGTCACTAGTATACCATATATGCCATAATATCATAACTTAAAAATACAAATCGACCTGTTTCGGGATTTTTCCTTAAAGTCGCCGGTTTACGAAATAACGAATTTATTACTTTCATTTGCACCATACTGTCGGTGGAAAATAGTGTCGCGCACGCTTGAATATCAATTAAAAAACAAAGGAGTTTTGAATATTATGTTGCAAAAAACTCTTCGGGATTTCATCAATTGATGTTTAAAGAATATCTAGCTACCTTGGCAACATTCAAATTTTCAGTTTTTCACATAGTTTTTGAGGGTTAAAAATGGCCGATTTCGCAATTTTTCAATTTTTAATCGCTTATATGTCAAAAACTATTATTTTTAGAGAAAAGTCACTAAAGACCTTTTCTGTTTGGAATAATCCAAAAAACCTAAAAAAAACTTTGTTCCATGCAAAAAAAAAATATTTTTAGGAAAAAAACAAAAAAAAAACGTTTAAAAAATTTTTGACCACCTTTTGGTCCTGGCAACATGCAAATTTGTTAAAAGGAGTCATTTTTGAGTAAGATTGTGCAAAAAATCCGAATTAGAATATTTTTCCTAGCGGATGCGCAGTGGCTTTCTGGACTATAAAAGAAAAATATTATAAATAAGATATTTAATTACCCTATTTTTACCTGTAGCGATTTAAACGAAAAAACTCCCATTTTTGACCCTTATTTGTTAATAACTAAATTTCTCGTCCAAACTGTGACGGGCATTTTTGTATTTATAATGTATTAGGTATATAGTACTTAAAAAAACCCATTTGCAACCTGGCTCCTCAAGTGTCCCGAACATGGTATATTTTTGCCTTATTTCCCTGGTGTAGATGTAGTTAGTACCTCTAGCGCGGTAGTGTTTTATTATTACAAAACTTTTAATTTTCAATTGAAAGTACTTACACTTAATTACAAAAGATTGTACACAGATTACAAAATTTCGGATACGAATCACAAGTGGTAGATTGGAGGGTCCTTTATCAAAAAATAGTACTGTCGGATAAAAATTGGATATCAGATAGTCAGTCCGATAAATTAATTTCAATTAATTAAGATTCAGATTCAAACGTCCGCCTAGGTTTATTTGTAAAAAAAGTTGACATTCTGCAAAATGTCAAATTTGCATGATTAATAGTTTGGAATATATCGGAAAACAAAATAAAAACAATTTGTAACGTTTATTTTTATGCACGTTCGGTAATTGTTGTGATTAGTTACACTCTGCCACAACAATCAGTCAGACTTCCTGCAATTTAAATGTACATATTAAAGAGATTACTTTAGCTATGCCCCCTTTTTTAATTTAGACAACTCTATCCGCAATTTTTCAACGACATATTCATTAAATACGACAAACTGTGTATCTATGGTGTATCGTACTAACATAGCTTCATAAAAAGTAGCAAATAAAATTATCAAGCATATGGTCTTGTTACTGTGGGAATTCGTTTGTTTTATATGAGAAAATATGATCATAAAACTAAAAACATGATGTATTTATTGCTTATCATTCATTCATATTATTTATTTTAATGTATACAATAATATTCAGATCTATAACCCGAAATCAATAACAATGAAGACAAAGTAAGATAAGTTACTTACTTACTCCGGACTCCGTGGCGTTACAACCCTTCGTGGGTTTTAGCCGACTCGACAACATGCCTCCACTGTTTTCTGTGTTGAGCAACCTCCATCCAATGCTCCACGCCCATCGCGCTTAGGTCTCTTGCTATATTACACCAGGGAAATAAGGCAAAAATATACCATGTTCGGGACACTTGAGCAGCCAGCAGTGGTGTCATGGTGTGGGAACGCGTGGGAACGCCGTTCCCGCACTGGTTAAGAAAAGAAAAAAAATAATAGAGAATTTAGGTTTTGTAAACAAAAATTAGCAGTGCGTTCCGGCACTGCGTTCCCACACTGCTAATTTTGCCATGAAACAACTGGCAGCCAGGTTGCAAATGGGTTTTTTTGGGTACTATATACCTAATACATTATAAATACAAAAATGCCCGCCACAGTTTGGACGAGAAATTTAGTTATTAACAAATAAGGGTCAAAAATGGGATTTTTTTCGTTTAAGTCGCTACAGGTAAAAATAGAGTACATAATTAAATATCTTTTTTTTTCTCTGATTCTGGCTTTGGTTTAGAACTAGAACCTTTAGCCACGTAATTGTATAACTTATTACTAAGTCAGGGGAGTAATGTGTAGTGTGTGTGTTGAGTAAGTGTCTTGTTACTTTGCAAAGTCGACGTCATTGTCTTTGCAAAGAGACGCTAATTGTTTCCGAACGTCTGCGGTCCCTCCGGTGAGTACCGATCCCACAAGGACAGAAACTATTTTTCATTTATTAATTTATAATAAATGAAATTAAATATCTTATTTATAATATTTTTGTTTTAGTAGATGAGCCAACGTTTAAAATAGCGCTTTTTGAATTTCGGTCCGATCATTTGTTGCTTCGGATATTGCAAAGTAAAACTAAAATTTCGAAAATAAAAAATTTGCGATAACTTTTGCGAAAATGAATTTAAAATTTTCATATTGCATGAAAAGTTGAGTCAAACAGTCCGCACAATGAACAAAAATTTTTAAGACGATTCGTCATTTAGTTTAAATTTTATTCAATTTTTTTTCGCAATGTTATTGTCCAGAAAATAATAACGATATAGCAATTCTGTGAAAACAATATGAAAGAAGAATAGTCATATTTTCACCGCATTTAAAAAAATCATTAAAAAGTCATTTTTATCACTCAGAAAATATTTTACTAAAATGTAGTCATTTTTGGCTTATAAACAATTTGAATAACTTTGTTAATATTGACTGTAGGCTAAAACTACAATGGGATTTGAAATACTGGTATTTTTATACGAATTTTGAAAGAAAAACTTTTCGCCTATGTTAATTACGGTCGAAGTTAGCCACTTTTTTTATTTAGTTGACGGCTACTTTGTTTATAACAATTAAGCAACCTAACTTGAATTATTTTGAAGTAGAAGATATATAGTTATGTGTAAAAGTTTGAGTAAACTTTGAACCTCAACAGAGTGGTTATTAAAGTTTTAAAAATGGCATCCGAACGGAATTAATTCGTTGTCGGGGAGGAGCATTAATAAAATCCGTGCACTCAAAAAATGAAACTGATGCTGCGATTAATATCGCCGGAGCTTGTTGATGGATTTTAATCATAATTTTTTTAATTTGTATGTACTGGTAGTCTTATAGAGTACGTTATGTACACACATCCCCACTAACATTACAAAATGTTAGGGAGAACTCCCCTTATCTATCAGGGATATGAAAAATAGATTACGACCGATTCTAAGACCTAGCGAATATACATATATAATTTCATAAAAATCGGTCAAGCGGTCTCGGAGGAGTAAGTAAACTAACACTGTGACAGGAGAATTTTATAGATGTAAATATATAGATGGCTATTAATAAATAGGGGTTGATGATAAATGAGTGAAAATTAAGGGTTGTATGTATTGTTTAATTCTACATCATATAAAATTAAGGTAGATAATTTTGTCCAAAAAAATAAAAAAAAATGTCAGGGGGGCAGCCCCCTATAACTTATGGGTATAAAAAATAGATTAAAACCTCTTCTCCGTCCTATAGAATATACGTCTAAAATTTTTATAAAAATCGGCCCAGCCGTTTCGGAGTAGTATGGTAGCTAACACTGTTACATAAGAATTTATATGTACATACAGAAGTAACTGCGAATTAAATAATAAAAGTGGCTAATTTTGAGCCTAATTAACCTAGGCAAAAAGTTTTTTCTGGAAATTCGTGTAAAAATACCAGCTTTTGAAATCCTAAAGTAGATTTACTCTATAGTCAATATTAACAAAGCTATTCAAATTGTTTATAAGCCAAAAATGACTCTACTTTACTAAACTCTTTTCGGAGTGATAAAAACGACTTATGATTTTTTTCAATACTTTGAAAATATAACTATTCTTCTTGCATGTGGTTTCCACAGATTTGCTATGTCATTTTTATTTTCTGAACAATAACATTGCGAAAAAAAAGCTCTTTGCGATAAACAAATTGAATAAAATTTAAACTAATTGACGAATCGTCTTAAAAATTTTTGTGCATTATATGGAATGTTTCACTCAACTTTTCGTGCAATATGAAAGTCTTAAGGCCATTTTGAAAAAGTTATTGAATATTTTTTATTTTTGAAATGTTAGTCTTATATTGCAATTTCCGAAGCAAAAAATGATCGGACCAAAATTAAAAAAGTGCCATTTTAAACCTTGGCTGATCTACTAAAATACGAATACTCTAAATAATATATACAGGGTGTCCCAAAAGTAGTGGAACGGTCGAATATTTCGCGAACTAAACATCGGATCGAAAAACTGAAAAATACGTGTTCAATCATTTTCAAAAATCTATCCAATGACACCAAACACCAACCCCCACTACACCCCCTGGAGGTGGGGTAGAGGGTAACTTTAAAATCTCAAATGGAGACCCCTAGTTTTTCTTGCAGATTTGGATTCGTTACGTAAAAGTAAGCAACTTTTATTCAAGACATTTTTTCGAACTGTGGATAGATGGCGCTATAATTGAGAAAAACGATTTATCCTGATACCATAGGTAAATTATTATAGAAACGGTCTAATATCTCGAGAAATACACTTCCAAATGAGAAACCAAAAAAAATGTTTTTAATACTTTTCGAAAACCTATCGAATAACACTAAACATAACCCTCCAACCCACCCCCTGGAGGTGGGGTGGGGGTACCCCCTGGAGGTGGGGTGGGGGGTAGCTTTAAAATCTTATAGCAACCCCTACTTTTTATTACAGATTCGGATTCGTCATGAAAAATTAAGCAACATTTATTCGAAACATTTTTTAGAATTGTTGATAGATGGCGCTTTAATTGGAAAAATACGATTTATTAGCGCCATCTATCAGCAATTTTAAAAAATGTTTCGAATAAATGTTGCTTAATTTTTTATGACGAATTCGAATCTGCAATAAAAAGTGGGGGTTGCTATTTAAGATTTTAAATTTACCCCTCACCCCGTCTCCAGGGGGTGGGTTGGAGGGTCATTTTTGGTGTTTATCGATAGGTTTTCGAAAAATATTAAAAACCTGTTTTTTGGTTTCTTATTTGGAAGTGTATTTCTCGAGATATTAGACCGTTTCTATAATTTACCTATGGTATTAGGATAAATCGTTTTTCCCAATTATAGCGCCATCTATCCACCACAGTTCGAAAAAATGTCTTGAATAAAAGTTGCTTACTTTTACGTAACGAATCCAAATCTGCAAAACAAACTAGGGGTTTCCATTTGAGATTTTAAAGTTACCCCCCACCCCACCTCCAGGGGGTGTAGTGGGGGTTGGTGTTTGGTGTCATTGGATAGATTTTTGAAAATGATTGAACACGTATTTTTCAGTTTTTCGATCCGATGTTTAGTTCGCGAAATATTCGACCGTTCCACTACTTTTGGGACACCCTATATAATTATCCTATTTTTACCTGTAGCGATTTAAACGAAAAAACTGCCATTTTTGACTCTTATTTGTTAATAACTAAGTTTCTCGTCCGAACTGTGACGGGCATTTTTGTATTTATAATGTATTAGGTATATAGTACCCAAAAAATCCATTTGCAACCTGGCTGCTCAAGTGTCCCGACAAAAACCTTATTTCTCTGGACTATATTATCTCGCCACCGGAGTCGAGGGCGTCCGCGTGGTCTCTTGCCTATTGGGACTTCCTCCCACACCAGTCTTACCGTTCTTTGGTCAGAATGTCTTCTGAGGTGTCCCGCCCATTGGAGTCTTCTGGACTTTATTTCTTTTATGATAAGATAAGTTGGTGCACCCAAAAAAATGTTCGGAAAACGATGTTATCAAACATAAAGTTAATGGAATATGATAAGATTATGTCAGATCGTTAAGGCCATGCAGCCTCTCCAATCTTCGACCTATAGAGATCTTTTGTGCATACCTTAATCTAGTTAAACTCTAGGATGCCCATATTTCTTAATGAAGTTGATTAGCCTCCTAGCTTAGGTTAGGTTGTTTCCTATGTCAGAAGGCATGTTCATTCGTTTACCAGCAGTGGAAGTATACGGATGTATGTTTTGATTTGTTTTCTTGTGTTTACAAGTTTTGTTATTTGTTTTGATTTATGTGTTGTGAATACTAGCTGTAAGTTTTTCAATTTTTATTACCATCATCACATCGACCTAGTTAATTTTTGCACATCTAACCTTGAAAATGACGTACACTTGTGAACATTGTCTTACACAATATTCTGACTCGGATAAATACAACCAGTTAAGATGTAATGGAGATTGCCAAAGAAACTTCTGTATGAAATGTACAAAATTAAACAAGACCATCACTAAAGCCCTATTGGACCAAAAGTCTTCTCACCTTAGATTCTTTTGTACCGTATGTGACTCTCCAAGTTTAAATTATTTAAATGACAAAATTACAAATTTATCAAAAAGTCAAATACCTTTAGAGAACTTTGAGGCCTTAGTTCAAGTTACTAAAAAACTAAATGACAATTTGCCTGTTTTCATCGAGACTTATGACCTATTAACTAAAAATGACGGCAAACTGGACTATCTTACGAAAAAAATTGACGAGATCCACAAACTAAACAACCTGCTGAATCCTGAGAAGGTTTTAAAATCTGTAAGGCAGATGGAACACGACATTTTTAATATATCGTCAGTGTTTTTCGGCTCTTCTTCAGATGAGACTATCAAGGTTGAAATACAAGACACAAATTCAACTGAGATTAAGTTGGGATTAGAAAGGCTCTCTTCAAATATCGGTGAAATGTCAAATCAAATGAGCAGTCTTACAAAAAATCTATCTAATATACCAACTAAAAAAGAAATATTGAAGAAAAATACATCTTATGCCACCGCAAGTACCCAAACTGAAGAGCCCCGACATCTCGAACCAAGTCCAGAGCAAAAACCAAAAATTTCAGAAGATAAATGTCACTTTGTAGTTATTAGTAACTTGACCCCAACGTACACCCCTATACAAGTTGTGCACTATATCAAAGAGAGGCTAGGCATTAAGGAATACATTAGATGTTACACACTCCTTAAAGATGCCGACACAGCAACTGGCTCTTCGTTCAAAATAGGTATAAAATCTAGAACAGCTATTAACCTATTATTTAATAAGGAAATTTGGCCACCTGGTGTTAACATCAAATGGTCTATAGAATCATCCAATTCTGAACCAACGCTTTCATCTGAGTCACATAAGAATCCGAAGAATCTCAGAAGTCCTGTCACCTTGGAAAATCCAATTACCAATTCTCGCAAGAACAAAGATGAAGTAGAAAACACAAACATACGTACAGACAAGCAGGCCATCGAAGTTTGTAAATCTAAGAATCCGTTCCATTCGCCTGTAAATTTCATTAAGAAGGATACTTTAGAACCTTCGATAAATCTGGATCCTTTGACCCCACCAAGAGTTAGATTAACCAATAACTCGAATAGTCGATATCTTCTAGCCAGATTAAGGGAACCGGATATCTTAAAAGCCATTAAACTTCATCTTGCTTATCTACACGACCAACCAGCTTCAGTGTTTTACGATGGATTTACCAATACAAGCGTTAAACTCTTTTTGGCTTCCGAGGGACTTCCCACTAAGACTGAAGATCTACGACGAATTCTGCTGGAATTTAACAATGCCTATGGGATTGGTCCAGATGAGGTGGAAGCTGATCTTGATGCTTACAGATCCTTTCTCACTTCTGAAAGAATTATTCACCTGCAGAAATCAAGGGAATGTCACCGAAATTACTATTCCGCTGCCTCTCCAAAACGAAATTTTTAAACATCACGACGTGTTCTGAGGGACTAGAATCCTCAAATTGTTTTAGTGATAACAACTTTAGCATGGTTCTGATTAATATTCGTTCTATAAGGTACAAAACTGATGAATTATTTTTGTTCCTAGAGGAATTAGGATTTCCCCCGGTAGTTGCGGTTACAGAGCACTGGCTTGAAGTCAACGAGCCTTTTTTTGTAGAAAAATACACCACAATTGCTAGGTATGATCGTCCAAGCTCAGCTTACGGAGGCACCCTAATTCTATCTACGAGCAATGATTTTTCTTCGGTAACAAAATATGACTTTCTGCTAAGTGAAGCCGTCTTTGAGTTTTCGTTAATTTACAATAAGAATCTTAATCTTTATATTATTTGCATTTATAGATCACCTAACTCTTCCGTGGAACTATTTTTTCAGAACCTGCTAAATTTGTTAGATGACCTGCCCCATAAAAGTAGAAAAATTTTATGCGGGGACTTTAACATTGATTATGCTGCTGCTAGTGCTACACAAATATCCTTGGTCAACATATTTGAATCGTATGGTCTAACAATGCACGTTGATTCTCCTACAAGGATTACAAAAACTTCATCTACCATAATTGATTATACTGTCTCAGATTTTTCACCCCTTGATGTCCACTCTACAATTATTAATGCTGGACTATCTGATCATGAAGCAGTTTATACGAAGTTTAATATCTTGAGCAAACCCTCCTCGAAAACCCGACGTTTAGGCAGGATTTTTTCCACCCGGAACTTTCGTAATTTCCAAAATTTATGCTTAACCTCTGAGTGGCGCTTTCCTGCTATGGACGTGGATAATAATTTCAGTGCTTTTTTGGATAAGCTTGTCCGTATCTTCAATAAAGCATTTCCTTTAATTGCAATTAAGCCAAAACATCGCAAACCCTGGACTACTAAAGGTATCCGAATATCTTCCAAGAATATGCGTTCTCTTCTCTATATCAGGAAATTTACTACCAACGTTTCTATCACTGAATATATCACCAAGTACAGGGCAACCTATCTTAAACTTATAAAATCAGCTAAAAAAGACTACTACCATAACCGTTTGGGAAGCTCAAAAAGTGTTGCAAAAGAAACTTGGTCCATAATAAACGATCTTCGAAATAAAACCCACACTGCTAAAACAATTTCCCTTCCAGACCCTGAAAATCTAAATGAATACTTTGTTAATGTGAGTAAAAATATTACATCAACTATTTTGCCACAACAAGATCCCATTGCTTATCTCCCTAATTCAAGAAAGGTCTCGAATTCATTCTTTATAAAACCAGTCGATAAATCTGAACTGATCCAAACAATCAATAGTATTAAAAGCAAATCCTCCTGTAGTACTGATGGTCTATCGATAAATTTTTTTTCTAATCTCCCAGAAAATGTGTTAGAAGTCCTCATCTCACTAATTAATGATTCCTTTGAGAAAGGTAAATTTCCAGAGTGCCTGAAGACAGCCATCATTATTCCTCTTCATAAGGGTGGTGAAATATCTAATACCTGCAATTATAGACCTATTGCACTACTACCGGTACTCTCCAAAATTATTGAGAGACTCATAAAAGCCCGACTTATGTCCTTTCTAGTTGAAAACAACATTTTATCACAAAATCAGTTCGGCTTTTTAAATAATAAATGCACCACTGATGCCATCTTTTCTGTACTACATGAGGTTTATCAAGCACTGAACAATAATCTTCACACTGCCACCGTTTTTTGTGACTACGCCAAAGCTTTTGATTGTGTAAATCATAACATTTTGATAAGAAAATTAAATTTCTACGGAATTCGAGGTATTTCTTTAGATTGGTTCCAATCTTACTTGGATGATAGGAAACAACTGGTTAGAGCAAATGATACAGACTCTAGTCTCAAAAACATTGTATGTGGGGTACCTCAAGGTTCAGTATTGGGTCCTCTACTTTTCCTTATCTTTATTAATGACATCACTAGTTTAAAAATCGATGGAAAAATCTTTCTTTTTGCTGATGATACCAGTATCACTTGGAGCAACTCAAATATTGCAACTCTTCATGCTACTATAACTTCTGATCTACTTACAATAAAAACCTGGTCTGACTCTAATTTACTCTCGTTTAACGTAGATAAAACAGTAGCATTGTCTTATAAAGGAGTCCTTCAACCCTTACCTCTTAATAACAGCCAGATCAGTACCGTTGATTCTGTGAAATTTCTTGGTATTTTTTTAGACAGCAACCTTAAATGGTCCCACCATATCGATTTGCTAAGGAAAACTATCCTCAGCTTGCTATGCTATAAGATCTGTTTCGAATGAACTCAATTTAGCATCTTCCAAAATAACATATTTTTCTTTGTTCGAGTCACATCTTCGTTATGGTCTTCCTTTTTGGGGTTCTGGTACAGCTGCCCAATTCGATGTTATTTTCAAATTACAAAAAAGAGCAATTAGACATCTGTTTGGCCTCAGAAGAACAACACATTGCAGAAGTTACTTCAAAGATCACAGAATTTTAACCCTTCCATCTTTGTATATTTTAGAAACTGTTTGCTTAATTCGTAAACATCTACATGTCTTTCCACCAAGACCTAATCATGACTACTTCACGAGAAATTCTACGTTTGACGTCTATATGCCGACCCCGTCCTCTGAGTTAGTAAAGAAATCTATATTATATTCCGCAAAAAAACTTTACAACCATCTCCCTCTACAACTTAAATCTGCAGCATCTTTCCCCAAATTCCGTAAACTGACAAAAGCCTACCTATCTGAAAGACCATATTATTCAGTAGAAGATTTTCTTAATCAATAACTAAGAAATTACAGTACCCTTTGCACAAGTAGTATTTTTATTATCATTTTTTTTGTCTATATTTGGGTGTCATATGCAGCAGCTTAACTTTTAAACTTATTAATTACTAGGTAGACTATGCATTTGCAATTTACTTAACTTTTGCAATTGACTACTTCTGTTTAACTTCATTATTATTGTTATTATTGTAAATATATTGACGATTTATGTAATTTTAGTAAATTGGATTGTTATTGTTTTGTTGTCTTGACTTTTTATAAGCTTTGTCGATAAAATTGTACAATTTTTCATGACAATAAAGCATATTTCTATTCTATTCTATTCTAAGGCGCTAGAGACTGATCTCTTCTAGGAATTTTAGTCGTTTGCAGAACAGTGCTACGCAATTGCATAGTATATGTTCTGCAGTTTCTTTTTCGTTGTCACAAAAACGACAATTCTCACTATCTGATTTGCCCATTTTTCGAGATGATATTTCAGAGAGTAGCCAGTGAGATGGCCAGTGACCAATTTTATCTTTTTTACTCATTTCGAGAAGGCGGTTTGTTGCAGTAGGCAACACTTTTATGAGCCTTTTTGCTTGCCTTTGTCCTGATGTGTTAGACCAATATAATTGTAGTTGAATGAGTTCCCAGGTCCGGAATTTCTTTCTGATGTGGCTTTTCGATAGTCCACAGAAGTGTTCTGCACCTTGGAATGGGGCATTAACCCCTTCTTTTGCGAGACTATCAGCTTCCTCATTTCTAGCAATTTCATTGTGATCTGGCGCCCACATGAAAGTTATTGTATTGCGTTCCACCTACTTTTTGAGGGATTGTTTACACTCCCAAACCAACTTTGACTGCCAAGTAAATGACTAGAGACTTTAAGGCAGCTTAACTGTCTGATAAAATAAAGACTTTTGTCCTATGAGTTGAGAGCCTACTTTTGCCTACACTCTCGGTTGAGACATTAATGTCTATAGCATGTATTCCTGCCTGAAAGATAGTTGGGGCATTTCCAAGAGATTTGCACAGCGCCTGAAATTGGTTACAGCAACTCCCAATCCTGCCCTTTCATTTATCTTAGATCCATCCGTATACCATACGAGTGAACCATCTTCCAGTTTCGGTTGAACTTCTTCACCCATTTGGTGGTTTCTTATGATCACTATGTTTCGAAGTCGAATTTGACAGGCATAGCATCTGTCGGTCTGTCCTTAGAATACAATGGAAGTTCTTCTAAGATTTTTAGGTGGCCAACTAGATCTCCAGGTTTCATAATTTGTATCTGTCGCAGCTTTAAGGCGGTGATTACTTCCTCCCTTCTTATGCAGAAGTGCATAAAGGAGGAAGGTTCAGCCTTGCCTCTAGAGCTGCAGTAGGACATGTTGACATTGCCCCTTTGATTAACATTAGCCGCTGCACTTTTTACAGCTTGGCGTTTGCTGTTGTTTGTTGTGTTTTCGGCAACCATAAGAATGATGCATATGTGACCGTACGCCTAATAATCGTTTTATATGATTAGAGGGTCATTTTGCTGGGTTTAACATTTAAGCCTCTTCCGAGCACCAACTTTTAATTTCGTTAAGAGCAGTATGCATGAGACTTTGTTGAGATATAGTCTGGTCTTGCTTGCCCCTAATTGTAACAACTAGGTCATCTGCGTAACCTTGGGTTCATTGGGTTGTAAAACCAGAATCATGCAACTTAGTAAGGAGGTCATCAACGATCAGAGAAAACAGCAGGGGTGATAGTACTCCCCTTTGAGGGCACCCTTTTACTGCTGTCACAGTCACAGATTCTCCCCTAATACTAGCTGTGATTCTGATTTTTAGCATTGACTGAATCCATTGTATTAGTGAGGCTTCAATGCTCCCCTTTAATAGTGCTTTTTTATGGATTCATTCGTTATCAATCCATAAAATGAAATCGCAAAGAGCTATTTATTTTGCCACTATTGTCTTTTCAATACTTTCGACTAGGAAGCCCAGATAGTGGATTTGCCTGTAGAATATAACACTGTTATTATTTTTATTTCATTCGTCCGAGCCGTTTGATTTGATGAAATATGTATACCTAACCATGTTTTTGAAAACAGTAAATACCTGAAATTATCAACTTTATTTAGATATCTGAATACGCACTTGTCTCGTATGCCTGGGATACGTGCACTTCAGGTGTTTTAAACACTATTGGCAATAGTTGTACGTAATTTTTATAGTTTTAAACTAAAACTTTGGTTAGGTATTAAGTATTTTATACTTAATACCTGGTAGGATTTTATTTTAATCTTTACTAAATGTTGAGAAAAGTGTTAATTAATTCCTTTTCTCTGAAATGACATAACTTAATATTTTAGGACCAAGGGAATGTCAAAAAGAGGTACTTTCTTTCGATATTCACAGCGGACTTCAAGGTGTGTGGTTCAAAAATGCGTTTGGTGTTATAAGGTTGCACTTAAGATGAGTATAAAAATGTTGGATTGGGAGAAAACACTTAATAAAAGAAAATAATTTAATAGAAATATCTTGCTTAGAACTTGGCGAATTGCTTAGAATTAAGAGAGTACTAAATTGTCCATATATGCCATGTTGTCAGAAAAAATATTTAGACGGAAACCAAATAAAATTAATTTAAATTGTTATTTCTACAACAATGCCTAAACACTAAAAAACATTTTGTCCTTATTGGAAACTACAGAGTGATTATAGGCCATACATGTTGTAATATCATATACTGGAAGATACTGGAACACAGATTTCTGTTTGAAAAAAGCCCAATTTTCTAAAAAAAACTTTACAAGAACTGTAGAATCTTTTATTCGTCGACGTTTTTTCTAAAATCTGTCCGAAGTAATGCTTAATGTTCCTTTCCGCGGAAATTGAACCCAAAGCCAGTCATTACAATCAGCATTATCAGCGCTGCGATTTTCCTCAACTACTTAGTTATCATTTTCTTCCTCCATTGTTGATACTAAGTCTTACAAGGTTTCATCGTTATCTTCGTTGTAGTTAGGTTCAATTAAGGTAGATCGTAGATCTGGTTAAGATCTCGATTTTTTAAGAAATGTATGGCTTTCGGAGGAAAGTCACATTCATCGTAACGGTTATATCAATAGAAAAACAACTCCATTTCTAGATTTGAACACCAAGATGTCATTGTAGAGAAACCACTCCACAGTGAATGATTAGGTACCATTAACATTTGGTGTGCTGTGTCTGAGCATGGGATTATTGGTCCCTATTTTGTTAAAGATGAGAACGAGCATCCAATTGCTGCTAGCCAAACCGTTACAGAAAGAACATTATTACACCATTTGTTGAGATTTACGAATTGTTGTCACACAAGAAAGCTGCATATGCATAGGCAATGGATTCAACAGGATGACACAACAAGTCATACAGCTTATACGCTCCCTAGAATTACTTCACCATCATTTTAAAAATAATTTCCCTTGGAACAGACTTCGAGTATCTAAGCTCATTCACCTGATCTTACAAGACTGATCTCTTGAATATAAAGCATGAATAACCATTTTATTAATCACTTAAAAAACTAATGTGCGTAGATGATAAGATGATAAATTCAGTACAAAATTAAAGAATTGAATATATTCTTCTTCTTCTTCTTAGCCTTCTATCGTCCACGTTTGGACATAGGCTCTCCCAACTCCTTCCATCGGTCTCTATCCTGAGCAACATATTTCCAATTCGTTCCGGCTACTCTTTTAATATCATCAACCCATCTCATCTGTGGTCTTCCTCTCGGTCGTTTACTTTGGTAAGGTCTCCAATGTTGTATCGTGGCATTCCAACGTTGGTCTTTTTGTCTAACAGTGTGGCCTGCAAAGCTCCATTTAAGTTTGGCAACTTTTGTTGTTATGTCCTCGACTTTTGTTTTTGATCTTACCCAGTCGCTCCTCTTTTTATCTGACAGTCGTATACCTAACATTGCTCTTTCCATAGCTCTTTCTGTTGTAGCTAGTTTATTCATATTTGCCTTGGTTAGGGTCCAGGTTTGACACCCATATGTCATGATAGGAAGGATGCACTGGTTGAACACTTTGGTCCTCAAATATTGAGGTATTTTGCGGTTCTTAAGTATCCAACCAAGTTTTCCAAATCCTGCCCATGCTAGTCTTGCTCTCCTATTAATTTCCGCACTTTGGTTTTCTTTGTCAAGTTTCAGGATTTGACCTAGGTAGATATATTCCTGGACTTTTTCTATCTCACTGCCATTTATAGTTATGCGTCTGGGGTCATCTGTATTTGTCATTATTTTTGTTTTCTTCATGTTCATTTTTAGACCGACGTATTGGGAGCTGCCTGCGAGTTCCTCTATCATAATTTGCATTTCCTCGAATGAGCTCGCTATAATCACAATGTCGTCAGCGAATCTGAGGTGATTTAGCTTCTTGCCATTAACGTTAATGCCATAGGTTGACCAATTTGTCGTTTTGAAGACGTCTTCTAGTGCTAGGTTGAAAAGCTTTGGCGATATTACGTCTCCTTGTCTCACGCCTCTCTTAATAGGGATGGGATTTGTATTTTCGTCTAGTTGTACTATCATAGTTGCATTTTCATATATATTATGTATTAGTTGTCTATATCTCGAATCTATTCTACAATTATTAATAGCTTGTTCTATGGCCCACATCTCGATACTATCAAACGCCTTTTCATAGTCTACGAAGGCAAGAAATACGGGTAGTTGGTATTCATTTGCCTTCTCTATCAATGTTCTCATTGTCAGCAGATGGTCTGCTGTACTATATCCTTTGCGGAAGCCAGCATGTTCCACTGGTTGGTAATTGTCCATTTTGTAGGTCAACCGGTTGTTAATAATTCTCATGAATAGTTTGTATACTTGACTGAGCAACGATATCGGTCTATAATTCTGTAGGTCACATTTGTCCCCTTTTTTGTGTAAAAGTATTACTAGACTTTCGTTCCAGTCTTTAGGGATCTTGCTATTATGGAGACATTTATTAAATAGCTCTGTTAGTATAGGGATTGTTACTGTCTTGCTTGTTTTCAAGAGCTCGGCAATTATACCGTCCTGTCCTGGAGCTTTATTATTTTTTAGTTCTTTTAAAGCTCTTTCTATTTCGAATCCCTTTATATTTGGTAGTACTTCTGATCCCACGTTTTTTCTTTTTCTTTTGACGTTCTCCTTTGTTGATTCATTAGGCTGGCTTTGCGAGCTGTACAAGCTTTTGTAGAAGTCTTCGACTATTTTTGTTATTTTATATTTGTCCTTCTCTTCCTTACTATTGGCGTCTTTAATTTTAATGATTTTTTGAACACCCAATGCGGGTTTTAGACATTTTAAGCCTCTGTTGTTTTCAATGACTCGCTCTATTAAGTTCTCGTTCCATTTTTGTAAGTCGCGTTTTAGTTCTTTTCTAATTGTTTTATTAAGTTCTATGTATTCTTGAGTATGGCGTTTGTTTTGCGTTAGTAGTTGTCGTCTTTCCGTCATTAGTTGTTTAGTTTCGTTGCTTATTTTGTCTTCTTTAGTACCTGTTTTCTTTGCGACCTGTAGTCCTGCTTCGAGAAGGTTCTTATTGATGTTTTTGTTAATTTCGTCAATTTCATCTTGATTATGTGAAGGATCATATCTGAACTTATCCGCTAAGACCTCGCGGAATTGCTCTTCATTTGTTTTTACTTTAAAGGCATCTATTAGCGTTGTTTTTTTTAAATATTCTTTTCCTCTCTTCTTTCATGTTAATATTTATTTTTGCTCTAACTATACGATGGTCACTACCCGTTGTTACGTTGTTTATTGTTGTTACGTCTTCGAATATTCTTTTGTTGTTTGAGAGAAAATAGTCTATTTCATTTTTGGTGGTTCCGTTAGGTGCAACCCATGTCCACTTTCTGTTAGGTTTCTTTTTGTAGAAGGTATTCATAATATACATGTTTTCTTGTTTCCAGAAATTCCATAAGTTTTTCTCCCCTTGTGTTTCTTGTGCCGAATCCAAAATTTCCAATCTTGCTTTCAGAGTCTTCAATCTTAGTTCCAATTTTGGCGTTAAAATCTCCCATTATTATTATTTTGGATTCTCTGTTGGTGTCTATAGCTTTTTTAAGATCTTCGTAAAAAGTATTTATTTCTTCATCAGTTGCCTTTTCAGTTGGAGCATAAACTTGCACAATCTTTAATTTGGTTTTTGGATTTAGTTTTAAAATCATGTATGTAACCCTGTCTGAGATGCTGTCAATTATTTGAATTTGTGATTTTCTCTTCTTGTTGATTAAGAAACCTACTCCACCGTATGTATAGTCTTCATTGCCTTTATAATAGAGCCTGTTGCCTGAATGTAAGTCCACATACCCTTCACCTCTTCTTTTAACTTCTGATAGTCCCATTATATCCCAATTCATATTCCCTAATTCCTCTTCTAGTTCGTAGAGTTTTTCGTCTTTTGCCATGGAACGGATGTTGTAAGTTGCTATATGGAGTTGTTTGTTGTTCTTCTTTTTCAATGTCGACTTGCCTCCCCCAGAATCCTCGAGGCAGACCGTTATTTCGGTGTGGGACTGTGGAATAAACTTCCTACCCACCTGGGGTATCTTCCGTATATCTGTTGAAACCGACATTTTTGATTTGTGGAGGTTTTGGCCATAACCCACCACGCTGGCCAGACGGGTTGGTGGGTGGGATGGGATATTAGGGAAGGAATTTGGGGTTTGGATAGGATAATACGGAGGTTGGGGCCTGGTTACCTCTAAATAGGAAATGGAGGAAAAAACCAGGAGCTCGCGTGGGCAGGGGCGCTAAATCCCTGAAGTAAGTCTGCTCTCTATCGGGATCATAGAGGGGTACCTACCCGCT
Source organism: Diabrotica virgifera virgifera (assembly GCF_917563875.1). Classification (NCBI taxonomy): domain Eukaryota; kingdom Metazoa; phylum Arthropoda; class Insecta; order Coleoptera; family Chrysomelidae; genus Diabrotica; species Diabrotica virgifera. Next base: position 100,188,323 of record NC_065449.1, read on the forward strand.
ACCACCATTGAAGTTATTGAATATATTATGTAGATATATATAACTTTAATTCCTTAAATGTATGATACAACGACATCAGGCAAACCAATGTAACAAATTGAGCGAATTAAAAATGAATAACCATTTTCAATTTCGTTGCAACACGAAACTACAGCAGCATGATTGAGTCTTCTCACCACCAGAGAAAAATAAAGAAAAAATAAAGAAAAAAGAAAGAAATAACACCAGCTTTTAGAACAAACAACAATTTATGCAAATACATTAATAACAAGGGCCAAAAAAAAAGAAATGACAGAGTGGTGTATACGAACTGACATGTGGTGACTGCCAATAAACTTACATCGGTAAAACTGGCAGAACCTTTAACAAACGTATAGCAGAACACAAAACCGATTTCAATAATAGAAAAACAGACCCTACGTACGCATGTTTTAATGAATATGTAGTTTCAAATTATTCATATTCAAAATAAAGACTAAATAAGCTATCTTTACTAGAATCTATGGAAATTGATAAATTAAAAAATACAGATATAATTCCGAATGAAAAATCCTAAGGAAGATCTTTGGGCCTGTACTGGATGAAGCATCAGGACAATATAGGATAAGAACTAACAAAAAACTCAAAGAACTATGTTCAGACGCCAACATAATAAAAGAAATAAAGTCCAGAAGACTCCAATGGGCAGGACACATCAAAAGACATTCTGACCAAAGAACAATAAGGATGGTGTTGGAGGAAGTCCCAACTTAAAAAGGCCACACGGACGCCCTCGCAGGGGCGAGATAATATAGCAGGAGACCTGAAAGATATGAGCGTGAAGAATTGGATAGAGATTGCTCAAGACAGAGAACAGTGGAGTCATGTTGTCGAGTCGGCTAAAGCTCACGAATAGTCCAAGTAATGAAGCTTAAAATAGGACAAAACCTCTCAATTTTTACAGAATGGATCAATTTGCTTGAAAATTTGAGAATAAGTAGTAGATAGTCCAAGGATCAAAATCTGTATGATGCCGAAAGGCGCTTTTACCATGGGGGTGGTTGCAATCCCATCTGGAGGGTGGATATTTTTTACTATATTTTGACCACAAAAGTTGGTAAAAACATTCATTCTAAGCAAAAAACGTTCTATATATTTTTGTGATAAAATTAATAGTTTTCGATTTATTCGCTATCGAAAATGTTAGTTTTATATCGAAAAAATCAATGTTTTTAATAAGTTTTCTGGTAATAACTCCAAAAGTTTTCGTTTTATCAAAACAACTTTACTTAACAAAAATGTAGCTTTTGAAAAAATAAACAAAACCGTTTGTTTAAGTTTCTTTAAGACCAATAGTATTCGAGCTATACTTTATTATATGTTAGCTCTTGTTCGTCAAATGCTAAATATTGTACTTTCAAAGTCAAAAGACGAGAAAACTATGCATTTTTCGAGGATAACTTGTTGAAACTAATTTAAAGTATTTAAAATCATCTATCTACAGAAATAGAAAAAGTCTCTAGCTCAAAAATTAAGTGACTTATAATTAAAAGAATGTGAGTCCCTATTTTTTTCAACGAAAAAGTGATCGGAAGCAACCGCCCTAATCACCACCCTAATTAAAATTAGTCATTGACTTTATTTAGACTTCTTTATTTATGTATTATTAATAGGTTCTAGAAGTTTGACCGGTCTAGAATGATTGGTTTTTAAAAAATGGAGTTAAAAGCGAATAACGAATTTTTGTAGTTTGGAAAAAATGGATTTTTCTTCAGAATAGAAAGATTAGCATCAGAGATACGAAAAAGTGTTTAATAATGAAATTGTAGCTTATTTAATTCCCAAGAGCTTGATTTGCAAAAATTTATTCTACGGCAAAAATTCAGTGAACTATTGACAATTAAAACTTCTAATAACATGCAAAAACTATATTTACCAACCCTTTCAAAGTCACCTCTTTTTGCTACTGAGGATTTTTAAAAGATTTATTAATAATATTCTTATAGATCTTGTAAAAACCTACGAATTTTTTTTTAACCAGACTTTCTAAGATAAAAAATAAAAAAGTTACGCTTAAAAAATCAATATATTTTTTTGAGAAAAAAAGAGGAGAAATCCAATTGGAAGCACAATACTGTAAGTTTTTAGTCATTGGCCTTATTCATTCTTATTTATTTATGTATTATTAATAGATTCTAGAAGTTTGAGTGGCTTAAAATGATCAGTTTTTAAAAAACTAGAGTTAAAAAGCGAATAACGAATTTTTGTAGTTTGGTAAAAAATTCCATTTTCTTCAGAATAGAAAGATTAGCATCAGAGATACGAAAAAATGTTTAAATATGAAATTGTAGGTTATTTACTTCCCAAGAACTTGGTTTGAAAAATTGTTTTCTACGGCAAAAATTGAGTAAATCGTAAATGAGTACAACTGGTACAAGATTGATTTTTTCGATATAAAACTAACACTTTCGATAGGGAATAAATCGAAAACTATTAATTTTATCAAAAAATGTATAGAACATTTTTTGCTTAGAATCAACATTTTTATCAAGTTTTGCGGCCAAAATATAATAAAAAATTTCCACCCCCGAGATGGAGTGGCAACCACCTCCATGGTAAAAGCGCCTTTCGGCATCATATAGATTTTGATCCTTGGACTATCCACTACTTATTCTCAAATTTTCAAGCAAATCGATTCATTCTGTAAAAATTGCGAGGTGAAAAGCTTCGGTTCCTGGACTGGAAGGGTTGTAACGCCACGGAGTAAGTAAGTAATTCCGAAGGACCAACTTGAGACAAACAGCTACCCACTCCCCAACTTATTCAGTTGTAAGACTTTAAAGTGTACACGCACAGTAAAATACATCACTTGAAAAAGATACTCTTCGAAACAACTGTAGTACCATTAACTAAGAATAAGTTTTGTGGAATTATTGAAAACAAAAGTTTTTCAGTGTTTTATTGTTAGATGAAATGAAAAATCTCGTATAGTACCTAGATAAATAACACCATAACTAAATGTTCACTCGTATTTTGAACATAGATGTTTCCTTATAAAGTAGAAAAATTAATAGAAATCTTGTATAAAGGAATTCAAAAGAAATAAAAATGAGATATTATACAGACAAAATAAGTTATTTAACACAATAATGTTATGAAACACGTACATAAAACATTTCTCTACAAATGTTTATTTTTGTTTTTCATGCATGGCAGGTTGCAACAAATTACCGTTCTTTGTATAATGCAACGACATTTTTATAAAGAAGATATCACCTGTTACCTACTTAATTAAAAAGTTTTATTTGAACAAGTTTGTTTCGTAACAGTATAGAACTTAATATCACGGAAAAATAATATTAAAATATTACAGTTTATAATACACAGTAAAAGAATTATGCAGTGAGGGACAAAATTATGATAAATTCATTTTTTAAAGCAATTTTGGAGACAAATCCGGAATCTAGTCGATTTTTTTAATTGTGAATTTTTGACATATATATCATACTAGTGACGTTTTTTTTGTAATATTTTGTAGATAGAACTAACTTGCTTATTGATTATAGTAAATGATCAGATAGCAATAATCATAAGAATCCTGTTGGGAGTTTTATTAAATAAAAAAAAATATGAATTTTTGACATATATATCATACTATACTATAATCAAGATGCAGTAGAAATAAACAAACCAAGACATGTTAAATGCTACTGGGAGCACTCCCGAATCATAATTTACAATGTATAAACTTTGAAAATCTTAATTTGGGATTTACAATGTATATTATTATACATTGTAAATTATGATTCGGGAGAGCTCCTAGTAGCATTTAACGTGTCTTTGTTTGTTTATTTCTACTGCATCTTGATTGTAAATTTAGTATAGTGACCTTATCCACCTGAGCGTAATGAAAAATTAATCGATGATTTTTTTTAATGACCCTAGACATAGGGATCATGTGCTTGCTCATTTGAAAGGTTCTCTATTCAGTGGTGAGTGTGTGGCTCTGAGAATTCTCTTGATTCCAATATCTGCAGGTTTGTCGATTCACTGTTCCATGTAAACAGACGGTTGATTTTGATTTCCTCATTGATTTCTTGGTCAATACGAATTTTATACGTATGATATTTCTCTTTTTTTAGTAGATACAACATGTAAAACATACCTTTTAGGAATATTTGTATTACATGAATTTGCCTTAAATTAATTTGAGGAATCTCTGTTTCACTAACAGTGACAAATTTTTATTTGTCAAATAATTTTTTTAACAATATAGGTATATACATACTTCTTGTGTAAATTAATTTAATTTAAAAATGAAATATTTTTTGGCCATCCTGTATAAATAATTGAATCGGTCATATCGAAAACAACACATGTTACAATATATAAATTTTTCAGGAAACGTAAAAATCTTTCGATTAATAATTGGATATTTTGAGGTAATATGTATTATATTTTATAAAAGAGTGCAGTCATTAGGGTATTTGGCTCCGAATTCCATCCTACTGCATTCAATTTACTTGATATTTTCCTTCCAAAGAGATTTATTTCTTCATAAATCTACTAGTTATAATACAAAAAGAGATATTATGGTACGTGAAAAAAGATTTTTTTTGGTACATGCTCAAATCGGTGTATTCAGCTTAAAATAACAGAAAAACTGTCGATTTTATGGGTATAATGCTACGAATACCTTTTGTAGTGCTTGAAAAAAACCTTTAAAAGGAGCACTGTTAAATGTCGATTAAATTCAAACTAAGCGAGATATGGTGCAAAAAAAATTGATGACTAATGTATTTTAAGGAAAAATGTGCCACCAGAATTTAGGTGCATCGTTTTCCTTCTACAATACCTTTTATTGACGTTTTTCACCTATTATAGCTGAGGTGCCAAATCTTCTAGATTTGCCACCTCAGCTACAGCCAAAACATTAAAAATCTTATGGCAAAATCTCTAAATGAAAAGAACGTTTCCTTACTTATTATAATTATTCAGTTCTACAATTTATTATTATTTAATGGGTTGTTTGTATTTTTAATTATTATGAGTACTGTATAAATTTACGATTTTCATGCAACACGCAATATTTATGTTCCCAGTTGGTTTTTCTTTATTGTTGTTAGATAATATTGTTCCTAATGTTAATGTAGAATGTTTTTTGTTTTGACAATAGGAAAAAGTTTCTCATGTTATGCCATACTTTCATATTTAAATTTTCGATTGAGGAACTAATTAGTTTTTATATACCATTTTACTGAAAACCAATAAAAATTAGTAAGATATTCGTGTGAGAATATAAAGATGTATACAATTATATAATTTATGCGGACGAATGGGTTAAGTTCAGATGTTAATAGCATATGAATGATCTTTTTGTCAATAAAATTTGTAAAGGAAAGTTATCATTTTGTAGGCATTAAATAAAAATAATATTGCACAACGTAGACAATCAGAAAAGTACAGTTTTTAAACTTCCTCAATAAATTAAAGCACGGCTTCACTTCATAAGATTTGATTTGATGTTTTTTTATTTACTTAAAACTCTTGAACATAGTGACAAATAATTTGGCTTTAAAATGGAATGGGCACAGAAGTTGCTTTGTTCGGCTTGAATGTGCTGGCCCAGAGATGCATGGACATAAATCAGGACATGTACTTATATTTTGTAGACTTTGAAACGGTATTTGATACGGTTCAACACAAAAAGCCTGTAGATTTATTAAACAGCAATAACATTGACAGTCGTGATGTAAAAATTATATCTATACTCTGGGCTAATTAGCAAAATTCATGGAAAAGTTATTTACCAGCAATTTTATTGCTGAAATCGAATTATAAGATCATATATATTAATAATATAGGTATGCAAAGTCCGCAGATAGTGTGCTACTTTTTTTTATAAACAAAATGGCGCCGACAAATCGTATTTTTTTCAATTATTGCTCTATAACTTCGAAGATTTTAACTTTACAACAAAAACACCCAAATAAAAATTCACCGCAATTAAATTCTGCATAGAGACATGTTTTTTACGATTTGCTCCGACGAAAATTTTCCTCGGAAAATGCGGGTTTTCCTAACAAAAACTCTAATTTTCAAATAAAGTTTTAGGTAAGTAATCAATAATTAAATAACTTAGTGACGTCAAAGCTTTCTTGGTATAGATGGTAATTCCAGAAGCCGGTGAAAATTAAACGAATATTTTAGCAACAATTCAATTGTTAATTAACAATTTACGATCGCAATAATAACCAAAATAATCATGATACATTGATAAAACTTATAAAGATTATAGGTGCAGTTGACCCACGATATGGTAAACATCAGCCATTGTTTGTTGAGTACTAATACCTCAAAAATAGTGAATTAGCATCGTTTAAAAATAGTGAAAGTGGTCCAGCAAGAACATTACACTATCCACTAGCTGGGTAAGTGTTTGCCAAATTCAAAGTGTCCAAATAGACTATTAATTAGAATTAGAATTACACAAAGACTATATAGGCTTTTTATCAGCAATTTATTTTCAAATGTTTTTATTTTATTATTCTTGGGTGCGACTCAATTGCACTAGACAAGAAATATTAATCATCCATTTATAAAAATGTTTTTGGCTGGAAATGGGAACGGATCCGGTCCAGTCAACAATATATATAATGCACAAATGAATCAACCCTCAAATACAATGATACCAATGCAACCAAATCATCAATATATGCAACAACACAACTCTGTATCAGCAGACATGATGCACTATTATCAAAATCAATTCCCACCTCTTCCAAATATGTACACTCATCCATCTAATTTTCAAAATTTATCCTTACCTCAAATGAGCCAAAACTCAGTTCCTCCGCAGCCAGAGATACACTCAAAAACTTTCGAAGAAGGAATAGATTATTCCCTACCGTCCTCATCAAGTGACGATGAAAACATGGAAAGTGATGCAAATGCTTGTCCGTGGCAACAACTAAAAGAGTCGAGATCAAAAAGAAAACGTAGAAAAATAGCAGAAACTACTGAGCAAGGTGCTTCAGTAAGCACATCTAATAGGTTTCAAACTCTCTCAGAAGAAAACGCAGATACAAACCAAATCCATACCAGTAAAAGAAACGATGACAACCCAAATACCCAAACGAAAGATCCCAAGCCGCCCCCTATTTATGTTTACGGAGTAATAGACTACAAAGCAATGACTGACTCTATAGCGCAAGTTACTGAAGATGAAACATATTATACTACCACTCTTCCTGAAAATGTTGTTAAAATAAATGCTAAAACACCTGATTCTTATAGAAAAATAATAAATTACATGAGAGAAGAAAAAATAGTACACCATAGCTATCAACTCAAACAAGAAAGAGCATATAGAGTCGTACTAAGAGGTTTACACCATTCTATACCCTTAGAGCAAATAAAATCTGAATTATTAAGGCAAGGCCACACAGTCAGAAATGTTTTAAACATCCGGCACAGAGTAACAAAAGAGCCCCTACCATTATTTTTCGTCGATTTGGAACCAAAAAACAACAATAATAAAGTTTTTAATGTGGAATTTATATACAATACCAGAATTAGAGTAGAAGCTCCGAAACACAAGAACACCATTGTGCAATGCACTCGATGTCAGGCATACGGACACTCTAAGTCATACTGTTATAAACCTTATAAATGTGTTAAATGTGGAGGATCACACGACACCAAAAGTTGCACAAAGCCGAAAGACACACCTGCAACATGTACTCTTTGCAAGGGCAACCACCCAGCGAACTATAAAGGCTGCACTGTTTATCGAGACTTATTAAAAGCAAAGAACAGGAATAACGACACAACTGGACCTAGAAACACACAAGGATACATAAATCCCAATCCAGCACTGCACCAAATGACTCAACAATATGCGCAAAATGGAATGAATTATGCTCAAGTAACCTCAGGAAACATCAACAGACCAAATAATGGTGAAGATATAACACACATGATGTCAAGCTTCTTAAATGAATTCAAAAATCTATTTAATCAACTTCTGAACCAAAATAGCATGATTCTGAACATGCTAACAACAGTCATTAGTAAAATAACGAATTAATGGCTCCATCAATTAGAATCGCCGCCTGGAACGCCAACGGGCTACCAAACCATGTACTGGAAATCACAGCATTTTTAAAAGTAAATAAATTAGATGTTCTTCTCATCTCAGAATCACACTCAACCGAAAGAACAGTAGTAAAAATCCCTTTATACACAACGTACCTTACTCATCATCCTGATGGAACTGCTCACGCAGGAACAGCAATTATTATTAAATCTTCTATTAAACACTATTTCCTACAAAATTACGCCACACCTAAAATACAAGGAACCATACTAAAAATAGAAACATTCACATGGCCACTTGCCATTGCAGCAATTTACTGTCCTCCTAGACACTCCATATCAATTGAAGAATACGAGACCTTTTTTCAAGAACTAGGACCCCGATTTATAGCAGCTGGAGACTGGAACGCCAAACACACCGTATGGGGATCGAGGCTTATAACACCAAAGGGTAGAAATTTATTGGCGTGCTCGCAGAGAAATAATTTAAACTTCCTTTCGACAGGTCAGCCAACGTATTGGCCGACCGATCAAAACAGGATTCCTGACCTGCTAGACTTTGCCGTTATCAAAGGTATCTCAAATATACATTACAAAATAGAACCCAGTCTTGATTTAAGTTCAGATCACACCGCAATAATCATAACACTAAGTACAACTGTAATTTGGAAGGAACCTGTGGCAAAACTCTGCAATAAAAGAACCAACTGGGAACAATTTCAAGCTATTATTAACACAAATATAAACTTAAAACATCGAATTAAAGAACCCCATGAAATAGAAAAAGCAGTGCAACATTTAACAGAAGTAATACAAGATGCTGCATGGAAGTCAACTCCAGATGATAAAAAAATTACCACCCATGATCATAACATTCCTTTACAAATTAAAGAAATTTTAAATGAAAAAAGAAGAGCTAGAGCCAAATGGCAGCGGTCAAGGAATCCCCGGGATAAAACACAATTAAATCGGTTAACACATCAACTGCGTACAGCTTTAATCCAGGCCCGTAATGAGACTTTTAAATATTACATCTCCAACCTAACACCTAATGACCATTCATTATGGCAAGCGACCAAAAAATTCAAGAGACCAATAACATCTATTCCACCAATTAGAAAATCGGATCTAAGCTGGGCAAAAACTGATGAAGAAAAATCAAACACATTAGCACAACACCTCGCCCAGGTATTTAGTCTACATACAGAAGTCAATGCTGAAGATGAAGAAGTATACACATTTCTCGACGCTCCTTGTCAATTATCACTACCACTGAAACCATGTACACCAACAGAGATCTGGAAGGCGATAAATAAAACAAACCCTCATAAGGCTCCAGGTTATGACTTAATTAATGGTGATGTACTAAAGCATTTGCCTAGAAAAGCGATAGTCCTGCTAACTATTGTATATAACAGCATGATAAGACTGTGTCACTTTCCTATTCAATGGAAATACGCACAAATAATTATGATTGCGAAACCGGGAAAACCGCCTACAGAACCCTCCTCCTATCGTCCTATAAGCCTTCTACCAATAATGTCAAAAATTTTCGAAAGACTTCTTTTAGTCCGAATTCTCGAAAGAATAAACATAAATAACATAATACCTGACCATCAATTTGGCTTTCGACAGAACTACTCAACAATACAGCAGTGCCATAGGATTGTAAATTATATAAAAGAAACTTTAGAGGGAAAGAAAATGTGTGCGGCAGTATTCCTTGATGTGGAAAAAGCATTTGATAAGGTGTGGCATAAAGGCTTGTTGTATAAAGTGAAAAAGAATATGCCTAATGAAATATACCTGATATTAAAATCATATCTGAACGAGCGATTTTTCCAAATCAAAGTAAATACCTCACTTTCCAAATATCATCCTATACAATCCGGAGTACCTCAAGGTAGTGTCCTCGGTCCCTTCCTTTATCTCCTTTACACTGCTGATATACCTGCTGATGATGACATTACTATGGCCACATTTGCCGACGATACAGGAATCCTTACATCAGACGATAACCCAGATAGAGCTTCTAACAAACTGCAAAACTATTTAAGTTCACTTCAAACATGGTTAACAAAATGGAAGATTAAAGTAAACGGTGAAAAGTCTTCACAAATTACGTTCACAACAAGAAGGATCGACTGTCCACAGGTTCATATTAACAACATTCCTATCCCCTTAAAATCAGATGTCAAGTACCTGGGACTCCATTTGGACCGAAAGCTGACATGGAAGAACCATATCAAAACCAAGAAAGCTCAACTAAATTTAAAAGTCAGACAAATGTATTGGCTGCTAGGTAAAAGATCCCAGTTATCATTAGAAAACAAAGTATTATTATACAAAATTATACTAAAGCCGATATGGAGTTATGGTATAGAGTTATGGGGCTGCAGCAAACCGAGCAACACTAAAATACTGCAAACTTTTCAATCAAAGACGCTGCGCATGATAGCGAATGCACCATGGTACGTCTCCAATATAACTATCCATAATGACCTTGGGATACCATTCATCGAAGATGTTATTAGACTACAGGCAACCAAAGCCCAAGAAAGAAATTTCGCCCATGAAAGTCAAACTATTCAACAACTCTATCAGCCGCCACTTGTGGGAAGAAGACTGAAAAGGACATGGCCAGAGGACCTAACTGATTAGGTGTATTGGAGAACCATCGATGGATGGTGCCCAAAGCATGCCAGGATTCAAGACTTTGCTACTATTTGCTAAATACTCTGTGTTGTAATTGGAGTAGATTGTAAATTTGCACTTAATAAAATGAAAAAAAAAAAAAAAATAAAGATTATAAAGATGAGATGCTTATTTAATATTGTATCGACAAAGTATACATTTTTCTTTTTTTTGCATAATCTTTAAATTTTGAAAAAAAAAATAGTTATAATACGCTGGTCTAATTAGTAAAGTACAAAGAAAGGTTATTAACCAGCAATTTTATTGCTGGAATCGAATTATAAGATATTATAATTATAAGATAATTATCAAGATAACGTATATTTATTGTCGTTTTCTGTGCTACTTCGATTGATAACTTATTTTGTCTTTCGGTAGATGGCTCTAGTTCATCCGTGACATTTCGTTCTTTGCAATTCGGAAAGGCCCAAAATGTGGTACGTGGAGAAATCTGAGAGAGGAGGATATGGGACTACTGATGAGGGGGAAACAACCTCCTGCACTCTCAGATTTAACCAGAGTATTATGCAGCTGCTGCATTTTCGTGTTGCAAAGAAATTGAAAAGTTTATACATTGATAGATGATATACCTTCAATTGAAGCTGAGACCACTTCCTTAAATTCCGCTTCATTTCAGTTATTGGAGAGTAAATAATAATAATATCGTATGGCATTTTTGCCGGGGAGATCCTTTCGGATAGTTCCGGCGCCATTTACATCTTTAACCCTGTTTTAAGTAACTAGTGCCGATGTACACTAGCCCAGGGGGACCGACGGCTTTACGTGCTCTCCGAGGCACGGTGAGACGGCTCGTGTCATTATTGGAAATGAAAATGGTTTGTCTTTGGCAGGGCTCGAACCCACGTCTACTGGCGTATGAGGCCAGCGTTTATGCCGTTACTCCACGACCGCTCCAGCTTGGAGAGTAGTGGGGACAGCACGCAATCCTGGCGGAACCCTCTCTGTATTTTGATACCTCGGTTGTTTTGGTTGTCAACTCTTACCTTGGCAGTTTGATTTTAATATAGATTAGTAGTCTGGGCAGATTATCGGAGAATAGGCCATTTTTGGGAAAAGTTATTTCCCAGCAATTTTATTGCTGGAATCGAACTATAAGATCCTATATATTAATAATATAGGTATGCAAAGTCCTCAGATAGTGTGCTACTTTTTTATAAACAAAATGGCGCCCAAAAATCGTGTTTTTTCAATTATTGCTCTATAACTCCGAAGATTTTAACTTTACAACAAAAACACCCAAATAAAAATTCACCGTGATTAAATTCTGCATAGAGACGTGTTTTTCCCGATCTGCTCCGATGAAAATTTTCCTCGGAAAATGCAGGTTTTCCCAACAAAATCTTTAATTTTCAAATAAAGCTTTAGATAAGTAATTATCCACCAATAATTAAATAATTTGGTGACTTAAAAGCCTTCTTGGTTTAGATTATAGTTACAGAAGCTGGTGAAAATTAAACGAATATTTTAGCAACAATTCAATTGTTAATTAATAAATTACGGTCGCAATAATAACCAAAATAATTATGATACACTGATCAAACTTTGAAATCTTATAAAGATGAGATGCCTATTTAACATTTTGTCGACAAAATATAAATTTTTTAATTTTAAATTTTAAATATAAACAAATTAACGTTTCTCAGAAAGTTTTTATTATATTATAATTTTAAAAAATAGCTAAAATGCGCATTCCAAATATCTTGAAAATGAATGCTTTAAAACTTTTATTTGTATTTTATTTTAAATGCTAACCGTTAAACAGCAAAATAAACATACGATTACTACGGTGTTTATATATTTTTTTAATTCTTTCAAAGCGTAGAAGTGAGTTTAAAGTACAAGCTAATTATTTACAAAAAAATATCGATTATCAGTTTAATGGTTATATTTTAATTAGAGATTATAAATTATTATTATTTACTCTCCAATAACTGAAATGTAGCGGAATTTAAGGAAGTGGTCTCAGCTTCAATTGAAGGTATATCATCTATCAATGTATAAACTTTTCAATTTCTTTGCAACACGAAAATGCAGCAGCTGCATAATACTCTGGTTAAATCTGAGAGTGCAGGAGGTTGTTTCCCCCTCATCAGTAGTCCCATATCCTCCTCTCTCAGATTTCTCCACGTACCACATTTTGGGCCTTTCCGAATTGCAAAGAACGAAATGTCACGGATGAACTAGAGCCATCTACCGAAAGACAAAATAAGTTATCAATCGAAGTAGCACAGAAAACGACAATAAATATACGTTTTTAACTTACGCTTTGCCTACGATACAGTAATAATGACGGATAACAACAATTATTTGTAGAACGTAATGCAAAGCTTTAATAAATGTTATCATGAATACGGACTGAAGATGAATTTGAAGAAAACTAAATGCATGATCATGACTGAGTGCAATCTGAGTAAGCTGACCGCCATTGAATTTTGAATTTTGGAATCCTACGAATATCATGGATTCAAAGAATGTCAAACGTGGAAGTAACGAGGATAGGAAATGAAGTGATAATATTAACTATTAAAAGACGAAAACTTGAGTACTTAGGAAATATATATTAGTCCTGTCGCCAGGGGGGGTACAACGGCCTCGTTAATTCAGATGGACTTACTCAAGTTTTTTTTATGTATTTTGACCCGTAGAACACGAATTTTTTGGGTAACAGTTGATCCGGATGTCGATAAGATTGTTATAGACCAAGAACTTGAGGAATCAAATAACAGCGATTTTTGGCAAAACAAAACAATATTTTGTATTTTTTGGGCCATTTTAAGTAAAAAATATTTCTACAAGTTTTTTCGTAGGATGCACAGTTTTCGAGATAAACGCGGTTGAACTTTAAAAAAATCGAAAAATTGCAATTTTTGAACCCGAATAACTTTTGATTAAAAAATAAAATAGCAAGTCTGCTTACCGCATTTGAAAGTTTAAGTCAAATTATATCGGTTTTGATTATTTGCATTGGTAAAAATTTATTTTTTTATTGTTTAACAAAGCTATAAACACGTAGGGTTTCCCGTGCTTTTACATGCGTTTTAACGCATGTAACGTAGAAATAGTCTTGATTGCACTAGTACCTATTCTACCTACTCGTTCGATTTTAAATGAGAAATCATAGAAACATCACTCACGCACTAGTTGTTTGTAGCTTTGTTTAGCAATAACACAATAAATTTTTAGCAATGCAAATAATCAAAACCGACATAATTTGACTTGAACTTTCAAAGGCGCTAAGCAGAATTGCTATTTTATTTTTTAATCAAAAGTTATTCGGGTTTAAAAATTGCAGTTTTTCGATTTTTTGAAAGTTCAACCGCGTTTATCTCGAAAACTGTGCATCCTACTAAAAAACTTGTAGAAATATTTTTTGCTTAAAATGACCCAAAAAATACAAAATATTGTTTTGTTTTGCCAAAAATCGCTGTTATTTGATTCCTCAAGTTCTTGGTCTATAACAATCTTATCGACATCCGGATCAACTGTTACCCAAAAAATTCGTGTTCTACGGGTCAAAATACATAAAAAAAATTTGGGTAAGTCCATCTGAATTAACGAGGCCGTTGTACCCCCCTGGCGACAGGACTATATGATGAGAGGGCAAAAATACTCATTCTTACAATTTATTATGCAAGGCAAAATTCGAGGAAAGTGAAATTTGAAATTTTTAACACTATCCTTGTTAGACCTCTGTTTTGAGGTGGATGTAAGAGGTGGCATTCGGATTTTTGCAGATAAAATTAGGCGACAACTTCAATAATTCTAATTTACTTATGCTCCTTCTCAAATACGACCGGAACATTAATAAAAAATTAAAATATTTAAAAATCTCGAAAAACATCGAATTTTTTCTACTTTCTTTGCTTATATCTTTTAAAACGATTTATTTTGGAACAAAGTCGTACAGAAATAAAATAAAGATAATTACATTTCGTATGATATACGATTGGTTAAAAATGTCTTAAATTATTACCATTTCTGCAAAATAGCAATAAATACAAAATAAGGTCACAAAATAAGCCTGTTTTTGTTCAATGTTTTTCAACAACTTTGGTTGCACTTAGAACCTTCGTAACTCGCTTAAAAAATTCTTACAACATACTTAAATCGTCCACCAAATTTCATTAAAATCTACCTAATAGATTTTGCTTAATAATTTTTGCAATCTAAATTTTTTTAAAAATTGTAATCTGAACAAAAAGTAGACCATTTAAAAGGTTGCTAATTTTTTAATATATAAACAGGCGCTCTATCGATATAATACACCTTACAGAATTAAAATCTGATTATTTAAGCAGCCTCACCAATGTTTCAAAGTTACAAACAATTTTTTGGCTTATAAACAAAATTAGTTTTGTCGTCCGGGGGGGGGGGGGGTGCAACGGTCTGCTTTATTTAGGTGGACTTACCCAAGCCTTTTTTGTGTATTTTGACCCGTAGAACACGAATTTTTTGGGTAACAGTTGATCCGGATGTCGATAAGATTGTTATAAACAAAGAACTTGAGGAATTACATAACAGCGATTTTTCGTAAAACAAAATATTTTTTTGTATCTCTTGAGTAATTTTAAGCAAAAAATGTTCTTACAAGTTTTTTCGTAAGATGCATAGTTTTCGAGATAAACGCGGTTGAACTTTCAAAAAATCGAAAAGTTACAATTTTTGAATCCGAATAACTTTTGATTAGAAAATAAAATAGCAATTCTGCTTACACAATTTGAAAGTTTAAGCCAAATTACACCGGTTTTGATTATTTCAATTGATAAAAATTAATTTTTTTTATTGTTAAACAAAGCTATTTGTTTATAAGCCAAAAAACTGTTTATAATTTTAAGACATTGCTGAGGCGGCTTAAATAATCCGATTTTAATTCTGTAAAGTGTATTAGATAGGTAGAGCGCCTCTTTATATGTAAAAAAATAGCCAACTTCTAAATGGTCTACTTTTTGTTCAGAAAGATTTAAAAAAATTTGACCTTTAAAAAAAAATAGATTGCAAATTTATTATGCAAAATCTATTAGGTCGATTTTAATGAAATTTGGTAGACGGCTTAAGTATGCTATACGAATTTTCTAAGCGAATTACTAAGGTTAAATGTGCCACCGAAGTGGTTAAAAAACTTTGAATAACAACAGGCTTATTTTGCACCCTTATTTTGTATTTATCGCTATATTGCAGAAAGGGCAACAGTTTAAGACATTTTTAAGTAGTCGTATATCATACAAAATTCAATTATCTTTATTTTATTTCTATACGACTTTGTTCCAAATTTTTAAATATTTTAATTTTTTTATTAATGTTCCGGGCATATTTGAGAAGGAGCATAAGGAGCATCAATTATTATTATTGAAGTAGCTGTCACCTAATTTTATCTGCAAAAATCCGAATGCCATCTCTCACATCCAAAAATAGACGTTTTTTCACAGATCAGCCTTGGTCTATGTATAAACTATAGATATACATAACATATTGTAACAAAATAATTAATGACCGACCCTCGTATAACAGATCCCATCTCCACATGCCACATACACATTCCACGTGGATCTTTCTAGATAAGACGCGATGTAGCGGGACGGAAGACGAGAAATTCTCCGAACGTCTGGACAATAACTAGAGATGAGCGTAGATGGTTCCAGAATAACGGCTGGGCTATAAATTGGGACGGATTTTGTAAATAGAGTTAGTTGATAATATAAATTCGATCTGTAACTTGTATAAATAAATTCGTATAAACGAACCGAAAGTATTATTTTAAACCGTGATCACGCTACAGTTTGGTGTCGGTGTGGAGTGTAAATAAATTTAAAAAGACTTTTGAACTTTATTCGTCGGGAATAATCGGAGTGCGTTAATTGTTCGGTATTCGGAAAGACTTTTGAACTTTATTCGTCGGCGTCGGGAAGAATTAAAGTGCGTTAATTGTTCGGTATTCGGAAAGACTTTTAAAAGACATTTTGGAAAGTACGTGTGTGCCGATAAAGGATGTTGCTACAAGAACTTTCCGTAAAACAGCTCCGTGAACAGCTAGAGGAATTGGATGAAGACAGCAGTGGGTCCAAGAAAGTCTTACAAGCACGACTCGAGGAAGTACTCACGAAGAACGGAGATGATCCAGAGACGTTCCACTTCCAGTCAGCAGAACAAGCAATCTTATCGAAATTAAAAACTGTTTCTCAAACGATTGATGAGTCTTCTCAAAAGATCAATGAAACCTCTAGAAAAATCGATGAGAAATTCGAAAACGTTGCTAAAAAATTCGACGAGACTTCTCAAATAATTAAAGACGTTTCTACTTCTATAAAGAACAACGAAAAACTTGAAGAAGTTTGTAGACAGAACAACGAGAAACTTGAAGAAGTTAGTAGAAAAAGCGACGAGAAAATCGAAAACGTTGCTAAAAAATTTGACGAGACTTCTCAAGTAATTAAAGACGTTTGTAGACAGAACAACAAAAAACTTGAAGAAGTTTGTAGACAGAACAACGAGAAATTCGAAGAAGTTTCTATAACATTCGATAAGATGCAGAAAAGTGTAGACGACAATAAAGAAATGCTAGAAAAGAAGATCAAAGAATTAGAGAGCATGATAACCGTTACAAAAGTACAACCGTCAGTTAATGCAGTAGCTTTAGATCCTGTAGTGAAATATGAACTACAGAGAGACGAAACGTCGCATAATATGGATTCAAATTACCACCATTTGATGGAAAGTCCTCTTGGTCCATATACCTTAGACAATTCGAAGCTATTGCGACCACCAATCATTGGACCGAACAAGAAAAGGCTGTTTCCTTGACTGCTGCAGATATATTAAGATCAATTCCTAAGGGTCAAGAAAAATGTTACCAGACCTTGTTCACTCGTCTAGAAAAACGCTAATTAAGATGCCCATCTACAACAAGTATACAAAGCACAACTGCGAAGTAGAAGTCAACAAGCAAGTGAGAATCTGCAAGAATTTGAAGCGGATGTGGCTAGTGTGGTGCGGTTGGCTTATCCAGAGGTGCCAGACAGCGTTCTAGAAGAAATTGCAGTAGACACCTTCGTCAATGGGCTGAAAGATAGTGAACTACAGAAAGCTTTATGACTAGCAAGACCGAAAGTTTTAAACGAAGCACTTGCTATTGCCTTGGAACACGAAGCAGCTAGCCAAGCTTCACGAAAAAATCAAGTACTAACCGTGGAAAAAGGCGATAAGAGAAAAGATGAACGTTTGGTGGAAATGGTACGGAGGGTGATTCGTGACACGATGCCGAAGAGACGCGTGAAGAGGGCTGGAAGAGTTCGTTCAAATACAGATGCTTCCTCGATACGGCCATGCGGTGAAAGCTGTAATCGCCGACTTAAAGTAGAGGAACAGCTTTGCCCTGTGAGACGAACTACCGTCGTTAATGAGCAATGGCAGCCCTAACAGTTACAAGACGTCCAAGAAGATGATCCATGTATAAAAAGAGTATTGGATTGGGTGCGGCAAGGTGAAAGACCTAGTTGGCAAAACATTAGTGCATGTAGTCCGGAAGTCAAGGCCTACTGGAGCCAATGGAATTGCCTGGTACTAAAAGATGATCTTCTGTACAGAACCTTTGAGACTGATGATGTTACACAATCCAAGCTTCAGTTGATTGTACCTAAAAGTAAAGTGTCAGAAGTATTGCGTCAGTTGCATGACGGTGCATCAGGTGGACATTTTGGTATTACGAAGACTCTACAAAAGGTTCGAGAACGGTTCTATTAGGTGAACTGTAAAGATGATGTACGAAGATGATGCCGGAAATGTGAACTGTGTGCATCCAGTAATGGTCCAGTTGGTAAAAAGAAAGCACCCATGAGACAGTACAACGTTGGCAGTCCTATGGAAAGAGTAGCAATCGACATTGCAGGTCCATTTCCAGAAACCGATGCTGGAAATAAATACATCCTGGTAGCCATGGATTATTTTACGAAATGGACTGAGGCATATGCATTACCCAATCAAGAAGCTGCTACCGTTGCAGAGGTAGTTGTTAAATAATTCTTTAGTCGATTTGGTGTTCCCTCGGAGATCCACTCCGACCAAGGGCGAAACTTTGAGTCAGCCCTTTTCCAAAACGTTTGTAAATTGATTGGTGTCAATAAGACCAGAACGACACCCCTGCATCCTTAATCAGATGGAATGGTCGAGAGGATGAACCGAACGATGGATAAACACTTGTCCAAAGTTGTATCTGAACATCAGCGAGATTGAGACCAACACATTCATTTACTCCTGATGGCCTACCGCTCGGCCGTGAATGAAACTACAGGTCAAACACCAACCTGCCTGATGTTGGGTCGTGAAGTTCGTTTGACCTGCGAGTCCTGCGACCTAGAGTTTGGCTGCAGACCTTCCGAGGAACATGTTGCAGGCGAAGAATACGTCGACCGCCTGAAGTTACGAATGAACAACATTCATAAACTTGCCCTACAACACATCCAGATAACCAGTGACAGAATGAAAGATCAATATGATTATCGATGCAAGAATGAAAGTTTCGGAGTAGGTGATCTTGTCTGGCTTTATAATCCACAACGTCGTCGAGGCTTGTGTCCTAAACTGCAAAGACAATGGGAAGGTCCGTATGAAGTTAAAAAGAGAATAAATGACGTAATATACAGAATTAAGAAGTTGCCAAACGGTAAACCAAAAGTTATTCACATAAATCGTCTTGCAGCATATGCTGGCTCCAATGAAACAGAAGAAGCCCGAGTCCTCCATCAGGAAATGAAAGATGCCGCACAGCCAAGTTTTAAGGAATTTATGTCAAATTACGCAGAGAGAAAGAGTGCTAGATTCGGAGTGACCACAGAAGATCAGCAAGATCTGTTTAGCGTTCCAGAAAACGTCTCTCTAGCCCACTGTGTTGCCCAAGACCTCGAGATGACTAAAGGAATCTCGTCCGTATTCAATAGAAAGTTCGGCTGCCTGGACGAGTTAAGAAATCAGCAGCCTAAAAGATTAGATTAAAAGAAGAGTACTGCGATTGGAAGATGGTCCTCGATCTTTGCTGTATATGGTGACCAGGAAGTCTTATACGGACACGCCAAGCTACGAGAACATATGGCGTGCTCTAACTAATTTGAAGAAAATCGTGCATAATTATGACATCCAAGATTTGGCTTTACCAAAAATAGGCCATGCAGTAGAAAATCTGGATTGGAAGATTGTGAGAAGCATGCTTGAAGTGCTCTTCAGAGAAACTGGCGTACGAATAACTGTGTGTTGCATAAACCCGAAGATGTCATACCCTTCAAAGACAGTAGACTGTTACTTCTTTTCTAGGGGTGTATGCAGAGCTGGAGAATCCTGTAGATTCCGCCATACTGGGCCATCTAGAGTTGCTGATCGGGACGCTCAGATCTTAAGAGGGGAGCAGTGTAACAAAATAATTAATGACCGACCCTCGTATAACAGATCCCATCTCCACATACACATTCCACGTGGATCTTTCTAGATAAGACGCGATGTAGCGGGACGGAAGACGAGAAATTCTCCGAAAGTCTGGACAATAACTAGAGATGAGCGTAGATGGTTCCACCAGAATAACGGCTGGGCTATAAATTGGGACGGATTTTGTAAATAGAGTTAGTTGATAATATAAATTCGATCTGTAACTTGTATAAATAAATTCGTATAAACTAAACGAGAGTATTATTTTAAACCGTAATCACGCTACAATATTTATACAATGTTGTAGGTCTAACATTCGCAATAATATTAATGAAATCACTTTTGGTTTCATTAGATGTAATTAAGCCTATTTCTCTGTTCTATTAGTGTTATAGTTTAAACGACACTAATTGACAAAGGTCAAGTTTTTGATCAAATGCCAATCGTGTCTATTATGAAACTGGATTGGTATTGACATATCGTATTTGTCCTTCAAATGTCTGATAAAAAATATTTGTTATTTGAACCTCATTTGCTCGTAAGATTTTTAATGAGAATCTAAAACATTTATAGCATTGTTAACGAGTCATTTAGTCTGATAGGAGCTTCTATTTCGGTCGCAGTAATACGGGTTTGTTGTACACTATGTATAAATCGAGGCATTCTAGAAATGGAATCTTTCATTCCTATTTTAAATATCTACTTAAGTTAGTTTTAACGATTAGAATACTTTAAATACGAAGCAATTAAATTCCAACAGACACTAAGAAACGCTCCAAGTAAATGAAAATATATTTGTCTGGGGTATACAGGGTGGTGAATCGGAAAACGGGCCATAGGATACTCAATGTAAAATTCTAAACTGTTGAATTTCTGCTTCCCTAATTATGTTACATCAAAAGTCATGAGAAGTTATTTGTAGAGGATTGAAATCTGTATTAGAAACAGAAGTTACAATTGTTCTACGATTTAAACACATTCCAAAATTTTGAAAAATATAATGTATTTACCGCAGTAGGTATGTGTGGGCATGTTAGGCCACACGTTATTATTTAACTGACAGTGAGCACATTATTGACTGAAGAAGATATCTTTATTATTAATACTTCTCCTTAACTAAAGGTATCTTATCAACTTTATTGTGTTTTAAACAGTAATTGATAAAATAAATAAAAAAATTGACAGTTCAAATTGTTAATATAATAAATTTATTGTCAACAAATGCAACCTTATACACATTATGGTATTGCGTGTGGCCTAACTTTGGCGTATTACTCTGAAAAATGTATTATATTTTTACAAAATTTTGAATAATTATTGTTCGTAGAACAATATTAACAGTTGTTTTCAATACAGATTTCAATTCTCTACAAATAGTTTCTTATGACTTTTGATGTAAAATAATTAGGGAAGCAGGAATTCAACAGTTTAGAATTTTACATTGAGTTTCCTATGGCCCGCTTTCCAATTCACCACCCGGTATAGCAAACATTCAAATTTTCGTACAAAAAGTTCAAAACTATTGCGAAGTAAATTGTCCCTATTTCTAAAAAAAAAACAGTCGCAAAAATGATGTATACCCTATTCCACGAACATACGACTGTGTTGGATTATCTCTACAACTAATATTTTATTGTGCAAAATATGAAGAACGAAAGTAAATTGAAAATTACATTGTTGTTTATTGGAACAATTATTAGAGCCATTTACTTTCGCACTTATGTTGCACACTAAAATATTCGTTGTCGCGATAATCCAAAATAGTCGTATATTTGTGGAATGAGAATGAACCATAATGACTTTTGACTAATAGACAAGGCGAAAACGGCGGGTTCGTTTGGCGAAAAATGGCGATTTGCAAGGCTTAATAACTCGGTTAAAAGTTATTATTATGAAAGTCGGAAAGTGACTAAATCAAAGTTTAATGCCCCCCTACAAGATACTGAAGAAATTTTTGTCATTATTTTATTACTAAGCTGTTATTTTTAAGTAATAATATTGAGCGCCATGCACGTGGTAGCCGGCCGTAAATGCTGAGTGCGAGAGATGCCATTCCGGCAGTCCAATTGTGCATCTTACTTGCACTCACATTTACGGCCGCCTACCTCGTGCATGGCGCTCATTATTATTACTTAAAAATATCAGCTTAGTAATAAAATAATGACAAAAATTTCTTCAGGATCTTGTAGGGGCGACATTAAACTTTGATTTAGTCACTTTCTGACTTCCATAATAATAACTTTTAACCGAGTTATTAAGCCTTGAAAATCGCCATTTTTCGTTTTTTTCAATTTTAAATTGCTTATAACTCGAAAACGATCAACTTTAGAGAAAAATTATAAGAGACCTTTTTTATCCAGAATGGTCCAAAAACCTACAAAGAAAAATGTCCGAGCCAAAAATATTGATTTTTACAATTTGATTAAAAAAAATTGTTAAAAAAAATTGAACCACTTTTCACGTGGGCGACTTCTTGAACCTTATTCTGGGATGTCTCACGAATGTGATTATGCAAAAAAATCTCATGGGAATATTTTTTCCAAACAACCCGCCGTTTTCGCCTTGTATATAAGGTATTAAAGATGTTTTTAAATATCCATAATCAAATATACAGTGAGGACGTTTAGGATGGAATGAATTCATTTTTTTGGAACAGGTCGATTTTTTTTAAATTATGATTTTTTGGCATATACACTCGGGTGCAAAAAAATCGATCCACTTAAAAATTTGGTCATTTTTGATGCTCGAATTTCCTAAACCTGTTGTCCGATTTAAGTGATTTTTTTACCATGTTATAGCCTTATTCATTAACAATAACGCTGTAATAATATTATTGTTAGACAGGTAAACTGTCATTGTATACTAGGTGTACGAATCAAACTGTGTTTTTTCTCAAAGTTCGCATCACTCTGTGGACTATTCTAGCATTTATAAAGTACTGATTTAAAAATAGACAATGTCTTATATAAATGGATACATCATAAAATCCAAAGGATGGATATAATTCCTATGGATAGGGCAACATATTATGACTTCCACCCGTTGTATACGTGGGTTGCTAGGTATTAATTAATTAGGTCATTACGATGAAAGAGGTGAAAGACAACTACTAAGGTGAGAGTTTGAAAGCATATCTGTCTGATGTCAGAACCAAAACTGTCAATGCAACTTAAAGTTTTATGAAATGTTAGTTACACTAGCCAATAAATTTTAAAGTTTTTAGATTAAAAAGGACAGATTAAAATTTTGTGTAAGCTTTTATAAACCAACCTTTTCATTCATTTAAATTTGTGTTGATGAATCCATCTATGTCGTATTAACTTATAAAATAAAATTTGTATTTACATTTCTCAGCGCAAACGGGTATTATGACCGATCATATTACCCGTATGCACGCCAAGGGTGAATATTAAATTCTTAAATGTATGTCAAAAAATTTGCAATAACTACGTCTTAAAACCCACCAAATTTGATTTGCATATCTCAACTGGTTTTAAGCAATAAATAAATCGTCAGTTTGTAAAAAAAATTGAACATCCCGTATCTCGGAAACGAAGCGTTTGCGGACATATGATTATAAAGCAAACTGTCCTTATTTTCTCATGTAAAATTACCCCTTAAAGTTTGTCGCACTTATTTAGAAACACCCTGTACTGATGACGAACATGGCCAGTTGTTAAAGGACCTAACTTTTTTATTATCCAACATAAGCGAATGAATCTAAAAACAGAATGTTAAGAAGACCTGAGGCTATAGTTTGGTTTTAATTTCATTACTTTATAAATGCTAGAATAGTCCACAGAGTGATGCGAACTTTGAGAAAAAAACACAGTTTGATTCGTACACCTAGTATACAATGACAGTTTACCTATCTAACAACAATATTATTACAGCGATATTGTTAATGAATGTTGTCTAAACCAACTCAATATTAAAAAAAGGCTGTCCACATTATGTCTGCAACGAATTCTGCAATTCTTTGGTAACGTGGTTCGCAGAGGTGACGACAGTTTGGAGAGATTAATTGTTTCTGGAAACGTTCCGGGGAGAAGATCAAGAGGACGATCACCAACTAGATGGTCTGACCAAATAAAGCATTCAGCTGGAAACTCATTCTGCGAAGCTCTTAGAGCAGCTGAAGATAGAGACCAATGGAGAAACATTGTTAGGAATATTGGAAGAAATCACGATCCTCAGTAATGGGGAAACGACAGGAGAGAGAGAGAGAGAGAGAGAGAGATGGTAAAAAAATCGCTTAAATCGGACAACAGGTTTAGGAAATTCGAGCATCAAAAATGACCAAATTTTTAAGTGGATCGATTTTTTGCACCCGAGTGTATATGCCAAAAAAATCATAATTTAAAAAAAATCGAACTGTTCCAAAAAAATGAATAATTCATTCCAACCTAGACGTCCTCACTGTATATTCGATTATGGATATTTAAAAACATCTTTAATACCTAAAGTATAACCAAACTTTTACCTTGGTCATCATTTTAACTTTAAAATTGTGTCTTAGTTAATACGGTTAGGTATACTTATTTTAGGTAACACTGATGATGCTCTTGTTACAGAGCGAAAACGTTTTGTTTTAATATTTGTAGCCCTTTTATGGACTTTTTAAATAAATATACCTTTTACCAAGACAAATTTTTCATTAAATTTACTTTTAAAAAACAAAAATAAAGCATTTTAAACAATTTAAAAAGGTGTAACGTGTTTTCTCCAAAAATTGCTTCATTTTTTGGTTATTTCATACACAATTTTTCTTTACATCTATATTTTTGCTAAGACTGTTGATTTCGATAAAGCACTTACTTTTTGCGTTGTTTTCGAAAAACCGTCTAAAAACGCATTTTTTTGTTGTTGCAAAAAGAACGTATTCACTAGCAAATAACTCGAAAAGTATGTATTAACAAAGTGAAACAACGCTATTGGGACAGTGCAAGTTCGGAAAAGCGACAACTGGTTTCATAGCTCGGCAACATTTTTCGCACTTTTAATTATATTGGCCAATCATATTGGTCTTGGTTACTGGACAATTGTCAAGGCCATAGCCCAAAAAAATTATAAGAAGAAAAAGTAATATTAAGGTTATGTTATTAAAAGATAAACAATTGTATGTAGTAAATAAAATTAATTATTAAAATGCACTACTATAAACAAAATACAATTAATTAAATTTACTTTTATATAATAATTTCATATCATATCAATATTGTGGAGCAACATATAATTTTTCTTCTTCATTGACAGTAGATATGAAATATATGTCAATTTGACAATTCCAATTGACAATGAATTATTTAAGAAAGTTGCAAGATTTCTCCGCTATTTGCGCACGATCGTTTCTCGTATCCCCTCCAAGTACTTGCACACGGCGAATAGGACAAAAGTTGCTTTTGAGAGAAACTCACCCTAGGGCACAAGCACACATCGGCACAATATCACTTTTTTTATTAGCTATGTGTATGCCAAATTTCATGTTAATCCAAGAGGTTCTTTAAAATTTAAAGGTTTTACAATATTTTACCGTTAGTGAATAGACTAAGAGGTGTACATAATAAAACTTACGTATTTATTTCGATAAATAATTGCTCATGATCTTCTAATTTTTGATAAAATCCTAAAATGTTTTTTGCATGATGCATGATAGCATCAGCTATCAGACACATCAGAGTGTTTAAGACGAAATCTTACCACCAGGGTCTTTATACAGGTAGTCCAAGAGCTGGGAGCGGATTTTGCTCGTGATAAGTAATATGGACAAACTATACGGGGATATATTGAATTAGTTGTATACATGAGTTTCCCCTAAGCGGAAACCAGAGATGGGGGACAAGGGTAGTTATAAGATGTCAAGGTCGCGGATTTTATTATTTTTTTGTGACGCTCATGATCGAGTTAGTACACCAAAATTTGGGAATAAGTAGATCATGACGTAACTAATCAAAATCTCCAGGGGCGGACAGCTTCGTGGGGGACAAAAGCGAGCAGGGGTGAATATAAAAATTGTAAGGGGTTTTTTGTGACATTCGTAATCTAGATAGTACACCAAAATTTGGGAGTAAGTAGATCATGACGTAACTAAGCAAAATCTCCAGGGGCGAAAAGCTGCGTGGGGGACAAATGGGTGTCAGACAGGGGTGAATATAAAAATTATAAGGGTTTTTTTGTGACGCTCATGATCGAGATAGTGCATCAAAATTTGGGAATAAGTAGATCAGAACGTAACTAAGCAAAATCTCCAGGGACGAAACGTT
Organism: Diabrotica virgifera virgifera; assembly: GCF_917563875.1. Lineage (NCBI taxonomy): Eukaryota > Metazoa > Arthropoda > Insecta > Coleoptera > Chrysomelidae > Diabrotica > Diabrotica virgifera. The sequence goes on from NC_065449.1 coordinate 100,214,785, forward strand.
GCTTGGGGGACAAAGGGGTGGTGGGCGGGGGTGAATATATCAATTTTAAGGGTTTTTTGCGACGTTCGCGATCGAGATAGTGCACAAAAATTTGGGAATAAGTACAGTCGGAAAATAAAAGAATACCCATGAACGATCACATCAATCACTTATTTTGTATTTGCTGTCATTTTCTATAAATAACAAACGTTTGTTATAGAAAAAGACATCAAATACAAAATAAGTGATTGATGTGATCGCTCATGGGTATTCTTTCATTTTTCCGACTGTAGATCATGACGTAGCTGAGCAAAATCTCCAAGGGCGGAACGCTGCGTGGGGGACAAAGGGGGGGGGGGTAGGCAGGAGTGAATATAAGAATTATAAGGAAGAACGTCACAAAAAATCCCTTATCATTTTTATATTCACCCCTGCTGTCCACCCCTTTCTCCCCCCGGGGCTGTCCACCCCTGGAGATTTCACTTAGTTACGTTATGACTCGATCATGAGCGTCACAAAAAAATAATAAAAACCGCGACTTTGACCCCTTATAACTAACCTCGTCCCCCACTCTGGTTTCCGCCCGTAGGGGAAAGTCATGTACACTGTACACAACTGATTCAACATATCCTCATATAGGTTGTCCATATTACTTATCACGAGCAAAATCCGCTTCTATCTCTCCGACTACGGAGTGTTCAAAGCAGAAAAAATATAAAAAATATCGATACCGCCTTGTGTCGGTACTATTACCATCCATACAAACTTCAAAATAAATAATATACTACATAAACTACTATAGTCCATTCTTTCACGGTTTTTGCTCTAAATTTTAAAGAACCGCTTGGATTGACATGAAATTTGGCATGCGTATAGCTTACATGTCAAAGAAAAAAAGTGATATTGTGCCGATGTGTGCTTTTGCCCTGGGGGTGACTTTCACCCCCTTATGGGGGTGAAAAAATATATGTCCAAAATAAGTCCGGAAATGGGTAAACTGACTAATTTTAAGTAACTTTTGTTCTATAGTGCTTTTTCGCCAAGTTAACACTTTTCGAGTTATTTGCGAGTGAATATGTTCATTTTTCAACAAAATAACCACATTTTTAGACGATTTTTCGCAAATAACTCAAAAAGTAAGTACAGTCGAACCCGCTTATTAGAATAGCCTTCGTGCCAAGCAAAAATATTCTTATAAGCGGGATATTCTAATAACCGTTCATTGGCGGATGGTGAAATAAATGTACCTACCAAATATACGTTATAATAGTACATACTATGTCAATATGTATATGCATATGGTTTTAGGTCTATTTATATCAATAAAAATTTATAATTTATTTACAAAAATCATTACGAAACGATTAGACAATATATAAGGATCCCGCGTATGAAAAAAGTTGATTAATAGAAAGCTGAAAATTTGTTAATAGCTTAAGGGTGTCTAGTCGGACAAACTTTGATATATGGGAACACTGGAACAGGGGAAGTTTTAATTGTGGAACAGGTTAAAAATTTGGAACGGTCAGACCACAAAAACGGCACATGTATTTTTCCTACAGAACAGACTTAAACTTTCCGAACAGAGATTGAACTCTCATGCAAAAATCAGACTGCTATTTATCACCAAATGGGCGTTTTAATGAGTGGAACATGTAGAACATGTCAAATGACAGGAATTATGACAGGTGATAAATAGCAGTCTGAGTTTTGCATGAGAGTTTAATCTCTGTTCGGAGAGTTTAAGTCTGTTCTGTCGGACAAAATAAATGTGCCGTTTTCGTGGTCTGACCATTCCAAATTTTTAACCTGTTCTACAATTAAAACTGCCCCTGTTCCAGTGTTCCCATATATCAAAGTTTATCCTACTAGACACATTTTAGACAAATTTTCAGCTTGCTATTAATCAACTTTTTTTTCATACGCGGGATCCAGACCTAATAAATTGGAATTGGGTTTTAGAAAAGACCCCCAAACAAACAATCAACTATTGGTAATAAATAATCTTATAGAAAAATGCTGTTTCTAAAAACATCCAAGTGTGTGGCAATGTACCTATAGAAATTTGTAGACAAATGAAATTATTGTATGACCTTGTCGGCATACGATTGAATTTTCTGTGGGAGAGAAGCGTTTACTCATCATAACACAGTAATAAAGTGTTTATTAGGTAGGTACCTGAGAAACCGTAATAATATACAAAACGACAAACCATTAGATCAGGCAAATTTAAAATTTCTAGGAAATTGTACATAAAAAGTTATTTGTTGACTTGAAACATTTATTCGAAAAAGCGGTATTAGGTTACTAAACCATATTACAATAAACGGATAAATTTATTAAAGGGTAAATGGAAACGTTTTGGGACCTCGAATTTATATTACATAAACCGGGATATTCCTATAACCGGTACTCTAATAAGCGGGTTCGACTGTATTTTGTCGAAAAAATCGTTCTTAGCAAAAATATAGCTTATTAAAAAGTAAAAAAAATAGTGCACGCGTTAGGTCTCTGGATCTCGTAGAACCAGAGTTATAACCAATGAAAAATAGATTCATATTCACCAAATTTCAAATAGAATATTTCGACGTGAAATACCTATCCAAAAAATTAAGCACTTTTTGAGGAAAACCGTTATAACTTTTTTAAAGTGTTTAAAAAAAGCTTTATTTCTGGTTTTACAAAAAGTTTCTAGCATTAAATTTAACCTTTAACTACCCGCGCATCAAGTTATAACATAACTACACGCGTGGCGTACTTTGTACGCCACAAGAGAATACACTTAAAAACAGCGGATTTGTTTAATTTTTTTTGAAAAAATACACTTAGTTGTTTGTTATAAACCTTATTCGGCATCAGTGAATACTTGGAGTTCCTTTTCAGTAAGCCAATTGGGATTTATAACTGGAATCATGGAATAACTGGATTCCATGATAAATAAAATTACTAATAAAAAAATTTTTTAAATGTGATTTTTTACAGGAGAAAAAGTATTGTTTACAAAGAAAAATATATTTTTTGCCATAATGACTAAAAAACAATTAAAATATGTACTTATATTACGACTTATAAAATGTAACTAATGTTACTAAAATGTTACTAATAAAATGTAAATTACGGTCTTTCCAGAACGCCGATTATAACGAAACTAAAACCAAATTGTAAAGCACATTCCAGTGATAGGTTAGAAAAATAAGCAAGGTCAAAAATTAAATTTTTAAATATATTTCCAGTAGAATTCTTATATCTGGCGTACAAAGTACGCCAGCGCGTGTAGTTAAAGGTTAAGCAAGTTACGCTCAAAATAAAGTTGGTCCCTTTTGTTTTTGCAAAAAAAAAATCGGGAAGACCAACCCCTAATTAGCAACTTAAATGAAATTAATCGTTACCGCTCCACAAATTATTTTACTTATGTTGTGTTTATATGATCTGTAAGTTTCATCGATTCAAAGTGCTTATTTTTGAAAAAAATTGGTTTCAAAGTACAATTTTTAAAAATTTAAATTTTGAAAAATATGCTTTTTTTCAAAATAACTTAAAAATTGTTAGAGATACCAAAAATCTCGAAAAACAAAAAAAGTCAGATTGGCTTTTCTGAATATCATATATTTTTTTGTTTTTCTGCTAGAGAAAAATTGATTAAGATTTGGTGTTTCTAAATTTGCATACATTCGTGATCAGTGACTAGTTCAACCCCTTTTAACTACAGCCCTTTCAATAATAAGGACTTTGAACCGATGAAACTTACAGATCATATTATAAACAATATATACACGAGTCAAGAAACTTGTGAAGTCGTAACGATTAAGTTCATTTAAGATACTAATTAGGGGGTGATTTTCTAGATTTTTTTACCAAAACCAAAAGGGACTAACTTTATTTTGAGCGTAACTTGTTTAATTTTGATGCTAGAAATTTTTTTATAAAACAAAAATGAAGACACTTTAAACAAGTTGTAATGAGTTTTCCCCAAAATGTGCTTCATCTTTGGTTATTTCACGTTAAAGTATTCCATTTGGAATTTGACGAATATGAACCTATTTTTCATTAGCTATATCTCTGCTTCTACTAGGTGTAGAGACGTGATGTATACACCATTTTTAAAATTTTTACAGGCTACATTTTTGCTAAGAATGTTTTTTCGACAAAATACTTACTTTTTGAGTTATTTGCGAAAAATCGTCTAACAATGTGGTTATTTTGTTGAAAAATGAACATATTCACTCGCAAATAACTCGAAAAGTATTGACTTAGTGAAAAAACTCTATAGAACAAAAGTTACTTAAAATTAGCCAGTTTATGCATTTCCTGACTTTCTTTGGATGAATATTTTTTCACCCCCAAGAGAGGGTGAAAACCACCCCCAGGGCAAAAGCACATATCGGCACAATATCACTTTTTTTCTTTGACTTGTTAGCTATGTGTATGCCAAATTTCATGTCAATCCAAGCGGTTCTTTAAAATTTAGAGGTTTTGCAATATTTTACCGTTAACTTTCGGATGACCAAGCGGGGGAAATTGTGACCCCAGAGTATGTTTTTCTTTAATAAATTCAAAAGTATTTTTAATTTTTAACTCATTATTTTTTTATTTGACTTTAATATCATTCTAGATATCCTCATATTTTGAAATAAAAAAATTCCCTATATTTTACGAATAAAAAATATATTCTGAAGTTGATGTTTAGTAAAATAGCGTCTATTATGTGTAATTACAAGTAGTTTTACGCTAATGACGTCGACTTTGCAAAGTAACAAGACACTTATTCAACATACACACTACACATGACACTAATACTCATGTTGTGGCTGGATGAATGATATAAAGTCCATGCCAAAAAAAAATTAAAAATTAAAAAAAAAACTTTATTTTTTTGTTAATTGTCATTTTTGACCTGGGGTCATTTTCCCCCCCTTGGTCATCCGTGTAACAAAAAAAGGTTGGTCATCGGAAGGTTAAAGAACGGACTACTACTATACTAATAAAATGTCATAAAAATTGTGCTATCAATAATTTTCAAAGAGCACATTAAAAATATTTTTTGGTTACCTTTATGACTTACATACATAAAATGCATCAATATTGTTCAATTTATAAAAATTCCACTAGTTCTGGTAATTATATTCGTCATACCTATTCTTCAGTTATTTCAAAAAGCTATTTTCGATAAATCAAATCGAGATTTTACGAGGAATAAAATTTTTCAATTAACATTGTGATGACCCCAAAGGCGATTACAAATCTAATATTATACCACGCATAAATATTTTCACAATAGGCTTAAGATTTTAAAATATTAATTTACATATAACTTACTTAATCGTATGATTTCTGATATAGCTTACCTGAAACAAAGAATGAACATTAATGATTAGTTTATACAAATATAAATATAAATAATATACACAACCAAACTTATATGGAATAATGCAGCTTTTGGAAGCTATAGGGCAAGCCGCACACCAACGAAACATGAAACGTAATAAAACACGTTTCATGAAAATTAAACACGGCTAAACAAATCTTGAAGTCCGCCTACCAATGAAACGAGTGTGGTTCATGCTCATAACACATTTTTATTTTCGGAAAGTTTCATAAATGGCCGGACGTCTATTTGTTTAGCAGTGTTTTATTTCCATGAAACGTGATTTACGTTTCATGTTTCTTTGATGTGCGGCCTGCCTAAGTGTAAGTATTTCAGTTGAAACGATCAGAAGAACAGTTCGTTTGCCCAAGGACTATATGTATAGCAGGAGACGGTTACAGGATCCCTAGTTATTCAGACAGCATAAGATTGATCACGTACATTGGTGTCTTCATCACCAAAACTGGAACATTGGAAATTGGTAAAGTGTGCTATTTTCAAACGAAAGCAACATTTATGGAAAATCAGATGATCGATGAATTCATTTACTTAGGGTCGATTTCTCATACCTGCGTTAATCTATGGTTCAGTTGAACGAGGTCCACCGGTGAACTTCGGTTTTGTTTGGAATGCATTTCTCATTGTGAGTGTATGTTCTACAGCTTTCGAGAAATGCCAATAGATGGCAAAAGGTAAAAAACTATCTCCATTTTTACGACCTTTATTATGATGCTTTTGAATAAAGTTAAATTTAAGTATTTATAATCAAATAGTCATTTTAATAATTATAAATAAATGTAATAAAAACAAAAATAATGTTATCGTTTATCGTTAGGCTTAATATAATAAAATAGGTTATAGACGAAGCAAGTTTTCAATCCTAATAGTAAATTAATAATATTGAAAAATATTAAAAATCACTAAAAGATTTTTAAATTCAAAACTTATTGGTACATTTTCATGGTAAATCCTCCAAGACTTCTATAATTTGCAAGTCATATGGATGCTGCAGTGAAGACGAAAGGGAAGGAATTCTACACCTTGCAATTCACATCCCCCGTCTGCAGCCGGCAAAGTTCCAACTGAAAAATGCACCTGGTTACTCTACGGAGTAATACGAAAAATAAAATAAAAATGTGTATCATTTTTATTCGGTTGCAATGCGAAGGCAAACCAATCTTACTTTTTAATTAGAATACGGAGTGCAGTCCAGTTCCTTTAACCGCGATTTTCTGCTCTTATTGGAGCTTCATCAGAAGGAACGTAGGCACTGTTCTCCATACTCCAACTAAATTGCATCGAGGGGTTTTCCCACACATCGCAACCAAAGTGATGATAATAGGTGGCAAGCGCCATCTGGCAATTGAAAGACGAAGCAAGTTTTCAATCCTAATAGTAAATTAATAATATTGAAAAATATTAAAAATCACTAAAAGATTTTTAAATTGAAAACTTATTGGTACATTTTCATGGTAACACCTCCAAGACTTCTATAATTTGCAAGTCATATGGATGCTGCAGTGAAGACGAAAGGGAAGGTTTTCAATTTAAAAATCTTTTAGTGATTTTTAATATTTTTCAATATTATTAATTTACTATTAGGATTGAAAACTTGCTTCGTCTTTCAATTGCCAGATGGCGCTTGCCACCTATTATCATCACTTTGGTTGCGATGTGTGGGAAAACCTCTCGATGCAATTTAGTTGGAGTATGGAGAACAGTGCCTACGTTCCTTCTGATGAAGCTCCAATAAGAGCAGAAAATCGCGGTTAAAGGAACTGGACTGCACTCCGTATTCTAATTAAAAAGTAAGATTGGTTTGCCTTCGCATTGCAACCGAATAAAAATGATACACATTTTTATTTTAAAATAGGTTATATTTTATATTATGACAGCGTTTCGTGTTAATACAACGCATGCGTAATCCATGAAATCATCTGAACTGGGTTCTGAAATCTTTGAACGGCCGAGTTCCAGCGTTCAAGCATCGTTCAAGTTTAAACTGCCATCGGTTGAACGTGAATTGAGAAAGACGATTTTGACTTTAAACTGACGTTCACTAAAAGTTCAGGTTAAACTGGAGTTGAACTCGATATGAGAAATTGGCCCTTAGAGAGCGAGGAGGACAAGTAAGACAGAAATTGCCAGATCTGTTCACAAGTATAAAACAAGCAGTGTCGTGTTCTGGTAGGCATTATGATCGGTAAAAAAATCCTTTAATTTTCATCCAACCAACTTTAATATATCGCAGGCATGTTGATTTGGTTCTATAACCTGTAGTTACGCTCCGGAACGGTGCAATTGAAGAAAATTTAATTTAGCTTTAATTCGTTTAAAATAATAAAAAATATATGATGAGTCCATATAAGTTTGGTTGTGTGTATATACATTAGTGATGTAACGAATATTCGTATTCGCATTCGCGAATATTCGCATATTTTTGCATATTCGCATTCGTATTCGCATTCGCGAAATTTGTGCGAATGTTTTGCGAATATGAATATCAGAAAAAAGTAATTTGAAGATAACATTAGGTTAATGAAATCAAAATCTATCTACTTCTTATCATCTTTTTTTTATTAAAAAAAGGTAACAACCTCGTAGAAGTTATCAACCTTCACTTTATTTTATTATTTGGTATTATGTAATAACGCTTAAGATTCAGTTTGATTTACACACACTAAATATCAATTAACTTCTCATTATAAATTTAGAAAACATTACAAAAATATAAATTTTTTTTAAAAACTGAATATTCGCATTCGCTTCCGCATTCGCGAATGTCGGTAGCAGATATTCGCATTCGCATTCGCGAATGTTCAAAAAATGACATTCGTTACATCACTAATATACAGTGAGGACATTTAGGTTGGAATAAATTCATTTTCTCGAGAATGGGCGATTTTGGAGATAAATCCCGAAACAGGTCGATTTTTATTTTTAAATTACGATTTTTTGGCGTATACAGGGTGTTAGTAAATAAGTATGAAAAACTTTAAGCTATAATTCTACATAAAAAAATAATGGCAGTTTGCTCTATAAACTTATGTCTGCAAATGTTTAGTTTCCGAGATACAGGGTGTTGAAAGTTTTATTTCAAACTGCCAATTTTTTATTGCTCTAAGACCGGTTGAGATATGAAAATTACATTTGGTGGGTTTCAAGAAGTAGTTATTGCGCATTTTTTGGCATACAAATAATAATTTTATATTCATCATTGGCGCGCCTACGGGTAATGGTCTGAATTTTTTAAAGAAAAAAATGGTACGCCACTGAGATATTTCAAATTAAAAATTATTTTTGTATTCCACGTTTAATTTATGAAAAAGAACCTTTCTTGTATTTTTTTCCTATGGTGCACCGTTTTTATGCGAAAAAATAAAACATCTTCGAGCGTATTTTTTATTTCTTAATACATTATCAAAAACTCTCCAATATAATAATAGGTACCAAAGTAGAACAATAACAGAAAATATTACTAAAAAGATTTTAACTAGGTGCAAAGCTACAACAAATGTTCAGCATTACCTCCTTTAAAGGTGACGAGTAACCTCCGTACAGGTAATGGTCTGAAGTTTAAAAAAAAATATTACGCCACTGAGAAACGTCAAATTAAAAATCATTTTTGAATTCCTCGTTGAATTTACGACAAAAAATCATTCTTGTCTTTTTTTCATATGCGGCGCCGTTTTTGTACAACAAAATAAAACATCTTAACGCTTACAAATCATTCGAGGTAGATTCCATATTATGCATAAAAACTTATTTCAAATACTTTGTAAACGTTACGATATTTTATTTTTTTGCATAAAAACGGCGCCTCATATGAAAAAAAGACAAAAACGATTTTTTGTCGTAAATTGAACGAGGAATTGAAAAACGATTTTTAATTTGCATATCTCAGTGGCGTACTATTTTTTTATTTAAAAAATTCGAGCCATTACCCTTACGCGCACCAATGGTGAATATAAAATTACTCAGTCACCTTTAAAGGAGGTAATTTTGAACATTTGTTGTAGCCTTGCACATATTTAAAATCTTTATAGAAATATTTTCTGTTATTGTTCTAGTTTGGCATTATTACATTGGAGAGTTCTTGATAATGTATTACGAAATGAAAAATACGCGCGAAGATGTTTTATTTTTTTGCATAAAAACGGTGTACTATAAGAAAAAAAGACAAGAAAGGTTCTTTATCATAAATTAAACGTGGAATACAAAAATAATTTTTAATTTGAAATATCTGTGGCGTACTATTTTTTTTCTTTAAAAAAATTCAAACCATTACCCGTAGGCGCGCCAATGATGAATATAAAATTTTGTTTGCCAAAATATGCGCAATAACTACCTCTTGAAACCCACCAAATTTAATTTTCATAGCTCAAAAGGTCTTAGAGCAATAAAAAAACTCGCAGTTTGAAAAAAAAATTTCAACACCCCGTATCTTGGAAACGAAGCATTTGCGGACATACGTTTATAGAACAAACTATCATTATTTCTTCATGTAGAATTACCCCTTAAAGTTTTTCATACTTATTTACTAACACCCTGTATATCATACCAGTGACGTCATCCATCTGAGCGTGATGACGTAGTCGATGATTTTTTTAAACGAGAATAGGGGTCGTGCGATACCTCATGTGATAGGTTATTTAATTCTCTATTCAGTAATACAGGGTGTCTGCGTAACTTGGAACCATATGGGAAACTTTTTTAATATCAATTTTACGAAAAAAAGTAATTCTTTATAAAGTGCTCTGCATAGTCTAAAACCTAAGATGCAATCATCAGATATCAAATTTTGTCAAAAGTATACGAGGTATGTCAAAAAATATGAATTTCGCTCAAGAGCAAACTACCTTTTTATTTCAAAACATCAAAAAATTTTATTATGAAAAGTTATTTGTAATTAAAAACCATATTCAAATATGCAATAACAACCTTCTACTTGAAAAAAAAAAATTCTGAAATTTTCCTAAATTACCGATTCCGAACATCATTTTTATTTATTAGACATGTAATAACTCTTTTATTAATAATTTTAGGAAAAAAGTTGTTCTTCATAAAAATCTGTGCATGGTCTAAACCTCAAGATGCAATCATCAGTTATGCAACTTTGTTAATTTTATACGAGGTGTGTCAAATAATATGAATTTAGAAAGAATTCTTTCTAAATTCTTTCTAAATTCATATTATTTGACACACCTCGTATAAAATTAACAAACTTGGATAACTGATGGTTGCATCTTGAGGTTTAGACCATGCACAGATTTTTATGAAGAATAACTTTTTTTCCTAAAATTATTAATAAAAGAGTTATTACATGTCTAATAAATAAAAATGATGTTCCGAATCGGTAATTTAGGAAAATTTCAGAAATTTTATTTTTCAAGTAGAAGGCTGTTATTGCATATTTGAATATGGTTTTTACTTACAAATAACTTTTCATAATAAAATTTTTTGATATTTTGAAATATAAAGGTAATTTGCTCTTGAGCGAAATTCATATTTTTGACATACCTCGTATACTGTTGACAAAATTTGATATCTTATGATTGCATCTTAGGTTTTAGACTATGCAGAGCACTTTATAAAGAATGACTTTTTTTCGTAAAATTGATATTAAAAAAGTTTCCCATATGGTTCCAAGTTACGCAGACACCCTGTATAAACATTAACATAATTATTTATACAGGGTGTCCAATTTTTTTTTAATTAACTTAATTGATACACAAAGAAGAATGTATGATATTCATTTAATTCAAAATACATTTTACTGCTGTCAGAAAACAGAAAAAAACGTTTATTTACAAATAAAATATTGTTTCTTTTAAAACCACGTTAAAGCTGCCACCCACCTGCCTCTTGGCCGTTTGAACATTTAATTTAAGCGAAAAGCAATGTTTATTTTTCAAATAAACATTTCTTCTGATTTCTGACAGCAGTAAAATGCATTTTAAATTAAATAAATTAGATACATTCTTCTTTTTGGATCAATTAATTAAATTAAAAAATTTTTTTGCATACCCTTTATAATTAATTATGTGAGTGTTTATATTACTAAATAGAGAATTAAATAACCTTTCAAATGAGCTATCACACGATCCCTATTCTCATTAAAAAAATCATCGATTACGTCATCACGCTCAGATGGATGACGTCACTAGTATGGTACCAAAAAATCGTAATTTAAAAATAAAAATCGACCTGTTTCGGGGTTTATCTTCAAAATCACCCATTCTCGAGAAAATGAATTTATTCCAACCTAAATGTCCTCAGTGTATGTAGGTAGGTACGTGAGCAATAGTTTTAATTTTCGACCACTTTTGTAAAAGGGGTTCGCGGATTTTTACCAAATTTTACTATATTATGGTATCTTAAAAAAGTAGCCTATAGATATTTTTTAGCCCTCTAGGTAAAGCTATATTTAAAGAGCTATATTTCTGAGCCCAGTGGAGTCATTTTATCGCATAAGGTCTCTTTAACCTGCAGCTATTTACAGCCTATAACAGCTATGAAAGTCTAAAAATTGAGTTTTTTGCTTCAAAAGTAAGCGTACACACGTTGTCGTTAATGATTTCTCTCATTTATTTAATTATTCTGCAATATTTAAATTCAACGAATTGTTAAAATAGATCAAAAAAATCCTAAATTTTAACACCTAAAACAATGCTTTAGGTGCTCTAGAACCAAAGTTATGGCAGTTTTAATTTTAACTTTAATCTGACCTATAAAATACGTACATTCGTTATTTTGAATCACCTCCTTCCGGAGATCATCTTATGCAGTGCGGCTTAGTTTGTCACTATATTGCCAGCAGTACTTGCATGCACGTATTTGATACGTCAGATAAAAGTTCAAATTAAAACTGCCGTAACTTTGGTTCTAGAGCACCTAAAGCTTTGCTGTAATGTCAAATTTAGGTTTTTTATTTACTATAATAATTCGTAGAATTTAAATATTGCAGAATAGTCAAATAATAGATAATAATTACCGACAATGCGTGTTCACTTACTTATGAAGCAAAAATCTCACTTTTTAGACGGTCAAAAAAATGGTTAAAGGCTTGAGTCAAGAAATCCAACAAGTAGATTGTTGTGAACATATAGAACTATCATCAACTAAATGTTTTGGCTATCTTTAGGCTATAAAATATAAAATCGTTGGCTATAACATTGGCTATCTTTAAACAGCTGTGTCTTCCAAAATACAAATTTTAATTTACAAATCAATCATAGTTGTAACCAATGTGTTTTGCCTGTACAAACTTATGGAGCAGAAACTTTAACACTGACCCAAAAAATCAGAGAATAAACTCAGAGTTACACAACGAACCATGGAACGTGCAATGCTGAACGTGAGCCTTCGACACCACATAACAAACCAACAAATCAGACAAAGATCAGGAGTTCAAGACGTCATCGAAAGAGCTACGACGCTTAAGTGGAACTGGGCAGGGCACTTAGCTAGAACACAAGATGGACGGTGGACACGACGAATCATGGAATAGAGGCCCAGAAACTACAAAAGAAGCCGAGGTCGATCACCGACTAGATGGACCGACGACATAAAAATAGTAGCGGGCAACTGGCTACAAGCGACCCAGTGTAGAAAACACTGAAAAGAACTGAGGGAGTCCTATGTCCAGCAGTGGACGCGATTGGCTGATTGTTGATGATGATGATGAATGTATATCACATAATATGAATGAAAAAAGATCACAGACTAACAAAGAGCCAAGAATCAACACTCCAATGATCATCATCATCATTATCTTTACCTTATCCCTATGCGGGGTCGGTTTCCCTAACTCCAATGATATTAACCAATAAAAAGTGTGAGTACACCAATGTAAAACGAGTTTAAGTACAATCCGACAAGCGATAGCTTGCGGGTGACTTTGCGCGAAAATACACGAGAAATACACAATACGAGAAGGTCACTCGCCAGGTCTCGCTTGTCGGATTGTAAGCGAAATCAATATAAGAAAGTAAGCGAAGGTTTCATACATCAACTAACTTAGATGAACGGATTAATTTATACAATAACAAATGAGGATAAAACAGCGCTTATCCATAAAGTGATTAGGTTAGGGCTTTCATACAACCAACTAACTATTTGAAAAACAATTCAACATCCATAGAATCAATCTGAGATTCACTACACCAATCAAATTAAGCAATTATGTAAGAAATATTAAAAAATATTATGTATAAGTTTTTAACTATTTATTTAATTATTTAATTATTTAACTTATTTAATAAAAACCAGTGTTTTGGAAACTTATGGAAATTACTGAAAAATTAACAGCGGATTAAATGAATACAAAAATACAATTATGCCAAAGATTATGTTATGTTATGTTATTATTATATTACTTACTAATGACTGCGCATAATTTAAAGTTTATCCACCGTAAAACGGTTGTATTAGACCTGGATCCCGCGTATCAAAAAAAAAATTGATTAATAGCAAGCTGAAAATTTGTTAATAGCTTAACGGTGTCTAGTCGGACAAACATTGATGTATGGGAATACTGGAACTGGGAAGTTTTAATTGTGGAACAGGTGAAAAATTTGGAATGTCAGACTACGAAAACGTTCCATGTATTTTGTCAGACAGAACTTCCAATTGATGTTACCATTTCATTAAACTCTCGTACAAAAATCAGACTGTACTGGTGTTTATCAACAACTGGGCATTTTAATGAGTAGAACACGAAGAACATGTCAAATGACAGGTATCATGTTGGTTAGTAATAGCAGTCTGATTTTTGAATGAGAGTTCAATGAAAGGGTAATCAATCATTTGGATGTTCTGTCCGACAAAATACATGGAACGTTTTCGTAATCTGACGTTCCAAATTTTTAAACTGGTCCACAATTAAAACTTCCCCTGTACCAGTTTTCCCATACATCAAAGTTTGTCCGACTAAACACCGTTAAGCTATTAACAAATTTTCAGCTTGCTATTAATCAACTTTTTTTTTGGTGGCGGGATCCAGGCCTATATCGTTAAAAAGCTTTTTTTTTTGTGGTCGTTTGATGAAAAAAGTTTTGAAAATCATCAGTGAACGTTGTCATTTACATAAGTAACATTTTATTGCACACTTCGAGCCAACACGTTATTAACAAGTTTAATGTTTTATACTGGCTTTTAGAAAACCATCACGTTGTTACTATTAATTAAAAGAAAATTTACCTGTACTTTTCTGTCTAGTACCTACCATTTAACTATATCTGCAGTTATGGATACCGTTCGAAAATTAATTGACCAAATAAAAACATTAAACGATTTATTACTTTTACTGTTAATAGCAAAAAGAAATCAAACAACTTCCCAAACTAGTGATGCGAAACCATTTTGCGTGCAATGCATCTTCTGAATGGAAAGTGCGCTAAAAACGCTGATAACATAATAGACAGAGAATTAACATTTTCCTTTTACAGATAAATTCATTTTCACCGGTCTTTTAAGGAAGAAAATAAACATATATGTCGAATGGGCACGAACTGACGATAAACTCTGTAAATGGGATCCTGTTTTACAAATTTGAAAATTTGATGAGGTGTTGGCTGTGATTGATTATTAGCGACAATTTAGCGCTCCCCGTGAGAATTGAGCGTACACCGGATGTTTCATTAAATTGTAATCTACTGTTCGTTTCTCAACAATTATAATTAATAATTTAAATTACGGCTTTTTTAACGGCTGTGATTGTATTGTGCTGAATTATAAAATATGTAGTTTTTCATTGCGCAACTATGTAAACCTAGAAAAACCATAACATAATTATTAGACTCACCGGCAAAATTAACCGTCCACCTTGTCTTTATTTTAATTTGCAGAAATTTTCTGAAAAAAAATTATAAGTATAACAAATATACTTACAATCAGAAAATGTATAAAAAAAATAAAAAAATAAAAATTTGCATTGGGATTCGAACCCGCGTTTATTCGGATGCTTAGGATTTGAATTCGAAGCCTCTAGTCATGTAACCACTTACACGTACCTGTCATGTACGAAGATAGGCCAACTGAGCGTTTTACTGTTTGCCAGTTCTAAATTTAATCAAATTAGTTTGATTTTTGTGGAATTAAAATATTAAAATACAACAAAACATAGAGTAAGAAAACAAACATTTACAATAATTACGTAGGTACCTGTTGCTTTTACAAAATATTTAAAAAGTCATTACAATTATAAACTTGCTTTTTTTCTCTGACCTTACAACAATAAAAACTAATATACACAACATTTGTTTTACCCATAACCGACATATTGAACAATTGTTGACAGGTCATTGTAATTACCCAATCAGAGGACGTCTAACGTTTGAGCTGCGCCCAGGACCAAGACTTTTGATGAATTCGCGCCCATATACATTTACACCCAACGCGCCTAAAGAAGTATAACTTCAAAAATTATAACAAAACTAATGTGTATCAAACACGTTTATAATTTAAAATTATTTTCGATTATACAATGTCAGCCAAAACAACAGAAATAACCAAGTGTTTTTTTTTATTGGATAGATTTTTTTATATTCAAAGAATAGTTTGTAGATGAACATGAATAATTTGGATAAGATTTTAAAGGTCTAAGGTCAATAATTTTTTAAATGTTCACACTTTTATTGAGAAAAAGAGGTACGATAGGCGGTACTGTAGACTACCGCGAAGCTTAATACTATATTCTCTGTATTTTTAAATTTAAATAATATTTTTTAAATTCAAAGTATTTTATTAATTATTTGTGTTTTTTTTTTGTTTTAAGATTTTTTTAAAATCATCGATTTACAAAGCTTATTTACCTATTTTAACAATTTTTTATACATTCAAAAGTATTAAACAACCACCTAGTTAATATCCTCGTTAAAGATTTTAATAAAATAAAATAGTTGTATAATGGACTCCGCTCGTCCCGTAAATGGACTCTTTCAACTATTTTGTGTCGCTGCTTTCGTGACGTTGGCCTCAGAACTTTACTATAGAGAAAAATTAATACAATGGCGGTATAGAAGCTTAATTTCAAAAATGGTGATATTTAAAGGGTTTTGGATTAGGTTTTCAAGGTAATAAAAATGTAAATGGCATGTGTAAGTTCTTCTAGGGCAGTGTAGTGTATTTTTAAATATTTTAATATTTTTATTGAATTTTTTTCCAAATTTTCTCGTCTTTTTTTGAATGGAATACGCTCTATATTGAATATTATATTTATATGGGATTAAATAAAAGACAATTAATTGTAATGAAAATTAAGTTTTATAATTTTTGTTTGACGTTTAGATTTTCACTCCGGAAATAGTGTTGAAAAAAGATTATTTTAAAAATATGAATGTGTCGAATTTGACACATTAAACCTTTGAAGCATATTCTTTCAAATCACACTAATTATATATACGTAGATCTCTTAATTTTTATAAATAAAGCTGCTCTGAATTTATAAAAAGGACTATCCCCGGACAAATTGTCTTAGGACAACTTTTTGTAATTTGTGAAAAAATACAAGCTTTCCAAATAGCATGAATAGCAATGAAAAAACAATTTTCCTCTAGACTCTATACAATGGTTAAAAAGTTATTGTAAATGTTTACAAGCGAACAAATCGAGATGTTTTTGTAAAATGATTTTCTAATATTTAAAATTGTTTTTCTTATTTTTTTATAATAGTGATATAATAAACCTTATTCTTTCATAAGCTACCCGTAGAATTAATTTAACTTTATTATTTTCTGACTATGTTGTTGCAAAAAAATTTAGTTTAGGATAAATAAATAAAATACCTTTTAAACTATTTGACCGATCGGTTTGAAATTTTGAGCATATTTTAAGCACCACAAGACCCAACATACCTTGTAATATGAAGGTTTTAAGTTTTAGGTCTGGATCCCGCGTATGAAAAAAAAGTTGATTAATAGCAAGCTGAAAATTTGTTAATAGCTTAAGGGTGTCTAATCGGATAAACTTTGATATATGGGAACACTGGAACAGGGGCAGTTTTAATTGTGGAACAGGTTAAAAATTTGGAATGGTCAGACCACGAAAACGGCACATTTATTTTGTCCGACAGAACAGACTTAAACTCTCCAAACAGAG
Source organism: Diabrotica virgifera virgifera (assembly GCF_917563875.1). Taxonomy (NCBI): domain Eukaryota; kingdom Metazoa; phylum Arthropoda; class Insecta; order Coleoptera; family Chrysomelidae; genus Diabrotica; species Diabrotica virgifera. Next base: position 100,232,228 of record NC_065449.1, read on the forward strand.
ATTAAACTCTCATGCAAAAATCAGACTGCTATTTATCACCTGTATAATTCCTGTCATTTGACATATTCTACATGTTCCACTCATTAAAACGCCCATTTGGTGATAAATAGCAGTCTGATTTTTGCATGAGAGTTTAATCTCTGTTCGGAGAGTTTAAGTCTGTTCTGTCGGACAAAATACATGTGCCGTTTTTGTGGTCTGACTGTTCCAAATTTTTAACCTGTTCCACAATTAAAACTTCCCCTGTTCCAGTGTTCCCATATATCAAAGTTTGTCCGACTAGACACCCTTAAGGTATTAACAAATTTTCAGCTTGCTATTAATCAACTTTTTTTTCATACGCGGGATCCAGACCTATTTATTTTTGAAAAAAGTTGTTCTAATTATGTAAGTCTAAAAATCGACTACAGGAACATGTTCTTGTTATAGTAGACGAAGAGCTAGAGCCGAAAAATCATCGTCATAAGTAATATGGAGTTTTTCATGTGAAATGTGTCCATTGTATATTGACAATTATGACCCCTTTCAGGTTGACACCTCAGTGGATACAGGAAATAGCAATAAGGGATGAAAGAAGAAGGTGTCAGCCTGAAAGAGGTAATAATTATCAATATACAATCAACACATTTCACATGCCAAACTCCATATTACTTATGACGATGATTTTTCGGCTCTAGCTCTTAGACTATAGAGGTCCATACTACTCGAAAAAACTCTCGTTTGACTGGACTAATAGGGATGTTCACAAAAAATTAAAAAGTCATTTCAAACATGTAAAACGATTAAGAAACACCCTAGGAATAATTGTCCAAAATTTCAACAAAATTGAAAAAGCCTTTCTATAAAAAATCTTTATTAGAAATCTAGCATTATTTTAAATTTCAAGAACGCTTCTCTATTGGCCTGACGTCACTAGTTGCATACCCCAAGCGCGCGCCATTCTCATAGTGTTACTGTTTACCTGTTTGACGTTTCAGGTCATTTTATTTTGTTCTCTTCTTGTTTTATCAGGGTTAAAGTGGAGTTTTATAGTGAATTTGTTTAGTTTAAAGTGGATAGACTGTTTGTAAGGACATATTTTGGGTTTTACAAAAATAAACAAATAAAATGAAGAAGGTTTTCAGAAAGCCGATTCGTATAAACTACCGACTGTAGTGTAGATGTAACAATGGTGTATGATTTATTGGCATCTTGTAAAAAAATACATCTACCACAGCTTTACTGAGTGTATATTCCATATAATTTTCCATGTCTTCTTTAAGCTAAAAAAATAAATGCTTAATACTCCACAAAAAAAATAGAGAAAGTTGTATGCATGCATTGTACGCATGCATATTGTATACATACATTGGCTGGTTATTACTTTACCTTGGTTAGGTGCATTAAAAATATTTTTATTCTTCTTCATGTGCCTTGTCCGTTGTGGACATTGGCTATCATCATGGCAATTTTAATTTCATTTGAGGCGTTTCTGAATAACTCGATCGATTTTTGTCCAAATCATTGGCGTAAGTTTTTAAGTCATGAGTGTCTTTTCTTCCGGGTCCGCGTTTGCTCTCTATTTTACCTTGCGTTATCAGTTGGAGTATACGATATTTATCATGCCTCATGATATGACCGAAATATTTAAGATTTCGTTTCTTAATTGTAAAAGAGATTTCTTTTTGTTTTCCCATTCGACGCAATACCTGTACGTTGGTGTGGGTCGCCCAGGATATTTTGAGGATACGTGGGTACACCCACATCTCGAATGCCTCTAGCTTTTTCATTAATGTTTCCATTATTGTCCAGGCCTCTGCGCCATATAGCAAGACCGGAAATAATAACATTTTAGCAGCCGCATTTTTAGTGGGAGAGATATTATGTCGGAATGGGTGAAAATATTTCTCATGCATGTTGTTAAATGTTGCTATGTCCTTTTCAACTCTAGATCTTATTTCGGTTGTTTCGTATTTCGAGTTGACAACTGTTCCAAGGTAAAAAATATTTTTGAACTTGGGTATTATACATTTTCATTTCAACCAATCTTTTCACTAAATTATTAATGATTTTAATATAATATAAAGTCACACCTACATCCACATGTAGTTATTTCAAGGTTTACTTTTACTGTATGCATTATTAGAATCCCGTTTTTAGGAACATCCCAGTTTAAGGAATACAAATTCGAGGTCCCGAAACTTTTTCATTTACTCTTTAAGGGGGTAGGTGCAAAATCTTGGTCCAATGCTATTTAAATTCATTCATTTTTTTCGAATCCTGCGAAAACTAATAAGTATTTTTGAAAAATGTAAATGCAGAAAGAACAATTACATTATTACCAAGGGCCGAAAGTCTCTGGAAAACTTCTATAATGTTTATTTTATTAAGTTAGTTCTTTAAGTTAGTTATTTTAAGTTCTAGCTGCAACAAACCATTCCTTTTTCTGTTTTAAATTGGCTGGAACGGTAATAAAAATCTTGTCAGAACTGTTTTTTGATGTATTTACACACCCAGGAACAAAACACCACTTATTTGGCTTTATTTTTAATAATTAAATACGTAGAAAACTGCGCACATTCAAATACACTTCGTAAATAAGTATACAAAACTAGTCGTCGATCAAACACGTTACGACTGCTGACGTCACAGACCGTAGCCTCGCTGCAGGGTACCGTTTTTCTAGCCTCCAAGAAAATCAACATTATGAACTCATTTATCTTAAAAAATATACATTTTTAAACAGTTTTATAATTGTTACGTTTTTATATACCTTGTAATCTATTGAATTTAACTATATTTAAAAATTAGTGAACATCCCTATTAACTCGTATAAGATTACCACTGATGAAACATTAACTGCTATAATAGTCCTTGGGTCCACATCTAAAATTATTATTTATGACCACACAGTCGAAACTTTTTGTACTTGTTATTTGGGCGGAGTCGGACAAATTTGGAGCTTGGTGCATTATGGTAGTGGGGCGTTTGTTTGTCTGTCAAGCTGTCACGAAGTTGTCAATTTTATGCAAGAAAAAAAAATGATAACCAGATTGGTTATTTTATTTTATTCAATGGTTTCTTATCATATAAACAGCGAAAACAATTTTGTCAGACAAAAATATTGGGCCACATGACGCGTCGGACTCGGTAAGTATGTCAAATTTATGAAAATAATATATTTATTACCACATGGCTAATTTTAACAGAATCTACCATAAAACATTTTTACAATAATGTGGTAACCTTGTTGGACAATTTTCACGGGGCAAGTGTGCAGTCGGATGCGCCGAAGATGTCAATTTCCTGGATTTTTTTTCTTTACAACCATTTTTCCGATAAAAATAGGAGGTTATAAGTAATTATATTCTAAATCAAAAAATCTAAGTGTCCGACAAAAATATTGGGGCAAATCGACAGTCGGACAAAAAAATTTTATTTTTATTAGTAAACTATACTTTTAAACTATGCTGTAATTGCTTAAAGCTTAAACAAAATATGTAATTTTCTGACAAAAATGTTAAGGCAAACGAACAGAAAACTTAATTCTTTTAGGTTATCGACGTCCTTAAGAGGAGGCATTGTCAAAAAAAAAATTTTAAACAATTTTTTTCGGTTACTTTTGAATCGATTTAGCTGAAAATTGGTACACACACTAAGTACAGTATTTAAAAGGGCGTGACGTAGAGTTGTACCCAAAATTTTCCGAGGGAAAATTTTGGAAAAATTTCGATCTGAAAATTTGTGTACATACTCATTGAACAATGACAAACATCGTTCTGTAGTTTTTTTCTCGAATTTTCAAAAAAAAAATCCGACAAGAGGGAAAATTTCGGAAAATTTGTTGCAAATTTTCGACCCATCATTTTTCTCCGACAAGTGATCCAATATGAATTACACATGTAAAAAACAGTACAAAATAACAATGACATCTGTGGTAATAAATAAAAAAAATTCCAGGAAATTGATATCTTCGGCGCATCCGACTGCGCACTTGCCCCGTGAAAATTGTCTGCCAAGGTTACCACATTACTGTAAAAAGGTTTTATGGTAGATTCTGTTAAAAATAGCCATGTGGTAATAAATATATTATTTTCATAAATTTGACATACTTACCGTGTCCGACGCGTCATAGGGCCCAATATTTTTGCCCGACAAAATTGTTTTCGCTGTTTATATGATAAAAACCATTGATTAAAATAAAATAACCAATCTGGTTATAATTTTTGTTCTTGCATAAAATTGACAACTTCGTGACAGCTTGACAGACAAACGCCCCACTACCATAATGCGCCAAGCTCCAAATTTGTGCGACTCCACCCAAATAACAGGTACAAGAAGTTTCGACGGTGTGGTCATAAATAATAATTTTATATGTGGGCCCATGGACTATAATATGATACCAATGTAGCGACAGGTCCGCAAATAAGAGTTTAAATGTCTTTTCACGTAAGGCAAAATAATAACAGTCATTAAGCATACAGACTGATCTTTGAAAGAAAAATATTAATCCCATAAGAATTAGGAATATTTTAGAGCTTAACTTATGCAACCTGTATCACTTACAAAAATATATTATTATTATAGACTGTGACTGAATAATTGATGACGTTTCGGGTATCAAATTTTATGTAAAATACAAAGCTAATATTTTTTTCCTACAAAGGTAAAATACAAAGCTAAGTTTATAGTATAGGACAGGTATATGATTTAATGATTCGTTTAATGATCCTTTATTATTACATCTTTATTTTGATTCGATGTTACCTTTCTCTTTTGACTGATGTGGTTTTTTTGTACCATATTTCTTCACGATATTAAGTACATACTCTATTTGCTAGTTTTTCTTGTGCGTTTTCATAGCGTTTATTATTTTACTATGGCCTTATCTCTACAATCTCTATAATTTTCCTCACATAAAAAATACGTTGTTCAAGGATGTCTTCGGCAATGCAAGCTAATGCCTTTCGTAAACATAGTCTCTCTTATCGATATGTGCCACTAAAACTAGATCAAACTTCATGATCTCATAAACATACAAGACATAATCGTTTATCGTTATGTAGATATTATCAAATATTTATCTCAATACGTTCATTGACGATACTTTGTAGGATAAAGCAATTTTGAAATACATCATTATAGTGCGGTCCTTAGCATGGTATCCTTGGTGTAGTTTAATAATGCTATATTTATGTTAATGAAACATAAAGATCTATTTTTCTCTAACATCACCCTTCAAGAGTAAATGACCACAATGGCAAGGTATATTTGTTGTATGTATGTGCAAGCTGTAATATTAAAACAAATACAACTACTGTTCTTATTTAGTCCAGAAAGCCACTGCGCATCCGCTAGGAAAAATATTCTAATTCGGATTTTTTGCACAATCTTACTCAAAAAGGACTCCTTTTAACAAATTTGCATGTTGCCAGGACCAAAAGGTGATCAAAAATTTTTTAAACTTTTTTTTTTGTTTTTTTCCTAAAATTATTTTTTTTGCATGGAAAAGAGTTTTTTTAGGTTTTTTGGATCATTCCAAACAGAAAAGGTCTTTAGTGACTTTTCTCTAAAAATGATAGTTTTTGACATATAAGAGATTAAAAATTGAAAAATTGCGAAATCGGCCATTTTTAACCCTCAAAAACTATGTGAAAAACTGAAAATTTGAATGTTGCCAAGGTCGGTGGATATTCTTTAAACACCGATTGATGAAATCCCGAAGAGTTTTTTGCAATACAGTATTCAAAACTCCTTTGTTTTTTAATTGCTAATCAAGCGTGCGCGACACTATTTTCCACCGACAGTATGGTGCAAATGAAAGGAATAAATTCGTTATATCGTAAACCGGCGACTTTAAGAGGAAACAGTAGCGATCAACAGGTAGCGAAAACGCGTTCCAAGATTGCGGCTGTAATTTTGAATATTTTTTCGAGATATTTGGCACACGTATTCTTCATATAATAAAGAATGGCGGTACAGAGCCCAATTTTAAAAATATATTAATATGTGAAAATTACTCTGTAATTAAGTACAATATTAAAAAAACGAGCCTGTACCGCCATTAAGAAGAACGAAAAAATACACTTTCTTCAAATAAACTTTTTTACCCGATGCCTAGATTTTGTGCCATTTTGGAACTACTAAAATGTTTTATTTCATTAGTAGTTCCAAAATGACACAAAATCTAGGCATCGGATAAAAAAGTTTATTTGAAGAAAGTGTATTTTTTTGTTCTTCTTAATGGCGGTACAGGCTCGTTTTTTTAATATTGTATTTAATTACAGAGTAATTTCCACATATTAATATATTTTTCAAATTGGGCTCTGTACCGCCATTCTTTATTATATTACGAATACGTGTGCCAAATATCTCAAAAAAATATTCAAAACTACAGCCGCAATCTTGGAACGCGTTTTGGCTACCTGTTGATCGCTACTGTATCACCTTGGTCGATTTTTATTTTTAAGTTATGATATTGTGGCATATTATATGGTATACTAGTGACGTCATCCGTCTGGGCGTGATGACGTAATCGATGATTTTTTTTAATGAGAATAGGGGTCGTGTGGTAGCTCATTTGAAAGGTTCTTCAATTCTCTATTCAGTAATGTAAACATTTACATAATTATGTATACAGGGTGTCCTTCTACTTCTTTTTTTGTCAAATAATTTAATTTAATAAAATTTTTTTGGACACCCCGTATAAATAATTATGTAAATGTTTATATTACTAAATAGCGAATTGAAGAACCTTTCAAATGAGCTAGCACACGACCCCTAATCTCATTTAAAAAAATCATCGATTACGTCATCAGGTCCAGATAAATGACGTCACTAGTATACCATATATGCCACAATATCTTAACTTAAAAATAAAAATCGACCTATTTTGGGATTTTTCCTTAAAGTCGCCGGTTTACGAAATAACGAATTTATTCCTTTCATTTGGACCATACTGTCGGTGGAAAATAGTGTCGCGCACGCTTGATTAGCAATTAAAAAACAAAGGAGTTTTGAATATTGTATTGCAAAAAACTGTTCGGGATTTCATCAATCGATGTTTAAAGAATATCTACCTACTTTGGCATCATTCAAATTTTTAGTTTTTCACATAGTTTTTGAGGGTCAAAAATGGCCGATTTCGCAATTTTTCAATTTTTAATCGCTTATATGTCAAAAACTATCATTTTTAGAGAAAAGTCACTAAATACCTGTTCTCTTTGGAATGATCCAAAAAACCTAAAAAAAACTTTTTTCCATGCAAAAAAAATAATTTTAGGAAAAAAACAAAAAAAAAAAACGTTTAAAAACGTCAAACGTTTGACCACCTTTCGGTCCTGGCAACATGCAAATTTGTTAAACGGAGTCCTTTTTGAGTAAGATTGTGCAAAAAATCTGAATTAGAATATTTTTCCTAGCGGATGCGCAGTGGCTTTCTGGACTAATTATTGGTCTGAGGCTATTTCTTTGTGGCATTTATGTAAATTTATATTATAATTGGGAAATAAGCCACAATTTAACTTAAAAAATGATTTATTGACGATTAGACTTCGACATCGGACGTCGTTATCAAAATGAAAAAATACAAAAATTGATAAAGACGCCCGAAGTGGAAGTCGAAACGTCAATAAAATCATTTTTCAAGCTAATTGTGGCTTATTTTCCAATTAGAATAGTAAATTACTGTTTTTATAGTTCATTGACTTAAATAAATTTTGGACAATTATTGTATTCGTAATTACTACGTTTTATCTACATAATAAATCCAGTTTCTCCATTAAAACCTCCAACACACGAAACACGACGAATCGAGTACCTATTATAAATTTAAATTATTTATTCCCAACCAAACTTCAATGATTAGTATGGTTCTCAACATATTCTTTGTTAACTTTAATTACCTACACTACAATATGACACTACCTGGGGTAATGGGATGTATCGGGTAGCTCTGCGGTTACCACAGCAGCTGGTCCCAAATCCGGATAAAATGTGGGGGGCGATTGGCAAGGTTAGCAACCTATCAATCGTACAAACGAATACTGCTCAAAGAAATGTGAAGCCTCAAAATTGGATTAATAATGTAAAGACGACCACCGCAAGAAATAAGAACAAGAGAAAAATATCCAAAACTCAGAAGAGGGTTACCACATTTAACAGATCAGACCGTTCAACACCAGAGAGCAAGAAATAATCCAAGTGATGAAATAGAAACAAATAAACGTATGGAAACCATGGGAAAAGGACAATCAAAATTAGTTGATTGTATACTAATCTACAGTGCAGTGGCAAAACAAAACATGGATAAAGAAGGTGTAGCTTTACTAATACAAAGATACCAAATAAGAAATAAGATGCCAACATCAAATCAACGAGTGTCAAAACGTATTAGAAAAGATTGTCAAAGATACGAATGGAGAACGAAGACCTGAACATCATTGGATTATTGGATCAAAATATTAATTTAGAAAACATAAAGCGATATTTCTTTTTATTCCCCACATGTTTCCCACCTTTAAAAGTATCGGAGTCAAACTGTCACAGGAGAATTTTATAAAATTCACAGTGGCAGTTGCTAAACTCCTCTGATACGTCTAAAGGTGGAAAACTATCAATATAATGTAAATTTATAGGTTTCTATTAATAATTTCCCACCTTTACTAGTTTCATCTCCTTTTATTCCACAACGTATTATGTTTTCCATCTTTTGCGTTATTTTGCCGGTTATTAGTGCACTTATCACTGTATATAGACCAGGGTAATAAGCTAGATATAGACCATGTTCGGGACACTTAAAGATCCAGATAGCTGACTACTTTTTTAGTTATTGTATACCTACAGGATAAAAACCTACCTGTTTCCTGCCTAGAGTTCGCGTCCGTTTTTTAATTATTAACAATTTAGTGCAAAAATCGCGATTTTTTCGATTTTTTGCACCCCATTCAAAAGCTAAATAGTTGACATAAAATTACAAAATTTAATTTTTTAGAACATTAAAAAAACCTTCAAAATGCCGATTTTTGAAAGTTAAAAAGTTAAGTTGTTGCTACGCAAAGTGGAAAATAAGTGAAAATCGTTATTTTTAATAACTTTTACTAAAACTACCTTAGAACTTTAGTGTTTCACTCAAAGTTGGATATTGGGGTATTTAACAAACCGTTATTTGAGACCGATCCATTAATTAGTTTAAGAGTTATCCTAATTGTTTATCCCAAAGACATTTATTTTGCAATAACATAAGACAGAAAATAATGAAAATACGGCAATTCTGAGTATGTCAGATGAAAGTAGAAAACTGATACTATCAAAATGTACTAAAAAACGATAAAAAGATTATCTAATTTAGTCAAAAATCCTAATGCCAAATTTGTGAAATTTTGTAGTTTAAAAACATTTAGAATAACTTTAAAAATATTGTCTCTAGAAAAAGTCCTTTTACATATTAGAAAAGCTGGTATTTTACACAAATTTTTAAAAATGTAGATTAACCGGTGACTAGTCTTGGTAAGTGAAGGGGGAGCTGGGAGCCGACAAATGCATGAGTTCAAAAACTAAAAAAAGCAACTTAAAACTACTATCATTTTCTATATCTCGGGATCTACTGAATATATTTTGATCGTTCTTTTTTTAATTTGTATGTAATTTTTCTGTACATTACAAATATGTAATTTGTCTAGACATTTATTAATTATTAAACAGTCTAATTTGTTTAAACAATTTTTGAAAAAATAATTTTTTCCCAAAAATCCATGATTTTAATCATACTATCCCTATTAATCATAGAGAAAGTTAAGGTATACTTTAATAAATAAATTATCTTCAATAAATAATTATCTAATAAAAATCATTTATTTATTAAAGTGTACTTTAACTTTTTCTGTGATCATTAATGATACTATGATTAAAAAAAATAGATTTTTGTAAAAAAATATTTTTTCAAGAATTGTTTAAACAAATTAGACTGTTTATTAATTAATAAATTTATAAACAAATAGCATATTTGTAATTTACGTAAAAATTACACACCAATTAAAAAAAGAAACATCAAAATCCATTGAGTTGATCCAGAGATACAGCAAATTATATTCGTTTGAAATTGCTTTTTCGGTATTTTAACTCGCTGGATTTGTAGGTTCCCCCTAGTAATCCTTTGCACTACATCTTTTAAAAATCGTAGAGGGTGCTGTGAAGGTATAATGTTTGTGCAAATTTTTTAAGAAAAAATACAAATTCCCTTCTTTAAAATGGCATTAATAAGATTCCTTAATTATTATAAACAAATTAGCTGTGAATAAAAAAAAACATATGGCTAACTTTGTCCCAAATGAGCCCAGGCTAATTTTTCTTATTTCAAAATTCGTGTTAAAACAACGTGTACAAAATTTTAAAAATTTGTCATTAGGATTTTTGACTATGTTAATCATTTTTTTATCTTTATTTAATACATTTTCATACTATCACTCTTTTACTTTCATTTGGCATACTCAGAATTGCTCTATCTTCGTTATTTTCTGTCTTATCTTATTGCAAAATAAAGGTCTCTGGGATAATCAAATAGAATAACTCTTAAACCAATTAATGGATTAATTTGTTTTTGTTTGTTAAGTACCCCAATACCCAACTTTGGGTGAAACACTAAAGTTCTAAGATAATTTTAGTAAAAGTTAATAGTATAGTATAGTTGATCCAAAAGATGGCATAACCCAGACATCCAAAGTGAAAGTTATCCTTCAACACCAAATTGTTCTATATGGTCCACACAATGTCTAGAAAAAGTCACACCATTTTGAGCGTCGGGTTTGGGGGGGAGAGGGGGAGAAATCGGTAAATTCGTAGTTTTTTAAGTTTTTCGCCAATATTTCTAAAACTATGCGGTTTAGCATCAACAACCTTTTATACAAAATTGATCTACATTAAATTTGAAATAAAAAATGCCCTAGGCATAATCTTTCTAAAATGAATGGTTCCAAAGTTACGGAGGTAGTATAGTATAACTGGTCCAAAAAAAGGCCTAACCCAAACATCCAAAGTAAAAGTTTTCCTCCAACGCCAAAATGTTCTATATGGTCCACATATTGTTCAGTAAAAAGTTACACCATTTTGAGCGTCCGGTTTGGGAGGGAGATGGGAGAGAAGCCGGTAAATTAGTAGTTTTTTTTTATGTTTTTCGTCAATATTTCTAAAACTATGCTTTAGCGTAAACAATATTATATACCAAAATGTTCTACATGAAATTTAAAACAAAAAATGTTCTATACATAATTGTTATAAAATCAACGGTTCCAGAGTTACGGAGGGTGAAAAGTCGAGGTTTTCGATACTTTTTAATTTTTTGGGCAATATTTATGATATAACTATACCAAAAACCCAGACATCCAAAGTGAAAGTTATCCTCCAACACCAAATTGTTCTATATGGTCCACATAATGTTCAGAAAAATGTCACACCATTTTGAGCGTCGGGTTTGGGGGGGAGAGGGGGGAGAAATCGGTAAATATAAAAAGTATCGTACACCTCCACTTTTCACCCTCCGTAACTCTGGAACCGTTGATTTTCTAACAATTATGTATAGAACCTTTTTTGTTTTAAATTTTATGTAGAACATTTTTCTATAGAACATTCCTTACGCTAAAGCATAGTTTTAGAAATATTGACGAAAAACTTAAAAAAAACTACTAATTTAACGACTTCTCCCCCATCTCCCCCCCAAACCGGATGCTCAAAATGGTGTAACTTTTTACTGAAAAATATGTGGACCATATAGAACAATTTGGTGTTGGAGGAAAACTTTTACTTTGGATGTCTGGGTTAGGCCTTTTTTGGACCAATTATACTATACTACCTCCGTAACTTTGGAACCGTTCATTTTAGAAGGGTTATGTATAGGGCCTTTTTTATTTCAAATTTAATGTAGATCAATTTTGTGTAGAGGGTTGTTCATGCTAAACCGCTTAGTTTTAGAAATATTGACGAAAAACGTTAAAAACTAGGAATTTGCAAATTTCTCCCCCCTCTCCCCCCCAAACCCGACGCTCAAAATGGTGTGACTTTTTTCTGAACATTATGTGGACCATATAGAACAATTTGGTGTTGGAGGATAACTTTCACTTTGGATGTCTGGGTTTGGGTCTAACTATACCTTACTATAAGTAAAAGTTTAGTTTTGCAGTTTGCGTAGCAACAAATTAACTTTTTAACTTTCAAAAATCGGCATTTTGAAGATTTTTAAATGTTCTAAAAAAGTGAATTTCGTAATTTTATGTCAACTATTTAGTTTTTGAATGGAGTGCAAAAAATCGAAAAAATCGCGATTTTTGCACTAAATTGTTAATAATTAAAAAACGGACGCGAACTCTAGGCAGGAAACAGGTAGGTTTTCTTCCTATAGGTCTACAATAACTAAAAAAGTGGTCAGCTACCTGGATTTTTGAGTGTCCCGAGAAAATCCTTATTACCCTGGACTAATAACAGTATAGTCACAGGTATGGTAAGTGGTAAGTAACTACTTTTTGGTTAGTTGGTAATATAAGTAAATTGGTAACTAACGTACATAAGTACCAACAACTCAATCATATAGAACTGGAAATTATGACTCTTTATAATAAAATTGCAAATTTAGGAAAAAACATCATTATATCATGGATAAAGGGACACGCAGGCATTAGGGGTAACGAAATAGTAGACAGGCTAGCCAAATCCGCCCTAGAAATAGGCGAAGAACTTCCCATGAACTTACTACCCATTTCGGATATTGATATTATTAGTAGACGACACCAAAAAGAAAATTGGCAAAGGTATTATCGAAACACGAGAACTGGTAGTAATTACAAACAAATGCGACCTGAAATTCCCATTAAAAGATGGTTTCATTCTGTATCAAATCGCCATTTCATAAGAGTTATAAATAGATTGAGATGTAACCATGCTCTTACCCCCCTTCATATGTACAGTCTGGGTCTCACAGAGTCACCTAACTGTGAGTGTGGAAAAGAAGGTAATCTACTACATATTCTCCTCGAATGTTCACATCAATCAGTAAATATAAACAAATTTTATGATAATCTTAATATATTAAAAATTCCACTTCCCGTCTACCTGAACAATTTGATTTTTTCTGAAGAGATTAATATATTAAAAACAATTTACGAACATATCAAAAATTGTAAATATAGATTGTAGCAATAAAATTTACCCTGTATTTAAGAAATTTTGTTAAAACAAAGCAGGCATGTTTGTTAAAACAAAACAAACATGTTTGTTTTGTTGTTATTTTGTTTTAAATCCTGTAGATTTAAGTAATTATTGTATATTATAATTGAAAAAAGAAAAGAACAAAAAAAAGAGAAAAAGAAAAAAAAAACAAAAAAAAAATAAAAAATGCAAAAAAAAACAAAAAAAATAAAAAATGCAAAAAAAAACTAAGAAGATGTAAACCTCCGCGAGTATGAATCGGGTTTACGTCTTAGCGTAGTAAAAAAAACAATTTATAAAAAATAACAATAAAAAAATTAATAAAAAAAACAAATTAACAATATAAAAAAAATGCAAAAAAAATACAAAAAAAAATAAAAATTTACAAAAAAAAAAATGAACAACCAAAACAGAGTATTATTTAGATAATAATTGTAGATAATAATGTTAGTTTGTTATGTATTTAGAGTTAGAAATACAGAAAAAATTCCTCTGATTGAAAAATCAAATTTGTTTGTTTTTAAAATAACAAAATGTCTGGCTAATTGGCTCGGCCAAGGCCATCAAATTCACTCAAAAAAAAAAAAGTAAATTGGTTGTTGATCCATGTTCTTTTAACTGTTTTAATATTTTATGCGCCATTGATAGTACATTCTCGTCACGTTGACACAACTTAATAAAGGTGAATTTTTTCAAGGAGGAAAATGTTATCAACTTCCTGTAAAAACTAATACATACAACACACCATTACGTATATACTCCGAAACCATTATGCCTTTAAATTTTTCAATCTGGTACGTGGGCGCAGCCTAACATGGTAAAAATAATGTAATAGTGAGCAGATTGTTTAATATACATCCAGGAAATTTCCTTATAAGAATAATCATGAGGAGATTATGAGGCAATAATGGAACTCATTAATTACATTATAATAACGGTACGGCCTTTCATTAGACGTTTAAAACATTTTCGACAAGACCATATCGCATACATGCATGCTACATGCTTTGAATACACATTTGAAGTTATTTAGAATAGACTCCTTATTTGGATGAAACGTATCTCAGTTTAAAGCTATTAAGCCTTTAAAGTGAAAATGTGTTTCCCCGTTTTTTTGTCATATTATAAATTATTTCTAATGAATATTTTGATATTTAAATGAAAAATAACTAATTTATAAAAATAACTAATAAAATAACTAAAAGAAAAGCCTGGAAATTATTTTCATAATTGTAAGTCCACCGCTAGAAAGCGTAATTGAATATCAAAAATTAAAAAATCGAAATTTTACAAAATTTGCCTAATGAAAGGGCACTGGAAATCCGATTATCGCATTCTTCATAAAATTCTGCGTATATTTTATTTCACAAGTTTAAGTCTACCTGTGCAAATAAGAGGTGGGGGTGAGTGGGAACCTTGTTATGAAAAAATCGCTGTAAGTCCGGTTCTGCTTAATCGATTTTTGAAAACTTGGTCTTGTTGAAAACAGCTCTTTTTCGTCAATGTAATAGTTATAATTTGGAAACAGCCTATTACGTAATATGCCGGCTAGAAAGCGCTATTTATTTTCTTTTTAGAAATCTAGTTTTCTTTGGAAAATATTAAATACAAGTATGTATTTTTTTCCTGTATTACAAAATTAGACCAAATTAGCAACAGAATACCGAAAACCGCATGTCTATACCTTTTATCTATCTCGAGATATCTTAAGAAACGTGTAAATTTATAGTGGAAATATATAGAAGCAAGTAGTGTGCTATGGAAAAAAACAAAGAAACATTTTCCAGATGTCACCATATATAATAAATCAAAACAAAATATGAAAAACTCTACTACTGCGGTGACGTCTTTGGGGATATTTCATTGCATATATTCTAGCCGCAACAGTTGCATTTCTTATGCATTCAAAGAATGTGGCTATCATGTAAAATGCTTCTTAGTTGTAAGAATCATCTTAAATTTCCCTCTGTATAAATTTTATATAAAATTTAATAGAAACAAACCGCAACAAACCATCAATGAACAATTTTTTATGTTTTACTGATTTGACACATAATTTGACACATGATGACTTTTTGAAGTTAATACTTCTAATAGTTCTATTTTTTCCATAACACGCTACTTGTTTCCACTTTGACTTCCTTAACTTAGTTTACCGGTGACAATAACAGTTATGTATTTATCTTAGTTGGGAATAGGATAATTGATATTAAAATATAATGAAATAAAAATTAAAAATTTGTGTAGAAAATCTGACGTTTTTACATTTTCTACGATTCATCGAGAGAAAAGCAAATGCGCGGAGGCAACAATTCATAAAAATTTACATATTAACGCTATTTTTTTGGTATTATTTTAAGTATTAAAATTAGTGTAATATTTAAATAAAAATAAAATTAGACTGTTTAAAATATATTTATTTCGTTAAAATCATAAAAATAGAAGTTTAACTTCTTACTCGCGTACAAAGTACACACACTCTTTTTTTGTTATATTTTATAGTGATATTTGTCTTATTGTTGTTTTGATTCATTATATACGGTGACATCTGGACAATTTTCCTTTGTTTTTTTCCATAGCACACTACGTGCTTCTATATATTTCCACTTATATGACAGCAAAAGTTATGTTTAAAATTTAAACGTTTCTTAAGATATCTCGAGATAGAAAAAAGGTATTGACATGCGGTTTTCGGTATTCTGTTGCTAATTTGGTCTAATTTTGTAATACAGGAAAAAAATACATACTTGTATTTAATATTTTCCAAAGAAAACTAGATTTCTAAAAAGAAAATAAATAGCGCCTCCTAGCCGGCATATTACGTAATAGGCTGTTTCCAAATTATAACTATTACATTGACGAAAAAGAACTGTTTTCAACAAGACCAAGTTTTCAAAAATCGATTAAGCAGAACCGGACTTATAGAGATTTTTTCATATCAAGGTTCCCACTCACCCCCACCTCTTATTTGCACAGGTAGACTTAAACTTGTGAAATAAAATATACGCAGAATTGTATGAAGAATACGATAATCGGATTTCCAGTGCCCTTTCATTAGGCAAATTTTGTAAAATTTCGATTTTTTAATTTTTGATATTTAATTACGCCCTATAGCGGTGGACTTACAATTATGAAAATAATTTCCAGGCTTTTCTCGAGGCAACTTTTGTTATAAAATTTTTTTTCCCAAAGCTGTACTATAAACGGTTCCTGAGATATGGCCGAGCGCCATTCTTATTGGGACACCCGGTACTAGTCGGAGAGATAGAAGCGGATTTTGTGCGTGATAAGTAATATGGAAAAACTATACGGGGATATGTTGAATTAGTTGTGTACATGACTTTCACCAACGGCCGGAAACCAGAGTTGGGGCCGAGGGTAGTTATAAGGGGTCAAAGTCGCGGATTTTGTTATTTTTTTTATGACGCTCATGATCGAGATAGTGCACCAAAATTTGGGAATAAGTAAGTCATGACGTAACTAAGTAAAACCTCTAGGGGCGGAACGCTGCGTGGCTGACAAAGGGGTGGGGGTAGGGGTGAACATAAAAAATATAAAGGGTTTTTTGCGACGTTCGTGATTGAGATAGTGGACCAAAATTTGGAAATAAGCAGATCATGGCATTACTAAGTAAAATCCCCAGAGCCGGAAACCAGAGTTGGGGATGAGGGTAGTTATAAGGGGTCAAAATCGCAGTTTTTATTATTTTTTTTGTGACGCTCATGATCGAGAGAGTGCACCAAATTTTGGGAATAAGTAGGTCATAACGTAACTAAGTAAAATCTCCAGGGGTGGTACGCTGCGTGGCCGACAAAGGGGTGGGGCAGGGGTGAATAGAAAAAATATAAGGGGTTTTTTTGCGACGTTCGTGATTGAGGGAGTACACCAAAATTTGGGAATAAGTAGACCATGACATAACTAAGTAAAATGCTCAGAGCCGGAAACCAGAGTTGGGCATGAGGGTAGTTATAAGTGGTCAAAATCGCCGTTTTTATTATTTTTTTGTGACGCTCATGATCGAGATGTGCACCAAAATTTGGGAATAAGTAGGTCATGAGGTAACTAAGTACAATCTCCAGGGGTGGAACGCTGCGTGGCCGATAAAGGGGTGGGGGTAGGTGTGAATATAAAAAATATAAGGGGTTTTTTGCGACGTGCTAGATTGAGATAGTGCACCAAAATTTGGGAATAAGTAGACCATGACTTAGCTAAGTAAAATCCCCAGAGGCGGAAACCAGAGTTGGGGATGAGGGTAGTTTTAAGGGGTCAAAGTCGCAGTGTGTGTTATTTTTTGTGACCCGGCACAACATTTGTCCCCCACGCAGTGTTCCGCCCCTGGAGATTTTACTTAGTAATGTCATGATCTACTTATTCCCAAATTTTGGTGCACTATCTCGATCACGAACGGCAAAAAAAAAACCCATATATTTTTATACTCACCCCTGCCTACCACCCCTTTGTACCCCAAGCAGCGTTCCGCCCCTGAAGATTTTACTTAGTTAAGTCAAAACCTACTTACTACCAAAGTTTGGTGCAGTATCTCCATCATGAGCGCCACAAAAAAAATAATAAAAACCGCGACTTTTACCCCTTGTAACTACCCTCGTCCGCCACTCTGGTTTCCGCGTCTGGGGATATTACTTAGTTATGTCATGGTCTACTAATTCTCAAATTTTGGTGCACTATTTCAATCACGAACGTCGCAAAAGACCCCTCCATTTTTTTATATTCACCCCTGCCCCACCCCTTTGTCAGCCACGCAGCGTTCCACTCCTGGAGATTTTACTTAGTTACGTCATGACCTACTTATTCCCAAGTTTTGGCGCGCTATCTCGATCATGAGCGTCACAAAAAAAATAATAAAAAACGGAATTTTGACCCCTTATAACTACCTTCCTTCCCGACTCTGGTTTCCGGCTCTGGGGATTTTAATTATTTATGTCATGGTCTACTTATACCCAAATTTTGGTGCACTATCTCAATCACGAACGTCGCAAAAAACCCCTTATATTTTTTATATTCACCCCTACCCCCACCCCTTTGTCGGCCACGCAGCGTTGAGCCCCTAGAGATTTTACTTAGGTAGGTCATGACCTACTTATTCCCAAATTTTGGTCTACTATCTCGATCATGAGCGTCATAAAAAAATAATAAAATCCGCGACTTTGACCCCTTATAACTACCCTCGGCCCCAACTCTGGTTTCCGGCCGTTGGTGAAAGTCATGTACACAACTAAATCAACATATCCCCGTATAGTTTTTCCATATTACTTATCACGCACAAAATCCGCTCCCAGCTCTTAGACTATACAGTGGGGATCGAGTCTATGACTGAAAGAGGAATGAAACGCTCTGGACGATGACGATAAAGATAAAGAAAAGCAAGGAAACCGGTAAAAATCAGAGAACAAAGTGAAAAGAAGGGAGTGGAATGGATATAATAGAAGACAGATCTTGTATCGAACATCACTCATAACGTCTAGGGATGGCGGTTTTTGACAAAACACCGGTTTTCGGTTATACCGGTTTATTTTGCTTACGGTTTAACCTGGCGGTTATAACCGGCCAAAAAAAACGGTTTTTGGAAAAACCGGTTATCGGTTTTTTTAATCCAATAGGTTACAAAGTTACATTTACAATACACTTTAGTTTGCGATACTCCATTCGACTTGATATCAATATGATCAAAATTAGTACTATCGAAATAACATGTATTACTTGTAACACGTTTGTATATTTGTAGAATAGGTACATTTTAACTCATTTAATACTTCCTGTATGAGTGTATCGTTTTGAAAACGTAGCGAAATTCTTGGAGATTCGTATTCGTAATCAGTAATTCGATATTCGTAGTCAGAGCATTATTTTTGGTAATCAGAAAAAGGCATTCACCCACTTTCAATGTCAAGAGTTAAGTGTGAAAAATAGATGATGTTTGCGTCTAATTCAACCAGATCACTTCTTATGTAAATATTATGATTACAAATACCTTTTCAAGGAAATATTATAATAAAATAATTGTTTCTGGCTGATGTGAGATTGCACTTTCAGTTTGCTTCTGTATTTTATAAAATAAAATAAAATTTGAATTATGGTTTTGTTTGGAATAATTACTTGAGAATAATAATTATGATTGGGATCCAAAATAATACCTAACCTAATCCTAATCACCGTAAAAACCTAATAACCAGTTTTTACTTTAAAAAGAAAAAACCGGTTATAACTGGGACAAAAAACAACCGGTGAAACCGGTTACTGCGAAGCAAAAAACCGGTTTTAGGTTTAAACCGGTAGGTTTTTCCCATCCCTAATAACGTCTAACCGAAACGAAACCGCAATTCACGAACATCATCACAACAACATAAGCAGTGGAACACGATGAAGACGATGAAAATAACAGTACAGAAAATCGAAGGTGCAATAAGATTTCTCAAAAATCGAAAAGAGTGCGTACCACAAGGTATACCGAAATAATTACTAAAACGCAGCACAAAAGTATTACGGAAATTATTATGTAGCTTATGATTTCACCTTACTCTATAAAGGACCTGACTTGCTACCGGAGTGGACAAAAGAACATATTAACAACATCTACAAAAAAAGATAGAAAGAATTGTTCAAACTAGAGGGGACTGTGTCTTAAATTCACGCTCAAGACTCTATGGAAATATATAAAAAATAAAATTAAAAAATAGGTGACAGATGTAGAAGAACACACTGACTTTCGTGCTGGCAGATCTATGGTAAGACCAGATATAGGGCGCAGATGTAGGGAGCAAATATATGGACCGCATATTTTTTTACAGTAGATTATTGAGATTATTCCATTTATAGAGATTCTGACCAATAGACCTAGACTGACGAAATGACCTAGAAGAATAAAAATTACAGCGGGAATTTTTTTTATGATTTCCAGTCGTCCAGTATTACATCAGATGCCCTTCGTTGCTACGCAAAAATGAACATTCAGTGAACAGGTGAGCGGGAGAACACCATGAAAAGGTTTAGCAAATATTCAGAGAAGAGATCAATTCGGGGGTACATGCGGTTTCCACCTCTGTGTTGGCCATTAGGCCGTGTGACAGCCATTCATCCAGGACAAGATGTGGTTGTGACTCGCGGAGTGTCAGTGAAAATCTTCTTCTTCTTCTACGGCACTACAGCCCAAATTGAGCCTTGGCCTCCTTTATTTTTTGCTTCCACCCTTGCCTGCCTGTGGCTGCTCTTCTCCATACACGGACTCCTAAAAGGGCTTGTGCGTCGGTGTTTACTGTGTCTTCCCAGAGCTTTCGTGGCTTCCCAACCGGTCTCTTTCCTTGCATTCTAGCATTCAGTGCTCGTTTTGGTAGCCTATCCTCTCCCATTCTGATCACATGTCCGGCCCATTGCAATCTTTGTATTCTAATGAAGTCTGACAGGGGCATTTCCTTATAAAGTTGATAAAGCTCGTTGTTGTATCGACTTCTGAAGATTCCATTTTCCCTCACAGGTCCTAGTATTCTCCTAAGTACTTTCCTTTCGAATGTGTCGAGTTTGTTTTTGGATGTTTCTTTCAGGAGCATGTTATTGGTCGAATTAAGGT
Organism: Diabrotica virgifera virgifera; assembly: GCF_917563875.1. Classification (NCBI taxonomy): domain Eukaryota; kingdom Metazoa; phylum Arthropoda; class Insecta; order Coleoptera; family Chrysomelidae; genus Diabrotica; species Diabrotica virgifera. The sequence continues at coordinate 100,252,983 of NC_065449.1, forward strand.
TTTATAGATTCTCATCTTTGTATTTCGGTGGACACTTTTAGACCGAAATATATGGGAGAGGGCAAAATAAGCTCTGTTTGCCTGCGTTATTCTCTTCCGTATTTCTCCATCTTCTGATCCGTCGGCATATATTTCTACTCCCAGATATGTAAACTTTTCAACCGTTTCAATGTCATCTTCATGTATAGGTGACAAGATGTTGTGGTTGTGACTCGCGTAGAGTCAGTGAAAATAGCCCGAGGAGAATACAAACGCGCGGTTAAGAACATTTCACCACTACCGAACATTTAAATTTTTACTTATATTGAGGATTTTACATTATTTTCATAACATTTTTTAATCTCATTTAAGTATCTCATTTAATTCTTGTATTTTTCATTTATTAATCATTTTGTATATCTACTTTTATATATTTTGTATGAACTTGCATAATTTGTGTAACATATTTGAAATGTATTTCAAGGCGGGGGCCATCTACGCGCCACTCACCAACGATAGCGGCCAAACATAGAAACGTAGATATAGCAGTGACCAACCTGCAAACAGCGTTAGAAGACATCGAGGAATGGAGTATAAAGTGGAAGATAGCCATCAACTCCGAAAAGACGCAAGCGGTACTATATAAGAAAGGAAGACAACAGCCAGAAAAACAACTGACGGTGCAGAACAACCCCATCGAGTGGAAAAATGAAGCTAAATACCTGGGAGCCATCGTGGACAAAGGATTAACCTTCCAAAAACACGTAGAAGCCACAGTCCAGAAGGCCAATATGGCAAGATCAACATTAAGAGGACTCACAGGCAGAAACAGTAAACTAAGACTAAAAACGAGGTTAAGACTAATAAACAGCATAATATTACCGGTATTAACATACGCATCTCTCGCATGGGGACAAGTATGTAAAACTCACAAAAAGAAAATACAAGCGGTTCACAACAGCAGCCTAAGAGAAGTAGCCAGAGTCCCGAAATATGTCGCTGAAAGATTCCTGTTCAGAGAACTACAACAGGTAAGAGTCACCGAAATGATGACAGACAAGGCGAGAGTCAAATTCGCGGAACTAGAGCACCACCCAAGTCCCATACTGCGAGGGATGTTAGGGTATGACGCTTTCCACCGATGGAAGCACAAACGTCCTAAACAACAAATAGTGGAATAAAGTAAAGTAAATAAAAAGAGACATAAAGAGAAAGAGAAAGCAAAGTGATATAGAATATAAATAAGTAATAGTAGATAGTTCGTAGCTCGAAAACACCAAGTGCTGAAGAAACACGTAACCAAAGCGTAGGTCCAACATCACGATCACGTAAAGTCAGCCCTTAGAAAAATAGAAGGCGCAAGCCCCCAAAAAATATAAAAAACAAAAAAAGGCGCAAGCCACCAAAAAAAAACATAAAAAACATAAAAACAAAAAATACTTGAGCACCAAGCCATTGGACTGAGCTTAGTGGGGATTGGTACAATGACTTGGGGCCCAAGCAAGCAATTTTAGTTCCGCGGATAAATAATCAGAAGATAAAGGCATAGAGCGCTTCACGCTGGCCTAGTTTTGAATTCGATTAGGGCACCACATTGGTTTCTTATTACCCAGGATTCCATTGTGAAGAGCATTTGGCTACGATAGTTGTGCCCCCATCGCGCATCAGCGTGCTATGGGGGGAGGGGGAGGGATGGCCTGGGGCATTGGAGCGAGGTGGGGTGATCCCTGATTTCACTCGGGTCAAAACACCTCGCCCAAATGAATTGTTACATCCGAATGTACTTTTTTTCGATAGGGTGAACATCTCCCACAGGTCGGGTTGAATCAAATTGCTTGCTTGCTTGAAAGCCCCAGTGTTCATCCGACTACAGAACAGTTCACATCTTACATTTTGTCACTATTAAACTGCAATAAATAAATAACATTTATAGTGTCCTTTAATAAATTCAGTAAATACAGAACATTACAAGCGTAAGCTACAGTTATACTCTTTCATCTTGGAAGTCTTTTGAAATACTAATACAGTAGAGCGTCGATTATCCGAACTAATTGGGGGACAGAGGTGTTCGGAAAATCGATTTTTTCGGATAATCGAACAGTATTGATATAACAATAGTATTTATCCATATTCGAATGAAAGCCTTATTTACATATCTTTAATGACAAATAGGATAGAGATTAAACAAAAAAGTGCTGTATTTGCAACAAAATGAAGATTTTTAAGCTTTAAAAAATTTCATAGAAAGGACAATACGCTTTCGTTTAGGCATTTTCAATCGAGTTTTTAGACAAGTTGGGAGTTCGGATAAGCGGTCGTTCGGTTGATCGACGTTCGGATAATCGACGTTCTACTGTAGTTTTACTTTATTAAAACAAAACTATTTAACATATTATGACATATTGTGTTACCGTTATCTGAAAATATCGAACGAAATTATTTTAAGATTGTAAAAACGAATTTAGGCCACACTAAAATTGGTTTATTTAAATTTTCATACGGTAAAATGTAAGTAATGATCTAAAGGATTGACTTATTCTTATGCGTCCAGTCTCAAACTTCGTGTTTCTCATCATTAATAAACATTAGAGTTACTCCTTCTCGAGAGACGACTGCCCATGACAAACGCTAATGGTGAATTTGATATATTGAACTTCTTGTAGCGATACACCTGAATTTTATCTCTGGTATTGTACGGCCACATTCCTATTGTATTGTCGTGGGACCTACATAAAGTAAATAAATAGAATCGAAGTTGGTATTGTGTTGATAACGGTTTCTTTCATCGAGTAATATAGATCTATTTGCGTAACTTGATTAGTTTTTGTTGATACTGGAGGTGTTCTTACGTAAGCAGGTGCACTGAATTATTTGATGCTGTGGTGCGTGAAGCGAAAATGATATTCTCACTATTATGTTACATGGTTTTTCTAAGCCGTATAAAATATTTTTCTGATGCCGTTGTGACTATAAATTCTGATTACTATAAGAATTCATGTATATTAAAAATTAATATATTTAGAAGTCGTAAATATAAATATTAAAATCAACTATTTTCAATGGGAAATAAGCCACAATTTTACCAAAAAAATTATTTTATTAACCAATTGTGTCGCAAATTCCTCGGTAGAATGCAGTAGGATGTGGTTACAATGCAATAGAATGAAATAGAAGGTAGGAATGCAATAGAAAGAAAATACCACGATTAGTAAGTCAACAGCATATCGAGTTAGTACAAATTTTATATTTTAGTATTACTTAATGTATATCTATGTATTATTAATATTATTTATAATTTAAACATATTAAAGTCAGAATTTGGTATTAGTTTTTTAAAAGTAAATTAAATGTAAGATCAAATACTTACGATGTCGGGGTAGTATCACGAGGTTTTTTCCTGGTTTTCCCTCGTGATTTACTATGGAATCTCTAACGCGAGAATTTTACTGTCATCGTTGCATTTGGTTGTCTTTTTAAAGACAGATCACATGCTATGATTTTTTTGTGACGGATAAAATTGAGTTGGGATTGATTTCATGTAATCGAATGAACTATCTTTTAGTAAAGTCACAGTATAAAGAGGGACAGTAGAACCACTCTCCGAAAAATTGAAAGTAAAATTTGTAGTCGAGCATGGCGACCGCGCAATGCTGGCAGTCGCTTTTGCCCCACTTTCGCATTGCCATTCGCATAGAAACGTACGGCTTTTAACAGGGAAAACCCGCATCCACCACTGGTGAATTACCAATTGCGTACTGCCGGTATTACTTCCTGAGATCAAAGCGCCGACAGAAGAATGATTTTACTGTGGAACCTCTATATACTGTGGTAAAGCCGTCCCAGGAACGCAACTCATAAATATTGGCGATATCATTTTAAAGTCTTCTACTTTAAAATGTATAATAGGTATACGTCTGAAATGCCAATATAAATGAGTCAGATTAAATAAATTATTAGAAGAATTTTTTTACTTAGCAACAACATTTTTGTTTATTTTAGTAGTATTTTGTATTTTGACAACGAAACCCGATTTGGGTTTCGAAACGCTAATAAAATAATTTTTTTGGTACAATTGTGGCTTATTTCCCATTGAAAATAGTTGATTATAAAAATACCACAAGGAAATAGCTTCAGAACAACATAAATATTAAAACTATAGGGTAGAATATATGTAGTGTCCTTCTAAGACAAGCTTTGAAAAAAAACTTTTCTTTTATTTAATTTGATGGCCTTGTGGAAAAAACATATATGAGTATGTAATTGATACTCACCATTTGTTTGTGGATTTTAGACGTGCCTATGACAGTGTAGACAGAAACGCATTATAAAAAGCCACGCCATGGTAGAATTTAATATCCCAATATACTTAGTGAGGTTGGTGAAAGCAACTCTTAACAGTTGAGTGTAAGGTTAGCCAAGCCGCACACCAAAGAAACATGAAACGAAAAACATGAAACATGAAACGAAAAACATGTTTCATGAAACTAAAACACTGCTAAACAAATCTCAAAATCCGCCTACCAATGAAACGAGTGTGATTCATGCTCATGACACATTTTTATTTTCGGAGAGTTTCATAAATGGCCGGACGTATATTTGTTTAGCAGTGGTTTATTTCCATGAAACGTAATTTACGTTTCATGTTTCTTTGATGTGCGGTCGGGCTAAGAGTGCAGAATGAAATCAAGAACTTTCCAGATACAAACACGACTTCGACTGGGAGATAACCTATCGTGCTTTCTATTCAACATTGCCCTAGAGAAAGCTATTAGAGAATCTGGAATAACAACAAGAGGCAGGGCCTATTTTACCACAAGGCCCGTGAGGCACGTGCCTCGGGCCCGTATTTGAATGGGGCCAGGAAATATCACCAAACAAAACATGTTTATTACAATAACAAAACAAATTTTCAAAATTCTTTCATTTTACCAACAGGAAATGATAAATGATAAATATGAGAGTTATGATTAAGTGGATAGGCGCAAACTTTTGGCTTCAACGCTCTTTAAATGCATTCATTTTTCGAATCCTTAAAAAACTAATTAATATTTAAAAAAAAATTAGACGCAGAATGAAAGATTACATTATTACCGAGGGCCGAATGTCCATTAGAAAAATAAAAAGTTTCTTTTGAATAAGATATGTATTTAAAATTAAAAATCACACTCAATTTTCTCTTTTTTTCACCCCTGTAACTTATTAAAATAAACATTATCGAAGATTTCGGGGACTTTCGGTCCTGGTAGTAACATAATCTTTCATTCTGCGTTTAAATTTTTCAAAAGTACTTATTAGTTTTCTCAGGCTTCGAAAAAAACGAATGCATTTAAATAGCATTGCAGCCGAAAGTTTGCGCCTATCCCCTTAAACAATGTTTAATTGTTTAAATATAAAGTTTATTTATTGTTAATAAAATTTTTATTTTCTTGTGCAACTATATTTCTATTAAATAATTAATACATTTAAAAAAGTTATTATTATGATTAAATTATATTTAGGGGCCCGAAAATTGTGTAGTGCCTCGGGCCTGATTTGAAGTAAAACAGGCTTTGACAAGAGGGACCATTATTAATAGGAGAGTACAAATACTAGTGTATGCAGATGATATAAGGTTTGTTCCAACACGACCGCGAACCGTCACGAAACGGTAACGTTCCTGCGCAGTAAACAAAAACAAAATCCGTTCCAACAAAAATATGATCGTCATCGGATCGTCCTTAAACTGTTCCAACAAGAATTGTGATCTTTCGGTGACGGTTTCGTGATGATCATTTCAGTTATCGGGCAAATGCACGTGCTGGTTGGACTGACTTGCGCACTAGGATTTAATTCTTTAAATTTTTTGAGCCTTACAAATTTTGAGCCTTTTTGCAAATCGAAAGCGGGAATCATGATCGACTAAAAGCACACAAGCTGTCACCAACAAAAATGACAAATGATAATGACAGATAAATCAGTTATCAGTCAGATAACCGTTCCAACATCGGTTTCCAAATTACCGTCATGGGACGATAACTACTGGGCGATACTATTACGAACATGCGCACAACAAACGGTACAAGTAGTTTCGTGACGATTTCTGGACCGTCCAAAAGTTCATGTTGGAACAAACCTATTGGGACCGTGCAAGTTCAGCAAAGCGACACCTATTTCTAGGCTCTGCAACTTTATTCGCACTTTTAATTATATTGGCCAATTATATTAGTCCTGGTTAGTGGATAATTGTCAAGGCCATAGCCCAAAAAAATAGGAAGAAGAAAATAAGATTCAGGTTATGTTATTAAAACAACAATTTTATGTATAGTATTTTTACTACAAAAACGTTATTACGTAGGTCAAAATTTTTGACGTAAGAGAACTGTCAAAACATTAGAATGTGACTTTTCATTATTGCTATGTTTATTATAAACACGGCAATAATGAAAAGTCACATTCTAATGTTTTGACAGTTCTCTTACGTCAAAAATTTTGACCTACGTAATAACGTTTTTGTAGTAAAAATACTATAGTAAATAAAATTAGTTGTTAAAATGCAGTATTCACTGCAAGCAGAATACAATTAATTAAATTTACCTTTATATAATGATTGCATATCATATCAATATTGTGGAGCAACATATAATTTTTACTCTTCAATGACAGTAGATATGAAATGTACGTCAATTTGACAATTTCAATTGACAATATGAATTATTTAAGAAAGTTGCAATATTTCTCCGCTATTTGCGCACGATCGTTTCACGTATCCCTTCCAAGTACTTGCACACTGCGAATAGATATAGCAAGAAGAAAGGAAGGTGAGTGAATGAGGGGAGCAGTCGAAACACATTTATAGCCAGGGACCGGATGAAGTGAGGAGAAGAGGCAGGCCCAGCGCACGATTTAAGGACCACGTGGAAGACGACTTACGAGTGTTAGGAGTGCGAAATTGGAAAACCAAGACGAAGGATAGGAAGAAATGGAAGCTGATTCTGGAACAGGCCAACACACACCATAGACTGTAGAGCCAATGATGATGATGATAACTATAAGGGTTGACCGAGACTACATAAATAAAAAACTAGGGAAAACTCAGAAGAAGTCATGAAGCGTTAATGCAATATATCCGAGACAGAAAAATAAGAGCAAAACGAAATCTAAAGAGCCGGAGATCTAAAGATTTCTTACGCTGGAAAACAAATTCTGGTCACAACCTAAATCAGAGCTTTCTACAATTTACAAATCAAACGGACGATAAATGGATAGACGTGGGGAATCTACGATATGCGTTCCAGGACACGACAATTTATCTAGGTAAAAATCCAACGAATTTGATTCCTTAAGGCACGTATCCACTATGTTCGCGTACCTCTTGCGATCCGCGTTCCCTGTAACTGCTCCAATCGATAAGGTATGCGCTCCTCTACATATAAACCGTCACCGATTGGAGCGCTGAGGTGAAGCGCGTACCGTTGCACGGTCCGGGAGCGCGAACGTATCCACTATGTGGACATAGTGGATACGTGCCTTTATACTCAATTTGTGAGTAAACGAAGGTAAAGATAAATAGACAGTTAAACATTTTTGCAGACACCACCACCATCCGTTTAAACGCATTTCGTCCTCTTGGACTCCTCGCAGAACAATAAGAATTTTTAAGTACAATCTTTCGACACAGAAAAGTAAAAAAATCTTGAGTATAAGCCTAATCGATTTTTATTTTGTAACTTCAAAGGGCTGTAACTTTTTTTATGTGCAGATTTTTTGTACTAAGGTAAGTTAGGTTTAGGCTACGGCTAGACAAGCGACCATTTACAGCGCTGTAAGAGCAGTAAAATGAAGCGCGGATAATGGGTTCTACGGTGAGTGTAGTGGATGGCCAGACTAAGCTGTAAAATATTGCGTATAGCAACATACATAGGATAGGGCCCATTTTTCGCGCTTCATTTTACTGCTCTTACAGCGCTGTAAATTGTCGCTTATCTGGTCGTAGCCTTAATCGAACTATTTAATCGTGATTCAATTTATGACCTACATTTTTGTTACACCCCGTATACCCGACTCGATATGTACAACTAAATAAAAAAAGTCTCATGAGCGAGGTAATAATTTTTTTGCAGTGGGCCTAAAAGACTAAAACTTATGACAATATTTTAAGAAATTTTCATATTAAATGCATTTTTAATACATCTTTGTTTTTAACCGAATACATACTTTGTTTTTATTTATGCCATATTTATTTTCATTGCTAAACCATCCTTTCATGCAAATTTTCTTTACAATGTAGTTTCGAGGTTTCACAGATGCCAGGCATTCTGCGAGACTCATCATCTTTTTTTTATTTAAAACAACAGCTAATGTTTTAATTTAAAACTGCAGCTAATAGGTTTTAATAATAAAGTTAGACATGACAAAAACATGGCAATACAGCTTAAACAATAGTGTTCCTATTGATAAAAGCAATACAATCTTACCTTGAACTTCATATTATATTCATGTTATGGGTTATTGTTAAATAAATATTAACGTGAAAATTATACATAATTATTCAAAATAATTCCCCTACTGGGATAATCAGTAATACTTTGTTTAAAAACTAGTTCACTGGAGGTAACTTTCACTCCCTTTATCTGTTACATGTTTAAAATATGCATTACCTACTTAGACAGTTACTCCGTTATCATTCTCTAATGAGTAAAATAATAAAGTAACGAGACAAGTGAAAAATTAGCATAGTGGCATTTTTAAATTAACAACTATAATTGCGATTTCCTACAATTTCTTCTTCCACAAATTTTTTCGTGCGATGGATATTTTTCGAGATAAGGGAGGAAAATAGTGACTAAGTATAATAATTGAATTGTCTCGTGTATCATTATCACGATATAAATGTACATAAACAAAAATGAAGATAATTATATTTTATACAACTTTTGATTTCTTTGATATTTTTTACTATACAGTAAAACCTCCGTTAACCGAAACATCGTTTAACCGAAACGGCTGACAGTTTCAATAATTTCGTCAATAAAAAGTAAATTTGTATCACAGCACGGAAACAATTCGATGTTAATTTGTCAACATCACCAACACTGTTTTCATATAACTAAAGAACGCAATTAAATATACAACACATTACGAAATCACCTCATAGTAGTTTTTAACACCAACTTTGACAAGAATACTATGTAATTTGATACAAGAAGAATACAAAAAACAATGTAATTTTTAACCGAAATTTTTGTTATCCGAAACGGCTTACTTCCCAATTATCTCGGTTAATGGAGGTTTTACTGTACAACCAACATTTCAAGTCCTACACATAATATGACAAGCCTAACAAGACACAAACGATTAACGAACCCTAGACGCTGCCGTCACAGCAGCAAGCTATAAATAGGAGCGAACCTACGACCTTAAATATTGATTTTAGAAAAAAAATTTAAAAAATGAAACTTAGGTACATAAAATAGAATTGTAGAATAGGGATGTTCACAAAAAATTAAAAAGTCATTTCAAACATGCAAAACGATTAAGAAACACCCTAGGAATAATTGTCCAAAATTTCAGCAAAATTGAAAAAGCCTTTCTATAAAAAATCTTTATTAGAAATCTAGCATTATTTTAAATTTCAAGAACGCTTCTCTATTGGCCTGACGTCACTAGTTGCATACCCCAAGCGCGCGCCATTCTCATAGTGTTACTGTTTACCTGTTTGACGTTTCAGGTCATTTTATTTTGTTCTCTTCTTGTTTTATCAGGGTTAAAGTGGAGTTTTATAGTGAATTTGTTTAGTTTAAAGTGGATAGACTGTTTGTAAGGACATATTTTGGGTTTTACAAAAATAAACAAATAAAATGGAAGAAGGTTTCCAGAAAGCCGATTCGTATAAACTACCGACTGTAGTGTAGATGTAACAATGGTGTATGATTTATTGGCATCTTGTAAAAAAATAAATCTACCACAGCTTTACTGAGTGTATATTCCATATAATTTTCCATGTCTTCTTTAAGCTAAAAAAATAAACGCTTAATACTCCACAAAAAAAATAGAGAAAGTTGTATGCATGCATTGTACGCATGCATATTGTATACATACATTGGCTGGTTATTACTTTACCTTGGTTAGGTGTATTAAAAATATTTTTATTCTTCTTCATGTGCCTTGTCCGTTGGACGTTGGCTATCATCATGGCAATTTTAATTTCATTTGAGGCGTTTCTGAATAACTCCATCGATTTTTGTCCAAATCATTGGCGTCAGTTTTTAAGTCATGAGTGTCTTTTCTTCCGGGTCCGCGTTTGCTCTCTATTTTACCTTGCGTTATCAGTTGAAGTATACGATATTTATCATGCCTCATGATATGACCGAAATATTTAAGATTTCGTTTCTTAATTGTAAAAGAGATTTCCTTTTGTTTTCCCATTCGACGCAATACCTGTACGTTGGTGTGGGTCGCCCAGGATATTTTGAGGATACGTGGGTACACCCACATCTCGAATGCCTCTAGCTTTTTCATTAATGTTTTCAATATTGTCCAGGCCTCTGCGCCATATAGCAAGACCGGAAATAATAACATTTTAGCAGCCGCATTTTTAGTGGGAGAGATATTATGTCGCAATGGGTGAAAATATTTCTCATGCATGTTGTTAAATGTTGCTATGTCCTTTTCAACTTTAGATCTTATTTCGGTTGTTTCGTATTTCGAGTTGACAACTGTTCCAAGGTAAAAAATATTTTTGAACTTGGGTATTATACATTTTCATTTCAACCAATCTTTTCACTAAATTATTAATGATTTTAATATAATATAAAGTCATACCTACATCCACATGTAGTTATTTCAAGGTTTACTTTTACTGTATGTATTATTAGGATCCCGTTTTTAGGAATATCCCAGTTTAAGGAATACAAATTTGAGGTCCCGAAACGTTTTCATTTACTCTTTAAGGGGGTAGGTGCAAAATCTTGGTCCAATGCTATTTAAATTCATTCATTTTTTTCGAATCCTGAGAAAACTAATAAGTATTTTTGAAAAATGTAAATGCAGAAAGAACAATTACATTATTACCAAGGGCCGAAAGTCTCTGGAAAACTTCTATAATGTTTATTTTATTAAGTTAGTTCTTTAAGTTAGTTATGTTAAGTTCTAGCTGCAACAAACCATTTCTTTTTCTGTTTTAAATTGGCTGAAACGGTAATAAAAATCTTGTCAGAACTGTTTTTTGATGTATTTACACACCCAGGAACAAAACACCACTTATTTGGCTTTATTTTTAATAATTAAATACGTAAAAAACTGCGCACATTCAAATACACTGAGTAAATAAGTATGTATACAAAACTAGTCGTCAATCAAAGACGTTACGACTGCTGACGTCACAGACCGTAGCCTCGCTACAGGGTACCGTTTTTCTAGCCTCCAAGAAAATCAACATTATGAACTCATTTATCTTAAAAAATATACATTTTTAAACAGTTTTATGATTGTTACGTTTTTATATACCTTGTAATCTATTGAATTTAACTATATTTAAAAATTAGTGAACATCCCTATTGCAATACATATTATTATGTAAATAATATACTCTCCATTCGTATTATTGTTTTTGACTTTATTTTTTGTTAGATAACGAGATGGAACGAGATATTTGAAGTTAAAAATGAAGCGACACATTTACTTTGACTAATGTAGGTATGTATTAATTGTGTCGGTGATTTTTGGTCAAAAGATTGCATTTATTACGCAAATGAATTTTTAATCGCAACAACAAAAAACATAATGATTAAAAATAACAAATTAAAAACAAACTCGGATCCTACAAAGGACCGTTTTGTTATAATCTAAATAAATAATATTAATAACAATATAATATTAATAATAATAATAGTTTAAATGGATTTTTTGATATATTCGTGTTATTAAAATTGTTTTTTTTTTGTTTAGATTATAATAAAACGGTCCTTTTTAAGACCCCAATTTGTTTTTAAATGTTGAATGCACCTATTCGCTGGTTTAAATGTATTTTTTGATATTTTCGTGTTATTAAAATTGTTTTTTTGTTTAGATTATAATAAAACGGTCCTTTTTAAGACCCCAATTTGTTTTTAAATGTTGAATGCACCTATTCGCTGGTTTAAATGTATTTTTTGATATTTTCGTGTTATTAAAATTGTTTTTTGTTTAGATTATAATAAAACGGTCCTTTTTAAGACCCCAATTTGTTTTTAAATGTTGAATGCACCTATTCGCTGGTTTAAATGTATTTTTTGATATTTTCGTGTTATTAAAATTGTTTTTTTGTTTAGATTATAATAAAACGGTCCTTTTTAAGACCCCAATTTGTTTTTAAATGTTGAATGCACCTATTCGCTGGTTTAAATGTATTTTTTGATATTTTCGTGTTATTAAAATTGTTTTTTGTTTAGATTATAATAAAACGGTCCTTTTTAAGACCCCAATTTGTTTTTAAATGTTGAATGCACCTATTCGTTTTAAGAAATTTCAATAAATAACATTATGTTTTTTGTTATTAGCAATTAAAAATTCATTTGCGTAATAAATGCAATCTTATGACCCAAAAACACCGACACAGTTAATACTTACAATAGTTAAAATAAATGTGTCGCTGTATTTTTAACTTAAAATATCTCGAAAAAAAAATGAATTTATCGTTACGAATGGAAAGTATTTATTTACACAGAAAGTATTGGATAATCGAAAAATTGCACTAAAATAGCAATTCTACCAGTGGCGTAGAATTTGGGAAGGGTCAACCATTCACTTCCTGCCAAATATGACAAGGATATGCTAAATGGTTTTAAAGTACTGGGTACAAATAGTTTTTAAATTTTTAAATAAAACACCCTGTAACTCAGTAAGGAGCCACATTTTATTTAAATGTTTTAGGTTAAATCTTCGTATTTTGTGCAAAGGTTTCCCCAGTTATTATATGGACAATTCTTAATGAAACACCCTGTATATTAAAAAATTATATCAATAGCTCCATTCATGAATTCGTAGCAGCTGTCGCGACCATTTATATCTAAGTTTTTGGTTTGTAAATTACATACTGCATTTTTTACATAAGATGATCATTAACGTTGTTTTTAAATGCATTAAAAAAAAAGTAGAATGTTAATTCTGTAGTTAATTTGATCAATATCATTATTTGATCAAAACAAACTACGTTACAAATTTTCATAAAGTCTAATTATTATGATATTTACTTGTACTCCAGGGAAATAAGGCAAAAATATACCATGTTCGGGACCCTTGACCAGCCAGGTTGCAAATGGGTTTTTTGGGTACTATATACCTAATACATTAGAGCCCCCGCAAACTGCAGACTTTTTAATCGGCCGATAGTTTAGTCGGGTTGGGCTGTCCATGATGGGTAAGCCCATCAAACTTTTTTGTCGGTCGAGACTGAATCGGTGTAATGTGCGTATCTGCATACCTCTCTGTACTGATTAAGAAGCCGACCAAACTATCGGCCGATAAAAAGTTGCAGTCTGCGCGCGCTCTTATAAATACAAAAATGCCCGTCACAGTTCGGACGAGAATTTTAGTTATTAAAAAATAAGTGTCAAACATGGCAGTTTTTTCGTATATAATATCACAAGAGAGAAAATTTTGCCGGCAATATTTTCGACTGGTATGAAAGTTTGTTGCCTGGCAAAATTCGCGAATTAAATTTTGACTTAAATCACGAGACGTCAGTCGAGTGATTTTGTCAAAATTTCATAAGCGAAAATTACCAAAAGGCAACGAACTTGAATGAAACCAGGAGAAAATTTTGCCGGAAATAATTTTCTCTCGAATGATATTCGACAAGACTATTTCACGAGACAATTAATGCACCATATCAACGAAATATAATCTTTATTTATTTTTTATTACCAGACACTTTCGTGACGGATCTGTCATAATTTTGTCGCTGAGAAATCACGTCGCTAAGGAGTTTTGTCAAAGGTAATACCACGAGTCCTCTAAATTTTATCGATAAATTTTTTTGTTTTCACGAAAACTTCTTTATTTGGTAAAATTACGAAAACAAACCGAATGAGAAAATCACGAGTCCGAAGGACGAGTGATTTTATCCATTTCGGTTTGTTTGAGTGATTTTACCCTAAATAAAAAGTTTAAGTATGAAAACGAAAAAATTTATCAAGCAAAATTTAGAGGACGAGTGGTATTTGAAAAGATTATTTTGTGAACCAATAGGTATTACATATTAGTAAATACGGGCATCTGTGAAATATTTTTAAGACAACTAGGATCAATGTCTTAAGTAGGTTATAGATAAATTATTTTTTATTTTTAAATTTAGGGTACCTTAAGTTTTATCAGGGAAGAGACTGTTTTATCAAGGAAGAGGCTGTTTTAGCAGTATTACACTCAATGATTGGCTAGAACGACGCGTGGTGATTGGCTGAAAAAGCAAAAACGTCAGAATTTTACAGGTGAAAAAAATAATCAAAGGTAATACCACGAGTCCTCTAAATTTTATCGATAATTTTTTTTGTTTTCACGAAAACTTCTTTATTTGGTAAAATTACGAAAACAAACCGAATGATAAAATCACGAGTCCGAAGGACGAGTGATTTTATCCATTTCGGTTTGTTTGAGTGATTTTACCCTAAATAAAGAAGTTTAAGTATGAAAACGAAAAAATTTATCAAGCAAAATTTAGAGGACGAGTGGTATTTGAAAAGATTATTTTGTGAACCAATATGTATTACATATTAGTAAATACGCGCATCTGTGAAATATTTTTAAGACAACTAGGATCAATGTCTTAAGTAGGTTATAGATAAATTATTTTTTATTTTTAAATTTAGGGTACCTTAAGTTTTATCAGGGAAGAGACTGTTTTATCAAGGAAGAGTCTGTTTTATCAGTATTACACTCAATGATTGGCTAGAACGACGCGTGGTGATTGGCTGAAAAAGCAAAAACGTCAGAATTTGACAGGTGAAAAAAATAATCAGTAAAACGATGTGTTGCTATGCCGTTTTATCAGTTAAAAACAGTCTAGTGATATAGTCGTTTAAATCGCTACAGGTAAAAATAGGGTAATCAATTATCTTATTTAGAGAATTCATCTTTTAGTAGATGAGCAGAGGATTAAAATGGCAGTTTTTGAATTTTTGGTCTGATCATTTGTTGCTTCGGAAATTGCAAAATAAAACAAAAATTTCGAAAATCAAAAAGTTGCTATAACTTTTGTGAAAATGAACCTAAGATTTTGATATTGCATGAAAAGTTGAGTCAAATAGTTCACATAATGCACAAAACATTTCAGGATAATTCGTCAATTATTTAAATTTTATTTAATTTGTTTAGCCCACAGAGCTTTTTTGTAATGTTATTGCTAAGAAAATAATAATGATTCAGCGATTTTGCGCGTACCACATAAAAGAAATATTTTCATTATTTTTAATAAAAAATCAACAAAAGTTATTTTTACCATTGCAACAATATTTTAATAAAGTAAAGCATTTTTGGATTATAAATAATTTGAATGACTTTGTTAATATTAACTGTAGACTAAATCCACTTTCTTATTTGTAAAGCTAACATTTTTACACAAATTATCGCAAAAAAAATTTCTGCTACATCAGTTAAGGTTAAAGTTAGCCACTCCTTTTTATTTAATTCACAGATACTTTGTTTATAACCATTAAGCAACCTAACTAGGGCCATCTTGAAGTTTAAGGTAGATAGTTTATGTGTAAAAGTTTGAGTAAACTTTGAGCTTCAACTGAGTTTTTATTAAAGCTTTAAAAATGGCGTCATAGCGAAATCGGCTCAGGGTCGGTGGAGGGGAATTATTAAAATCCGTGCACTCAAAAAATGAAATTGATTCTTCACACATATGCTGCGATTAATATCTCCGGAGCTTGTTGATGGATTTTGATCATTATTTTTTTAATTTGTATGTACTCGTAGTCTTGTAGAGTGCGTAATGTAGGTACACATATCCCCACCTAACATTACAAAATATTAGGGGGGAACGAACCTCCCTTATCACTCAGGGATATGAAAAATAGATTACGACCGATTCTCAGACCTACCGAATATACATTTATATAATTTCATAAAAATCGGTCAAGCTGTCTCGGAGGAGTATGGCAATTAACAGTGTGAGAATTT
Source organism: Diabrotica virgifera virgifera (assembly GCF_917563875.1). Classification (NCBI taxonomy): domain Eukaryota; kingdom Metazoa; phylum Arthropoda; class Insecta; order Coleoptera; family Chrysomelidae; genus Diabrotica; species Diabrotica virgifera. The sequence continues at coordinate 100,269,099 of NC_065449.1, forward strand.
TAAACTAGGCAAGACTATTAAAAAATAGGGGTTTGTGATAGAAGGGTGAAAATTAAGGGCTGTATGTATTTTTTAATGCTACATCATATAAAATTAAGGTAGTTAATTTTGCCCAAAAAAATAAAAAAAATGTCAGGAGGCAACCGCACTTATAACTTATGGGCAGGAAAAATAGATTACAGCCTATTCTCAGTCCTACAGAATATACGTATCCTAAAAATCGGTTAGGCCGTTTCGGAGGAGTATGGTAACTAACATTGTTACAGGAGAATTTTATGTACATAGAAGTAACTGTGAATTAAATAAAAAAGAGTGGCCAACTTTGACCGTAATTATAATTGTAAAAATACCAGCTTTTCAAATCCCAACGGAGATTTAGTCTACAGTCAATATTAACAAAGTTACTCAAATTATTTATAAGCCAAAAATGACATCACTTTAGTAAAATGTTTTCGGAATAATAAAAATGACTTTTTACCGATTATACAGGGTGTTAGTAAATAAGTATGAAAAATTTTAAGGGCTAATTCTACATGAAAAATTAATACCAGTTTGTTCTATAAACATATGTCCGCAAATGCTTAGTTTCGGAGATACGGGGTGTTGAAATTTTTATTTCAAACTGCTAATTTATTTATTGCTCTAAGACCAGTTGAGCTATGAAAATGAAATTTGGTGAGTTTTAGGAAGTAGCTATTACGAATTTTTTGACATACAATTTAGAATTTTGTATTCATCATTGGCGCGCCTACGGGCAATGGTCTGAATTATTTTAAGAAAAAAATAGTACGCCACTGAGATATTTCGAATTAAAAATTATTTTTATATTCCACGTCTAATTTATGATAAAAAACCTTTCTTGCCTTTTTTTCATATGATGCATCGTTTTTATGCAGAAAAATAAAACATTTTGGCGCGTATTTTTCATTTCTTAATACACCATCAAGAACTATCCAATATAATAATACTAAACTAGAACAATAACAGAAAATATTACTAATAAGATTTCAATTAGGTGCAAAGCTGCAAGAAATGTTTAAAATGATCTCCTTTGCAGATAACAGAAGAATTTTATATTCATCATTGGCGCGCGTACGGGTAATGGTCTGAATTTTTTGAAGAAAAAAATAGTACGCCACTGAGATATGTCAAACTAAAAATCATTTTTGAATTTCTCGTTCAGTTGACGACAAAAAATCTTTCTTTCCTTTTTTTTTTACACGAGGCGCCGTTTTTATACAAAAAAATAAAACACCTTAATTACCAAGTATTTGAGGTAGTTTCCATATGCATAGAAACTTAGTTCAAATACTTTGTAAACGTTAAGAAGTTTAATTTTTTTTGCATAAAAACGGCGCCGCATATGAAAAAAAGGCAAGAAATATTTTTTGTCGCCAATTGAACGAGGAATTCAAAAATGATTTTTAGTTTGACATATCTCAGTGGCGTACTATTTTTTTCTTCAAAAAATTCAGACCATTACCCGTACGCGCGCCAATGATGAATATAAAATTCTTCTGTTACCTGTAAAGGAGATCATTTTAAACATTTCGTGCAGCTTTGCACCTAGTTGAAATGGTAGTAGTAATATTTTCTGTTATTGTTCTAGTTTAGTATTATTATATTGGATAGTTCTTGATGATGTATTAAGAAATGAAAAATATGCGCCAAGATGTTTTATTTTTCTGCATAAAAACCGTGCATCATATGAAAAAAAGGAAAGAAAGATTTTTTTATCATAAATTAGACGTGGAATTTAAAAATAATTTCTAATTCGAAATATCTCAGTGGCGTACTATTTTTTTCTTTAAAATAATTCAGACCATTGCCCGTAGGCGCGCCAATGATAAATACAAAATTCTTAATTGTATGTCATAAAATTCGTAATAACTATCTCCTAAAACTCACCAAATTTCATTTTCATAGCTCCACTGGTCTTAGAGCAATAAATAAATTGGCAGTTTGAAATAAAAATTTCAACACCCCGTATCTCCGAAACTAAGCATTTGCGGACATATGTTTATAGAGCAAACTGGCATTAATTTTTCATGTAGAATTAGCTCTTAAAATTCTTCATACTTATTTACTAACACCCTGTATATCGATTTTTAAACGTGCACGTTAAAAATTATTATTTTCTGAGCAATAACATTGCGAAAATTTGGCATGGCTCTTTGGGATATAAACAAATTGAATAAAATTTAAAGTAATTTAAAGTCTGAAAATTTTTGTGTATTATATAAACTGTTTGACTCTACTTTTCATGCAATATCAAAGTCTTAAGTTTGTTTTCGCAAAAGTTATAGCAAATTTTTGATTTTCGAAATGTTAGTCTTAGTTCGTAATTTCCGAAGCAAAAAATGATCGGACCAAAATTCAAAAACTGCCATGTTAAACCTTTGCTTATCTTGTAAAATATGAATTCTCCAAATGAAATATTTAATTACCCTATTGTTACCTGTAGCGATTTAATCGAAAAAACTACCATTTTTGATACTTATTTGTTAATAACTAAAATCCTCGTCCTAACTGTGACGGGCATTTTTGTATTTATAATGTATTTATTTGCAACCTGGCTGGTCAAGTGTCCCGACAAAAACCTCATTTCTCTGAACCATTGTATATATTGTGAACATTCTTCAAAGGCTTCATTCAATCAGTCGGCACAATTAACAACATACATAATAACATCAAGGTGAAAAAACTTATCTACATATCCCAAGTCACTAGTAGTTTATCGACTATTATTTTTTTTACATTTTTAACATACCAACCCGTTAACCATCGCATAAGATTTACATACAGGTACATATAACTATTTATGTAATTTATGTAAGTGTCTAAAAACCGAGTTGCCTCACAGTCTAGTAATTGAATATAGGAATTAAAAACATCTAATTTAAACACGAAACCTTTGGTAAACCATTAATTTAGCATCGTTAATAAGGAACAGAATAGCCCAGGAAATAGAAGCTTAAATAATTACATCACCTCATAAAAGGACTAAATTAATGCTTCTCTTAGGTGTTATAAAGTCACCTAATAAAATAGCCAGAGCCAAAGCTAATAAAATAGCCAAACAGAGAGCAAAGAAAGTAAGTGATTTTAATCAAATTAGATGTATCCGATATGAAAATAATAAAATACTTATTTACGAAAATAATGCCCAGAAGAGATAGAAAAAGTACTTCGGCAGTCTATTAAATGAAGAAAGTAACAGAAAATCAGTTGAGTTAACGGATACAGTAACAGCAATGGTCACCAAAATAACAAATGAGGAAATGGTTCAAGTACTTCAAAAATAAAGAAAGGCAAAACAGTTGGACCAGATGATATTTCTGGGGAGGTGTGAAGAGCATTAGAAGTGACAGGAGCAAATTGGCAAACAGGTTTTTTCAATATAATAATGGAAGTTGGACAAATGCCAGACGAGTGTAGAAGCAGTATACTAGTGCCTGTTTACAAAAATAATGGAGTTATACAACAATGCACAAACTACAGGACCATACAACTACTTAGTCACATTATGAAAATATGGAAAAGAGTAGTACTAGTCGAGGAAATTAAGCATTTTGGCTCGCAATTTTTTCGTCCAGCATGGATTTACTTGAAATTTTCACAGAAGGTAGGGAATAGTCCAAGGATCATTTTCTATATCATGCCGCTGTGCGCTAAAATCTTGGGGTGGTTGCCACCCCATATCGGGGGTGGGAATTTTTTATTAAATGTTAACCATGTAAATCGATGTAAAACGTAATTCTAAGAAATAAATGTTTTTAACATTTTTTTCGTAAAACTAATATTTTTCGAGTTATTCGCGGTTGAATGAAAGTAAGTTTTTCAACGAAAAAATCCACTTTTTTAGAGTTTTTTGAGAATAACTCCTAAAATACGCATTTAATCAAAAAAACTGTAGCTATCGAAATTTTGTCGTTTAGTAACACAAACCAAATTATGTTTCTATAATATTTTTATGACCAATACAAACCGAGATACGGCATGTTAAAGGCTTTTTTCGTCAAATGTATAATTTGAAATATTAAAAGCCAAATAACGGGAAAACTTTGCATTTTCAAGGAAAACTTAGATAATCTTTTTTCAAGGATACAATTAGACCTTTCAAAGTAAGAAAACAAAAAGTTTCTAGCATAAAAATTGAGTGACTTATGATCAAAAAAAGGTCGGTACCTGCTTTTCTTTATAAAAAAATCAGTGAAAACAACCCCCTAACTACTCTCCTAATTAAAAGTTGGTCTTTACCTTTCTGTAATTCCTTTTATATTTGTATTTTCGATACACCGAAGAAGTTTGACCTAATTAAAAGGCCTAATTTTAGAAAAATTGGAGTTTAAAGAAAAATTAATTTATTGCAATTTCGTATTTTTCACCACTTTCTTCAAAATATCTCCGAAAATACTAGATACGAAAAAAATTATAGACTACTAAACTGTAGCTTTTTTCTTAACTAAAATTTCCTTGGACGTAGATTTTAATTACAGTGAATAGTTAGAGAGATATAGCTGTTTAAAACCTTTATTTACGAGCAAACAACCACTTATTGAGCCTTTTAAACCCACCCCAATTAAAAACTAAGGGATCTTACGGAATTTTATTTACACAGTCTTATAGCTCCTCAAAAATCCTACAAAATCATTTTTGAGAAAACTTTTTATCGCCAAAAACAAAGGAGCTATGTTTATAAAACGAATTTTTTTTAGAAAAATTCGAATAGTCCGCTTATACGCTGTGAGCTCGTACGTAGAGGGGATATTTACAAATTCGCGAGCGCCAGTAGTGACAAGTCTGTAAACCTTTACCGGAAATTTGACATAAATGTCAAAGTGATTAATTTAAAATTAAAATTAAAAACATTAATTATAAAAAATATTAGTTGGTCAAAACTGTGGTATATATTTTTACCTTAAATATACTTACGTTTTAAATACTGAATTTAAGTTTTTTTAATGTTCCGTAATATGTAATTATAAATTAATCTATTAATCTTAGCGCCATCTACACGATAATTGTGAAAGTATCCAAAGTAAGAAAATTATATTTTATCAATAGAACGTCAAAATAATTAGCAAAATCTTAAAAAAATCGATTAAAATTTAATTACTTTTTTGCGTTGTAAATATTAAGCGATAACAATTAAACAATAAATTTAAAAATTACCGGCGAAAGTTGAATTAGTAGTCCGCTAGGAGCGACACCAGCGAAGCTCAGAGCGTATAGAGCAGGGGTTCCCAAACAGGGGGGCGCGCCCTCTGGGGGGCGTGAGGACATATCAGGGGGGGCGCGAGACAAGTTGAACATTAAATTAAATTTAGTTATTTTTCTAAAATTCAAAATTAACCGTCTGTTAGACTGTGTCTGGTAACGCAGAGTAAGCAAAAGTTATCTCAAATACCTCTTTTTGACAACACTGTGAAACGCCGCATTGATGATATGACCGAAGACATACAAAACCAGGTAGTTGATGCAGTAAAATAATCGCTATGTTTTGCTATTCAGCTAGACGAGAGTACTGACATAGCACAATGTTCTCAGTTAATTGTTTATGTTCGGTATATTCAAAACAAAATAATGAAAGACGAGCTACTCTTTTCTACAGAGTTGGAGACTGGAGACCACGACAAAAGCTATTAATGTTATGAAAGTGTGAGAGGTTTTTGACAAACATGAACTCTCTTTGCAAAAACTGATCAGTTTATATGTACAGATGGCGCACCTTCAATGCTTGGTTTTCGCTCAGGCTATTTGCAATTAGTAATAGAGAAAAATGGTGATGTGATTGGGATACATTGTTTTATACATCGACAAGCCTTGGCAGCAAAAACCCTTCCAAATGAACTTATGGCTGTCTTAAAGTTGTGTATTAAAGTAGTGAAGTACCTACATAAAAAAAACAGTGCGTTGAATACTCGACTGTTTAAAACTCTTTGTGAAGATTTAGAAAGTAATCCCAAAACACTGCTACTTCATACAGAAGTACGATGGCTCTCAAAAGGAAACATGTTGGCAAGATTATTTGACCTTTGAGATGAAGTAATCACCTTGGAACATCAAAAGCAAAATGAGCTAAACATGGCCTTTAAAAAACATTGTACCCAAGTAATATTGGCTTATTTGTCAGACATCTTTGACTCTTTGAACAGCCTTAACCTAAAACTGCAGGGTAGAGACTCAAATATAGTGGTTACTCATTGTGATGGAGGCTTAATTACTCAACTTTGGAGGCGTAAAATATCAGCAAACTCCTGACATTATTCAAATTTTTCTAAAGTAGAGCCAATCTCAGAAGAAACACGCTTCAAGGACATTTATGAAGGATCAAGTTTGAAAATCCAAATATCAAACCATTTGAAGAGCCTAATTGAAGAGTTCCAGAAATACTTCCCAAACACTTGTGACAATTTTATTTACAGAATGTCAACTGATCCATTCCATGTCAACATAGACTCCCTGCCTGAATCACTTCAAGAAGGTGCTTTGCAAATAAATCCAAATTATTTTTTGCATGATTCCTCTGCCAAATAATTTGTTATAATTGACAAACCTTCATTTTGGTTAAAATATTTCACGGGAGGCGTGTACGGGAAGTGTACACGGGAGTGTATCATGGGAAGCTCTTCATTTATATTTGCCTTTTTCAAGTAACTGTGCGATTTTCAACACTTGTGGCAATTAAAACAAAGTATCGGAATAAACTTGATGTTGCTAGTGACTTGTGCTGTGCACTTACTAAAACTCAGCCACGAATAGGCATACTAGTAAATAAAACGCAAACACATCCATCTCACTAAACAACCTAATCTATTTTTCTTTTATTAATAATTTTTGTATTTTATGGAAACTGATATTGTTGTATCTTATGGCAGAATAAATAAATGTTTTGTTTTGTTCCTATTTAGGCGAATACAATTTATTGTAAAGGAGGGGGGGGGGGCGCGAGAAGCTTTCATTTCAACAAAAGGGGGCGTGGTACAAAAAAGTTTGGGAACCCCTGGTATAGAGCATTTTCAATGTATATAATAATGGTATATAATACCACAGAACTAGTTCGTATACTGGAAGATGACTAAAAAACTATTTATATTTTTTGTATTTGTACATATTTGTAAATTCGCATTTTTGTGTAAAAATAAATGTTTTTGTAATTATTTAATTCTACTTTTTTTCTGTATAGATCTATTAAATTATCTACTTATAAAAATTGTAATGTAATTAAGGGTGGTTTTTAAGGGTTGAAATATGATATTATATCCTTTAGCATAAAACAATCATTATTTAACCAATCAAAACCAAATTTTACTCATATTAAAGTTTACAATGTTTGTATATAATTTTTGATAATAAGGGGTAGTTTACACCCCTAAAAATAATCAACGCCCTTGAGCATAATATAGAATATGAAGTACAGGGTTAGATGATCCTAATCTCAAATTTTTATGTAAATCGATGCAAGCCGAAATTATTCTTCTAGGACAAGTCAAAATTTTATAAATAGCTCCAAAAGGGGTGGTTGTAAGGGTTGAAATATTATATTATATCTTAAAACATAAAACAATCATTATGTAACTAATAAGAACCAAATGTTGACAATATTAAAGTTTAAAATGTTATTTTATAATTTTTTACATTTAGGGATAGTTTTCACCATTAAAAAACCAAAAGCGTACAACGGCTTAATATAGAAAATAAACTAGAGGGTGAAGTGAGTCTAATCCCAAATTTTTGTACTAATCGATGCTGGACGAATAAATTGCGAGGTTTTACCATTTTTTCAGTTTCATTTCCTCGACTATACCTAATTGATAGACGGATGCGCGAAGAAACCGAAATATCGGATAATCAATTTGGCTTTATGTAGGGCAGATCAACCACAGATGAAATTTTCGTTATACAGCAGTTGAAGATACAGGAATAAAGAAACAAACGCTCATATGGTATTCATTGATCTTGAGAAAGCATATGATACAGTTCCTCGAGAGATTCTGCGGTGGACACTAAATAAGAAAGGAGTTTCCGATGAATATGTAAATATTGTGAGAGATATATAGAGAGTAACAACTAGTGCAAGGCAGGGGTGGGAAAGACTGATAAATTTCATGTAAAGTAGGATTGCACCAAGGCTCGGGGCTTAGTCCTTATTTATTCTCATTAGTTTTAGATCAGATAACAGGGAAACTGCAAGGTAACATTTCTTGGTGCTTCATGTATGCTGATGATGAAAGAAAAAGGTTTAAAACTTGGTAAGACAAAGACACAGTATTTGGAATGTTCGTTTAAAGATGCATTTAAAGGTTTAAAAAAAATAAAGATCCATGCAATATAATTAGGATTGGATGGATGAACTGGAAGGAAACGAGTGGTGTGCTGTGTGACAGAAAAGTTCCAATGAAGTTGTAGGAAACATTCTATAAAACAGCCAAAGACCGGCTATGATGTACAGAACTGAATGTTACGCAGTTAAAAAGAAAGGAGAACAACGAATGCATGTGGCGGAAATGAGAATGCTTAGATGGATAAGTGGAGTAACAAAAAAGGATAAGATTACATGTCGGTATAGGGGATTATTGTTGATATGACCCAAGATAGAAACTTATGAAGAAAAGCAATTAGGAAAGCCAACCCCTCATACGGGTAATGGCACAGAGAATGATGATGCAATAGGTGTTATAAGAGTTTGGTAGTACAGAGAATTACAAAATGCAGTTTTGAACGTCTTTATAAAAATGCGAAATACGATTAATCCTGTATATCTTTATAATTTGAGGATTTCACTGCCTAACAGTTCGAAGTGTGTAAGAAATCGAAAGAAGTAAACACAAAAAACAAACTAAGTTATCAATCGAAGTAGCACAGAAAACGACAATACATATCGTTCCCATATCACCAGATTGACAACAGGTGGAATACTTTCTTTGGTTACACCTCCTGAGATTTTCAAAATTTATAAATCAAACAGGATGCCGAGGAAATTAAGATGAGATAATTTTAAATAATTCACAACTCATCTGCCCAGCGTGGTAAAAGTTCCAACAAGAAAGATTCCTTAATACTCCTACAAAAGAGTAAATGAATTAAAAATGTATAAACATTTTCAATTTCTTTGCAACACGAAAATGCAGCAACTGGCATTTTCGTGTTGCAAAGAAATTGAAAATGTTTATACACTTTTAAACACAAAAAACTCTAGAACGACTAGCAAGGAATGAAACAATCCAAAATACTTCTAGTGAACCGCAACTATAAATAATTTAAAGATTACATTAGTTTGCAAAAAAGGACTAAGTGTTGTAACAATGTCAATAACAAACCAATGTCGATTGGAAAAGCACTTGAATCCTGGTAGGAATAGAACTGCGTGAGCTTCTCTAATCACTAAAGACCATTGGGGTGAAAGCGCATAAAAAGGGATACACAATAGGTTTTAAGGTCGTAATACAATTTTTTCCCTAAAGGTAGTAACAATACCCAGTACTTTCCCGCTTTATTCCTATAGTAATTGCTACAGATTCTATTAGACAATGTGTCATTTGCAAGAAAACTCTGTTAAATAGTTATTTGTCATTCTATAAGCTTAAAAACACCTTGAAAAGTGGAGGTGGAAAAACACTGCGCACAACATAAAATCCCATTAGCTGTCTTAGTTTTCTGTTAGCTGTCTCAGACTTAGAATTCCTGTTAAATTGCAGGATAAGTCAAGCAATCGCTATCGCAGAAACTTTTATTAAGCCAGACATGGCAAGAATAGTTGGCTGTCTACTCGCAGAACATGTAGCCAAAAAAATGCAACATTTAAATGTTTCAACAAAAATATATCCGATCAGATCCCTAAGATCACTCCGACATACTGAAATAGTTGACATTCCAGAAGAAAATTTTTAGCAAGGATATTTGAACTAAGTGACGGGCTTAAGCGTTCCTGACAGGAAAACCAATTTTTAGGTAGTAAATCGTGTTAAACTATTGCAAAACGAGCAATTGCTAATGAAATAGGATTATCTGGCTGATGTACTTGATAAATTCCATTAAGTGATCAAGTAAATGCAAAAGAAACAAACAATCAGTTCATAGTGAGAGATAATTTATCATATCACCTTCCAAAAGTTCATTTGGTGGTCAAATTAAAACCAAAAAATCTATTACACAGAACGTAAGGTGCCTTTAGGCGATTAATATATAAGCGGGTTTCCCTAAAAGAATGTTAATTATTTAATGCTCCACAACCGAAAAAAATGAACTAATTACAATCAACCTGACAAGAAACATTTCAAATCTTTCAAACCCAACTATAGTGTAGGAAACAGAGGTTGAACCTTGCAAAATGGACACAAGTCCGGTTTTATTTTTTTTCTGACATATCAAGGGGTGCTTATTATAAGACTAACTTTTTCTGAAAAAATTTCGCCCCGGAACCCCCCTTTTCACCCCTTTAAAGGGGGTAATTTGTGGTTTTTGCGGAACGTAGCCCTTCCTGTACCTTTTACAAAAAATTTCTTTTATAGAAATATGAAGAGGACTATATTTTCTACGACTTATTTCTGACAGCATCTCTCTATCATCCACCGTTTCGCAAGGGTGGCGCCCCAAAGTTGACAAGTTTTTAAAAAAGATGTTTTTAAAAAAAATATATTTTTCCCTAACTGCAACGGAAATTAAAAAGAAATTCTGCGAAAATTATTCACAAATACATGATTGATTTTTTGGTATAGTCTGTTCGCTAAACTCAGACGCAACTTTCTAGATGTTTTAGTCGGTAATTTTGCCAATTTTAGTAAAATTGGCAAAAAATAATTACTAAATAGTTAATAATCACTAAGTAGTTAGTAATTTTGCCAATTTTTGCAAAATTGGCAAAAAACAAAAAAATTATCGACTAAAATATCTAGCCAGTTGCGTCTGAGTTTAGCGAACCGACTATATAGGTTTTACTTAAGGATAATTGCCCTTTTTTTAATTACAGGGTGTTACATTTTAAAAAACCCCTTTTTATACCATCTGAACCGTTTATGCTAGAGTAAAAAGACTTTCAGCGATTACCCATGTACTGGTGTTATTTACAAATTTGTATAATGCACCCCCACTTTTTCCCCGAAACCACCCAAAAAAAAAAGAAGAATTAATAAATAAAGTGATTTTCTTGGAATCCTTCACACACAATGCCCTTCATTAATATGCTTCATATATCATTTTGTGCACGGTATTATTACCCATGCATGGACACTAAAAGCGATTTCCTAGTAGCCAAAAAAAATAAATAAAATGGGGGGTTAAAAATTTTTTTTGTTTTTTGCTTTTTGATCCATATGGGCATATGCTTCATCAATAGTGCTTTTCAAAAATATATATGGTTATTGCAACATCCCTGCGGAAACCACCCCTATCCTTGAAAATATACTGCAGAAACTACCCCTATACCTTGGCGAGCATGTTTTTACGATTTTCTCATTACCTATTCATTTTTTTTAAACAAAACTTGTACAAGGTTAAAGACCACTATTTACTCTAAAAATTAGGTCCTATTCATTTTTTTCGTTTAAGCAACGGTTACGGCACAGTGGCGCCGTAAACCTCATATATGCTTTGGCGGGCTCCAGTTTTTGTTTTTTTTTTCGTCATCTGTTCGTTTTATTGATAAAGTACTTATGTAAAATAAAACAACACAGTGTAACCTACAAATCATGACCTATGCACATTTTACATACTTTGCTCCCCAAAGCCACAGTGGTGGCCCAAAATAATTTTTTTTATATTTTCGCCACCTACACGCATTTTATTGCGTTAATGCTACCTTAATAGCACAATATTCACCCCTAAGTGGTCGCTAAGCAGTGGCGGATCCAGGGAGGGGTGATCACCCCCACCTCTCTCAAACCAAAGTGATATTATATTTGAAGATTATAAAAATATTCATTTATTTTTATAGAAAAACTTATATTATATTAATACTATTTTTATAAGAATGACTTTTTATGCTTTAGCGACAGTGGCGGATCCAGCATCGTTAAGAGGGGGGTGCCAATTGGTTAAATTTCTATAAAAATAAATGAATATTTTTATAATATTTGAATATAATATCACTTGGTTTGAGAGGGGGGAGGTGATCACCCCCATCACCCCTCCCTGGATCCGCCACTGCTTAGCGACCACCTAAGGGTAAATATTGTGCTATTAAGGAAGCATTAATGCAATAAAATGCATGTAGGTGGCGAAAATATGCAAAAATTTATTTTGGGCCACCACTGTGGCTTTGGGGAGCAAATAATGTAAAATGTGCATAAGTCATAATTTGTAGGTTATACTGTGTTGTTTTATTTTACATAAGTACTTTATCAATAAAACGAACAGATGACGAAAAAAAAACAAAAACTGGAGCCCGCCAAAGCATATATGAGGTTTACGGCGCCACTGTGCCGTAACGGTTGCTTATACGAAAAAAATGAATAGGACATAATTTTTAGAGTAAATAGTGGTCTTTAACCTTGTATAAGTTTTGTTTAAAAAGAATACATAGGTAATGAGAAAATCGTAAAAACATGCTCGCCAAGGGATAGGGGTAGTTTCTGCAGTATATTTTCAAGGATAGGGGTGGTTTCCGCAGAGATGTTGCAATAACCATATATATTTTTGAAAAGCACTATTAATGAAGCATATGCCCATATGGATCAAAAAGCAAAAAACAGAAAAAAATTTCAACCCCCCATTTTATTTATTTTTTTTTTGCTACAGGGGTTGCACTAGGAAATCGCTTTTGGTGTCCATGCATGGGTAATAATAACGTGCACAAAATGATATATGAAGCATATTAATAGAGGGCATTGTGTGTGAAGGATTCCAAGAAAATCAATTTATTTATTAATTCTTCTTTTTTTTTGGGTGGTTCCGGGGAAAAAATGGGGGTGCATTATACAAATTTGTAAATAGCACCAATACATGGGTAATCGCTGAAAGCCTTTTTACTCTAGCATAAACGGTTCAGATGGTATAAAAAGAGGTTTTTTAAAATGTAACACCCTGTAATTAAAAAAAGGGCAATTACCCTTAAGTGAAACCTATACCAAAAAATCAGTCAATTATTTTTTAATAATTGCCGCAGGATTTCTTCTTAATTTCCGTTACAGTTAGGGAAAAATATATATTTTTTAAAAACATCTTTTTTAAAAACTTGTCAAATTTATGGCGCCACCCCCGCTAAACGGTGGATGATAGAGAGATGCTGTCGGAAATAAATCGTAGAAAATATAGTCCTCTTCATATTTCTATAAAAGAAATTTTTTGTAAAAGGTACAGGAAGGGCTACGTTCCGCAAAAACCACAAATAACCCCCTTTAAAGGGGTGAAAAGGGAGGTTCCGGGGCGAAATTTTTTCAGAAAAAGTTAGTCTTATAATAAGCACCCCTTGATATACCAGAAAAAAAATAAAACCGGACTTGTGTCTATTTTGCAAGGTTCAACCTTTGTTTCCTACACTACTAGTGATTAAAAGATTAAGAGCGTATTTATTATCGAAAAAGTCTAAAATACTGAGAGTTTATGCACAAAGTTCATTTATACCGGGCTTATTAGTGAGGGTGCAGGCTAACACACAAAGCTTACCATTATTTTGCGAAAGAAACTACAATGAGGTTGAAAGGCGATCTTTTTACTTCGCGGGTATAGGGATTCTGCTTTATCAAAATCACTGTATAATATTATAATACGGTGCACTTTTAGGCTATTAGGACGTCACACTTGTTTTCCTTATTTTGAGAGGCGAGATACACTTTAGAAAGCAGAACTTTGCAATTCTTTACGCTAAACCAGCTTTACTTTGCAACCATATTATGTCCCTTTTATTTTTATGCCTAAAAGATTGAAAATGATATTCATAAAAATGCAAACTACACTGACCGGCACAAAAAACGGCCACCCCACAAAATGGGTAATTTTTGATGTCTTGAATTTCCTAAAGCTGTTGTCCGATTTAAGTGATTTTTTTTTATATTTTATAGCCTTATCTTTTAACAATATTGCTGTAATAAAATTGTTGCTAGACAGGTAAATTATCATTGTATACCGGGTGTACCAATCAAACTGTGTTTTATTCTCAAAGTTCACCACACCCTGTGGAATATTCTATCATTTATAAAATATTGAAATTAAAACCCAACTATAGCCTCAGGTTTTCTTAACATTCTGTTTTTTTTTATTCATTCGCTTATGTTGAATAATAAAAAATTTAGGTACTTTAACAACTAGCCATGTTCTTCAGGGTGTTTCTAAATAAGTGCGACAAATTTTAAGGAATAATTCTGCATAAAAAAATATTGGCCGTTTGCTTATAAACATATGCCCGCAAATGCTTCGTTTCCAATATACGTGATGTTGAATTTTTTCTTACAAACTGACGATTTATTTATTGCTCTAAAAACCAGTTGAGATATGCAAATAAAATTTGGCAGATTTTAAGAGGTTGTTATTGCGCATTTTTTGACATACAATTAAGAATTTTATATTCACCATTGGCGTGCATGCGGGTAATATTACCCGTCATATTACTCGTATGCGCGCCAATGGAGAATATAAAATTTTTAATTGCATGTCAAAAAATATGCAATAACTGTATCTTAAATCCTACCAAATTTCATTTTCATATCTCAACCGGTTTTAGGGCAATAAATAAATCGTCAGTTTGTAAGAAAATAATTCAACATCCAGTATCTCGGAAACGAAGCATTTGCGGACATGTGTTTATAAAGCAAACGGCCATTATTTTTTCATGCAGATTTACCCCTTACAGTTTGCCGCACTTATTTAGAAACACCCTGTATTAATTAAGAACATGGCTAGTTGTTCAAGTAACTAACTTTTTTATTATCCAACATAAGCGAATGAATCAAAAAACAAAATGTTATTAAAACCTGAGGCTATAGTTCTTAGTACGTTCTTCAAAGGTAAAATATTGCAAAAACTCTAAATTTTAAAGAACCGCTTGGATTGACATGGAATTTGGCATACACATAACTAACAAGTCAAGGAAAAAAAGTGATATTGTGCCAATGTGTGCTTTTGCCCTAGGGGTGAGTTTCATCCCCTTTTGTGGATGAAAAATATATGTTCAAAATAAGTCCGGAGACGGATAAAATGACTAATTCTAAGCAACTTCTCTTCTATAAAGTTTTTTAACCAAGTTAATACTTTTCCAATTTTTTTGCGAGTGAATATGTTAATTTTTCTACAAAATAACCACATTTTCAGACGGTTTTTCGCAAATAACTCAAAAAGTAAGTATTTGGCCGAAAAAAATTCTTATCAAAAATATAGCACGTAAAAAAGTGAAACATGATCTATATATTAGGTCACTATACCTAGTAGAAGCAGAGTTATAGCTAATGAAAAATAGGTTCATGTTCGTCAAATTCCAAATCGAATATTTAAACGTGCCATAACCAAAAAACGAAACACTTTTTTGGGGAAAACTCATTTTAACTTTTTTAAAGTGTTTAAAAAATGCTTATTTTTGTTCTTTAAAAAAAATTTTTAGCATCAAAAGTAAAAAAGTTACGCTCAAAATAAAGTTGGTCCCTTTTTTTTGGTAAGAAATCGGGAAAATCACCCCCTAATTAGCATTTCAAATGAACTTAATTATTACCACTTCACAAGTTTTTTACTCGCGTATATATTGATCATATGATCTGTAAGATTCATCGGTTCAAAGTCCTTATTTTTGAAAGAGCTGTAGTTAAAAGAGCTTGTACGAGTCACTTATCACGAGTGTATGCAAATTTAGAAACACCGAATCTTAACCAATTTTTGTCTTACAGAAAAACAAAAAATACAAAATATTCAGAAAATTAAAGCCGACTTTTTTATTGTTTAAAATTTTTAGTATCTCTAACAATTTTTAAGTTATTTTGAAAAAAAGCATTTTTTCAAAATTAAAATTTTTTAAATTTTTACTTCAAAACCAAATTTTTTCAAAAATAAGCACTTTGCATCGATGAAACTTACAGATCATATAAACACAACATAAGTAAAGTAACTTATGAAGCGGTAACGATTAATTTCATTTAAATTGCTAATTGGGGGATGATCTTCTTGACTTTTTTGCCAAAACAAAAGGGACCAACTTTATTTTGAGCGTAACTTGCTTACATATGATGCTAGAAATTTTTTTATAACAACAGAAATAAAGCTTTTTTTAAACACTTAGGAAAGTTGTAATGTGTTTTCCCCAAGAATGCTTCATTATTTGGATATTTCATATTGAATTATTCTATTTGGAATTTTCCGAATATGAACCTATTTTTCATTAGCTATAACTCTGCTTTTGCTAGGTATAGAGACCTAATATGTAGACTATTTTTTTCACATTTTTATAGGCTATAGTTTTGCTAAGAATATTTTTTTCGAAAAAATGCTTACGTTTTGAGTTATTTGCGAAAAACCGTCTAAAAACGTGGTTATTTTGTTGAAAAATGGACATATTCACTTGCAAATAACTCGAAAAGTATTGATTTGGTGAAAAACTCTATAGAACAAAAGTTGCTTAAAATTAGCCAGTTTATCCATTTCGGGACTTATCTTGGACATATATTTTTTCACCCCCGAGATAGGGTGAAACTCACCCCCAGGGCAAAAGCACACATCGGCACCATATCACTTTTTTTCTTTGACATGTTAGCTATGCCTATGCCAAATTTCATATCAATCCAAGCGGTTCTTTAAAATTTACAGCAAAAACCGTGAAAGAAATTCAGAAATTCAGTTTTAATTTCAGTATTTTATAAATGCTAGAATATTCCATAAAATGTGGTGAACTTTGAGAATAAAACACAGTTTGATTGGTACACCCGGTATACAATGATAGTTTACCTGTCCAGCAAGAATATTATTAAACAAATTTTGTTAAAGAATAAGGCTATAACATATTAAAAAAATCACTTAAATCGGACAACAGGTTTAGGAAATTCAAGATATCAAATATTACCCATTTTTTGGGGTGGCCGTTTTTTGTGCCGGTCAGTGTACATAAAATTAACTTTAATGTTTTCACAACAACACCGATGATGGATGAAGCAATAAACTAAGGAGGATGTAATTATGACCTAATGATAAGTACACAACACACATATCTTGAAAATCTACCAAAACCGTACTACCATCTACCATCTATGTACGTAATACATCTGTTACCTGGACTATAATTTACAAACATATTACAGAAATATAGAAATTATGTAATTTTTAAAATTATGTATTTGGCAACAGTTAATAAATACACTAGTAAGTAGTAGGTCAATAACTGATGACCGCTTAGTTGCACCGGCAAGGATATGGCTTTTTATTTTTAATCACATTTGCATTTATGTAAATTTGATACTAAATAATTATTCAATTCAAAACTTGTTCCTCTAATCACATTACGGAAATAACATTAAAAAATATTTGTGGGAACGTGAGACATTTTGTTTACATCTTTATATGCAACATAAAAAAATAGACAGAGAGTGAGAGAGATCGAGACAATTACGGAAAGTAAGGAACATATTATGAGAAATTAAAAGATAATAGTATATTATGCAACGAGCATTTAATGATGGTCATTATGAAGCCGCCTAGCGGCGCGTATAGAGTACGTGCTTCATAATGATAATTAAATGCAAGTTGTATACGCGACTATTTCTATGATCATTCACAACAAAAAATATATTCAAATTTATTAATTTTGTTATCACAACGGCGTATAACAACGTTTGTTATAACAACGTATTTTGTTACAAAATAACAACAACGTAACCAAAGTTAGAGCAGAAAATCAGTTCACTGAAAATTATCCAACACCGGGAGGAATAAGGCGACAGTTTAAGGCCCTCCTTGTTTAACCTACTCATGGGCAAAATCAATGGACAACAAAAGAATTATTGGTATCGTGTGTTACGCAGATGATGCAGCAATTATTGCCGAATCAGAAGATGATCTTCCCTAGACAACTCTTTCAGTTCTTTCAAATAAGCCGCCAACTAAATATGAACATTTCTACCAACAAAACTAAATGTATGACAATAGCAAAAGATCCGCTCAGATGTAAGTTAGTGGTTGAGAACAACCCTATAGAACAAGTGATGCAATTCAGATATCTGGGCATAGATATATCAAGCACCCACGACCCAGTAAAAGACCTGAGGAGTCAGATCAACAAAGTATCTGCATTGTCAGGATGTCTGCGGGCGATAGCCTGGTCAAATCCGTATATGCACACATATAGTAAAATTAGAATCTACAAGACTTGCATACGACCGATCATGACATATATGGCATAGAAGTGCGCGAAGACACCAACAAAACGAAACAGATGCTAAGAGTTGCCGAAATGAAAACCCTAAGAACAATAGTGGGGAAAACAAGAAGAGACAGAGTGAGAAATACAGAAATTAGAGAGCAATACAAAATTCAAGATTCAAGATATTGTAAGATGGGGAATGCAGCGCAAGAGGCTGTGGTACAACCATGTAATACGAATGGATGAGAATATACTCCCAAGAATTGCCCTAGAAAACAACCCGCCCGGTTCAAGACCCCCCCGGAAGACCACCTAAAAGATGGAGGGATAGTTGGCAATCTACCTCCCAGGAAATTAACCAGAGGCAGCTTCAGAATTAAACAGATCGAAAGATCTCCAAGAAGTAAAAGAAGAAGAAGATTAATTTTGTAACGCAACTTAAGTAGTTTGTCAGTTTGACAGTTTGTTTACATATTGAGAACTGTCAAAGGGTATGTATTTGACTCGCCATTGGTCACTGCGCGTGTGCCACCTTTATCGCGAATGCCATATCGCGATCCTGTTGGTTAAAAATCTGTGTCGTAATGAAAATCTGTATCATAATGAAGTTCATTATGATACAGGTAGTGACATCATAATAACTGATACATTATCCGCTGTGAGCTCGTAGGTAGAGGGGATAATTAAAAGTTCGCGAGCGCCAGTAGTGACAAGTCAGTGAACTTTTACTGGAAATTTGACGTTCTGATGCATTAAGAGTTGCATATAATTTTTACTAAATGTCTCACGAAAATATATTTAATTATATTAAATTATTATACCTTTTTGCAGAATAAATTTCTTCTAATATTAGCTGTCAACATAAACTTCAAAAACGATAAGCAAAATCTTAAAACTAATCATCATGAATAATAAATTATGTACTTACTGATAGTAATTATCGATTACAATCCAATTACTTTTTTACGTTATAAATATTACACGATAAGAATTAAATAATAAGTTTGAAACAATTATTATTTGCTTTCCTCCTTTCCTCTTTAAATTTCCGGCCTAAACAGTACTAGTCATCCGCTAGGTGGCGATACCAGCCATACCAGCGATTAGCGAAACTCCCAGAGAATATACAACACTTTTCTCTTTAAATTTCCAGCGAAAGTGATACTAATCATCCGCTAGGTAGGTGGCGATACCAGCGAAGCTCATATAGTCCATTCTTTCACGGTTTTTGCTCTAAATTTTAAAGAACCGCTTGGATTGGCATGAAATTTGGCATACGTATAGCTTACATGTCAAAGAAAAAAAGTGATATTGTGCCGATGTGTGCTTTTACTCTGGGGGTGACTTTCACCCCCTCTTGGGGGTGAAAAAATATATGTCCAAAATAAGTCCGGAAATGGGTAAACTGACTAATTTTAAGTAACTTTTGTTCTATAGAGCTTTTTCGCCAAGTCAACACTTTTCGAGTTATTTGCGAGTGAATATGTTCATTTTTCAACAAAATAACCACATTTTTAGACGGTTTTTCGCAAATAACTCAAAAAGTAAGTATTTTGCCGAAAAAACGTTCTTACCAAAATATAGCATATAAAAAATTAAAAAAATTGGTGTACACGTTAGGTCTCTGGATCTCGTAGAACCAGAGTTATAGCCAATGAAAAATAGATTCATATTCACCATATTTCAAATAGAATATTTCGACGTAAAATATAAAAAAAATTAAGCACATTTTGGGGAAAATCCATTATAACTTTTTTAAAGTGCTTAAAATAAGCTTTATTTCTGTTTTTACAAAAAGTTTCTAGAATTAAATTTAAGCAAGTTACGCTTAAAATAAAGTTGGTTCCTTTCGTTTTTGCAACAAAAACTCTGGAAGACCACCCCCTAATTAGCAACTTAAATGAAATTAATCGTTACCGCTCCACAAATTATTTTACTTACGTTGTGTTTATATGATCTGTAAGTTTCATCGATTCAAAGTGCTTATTTTTGAAAAACTGGTTTCAAAGTAAAATCTTTAAAAATTTAAATTTTGAAAAATATGCTTTTTTTTTCAAAATAACTTAAAAATTGTTAGAGATACCAAAAATTTTGAAAAACAAAAAAGTCAGATTTGCTTTTCTGAATATTTAGTATTTTTTTGTTTTTCTGTTAGACAAAAATTGATTAAGATTTGGTGTTTCAAAATTTGCATACATTCGTGATCAGTGACTAGTTCAACCCATTTTAACTACAGCCCTTTCAATAATAAGGACTTTGAACCGATGAAACTTACAGATCATATAAACAATATATACACGAGTCAAGAAACTTGTGAAGTCGTAACGATTAAGTTCATTTAAGATACTCTAATGAGGGGGTGATTTTCTCGATTTTTTTACCAAAACCAAAAGGGATTAACTTCATTTTGAGCGTAACTTGTTTAATTTTGATGCTAGAAATTTTTTTTATAAAACAAAAATGAATCTTTTTTTAAACACTTTAAATAAGTTGTAATGAATTTTCCTCGAAATGTGCTTAATTTTTGGTAATTAATTTTGGTTAAAATATTCCATTTGGAATTTGACGAATATGAACCTATTTTTCATTAGCTATAACTCTGGTTCTGCTAGGTGTAGAGATGTGGTATACACACCATTTTTTTAAATTTTTTACTGGCTATATTTTTGCTAAGAATGTTTTTTCGACAAAATACTTACTATTTGAGTTATTTACGAAAAACCGTCTAAAAGCGTGGTTATTTTGTTGAAAAAATGAACATATTCACTGCCAAATAACTCGAAAAGTATTGACTTAGTGAAAAAACTCTATAGAAGAAAAGTTACTTAAAATTAGCCAGTTTATCCATTTCCAGACTTTCTTTAAACGAATATTTTTTTCACCCCTAAGAGGGGGTGAAAACCACACCCAGGGCCAAAGCACATATCGGCACAATATCACTTTTCTTCTTTGACTTGTTAGCTATGTGTATGCCAAATTTCATGTCAATCCAAGCGGTTCTTTAAAATTTAGAGGTTTTGAAATATTTTACCGTTAAAGAACGGACTAATAGCGAAATAGTATGAGAATAGAAAAAAGTAGTGTATATAATATGGTGGATATATGTATCATTGCACACACAAAAAAGAGGCGCATACAAAAGAGATAAATAATAATCAAAATGGTAACCAAAAATAACCCAAATCAGGTATAGATGAAAAGGGAATAGATTCTTTAAACATGGAAGTAATTAACAGAGTTCAACATGGTAAACTCATACAGCCATTGAAACACATACACCTAGATCCCAAGGATATTAATTTCATCAAAAATCTATACTACAATACTACAATCAAACAGCGGTCGTACAGGTGGAAGATAGTGAAACAAACCAAGTGGAAATTCAAAGAGGAGTATAGGGATGCGTGCTGTCGCCACAATTATTTAATGTGTACTCCTAACTAATATTTCAGGAGGCACTATGGGAAAGAACTGAAGATGTAAAAACTGGAGGGAGCATCATTAATAACATAAGATGATTTGTAGACGACACCGCAATCATGGCAGAGAATATAGACGATTTACAAATTCTCTTAGAAATCATTAACAGAGAAAGCAAAAAGATGGGATTAACAATGAATATAAATAAAACCAAATACATGATGATCTCAAAAAACCCTGCTGACAACATAGGTACATCTGACATTGGAGGGTAAACCGATAGAGAGGGTCGACAAGTATAAATACCTCGGAGCAATTATAAACTCACAGTTAGATCAAAATGAGGAAATAAAGGTCAGAACAGAAATAGCTCGAAAATGATTTATAAAATACAAGTCAATGTTTACAAATAAGAAATTGAGCATGGCCATCAGATTGAGGTTCGTCGAATGTTATGTTTGGTCGCAACTACTACATGGGGTAGAAGCTTGGACTCTAAATTCCCAATCTGTAAAAAAAATTGGAGGCATTCGAAATGTGGCTATATAGGCGTATTCTGAAAATTCCTTGGACTGCAAAAGTCTCAAACGAAGAAGTGTTAAAACGACTTGGACATGACAGAAAGCTTATGAACGCAATTAAAATAAGGAAAACATCGTATCCGGGCCTATTACTTCGTAACGATAAATACTCTATGCTACACGTCATCATACAAGGAAGAGTAGAGGGAAAAAAAGGCTTGGGAAGAAAGAAGAAGTATTGGCTGAGGACTATCAGAGATTGGACTAACCTCAATGTTGAACAGATATTTCACTTTGCAAAAGATAGAGAAGGGTTTAAAGAAGTGATCGCCAACCTTCGTTAGAAGAGGGCACAAGAAGAAGAAGAAGTTAACATTGAAAAGAAGAGAGAGAGAGAGCGAGAGAGAGAGAGAGAGAGAAAGAGAGAGAGAGAGAGAGAGAGAGAGAAAGAGAGAGAGAGAGAGAGAGAGAGAGAGAGAGAGAGAGAGAGAGAGAGAGAGAGAGATATAGAGAGAGATACTCTGTCAACTTACCCATTTCTATTCATTTGTTTAATCTTACCTAATATTTTATCAAATTCTACTGTCATACCAAATTTGATTTGTTTAATCTTACCTAATATTTTATCAAATTCTACTGTCATACCAAATTTGATTGTTATACTCTTATTCCTCTGTAACTATTTTTAGCTTTTTTGTCATCCTTTCACTATTCTTATAAAGAAAGAAAATGATACCTTTGCACAAACATATTATTGATATATGGCACACACAAAAGCTCCGGTATAAAAAAGATTCAATGATTAAAAGTTTACATTTAAAAATAGAAATTGTATAAAAAATAAAATCGTAAACTATCTACGGGATAGTTTATATCCATAGGAAGTAGTAAAATGAAAAAATGTTCGCATATTTCTTAATGATTAACTGTAATCCAATAACTAAGACCACATAAATTGTTGAAATAGATAACTTATGGAATGTGCTCTGACCATAAATTCATAGTGTACATCCATGTTAAAATAGATGATTTTAAGGAGATACCTCGTCACGGAAAAATAAGTTTACAAATTTCATAAATTCAAAAAAATCTATGTTTTATTTATAACAGGAATTATCAATAGTATCTTAAGAATAGAGAAATGGAAAAGGAAGAAAAAATGAAATCGTATGTTCCTATACCAATAAAAAATTGATAAAACTTCGTACAAAAAACAATAAAATAAAAAAAATAACAATAATAGGTAGTAAAGAAATAGAATCAGAAGTTTGAAATATAGAACAATACATTGGAAACAATACATGCATATTAACAAATTCCAAAGGGCACCCTCGTTAAGACAGGCAAAATACCTTCACTCCCAAAATTCAATTTTTTCATGTTTTTACGTTTTATGAGATTAAAAAATAAGACTCAGCGCAATTTTAATTCCCCACCCTTTATATAACCGTAGGTTGAGTGTACATAACTTTAAAAGAAACTTCAATTTTTTTAGTGTATAACTTTTTTGGAAATATCTGCAGGTCTATTTTTTATTTTCTGTATTTTATCAAAAACCAATTTCATATTTTTTTCAGATTTTTTCGTAAGGTGCCTTCAAAAATTCGAACAATTGGTTTTTTAGGGGGTTTTTGTGGATTTTCCACATTTTATGTTCCCTTCAATTAAAAAACAATGTTTTAAAACGAAATCAGCCCAAAATACTTATCGGAAACTTATACAACAATCTTTGAACTTGAATGCACATATTATATTAATATTTTGTATTTTGACAACGACGTCCGATGTGAACGTCGAAACGTTAATAAAATCATTTTTTTTTAGTTAAATTGTAGCTTATTTCCCATTTAGAATAGTTAATTACAAAAATGCCATAAATAAATAGCTTCAGAACAACATTAAGAAACTTTTTTGTTTAAAATGATCCAAAATATTTAAAAAAATCTATTCGGTCCGAAAATATTGATTTCTTACAATTTGTTGTACAATTGTTTAAAAAAATTAGGACCACTTTTTACAAGGGCGTCCTTATTCTGGGGTATCTCATGAAGTGATTATGAAAAAAATCTCATGGGAATATTTTTCCGAACGAACCCGAGCTTTTCGCCATGTCTATAAGAGTTATATTCGCTACCAACTTATGAATTGCTAACTACTTCTGTTTGCTAATATTCGGTTTCATTTCATCTTAACTTTCATTCTCTTCAATTAAAATAAATAAGTCTCAATGAAGTTTACATTTTTTTGTTAAGAAAAGTTCGTTGACTTCACAATCATGAAGTCTATTTAAACATTTTAATTGACTATTTAGCTATTTTGAATCCGGACTGCTTCTTTCTTTTCGTATTTTTAGACAATAACAATTTGTGTTAGTGTACCATATGCAATACGGCAATTTAATCAATTAAAACAACACATGGCAGACGATTCCAAACTGTTGTTTCCAAAAAAGAAAGAAAACGTAAGTATAGAAATTGTCTGTTGAGATAATTGATAAGTATGTCGATGCTAAATACATAATGAAGATTACAAGATTATTATAAGAATAGTCTGCCTTTAATTACTAAACATGGTGTTTCATTTAATAACGATGGAAATTATTTTCATTATTGTTCAAATTGCAGTCGAAATATACATCACTCGAAGAAATCAGAAAAGAATCTGTCCCAGATCTAAACAAAAAAGAATGTGTGTGTACTTTGTACGCACGTAAGAAGTTATACTTATATGATTCCAACGAAATTAATATGTACTTTAAACAGTTTCTTTATATCTTATTTAAATATTAAACTAATTTTAATACTTACTACTTTCCAAAAAATTTTATTAAGACAATACCAAAAATTAAAAAAATAAAAGAATAAAACACACACAAACACATTGAAAAATGCCACAAAGAAATGATTTCTGAACAATAATTGTTGGCAAAAATTTTAACTAAATACGCATTTTCTGAAAAAAAATATTATGTAACAAATATACTTACAATCATAAAATGTATAAAAAAATAAATACTTGCATTGGGATTCGAACCCGCTTTTAATCGGATACTTGGGATTTGAAGTCGAAGCCTCTACTCATTTAACCACTTACACGTACCTGTCATGTGCGAAGATAGGCCAACTGAACTGACGATTTATCTAATTTCAGAAAATTGTATTTGTTATTGTTATATATATTTTTTTTTGTGACTCTATGTTAAGCTTTGTCCATAAAATTGTATAATTTTCAGTGACAATAAAGCAAATTTCTATTCTATTCTATTCATCATTGTTCCGCAATATTTAGTTCATTTGATACGCCCTCTATGCCTGCAGCTTTTCTGTTCTTTAATTGTCTTTTGATTTTTTTAATTTGATTTCTGGCGCAAAGAAGATCAAATTAAGTTAGGGGTATTGCTGGTTAAACTGATCTTCTGAGAACAGTCTTCTCAAGACATCTATCCACGTGTTTGTCTCTATATCTTTAACGTCTACTATTTCTCTCATTTCTTGTCTCTGTCCACATTTCCTTTTTATTTGTCGAAGTCATGTTCCAGATCTTTTGAGAAGCGTTCCCAGTGGTTGTTTTTGGTTATTCTAACAAGTACATGTGTCTGTACACCTTCACAACTGTATGTGTATTTGGTCAACGAAATACGATTAACGCGAAACAACCAAAAATTTGAGCTGCTCAGAAGAGTAAGTTTAAATTGGGCTGCATTCGCAAAAATAGGAGACGTGTTTAAAATAAATGTCCCAATCCATTTAAAGAGGAAAACTTTCAACCGGTGCGTTCTACCAGTCCTCACATAAGGAGCAGAAACCTTCTTCTTCTTTTTTAGCCCATTTCTATCCAACTTTGGACATAGGCCTTCCCCAAATCTTTCCATTTCGGTCTGTCCTTGGCCGCGCTTTTCCAGTGAGTTCTTGCATCGTTTACAATATCGTCCTTCCATCGCATCTGAGGTCTTCCTCCTCTTCATATCAGCAGAAACCTTAGCTCTCACAAAAACATTGGCATAAAAAATTGACAAGAACACAACGTAAAATGGAGAGATCCATGCTTGGAATAAGCTTGAGAAGTAGACTAGGAAACGAGCAAGTTCGTAGACGAACCGGAGTGGAAGACGTTATCGAACGTATTAAAAGACAAAAAACGAGATGGCTATTCATGTAGGTATTCCAGATATGCTTTTTTCGTTTCTTTGCGTTTTTTCTTTTTCTTCCTTACAGAACCATGGCGTTTTCTTGTGGAATTTCTATTCCCATTTACTGTCTTTTCGCCGAGATTCCTCTTTTTGCATTTTATTTTATATTTCTTTTTATTTTTAACCGAGCATCATCTTCCGCGATTAGGTTGCTATGTATTGCTTATGTTTTTCTTTTTTATATAATAGTCTCCCGTTTTATACCGCTCACGTGGCTTTGGGAGTATAGCAGGGTAGTCTGCTATGTCTAGGGCCTACGGTGTACAAGGAAGGTAACAGGGCCAGTGCTACGCTTCAACCGCCTATTATTACCCCTGGTTTTACCCAAGGTACTCATTTTATTCAGGCTGAGTCGACCTGGGGCCTATAAACATTTTTTAAAAATGTCTAGTTGTTCTTGCCGGCGCACAGTGGGGCAGGAGAGCTAAAAAGTTGGCATAAATTGAAAATACTAAATGCAGTATTTTCTGTGGCATTCATTTTAATTAAATAGTACACAATCCTGCGTATGATTTGTCATCATTTTTCCCATTAAATCCCCCTCCACCAGTTGCGACGCGTCGCAAAGGGCACATGGTCCCGTGTTAACAATGCATAGGCCGCGATAACGTGATTCAACTTACGTTTGATCCACTTATTTCAAGTCAAAAGTTAATTTACTAGTAAAATTGGCTACGGATATTTGATCTTCAGGAAAGTAACAATCTAATTACAGATGTGATATAATAATTAAGTAAATATAGTCTCTTATAATATGTTGTTTAAAATTACCTGTACAAAATATCAAAATACGAATTTTTCAAAAAGAGCAAGTGATTTGTTAGTGTTCCCAGACTGATCCAACTTTAATTTTGTTTTATTTTGAAACCTTGAGTATCATTCTTTAAAAAGTCATTTTAACTGTTTGCTCATATTTGCTCCTTTTTTCATAATTTTATTTTTTGTGAGGTTATGTTCACCTAATTAAATTGAATAACACTCTATTCTAATTTTTCGTTATTTGCATAATTCAAGCATAATAATTCAAGAAAGTGTAGTAGATTCAAAACAAATTAAGATGTATTCTACTTTTTGTTGATTAGTAGTGATCCACTGATCACAAGCAAAAGAAACATAAAAAGAAAGAAATTAGAACACCTGCCAGTGGAAGCACTGCATATTAGTGCATAATATATTATGTTCAAATCTCCGAATGTGCAAGATGTTGACGTCACATCTGATGATTTTGATGATGATCTGTAGTTTAAGTTTTTCAATATTTTACCTACAACATTTTATGTCATTCTTATAAATATGCGGTAAATGGTTTTAAAGAACAATTTGGTTAACCAATTTTTCAAAAATAATGTTAACACAATTGTTTTGAGATATAAATAATATTAGATAATAGATCTACATAAAAACTTAGACTGTAAAAAATTAGACTGTAGATTTATTTTAAATTAAAATTCAAATATCATTTAAATCAATATCGGTAGTAACTACGGACATGCAGCTTTGAAAATTTTGAGCAAAACATTTTTTGAACAAGCCATCCTTCAAGGAAAAATATTTGTAAAGCGAGACCCAGGAAGAAGAAGAACATCCTGGTTAAAGAACTTCAGAACCTGCTTTAACACAACATATGTGCAGCTTTTCCGCACTGCTGCAGATAAAATAAAGATTGCCATGATGATCGCCAACATTCGTCACGGATAGGCACATTGAGAAGAAGAAGAAAACATTGAAAAAACATCGTTTTTGTTTATGTACACACAACTTATAATATTTGAAAAAAAATTTGGCCATAATATATCGACAATGATTTAATGCCAACTTATGTTGTCTCTTGCCCCACTGTGCGGCGGTAGGATTTGAACTCCGGACCACCGGCACGCTAGCCTAGCACACTACCACTCGGCTACGCCGGCCGTTTTTCTTTTTTCACATATGAAAATTAGAGAGAGTTAGTCTCAGCTTTGTTATAAACTATTTTTAATGGGAATAAGCCACAATTTTGCCAAAAAAATGATTTTATTAACGTTTCGAAGCCCAAATCGGGTTTCGTTGTCAAAATACAAATTACTACTAAAATAAACAAAAATGTTGCTAAGTAAAAAAATTCTTCTAATAATTTATTTAATCTGACTCATTTATATTGGCAATTCAGACGTATATTATACATTTTAAAGTAGAAGGGATGACTTTACTAAAAGATAGTTCATTCGATTACATGAAATCAATCCCAACTCAAGAATATCCGTCGCAAATAAATCATAGCATATGATCTGTCTTTAAAAAGACAACCAAATGCAACGATGACAGTAAAATTCTCGCGTTAGAGATTCCATAGCAAATCACGAGGGAAAACCAGGAAAAAACCTCGTGGTACTATCCCGACATCATAAGTATTTGGTCTTACATGTAATTTACTTTCAAAAAACTAATACCAAATTCTGACTTTAATATGTTTAAATTATAAATAATATTAATATTACATAGATATACAATAAGCAATACTAAAATATAAAATTTGTACTAACTCGATATGTTATTGACTTACTAATCGTGGTATTTTCTTTCTATTGACTTTCTCTTTTAGTATGGGTAACCACATCCTACTGCATTCTACCGAGGAATTTGCGACACAATTGGTTTCATTTAGCATAATTAGAGTCGCTTCTTTGATTTTTCTCTTTTTACTATCTGATTCTTTCAGGACTATACTTGAATCTCTCCACTGAACTCTATGTTCATTATCCCATGCGTGTTGACATATTTGAAATAATTATGCTAAATGAAACCAATTGTGTCGCAAATTCCTCGGTAGAATGCAGTAGGATGTGGTTACCCATACTAAAAGAGGAAGTCAATAGAAAGAAAATACCACGATTAGTAAGTCAATAACATATCGAGTTAGTACAAATTTTATATTTTAGTATTGCTTATTGTATATCTATGTATTATTAATATTATTTATAATTTAAACATATTAAAGTCAGAATTTGGTATTAGTTTTTTGAAAGTAAATTACATGTAAGACCAAATACTTATGATGTCGGGATAGTACCACGAGGTTTTTTCCTGGTTTTCCCTCGTGATTTGCTATGGAATCTCTAACGCGAGAATTTTACTGTCATCGTTGCATTTGGTTGTCTTTTTAAAGACAGATCATATGCTATGATTTATTTGCGACGGATATTCTTAAGTTGGGATTGATTTCATGTAATCGAATGAACTATCTTTTAGTAAAGTCGTCCCAGGAACGCAACTCATAAATATTGGCGATATCATTTTAAAATATCATTTTAAAGTCTTCTACTTTAAAATGTATAATATACGTCTGAATTGCCAATATAAATGAGTCAGATTAAATAAATTATTAGAAAAATTTTTTTACTTAGCAACAACATTTTTGTTTATTTTAGTAGTATTTTGTATTTTGACAACGAAACCCGATTTGGGCTTCGAAACGTTAATAAAATCATTTTTTTGGCAAAATTGTGGCTTATTCCCATTAAAAATAGTTGATTATAAAAATGCTACAAGGAAATAGCTTCAGAACAACACTCAGCTTTGTTGAGTCGTCGTGTGGGTTTTCAACTGGTATCTTTGTGGTATTCCGGTTGTGATTTCCTGTTGAATATTGATTGATCATTCGCATTTTCCCTACTACCAATTTCCTGATAGGAAAAATACTGCTCAAGCAAATCAATAGCATTGTTAGAGGCATGGGTTAAAATGTGGTAGGTTGACTTTTAAGGCGGATGACTCGATGATGACATATAAACAATTCTGAAACCTGTGGTCGTCTGAATTCTGCAGTTTTGCTGGAAAGCATAAAAAGTCAAACAAAATCGTTATGACCGATCGTAAATTTAAGTTGCCGTAGATATCAGAGAAGATGAAGATATCAGAAAGCAGTATGTTCACCATTTTGCAATGAAAAAGCTGTATTTATATGTGGGCCTTTAGAGTAAATCAAATCGACAGTTAGTTGAGTGGACAACAAGTAGAAACCGTTTAAAGTATAAGACAGATGAAGATAAATCATAATTATACCACAAAATCATAGTTCTAAAAAATAAGGGATTTGATATTAAAATCAGTTATTCCATACTTTCAGTAGTACTTGAAGGAAAAAACCTCTATTTAATATATGTAATAAAAAACATTGAGATGTGCATTAAACAATTGTGATGGCCAAACGAAATGTTTATATTATATTCTACACAATTAGTTAAAACTAGAGATTTTTATTTGTATTTGTACTTTTTAATTAGTTTTTATAAATTGTTGAAAAGAATTCAAGGTAAGAGTCCACTCTACCGACAAACCACCATTTTTCATTAAAATACGATGTTTTGCGTTATAAACAGTATCTGATTGTAATTAAAGAAAGAGTGTCTAGTATACGAAACCGACAAACCAAAGAATCACAAAACCATTGAATGCCAAAAAATCAATTAAACGTAAAGTGTCGAAAAGAAGAAGTGCCGTTACTATAAAAAAAAACGCAGAAGGAACTAGACGTGCAAGCGAAAATCATTCTGAAATATGATTAAGTAATTAGAAAATCATAAAACAGCAATAGAGTAGATGTAGATGTGCATAAAAATTTCAACAACTATTTACCAAAAAAAAATTAAGCGACAAACTCAGATAATAAAAAGCAACAAAGATGGAATAATTAAAGAGTTGTTATAATATAAATACTAAAGACCAATGTAGAATTTTGAAAAATTATTATTTTTTTGTATCGACTAAGCTTTGAACGTTCTGGAATAAGGAGAAAGTGCTTTTATACTCTTACAAAATTTTTGTACAAAATAAGAAGCAGGAAATGATTACGATAATGGAATCTTTTTCTTCTTCTTCTCGTAGCACTACAACCGGGGCCAACTCTGACCATATGTTATCTCTCCACCTCATTCGTAGACATCTTAAGTCTTCTCCTTGTCGAGGCTTCCTCCACCATTAACTTGGTAAAGCGGGTATTAGGGAGTTTATGAACATGGTCAGTCCATCTTAGATGTTGGGATTCACTTGTTCATTCGGAGTTCAACTCAAATTCAGTGCCATAACCGAGTTCAAGGAAGTTCAAGTCATGAAGTGCGTTGTACGGTGGCACGCACTTCATGCTTTGAACTTGGTAATGGCGCTGAATTTGAGTTGAACTCCGAATGACTACGCTAGTCTTGGACTACGTCGCTATAGTATGATACAATTGATCCAAATAATGGCATAACCCAGACATCCAAAGTGAAAGTTATCCTCCAACACCAAATTGTTCTAAATGCTCCATATAATGTTCAGAAAAAAGTCACACCATTTTGAGCGTCGGGTTTGGGGGGGAGAGGGGGGAGAAATCGGTAAATTCGTAGTTTTTTAGGTTTTTCGTCAATATTTCTAAAACTATGCGGTTTAGCATGAACAACCCTATATACAAAAATGTTCTACATTAAATTTGAAATAAAAAAGGCCCTATGTATAATCCTTCTAAAATAAACGGTTCCAAAGTTACGGAGGTAATATAGTATAACAATTGGTCCAAAAAAAGGCCTAACCCAGACATCCAAAGTGAAAGTTTTCCTCCAACACCAAATTGTTCTATATGGTCCACATATTGTTCAGTAAAAAATTACACCATTTTGAGCGTCCGGTTTGGGGGGGGGGGAGATGGGGGGAGAAGTCGGTAAATTAGTAATTTTTTTACGTTTTTGGTCAATATTTTTAAAACTATGCTTTAGCGTAAACAATGTTCTATACAGAAATGTTCTACACAAAATTTAAAACAAAAAAGGTCCGATACATAATTGTTATAAAATCAACGGTTCCAGAGTTACGGAGGGTGAAAAGTGGAGGTTTTCGATACTTTTTATATTATTTGGGCAACTGATGATGATTTTGGGTGGTGAGGTTGACGTTTCTTCAAGTGCTTATCACTAACATACCATCGGCCACTTAAATAGCAAATTTTATTTACAAAACACAATCCTGTTAACCAGAATTTCTTTCATCAGTAATACTATCTATTATAAATTGCTCAAAAAATACAAAAGTATCGAAAACCTCCACTTTTCACCCTCCGTAACTCTGGAACCGTTGATTTTATAACAATTATGTATCGGACCTTTATTGTTTTAAATTTTATGTAGAACATTTTTGTATAAAACATTGTTTACGCTAAAGCATAGTTTTAGAAATATTGACGAAAAACGTCAGAAAACTACTAATTTACCGACTTTTCCCCCATCTCCCCCCCAAACCGGACGCTCAAAATGTTGTAAAATGACTTTTTACTGAACAATATGTGGACCATATAAAACAATTTGGTGTTGGAGGAAAGCTTTCACTTTGGATGTCTGGGTTAGGCCTTTTTTTGGACCAATTATACTATACTACCTCCGTAACTTTGGAGCCGGTCATTTTAGAAGGATTATGCATAGGACCGTTTTTATTTCAAATTTAATGTAGAACATTTCTGTACAGAGTATAGAGGGTTGTTCATGCTAAACCGCATAGTTTTAGAAATATTGAAGAAAAACGTAAAAAACGACGAATTTACCGATTTCTCCCCCCTCTCCCCCCAAACCCGACGCTCAAAATGGTGTGACTTTTTTCTGAACATTATGTGGACCATATAGAACATTTTGGTGTTGGAGGATAACTTTCACTTTGGATGTCCGGGTTTGGGTCTAGTTATACCATACTACTAGTAGTATAGTATAGTTGATCCAAAAGATGACATAACCCAGACATCCAAAGTGAAAGTTATCCTTCAACTCCTTTAACACCAAATTGTTCTATATGGTCCACACAATGTCCAGAAAAAAGTCACACCATTTTGAGCGTCGGGTTTGGGGGGAGAGGGGGGAGAAATCGGTAAATTCGTAGTTTATTAAGTTTTTCGCCAATATTTCTAAAACTATGCGGTTTGGCATGAACAACCCTCTATACAAAATTGTTGAAATAAAAAAGGCCCTATAAATGAATGGTTCCAAAGTTACGGAGGTAGTATAGTATAACTGGTCCAAAAAAAGGCCTAACCCAAACATCAAAAGTAAAAGTTTTCCTCCAACACCAAAATGTTTTATATGGTCCACATATTGTTCAGTAAAAAGTTACACCATTTTTAGCGTCCGTTTTGGGAGGGAGATGGGAGAGAAGCCGGTAAATTAGTAGTTTTTTTACGTTTTTCGTCAATATTTCTAAAACTATGCTTTAGCGTAAACAATGTTATATATACAGAAATGTTCAACATGAAATTTAAAACAAAAAATGTTCTATACATAATTGTTATAAAATCAACGGTTCCAGAGTTACGGAGGGTGAAAAGTCGAGGTTTTCGATACTTTTTATATTTTTGGGCAATATTTATAATATAACTATACCAAATACCCAGACATCCAAAGTGAAAGTTATCCTCCAACACCAAATTGTTCTATATGGTCCACATAATGTTCAGAAAAAAGTCACATTATTTTGAGCGTCGGGTTTGGGGGGGAGAGGGGGGAGAAATCGGTAAATATAAAAAGTATCGAAAACCTCCACTTTTCACCCTCCGTAACTCTGGAACCGTTGATTTTATAACAATTATGTATAGAACCTTTTGTGTTTTAAATTTTATGTAGAACATTTTTCTGTAGAACATTCCTTACGCTAAAGCATAGTTTTAGACATATTGACGAAAAACGTAAAAAAACTACTAATTTACCGACTCCCCCATCTCCCCCCCAAACCGGACGCTCAAAATGGTGTAACTTTTTACTGAACAATATGTGGACCATATAGAACAATTTGGTGTTGAAGGAAAACTTTTACTTTTGATGTCTGGGTTAGGCCTTTTTTTGGACCAATTATACTATATTACCTCCGTAACTTTGGAACCGTTCATTTTAGAAGGGTTATGCATAGACCTTTTTTATTTCAAATTTAATGTAGAACAATTTTGTGTAGAGGGTTGTTCATGCTAAACCGCTTAGTTTTAGAAATATTGACGAAAAACGTAAAAAACTACGAATTTGCAGATTTCTCCACCCTCTCCCCCCCAAACCCGACGCTCAAAATATTGTGACTTTTTTCTGAACACTATGTGGACCATATAGAACAATTTGGTGTTGGAGGATAACTTTCACTTTGGATGTCTGGGTTTGGGTCTAACTATACCATACTCTAGCCCTATGCATGTTTTTGACCTGAGCATTTGTTCTCATTCGGTACTGGTTAGTATTTGGTCATGTTAAGGTCCAAATATCCTTCTGAAATTTTTCTTTCAAAACATCATTCCATCCATATATGGGCGCCGGTATACCAATATGCCTTAAAAGAAAAACCTTTAATCAGTGTGTTTTGCTAGTGTTGACTACGGTGCGGAAACGTTGACCAGGATAAGGAGAACAGTGTAAAAGATCCGTGTGTCTCAAAGGGCGATGGAACGTGCTATGTTGGGTGTTTCACTGCGAGACAAGATCCCAAACCGCCAGCTACGACAAAGAACAGGAGTGGCTGATGCAGTAGAGAGAGAGTAGCAACACTGAAATAGAACTGGGCAGGTCACGTGACTCGAATGACACATAATAGATGGACAAAGCGGATACTGGAATGGAGACCAAGAGATGATGCCTACCGAAGCAGAGGTCGTCCACCGACACGTTGGACACAAGATCGAAATAGATGGAAAATTATGAGGGAGATCTATATGTCCAGCAGTGGACAAGCGAAGAATGAATGTTGCGCCGGTCTAATCACTATTTTCGTATATTCTGATTTTTGATGTTCTTGTTAGGCTCTTGGATTTAATAGTGTTATGGAGGCTATACAATATACACACATCTATTTGCTACCTGAATTCTCTCTTTTATCTCTTCCGTGATATCGTTATCTGCGGTGATTGTCGCTCCGAAATATTTAAAACTCTACTCTTTGAAAGTTATATTTTTACATTTTGTTCTATTCTGTCTCGTCTCTTTTGTCTCTTAATACACATATATTTGGTTTTCTCCTCATTGAACATGGTGACGGTGCCCACAATGTCAATGTCATCCGCATATGTAAGTAGTAATTTTGGTCCATTCACTGTTAGTAGTTCTGTTCTAAGTTTAATGAAACACCACGTATATTTTTATATTGTTAGAAGCACCTTTACAAGCTCATCTCGATGAACTATATTATATTAAAGTTAGTATCTATGAATAATATGTGAAATTTTGAAATTACTTAATAATAATAAGGCTTGAAATAAAATGATATTTTTTATATTCGGTAAATACAGAACTCAATGTTCTAAACTAAGTAACAATATTTGGTCTTGTAAATAGTAAGTGAAAATAAGACCTTATCCGGATTGACAGCTTTAAGGTAGATTCAAATCATATCTAGGTAGAAACCAAACTCATATTAAAAGTACGAAATTCAATAGAACGGAACCTAATATTGAAATAATTAGCAATTTTGAAAACAACTATAACTATTTTATTATTAAAAGATAATGTTTATCACGTTTTCGTATATAAACAGCTAACGATCTGTGACAAAGTACTAGACAAACTAAATCAACTATATTTTGTATACTTAGAACTAGAAGAAATAAAAAAGAACAACTGACTTGATGAATTATAGTTTTACACTGGGTGGATCAAACTCAAGAAAAAATAAACAAGCACAATAGAACAAACTTAAGTATGAAAACATTATAATCTGGTTACGTATTTTTAACAAAATTGGAAAACTAATTGAATTTAATTAATAATTTTTCGGTACTTGTCACAGGTAACATTTGATTATTATTATGTATCTTATACAGGGTGTTTCATTAATAATTGTCCATATAGTAACTGGAGAAACCTTAGCACAAAATACGAAGATTTAACCTAAAACACTTAAATAAAATGTGGTTCCTTACTGAGTTACAGGGTGTTTTATCTAAAAATTTAAAAACTATTTTTGCTCAGAATTTTAAAACTATTCCACGTATCCTTTTCATACTTGGCAAGAAGTATAGGTACTGTACAGTCTACTAAATTATGTTAAACAAACGTTTATGGCTATTACCAGAGGCGTACGACGGGGGAAAGTAAATGGTCGACCCTTTCCAAATTCTACGCCACTGGCGAAATTGCTATTTTAGTTCAATTTTTGGATTCTCCAATACTTTCTATGAAAATAATATACTCTTAATTCGTAACGATAAAGTCATTAGTTTTCGAGATATTTGAAGTTAAAAATGAAACGACACGGTTATTTTGATCAGGGTATTGTGTCGCTTCATTTTTAATTTCAAATATCTCGAAAACTAATCATTTTATCGTTACGAATGAAGAGTATATTATTTACATAAAAAGTATTACAAAATAAAAAAAATTACACTAAAATAGCAATTTCGTCAGTGGCGTAGAATTTGGGAAGGGTCAACCAGTCACTATCCCCTGTCGTACGCCTCTGGTAGTAGCTAGAAACGTTTATTTATCTTAATTTAGTAGGGTGTTCAGTACCTACACTGTCTGCCAAGTATGATAAGGATACGCCAAATAGCTTTAAAGTACTGGGTTCAAATAATTTTTAAATTTTAATCATATGAATCATATAAATTAATCAAAATAACTGTGCAGTTCCATATTTAACTTCAAATATCTCGAAAACTAATCACTTCATCGTTATCAATGAAGAGTATATTATTTACGTAGAAAGTATTGTAGAATCTAAAAATGGCACTAAAATAGTAATTCCTCCAGTGGCGTAGAATTTGAGAAGGGTTAACCATTCACCATCCCCTGTCGTACGCCTCTGGTAGTAGCTAGAAACGTTTGTTTATCATAATTTAGTAGGGTGTCTAGTAGCCGCACTTTCTGCCAAGTATGAAAAGGATACGTCGAACAGTTTTAAAATGCCGAGCAAAAATAGTTTTTAAATTTTTAGATAAAACACCCTGTAACTCAATAAGGAACAACATTTTATTTAAGTGTTTTAGGTTAAATCTTCGTATTTTGTGCTAAGGTTTCTCCAGTTACTATATGGACAATTATATTGTATTAGCTGGACCAGTTACCAGTTACTATATGGACAATTATATTAGCTGTATAAAGCTAATGCCCTTTTTATCAGCCGACGAAATACTGTTCTATGGTGATATTATTATCATTGGTTGTATCCAAGTTTTATACCAGCCTTAGCTAAGTTTGTTTTTTTTTTTATTTACTTATTAATTTATAGCCCAAAACATCATACAGTGATATTATTGATTCTACGGGTGCAAAAACTACTGTTTCTCGTTGATTTGTAGATTTTTAGGTGATCTTAAAGCTAACAAATAAATGCTTTTCTAAGGTTTGATATATTTTTAATAAATTCGGAAAATTACCTCAAGTTCTAGTAAATAATTCTTAGGGACTCGGGCTGCTAAATCCAGAGTAGATATCATTTCTTCCGATACAACAACAAAATGTACAAAAATAATACTGTAACGCTATCTATACACGTTCTATAGGATCACATGTCACCTGTTTGTCTGCCGATGCACACCAAGCATAACACGAAAACCTTCAACGACCGTCTTTTTTCGAGCACGTTGCGACTATGATTGTTTATAATTTCCCTAATCGTTTCTAGTCTTAATACAAGCGAGTACAACATGCGCAGTCGTTTCCTTTTCCTAATCCGCGAGGGAAACATATAGTGCGGTCGCATAAATACAATTATTATTGCGTTTCAATGATTCACTCCGCTGATCCGCGTTGTGGGGCATTACTTACCAACTTGTAGAAACGGAACAACAATACCTAACCACATCAATCGAAAAAATTGATCGTAATACACTGACCGGCAAAAAAAGTGGCCACCCTATAAATTTCCGAAAATAAAAATTCATTGGAAGTTTTATAACGGTTTTATACACCGTTTCATATTGTATTCAACATATGTCATTTTTAAAACAAAAAATGGCCATTATTGCTTGATTCCTTAGCATAATGAGAGCCTATTTTACTTTACTACTCATTACCTGTGCAAATACTATTTACACAATTTTTGGGCCCCTAAATATAGTTAATAGAAATATAGTTATAATTTGGAATGGGGTGTGAAAGTTAATGGAATTCTGATAAAAACAATCAGATATGCAGACGATACAGTTATTTTAAGTGATGATATTAATGGATTACAATGCCTTTTAAATGCCATTGACACAATGGGAAGAGAGTTTGGCCTAAACATAAACTGTTCAAAAACAAAATACATGGTATTTAGCCCTCTGGCCCATCATGATTCACGGTTATACAGTGTGTCAATTTGAAAAGTTGCCACCCCCTATAATTTGGTCCCTATAGAAAATGTAAAAATATGCAAACACACGTCAAATTTATTTGTGAGGGTACATTTTGTAGACCAGTTTTCAACTAAATTACATGAACCCTATAGCGGGGGCGGACACAACCCCCAATATCTTTAATGGAAAAGGGGGTTGAGTGATACCTCATTTTGAAGGTCATTAAATTACCTTTTCAAAAATACCACATGCCTTATATTTCTTTTCTGTACTTTTGAAAAAATCTTGGACTCGATACTCTAAAAAATTTTGGAGTTCTGAACTCGATACTTAATATCTTTACGGTTTTATTTGATTTTTCCAAAAATACTTCAAAAAACACTCTAAATACTTCAACACTCCAAACTCGATATTTAATATCTGTACGGTTTCACTTGATTTTTCCAAAATTACTGAAGAGAAATATTATGTATGTGATATTTTTGAAAAGGTAATCGAACGATCTTTAAAATGAGGTATCACTCAACCCCCCTTTCCATTAAAGATTTTGGGGGTTGTGTCCGCCCCCGCTAGAGGGTTAGTGTAATTTGGTTGAAAACTGGTCTATAAAATGTCCCCCTCACAAATAAATTTGACGTGTTTTTGTATATTTTTTGATTTTCTATAGGGACCAAATTATAGGGGGTGGCAACTTTTCAAATTGACACAGTATATGTTGATGGTCATATAATTCAAAGAGTTCCCAGTTTTAAATATCTTGGTTGCCATATTACTGAACAACTAGGTCCAGATAAAGACATTTTTAAAAATGAGGTAATTCTTCCGTAATGATAACTTGTAACTCCAACTTCGAAAGCGAATGATTAAAAATGTTACATTTGGTCAGTTCTCTTGTATGGTGGCGAACAGGCACGTAGCCAGGAAATGTGCTTGAGGGGGGTCCAAGCACAACTCAAATTTTTCGTTCGATTGAGCGGTAAGGTATTAAAAAAATATTCAGAATAAATTTTAGATCTATATGCAAAATTTGAAAAAAAAACTATTTTAACCCTAGAATACTAATACTCTTAAAATATACGACGCCGCATTATTTTCTGCGAAATTTCTGAGCAACGGAAAATTCCAAGAACAAGGGTTCCAGAGTTCTTTAGTACTAGAGTAACGTTGGTGTATAAACGTCAGTTAAATTTTGTGCAGAAGTGTGTGAATTAGGTATCCTGTCGTAAATATTACGACGCTTTAGTGTTAACGATAGTAACATAAGCCGTATATGTACAAGCATAAATATTGCTATGCTTTGCGATTCATTCTCCAAATATATGATTGATGCTAGTCTCTATATTGGCAAAAACTTCGATACCGGAGGATTACCTCTTACAAAGTTTTATGTGAAGGAATTGACAAAATCGGTCCATGGTAGCAACCGTAACATTACCATGGATACTGTGTGTTTTTTAAGGGATAATAAACATAAGTACTATCAATCATATGTGATATATTTCCATAATTCGCGCAAAACAAATAGGAAGCCAGTGTTCCACTCTTAGTTTATGTTAGATTTGGGCAAAAGCCTTGCTGAGTCATAGATGCGCAAAAGAATAAACATATCAAATTTACGGCGCAATAGGTATTCGACAGGACATAAACGAAATCCTAAATATACAATCAGTTTCTCAACCGAATAATCCTATCGAAAGAAAACGGACAGGCTACTTATGCCCTAGGCGTCCAAGAAGAATGACAACAAACTTTTGGGTACAGTGTAAACGAGCAATCTGCGGATAAATATTTCTAAATTTAAAACATTTTAACCATGTATAACTTAAATTTTTAAAAATTTTCAAATTACTTTTACTAAGTGCAAGATAGAATGTACGGAATCGGAATGTAGAACGGAATCCTATATTTTGTTGGTAGTCACTAACATCATCAGGGACGCTAAAATGATATTAAAGCTACAATGGTGGAACTAGGTATTAAAAACAACTTACTAAGGTAAGATATAACATCTACATATATATCGACAATCTCACCCTAGTAAGTTGTTTTTAATACTTAATTTCACCATTGTATCTTTAATATCATTTTAGCTTCTCTGGCGATGTTAGTGACTACTAACGAAATATAATAGGATTCCGTAGAAAAGAGTAGATATACCTGGTCTTCTATAAAAAGTAAAAGGTAAAAGAATTTGAAATGCTGATAGAAAACTTTCGTTTTTGGTAAATCTGATGTTTAATTTGGATATAAATTGATCCGTACACTGAATAAAAATAGAAATAATCCTAGTAAATAAAAAATAATAATTTCGTTCACTTTTCCAAAAAAAAAAATAATGACTTGGGGATAAACTTGCTACCTTGGTACCAAAGCCGAGACAGTTTTGGGAGGGGTCCGGACCCCTTGGACCCCTCCCTTGGCTACGTGCCCGGTGGCGAAGAATGTACATAAAAAATGTCCACCATTAATCGTTTGGAGGCCTTTGAAATGTGGCTGCACAGACGTACACTGAAAATACCATGGACGGCTATGCTGACAAATGTGGCAGTCCTTAGAGAGCAAATGCTGCCGCGAGCTACTTGATAACATCAAATAATATAGAAAGATGGCCTATTTTGGACACGTAGTAAGGGGAGACCGATATAATATTTTTCAACTTATTATGAAGGGTAAACGCGAAGGACGAAGAGGAATTGGTAGAAAGCAGGCCTCTTGGTTGAAGAATATCAGGAAGTGGACAGGAATAAAGAAAGCAGAACAACTATTTAGAATAGCTCGAGACAGAGACAGTTTCGCCACGTTAATCATCAACGTCAAGGGGACTTGATAGGGCACGTTAAGAAGATATTTGCACCAGAAATTTAAATTTTTATTAAAAATAAATAAAATTTATTTTTACCAAATTAAACATTGTTTAATAATATAACTCTTCTTGTTATCATTTATCATTTCCTGTTCGTAAAATGAAAGAATTTTGAAAATTTTAGTTTGTTGTTGAATTAAACCTGATTTTTGAGTAATCTTTCCAGGCCCCATTAAAATACGGGCCCAGGGCAGGTGCCTCACGGGCCTAGTGGTAAAATAGGCCCTGAGATAATGTATTTCATTAGAAGGCTGCAAAAGAAAACAGTGTAATATCGAAACGAATTACAAACAATACGAATTACGAGTGAACTTGAACAAAATTGTCTAATATCGGGTATTATGCCCTAAAACATCAATAACTGTTTGAATACGATTTGGAAGGGACAGGAACAACTTTTGAATAAAAACATGAGGAATACATTCATATTCTTCACGAAGCATGTTTTGCAGTACTACAAAACTTTCTAGCTGACTTGGTTGACTTCTAACCCTACGATGAAATTCATCTCAAAGATGTTCGATGATATTCATATCAGGGCTGCAGGGTGGCAATTCTAGAGTATTAATTCCTACTTCCCCCATTAAAACATCAATAACCGTTTGCATACGATTTGGAAGGGACAGGAACAAATTTTGAATAAAATCATGAAGAATACATTCATATTCTTTACGAAGCATGTTTTGAAGTATGTACTACAAAACTTTCTAGCTGACTTGGTTGACTTCTAACCCTACGATGAAGTTCATCTCAAAGATGTTCGATGATACTCAGATCCGGGCTGAATAGTGGCAATTCTAGAGTATTAATTCCTAATTCCCCCAGTCACGATTCTTGCAGTATGCGGCCATGCAGTATCATGCATAAAGACGAAATTGTCCCCAATAAATGGACCAAATGGCACTACTGTTTCTGTCAAAACATCCTCTATATACCGGTGAGCATTAAGGGAGCCGTTAATGAAAATAAGTTCAGTTCGAGCTTCAAATGAGATTCCAGCCCAAACCATTACACCACCACCGCCAAACTTTTTTCTCTGGAACATACAAGCTTGTGCATATCTTTCATTTCTCCGGCTCCAAACCCTCTCTCAACCATCGCCAGATTTCAAACAGAACCGCGATTCATCAGTAAAGAGAATTTGGCTTCAATCCTGTATATCCCAGTGTTGTCTGGGTTGTAATCCGGGAACAACAGCCAGCCTTACTGCCATTAGTCCTTGTTAAGTACATTGACTTTGAAATTTATTAGACTCTGCCAATTATTGTACAAGTGCGTATTACCGAAGATTGCCGAACGAAGTGACCCAAGTTCATTTGCCAGGGTTACTGGGTGACGAAAAAGTACATAACGACGAGAACACACACAAAACCAACGCTTCGATGAACGAACATTTTTACTCCTTACATTCAAGTTATTGTAATTTGTTTTAGATCTGTTGTATTAAAATTTACGTGAAATTCTGAAAATTCTTCACCACATCCACATCTATTGGTCCTTCGAACAACGAATCTACAGTGCCAGCAGAACTACAAAAGAAAATAGCAGCTTTACATTCTACGAACCGACGTCGTACTTGACCCGCTGTATCAACCCCAGGAAGCTACATTATTTACAACACTGAATACTGAATCCTTTTTATAATTTCACATTTTTTCAGTCTCTATTTGATAAATATTTTAAGTACATGAGTTTCAATCTAAATTAATATATTTATTTCGAATAGTGACATATTTGACGTTTTACCTACTCTCGTATTCATTGTGAATGTGCTAGCTGATTTTTTATTTTATTCTGACAGATCGTAACTAAACGTTAATAATAATTCTTACGTACATAATAATTGAATTACAAAACATTTATTTCCGTTTTCTGCACTTGAATAAATCATTTCTTTTTATTTAATTACATTCATCGAAGATCAAATATTTATTTCTTGAAACATCAAACACAGTTTGATTGTTTATATCTGTATAATATACGTCACATACATTAGATTACTAAAATTACATAATTTAATTAACATACATACATAATATTTAATTATTTTGCATCCTCGTACATTTT
Source organism: Diabrotica virgifera virgifera (assembly GCF_917563875.1). NCBI lineage: Eukaryota > Metazoa > Arthropoda > Insecta > Coleoptera > Chrysomelidae > Diabrotica > Diabrotica virgifera. Next base: position 100,312,671 of record NC_065449.1, read on the forward strand.
GGTCATATTGTCAAAAATGTCAGACCAAAACAAAACAAAGAGAATGGCCACTAAAGGTGCTCTTACACGTTTAACAACATATTTTCGAAGTATAGAAAATAATGAAATTATCGACCTCGTAGATTTAGAAATGCGATTATTCAAAGCCGAAGGGCTTTTAGATGTTTTTAATGAGGTTCAGATGCTTATTGAAACTGATGATCCTGACTGCGAGGAAAATTATGACACATTACATGCCATTGAAAGGCAGACTTTTGAGGACAGATATTTTAAAATAATATCTGACATCAAAAAACTTATTTTATCTAGACGACCTACTGAAACGTCTGATTCACGTAGTGTCAATGGTTCAATAGCAGCTAGGCCTACAAATACAAGCAACATTAAGTTACCTCCATTGAATCTAGCTACATTTGATGGATCGTTTGATCAATTCCTCTTCTTTCGCGACAGTTTTAATTCTATTATTAATGATGATACTTCACTTTCCAATGTACAAAAGTTTCATTACTTACTTCTGTCATTACGTGGCATAGCTGCCGACACTATTAAATCTTTGCAAGTCTGCGATGCAAACTACGACATTGCTTGGAGTTTATTGATCGAAAGATTTGAAAATAAACAGTTACTTGTAAACAATCACATTAAAGCTCTCTTTAACCTACCACTAGTTACAAAAGAATCAAATCAAGGTCTCAGACAACTTCTAGATAATACACAAAAACATTTACGTGCTTTAGAAGTTTTAAAACGCCCCACTAAACACTGGGATGATTTGATTATTTATTTGTTAACAACAAAATTTGATAACTCAACAAGACGCTCTTGGGAGTCACAAAATTGTAAAGACAACCTACCAGTTTTAGATGATTTACTGAAATTTTTAAAAGAACGATGTCGTATCTTAGAGTCATTAGATAACTACAATGATAATAAACAGGATCAAAATTCACCACGATACAAAGGTAATAAGTCTGAAACAAGAGCCTTTGTTTCTAACACAGAGAATAGGTTTAAATGCAACTTTTGTAACAAGGAACATAAAATATATTATTGTCCTGACTTCTTAAAACTAAATCCTACTAATAGGTTAAACAATGCAAAACGTCTACGTTTATGCCTTAATTGTCTTGGCACATGCCATCGTACTACTTGTCGTTCTACTGGTTGTAGAAAATGTGGAAAGATCCATCACACTCTGTTACACTTCGAGAATTCACAATCCTCAAATTCAGTTTCCACAGAAAACAATTCTTCTCAATCTTCATTACCTTCCAATGTTCCAAACACTGGGCTGCAGTCAAATGAATCTACTTCTACCTCTAACTTCTCTTCAACACATCATATAAGCTCAAGTGTTCACACTGCTATTAAACCGTATATTCTACTCTCAACTGCTGTTGTTAACGTTTTTGACAAGTTCGGCAACTCACATAAATGCAGAGTACTCTTGGACAACGGAAGTCAATCCAACTTTATATCTGAGAAATTTTGTGATATTTTACAACTTTCAAAGAAAAAAATCAACACTTCGATCTCGGGAATTAATCAATTAACTCACAATATTAACTTCCGGACATCACTAACATTTAAATCAGATATTAACAATTTCTCGAAAAAAATATCTTGTCTAATTTTGCCCAACATAACAAGTAATTTACCTTACATACAGATCAATCGTTCCCAGCTCAATATTCCAACAAAATTACTTCTAGCTGACCAGAATTTTGAAAAACCTGGTCCAGTAGACCTTCTTATTGGAGCTGACACATTTTGGGATATTTTAAGCGTGGGACAAATCAAACTTGGTCCTGGGTTACCGATCATTCAAAAAACCACTCTTGGTTGGATAATTTCTGGCCCAATTCCAACAAATATTCAACACCACCCCCAACATAATTGTTACTTTTCTTCTACCAGTGAATTAGATTCACAGCTCACAAAGTTTTGGGAACTAGAGGAGTGTCCTAAAACTAAGTTTGTTTCCGAAGAAGACATCTATTGTGAAAATCATTTTAAGCAGCATATTTCTCGCCATTGTGATGGTCGTTTTATCACTACTCTTCCACTAAAGGAATCTCCATCAGTTTTAGGGGATTCTCTAACTACTGCCAAAAAACGTTTTTTAAACTTAGAGAAAAAACTTGAAAATAACATTCAATTGAAATTAGAATATCATGACTTCATACGTGAGTACATTAAACTTGGTCACATGTCCCTAATAAATGACACTAATGATAATTCTGGATTCTTCTTACCTCATCACTGCGTTTTAAAAGAAACTTCAACCACTACAAAGTTAAGAGTTGTATTTGATGGTAGTGCGAAAACTACCACAGGCTACTCATTAAATGACATCATGTATGTCGGCCCTCATTTACAAGATAATTTATTTTACATTTTACTTAGATTTCGTCAACATAAATTCGTACTGGGTGCAGATATAACTAAAATGTATCGTCAGGTTTTCCTTACTCCTGAACAACGTTACCTTCAAAAGATCCTTTGGAGATTTAATAAAAATGATGAAATTTCTGCTTATACACTGAATACTGTTACCTACGGTACTGCATCAGCAGCGTTTCTTGCCATTAGGTCTCTTCATGAAATTGCTCATCGACATATTTCCGAATACCCAAAAATTTCCTCTATAATTTTGCACGATTTTTATGTAGATGATCTATTAACTGGTTGTGACACATCGGAAGAACTCCGAGAAATCAAGGAAACTATTTCATATTTATTATCTTCCTACGGTTTTCCTCTGAGAAAATGGACTACCAATGATTCGTCTCTACAAAATCATTCTGATCCTGATTTTTTGCATTTTGGTTCTGACGAACATAACAAAACACTAGGATTACTTTGGAATCCGTCTTGTGATTCCCTACAATATTCTATAAATATCTCCACAATTAACTTAAAGATTAGCAAAAGACAGATTTTATCCTGTACAGCACAAATATTTGATCCTTTGGGGTTACTTTCACCCGTAACAGTTACATCGAAAATTATTCTTAAAGAGCTCTGGAAACTCAAGATAAGTTGGGATGAATCTGTTCCTGAAAGTATTTACACACTTTGGTCGAAATACTACTTCGAACTTACAAAATTAAACACTTTAAAAATACCTAGACATGTACTTTCTTCTAACCCAGTTTCTGTTCAACTTCATGGGTTTTCTGACGCCTCGGAGGCGGCTTACGGTGCATGTATTTACATATGCTGCACAGATACATTTGGAAATTACACTTCAAATCTTTATTGTGCTAAAACTCGAGTTTCTCCTATGAAACTTGTAACCATTCCAAGACTCGAACTTTGTGGGGCATCACTACTTTCTGAACTTGTTGAAAAGGTCACTTCATCTGTAAATGTCTCCTTTAAAAACATTACGTATTGGACTGACTCTAAAATTGTTATTTCATGGATAAACACCTCTCCCCATTTACTTAAGACTTTTATAGCAAATCGAGTCTCACAAATACATAAACTGACCAACCCTGAATTTTGGAAATATATTAATACTTATGATAATCCAGCAGATCTACTGTCACGAGGTATAAGTCCTTCTTCGCTCAGTAATTCCCACATATGGTTTCATGGCCCTTCTTGGCTCACTTTGCCTCAAGAAGAATGGCCTCAATATACAAAACATCAAGAAGTTTGTATAACTTCTGAATTACCTGAACTGCGTAACAAAACTCTTGTGTTTCATCACATCAACAACGAATTTACCTTTTACTACAAATATTCTTCATTAAATAAACTAACACGCGTCTTTGCTTATGTCTTAAGATTTAAAGACAATCTGTCGATTCATAAACATTTACGAATAACAGGTCCCTTGACCACAATAGAACTCAATAATTCCCTTTTAACCTTAATTAGGTTCGTACAACGTCAGTCATTTCCATATGATTATGATGCACTTTCCAATTCCAACCAAATTGACAAAAGAAGTAAACTTCTTGGCCTAACTCCATTCTTTGATACAACAACAAAATTAATACGCGTTGGCGGTCGTTTACATCATTCGTCATTTGATTTTAACAAGAAACACCCCATAGTCCTACCTCAGAAAGACCACCTCACGATACTCATTGCTCGCCATGAGCATTTGAAACTTTTACATATTGGTCCTCAAGCACTTCTTGCTTCCTTAAGAGAAAATTACTGGCCAATATCAGGGCGCAATTTGGTTCGAAAAATTGTTCGTGATTGTGTCCGATGTTTTAGATTTAACAATAAACCCGAACAGTATCTTATGGGCAATCTTCCGGAGTCACGAGTTACCCCTTCACGTCCCTTCACGGTTTCTGGTGTCGATTATGCTGGTCCCGTTTTATTACGAGATAGAAAGGGTCGTAATTACAAAACTTCTAAAGCTTATATTGCTCTCTTCATTTGCTTCGCCAGTAAGGCTATACATTTAGAAGTTGTCAGTGATCTCACGACAGAATGCTTCTTAGCGGCATTACGCCGATTCACGGCCCGACGCGGTAAATGCTCCGAAATATTTTCAGATAACGGCAGCACTTTCGTGGGAGCAAATAATGAACTCAGACAATTTTTTAACACAAATGCTGATCACATTATTACAGACCTCTCAATCGACGGTATTCAATGGCATTTCATTACTCCACGTGCTCCCCACTTCGGTGGATTATGGGAGTCAAACATTAAATCAGTTAAGCACCACATGAAACGTGTAGTAGGTAATGCAATTTTAACATTTGAAGAATTTACCACGGTTTTATATCAAATAGAGGCTTGTCTCAATTCTAGACCACTCTATCCTCTTTCTAATGACCCAAATGACCCTAACCCTCTTACTCCTGCACACTTATTAATTGGATCTTCATTGACGAGTATACCACAACAAAACTTAATGGACATTAATGAAAATCGTCTTTCAAGATTCCAAAGGGTGCAACAGATATTACAGCACTTTTGGACAAGATGGTCCAAATAATATGTATCCCATCTTCAGCAGCGGGTCAAGTGGAAGGAGAATTGCCAACAGCTGATCCAGCCTGGACGCATGGTTCTAGTAAAGGATGATGGACTTCCTCCCTTGAAGTGGCAGTTAGGCAGAATTTTAAAAACTTACACCGGAAGTGACAATATTGTGCGGTCGGTTGTGATAAAGACAAACTCTGGTGAGATTAAACGACCGGTTGTGAAATTATGTGTTCTGCCTAACCAAGATCAATAACTTTTGTTTGAAAACTATAATTAATATGATCTTTGACTTTTTCTTTAAGACTTTTTATTGAAACCCGGTCTTTGGGGTTTCAAGGTGGGGGAGTATATGTTAAGTACATTGACTTTGAAATTTATTAGACTCTGCCAATTATTGTACAAGTGCGTATTACCGAAGATTGCCGAACGAAGTGACCCAAGTTCATTTGCCAGGGTTACTGGGTGACGAAAAAGTACATAACGACGAGAACACACACAAAACCAACGCTTCGATGAACGAACATTTTTACTCCTTACATTCAAGTTATTGTAATTTGTTTTAGATCTGTTGTATTAAAATTTACGTGAAATTCTGAAAATTCTTCACCACATCCACAACTAGTCCTCTTTCATTGAGGCGTCTTCTAACCATTCTCTCACTTACATTCACATTTCGAACCTCCTGCAGACGGTTTATTGCAGAAATTGCAGTGGAATGACGATTTCTTAAAAGTACCATCAAAATAAAACCATCATATCTTTGCAAGGTAACTCTTCTACGGCCGGAACCAGGACGATGTGAGCATGTACCAGTCTCTATAAAGCGATGGAAAGCTCTACGTACTATAGTTCTCGGAATATCTAAAGTTTCGGATACATAAACTTGACTTCTTCCGTTTTGTAGCAATGCAATAATTCGAGCAACATTACCAGATAACGGCAGTTCTCGCCGGTGGCGCACACCCACACCCCCTACACGCGACACTATATATACACGAAATTTTCGATTTTATAAATCTGACTGAATTGAAAGTTGGGCCAACTCCCATCTTAAAGTTCAGGGAAAGACTCACCCATTCATATGTCAACCATCCATTTTGGTCCAAGGGTGTGGATTTTACGGCCATTCCTATTTAGGGTCTGTTTTTCGTTCTCGTCCCCAAAATTCCCAAAAACTTCGAAAATTTAAGTCCGAACTTTGCGGCTTCTAATAGTACTGATCATTGATCATTACCTTTCCAACGCATGTCTAATTTTGAAAATCGGTTTTACCATTCAAAAGTTACCGAGCTCAGAAATATGACTCAATTTCTAATTAAAAAAGGGAAAATGTTTGTGGATATGCATGTATGTATAATATGTATGTATGAATGTATGTGGAAAAGTTAAACCGATCTGAATTTTTTTTCTGTGTTTGAAGACAGGGTCAGGGCAGATTCAAAACCGGTGTAGTTTGTGACTTTTGACCACCCATAAGCCAGCTATAGGACTTGGTAGGTAAAAAACGGCATATTTTTTGGGGGTATATATCTTCGGTTCAAGAAGAGACAGGAGAACCGCAAATACACCAAATCAATAGTGTTGAGTTAAGCTTTCAAATGGTGTGTAAGCCGTCAGGATCAGACATACACACGGCTCAGTATAGCCGAAAAACTGAAAAACTAAACTTTGAAAATTTTGGTTTTTCGACACTTACTCAAAATTTCAACTTACGAATTGCGCCAATAACTGAGCGTTTGTAGAAGGACTCTAGACGAATCTAACGGTGTATACCTCATATCCGGGAAAATTCGAATTTTTAAGTTATAGGCTTCATAAGTATGATCAAATCTATTATATATGGGAAAAACAGTTTTCGAGCTCAATAATTCCTGTAAGAGCTTCAGTTATCATACTTGACCTGACCGTGATCAAAATCGGTTAAGCCGTTTAGAAGTTATTAAACTACAAACGTATAATCCAATTAACGATTATTCCCGAAATGGTTTATGTAGTTGTAGTGATTATGACGCTAAATTTGATCTGGCAAAGGGCAATCCGAGTTTATTTACCGGCCATCCCAATATTTTTTTTTCAATCTATTTCGAATAGAAAAAAAATTAGTGTACATTCGATTGACACTAGATCATTTGAGAGGTAATGCGACAAAGGCGACCATTTATAAAGCTTAACGTGTAATCGAGAAACATTGCATTCAACTTCATTCATTTAATTTATAAATAACTTTGAAAAATTTCTGATACAAGAATAAAAAACCGCTAAACTCCTTAAAAATGAGTGGCGCATACAATATTCCAGATACAAAAAAAGAATGTGTGTGTACTTTGTACGCACGTAAGAAGATATTCTTCTATTATATAATAGGTAATTTAAACGAAGTAAATATACTTGAAAGGTTATTTGTACTTATTTTATTTAAAAATCAAACTAACTTTCTTATCTACCACTTTCAAAAAAGAAGAATATCTTCAAAAATTATATAATAATATACTTACAATCATAAAATCTATAAAAAAAAAATAAAAAAATAATAACTTGCTTGGGGCTTGAACCCACTTCACGTCTACCGGGCCGTACGAAAGTTGACGCCATTTCAAACTGCACCAAACTCTCGTATACGTCATGTGGGAATATACACAAACTAAACGTTTACACCATAAATTTATATGAATTTAATAAAATTATTAGTTTGATCTTTTTCGAAATAAAATACAACAAAATATAGAGTAAGAAAACGATATATTAGATGAAGATTTGTAGAAAGTTTGTTCGTAATCAGATTATGTAAATTAAAGCATTGCCTACTAATAGGTAACTACATTATTTTGTTTACATTTTCCAAATAGATAGGTATTGAAACTATTAGGTATTTCCAACTGAAACATTTAGAATTACGTACCTGCGGCTTTTCAAAACTATTTAAAAAGTCACTATAATTATAAATTTGAATTTATTTCTGTCCACACATCAATAAAAACTAATATTATACAATATTTTTGTTTACCGATAACCTCCATATTGAACAATTATTGACAGATCATTTCAAAATTTCAACACCCAATCAGAGCCCGTATAACAACTAATACCATACTGTCGGTGTGCGCATGCGCGGATCAATCAAATTTTACCCTCAATCGATTCGCCGCTAAAGAAGAATATCTTCAAAAAGCTGATATGAATATTACGTGGCAGGAAAATGTATTTTCATTTTGATGCAAAACAAAATTCTAGTTTTATTTTAAAAGATTTTTCCATAATATTTGCTAAATTTGAAGTAAACGCGCACAAGAGTTTCAAAATTCAAACTGTATCAAAGTTACTCTTTTGTGACGCGTTTTACTTCAAATTGAGCAAATATTATCGAAAAATCTTTTAAAATAAAACTAGAATTTTATTTTCCATGAAAATGAAAATTCATTTTTGCGCCACGTAATATTCATATCAGATCTTTTGTAGCTGGAGTATTGTATGCGCCACTCATTTTTACGGAGCTTAGCGGTTTTTATTCTTGTCTACTGTAGATAACATTGTACATATCTTAATTATTCACTTAGTCGAAATCCACATTTGAAAAACTAAATTATTGTTTAATTAAATGTTTTCAACTTAGAAGATAAACAGCGACTACAGAAAACAAAACAACATAAGCGTCAAGACTAAGTCACAAACTGTCAAAATCAAGCATACATGATTGCAATAAATATTTAAATTGAGACGCAATATGAAACAGTGCATAAAACTTCCAATGAATTTTTATTTTCAGAAATTTATAGGGTGGCCACTATTTTTACCGGTCAGTAGTGCAGTCACTGAAGGTTTTCAGCTCTAATTTCGTTGAACCTCTATCGATTTTCATGGAAATTGGTGAGTATGTAGTTAGGATACCTAAAGAAACAAAAGTGACATGGTGCTAACTTGCGCTTTTACCCTGGGGGTGGATGCCACCCTCTCTCGGGGATAAACATTATTTTATCAAAAATAACCCCATTCGACAGAGGGGCAAATTCCAAGCAAAATTTGTTATATAAAGTTATCAAAATAGATCAATTCTTTTTGAGTTATCTATTAAAGATCAAAGATTGTAATTTTTCTTAAAAAATGCATGTTTTAAAGCAGTTTTTCATATATAACTCAAAAACTATAATTAAGTATAAAACACTAAAAAATTTTGTTTTCAATATTTCCACAAAATTTATTATACGTTATACGTGATGTCTTTTTACAATGCATCTACACTTAGGGCCGGTTGTTCGAACGCTAATCAAGAAGTTGATTATAATTAAGTCCCCTTAACAACCATCAAATAACAAAATCCGTTGTTCATACGCCAATCAGTTGATTGTAATCAATTACAGTATTTCTCATGATCATCTTTCAGTGCGTCACAGTTTTTCGATTTCTTTCTAACGCATTCAATTGTATGTGACAGAAAAAAAGGCACGTCGGTGATTACATTTCGTCGGTGACATTTTTACAACATTTATTCTAGTTATTCTAGTTGTCGACAGATGGCGCCATAATAAAAAAAATTATTTTTTTTTAATTAGATAATAATATTACAAATATAATCTGTATAATTTATAAGACTATACAAATCAAAGAAAATACCATTTTATAAATGCAAGAAACACATTTGATTTGTTTTTATTCCAAATTGAAAATAAAATGTGACAACTGTCAGATTTAACTAAAATGTCATGTTAGAATAAATGTCATAAATGTATATTATCACGGACTTACCCATTTTCCTATCATTTGTTACGCACTGAAAAATGATCATGAAAAGGACAATATGTTTATTATTATCATTATGATAATTAACATACCAATTACATATTAACATAATTGATTATTAATTATTAATCATCAATTAATCTCATCAATTATGTTTTCAGCAACCCAATCAAAGTTGATATTGACAGTAATTAAATATTTAATAATGATCAGTTGATTCCATTTTGGATTAGCGTTCGAACAACCGGCCCTTAAAGTCTCTAACTGAATAATTTGAGGAGTAGGGAGCAAGGGAGCTGTTTGTCTAAAATTGGTCATTCAAAATTATATCTGTATTTTTCAATTTATTAATGTCCACAGATTCTAATAAAGATAGCTTATGGCTTAAGACCTTTATTATGCATATGAAGAATTTGATATTGTTCATTAGCAGAATGATTATGATCTAGAACGTGAAGTCCGTAGGTACGTAAAATCTCCTTTTCTATTATTGAAAGCCCTTTTGTGTTCTGATATGCGTTAGTTAAAGGTTCTGTCAGTTTGACCGATGTAAGTTTTTGGAAAGTCACTTTTATTATGATTTTATAGCATTTGAACATTTTCAACATTTGAAAGGTAATTTCAAGAAAAAATAGATCAAAATTTTACAAGGTTTAACTTGATACAAATATCTTCATAATGGTTTACGATTATAAACTATTAATAATTTACATAACTTACTTAATCGTATAAGTTCTGATGTAGCTTACCTGAAACAAAGAATGTAACATTAATGATAGGTTTATCTAAGATATTAACACTTTTATTACTATTTTTGTCTGTTACAAACAAATGTAGTGCAGAGGTATAACCAGGATGATCTTAAGGGGGGGGGGGGGGTTACAACTACTTGATGGTCTCTCAAACATCCCCAAAATCACCGAGAGAATAAACTCTCTGAACAGGAACTTCACAATCAAAGTAATCAACGATTCCCCCTCCGACACACAAGAAACTCTCAAATGTTCCTGTTCATCTTCCGGCCACGTACTCTACCGAAAGCCCAAACACAAAAAGATTCATTTACCGTCCGCTCTAATACAAACATGCATTGACGAACTCCCGGTAGAGTACGAAAACATCCTCGAGGCTACCCCGTTAGCCTACCGTACCCACCTTTAACATCTCCTCTTCCCTACCCCGAACAGGGAGAAGTTGGTTTTTTGCGGTTTCCCAACTTCATTGCACAATTATACCTGTTCGTCCCAAGAAAATAGCCGCAACTATTTTCTCCACTCGAACGCACACTGTCCACGCCGCGCTCAAAGCCACCTCCTGACCGCCGACGAGGGACGCAGGCTCGCCTGTCGTTGTACAATGGTTTCTAGGGAGACTGGTCGAGAGCAAAGCACGGACAGTACACATAAATATCTATGGAACCAACAACAATCCATCAAACTTTCTTCTCTGTTGACTTCTTAGCCTTCTGGACACCACCGTCCGGCATAACCCAGGATCCAAAAAACACCAGGATACGACACTTGCCCCAGTGTGTTTTTCGGACTGTTTGCTTTTGCTGCCAACATTTTACATTCACTACAAACCCTGAAGAGGACAAAATCCTAAACGGGGACAATCATTGATCGCATTTCTACATAGCATTATATCTATACACGCAAATCAAACAATGATAGTAGTAGTGGGGGTATGAAATAGTAATGGTATTAAACGTATAGAGCTCAAAATACATCCAAATGGGTGGGGGGCATAACCCACAAAACCCCCCCTGGTTACGCCTATATGTAGTAGCACATTACTAGTGAAGCACTATTAGGTCAGGGCCGATAATTTCTGAGACCAAAGTAATAGGATGGAACCCATTGTAAAACAAGGAAAAAATAACAAAGATTAAAGGAGCTCTATCATTTACAGAAGCTCTGAGGTCGGGAAGTAGAAGGGTTTTTTAGGGCAAATAAGCGTAAAGGTCGCCTCATATTATAATGCACGTCGCGTTTTCGGCACGTAGCGTTTCGTTTGCGAAAAATATAATTTAATGGTTTTTAAATTGAACCATTCATATTGTGCGTATAAGACACGTAACGTAGCGTATAAGACACGTTACGTCTGCGTTCGGTTCATTCGAAAACAATATTTTTCGGATGTTGACAGATACGGGTCGTTTTCCCCTTGTTGTTTATGTAGGTATTTCTTTGAATTTGATACCGAGTATTTAGACCGGTCAGTATCGTCGTCCTCGCTAGCGAAATTATTCCGATTCGATTTTTTGCACAAATTTACTCAAAGAGAGGTTCTTATAACATATCCACAGGGTGCCAGGCGGTGCCGTGGTCGAAAAATTGTTTAAACAATCTTTTTTAAACAAATTCACAAAAATATTTTTTCATTCGAGCAATATTTTTTTTAGATAATTTGGGTAATTCTGAGCAAAAAAGGTTTCTTGTGATTTTTCTCTAAAATTGCGAAAAATCAAGGCTTAATAACTCGATTAAAAATGATTATTATGAATTTCAATAAGTGACCAAATCAAGTTTCAAACAACTTCTTCAAGGTCCTGAAGAGATTTTTGTCATTGTTTTATTGCAAAGCTGTTATTTTTAACTATTAACAATTACCGCTATAGTCCAACTGTATCGTCGCCCCCGTTAGCGAAATTGGATTTTTTTGCACAAACTTACTCAAAAAGAGGTCCTTATAACACATCAACAGGGTTCCGGGCGGTGCCGTGGTCTAAAAATTGTTTAAACAATTTTTGTTAAACAAATTCACAAAAATAATTTTTTATTAATAATTAATTTAAACTCAAATTAATAATAATTTGAGTTATTCTGGGCAAAAAAGGTCTCTTGTGATTTTTCTCTAAAATTGATTGTTGTCGAGTTATATGGCCATTTCCGCATTTTTGTAAGATACGTTTTTTGCTAAGAATAACCCAAATTATCTAAAAAAAATCGTTCGTAATGAAAAAATTATTTTTGTGAATTTGTTTAATAAGAATTGTTAAAACAATTTTTTGACAAGGGCACCGCCAGGCACCCTGTGGATGTGTTTGTTATAAGGACTCTTTTTGAGTAAGTTTGTGCAAAAAAATCTAATCGAAATAGTTTCGCTAACGGGGGCGACGATACAGTTAGACTATAGCGCTAATTGTTAATAACTAAAAATAACAGCTTTGTAGTAAAATAATGACAAAAATCTCTTTGGGACCTTGAAGAAGGGGTTTGAAACTTGATTTGGTCACTTATTGAAATTCATAATAATACTTTTAATCGAGTTATTAAGCCTTGAAAATGGCCTTTTCGCATTTTTCAAATTTTTAATCGCATGTAACTCGACAACAATCAATTTTAGAGAAAAATGACAAGAGACCTTTTTTGCCCAGAATGACCCAGTTTATGTAAAAAAATATTGCTCGAAATGAAAAAAATATTGTTGTGAATTTGTTTAAAAAAAAAAGTGTTTAAACAATTTTTCGACCACGGTACCGCCCGGCACCCTGTGGATATGTTATAAGGACTTCTTTTTGAGTAAGTTTTCCGGCAAAACTATAAGTTCGATAGAAAGAGATTTCTACTGGATTTCTAATGGACTGAATCTGCACTCAGCATTCGTAATCACACAATCCCCCGTAACGTTTGCATCGACTTTCCATAAAACTCCACTAGACGAGGCTCATTCCCCACTCCAGATGCCTTGTAAACCATCGCCGACGTGATAGTGTCCCAGCGAGCCCAAAAACCCCCGTTTTATAGCAAAATTGAACTCACTTCCGTCAATTATTTCCGAATTACTTTATCGTTTTTATCACTTCGAAATACATATTGAAAAATTCAGTTTTCTTGTTCAATAATGCAATTTTCATTTCGTCATTATCACTTTTGTTCACAAAGTTTCCTAAGGCTCTTTAGGCACGTATCCATTACGTTGGTGCTCTGTGCTTCGTGTAACTGCTCCACGTCATACCTACGTTGGTGCCCCCTGAGCTGCGCTCACCCTCGGCGGTCCAATCGGTGGCGGTTTATATGTAGAGGAGTGCACGCCGTATCCATTGGAGCAGTTATATGGAGCACGAAGCACCAATGCAACGTAATGGACATGTGCCTTTATGAACCAAATGCAAAAAGTTTCATTGATATTCATCCAACTGCGGAACTTTGGTAGGTTTTGGGCTTTTTACTGTTTCATTTTTTTTGGGCCTAGTTTTTTACCCTTAAAAACTTACCACTTCTCTACCTCAGATCACCCGTAAATAATTTTTCTATAATTTTTGTTATATTTTCTATCTTTTACAATGGGTTCAATTCTGTTTCTATTTTCTTTTCTCACTTTTTACGTTAGTTAGTAAGTTAAGTGGTGAAAAATAAGTGAAATATTTAGGGAGATTAAGGGGCGGTTGTTCGAACGATAATCAACAATGATCACTATCAAATATTTAATTACTGTCACCAACTGTCAATGTCAACTTTGATTGGGTTGCTGAAAACCTAATTGATTATAATTATGAGATTAGTTAATCAATTAACATAACAATTATTAACATAATTGATTAACTAATGTCATGTTTTCAGCAACCCAAACAAAGTTGATATTGACAGTTGGTGACAGTAATTAAATATTTGATAATGATTATTTTTGATTAGCGTTCGAACAACCGGCCCTCAGTATATTATTTTTCACCACTAAAATATTTAGGGAGATATTATCAAAAAGTTGACGTTTTCAATTATCGAGTTGTTTTTACGTCATCGTCAAATAACCATAGGCGGACGTTTGAATCTTTATTATTTAATTGAAAAACTACAATTTTCTATTTATTTAATTTATTCATCAAAATCAATTTAAACCCAAATAAAATCAGTATGATTGAAAAGGTATTTTCAATACATTTGACTAGCACTGTATCCTTATAACCTTCAGTAAATAGACAAACATCTGACATTAGAAAAATAACGTTGAACGAGTTAAATATAAAAACAGTAAGCGAATACATCTACCTGGGACAGAATGAAAGTTAACAAAGAAAATCATACTGACGAAATTACCAGAAGAATAAGGTTAGCGTGGGCAGGATTTGGAAAACTGAGTCGGATCTTGAAAAACACAAAAATAGAACAATATTTGAAAATCAGAGTTTACGATCAGTGTATCGTACCTATACTCACGTATGGCTCAAATACGTGGACACTCACCAAAGGCAATATGGATAAAATAGTAGATGGCACAAAGAGCGATGGAAAGATCAATGCTCGGGATGAGACTTACATACAAAAAAAAAACAAACAAATGGATTAGAAGCAAAACCACAGTAAAAGACGCAGGAGAACATGCTGCCAAATTAAAATGGAGCTTCGCAGGACACAATGCCCGACTGAAGGATAGAAGATGGAATCACGAAATACAACAATGGAGATCGTGGTTAGGAAGGAGAAGCAGATGAAGGCCACAAATGAGATGGGCTGATGACATTAAGAAGTTTGGAGGACACAGCCGGAAGCAAGTGGCGCAAAATAGAAAACACTGGATTGAATTGGGTGAGGTCTATGTCCAAAGTTGAATTACTCATGGCTGAAGGGTAAGAAGAAGAAATCGACAAACAGTAGAGGAAGTATACTAATAGAACAGGCGGGATCTGTTTTTAATTGGACAATTTCCATAGTAGGTCTGGATCCCGCGTATGAAAAAAAAGTTGATTAATAGCAAGCTGAAATTTTGTTAATAGTTAAGGGTGTCTAATCCGACAAACTTTAATATATGTGAACACTGGAACATGGGAAGTTTTAATTGTGGAACAGGTTAAAAATTTGGAACGGTCAGACCACGAAAACGTCACATGTATTTTGTCCGACAGAACTTCCAATTGATTTGTTACCCCTTCATTAAACTCTCATGCAAAAATCAGACTGCTATTTATCACCTGTCAAAATTCCTGTCATTTGACATGTTCTACGTGTTCCACTCATTATAATGCCCATTTGGTGATAAATAGCAGCCTGATTTTTGCATGACAGTTTAATGAAAGGGTAACAAATCAATTGGAAGTTCTGTCGGACAAAATACATGTGACGTTTTCGTGGTCTGACCATTCCAAATTTTTCACCTTTTCCACAATTAAAACATCCCCTGTTTCAGTGTTCCCATATATCAAAGTTTGTCCGACTAGACACCCTTAAGCTATTAACAAATTTTCAGCTTGCTATGAATCAACTTTTTTTCATATGCGAGATCCAGACCTATAGGAGTCTATTTTATTGCTGGAACCAGTTCAGGAGGTACCGTGTATCTATAATCACGATGTGCACCATTCACAAACTTTGTGCTTAATTATAATTTATTAATATAGTCCAACTGCACTATAACAATAAAATTTACCTATTAAATAAAGACCTGTCTGCGTATTTGTATACCTACCTCAAAAATCTACTATAGTTATAAATACATTCTTCTTTCTTGTTTAGCCCATTTCTATCCAACTTTGGACATAGGGCTTCCCCAAATCTTTCCATTTCCGTCTGTCCTTGGCTGCGCTTTTCCAGTGAGTTCCTGCAGCTTTTACAAATTCGTCTGTTATTTGACCCTTCATTTTTAATTTTCCTTTTTAGATTTTCTTTTGAGTTATTATCATACTCCTGTTTTGTGTCATATAATTCGCTATAGAAAGATTCTACTATATTTGTTATTTTCCCTGAATCGTTTTTCTCCTCTCCATTTTTGTTTTTAAGTGATATTAAGACGTTTTTTCCTAGTGATGGTTTTAGATATTTTACTCCGCGATACAGTTCTATTACTTTCTCTACTTCTGTTTCATTATATTTTCTAATGTCTACTATGATTTGATACAAAGACATACCAAACATTTTTTAAATCTAGTTTAATTCTGTCTAATTCCTAAGCCCCTAAAATAAATTATCGGTTTAAACCTTAAGGATTATAAAAGGGATATCTGTCTGCAGCGGTTCTTTTATTAGTAACTTACTTAAATCCATCAAATTTAATGACGCTAAACTGTACTTGGTTTTGTTAATGGTATAGTACAGCTTACGATATGTATAAGAAAACTGAGAATTATAGTGCCTTGCTTTTGAGCTAAGTTGATAATTTCGAAAGTATATTTTTTCTATTCTCTTACTATAATCAATTATGACTTCACTACCTGTATCATAATGAACTTCATTATGATACAGATTTTCATTACGATACAGATTTTTAACCAATAGAATCGCGATATGGCATTCGCGATAAAGGTGGCGCACGCGCAGTGGCCTATGGAGTTTCAAATACATAGGTACGCTTTGACAGTTCTCAATATGTAAACAAACTGTCAAACTGACAAACTACTTAATTTGTTTGCGTTACAAAATTAATAAATTTGAATAGATTTTTTGTTGTAAATGATCATAGAAAAAATCGTGTATACAACTTGCATTTAATTATCATTATGAAGCTCGTACTCTATACGGAACTCGCCGCTAGGCGGCTCGTTTCGTATCCCTCATACTCGCTTCATAATGACCATCATTAAATGCTGGTTGCATTATATACTATTATGGTAAACAAAACATGGCGTTTATTACTTCCTGTATTTTATTAACTACTTATATTAATTTGTACTGTTATAATATAACATACAATATATTATATCTATTGTTCCCATAACGATTTCATCAAATAAACTGCTCCTCAAAAGTTAGATATAGGATATAGGGATATAGAAAATGATGCTCATTTTCATAGTTGATTTTTTTCGTGAACAGATTAACGGATTCAGCTATTGTTTTTTATTATTTTAAATTTATCTTTAGTATTTACACAATTGTGCAAAGGTTTACTCAAACTTCTTTTTTGTACATTCTTGAAAATAGTTGCACTTTAAAATGAGACTTTCCAAATTAAAAAATGTTTGTAAACAAAAAAGTTATTGTAAATTAAACCCGAAAGCGAGCAATTTTTCAATTGTTTATAATTATTAAAATATATATATAACACCGGTTTATAGCGTCCTGCGCCTTCCGGTTCCTATTCTCCAGCCGCGTCGATCTGTCCAATCTCCTGGTCGGAGATCTCTCTCAGACATGGCTTTCTGGATTCCACTTATCCAGGTTGTTTTCGGTCTGCCCCTTTTCCTTCTTTCCGGGGGTTGCCATTCCATTATTAGCTTTGGGAGTCGATGTTCCTCCATTCTTTGTACATGGCCATACCAACAAAGTTGTTTTTGTTGGACTTCTTCAATTATGTTTGTTTTTCTATTCATAACATCTCGTACCCGTTCATTCGTTATATGTGAGACTCTGGAGATGCAGGCCGATCTTCGCCAGAAGTCCATTTCCAGTGCAAGCAACTTCTGTTCTGTTCGCTTATTCAGTTGCCAGGTTTCACATCCATACAGTACCACGCTTTTAAAGATGCTATTATAAAGCTGTGTTTTCTTTTCTTTTGATATGGTTTTTGACCAAAGTAGCGAGTTCAAAGCTCCTATTACCTTCTTTCCTTTCATAATTCTTTCCTCTATTTCGAATTCTGTCCTTCCACTTTGTTGGATTCTCGTTCCAAGGTATACATAATCAGAGCTTGGCTCGATAACCATATCATCCTCTAGATGTAACTCACTTTTCTGTCCTCCTATACACATATATTTGGTTTTCTTCATATTAACGTATAGGCCCCCTTTCTTGAATTCTCGAAACAGCCGGTTTGTCATAAATATTAGATCATCTTTATCCTGGGCAATCACCACCTGATCGTCAGCAAAATGCAGTGTGTATAATGTTGAGTCGTCGTTTAGCTGTATTCCCATTCCAGAACACGATTTGCGCCACTTATGCAAGACCTCATTTATATAGATTTTAAACAGTGTTGGCGATAAGCTGCATCCCTGTCGTAGTCCCTTATTCACCATGAAGCTATCGGATAATCTGCTGTTGATTTTTATGTTTGCTTGGATATTGTTATAGAATTGTTGCACTGCTTTTATTAAAGTTATATTAATAGGGGATTTTTCCAGGACTTGCCATAATTTACAAAGTGGTACGGTATCATATGCCTTAGTTAGATCAACGAATAGTAGATGTATTTCTCTGTCTCTGGCTACTTTTTTTTCATTGAGTTGGTTGAGCGTGAAGATGTGGTCGATACAGGATCTTCCTGCTCGGAATCCTGCTTGTTGTTCGATCTCTATAGGTGCATATTCATTTTCTATTTGAGCTTTTAAAGTTTTCCCATATAATCTGCTAAAGGTGCTGGTTACAGTAATACAGCGATAGTTCTTGCAGTCTTCCTTGTTACCCTTTTTGTGTATTGGGGTTATCCATCCTGTTTTCCAATTTTCTGGTATGTTTTCTCCATTTGTGTAGTTGTTGAAATTTAAGGTTATTAGTTTGATCAATTTTGCAGTTCCATTTTTTATAAGTTCCGCTGGTATTCCTTCTGGACCACATGCTTTTTTATTTTTTAGTGATTTAATCATTCTCTCAACGAATTCGTCATTTAATTCTACGACTTGACCATTTAAATTGTAGTGCTTTGGTGATGTATTTATGTATTCCTGTCTATTTTCTTGAAGTTCTTCTTTGTAGTGGGTTTTCCATTTTTTTAAATCAATCATTTGAAGGTTTGTATTATTTCTGTTTTCATTTCTTAGATTTCGAATGAACCTCCAAGCTTCTGAGGATCTGCTTCCACCTAGATGGCATTCCACTTCCCTACATCTCTGTTCCCAGGTATTGTTCTCATTTTTTGTTAACATTTTTTTATATTTGATTAATTCTTGGCGGTATTGGGTTTTATCATATGCGTTTTGTGATTTTAACCATTTATGATATTTCTGTTGTTTTATTTGTTTCTGTTGTTCAAGTTCATTGCTCCAGACTATGCTGTTATTTTTCCTGGTATTTGTTATCTCCTCCATGCCTAATGCTTCACTGGCTGCTTCCTTAATCGCAAGTGTTATTTTGTCGTAAATTATATTGGTGCTACATGTCAGGTCAATTTGATCAAGTTTTTGATCCAGTCTGTTCTGGTATAGGAACCTGGTGCTGTCGTCATATAGCCCAGTTAGTTTGTATTTGGGTTCTTTGATTATTTCTACTCTTTCTTCTTTCGATGTTTCATTTATTGCATATTTGAAGAGGATTTTGATTCGAGATATTAGTAGGTAATGGTCAGATCCGCATTCTACACCTCTATATACTCTTGTGTCTTGGATTTTCCATTCTGATTTTTGTTTTATTATAATGTAGTCTATAATCGATCGTAGTTGTCTTGTCTCTTGATGCCAAGTGAACTTATGTATGTCCTTGTGGGGATAGAAGCCGTTTAAAATTTTTAGGTTAAATTGTTGACATAGACTAATGAGCCTTTCTCCATTATCATTGGTTACTTCTTCCCCGTAGTTTCCTACAATTAGGTGGTCCTTCTGTCTTCCTGTTCTTGCATTCAGGTCGCCCATCATTAATATCTCCCGTTGATCTCCGATTTTAGAAATCGTGTCTTCAAGCTCTTGTTGGAATGCGTCTTTTTCGTTTATTAATGTATCTTCGGTAGGGGCATATATACCTATTACTGTGGTTCTGTGTCCATGGATGTTTAAGTTGACAGTCAGAATTCTCTCGTTTATTGCTTCCCAATTTGTTATTTTATTTTTATATCTCTTATCGATAAGGATTGATACTCCTTTGGCAGCTCTTTGATGTTTTTGTACGCCACTGAAGATGTGGATAAAATTATCAATTTCTTCTATACCTTTACCTTTTCTTTTTGTTTCAGTAAGAACGGATACTGATATCTTGTGTTGTCTCATTCCTTTGATTACGTCTTCAATTTTTCCTTTTAAGCCTTGGACGTTCCATGTACCATAATTCATTGTCCATTTTCGTTGCGGATGTCGTCGTGGTTTTTTCAGGTCCGGGTTCCGAGGCTGGGTTTTCGGATTTTTAGCAGTTCCTTTTTTACGAATGTAGAGTCGCTAGCCCTACGATCCAACCCCCAACATGGAGGGCCAGAGTTTAATTTTGAAGTTTGCTTTCTTCTAGATGGACTGTCTTCTCTACGACTCTAGAGCTCCATCTGCCCATTAATTATTAAAATAAACCATAAAAATATTTAAAACATATTTCACAATAAGAACTACATACAGTCGGAAAAATGAAAGAATACCCATGAACGATCACATCAATCACTTATTTTGTACTTGCTGTCTTTTTCTATAAAAAAACGTTTGTTTATAGAAAAAGACAGCAAATACAAAATAAGAGATTGATGTGATCGCGCATGGGTATTCTTTCATTTTTCCCACTGTAATGAAGTACCTACCATTTCCCCATATAAACAATGAAATTATCTGCGCCGTTTTAATCTTTACAAAAAGCAAGATCTTAAAAAACTAAGTTTGTACGAGTCATAGAATCGAAGATCATTTTTTTTTAATTCACAGCGCAATTGTTTTAAGCTGGTGGTTTTTGTCAAAAAAGGTCAATTATAAAAAAATACTTTTCTCTCTTCTAAATCACTTTTTGGATAATTATTTTAAGAAGAAAGGATTCTTGTAATTTTCCTAATCTACACGGTGTATTGGGACCGTGCAAGTTCGGCAAAGCGACACCTATTTCTACGCTCTGCAACTTTATTCGCACTTTTAATTATATTGGCCAATTATATTAGTCCTGGTTACTGGATAATTCTCAAGGCCATAGTCCAAAAAAATAATAAGAAGAAAAAATAAGATTCAGGTTATGTTATTAAAACGTAAACAATTGTATGTAGTAAATAAAATTAGTTATTAAGATGCAGTACTGCAAGCAAAATACAATTAATTAAATTTACCTTTATACAGGGTGTTTCATTAATAATTGTCCATATAGTAACTGGAGAAACCTTAGCACAAAATACGAAGATTTAACCTAAAACACTTTAATAAAATGTGGTTCCTTACTGAGTTACAGGGTGTTTTATCTTAAAATTTAAAAACTATTTTTTCTCAGTATTTTAAAAATATCCGACGTATCCTTTTCATGCTTGGTAGGAAGTATAGGTACTGTGGAAACTACTAAATTATGTCAAACAAACGTTTGTGGCTATTACCAGAGGCGTACGACGGGGGAAAGTGAATAGTTGACCCTTTCCAAATTCTACGCTACTGGCGAAATTGCTATTTTAGTTCAATTTTTGGATTCCACAATACTTTCTATGGAAATAATATGCTCTTCATTCGTAACGATAAAGTTATTAGTTTTCGAGATATTTGAAGTTAAAAATGAAACGACACGGTTATTTTGATTAATGTATTGTGTGGCTTCATTTTTATTTTCAAATATCTCGAAAACTAATCATTTTATCGTTACGAATGAAGAGTATATTATTTACATAAAAAGTATTGCAAAATCAAAAAATTACACTAAAATAGCAATTTCGTCAGTGGTGCCGAATTTGTGAAGGGTCAACCAGCCACTATCCCCTGTCGTACGCCTCTGGTAGTAGCTAGAAACGTTTATTTATCTTAATTTAGTAGGATGTACAGAACCTACACTTTCTGCCAAGTATGATAAGGATACGCCAAATAGTTTTAAAGTACTGGGTACAAATAATTTTTAAATTTTAATCATATGAATTATATCATAAATTAATCAAAATAACTGTGCCGTTTCATATTTAACTTCAAATATCTCGAAAACTAATGACTTTATCGTTACCACTGAGTAGTATATTATTTACGTAGAAAGTATTGAAGAATCTAAAAATGGCACTAAAATAGTAATTCCTCCAGTGGTGTAGAATTTGAGAAGGGTCAACTCTTCACCATCCCCTGTCGTACGCCTCTGGTAGTAGCTAGAAACGTTTGTTTATCATTATTTAGTAGGGTGTCTAGTAGTCGCACTTTCTACCAAGTATGAAAAGGATACGTCGAATAGTTTTAAAATGCTGAGCAAAAGTAATTTTTAATATTTTAGATAAAACACCCTGTAACTCAGTAAGGAACTAGATTTTATTTAAGTGTTTTAGGTTAAATCTTCGTATTTTGTGCTAAGGTTTCTCCAGTTACTATATGGACAATTATTAATGAAACACCCTGTATAAGAATTGCATATCATATCAATATTGTGGAGCAACATATAATTTTTCTTCTTCAATGCCAGTAGATATGAAAAGTTGCAATATTTCTCCGCTATTCGCGCACGATCGTTTCTCAATTCCCTTCCAAGTACTTGCACATCGCGAATAGGGAGACTGTTACGATTATTATAAGGCTTATATTATTATAAGTAGGTATGCACCACTATTAGTCTAAGATCCGAATCTAGGTCGACCTTCACCCATCTCTTTACCGGATGAAACATTTTTTTTATTAAATTTCATACATAGACAAAAATTACTTTATCAAAATATGGTCATAGCTATCCTTAAGGGGGTCGTAGGGTTTGAAATCAACACTTCAAGCACATTTTTGTGATTTTTTTTGAAGGTACGGTATAATTATTTTATTTTTAAATTAAATAAGCATATTCAGTACAAGTCATAGAGTAATTAAAAACAATCAAGGAAGAATATTGAAAAATAAGCCAAGGGTGGCAAATTTTTAAAGACACCTAAAAAACAATGGATTTTGCGGTGGACATCAGAAAAATGTTTGTCCGACAAATAATATGTTGGGCATTTTAATAAGTCCGGCACGTGGAATATGTCAAATGAGAGGATTTTATGTTGGTGGTAAATAGCAGTCTGATTTTTGCATATGAAGAGTACAGGGGAAAAACAAGGAATGTCATTTTTTCATGAATTTTGGCTTTTCTCGCCATGTGGTAGCAAAAACTGAGTACTATCGACTAGACTATTGATTCAGAACAATAACCAGAAAGATCAGTCTATATAAATTTTTTAAGAATTTGTATCCAGGCGAAGGACCAGGATTGTCCGCACGCCACTGGAGAAAAATAAGGAATGTTAGCAGTTTATTGGTGCATTATTAAATTAATAATTTTTAATAAAGATTAATATTGTGATTAATTATTTATATGGGAAATAAGCCACAATTAAAATGAAAAAAATAATTTTATTAACGTTTCGACGCCCAAATCGGGTGCCGTTGTCAAAATACAAAATATTACTAAAATAAACAAAAGAGTTGTTGCTAAGCAAAAAAATTCTTCTAATAATTTATTTAATCTCACTCATTTATATTGGAAATTCAGACACATATTATACATTTTAAAGTAGAAGACTTTAAAATGATATTGCCAATATTTATGAGTTGCGTTCCTGGGACGACTTACTGAAAGATAGTTCATTCGATTACATGAAATCAACCCCAACTCAAGAATATCCGTCATAAAAAATTATAGCATGTGATCTGTCTTTAAAAAGACAACCAAATGCAACGACAGTAAAATTCTCGCGTTAGAGACTTCATAGTAAATCACAAGGGAAAACCAGGAAAAACCCTGTGATACTATCCCGACATCGTAAGTATTTAGTCTTACATTAATTTACTCTCAAAAAATTATACCAAATTCTGACTTGTAACATGTTTAAATTATAAATAATATTAATGATACTAGATATATAAGTAATACTAAAATATAAAATATGTACTAGATCGATATTATTGACTTACTAATCTTGGTATTTTCTTTCTATTGACTTCCTCTTTCAGTATGGGTAACCACATCCTACTGCATTCTACCGAAGAATTTGCGACACAATTGGTTTCATTTAGCATAATTAGAGCCGCTTCTTTGATTTTTCTCTTTTTACTATCTGATTCTTTCAGGACTATACTTGAATCTCTCCACTGAACTCTATGTTCATTATCCCATGCGTGTTGACATATTTGAGATCTCTCAAATTCTCTATTTTTAAAATAAATCTCTCCACTGAACTCTATGTTCATTATCCCATGCGTGTTGACATATTTGAGATTTATATTAAAAATAGAGAATTTGAGAGATCTCAAAGATGTCAACACGCATGGGATAATGAACATAGAGTTCAGTGGAGAGATTCAAGTATAGTCCTGAAAGAATCAGATAGTAAAAAGAGAAAAATCAAAGAAGCGGCTCTAACTATGCTAAATGAAACCAATTGTGTCGCAAATTCCTCGGTAGAATGCAGTAGGATGTGGTTACCCATACTGAAAGAGGAAGTCAATAGAAAGAAAATACCAAGATTAGTAAGTCAATAATATCGAGCTAGTACATATTTTATATTTTAGTATTACTTATATATCTAGTATTATTAATATTATTTATAATTTAAACATGTTACAAGTCAGAATTTGGTATAATTTTTTGAGAGTAAATTAATGTAAGACTAAATACTTACGATGTCGGGATAGTATCACAAGGTTTTTCCTGGTTTTCCCTTGTGATTTACTATGAAGTCTCTAACGCGAGAATTTTACTGTCGTTGCATTTGGTTGTCTTTTTAAAGACAGATCACATGCTATAATTTTTTATGACGGATATTCTTGAGTTGGGGTTGATTTCATGTAATCGAATGAACTATCTTTCAGTAAGTCGTCCCAGGAACGCAACTCATAAATATTGGCAATATCATTTTAAAGACTTCTACTTTAAAATGTATAATATATGTCTGAATTGCCAATATAAATGAGTGAGATTAAATAAATTATTAGAAGAATTTTTTTGCTTAGCAACAACTCTTTTGTTTATTTTAGTAATATTTTGTATTTTGACAACGGCACCCGATTTGGGCGTCGAAACGTTAATAAAATTATTTTTTTCATTTTAATTGTGGCTTATTTCCCATATAAATAATTAATCATAAAAATGCCACAAGGAAATAGCTTCAGAACAACATTAATATTATATTAAGATTATAGAAAAATAATTGCTAGAATTCTGCTAAGAATCTCCTAACTAGTTTTTAGATATCATAAGAATTAAACCTTTATTGGTGTTTATCTCAATATGTAAAAATGTCACATTCCTTGTTTTTCCCCTGTACTCTTCATATGAGAGTTTAATGAAAGGATAACAAATCAATTGGAAGTTCTGTCCGACAAAACACATGGGACGTTTTCGTAATCTGACGTTCGAAACCTGTAACCTGTTCCACAATTAAAACTTCCCCTGTTCCAGTGTTCCCGTACATCAAAGTTTATCCGACTAGACACCGTTAAGCTATTAACAAATTTTCAGCTTGCTATTAATAAACTATTTTTGGTACCCGGAATCCAGACCTAGTTGTTTTGACTTCTGAGTGATACCAAAAAGTCAAAAATCGTTAAAACTAATATCTTTTTGAATTTTTTCTTGTTTCCATTAATTCCAATGATGAGTTCTGATGAAAAAAAAAACAAAAGATGTAGATCTTTGAAACACACTCAGTGATCAAAAGATCCACAGGTACTGGTTTAACGACCACTCGTACGAAATCAAACAAATGAAATAGAGAATGTGGAAAAATCCCCTTACGAATAACTCACACATCCACTATTTCTGGCTGGGAAAAATTTTTCGAATAGAATCAAAGATCCAAACACCAGTTCTTAGAAATGTGTTTCGCCCTCTTCAACCTCCGTGGGCTCATCGGTAAAGATGAGAGGTTGAATATCTTTAGACACATTCCATCAAAAAACAACATCCGAGACATAGACATAACAGGAGCGTAAATCTACGCCCAACCTGAAAATGTCAGTCTCAAGTTTTAATTCCATAATTACTTTAGAGTAAGTAAGATAATGTTTATGAAAAAACAAAAGATGTAGATCTTTGAAACACACTCAGTGATCAAAAGATCCACAGGTACTGGTTTAACGACCACTCGTACGAAATCAAACAAATGAAATAGAGAATGTGGAAAAATCCATTTCTAAGAACTGGTGTTTGGATCTTTGATTCTATTCGAAAAATTTTTCCCAGCCAGAAATAGTGGATGTGTGAGTTATTCGTAAGGGGATTTTTCTCACATAACTGGGATAACTCACACATCCACTATTTCTGGCTGGGAAAAATTTTTCGAATAGAATCAAAGATCCAAACACCAGTTCTTAGAAATGGATTTTTCCACATTCTCTATTTCATTTGTTTGATTTCGTACGAGTGGTCGTTAAACCAGTACCTGTGGATCTTTTGATCACTGAGTGTGTTTCAAAGATCTACATCTTTTGTTTTTTCATAAACATTATCTTACTTACTCTAAAGTAATTAGGGAATTAAAACTTGAGACTGACATTTTCAGGTTGGGCGTAGATTTACGCTCCTGTTATGTCTATGTCTCGGATGTTGTTTTTTGATGGAATGTGTCTAAAGATATTCAACCTCTCATCTTTACCGATGAGCCCACGGAGGTTGAAGAGGGCGAAACACATTTCTAAGAACTGGTGTTTGGATCTTTGATTCTATTCGAAAAATTTTTCCCAGCCAGAAATAGTGGATGTGTGAGTTATTCGTAAGGGGATTTTTCCACATTCTCTATTTCATTTGTATGAGTTCTGATGTTCACCGCACAATCCATTGTTTTTTTAGACGTCTTTAAAAATGTGCCACCGTTGGCTTATTTTGCAATATTTTTCCTTGATTTTTTTTAATATTCTATGAATAAAAACAATTCCACCATACTTTCCAAAAAAATTCACAAAAATGTTCTTGAAATATATATTGTCATGTGAACGAAGCAATAGCTTTCATTTAATTTATTAGGTACTGTTTATTAGAGTAATTCGAAAAATCACTTTACCTCATAACGACCGTACTAATGTGCATGCAACAATGAATATTAATTGATAACAAAGTTTGATGGGATCATTTTTGAGAGTTGACACCAACTAACCAACTAAACCACTTAACGGTTGTAAAAAATGTCATCTCTCCACGTTTGCTTATCTAGATCAAATAGAAGTTGACGATCCTTTAAGCGCATCAAAGGTGGCTCATCATTTAAATGCAGGTACCGGTAAGCACTATTATGTTTAATTAAGCGTTCCACATTCTACATAATTAAACTAATGGTCAGGATTAAAGTATCGAACATTTTTTAATTATTTAACAATTTATGTAGATGACATAGGATGTCGCTATGTACATATTACAATTTGAATTGTAAGACATAAATTAATTATTGCGTAATTCATTTGTTAAAGCGACCATTTGTTATCACATAATCCATATAGGAGGTAGCGTCAAATTTAACCGGATCATTTTTGGCATGGCTGTTTTCTTTTTATTTAGTTAGGTGTTCCAAAGCTTATTAACAAATGATGTGTCAGCTGGCCCAAAACCGGTGATTTTATACAAGAAAAGGTAAAATGTGAAACTTGATGGAAAAACGCTACAACTTATATGTCAAATATTTATCTCCGTGACTTACGTGTATAATAGCCAAGAATACCTAGCTACTGGCTTTCACCCAGACGACTCGGGTTCAATTCCTGGCCCTGAAAATCTTTATTGTTTTAAAATTGACATTTTGATTTGAAAAGTAATTATTTTTTGATAATACCACGTTTTTATTATTTATACGACACAATATAAAAAAGTCTGTATGTCTTTTATAGAATCATAAACTATGCATTTGATCATAATATGATAATATCATAATATTATTGATTGACCTACTTAATAAACAAAGTTGTTGTACATAATCCTCTAAAGCTTCCTTAGTTAGTACGACCAATCTAAGTGAAAAAGGGGGTTGCCCTCCCCTCCCCCGACGTTCTTTTTTATTTTTTTTTTTTTGGACCCAAATTTTTCACTTTTCTATCACCAACCCCTTATTAATCTAAATATTTCCTTTTTCTTTATAATATATAAAAATTAATGTTTGTCTGTATGCGCCTTATCGAATCGTAAACTATGCATTTAATCATATGATGACATCAAGCAAAGTTGTTGTACATGAACCCGGGAAGGTTTCTGAGTTAATACGACCAATCTAAGTAATCATTATTTACGCAGACACCACAAAAACAATATTGTTTATTAGAAAAAAAGTATGATACGCAATATTTTTGAGTATTTTATGGCTTTCTGGTAATTTTTAGGTATTTAATTTTTAAACATTATTTTTTAGTTCTAAGGCGGTTTGACGGGCCAGCTAGTTAATAATAATACAATATTCTTGAACTATGTAGTTTGGCAAAGATTAAAAAGTATAAATCATTAATTTATGAATTTTAGATTGTAAGAAAAAAGCGTCAGCTGAATATATAAATATGATCAAATGCAAAGTTTACGATTCTATAAAAGACATACAGACTTTTTTATGTTGTGTCGTATAAATAATAAAAACGTGGTATTATCAAAAAATAATTATTTTTTATCAAAATGTCCATTTTTAAAACAAAAAAGATTTTCAGGGCCGGGAATTGAACCCTAATCGTCTGGGTGGAAGCCAGTAGCTAGGTACTCTTGGCTATTATACACGTAAGTTACGGAGATAAATATTTGACATATAAGTTGTAGCGTTTTTCCACCAAGTTTCACATTTTACCTTTTCTTGGCTAAAATTCCCGGTTTTGGGCCAGCTGACACAATATTTGTTAATAAGCTTTGGAACACCTAATTAAATAAAAAGAAAAGAGCCGTGCTAAAATGCTCCAGTTAAATTTGACACTACCTCCCGGGCTAATACGTTTGTATAAAAGTGCCGGCGCAAATTGATCCTAAGCCAGACACAACCTGGCACCGGCGAGTTGCGTAGAGAGTTCTGCGCATCCTATATCAGTGAATACAGTGCCAGGTCTACACATGCGAACGTTTGTCATCGAAACACAGTTTTCTGGTGTCGTGGGACGCGTGACTCAATTCTCAGATGTGGTTTTGGTTTCGAGATGGACGTAGAGAAGCTAATAGAACTCGTTCGGAATTATCTCTTTGTATATGATACCAGATAAAAATATTTTAAAGTTATTTTATAACATATTTTACTATCAGTAGCGGAGGGATTATTAAATAATTCTGATATTATTTTAAATATGTATTGTGTGCAAAAATAAAATATTCAGTATAAGATATCTTTTTATGGGCCCTATTATGATCAAATTCGATGTTTTCGAAAGTCATGCCGCTACGAGTACTAGGGAGATGTTAGGTATCTAAAACGTTACAAGTACGTAAATACGGATTTAAAGTTGCCTACTCAATTCAGTACAAGGATCAGATACATCTTCTTCTTCTTCAAGTGCCATCTTCGTTCCGAAGGTTGGCGATCATCAGGGCTATACGTATTTTCGAAACTGCTGACCGAAACAATTCGTTGTTGCTACAGATATACAATTCCCGTAGATTCCTTAGCCAGGAGTTTCGTCTTCTTCCTATGGACCTTTTTCCTGCTATTTTCCCTTGCATAATTATTCGAAGCAGTTCATATCTTTCGCCTCTTGTACTGTGTCCCAAGTATTGCAGTTTTCGTTTTTTGATCGTAAATATGACTTCCTTTTCTTTATTCATTCTTCTCAAGACCTCGACGTTTGTGACTCTCTCCGTCCATGATATTCTCAAGATTCTGCGATACATCCACAGTTCAAATGCCTCTAATTTTTTGGTATCAATCTTTTTCAGCGTCCATGACTCCATTCCGTAGAACAGCATAGAAATTACGTAACATCTCATCAGGCGAAGTTTCATTTCAAGGCTCAAATCTCTTCCACAGAACACTCTCTTCATTTTAGTGAATATGGATCTGGCTTTTTCTATTATTATTTTGATTTCTGCTGAGCTATCGTTGTCTTCATTTATAAAAGTGCCTTAATATTTGTATTTGCTAACTCGATCGATAATTTCATTGTGTAAATATACATTTTGGACATTTCGTGTTGATTTCGATATTACCACAAATTTAGTTTTCTTTATGTTCAAAGATAGTCCATATTCTTCGCTGCAGTCTGCTATCTTATTCACCAATGTCTGTAGCTCTTCAAGTGTTTCTGCGATCAGAACGGTGTCGTCGGCAAATCTCAGATTGTTTAATCTAACACCATTTATTTTAATACCTATGGATTGCTCAGAGAGTGTTCTATTCATTACGTCTTCGAAATAGAGATTAAACAGGGTTGGTGACAGTATACACCCTTGTCTCACACCTCGCTTTATTTCAATTTCTTCAGTGGTATTATTCTCTACTCTCACTACTGCTTTCTGATTATAGTACATATTTGCTATTAGTCGGATATCTCGTTTATGTAAATTCTTTTCTGCCAGGAGTCTGATTAGATGATCATGCCGCACTTTATCAAAGGCCTTGTTATAATCTATGAAACACATCAGATACAGATACAGTATCTACCACTGAGACCCGGTATCAAAAGTAACCGTTACACGTCCGCACTGATTTTGCCCGTCCCTCTATTCGTTGCAGAGACAGCCAACGGTTGGGTTTTGTTGTGAACAATATGCGGTGCGCTAGAAAAATAACTACAGGTCACCCGTCCCGCCGGTGCCAGGTTGTGCTCGCTTAGGATCAATTTGCGCCGGCACTAAAGAACGATAACTTGGCATTTGAGATGTGGTACTATAGAAGGGTTTTGAAAATACCATGGATCCAACGAGTTACAAACGCAGAAATGTTAAGAAAGCTACAAAAGGATTGCAAGGTCATAAAGAACATCAAAACAAGAAAGCTGGAATATTTAGGCCACATTACCAGAGATGCGAAATATGAGATATTAAGGCTCATAATGCAAGGTAAAATTAAGTCCGAAGCTGAAGGGAAAATTCTATAAAACAGCCATAAGATCGGCTATGATGTACGGAACTGAATGTTGGGCAGTGAAAAAGAAAGAGGAACAACGAATGCATGTGGTGGAAATGAGAATGCTTAGATGGATGAGTGGAGTGACAAAGAAGGATAAAATTAGAACTGAGTATATTAGGGGAAGTTCAGGTGTGGCACCAATTGATGCCAAGATGAGAGAGCA
Organism: Diabrotica virgifera virgifera; assembly: GCF_917563875.1. Classification (NCBI taxonomy): domain Eukaryota; kingdom Metazoa; phylum Arthropoda; class Insecta; order Coleoptera; family Chrysomelidae; genus Diabrotica; species Diabrotica virgifera. The sequence goes on from NC_065449.1 coordinate 100,344,229, forward strand.
TAGGTTAAGATGGTTTGGTCATGTTCATAGTCGAGACGTTAATCACTCAATAGCTGAAGTGCAGATTCCTGGAAGAAGTAGGAGTGGAAGACCAAAGAAGACCTGGGGGGGGGGGGGGAGACGATAAGGCAGGACAAGTTGGTAAAGGGGATTGACATTGATATGACCCAAGATAGAATTGTGTGGAGAAATGCAATTAGGAAAGCCGACCCCGCATAGGGATAAGGCAAAGAGAATGATGATGATGATGATGAATGCAAGGTAGAATTAAGGGTAAAAGATCCATAGGAACACGAATAATTTCTTGGCTAGGAAACTTAAGAGAGTGGTATAGTTGTCAATAGATCTTATCAGAGCAGGCTACAAGGAACGCATAGTTGTGATGATAGCCAAACTCCGATAGGAGAAGGAAGTACGAGAAGAGGTAACCTGAACGGTAGTCGTGGAATTACTATATTGAGTAGATGATCTAAAGCTATGTGGGCTCGAATGGGGTATGTCGGAGAGCCCATGGGAGTGCGCAAGATTTATGAGTAAATAGTTCCACCAAAGGAAAAGTACATATTAGAAAAAATCTACCAAAAGTAATATTCCTCTTCGCCTTATCATCAGTTCAATCAACCCTAATCCGATCAGTCTCTCCCATTCTAGCCAACATAGTTTTACATCATCTATTCATCATCATTCTCTTTGCCTTATCCATATGCGGGGTCGGCTTCCCTAATTGCATTTCTCCACACAATTCTATCTTGGATCATATCAATGTTAATCCCCTTTACCAACATGTCCTGCCTTATCGTCTCCCCCAGGTCTTCTTTGGTCTTCCTCTCCTACTACTTCCAGTAATCTGTACTTCAGCTATTCTTCGTATTGGGTGATTAACGTCTCGACGTTGAACATGACCAAACCATATTAACCTATGCGCTCTCATTTTGGCATCAATTGGTGCCACAAATAGACTTCCCCTAATATACTCATTTCTAATTTTATCCTTCTTTGTCACTCCACTCATCCATCTAAGCATTCTCATTTCCGCCACATGCATTCGTTGTTCCTCTTTCTTTTTCACTGCCCAACATTCAGTTCCGTACATCATAGCCGGTCTTATGGCTGTTTTATAGAATTTTCCCTTCAGCTTCATTGGAATTTTTCTGTCACACAACACACCATTCGCTTCTTTCCACTTCATACATCCAGCCCTAATCCTACTGCATGCGTCGCCATCTATTTCTCCATTACTCTGTAATACAGATCCTAGGTACTTAAAACTATTGCTTTTCACAATCATTTCACCATCCAAAGATACCATTTTATTTGTAGTAACTCCATCTTTAAATGAACATTCCAAATACTCAGTTTTTGTCCTACTAAGTTTTAAACCTTTCTCCTCCAGAGCTTGTCTCCACTGTTCCAGTTTTTCTTCCAAGTCTCTTTCACTATTTCCTATTAACACTACATCATCAGCATACACTAGGCACCATGGAATGCTACCCTGTAGTTTCGCTGTTATCTGGTCCAAAACTAATGAGAATAAATAAGGACTAAGCACCGCGCCTTGGTGCAATCCTACTTTCACCTGAAATTTATCAGTCTCTCCCACACCTGTCCTAACACTAGTCGTTACTCCCTCATACATATCTCTCACAATCTTTACATATTCGCCAGGGACTCCTTTCTTATTGAGTGCCCACCACAGAATCTCTCGAGGAACTCTGTCATATATTTTCTCAAGATCAATGAATACCATAATATGCGCGTTGGTCTCGTTATTCCTGTATTTTTCCATCAGTTGCCTTACAATTGCCTTTTACATCATCTATTAAATATAGTAATTCCACGACTACCGTTCAAGTTACCGTTCATATACAAATATGTGGATGATGAGATATGTGCGATCCCCGAGGACAGCATTCAAACTACACTGGACATCTTCAATAAATTTCATAAACACCTACAATTTACCGTTGAGGTTGAGCAAGAACAAAGTGTTCCTTTTTTAAATACTAGGTATGTAAAGAGATAAGAACATCATAGGATAAGATCATTTTGGATTGGTATCAGACACCAACTGACTCAGGAAGATTTATAAATTATTTCTCTCACCACTCAAAAAGCCAAAAGCATAAAAATGTTGTTGCGATGAACAACATAATTTTGCACATTAGCAATGATATTTGCATACAAAAGAATTTAAAAACATTATACAACATATTTTTCAACAACGGCTATCCTACTCAAATTCTCAACTCATCTACGACTCAGACTTATATGACGCGGGAAATGTGATAACCGACCAAATCCCGTTATTTACAAAACTAACCCTACGTAAATGGCTTAACTAAAAATATAATAGAGTTGCTGAGTGGAATTCCTAAAATCAAAATAATTAAATACAACAAAATATCCAATTACGCCTAATTCTCAATTTCTTGTCTCGAATGTGATGGACGGTATATAGGGCAAATAACGCAGTGGTTAAAACAAAGAATAACGCAGCACAAAAGTGACTGCAAAACAGAGGAAGATTCTTGTACAGTAACACACCATTCCAACATAACAGGCCACATATTTAATTATCAGGTGTGAAGATCTTGGACAGAGAAAACAACTATAAAAAAATACTATTTCTCGAAATGTACCACATTAACAAAAACAAAAAGTCAATTAATTATAATGCAGATACTTGCAAGCCAATCCACAAGAAGGGGGACATACTCAACTACAGAAACTGTAGAACTATGTCCTTACTCTGTGTGAGATATAAGATATAAGGTGTTTATGTGGATCATAAACCGGAGATTAATTCACTTAACAGAACAAATATCATAGGGAAATACGAGGCGGGTTTAAAACAAGACGATCTACTATTGACCAGCTATTCAACGTAAAGCAAATATTAGCCAAAGCCTGGAAGCACGACATAGATATCTACCAAATCTTTGTAATCTTCGACAAGCCTATGATAACATAAAAAGAGATAAAATATATTTAATTATGGATGAATTTTGTATACCAAGGAAATTGGTAAAGTTAGTTCAAGCCACCATGACTCACACATAAGCGCATGTACGAATTCAAAATCAATTAACAAATCCCTTCCAGATAAATAAAGGGCTAAAACAGGGAGATGGGCTGGCACCGACTCTGTTTAATATATGAATATGTTATAAGAAAAATGTCAATATACCCAAAATTTATTGTTTAATAAGTCTAAGCAGATTGTAATGTACGCAGATGACAAACTTAATGGGAAGAGTCACAAGTGATATCAAAGAACTTTATGTAAAGCTTCAAGAAAATGCAAAAAAAATTGGTCTAGCCGTCAACGTAGATAAAACTAAAGCCGTAATACAACCAAGGAATCATCGAAACTTGCAAAATTTGACAATACACGTCGCTAAAGTTGAAGTAGTGAAACAGCTCACATAACTGGGTCGGCAGCGAGGAGGAGGAAATACGGAAACGGATAATGCTTGCTAACAAAGCATACTTTTCTCTGTTAAGCGCTGGTTTCCTCGAAAGCGGTGCCGACAACCTCCGATCTTAACACTGCGATGAATGACATCACAAAAAACTGTACCATGCAAAATAATAGCGTTGGTTTCCAAGGATGCGTTGGAAGCCACCGCTTGCTGAGCTTGCACATTCCATTGCCCCAGTGAAGAACCTTGAATTTTTCACCGTAATCTGACGTAATTCATCGCAGTGCTACGGTCGCTGTTTGTCGGTGCCGCTTTCGAGGAAACCCAGGCTTTAGTCTAAGAGCTGGGAGCGGATTTTGTGCGTGATAAGTAATATGGAAAAACTATACGGGGATATGTTGAATTAGTTGTGTACATGACTTTCACCAACGGCCGGAGACCAGAGTGGCGGCCGAGGGTAGTTATAAGGGGTCAAAGTCTCGGTTTTTATTATTTGTTTTATGACGCTCATGATCGAAATAGTGCACCAAAATTCGGGAATAACTAGGTCATGACGTACCTAACTAAAATATCTAGGGGCGCAACGCTCGTGGCCGACAAAGGGGTGGGGGTAGGGGTGAATATAAAAAATATAAGGGGTTTTTTGCGACGTTCGTGATTGAGATAGTGCACCAAAATTTGGGTATAAGTAGACCATGGCATAAATAAGTAAAATACCCAGAGCCGGAAACCAGAGTGGGGGAGGAAGGAGTCAAAGTCCCGTTTTTTATTATTTTTTTTTTGTGACGCTCATGATCGAGATAGTGCACCAAAATTTTTGAATAAGTAGGTCATGACGTAACTAAGTAAAATCTCCAGGAGTGGAACGCTGCGTGGCCGACAAAGGGATGGGGCAGGGGTGAATATAAAAAAATGTACGGGGTTTTTTGCGACGTTCGTGATTGAGATAGTGCACCAAAATTTGAGAATAAGTAGACCATGACATAACTAAGTAATATCCCCAGAGGCGGAAACCAGAGTGGCGGACTAACCAGAGTGGCGGATAAGGGGTAAAAGTCGCGGTTTTTATTATTTTTTTTGTGGCGCTCGTGATGGAGATAGTGCACCAAAATTTGGGAGTAAGTAGGTCATGAGGTAACTAAGTAAAATCTCCAGGGGCGGAACGCTGCTTGGGGTACAAAGGAGTGGTAGGCAGGGGTGAGTATAAAAATATATGGGGGTTTTTTTGCCGTTCGTGATCGAGATAGTGCACCAAAATTTGGGAATAAGTAGATCATGACATTACTAAGTAAAGTTTCCAGGGGCGGAATGCTGCGTGGGTGACAACTGTTGTGCCGAGTCACAAAAAAAATAATACACACTGCGACTTTGACCCCTTAAAACTACCCTCATCCCCAACTTTGGTGGATTTGGCTTTGGGGATTTCACTTAGCTAAGTCATGGTCTACTTATTCCCAAATTTTAGTGCACTATCTCAATCTAGCGCGTCGCAAAAAACCCCTTATATTTTTTATATTCACACCTACCCCCACCCCTTTATCGGCCACGAAGCGTTCCACCCCTGGTGGTTGTACTTAGTTACCTCATGACCTACTTATTCCCAAATTTTGGGGCACTATCTCGATCATGAGCGTCACAAAAAAAAATTAAAACGGCGACTTTGACCCCTTATAACTACCCTCGTCCCCCACCTCGGGTTTCCGGCTCTTTGGATTTTACTTAGTTATGTCATGGTCTACTTATTCCCAAATTTTGGTGCTCTCTCTCAATCACGAACGTCGCAAGAAACCCCTTATATTTTTTGTATTCACCCCTGCCCCACCCCTTTGTCGGCCAGCAGCGTGCCACCCCTGGAGATTTTACTTAGTTACGTCATGACCTACTTATTCCCAAATTTTGGTGTACTATCTCGATCATGAGCGTCACAAAAAAAAATAATAAAAACGGCGACTTTGACCCTTATAACTACCCTTGTCCACCACTCTGGTTTCCGGCTCTGGGGATTTTACTTAGTAATGTCATGGTCTACTTATTCCCAAATTTTGGTCCACTATCTCAATCACGTTTTACTTAGTTACGTCAGGACCTACTTATTCTCAAATTTTGGTGCACTATCTCGATCATGAGCGTCACAAAAAAAATAATAAAAAGCGCGACTTTGACCCCTTATAACTACCCTCGGCCCCCACTCTGTTTTCCGGCCGTTGGTGAAAGTCATGTACACAACTAATTCAACATATCCCCGTATAGTTTTTCCATATTACTTATCACGCACAAAATCCGCTTCTATCTCTCCGACTATGTTGCAAGTGTTTGGATCCAAAGACATCCATAGGAAAAAAAAGTTTAAAATATATAAAACCATCATACGATCAATAACAACATATGGCGTAGAAAGATGGATCATCACAGAAAAGACAATAAACCTTATTAATACTTTTGAAAGAAAGATAAAGGAGGATAGAGACCCACTTGCGACAATGGTATATGGAGAATAAGGCTCAACCACGAGTTATATACCAATATTACAAAGAACAAATGCAAAAATGCCAATATATGCAAAAATGCAAATATTGCGCTAAACAGGTCACCTCACTAGAATGGACAATGACAGAACAACTAGCAGAACACTTAGTGGAACTATGGTGGGAGGTCGGCCAGTAGGAAGACCAAGGAGGAGGTGGATAGACGAAGTGAGAACCGATGCTAAAGAGATATTGAGGGTGGATACTGGATGAGAGCAGCTAGGGACAGAGATACTTGGGGAGGCGGATGCTGGAGGAGGCCAGGGTCCGACTTGGGCTGTAGCGCCATAGGAGAGAGATATTTGCCAGTTCATTTTGCTGAACATATTTTCTAGGGTTGCGGTGAAGAGCTTTGGGGACATGAGTATTTTCATCAGTTTTTACCTTAGCTTTTGATCTTCTGTATATCGCCGCCGCGCCGCCTACGAAAAGTATAACTCCGAAAAATACCGTTAAGAATAGAACTTTCAATGAATGCCGCGAAAAATATTATTTTCGATTATATGATTGTGAAAATTATAATCCCTAATAAAGTGTTAACGAAAAAATTTATTTTTTGAGGAGTATCAGCAAAAAACATGATTTCTGTTTGTGGGTCCACGAAAATTATAATTACTAAAAAGTTCTCAGAAATAATTGTTTTCGTCGGCATCTATTATGAACTAAATCTTTTCGTTATAAATATTTTGGGAGTTACAATCTTCGCGGACACGCATATACAAAAAAATTTTATCGTCAACACTTATCAAAGAGTTATTATTTTCAGTGGAAATGTATTAGGAATCACATTAATCATAGGTACCAGCGATATATTTGCTAAATGTATGTAAGGTTTGTCCATGCCTTGATTGGCCAAAGCTTCTATTACTGTCTTGGACATATAGAATAGAAAGTAGCTAGTCGAATACAGAATATAATATTATAGCTATTCCTTTATTTTACGTGAGGAAAGATTATGTTAATAGTTGGAAAAAAGGCAGTGAAGGAAGAACATATTGATCTTTAACATTGATAATAACGAGCAATAAATTTTGGAAACTTAAATAGAAGTTCAGAGAGATATCTACTCTTCTTTAGCCTGTTTGCATCCACTCCTGGACAAACGCCTCGTCTTCCCACGTGTTCTCTATTTTCCTCGGTTTTGTGCTATTTGGTGCCAGTTACTCCCCATTTTTGCTTTGATATCGTCTAGCCATCGTTTTTGTGGTCTTCTTCTACTAAGAGTGTGCTCGCGTGGTCTTCAATGTATAATGTTTCTCGTCCACCTTTCGTTGTTTTGCCGTGCCACGTGTCCTACCCAGTTCCATTTTATTTGTGCATTTCTTCCAAATACATCTTCCATCTTTGTCCTGCTTCGCATGTTCTTATTTCGTGTATGTTCCCTCAGAGATACTCCTAACATAGCTCTTTCGATCGCCCTCTACGTCGTTCTCATGTAAGTGGCATGGTCTTCATTCCATAGGTCATAACTGGTAGAATACAACTGTTGAATACCATTTTCTTTAGATTTATTGATATCTTTTTGTTCTTCAAGACATCACTGAGTCTTCCTACTGCTGTCCAAGTCATTCGGATTCTTCTTCTTCTTCTTCGAATACTAGTTGGATTATCTCTGCTACTAGATAACTGATACTAGTTATCTCTGCCGTTTGATTCTGTTTGCCTAGTTTGATCGTGTGACCTAGGTATATACTCTTCGACACTTTCGATCTCACTTCTATCCAAGTAGTGCAATTAGAACGAAAACATGCATTGTTTCGGAAAAATTCAAACAAGCTTATATTTTTCTAAAACTTTTTTTTGTTAGTTTATATTTTATATACATGTTTAAGTAAAAAGTTCTACTCGCAGATTTGGCCGCTAATTGTTTATTAATTGTTTAAACCATAACAATTGTTTTTGATTCAATAAAATTGTGTTTTGACTAGGAAAGTTTTGGGGTAGTTCTGATTTCTTTCATTATATATGGATTTTGGGCTGCTGAATCCGAATATGAGGTTTGCGGACAAAATTTCTTGCCGGAACATTGAAAAAATCGCGAGGAAATCGAAAAATTTCAGTTTTTTCCGCTTTTTTGCTCAAATCTCGAAAACTATTAACTTCTAGTAAATGGTCTGTTAACAGAAATTAAAGTACTTAAAATTATCTACAAATATCATTATCTGTTTTTTTTTTCAGACAAACCGTTCGGTCTAAAGTTGAAAATTGCCAATTTTTAACGGTCTCGGCAAAACCCACTTTTTACATTCCAAAACTTTAGTTTTTTTATTATAATGCTGTCATTTGATAAATTTCTCCTAGTTTTCTGTACAAATAATAAATGTTAGTTCATAGGTATGGTATGTCTCTTGTGGCAGCTTTCATGAGTCCATTCCGTCCTAAGAGGCCGGGAATATCTCTGCTTTTCCCTTAGAGCCACAGAAGATCAGGCACAGATGGAGCCACAGTTTCAGTTGGTGTGAACATTTCCTTCGGATCTATTATCTTGATTTCTGATAAACCTTGAGGTTTTGTCCTTTTAAAATGAATTATTTTAACAGCCCCCTGACTTCCATAAACCTCAGGCGCGGGTTTCTTTTCTATCCGAGGAATGGATTGCTTAGGAGCTACTGCATGTTTTGGTGCAATACAAGAAAAGCCACGTATGACGTGAAACGTGTGGTATTCATCGATTGTATGTACGTTAAAATCAGCGTTATCGTACACCTGCTGTGTAAAGCACGGCAGGTCATCTTTCTGCGGATCGCCTGCGAATGCTGACACTTCCAGGCGAACAGCTTCTGTATAGGATGAACAAAACCCCAAAGAGGAAACAACATCAACCTATTTTCTTGAGCCGTACTTTTTGTAGAGGAAACGGCCAACCCTGCAAGGAATGGTGAGACCAACTTTCTGGGCCTTACTGCCGCTACAAGACTTTGAGCAAGCGCGTTGCTTATATGGAAGTGTCAGAAATCGCAGGCGATCCGCAGAAAATTGACCAGCCGTGCTTTACACAACAGGTGTACGAAAACGCTGATTTTAACCCTTTCTATGTCAGGCCTTAATTTGCATGTTGGTCCCTCAATCCCAAAGGTTTTTTCATGCTTAGAGTCCCGTTGCCTTATATATACGTCGCATATTAATAAACAAATAAATGACCAAAATATGTTTTTTAATAAGTTTTTTTTTAACCAAATTAAACGCTTTCTTTTCAAAAGTACTCATCAGAGAGCAAAACCAACTTGAAAAAATGTAACTAACTTAAAAAAAATAATGTAATGTAAATTAACATTAAAAGTTTTTTTTTGTGTGGTACTCCTCAAAACATGACACTACGCAAAGGCCGACTCCGCATCTTGCACACATGTATCTCGATTAGCTTCTTTTTTTTTCTGGTCTTTTCTGTGGCTACAAACGCTTCACCTTCTAGCAGCTATCTATAAGCGTTGCCACCAGTGCTACAATATAGCATATATCTAAAATATGTGAACAAATATATACGGCAATGGGTTCGCATGACCTGTCTTAGGTGCCAACATTTTGAGGCTTTGGGAACAATAATCTAACATTTTTGGACATATTTCTACGGCATTGGGACACCAATGAGTCTAAAATTTTATAAGCAACGCATATTTTCGACTTTGGTAAATTGAGGCCACAACACCTTGAACGTATATATACGGCGGCTGGGAATACAGACCCACTTTTTCAAAAACATATATATGCAGCGTTGGGACAGAAAGGATTAACGTACATACAATCGACGGATACATACCACACTTTTTACGCCGTGGGTGGCATTTATTGTATTGCACCAAAACATGCAATAGCTCCTAACCAATCCATTCCTCGGATAAAAACTAAACCCGCACCTAAGGTTTATGGAAGTCAGAGAGCTGTTCAACTAATACATTTTGAAAGGACAAAACCCCAAGGTTTATCAGAAATCAAGATCCGAAGGGAATGTTCACACCAATAGTTCAGAGAAATAAGGAAAAAAAATATCGTGTTGGTGACACATCCCCCTCCAGGCTGAAACCAAATTTTTCGAGTAATATGGTCATCTATAATAATAACCTATATGTTTCCTGCAGCCGATTTTGATGATATGCATAGTTATAAACAAATGAAGATCAAAAAACGGTAAATTTTCGCTTTTTTCGTCTCTTATTAAAAAATTGGGCATTTTAAACAAATTTGAGAGTAATAAACTCATAAACCGTATAAAAAACTTCAATATGGCGTTCGCTGAATATGTCTATCCTTATTGGTTACTTAGAAAATTGCCAAATAAATCATAAATTTTGAGTTTTTATAAATATTCATAACTTATGTAAAAATTAACTTAGAACCTTCTTATTACATGGAATGCTGAGACTTATGGTGCTTAAATTACACCCTAAATTCCAAAGCAATTGGTCAAATAGTTTAAAAGTTATTTCATTTGTTTATCCAAAATTAATTTTTTTTGCAACACTGTAAGTCAGAAAATGATATAGTTACAGTGATATTTTGAATATTTTATGAAAGAAGAAAATTTACAGTATTAATTTAATTTAAAAAAAATGACAAAAAATAATTATAGATATTGCAAAATAATTTTGCAAAAACATGTGAATTAAAAAAATGGGGGGGGGGGGGGCTAACTTTGTCCCTAAATGTCCTAGAACAGTTGTTTTTCTTTCTAAATGTGTATAAAAATTCAGTCTTTCTAAATATGAAAAAATAATTTTTCTACGGGTAACGGTTAAAAAGTTATTCTAATTGTTTATAAGTAAGCAAAAAATGGACATGTTTTTGCAAAATATTTTACACTGTTTAAAATTATTTTTTGTCATTTATTTTTAATTGAGGTAATAGTATAAATGTTCTTCTTTCATAAACTGTCCGAAGTATTATTGTAACCTCATAATTTTCTGACTTATAGTGTTGCAAAAAAAATGAATTTGGGAAAAATAAATTAAATAACTTTTAAACTATTTGACCAATTGCTTTGAAATTTAAAATATAATTTAAGTACAAGAAGTCTCGGCATTCCGCGTAATAAGAAGATTCTAAGTTAATTTTTACATAAGTTATGAATATTTATAAAAACTCAATATTTATGATTTATTTTGCAATTTTCTAAGCAACCAATAAGGTTGGACATATTCAGCGAATGCCATATTGAAGTTTTTTTTATACGATTTATGAGTTTCTTACTCTCAAATTTGTTTAAAGTGCTTAACTTTTTGGTAATAGACGAAAAAAGCGATAATTTACCGTTTTTCGATCTTCATTTGTATATCATCAAAATCGGCTGCAGGAAACATATAGGTTAATAATATAGATATCCATACTACTCAAAAAATTTGGTTTCGGCCTGGAGGGGGATGTGTCACGAGAAAAACCTTATTTCTCTGGACTACAACTGAAACTGTGACTCCATCTGTGCCTGATCTTCTGTGGTTCTAAGGGAAAAGCAGAGTCATTCTCGGTATTTTAGGATGGAATGGATTCATGAAAGCTGTGAGGAGAGACATAAAATATGCATATAATGAACTAACATTTATTATGTGTACAGAAAGCTAGGAGAAATTTATCAAATGAAAGCATTTTAATAAAAAATAAAGTTTTAGAATGTACAAAGTGGGTTTTGCCGAGACCGTTAAAAATTGGCAATTTTCAAGTTGCACTTTAGACCGAACGGTTCGTCTGAAAAAAAAAGTAAATAGTGATATTTGTAGATAATTTTAAGTACTTTAATTTCTGTTAACAGACCATTTACTAAAAGTTAATAGTTTTCGAGATTTGAGCAAAAAAGCGGAAAAAAGCTGAAATTTTTCGATTTCCTCGCGATTTTTTCAATGTTCCGACAAGAAATTTTGTCCGCAAACCTCATATTCGGATTCAGCAGCCCAAAATCCATATATAATGAAAGAAATCAGAACTACCCCAAAACTTTCCCACTAGGGAGCTCGTAGAGTACAAATTCACTGAATCATTTGTATAAATAATTTTAAAAATATCGATAAATTCATTATTTTACTTTCATTAAATATGTTTCTATTTTGTTTTTGATTATGCTGAATCCGAATATGGCATTGAAATTTGAAAATTCTTATGCAGAAGCTCTTATACAGTGTGTCTGCGTAGCTAGGAACCACATGGAAAACTATTTTATTATAAATTTTACGAAAAAAAGTTATTCTTAATAAAATGCTCTGGATAGTCAAAAATTTAAAACTCAACCATCAGATATCAAATTTTATCAATTTTATACGAGTTATGTCAAAAATATGAATTTCGTTAAAGAGTAAAGTACCTTTATATTCCAGAATATCAAAAAATGCTATTATGAAAAGTTGTTTGAAATTAGAAACTATGTCTAATTACATCATTCTAATCGAAAAAAAAAAATTTTCAATTTTTTCTCAAATTACGGATACTCATCATCATTTTATTACAATTATTATAACTATTTTATTATCACTTTTACGAAAAAAAGTTATTCTCTATAAAATGCTCTCCCTGGTCCAAAATCTAAGATAAAATCATCAGATATCAAACTTTTTTAATTTTATACGAGGTATGTAAAAAATATGAATTTTTCTTAAGAGTTAAGTGCCTTTATTATTCACAATATTTTAATTAGAAGGATGTAATTGAACACTAAAACAAATTTTTTAATTCCAAACAACTTTTCTTAATAACAATTTTCGATATTGTGAAATGTAAAGGTACTTTACTCTTGAGTGAAATTCACATTTTTTGACATAGGTACCTCGTATAACATTAATTAAATTTGATATTTGATGATTGCATCTTAGATTATATATGATGCAGAGTATTTTATAAAGAATACCTTTTTTTCGTAAAACTGATAATAAAAAAGTTATCAATAGGTTCCAAGTTACGCAGACATACTGTATTTTTTTGCTGAACATTTATTATTGTTGAAGCTTATTATTAAATGTATTTTAGGTAAGTTTTACAGAAAAAAGTTTTGATCACTTTGTATAAACATTTTTTTAGTTGGTAATTTTCGGATTTTGTATTACATTTTTGATATCTTTCTTAATTTTCTAAAAAAGAAATAGTTTATTTCATTTCTAAAGTAAAATAATTTAGTGCATTTTAAAGATTACATCCTAAGCTTTAAAAAAGCACTTATAAAACTCTAATAGATCTGTTCAAACTTGAGTAACACCGTCTTAAATTGGTGGTGATTCTATAAAACTACGAAAATTTCAAAAATTACAATGTTTGAGACGTCATATCATTTGAATTAAATTTTTGAGATTTTTTTTAATGAAACATTATTTAGTAAGATGCTTAAAAGGTAAGTTGTGCAAAATTGAGACTTTTATAAGAAAAATTGTATTAGTTACACATTTCTTAATCATTTTTAAACAAAATTCATGTAAGGCTCACTTTCCGCCCACACCGCACTTATGCCCATATATTTTATTTCTTTCTATTATAACCATAAGATAGCTTAATTATTCTTCTTTCATGTTCAATTTGTAAAATTTTATTTGATCAATTAGTTAAAGAATTACATTAAAATAACTCAACCGTGCACTTCGCCGTACGTTAGTTTACAGTGCGCCAATGTTTGTGAGAAGGGTGACTTTAGCGTTATAAATAAAAAATTATAGACGATACAGATTTAATTTTAGAAAATTCTTTATATGAGGTTTTTTTTTGTAAAATTTTCTGAATTTTTTAATAGTCAAGTCAGTTTTTTTCTAAAATTTATATTTTCGGAGTTATTTAAAAAAACATCTAATTTCGTAGTTCATTTGTTTAAAAGCACCCACTTCTCGAGTAGAACTTTTTGATATGTTGTTTATTAAACATTTCTTAATGAAATTACAAAAAGTTCTATCTTGTTTGATTTTTTCCGAAGTGAAAATCTATATGCACTCCCCTAAAGTCGATTGTGACATTTTGATTTGTCATTACAAATATCACAATCGACTTAGATGGAAGTCTATCTACTTCCATCTAAACTGGAAGATATCTACTCACTCTTAGGAAAGTCAAATAACCTGTCTTGCAGCTATATCTGTAAGAAGGTCTGTATTTACATAGTGATTTATAAAATTATATTTTTGTTCGATTTAAATATATTTTAGTTCCAATTTAAAGATAAACGACAAATAATTCAAAAACCCCTGACACCAAAACGTCTGTTGTCCTATAACGTATGGTTATCGAACACATTATTCCTTCTACAAACATCTGGTCGATGGTAATAAAATTATATCAAATACAAGATTAGCATAAAAAATAAATAGATCCTAGAATAAGGTAATCGCCATTCTAATAATGTTCGCTACCAAGATCTTATTAGGAATGAAAGAGAAATGCTCATAAATTGAATCTGATTATTTTTAACTCGATGTATCCAAAGAAAAGCCGTTTTTACGACGACAGTTGATACATAGATGTGTGCTTTTATTTCTTTAACCCGGTTTAGAACAATAAACGTTTCATTTCTATTTACAATTAGTGTAAACTAAGTTTCGTTTATTGTGGCCGTCAAATAAAAACAGGGAGCAGATGAAAAATATGTTATATCTGTGAAAATAGGTATAATGAATATCAATTGCGACATACCTAGATATTTAGGAAATATTAATAACCGTTGTTGGCCCAATTAAATAACTTAAACATTGATGTTGCTCGTTGCCAAAACCGAGTGAAGGAGATTTTCAGGTAAATTAGCTCAATAGGGAACTTGCATAAAATTTTAAATTCGAAAAGAATGCTGTAAATCACAACAGAACAGAATTTAAAATATATGCTTCTTCTTTTGGTACCTATTCGTTTCGAATATTGGCGATCATTCTAGCTATAATTATTTTATTAACTGATGCTTTAAAGAGATTAGTTGTTGTTGTGGAGTACCATTTCCTCAGGTTCTTTAACCATGATATTCTTTTTCTCCCAATTCCTCGCTTTCCGAATACTTTGTCTTGAAGGATTACCTTCAGTAATCTGTATTTAGTGCCGTTTCTCATTATGTGTCCGAGATACTCTAACTTTCTCCTTTTAATGGTATACATCACCTCTCTTTCTTTTGCCTTATCTATATTTGTTATTAAAATATATAACAGAGAAAAAATAATGATTTTGTCTTCTAAGTTTGTCCCCTAAAAACAATTAAAATCGAGAGAAAATTTAAATTATAACAGCCAGTCCAAACAGCGCCCTCATTGGTCGTGACGTCTAAAGTTAAAAATTTTCAAGTTCCACGCTATTAATTCATTACGTTTGATATTCGTTTACTTGTAGTCATTTTATGGTGTATCTCAGTTTTATAAATCTTTAGATAGTTGCTGTGAACTATACAGGGTGTTTCATTAATGAACTTCATACAGGGTGTCCATATAGTAACTGGAGAAACCTTAGCACAAAATACGAAGATTTAACCTAAAACTCTTAAATAAAATGTGGTTCCTTTCCTTACTGAGTTACAGCGTGTTTTATCTAAAAATTTAAAAACTATTTTTGCTCAGAATTTTAAAACTATTCTACGTATTCTTTTTATACTTGGCAGGAAGTATAGGTACTGTACAAACTACTAAATTATGTTAAACAAACGTTTCTGGCTATTACCAGAGGAGTACGACGGGGGAAAGGGAATAGTTGACCCTTTCCAAATTCTACGCCACTGGCGGAATTGCTATTTTAGTTCAATTATTGGATTCTCCAATACTTTCTATGAAAATAATATACTCTTCATTCGTAACGATAAAGTCATTAGTTTTCGAGATCTTTGAAGTTAAAAATGAAACGACACGGTTATTTTGATTAATGTATTGTGTCGCTTCATTTTTAATTTCAAATATCTCGAAAATTAATCATTTTATCGCTCCGAATAAAAAGTATATTATTTACATAAAAAGTACTGGAAATTCAAAAAAATTACACTAAAATAGCAGTTTCGTCAGTGGCGTAGAATTTGGGAAGGGTCAACCAGTCACTATCCCCTGTCGTACGCCTCTGGTAGTAGCTAGAAACGTTTATTTATCTTAATTCAGTAGGGTGTACAGTACCTACACTTTCTGCCAAGTATTATAAGGATACGCCAAATAGTTTTAAAGTACTGGGTACAAATAATTTTTAAATTTTAATCATATGAATCATATAATAAATTAATCAAAATAACTGTGCTGTTTCATATTTAACTTCAAATATCTCGAAAACTAATAACTTTATCGTTACCAACGAAGAGTATATTATTTACGTAGAAAGTATTGGAGAATCTAAAAAGGGCACTAAAATAGTAATTCCTCCAGTGGCGTAGAATTTGAGAAGGGTCAACCATTCACTAGCCCCTGTCGTACGCCTCTGGTAGTAGCTAGAAACGTTTGTTTATCATAATTTAGTAGGGTGTATAGTAGTCACACTTTCTGCCAAGTATGAAAAGGACACGTCGAATAGTTTTAAAATGCTGGGCAAAAATAGTTTTTAAATTTTTAGATAAAACACCCTGTAACTCAGTAAGGGACCACATTTTATTTAAGTGTTTTAGGTTAAATCTTCGTATTTTGTGCTAAGGTTTCTCCAGTTATTTTATGGACATATATTAATAAAACACCCTGTATATTTCATATTTGAGTGTTTTCGTTAAGACATTTTTTTAAGATGACCGAAGAGGGTTTTTCTAAAGAGTAGTATGATAACTTACCCATTATGAACATAAATCTTTATTATTATGATTAGTTTATTTTAATTTTATAATAAAAACTGTTCCAGAAAAATATTGTAGAGGTAAATATCTGTAATATATATCTACCAAAAGTTCTATTTTCTTTTTGTTCAAAATTAAGCAGACAACAGACATTAAATACTTACATTAAAATTATTTTCACATACATGATGTCCTTGAGTCCTTTTAATGTCCTTTCAACATGCATGTAACCACTTTATTAAACGCCGTTTCTTATCGAATGGTAATGTATTAAATATTTTATTGGGGGTTTTAAGGTTGTAATTTAATACCATGGTACTAAAAAACACTTATAGTATTTACTTTTATTTTCCATAGTAACACACACACACAATTCAATACTATCTCTTCAAAAACTGTATCAAACTCCAACAAAGTAAACGAAATGGTAGTATGTATATACTTTTACATGAGATAGGAGAAATGACATTGCAAAATATTACGATATGAGGTTACAAGTGTTTTTTTCTCACAACGCTTTTTGATCGTTTGAAATGATTTAAATACATAAAAGATTTTAAATTTGTACTTCTGTATGTTGTAAGTTATTATGAGTTTTTGAGGCGTAGAAATCTTAGTTTTAAACAAATTGAACATTATTATGTAATAAAAGAAAAATGTGGAAGTTCCCTAGTATTAGAGTGAAAGCAGTTGTAGACGATTATACTACAAGAAAATGAGGAAAGTGACACATATATGTGACAGAATTTACTAATTGTACGAGGTGCAGATCAAATCAGTATATTACTAATAATAAAATCAAAATAATATGCTTCCAAAACATTGTAATATACACACATGTCCAAAAGTTTGGAATACATACAAATAATATATCTACGCCTATGGTGGTTTCAAAACTGTTGTTGATTTTCATTCTAGCTAGAGCGTTTTTAAATAAAAATGCTCCTAGCGTCATAAAACAAAACACTTTGTATATATTTTTTTATTTATAATCTGAAGAGCACCCTTAAAGAGGATCAAGAGATCCTAAATGGTAGATGCATATTATGAAAAAACATGATAACTCCCATATTAATAAAAAATACTATCCTTTAACCTTAAAATGAACATTGTCCTAGTCGTCGTTCAATCAACGGGTATTATTTCAACCCTAACCGAATCACTCTGTTTGTTTGTACAGGTTATCCTCGTACTTACGTTTTTTACTGTCTCCAAACAAACTGTAGAATATGCTATAAAATAAAAAATAAACTTTCAGCTGCATCGGTCCTATGTAAATATTTTTATTTATTACTTTAGGGCACGACACCAGTTGTACTCTATCGATGGTACATGTCATGACAGTTCACACATGTGTTACTACTAATTAGAACGAGAAAAAAGCAATGAGCTGGCATTTCGTCGAAATACATAGTGTGACACAATTAGTATAGCACCTTTAAAAATATATGTTGAAGAAAGTAAGTTAAGGAAATTATTTATAGTAATGGATATTTTCCACTAATGGATATTTTAAACACAATTTCCGATTTGGACCAATATCATTTTATATGTTTGTTCTTCTTTAAATGTTAAGTCTCCCTTAAGTCGATTTAAATGATAAATCTCCCTAACGTTGGAAATTATATTGGCGAGTTGTTCCCGATTTTCAGCTAGTCCAAATACAGTGATGAGCGCGCTAATAACTGACAAAAAGATGAAAAACGTATTAGGTTGTGAGATAAAAAGAAATGAAACTAGTCGAGCTGGGAAATTTAGAGATATTAACCTATAAATTTACATTATATTGATTGTTTCCCACCTTTAGACATATCGCACGAGTTTGGCAACTACCATTCATAGCCACCTTTACAAGCCATGAAGAGAAAAAGGCAACGTCGCAATTGATGACGTCGGTAGTCTGACTTTCGGACTACCGCTTTCAAAACTACGATTTTAAAGTACAAATTCTGGTAAAATTTATAGTATTTTTTGAGTCGAACAAGAAAATATTATTAACTAGAAGTTTGTACAAAATAATATTAAAAGTAATTTCTTGTAAGTAACGTTTATTATACAAAAATAAACCAATAACAAGAATATAAACGGGATTCATTTTTTTCGAATCCTAAGAAAACTAATAAGTATTTTTCAAAGATTTAAACGCAGAATAAAAGATTACGTTAGGACCGAGGGCCGAAAATCCCTGAAAACTTCTATGTTTATTTTAATAAGTTACAGGGGTGAAAAACTAAGAAAATTTAGTGTGATTTTTAGTTTCAAATATGTCATTAAAACAATTTTTTATTCATTCTAAGGGACTTTTGGCCCTCGGTAATAAAGTAATCTTTCATTCTGCGTTTAAATTTTTCAAAAATACTTATTAGTTTTCTCAGGATTCGAAAGAAATGATTACATTTGAAATACAGGCGTCAAAATTTTGCATTTTCTTCCTTTCCACTTAAAGTTTGTCGCACTTATTTAGAAACACCCTGAATTGATAAAGAACAAATCTAGTTGTTAAACATAAGCGAATTAATCAAAAAAACAGAATGTTAAGAAAATCGGAGTTTATAGTTGAATTTTAATTTCAGTATTTTATAAATGCCCGGTACACCATAAAAATTTAACTGGTTAGCAACAATATTATTACAGCGGTATTGTAAAAGAATTAGGCTATAACATATTAAAAAAATCACTTAATCTGCCAACAGGTTTAGGAAATATAAGACATTAAAAATGACAAAATTTTTAAGTGGACGGATTTCTATATGCACGCAAGTTTATATAAAAATATATTATATTGAACTAAAATCATCTTAATAACATACCTTTTAATGTTCTTTATAATTTGGAGCACGAAATATTGTAAAATATTTCAGTTTCTCTGTAAATACAGTGAAAATTATTTAAAAACATGAGAACTGTCAGAATTAATCGGTCTACCAATAGATGTTGCCAAATTTCAACTTCATGGCTTGTTAAGTAAAGGTGGCTATGCAACTACCATTGTCAATTGTCCCAGTGACAGTTTTAGTTGACATACTCCTCTGATACGTGTAAAGGTGGGAAACAATCAATATAATGTAAATGTATAGGTTAATATCGCTAAATGTCCCAGCTCGACTAGTCTCATTTCTTTTTATCTCACTACTAATACGTTTTCCATCTTTTATGCTATTTTGACGGTTATTAGCGCTCTCATCACTAATACTCTCTACATATCTCTACATCAGAATCTCTCCACGCGACATCTGCTTTTTTCAATTCCTTGCGATCTTCTATTTAACCTTTTATTATAATGATAGTAACGTTTATCTGATGTATCGAAACCTTCACTGTACATGTGTACATATCACAAAGATGACGTTTTTCTACATTATCTGCTGGATTGACATTATGTTTCGCAGTGATGTATTTACCTTCTATCTTCACCGTATGTATGTTTGGAGAATAAATTAGAATAAATTCCTAGATGTTCGTTCTTTCAAGATGAATGAGTCATTGAAATCTTCCCCACAGGTCGACTAGGTGTAATAAAACTTATGATAGTCTTCTTTCTTTCTTCTTTTGGCATCACAACCCTGGATGGGTCTTTGCCTGTCTGGCTATGTCCTTCCATTCGGATCTCTCTTGTGTCCTTCTTCTCCATTGTCTTATGTTGATGGTTTTCAAGTCGTCTTCCACGTCATCCAATCATCTCGTTCTGGGCCTTCCTTTTTTCGTCTTCCTATCGGCTTCCATTGTAATATTTTCATTGTTGTTTTTTCATCGTCTTGTCTCTGTACATTGTCCCAGCCATGACAGCCATAACAATATCGTAACCTTCATTCAATTCATTAACCTCGTTGTTTCTCCTGATTGTCCATGTGCCGTCTTCCTCTTGCACCGAGCCATATTCTTTTCCATATCCATATTATCTTTTCTCTCGAATGTCCTGAGTTGGGTTTCATCCTTTTTCGTCATTACCCAGATTTCACAACCATAGGTTACTACGGGTCTAATCAATGTTCTGTAGATAGTCATTTTGGTTCTTTTGTCTAACAATTTCCATTTTGTCTAATTAGATAAAATCTTCCCTCTCCACTTTTACCTCCACTTCCACTTAAGTAAAAATCTCTTTTTCGTCTGTATCAGCTATAAAAAGATGCGGCGTTTTCTGTTACCACAAAGAGTACTTTTGATTGAAACAGAAAATAAAAAATATTGTCTTGTGAGTTTCTATTTTTTGTATGGAACGATTATTATTGAGTTTTTTTAAAACGATTTCGGAAGTTGAAATCGAAACGTATCCATCTCCGAATCCATTACAAAAACAATCCAGGGTAGGTAAGGGAAAAAAACTTTGCGCACCCAGATCGTTCAGGGTGACTAACCACATACTAAGTAGGGATACCTAGTCCAGGGCGCATCTGTTTTGAGATGGACGTTGAGAGGTGACTCATATTTTTTTGCAGAAATTGCTTGGAATTAACTCATATAATAATAATTGAGTTATCCTCCCACTCAAAAAGGTCCGGAACATTGTTTAAATAATCAAAACGTCAAAAAATTAAGGCAAAATTCGTTTTTTTTCTTTGTTTTTTGATTATAACTTTAAAAGTACATATTCACTTCCGAAAAAAGTTGTACTAAGATAAAAGTTGCGCAATTAAATTTGATATAATATAGGATTGGTTAAAAATTTTAAAAATTGTCACCCTTGTTGTAAAATAGCAATAATTGCGAAAAAAACATAAAAAAGAAGTATTCGCATTTTACATTTTTCAACCATTTATGCCACACTTAGGACCTTCATATTTTACCCAGAAAAACTTTATGATATAGTAAAACAATACGGTCAATTTTATTAAAATCGGTTCAATAGATTTTGCAGAATAAATTTCGCAATCCAGATTTCGCAAAAAAATTTATTTTTTCAAAATGTTGCACGACTAAAAATATCGCAGATAGCAAGTTGAATTTTTTTTTACATATAGAAAAATACTGTATTTTTCATTTGCAATTTTCAAAATTAAAATCTGTCAACTACCACGGCGTCAGGAATTTTTTTAAATAAACAATAATTTTTGGTGCTGCGCGCAGGACAGCGGTGTTCGATTCACACAAGTTGATTTCCACCAAAATGTCTTCCAATTTTTATCTAATATATTATTTTTTTAATCTATATTTTGTTATATTTTAATATTTTAATTCCACAAAAATCAAACTAATTTGATTATTGTTTGTGAAATATTGTTTAAACAATTGCATATGTTTAAAAATAATAAACTTTTATTCTCTAAGTTAAAATATATGAACAAAGAAAGTTTTTGCTAAAAAAAGTGTTATTTCAAGGACAGTGTATGTGTTTTTATTTTGCAGTAAACAAATTTATTTATTTATATCGAAATGTACTAAAAATTAAAATTTATCAATTATTATCAAAGGTCATTGGAATGCCCAATCACAGCAAACGTATCCGCTGTCCTGCGCGTAGCACCAAAATTAATGTTTTTTTTTTAAATTCCTGAGGCCGTGGTAGTTAACCGATTTTAATTTTGCAAATTGTAAATAAAATGTATGGTATTCTTCTATATGTAAAAAAATAACTTGCTATCTGCTTTATTTTTAGTCCTGCAACATTTTGAAAAAATGAATTTTTGTTTGCAAAAGCTGGATTGCACAATTTATTTTGTGAAATCTGTTTAACCGATCTCAATGATATTTACAGTGTTGTTTTGTTATATCATAAAGTTTTTTTGGGTGAAATATGAAGGTCCTAAGTGGAGCATAAATGGTTGAAAAACGTAAAATGCGAATACTTGTTTTTCTTATGGTTTTTTCGCAATTATTGCTATTTTGCAACAAGGGTAACAACTTTTAAAGTTTTTAGTTAATACTATATTATAGGAAATTTAATTACGCAACTTTTATGTCAGTACAATTTTTCTTGAAAATGAACACTTTTAAAGTTATAATCAAAAAACGAAGAAAAAAATCGAATTTTTCCTTAATTTTTTGACATTTTGATTATTTAAACAATGTTCCGGACCTTTCTGAGTGGGAGGATAACTCAAATATTATTATATAAGTTATTTTCAAGCAATTTCTGCAAAAAAAATATGAGTCACCTCTCAACACCCAAATGTACTAATATTTTTACCGATGCGCCCTGGTCTAACCGGGTATTATTAATTTACACGACTAATTTTATAATCTAAAGTTTCAATTTACACGACTTAACATAATTTAGAAGAATCCTAAAGATTTACGGTTTGTTCAAAGCTAGTAAGTTCATTCAAATCGAAACGTCAAACAAACTTATTTTAAAGTAAAAATAGTGGCTTATTACCAACAAAAATAGTAAATTGCAGTAAGATGCCACAAGAAAATAGTTTCAGAACAATATATTTTTTACTCATGGAATGGTCGAACTAACACGACAGTCCGTGCTGTGAACATTCCCATTCGTGAAAAAAGCACCACTTTATGCAATTGTCACATAAATTATATATTATTATATATTTTGTTTTATTAGTAGACCTAGACACACAAAAATACCCCAGTGTTCATTAAAAAAGGTTACGGTAGCTGGGTTTAACCATATGTTCAAAATATTTATAACACACTGTACATATATATAGCAATACAAAGTGAATATTTATTTTTAAATAATGACAACACTTGTTTAGTTACATTAAGAATAATACCTACATCCTGTCTTAACTTTAATACCACAAAATTACCCAACCAACCGAGATAAATTAACATTTAGTCGAAAATACAATATTTTGTTTTAAATAATATTGATGCAGTAAATCCATCGCGCATCGTTAAGAATAATATTTATAACAGTTTCCTTGAATTGATTTTATTTTTTGCTATAATTTGATAAGACAAAATGTAACTAAGAGCCGGTCTTTTCACCTCCAGATAAATATGATCATATCTGACAGATCTGGATGATAGACATTTATTTAAACGATACAAAGGACTCATATTTTCAGATCAAATTATCTTGCGGTTACTTATCTGTGAGATACACGTAAAATTTATTCCGGAGCGCACCAAAATTTCATTAATTGTAAAAAAAATCAAACTAATGGTTAAAATAATCTGTTAACTGTACAATGTGTGGCAGCATGAATAAATAAATCGTATAGTAGCCATTTTTAGAGAGAAATAGAGTTATTCAATATAAAAATTAAATTATGTAAAAAAATTAATAAAGGATGAGAAAATAATTTGTACCTTCGGAGATCTGTGGGAAAATTTACACTCAAAATAACAAAATTCAGTTTGGCAACACTGTGTTAATGTTGATAGTAACATATCTCCTTTGAGATAAACAGAACTGTAAGTTAGTCCAGACAAATTAATATATTTTTTTGCCAACAAAAATGAGATTTCTCAACCAAATAATGTTTCAAATATGATGTACAAAATAATTTTTAATTTGGTTCTGCTAATGAGCTTGCTTTTTTTGTCACTAAAGTAGAAAAAAACTTTAAATTTCACTCATTAAATCATTATTGTCTTGATTATTTTAACTGTACTACTATCCGTCGACTAATTCTGAATGATTAATGGGCTGTTAAAACATTTTATCTGCAGCGGCTTCTGGAATGTCTTAGAAATATCGAATTTCATTGATAAAATGCACATATCCCACCGATCTTCGCTTCGATCATACGGTCCAATTCAAACAATCAGGCGTGTGCACGTCACAGATTTAATGACATCTTTACCCAATGGTACAAACTTAACGGCAAACAAATTCAACCCATTTTTCCTCATATTAGATTTTTCGCTACTGTCAAGTTTAGCAGGAAAGCGCTGTTGCCAAATAAAAAACATATATTTATTTACCACAGCAACTACCGGGTATACTGTTTCTCTTTGTCTTTAAGAGTGTGAAACAAAGATAATCTATACTATAAATACAGTCGGAAAAATGAAAGAATACCCATGAACGATCACATCAATCACTTATTTTGTATTTGCTGTCTTTTTCTATAAATAACAAACGTTTGTTATAGAGAATGACAGCAAATACAAAATAAGTGATTGATGTGATCGCTCATGGGTATTCTTTCATTTTCCCGACTCTATGTTGTCAAACTCATGTTGTCCTATAGGTTATGTAAGATTTTTGTTTGTAAATATGAAGTTGGTTAAAATATAAACTGTCATATGAAACTGTCTCCACACTAAATTCTGTTACTTTAGTTTCTCTATTTGATTTTGATGCAAACTGTGGGATATTTTATTTGAATTGTATTAAAACAATAATATATCTTATTTTGTCTTCCCCGTTTATACTTAATTTGAAAACAATATTTTGACATTATATTTAGAATAGAATAGAAATATATGCTCTATTGTCACTGAAAATTTTTACAATTTTATGGACAAAGCTTACATACAGTCAAAAGAAAAATAATATCAATAACAAATAACAACTACAATTTACTAAAATTAGATAAATCGTCAATATACAGTATCTATAAAAATAAAAATGAATGTTTGTATGTATGTATGTATGTATGTATGTATGTATGTTGTTCTGAAGCTATTTTCTTGTGGCATTTTTACAATTTTAACTATTTAGAATGGGAAATAATTATAAAAGGACTATCCGAGAAACTTAAAACAATAGGAAATAAATTCAACATTTCAACAACATTCAAAACAACCAACACATTGAGATCTATTCTATCTAAAACTAAACCTAACAATGAACAAGAAAGGACAAAGAATTGTATTTATAAAATACCTTGTGAATGCGAACAGTTTTATATAGGTGAAACATCAAGACCATTAAACGTTAGAATAAGTGAACATCAATCTTATATTAAAAATAGAGAATTTGATAGATCTCAAATATGTCAACACGCATGGGATAATGAACATAGAGTTCAGTGGAGAGATTCAAGTATAGTCCTGAAAGAAACAGACAGTAAAAAGAGAAAAATCAAAGAAGCGGCTCTAATTATGCTAAACGAAACCAATTGTGTCGCAAATTCCTCGGTGGAATGCAGTAGGATGTGGATACCCATACTGAAAGAGGAAGTCAATAGAAAGAAAATACCACAATTAGTAAGTCAATAGTCGAGTTAGTACATATTTTATATTTTAGTATTACTTATATACCCATGTATTATTGATATTATTTATAATTTAAACAAAATTATAGTAAAGTCAGAATTTGGTATTAATTTTGAGAGTAAATTAAATGTAAGACCAAATACTTACGATGTCGGGATAGTATCACGAGGTTTTTCCTGGTTTTCCCTCGTGATTTACTATGAGATCTCTAACGCGAGAATTTTAATGTCACCGTTGCATGTGGTTGTCTTTTTAAAGACAGATCACATGCTATGATTTTTTGTGACGGATATTCTTGAGTTGGGGTTGATTTCATGTAATCGAATGAACTATCTTTCAGTAAAGTCGTCCCAGGAACGCAACTCATAAATATTGGGAATATCATTTTAAAGTCTTCTACTTTAAAATGTATCATATGTATCTGAATTGCCGATATAAATGAGTCAAATTAAATAAATTATTAGAAGAATTTTTTTACTAAGCAACAACATTTTTGTTTATATTAATAGTATTTTGTATTTTGACAACGGCACCCGATTTGGGCGTCGAAACGTTAATAAAAATCATTTTTTAATAATATTGTGGCTTATTTCCCATTCTAAATAGTTAAAAATATGTATGTATGTATGTATGTTCCTTATAGACTTGCAAACTATGCATTTGATCGTATGATGACCTTAATCAAAGTTGTTGTGCATGAACCCGGGATGGTTTCTGAAGTGGTACGGTCTACCTAAGTGAAAAGGGGGCTTGCCCCCCCCGAAATTTTTTTAAAATTTTTTTGGTCAAATTTTTTTTCTTAATTTTATACGATGTAGAACCAAAATATACATACAATCCTAAATTTTCACTTTTTTATCTTCAACCGTTATTTTTTAATAGCCATTTAAATATTTAACATCTATATATATATATATATATATATATATATATATATATATATATATATATATATATATATATATATATTATTCTCTTTCTCAGTGTTTGTTGCCATACTCCTCCGAAACTACTTGACCGATTTTTATGAAATTTGGCAGTTAGACTCCCTGCTAATTCGCTATCCAACAGTATATAAATGGTCTCTCTAGCTCAATTAGTTTCCGAGATAACAAAACGAGCCCGTAGGACAACACGAGAGCACGAGAGACGACATTAAGCGCACGAGAAGAATGAGCGAAAATTATAATTAAACATCCGTGAAATTATGAAGTTTTTAATTTTTCGATTACTATTTTTAATGTACAAAAAATATTTCAAAATTTTGCCGAAGGAGTATGTCTGTGGTATAATAATCAAAATTTTTGGCGGAGGCGCATATCTGGTATAATCAAAATTTTGGCGGATGCTTTTGGTGGAGGCGCATCTCTGGTATAATAATCAAAATTTTGGCGAAGGCGTGTATCTCTGCTACAATAATAATTTTTTCCCCAAAAAACTGGCGCAAGAACACTTCGCTCTCTGTCTCAATAGGTCCGTCCGTTAGTTTACTCTTTTGAATGCTTTTAAAATTTTACCAAAATACAGAAGCATAAAATCAAAGGCTATTGTTGATCAAAAAATTTTTCTATAAAATATTTTGTAGAACACCTACGTTTTTTAGAGTTTATACAATTATTACAAAGAAAAGCAACTGCCGAGAGGCCACATTTACTCGAAGTCAATTGCTCGAATAAAAAAGAAAATTGTATATCTAAAATATTTATTCACAATAGTACAAAATATAGACATAAGAAAGATAGTATAATAGAACAAATTATATGATATTCCACGTATATAATCGTATATTAATTTATGCTGAAAACATCTTTATTATAAATCTTAAATATGTTTGAGCTTTGGAAATATAAGAAAAATAACAGCAGAAATTTATTTCCGCTCTAGAACAAGAACAAAGTTTAAATGAACTAAAAATTGAACAGTGTGGTCCTTCTCAGAGGCATTTTTCAGTATGTCACAAGTGACCGCAAAAAAGGTAAGTCCGTGATAATACACATTTATAACATTTATTATAATCTGACATTTAAGTTAATTGTGACAGTTATGAGAATCGTAATCAGCCAAATATGAAAAGGGTATTGCAGTTTAACCCTTTAATTTGCAATTTGGTATAAAAACAAATCAATTGTTTATTGCATTTATAAAATGGTATTTTCTTTGATTTGTATAGTCTTATAAATTGTACAGATTATAGTCGTATATATAATTCGTAAATCATTTTTTGTTCGATTATAGCGCCATCTATCAACAATTAGAATAAATATTATAACAAACTGTGATCACGGACGTACCTTTTTTCTGTCACTTCCAACTTAATGCGTTAGAAAGAAATCGAAAAACTGTGATGCACTGAAAGATGCCTCTGAGAACGAGTATTCATAAGTGGCAAACAACCTCAAAATGGTCATAGAAGATATAGAGATAGTGTTGATAGGTTATTGCGTTTAATAAACAATTACATACTATGAACCACAAATTAATATCTGTGATTATATACGTGGAATATCACATAATTTGTCCTATTAAATGTACCTCTCTTATATACCTACAAATTTTGCATTATTGTGAATAAATATTTGGACATATAATTTTCTTTTTTATTCGAGCAATTTGTATTTCGATCAATTTTTATATCGAGCAATTCATTTTCGAGCAGTTGATTTTGAGTTATTGATCTCTAGCAATTGCGTTTGACCGATTGATCTAGAATTAAAATTATGACACATTATCTAATTATGACACATTATCTAAGGTGCAACGAAGTTCACCGGGTCAGCTAGTATAATATATAAAAGCTAAGACAAAAACAATTTATTGCAAAGGACCCACTTCTTTGGAAAGTGGTCCCGGTCAAATTCAACCAAACTTTGGTCAATGATAGTTTTCAGTGATTAGATTACAAAAGTCCATGGCACTTGGTCTGAAAAACTATTATTCTCGAGCTACAGCCTTCTGAAGTTCTTAAATTCAGGTACTCGGTTTACGTTAAGTGCACTAATTCACGGTCAAGCGAATGAAAATATCTATTATGGAAAGAAGAGAGACTCATGTTCTTCATGCATGTTTGCGTGTTGCACATGAATTCGTGGTTAAAAATAGATGCATCGTATTTTAGTCTTCAGAAAATCTTCGAAAAGTACTCAGAAAACTGAAGGAGTGAGATAAAACATGTGTTGCTACAGCAACATAAGAATTATCATGTTTTCATGAATGGTTCAGACTTATCCAATACCAGCATAGCTGCAGTAGCTGAGAATAGGGTAGGTCCCCTTCACCCGCATAAGCGCCCATATATAAATTTTTAGGGGGGCGGGCAGACGTTAAGACGTTGCACATTACATTTTGTATACTTTGGATGGCAATATATAGTTTACAGCAACCGAAAAGCTAGGGGGGGCACGGCCCCCCTGCCCATGGGTATGGGCGTGTATGTTCCCCCCGTAACAGGGTTCAGAATTAAAGGAAAAATTTTTGAAACATAAAAAAATATTAGCTGACATGAAACTTACTATAGACAGACAAATTCAACCCAATTAACTCGACAGTTAGGAAAATTAAGGGAACTTATTGCACATGTTATTATCTATGTCTTGTAGTTTAGGTTTATCTATTGTATATATTTGGTGGTTGCTGTTTTATTGGAAGTTGCCCCCTCTCCTAAGGCAAATGTTCCGCCACTACTACTGAAGCGCCTTCAGAAAATTGAGGAACAACCACAATAAGTGCTGCTAGAGCAGAACAAGACATCTCACGTTTTCACGCATGCAGAATAGAGTGCCTCTAAAAATCATTAGACATGCCGACGAAGCAGTAGTTTTTGCAATTAGCTTAAATGATTTGCAAAGAATAGTCTTTAGCATATCAGATATGAGTAGATTAAATGGACTTGATCTCAATCCGAAAAGAAAAAACAAAGTACATACGTACATGATAGGTAAACGCGAAATATTAATTATAATTTCTACGGAAAAATCGGGTTTATGTCATCTTCGACTATCTGTACCTAAGTTAAGATTTTGCTGATTTTGGTTAGATGCATCACATTTTATGTCGTGTTAACTAACCACCTATTAGGATACTTCAGCAGTAACAATTATGGAACATTTGCCTTGGGGGAGGGGGGGGGCGACTTCCAATAAAACAACCCCAAAATATATCAAATAGATAACCCAAACTACATAAAAGACATAGGTAATAACATGTGCAATAAGTTCATTTTAGTTTGCTAACTGTCGAGTTAATTGGGTTAAATTTGTCTGTCTGTAGTAAGTTGCATGTAAGCTAACAAATTTCAACGTGTAATAATCATGTTTAAACAATTTTTTCATTAATTCTGGACCGTATTACTATAGTTCAGAGAAATAAGGAAAAAAAATATCGTGTTGGTGACACATCCCCCTCCAGGCTGAAACCAAATTTTTCGAGTAATATGGTCATCTATAATAATAACCTATATGTTTCCTGCAGCCGATTTTGATGATATACATAGTTATAAACAAATGAAGATCAAAAAACGGTAAATTTTCTCTTTTTTCGTCTCTTACTAAAAAATTGGGCATTTTAAACAAATTTGAGAGTAATAAACTCATAAACCGTATAAAAAACTTCAATATGGCGTTCGCTGAATATGTCTATCCTTATTGGTTACTTAGAAAATTGCAAAATAAATCATAAATTTTGAGTTTTTATAAATATTCATAACTTATGTAAAAATTAACTTAGAACCTTCTTATTACATGGAATGCTGAGACTTATGGTGCTTAAATTACACCCTAAATTCCAAAGCAATTGGTCAAGTAGTTTAAAAGTTATTTAATTTGTTTATCCAAAATTAATTTTTTTTGCAACACTGTAAGTCAGAAAATGATGAAGTTACAGTAATATTTTGGATAGTTTATGAAAGAAGAAAATTTACAGTACTAATTTAATTTAAAAAAAATGACAAAAAATAATTATAGATATTGCAAAATAATTTTGCAAAAACATGTGAATTAAAAAAATGGGGGGGCTAACTTTGTCCCTAAATGTCCTAGAACAGTTGTTTTTCTTTCTAAATGTGTATAAAAATTCAGTCTTTCTAAATATGAAAAAATAATTTTTCTACGGGTAACGGTTAAAAAGTTATTCTAATTGTTTATAAGTAAGCAAAAAATGGAAATGTTTTTGCAAAATAATTTTACACTGTTTAAGATTATTTTTTGTCATTTATTTTTAATTAAGGTAATAGTATAAATGTTCTTCTTTCATAAACTGTCCGAAGTATTATTGTAACCTCATAATTTTCTGACTTATAGTGTTGCAAAAAAAATGAATTTGGGAAAAATAAATTAAATAACTTTTAAACTATTTGACCAATTGGTTTGAAATTTAAAATATAATTTAAGTACAAGAAGTCTCGGCATTCCGCGTAATAAGAAGATTCTAAGTTAATTTTTACCTAAGTTACGAATATTTATAAAAACTCAATATTTATGATTTATTTTGCAATTTTCTAAGCAACCAATAAGGTTAGACATATTCAGCGAATGCCATATTGAAGTTTTTTATACGATTTATGAGTTTCTTACTCTCAAATTTGTTTAAAGTGCTTAAATTTTGGTAATAGACGAAAAAAGCGATAATTTACCGTTTTTCGATCTTCATTTGTTTATAACTATGTATATCATCAAAATCGGCTGCAGGAAACATATAGGTTAATAATATAGATGTCCATACTACTCAAAAAATTTGGTTTCGGCCTGGAGGGGGATGTGTCACGAGAAAAACCTTATTTCTCTGGACTACTAGGGGAATTCCCCTATTCCCACTAAATCCGCCACTGTTCAGTAGTTTTCTAAAGATAAGGTGTAACTGCAGCTATGCTGGTATTGGATAAGTAAGAAGCATTCATGGAAGCATGATAATTGTTATGTCACTCTAGCAGCACATTTTATACAGCACTTTATCAGTTTTCTGAGGACTTTTCGGAGGTTTTCTGAAGACTAAAATACGATGCATCTATTTTTGACCACGAATTCATATGCAAGACGCAAATATGAATGAAGAAAATGAGTCTGTCTTCTTTCAGTAATAGATAGGTACTTTCATTCACTTGACCGTGAATTAGTGCACTTAACGTAAACCGAGTACCTAAATTTAAGAACTTCAGAAGGCTGTAGCTCGAAAATAATAGTTTTTCAGACCCAGGTGCCATGGACTTTTTTAATCTACTCACTGAGAACTATCATTGACCAAAGTTTTGTTAAATTTGACCGGGACCACTTTTCCATAAGGAGTGTTGCGAGGTCCTTTAACCTCCAATATTTTGACAGACGTCAGTTACCATTTCCAATCTCACCAAAATGTAATAATGACGTCATATAAATTCGTCACTAACTCTAGCCAATGAAATGCTCACTGTAATAGACATGGCATGTCAAAAAAGTAGGATTATTCCTTATATATTTTTTCAAATTTAGAATATATCCACAAGGGAAAAATTATTAATGTCTTCATTTAGTACATCATACAAATTATCAGTATATCTTCGTGGATTGTGGACTCCTTAAAAATGGCTTCACGGTATAATCATAATCACCAAGTCATAACAACCCATTTCTATAAGCTCCATTTAAAATTCTTATCAATAATACAGAATTAATATTTATACCTACCTAGCAGGTACCTGCAAAAACAATCCAGGGAGATTGTCCTGTATTTGGGATCTCAGTCCATTCTCGAATGTTTTTTAGCCAAGAAACCTGTTTTCTTCCTGCACCTATCCGACCCTCTATTGTATCGGTTTTCCCTTAGTATATGACTCAGAAAAACATTTTCAGGTGTTTAATAGTCTTTACTAATTCTCTATTTTTGTTAACCCTCCTTAGTACCTGCTCGTCAGTTTTCCTTGCCGTCCAAGATATCTTCAACATCTGTCTTTTTTATGAATTCACATTAATGCTTCAATTCGGTTCATGCTTCATACTATTAAGTTCTACACTTCTGTTCCATACAGGAATTATGAAACATAGCAAACATAGTTCTTAATCATTCCTTGTCTAAGACAAAGATGAAGATTTTTCATTATAATTTTAATCTTTAAACATCGACTTAATGTCGCATTTTATTAAGTTGAAATGGCAATGTATGTAATTTAAAGGTCATGTGGCCAATTCGTGTGGCTAGTTTCAACTACAATAATCTAAAGTGTAACCTGATGTTGGTCTGATAAGACACCGGAAACGTTCATTCTGTGATGTACTTTTAGTCAAATTCGGATAATTTTTAAAAGATTTTTTTATTAAAAATTCATATACATTACAAAAGGAAGTCCGTTTTATTCTTCAGTATTTTTACTATGGTATACAGCCAAGTAAAGGGATAATCCTTTTAATACTTTACGTAAATTGTGCAAATGGAATCTAGTAGTTGTTATTTAACTCGTTAGTATCAATCAATAGCATGTACTTTGTAGTTATATTTATGCTTTTGCGGTTTGAAACGCCTTCCAATTGAACCTTTTTCACCTGTTTTGTAATATTTTGCGGTACGCTATATTATTAGGTTAAATGAAACTTAAGTTCATGAAGTGTCATTTGTTGCTGTGTTTTGTCCCGAACTGAATATGCTATTATTATATTAAAGTATCGTTAATATTACTCGAGCAAATTATTTCATGCTTCAAATCCACTATTTACTCGACAACGACTTGTAAATAAAAATAGTAAATAGTGCGTACTACAAATATTTTGTTTCAGACTGTAATTCTAATGTGCAATTTAGCAAATTATGGAATAGAAAAGGAAAGTCAAACATAACGTAACTCAACATATTTTGTAGTCGTTTTGCGAATTTCTATTAAATTAAGACGATAATGTACTCATAATTGTGTGTTTTTCTAACTAATTACTATTCTTGTTTACACTCGACGATTTTCAGGTAATTTGAAAAGAAAGTTATTTAATGGTGAACATAATAACATGTTTCTAACGTTGTTTGTAATTTTTATAACACTAAATTATACCAAAATTATATTTTTTATTTTGTTTGTTATAGATTTATTTTAAATTATACACTCACAGATAAAACTGTTGCATATTAGTTTAGAGAAATAAGGAAAACAATATCCTATTAGTGACACAACCCCCTCCAGGCCGAAACCAAATTTTTTGAGTAGTATGGACATCTATATTAATAACCTATATGTTTCCTGCAGCCGATTTTGATGATATACATAATTATAAAGAAATGAAGATCAAAAAACGGTAAATTTTCGCGTTTTTGCGAAAGTTGCAAAATAAATAATAAATTTTGAGTTTTTATAAATATTCATAACTTATGTAAAAATTAACTTAGAACGTTCTTATTATACGGAATGCTGAGACTTATGGTGCTTAAATCATACCCAAAATATTCAAAGCAATCGGTCAAATAGTTTAAAAGGTATTTAATTTGTTTTTCCCAAATTAATTTTTTTTGCAACGCGATAAGTCAGAAAATAATGAAGTTACACTAATACTTTGGATAGTTTATGAAAGAAGAAGATTTATACTATTAATTTAATTAAAAAAAAATGACAAAAAATAATTCTAAATACTGCAAAATTATTTTGCAAAAACATGTGAATTAAAAAAAGGGACTAAAAGGGTCACTAATTGTCCTAGGACAATTGTTTTTCTTTCTAAATGTGTATAAAATTCAGTCTTTCCAAATATGAAAAAATAATTTTTTTACGGGTAACGGTTAAAAAGTTATTCTAATTGTTTATAAGTAAGCAAAAAATCGACGTGTTTTTGCAAAATAATTTAACACTGTTTAAAATTAGTTTTTGGCATTTTTTTAATTAAGTCAATAGTATAAATGGTCTTCTTCCATAAACTGTCAGAAGTCTTAATGTAACCTCATAACTTTCTGACTTATAGTGTTGCAAAAAAAATGAATTTGGGATAAACAAATTAAATAACTTTTAAACTATTTGACCAATTGCTTTGAAATTTAAAATATAATTTAAGCACCAGAAGTCTCGGCAATTCGTGTAATAAGAAGGTTCTACAATTTTCTAGTTAATTTTTACATAAGTTATGAATATTTATAAAAACTCAAAATTTATGATTTATTTTGTAATTTTCTAAGCAACCAATAAGGATAGACATTATTTAGACGATTTGAGTTTCTTACTCTCAAATTTGTTTAAAATGCTTAACTTTTTGGTTATAGACGAAAAAAGCGAAAATTTACCGTTTTTTGATCTTCATTTGTTTATAACTATGTATATCATCAAAATCGGCTGCAGGAAACATAAAGGTTATTAATATAGATGTCCATACTACTCAAAACATTTGGTTTCGGCCTGGAGGGGGATGTGTCACGAGAAAAATCTTATTTCTCTGGACTATATGTTATTCTCCTTGACCAGACATTATAACGCGACAGTTCGTAACCCCACAATGGTAACGGATAATGACAATTCGTATCGCCGTCAATTTTGCACCAATCAAGCACAGGGAGAAATCTGGAGCAAGTTAAAATAAAAAATCTTCGCACTTAGGGAGTGCCGACAGAAGTGAATACTTCATATAGCGCGTTATTACTATACAGGGTGAGGCAAATAAAGGGCATATTAGAAATATCTCGAGAATTAAAGGCAACAGAATCATGAAAATTTGAATTAAGGGTTTTTGAAGAGTTATCTATTTATTGAAAATATTTTCATCAATTTTCTACTTCCGGTTATACCGGAAGTTGCTTATAACTTCGTTTTTTTACATGGGACACCCTGTATATTTTTACATTTTTGGATTCTCTCGATATCTTCTTTCTTAAAATACGAGGTTTTGTAATGTTATACAGGGTATTTTAAAAGATAATTACGTTTTTGTATTAATTTCGTAGCAACATTCACACCCTGTAGAATTGTAGTAGTTTGAGATATAAAACTCTACTTACGTTCAAATGATTTTTAATATAGTCTACTATTGTTAAGAATCATTAGTATAGCTAAATTTTTAATTTTAGTATACAGGGTTGGTCGAAACTCGGAATGAGTATTTTTTTTTCTTTGGAGTTGTATGACTACGGGCCCTTCAAGGCTCATTCGCCGATTCACCAATTTTGCTCATTTATTTTACAATATATTTTCCTATACTTATCTACTTAACATTTTCTATCCTACTTATTCTACAAACTTTATAAGGAATGACCACTGGTCAGAGGGAATACCACATCAGGCAAAAACACAGGTTTACTTATATATAGATTTTAATTTCGGTCTTTACGTTAGTTAGTTTATAATTTGATTTTTATATTTTTAATATGTTCTATAAATAATTGCATTAATTCTGTATTATTAATTTGTGATAATATATATGTTAAATTTATTGGGTGTGTTATATTTTTACAACTGTATAATTTACTTATAAACATATTTATATTTATTTGTATTAGAGGGCAATTTAAAATCATATGTTCAGCATCACCTATTTCTCCACATTCACAATATGAATTGTCTCTTAAATGAATTTTATGTAGATATGTTGAAATCAATGCAAGGTTAAATCTTAACCGGCATATTTGTCTCACTGCGTATTTTGGAAGAGTTGTCATTGCAAACCATGGTCTTGATGGTATTGTACATTGAATTTCTTTACAGTACATACCTTTTTTAATTTCCTCAAATTCTTTGCTCCAGATTATTTTATATATATATTAGTGCTAATATTTTTAATTTCTTCAGGTGTACATTTGTAGTCGGAATGAGTATTTTCTAAGTTTTCTCAAATGGA
Source organism: Diabrotica virgifera virgifera (assembly GCF_917563875.1). NCBI lineage: Eukaryota > Metazoa > Arthropoda > Insecta > Coleoptera > Chrysomelidae > Diabrotica > Diabrotica virgifera. The sequence continues at coordinate 100,380,671 of NC_065449.1, forward strand.
ACACCCTGTATTTTAGTATTGTAATGAAATGATATTTTATGGTACTTTTTATTTCTTAAGCATTCCCTATACCTAACTGCTTTAATTTGAGCTTAATTGTTAATCGCACCAACAATCTTAACTACGTAGGTATTTTGATAGCTAAACCATTATTGGTAAGTTTAAGGATCAGTTTGGATTAATATGTATTTATTTCTGAAAAATTATTTGTGATTGAATTTTTTCACGGTCAACCTAAAAAACTTTTTCGTATTTTTTGTTGCAATTAATGTTTAGTTTGAATCACCAATAACTCACAAATTAAAGCAATTAGGTATAGGGAATACTTATAAAATAAAAAAGTACCATGAAATATCATTTCATTACAATACTAAAATACAGGGTGTTCCATTTAAGAAAACTCAGAAAATATTCATTCCGAGTTTCGACCAACCCTGTATACTAAAATTTTAAAATTAGCTATACTAATGATTCTTAACAATAGTAAACTACATTAAAAATTACTTGAACGTAAGCAGAGTTTTTAATGTCAAACTGTTACAATTCTACAGGGTGTGAATGTTGCTACGAAATTAATAAAAAAAACGTAAATATCTTTTAAAATACCCTGTATAATATTACAAAACCTCATATTTTAAGAAAGAAGATATTGAGGAGAATCCAAAAATGTAAAAATATACAGGGTGTCCCATTTAAAAAACGAAGTTATAAGCAACTTCCGGTATAACCGGAAGTTGCAAAGAAATGAAAATATTTTCCTTTAATAGATCATCCTTCGAGACCCCTACATTCCAATTTTCATGATTCTGTTGCATTTAGTTCTCGAAATATTTCTAATAGGCCAGTTATCTGCTTCACCCTATATACAGGGTGTCCCGAAAGGATTGGTCATAAATTATACCACAGATTCTGGGGTCAAAAATAAGGTCCATGTCACCAGCCCCCCCTTTTTCGATTTGAGGGTCAAAAAAAAGCTCATTCGTTTGTATTGCGTTAGTACTGGATTGTATCACCCTTCATTCGTTTGTACTGCCCCCACCCTTTTAAATCTGCCTGGAGGGGCTGGTGACATGCCATCCCCCCCTTTTTCGATTTGAGGGTCAAAAAAAAGCTCATTCGTTTGTATTGCGTTAGTACTGGATTGTATCACCCTTCATTCGTTTGTACTGCCCCCACCCTTTTAAATCTGCCTGGAGGGGCTGGTGACATGCCATCCCCCCCTTTTTCGATCTGGGGGTCCGGGATGGGTACGTTCGTTTGTACTGCGTTAGTATCGGATTGTATCGCCCTTATTTTGTTTGTACTGCCCCCACCCGTCTAGATTGGCCTGGGGGGGCCAGTGACATGCTACCCTCTACTCTGCACTTTTTGCCTTCTGAATGTCGAAAATAGGTTATTTCGTTTGTACTGCGTTAGTACTGGATTGTATCACCCTTCATTCGTTTGTACTGCCCCCACCCTTTTAAATCTGCCTGGAGGGGCTGGTGACATGCCTTCCCCCCCTTTTTCGATTTGAGGGTCAAAAAAAAGCTCATTCGTTTGTATTGCGTGAGTACTGGATTGTATCACCCTTCATTCGTTTGTACTGCCCCCACCCTTTCAAATCTGCCTGGAGGGGCTGGTGACATGCTATCCCCCCCTTTTTCGATATGGGGGTCCGGGATGGGTATGTTCGTTTGTACTACGTTAGTATCGGATTGTATCGCCCTTATTTTGTTTGTACCGCCCCCACCCGTCTAGATTGGCCTGGGGGGGCCAGTGACATGCTACCCCTCTACTATGCATTCTTTGCCATCTGAATGTCAAAAATAGGCTATTTCATTTGTACTGCGTTAGTACTCAATTGTATCGCCCTTATGTTGTTTGTACTACCCCTACCCTTCTAAATTTAAAACAGAGCAGGATTAGTGCTAGGAGTAAGGACACAAAATCAGCCAAACCTTGCACATAGTAACACCGCGGGTGTAAAATTTGGTAAAATCGTCAAAAATGAAACGAATTAAATTTTGAAACTGAAAAACAGGCTTGCAAGCCACTCTCCACTCTCCATGGGGAATGGAAATTTACCCCCTCAGATGGATCTCGGTGTAGTAGCGATTTGAAAAATGGTACATGTATTTGTTGGAGATATTTTGAACACCATTTTCAATCTAAAATCAGAGAGCAGCGACCTTGTCTTTCCCTACTAGGAAGAAATTTATTCATCCCCTCAATAAATTTTACAGTTTCAGACGCTATCGATATGAAAATCAAAGATCTTATGCGGCGCATTCCGAAATGCACTCTTCGTTGTACAATTTCAACCTCTCTGGATAACTAATTAACTGAAACATACATACGACAGAATTCATTGGAATCGAAAATTATTAAAAGAAAGTATTTGGAACATTAAATGAAAAATTCCCACAATCAATATCTTTCTTACCATCTAATGTCAGAGACCAGATAACAATAATTGCCGCTGCTATGTTATGGTAATTTGTTTTCTAGAAAGGTTTGTATTGTTCGTTTATGACTGCAATAAGATTCAGAATTTCCGTATTTCATTTGTAAAATAAATATAGTGTCAAAAACTTGCTTATACATTTGACGCACGGTCCGTCAACGTGTTAATTGACTCTACATATTCAGTGCCAAAACGAGACATTTTTATAGAAAAATATTTGCAAGTATATTAAATGCCAAACTGACCTATTAAATAAACAATGTCATTGCAATTTTCGATTTCTACTATGGAATTATCGCTGTATAGACCAGGGCGGATCTGTTTTGAGGTGGATGTGAGAGGTGGCATTCCGATTTTTGCAGATAAAATTAGGTGACAACTTCAGTAATTATAATTGACTTATCCTCCTTCTCAAATATGTTTGGAACATTATTAAAAAAATTTAAATATTTGAAAAATTTCGAAAAACATCGATTTTTTCAACTTTCATTGATTGTAACTTAAAAACGATTCATTTTGGAACAAAGTCATAGGGAAATAAAATAAAGAAATTAAAATTCAATTGATAATTGAATTGAATTGAATAATTGAATTTATGACATTATGATATGTCATAAAGATATATCATAATGATAATTGAATTGATAATTGATCATTGAAGTGACATACGACACGACTGGTATAAAATATCTTAAATGATTTTCCTTTCTGCAAAATAGCAATAAATACAAAATAAGAGGGCAAAATAAGCCTCTTTTTATTCAGTGTTTTTCAACCACTTTGGTTGCTTTTAGAACCTTCTTATTTTACTTAAAACATTTTTACGACATACTCAATCCGTCCACCAAATTTCATTAAAATCAACATAATAGATTTTGCATACTAATTTTGCAATCTAAATTTTTTTAGAAAAAGTTCAAATTTTTAAAAACTTTCTGAACAAAAAGTAGACCTGTTAGAAGTTTGCTAATTTTTTTACATATCGAGAGGTACTTTACCAATCCAATACACTTTACAAAATTAAAATCGGATTATTTAAGCGGCCTCAGCACTGTCTTAAGGATATAAACAATTTTTTTGCTTATAAACAAATATAGTGAGGACGTTTGAGTTGGAGTAAATTCATTTTCTCGAGAATGGGCAACTCTGGAGATAAATCCCTAAACAGGTCGATTTTTATATTTAAATTATAATTTTTGGGATATCTATCATACTACTAACATCATCCATCTGGGTGTGATGATGTAATCGATGATTTTTTAAAATGAAAATGTGGGTCGTGTGCTAGCTTATTTGAAAGATTATTCAATTCTCTATTTATTACATAATTATTTATACAGGGTGCCCAAATTTTTTTAAATTAATTGAGACAAACAGAAGAAAGTATTTAATTTAGTTAATTCGAGATACATTTTACTGTTGTCCTAAAACAGAAAAAAATGTTTATTTGATAAATAACAGAAACATGAATTTATTGGTATTTATTAACTCAAACGTCCTCACTGTATTTGTTTATAAGCCAAAAAATTGTGTATAACTTTAAAACATTGCTGATGCCGATTAAATAAACCAACTTAAGTTCTGTAAAGTGTATTAGATAGGTAGGGCGTATCTTTCTATGTAAAAAAATTAGCAAACTTCTAAATAATGGTCTACTTTTTGTTCAGAAAGTTTATAAAAAATTTTAACTTTTTTAAAAAAATTTAGATTGCAAAATTATTATGCAAAATCTATTAAGTGTATTTTATAGTCGTATATCATAAAAACTTCAATTATCTTTATTTTATTTCCCTACGACTTTGTTCTAAAATGAATCGTTTTAAAAACGATTGAAAAGTTGAAAAAAATCGATGTTCTTCGAAATTTTTAAATATTTGAAGGTTTTTATTAATGTTCCGGACATATTTGAGAAGGAGCATAAGCCAATTATAATTACTGAAGTTGTCACCTAATTTTATCTGCAAAAATCGGAATGCCACCTCTCACATCCACTTCAAAACAGATCCGCTCTGGTCTATACAGCGATAATTCCATAGTAAAAAAATCGAAAATTGCACTGTCATTGTTTATTTAATAGGTCAGTTTGGCATTTCATATATTTGCAAATATTTTTCTATAAAAATGTCTCCTTTTGGCACTGAATCTGTAGAGTCAATTAACACGTTGACGGATAGTGCGTCAAATGTATAAGCAAGTTTTTGACACTATATTTATTTTGCAAATGGAATACGGAAATTCTGAATCTCATTGCAGTCATAAATGAACAATACAAACCTTTCTAGAAAACAAATTACCATAACATAGCAACGGCAATTATTATCTGGTCTCTCGCATTAGATGGTAGGAAAGACATTGATTGTGGGAATTTTTCATTTAATGTTCCAAATACTTTTAATAATTTTCGATTCCAATGAATTCTGCATGTAAGTTTCAGTTAATCAGTTATCCAGAGAGGTTGAAATTGTACAACGAAGAGTGCATTTCGGAATGCGCCGCATGAGATCTTTGATTTTCATATCGATAGCGTGTAAAACTGTAAAATTTATTGAGGGGATGGATAAATTTCTTCCTAGTAGGAAAAGGCAAGGTCGCTCCTCTGATTTCTGATCGAAAAAAATGGTGTTCAAAATATCTCCAACAAATACATGTACCATTTTTCAAATCGGTAGCATGGAATTACTCCGAGATCCATCTGAGGGTGTAACTTTCCATTCCCCTTGGAGAGTGGCTTGCAAGCCTGTTTTTCAGTTTCAAAATGTAATTCGTTACATTTTTGACGAATTTACCATTACACCCGTGGTGTTACTATAATAGTTTTGGCTAATTTTTTGTCCTTACTCCTAGCATTAATCTTTCCCTGTTTTAAATGTAGAAGGGTAGCATGTCACTGGCCCCCCAGGCTAACCTAGACGGGTGGGGGCGGTACAAACAAAATAAGGGCGATACAATCCGATACTAACGCAGTACAAATGAACATACCCATCCCGGACCACCATATCGAAAAAGGGGGGATGGCATGTCACCAGCCCCTCCAGACAGATTTAAAAGGGTGAAGGCAGTACAAACGAATGAAGAGTGATACAATCCAGTACTAACGCAGTACAAACGAAATAGCCTATTTTCGACGTTCAGAAGACAAAGAGTGCACAGTAGAGGGTAGCATGTCGCTGGCCCCCCAGGCCAATCTAGACGGGTGGGGGCGGTACAAACAAAATAAGGGCGATACAATCCGATACTAACGCAGTACAAACGAACATACCCATCCCGGACCCCGTGATCGAAAAAAGGGATCCCCCTCCAGTCAGATTTAAAAGGGTGGGGCAGTACAAACGGATGAAGGGTGATACAATCCAGTACTAACGCAGTACAAACGAAATAGCCTACTTTCGACGTCAGATGGCAAAAAGTGCAGATTAGAGGGGTAGCATGTCACTGGGCCCCCCAGGCCAATCTAGACGGGTGGGGGTGGTACAAACAAAATAAGGGCGATACAATCCGATACTAACGTAGTACAAACGAACATACCCATCCCGGACCCCTATATCGAAAACGGGGGGATGGCATGTCACCAGTCCCTCCAGGCAGATTTAAAAGGGTGGAGGCAGTACAAAAGAATGAAGGGTGATACAATCCAGTACTAACACAGTACAAACGAAGTAGCCTATTTTCGACATTCAGAAGGCAAAAAGTGCAGAGTAGAGGGTAGCATGTCACTGGCCCCCCCCAGGCCAATCTAGACGGGTGGGGGCAGTACAAACAAAATAAGGACGATACAATCCGATACTAACGCAGTACAAACGAACATACCCATCCCGGACCTTCAGATCGAAAAAGGGGGGGATGGCATGTCACCAGCCCCTCCAGGCAGATTTAAAAGGGTGGGGGCAGTACAAACGAATGAAGGGTGATACAATCCAGTACTCACGCAATACAAACGAATGAGCTTTTTTTTGACCCTCAAATTGAAAAAGGGGGGGCTGGTGACATGGACCTTCAAAAATAGATTGATTGAACCTCACTTACCTATATACAATATGTAGTGCACACAAAAAAAATTACAGCCCTTTGAAGTTACAAAATGAAAATCGATTTTTTTTCATATACAGTAGAACGTCAATAATCCGGATTAATTGGGACCGGACCCCATCCGGATTATCAAATTATCCGAATTATCGAAATTACCTCAAAAAAGGCCAGTATACACATTAAAGTACAACAAACGTTTTAAAATTTTATGTTTGCTCTGGTACACCTGTAGAGGTGAACCTGTTTCTCACTTGTCTAGAGGTGAAATTAATCAAAACATTTTTTTATGTTTAAACACTGTACATATTGTAATTAATTTATAATAGCACCATGTGTACAGTAAAAACATCAGACACTATTTGGGCTTTTAAAAAAATGTGTAAAATATTTTTGAACTGCGGTAGAGGTTCGTTTTTCGCAGCGAAGTTCTTAATTTATTTTAAAAGAATCAGATATTTTTGCTAGATACAAATTCGGATTACTGACGGTCCGGATTTTTGACGTCCGGATTATCGACGTTCTACTGTATCGAAAACTCTTAGAGATTTTTTATTGAAAATAGACATGATGCATTGTTATGGCAGTAATATCTTAAAAAAAAATTAAAGTGAAATTTGTGCACCAATAAAAATTTTATGGGGATTTTGTTCCCTTCAACCCCCCCAAACTTCTGTGTACGTTCCAATTAAATTATTATTGTGGCACCATTAGTTAAACACAATGTTTTTAAAACTTTTTTGTCTCCTATTACTTTTTCGATAAGCCAGTGTTTATCGACATATTTTGAATATTTGTCGAATTAACCACATATTTGTATATGGTTAAGTACGATTATAGACCTGTTAATAATATCTGAAAATGTATTTATGATTTACATTTTTAGGTATATTTTGAAAAATAAGTCGCATCTCGATAAAAGGTGACTTATCAAAAAAAGACTAAGAGGCAAACAAGTTTTAAAAACACTGTGTTTAACTAATGGTACCACAATAATAGTTTAATTGGAACGTACAGAAACATTTGGGGGTTTAAAGGAACAAGAAGCCGCATCTCGATAAAAACTGGCTTATCGAAAAAATACTAAGAGGCAAAAAAGTTTTAAAAACGTTGTGTTTAACTAATGGTACCACAATAATGAATTAGTTGGAACGTACAAAAAAGTTTGGGGGGGTTTAAGGGAACAAACCCCCCATAAAATTTGTATGTGGTGGACAAATTTCACTATAATTTTGTTTTAAGATGTTCTTGCCATAAGAATGATACATGTCCATTTTCAATGAAAACTCTTTAATAGTTTTCGATATATTGAAAAAAATCGATTTTCATTTTGTAACTTCAAAGGGCTGTAACTTTTTTTATGAGCACATTAAATGTACTAAGTGATACTATATTGTGATATTATATGTACTAAGGTGATTGGGTATTTTTGACCCCAGAATGTGCGGTATAATTTATGACCATTCTTTTCGGGACACCCTGTATATTGGTAAGGGGGTAGGCGCAAAATCTTTATTCAATAATATTTAAATTAATGCATTTAAATTTTTTCCGAATCCTGAGAAAACTAATAAATATTTTAAAAAAATTTAAGCGCAGAATGAAACATTACATTATTACCAATAGTCCAAGTAATAAAGCTTAAAATAGGACAAAACGTCGCAATTTTTACAGAATGGATCGATTTGCTTGAAAATTTGGGAATAAGTAGTGGATAGTCCAAGGATCAAAATCTATATCATGGCAAAATGCGCTTTTACCATGGGGGTGGTTGCCACCCCATCTCGGGGGTGGTTGCCACCCCATCTCGGGGGTGGAAATTTTTATTATATTTTGACCGCAAGAGTTGGTAAAACATTCATTATAAGCAAAAAACGTTCTATACATTTTTTTGATAAAATTAATAGTTTTAGATTTATTCGCTATCGAAAGTGTTAGTTTTATATCGAAAAAATCAATGTTTTTAATCAGTTTTCTGCTAATAACTCAAAAAGTTTTCGTTTTATCAAAACAACTTTACCTAACAAAAATGTACCTTTTGAAAAAATAAACAAAACCGTTTTTTTTATTTTCTTTAAGACCAATAGTAATCGAGCTATACTTTATGATATTTTGGGTCTTCTTCGTCAAATGCTAAATATTGTAGTTTCAAAGTGAAAGGACGGGAAAACTATGCATTTTTCGAGGATAACTTGTTGAAACTAATTCAAAGTATTTAAAAATATAATCTCCAAAAATAAAAAAAAATCCCTAGCTAAAAAAATGAAGTGACATAATGAAAAGAACGTCAGTCCCTATTTTTTTCAGCAAAAAAGTCATCGTAAACAACTTCCTAATCACCACCCTAATCAAAATTTGTCATTGACCTGATTTGGTTTTCTTGATTTATGTATTGTTAATAGGTTCTAGAAGTTTGATCGGCTTAGGATGATTAGTTTTTAAAAAAATGGAGTTAAAAGCGAATAGCGAGTTTTTGTAGTTTGGTAAAATATGCCATTCTCTTCAAAATAGAAAGATTTGCATCAGAGATAGGAAAAAATATTTAAATATGAAATTGTAGCTTATTTAATTCCCAAGAACTTGGTTTGCAAAAATTTTTTTATATCATGCAAAAACCACCTTTACCAACCCTTTCAATGCCACCTCTATTTGTGACTGAAAATTTTAAAAGGATTTAATATTAATAGCCTTATAGATCTTGTACAAACCTACAAAATTCTTTTTTAACGAGCTTTCTAAGATAAAAAATAAAAAAGTTACGGTTAAAAATAATATATTTTTTTGAAAAAAAAAAGGAGAAATCCAATTGGAAGCATAATAATGTAAGTTAACGGTGTTTTTAGTCATTGGCCTTATTAATTCTTCTTTATTTATGTATTATTAATAGATTCTAGAAGTTTGACTGGCTTAGAATGATTAGTTGTTAGAAACTGAAGTTTAAAGCGAATAACGAATGTTTGCAATTTGGTAAAAAATGCCATTTTCTTCAGAATAGAAAGATTAGCATCAGAGATACGAAAAAATGTTTAAATATGAAATTGTAGGTAATTTAATTCCCAAGAACTTGGTTTGATACAATTTGTTCTACGGCAAAAATTGAGTGAATCGTAAATGAGTATACCATCGAAAAACATAACACTTTCGATAGCAAAAAAATCAAAAACTATTAATTTTATCAAAAAAATGTATAGAACATTTTTTGCTTAGAATGAATGTTTTATTAGCTGTTGCGGTCAAAATATAATAAAAAATTTGCACCCCGAGATGGGGTGGCAACCACCCCCATGGTAAAAGCGCCTGTCGGCATCATATATTTTGATCCATGGACTATCTACTACTTATTCTCAAATTGTCAAGCAAATTGATCTATTCTGTAAAAATTGCGAGGTGAAAAGCTTTGGTTCCTGGACTACAAGGGCCGAAAGTCCCATAGACTAAACAAAAAGTTTTTTTTGAATCAAATATTTGAAATTAAAAATCACACTAAATTTTCTCTTTTTTTGTCCCTATACCTTATTAAAATACACATTGTAGAAGTTTTCAAGGACTTTCGGCCATCGGTAGTAATGTAATCTTTCATTCTGCGTTTAAATTTTTCAAAAATACTTATTAAAAAAAAATGAATTGCATTTCAATAGCATTGGACCAAGATTTTGCGCCTACCCCGTTTATGAAATTTAATGTCTTATATATACCTACCTATTTTTTTATTGATTCGATTCTATTCAATTCGATCCGATTCGATTTTATTAAATTTTATTTAGTTTAATTTAATTTTAATTAATTTTATTTAAATTTAATTTAATTGTATTTAAATTTTATTTAAATTCAATTAAATTTTATTTAATCAACACCTATAGGGTTCAAACCAGCCCGAACCCACTCAATAATAGAAAATTATGAATCCATATCTAGTTTTACAATATAAAATGTGTCCAACTATATTTTTCGGAAAATTTGTGAACAAATCAACACCTATAGGGTCGAAATCACCCCGAAGCCAGACTGTCATAGAAAATCCTGAATCTATATTTAGTTTTACATATAAAAACATGTGTTGCCATTTATTAAAAAAAAAACGAACAAATCAACCCCCATGGAATGGAAACCACTCCGAAGCCAGTCATGAATAGTCATGAAAATTCGGAATCTATATTTAGTTTTTGTATAAAAATGTGCCGTACTATATTTTTTAAAAACTTACTTAAGAAAATCACCCCTATAGGACCGAAACCACCACAAAACCCAGTCGATATTTTAAAATTCGGAATCGGTACTTGAAATCACCCTGAAACCAGTCAAACAATAGAAAATTCGGGAATTGTACTTAGTTTTACTGTGTATAGATTAGTATATTACGGTATACTGCAAAATACCATATCGAGCCATAAGAAGTACTCACGTCAAAAATTGTTTCGGTAGCTGCATTAACAAAAATTTTACAGCGTAAATTTTTTTTATCGATAGATGCTAACAAAGGTGCCACGGCGCGCGGGCCAGTGGGCCAGTCCGGGCTTGGCTGTACACTACAGTACTATAATGTATATTTAACTCGCAAGATGTCGCATGGAGTACGGATCTCAATATCAGACGCAGACGCAGATGATATTTTTTATTCATGTAATGATTAGCCCGGCATGTTTTCGATAGCCACGTGCTTGTTGTTTCTTTTCAAAGATCTTGATCTTGGCTTGGAGCAAATTTTGTTACTAAAGGATGCTAAATATTTTTCCTTTGTTCATTATTGTACAAGGTAAGTACAGAATATATTAGTATTAATCTGAAAAAGTGTAAACAAATAAGTAATAATAAATGAAGTTACCAAAATATACAGGGTGTCCCGAAAATATTGGTCATAAATTATACCACACATTCTGGGGTCAAAAATAGTTCGATTGAACCTGACTTACCTTAGCACAAATGTGCTCATAAAAAAAGTTACGGCCCTTTAAAGTTACAAAATGAAAATCGATATTTTTTCAATATATCAAAAACTATGAGAGATTTTTTATTGAAAATGGACATGTATCATTCTTATGACAGGAACATCTTAAAACAAAATTATAGTGAAGTTTGTCCACCCCATAAAAATTTTATGGGAGTTTTGTCCCCCCCATACTTTTGTATACGTTCCAATTAGTTCATTATTGTGGTATGATACCATTAGTTAAACACAACGTTTTTAAAACTTTTTTGCCTCTTAGTATTTTTTCGATAAGCCAGTTTTTATCGAGATGCGGCTTCTTTGTTAATATATTTACATAAAAACTTTATGGGGTTTTTATTCCTTTAAACCCCCCAAATGTTTGTGTACGTTCCAATTAAACTATTATTGTGGTACCATTAGTGAAACTTCGTATCATGCTATCATGCTTTAAAGAAAATGAAAAATAACAAAGCACCAGGAGAGGATGGAGTAGTGGCAGACGCGCTAAAAATCGGAGGCTCTGCTCTCATCAGGCCAATCAAACACCTTTTCAATATATGCTTAGAAAACCAAGCCATACCAGCTGAATGGAATAATTCTATAACGCTCCTCATACATAAGAAAGGAGATGAAACAGACCTCTAAAACTATAGGCCAATTAAAACTGTAGGCCTAACTGTGGAGTACAACCGGCCGCTAGTTCTAGTATTTGTTGACTACAAAAAAGCCTTTGACACTATCGAAATGGTAGCCATCTTAAGAGCTTTGAGAGATTGTAGAATCGACTACCGATATTCCAACATTATTCAACATATATATGCAAATGCCACAACAGCAATAAACCTCTATACCCAAACTCAAAAAATAAAACTAAAGAGGGGAGTTAGACAAGGAGACAACATGTCACCAAAACTATTCAATGCCGTAATGCAGCATGCATTCCAGATGTTCGAATGGGAAAACAGAAGTTTGAATGTCGATGGCGAAAGGCTGAACCACCTACGATTTGCAGATGATATAGTTTTAATAACCAACGACTTAAAGGAAGCCCACGAAATGCTGCAAGAACTACAACGAGTTTCTCAAAAAGTAGGGTTGGAAATAAACTTTGGGAAAACTAAAATGTTGACCAATTTAGTACCTAGCAGACCACTGACACTAGAAAACTGCCATATCGAAACAGTTTACAAATACATCTATCTGGGACACGAAATACAAATACGTAGAGACAACCAAACATGCGAATTATCTCGAAGAATAGCTTTAGGATGGGTAGCATACGGCAAACTAAGAGACGTGTTCAAGGAAAACATCCCAATAAAGCTAAAAAGAAAAGCATTTAACCAGTGCGTACTTCCGGTGCTTACTTATGGAGCTGAAACACTGACATTGACTAAAACATCAATAAGAAAACTACAAGTAGCGCAACGAAAAATGGAAAGATCCATGCTTGGCCTAACTTTGAGAGACAGAATACGAAATGATGAGTTACGGCGAAGAACTGGAGTGGAAGACATCATAAAGCGCATTACGAAGTTGAAGTGGAAATGGTCAGGACACGTCGCAAGACAAAGAGACAATAGAGGAATCTTAGGAACAAAGGAAGATCTTAGAGTGGAGGCCAAGGGCGGACAAACGAAGTCGTGGAAGACCACCTACCAGATGGACCGACGAAATTAAGAGAATAGCGACAAACTGGATTGCAGCTGCCCAGGACAGAGAAGGGTGGAGACATCTTGAGGAGGCCTATGTCCGACAGTGGACAAATTTGGCTGTGTGATGATGATGATGATTAGTGAAACACAGTGTTTTTAAAACTTTTTTGCCTCTTAGTCTTTTTTTGACAAGTCACCTTTTATCGAGATGTGGCTTCTTTTTCAAAATATACCTAAGAATGTAAATTATATGTCGATGTCGACACTGCACCCCATTATGGGGTGCACAAATTTAACTAAAAACACTAGTCTTTTTTTGACAAGTCACCTTTTATCGAGATGTGGCTTCTTTTTCAAAATATACCTAAAAATGTAAATTATATGTCGATGTCAACACCGCACCCCATAAAATTTTTATGGGGTGCACAAATTTAACTTTAATTTTTTTTAAGATGTTGCTGCCATAAGAATGCCACATGCCCATTTTCAATAAAAAATCTCTAAGAGTTTTCGATATATGAAAAAAAATCTATTTTCATTTTGTAACTTCAAAGGGCTGTAACTTTTTTGTGTGCACTATTGTATATAGGTAAGTGAGGTTTAATCAATATATTTTTGACCCCAGAATCTGTGGTATAATTTATGACCAATCTTTTCGGGACACCCTGTATACAGAGTAGTGTACATCATCACTGACATACCAACTGGAGAAGACATAAAAGAAAGGGAGTGGTTTGAAATTCTCAATGGAGATGATTCAGAATTCGAAGAATTAAAATGGTCGGAATGAAGTACATTACGACGGATAAGAGGTAAAAAGAAGTAAAATGTTAACACTGCATTAGAAACAAATTTGTTATACCCGTAGGTACCAGGTATCTAAGAGACTCATCTCATCAATATTCAGCTCAGCGGGGTGCTATTATTGGAGGTGTCAAATTTCATAAACAAGGAATCATTTCATCAAACCGGTAGATCCCTTGTTTATGGAACTTCACACCTCCAACAATAGCACCCCGCTGAACTGAATAACAATGAGTCATAACGCTGGAACTATTTTTCAATGTATTTTTTTTTAGATGAACTATTTGCAGCGCCCACTCGTTCTGTTCCTGATGAAATAGAAGAGAGTCCACGAAATGAAACCGTTACTAACTACCTACTATATCAGACGTTGTATTTTGCCAGACGGTCCATGAGTTTACAAAGGAGTATTTGAATTCTGAAAATATCATTATGTATTCGTTATTAATTTAACTTATTTATTTTCCATTTTATTTGAATTCCATTTATTTTTTTCCATAATAAAGATGTAGATAACTTAATTTGTTACAAATAATGTAGCCATAGGGTCCTAAAATTGTTGATTTGTGGCATGTTGAAGTTAAATGTTATGTTTGTATAGGATTAACCAGTGTTAGGTTGTAATGGCAGTTACATATTTTACCTAAAAATACTTGGCGTTTTATGCTTCTCATTTACCAATAATAGAGGATAGGAAAATGTGAAGTACATATCTCTATCATACACTACACATATACAACACACAATAAATAACAAACATAATTCACAACTTTTTACCCCAAAAATTCATTACGAACACTCCCAAACATACAATCACATAATACATAGAATCATTGTATAAATACACAGAATAACCAGAATTTGATGTATGTGACGATAATATAATTTTATCGTCTAGAGTACGCCAATGAATTAAGTAAAACACGTGTTTGTACTGTTTCGAACGATATAAAAATCGGATCGTAAAGCCTAGTTGATTATTATTCTTGGAGCGTTGATCGAAGAATAACAGACAACAACGAGGTACAAGAGGTGAGTTTATGTAGGTAGTATTTCCAGATTATTTTCCGCTGTCGTTTTGGCGAGCTGAGCGAATGCGACAGTTTTCTTCTTACCTATCCTTATATGAGCGGTGATCGTATATCCTTTATATGTCTTTCCAATCCGGCGAGGTGAGCGGGATCTCCTTTCTCCCCTTTTCTTATACATTCATGTCTTATTAATAAAAGCAATTCCTATTTCGCGCGATCGTCAAAATCATTCATTCATGTACAAAAATATCGTCACATCGGCCCGAACAGTAAACTCGATGCGTAGAAATTATAAATATATTTTATTAACGAACTTAATGAGTAATTAAGGCTAATCTTCTGTTTATTTCGATTCCAAATAAAAATGTTTTAAAAAGCGAACTCTTTTTTCTTCGACTGATAGTTACCTGGAGCAACGAAACGCAACGACCGCATTACATGTATAAATATACACAGAATAATCAGAATTTGATGTATTACAGAGCATAAAAAATATCCTTCCGGTATCTTTCCAACCAAAGTTGGCTGTTGCCTACAAACATCGTAGGCAAAGTACATTCAAACCTCAATGTTTATTGACAATGATATGATATAATCGTCAATAACAACAATTGGCGGTTATACTGACATTTTCAACAAATTCATCTTAATTCCTTTTGATAACGATTTCCGGAGTAGAAATCCAAACGTCAAGTAGTTTTAGATAAAATATGTAATTATCAATACAACTTAAATGAAGCTAATCCCATATAAACATAACATTTACAAATAATATCTTATAATTTTCTGTAGGGTTGCTAGTATCCGAGATACAGCGCGAAAACCCTTTGCAGCTTTTTGTGGCGACCCCACAAACTTGAACTTAAGCTTATACAAACCCTCCTCCCCTACACATAAAAAATACAATTATTGGGTCCTCTGAAAAATCCTCTGAAATTAGGACATTGATTATTTTTGCTTGGTTCAGATCCTCAATATTATGGTTTAAATTTGTTTAAGTGCTCCGCACTAACCTTATGGAAATTAGGTCCCAGTGGATTTCGTTCATACTTTGAGAAAATACTCTTTGAAGCATCTTGAAAAAAAATCTCATGGGCACAACTCAATCGTATGAAGGATTTTCAAGATATAGAGGCACAAACTCGAAAAATTTTAAGATTTACTGAGTATTCCAATTCCCTGAGTTACTGGTTATCTGGCAACATGTTGAAGTTTGGATCAAGGAAAAGTACTAGTAGTCTAGGATTTTTTCCTGTCTAGCCAATGGCGACCTTTACGTTGGCTTTGACCTTCAACGGACGTCATCTTCTAGAGTTTCGAGGGTTTTCCGCATTAAATTGATATAAACAGATTACTCATGGGATTTTGGGATCGCTAAACACGAATATACCATCAGAATTTACCTCCGGAGGACGTGGTGGCCAGGGCCACTGCAAGGGACGTCACCTTCTAGAGTTTCGATGATTTTCGGCATTTAACTGATGCAAATGAATTACTGGAGGGTTTTTGAGGTCGCTAAACACGAATATGCCACCAGAACCGACACCCAGAGCACCTGGTTTCCAAGGTCAATGAAAGGCGCTCCTGGAGTTTCGAGGGTCTTTGGTACTACATTAATGTAAACGGATTAGATATCGGTTTTTGGGGTTGCTGAACACGAATACGTGATCAGCACAGACACAGATCAGCTGGTGCCTAAGACAGCTTATCTTCTGGAGTTAAAAATCTAAGGGTAATCCATTTGATTCCTCCGAAACTCCAAAAGATAACCTGTCATAGGCACCAGGTGCTCCTGTGTTTGTGCTGATCACGCATTCGTGTTCTGCAACCCCAAAAACCTATAACTAATCCGTTTGCATTAATGTAGTACCAAAGACCCTCGAAACTCCAGGAGTCCCTTTCATTGACCTTGGAAACCAGGTGCTCCGGGAGTCGGTTCTGGTGGCATATTCGTGTTTAGCGACCTCAAAAACCCTCCAGTAATTCATTTGCATCAATTAAATGCCGAAAACCATCTAAACTCTAGAAGATGACGTCCCTGGCCACCACGTCCTCCGAAGGTCAATTATGATGGCATATTCGTGTTTAGCGATCCCAAAAACCCATGAGTAATCTGTTTATATCAATTTAATGCCGAAAACCCTAGAAACTCTAGAAGTTATATGTTTTAAGTTATAAGTAACATTATAATGTTTTATTGTAGCATCGACATAAATTTTAAATTTCATTGGCTGAAGTAACAAAATAGTTCATAACGTTGCATTGACAATCTAATCTGTCACCGACATATTTCTGAAGTTCTTTTACCTGTCAGTTCAGTTGACACTCAATTTTCAATATGTAAGGTTCATTCCTTGCAAATCATATCCACGTGGGTTAGAGTCCTGTGTTGCCCTGGGTTATATCCAGGAATATTTGCAACATCGATCATCATTATCAATAATATGTAGTATCATTTAACATCTTACAACTGTCAAAGGGTTTTCACCCATAACTTTTTGGTGGCTCACGCATGCATGCTATTGTAAGTATGGCCTGTGTCAATTCTTAACCTTAGTCAACTTTTATCACATTTTCTATTATTATTTAGGTTATACTTACTATTTTAGGGCTTAACACTGATGATGGATTACTTATTAATCCGAAAACGTTTTGTTTTGTGATGTAACCCTTATTGGGGTATTTTAAATATACCTTTTACAAAGGATCTTGTATTTTTTGTGATTTATGCTATACAGCCAGCTACAGGAATTTTATTTTCCTCGTGCATTTTACTTTTTAAATAGTTTTTAAAAGCAACAGGTACGTAATTGTAAATGTTTTAGTATTGTAATAAAACATGATCTACATCTACATACCTATTTTAAAATGTAAAAAAGAATGTACGTACCTATTAGTAGGTAATGCTTTAATTTACATAATTTGATTACGAACAAAATTTCCACCAATCTTCATCTAATATATTGTTTTTTTACTCTGTTTTGTTGTATTTTAATATTTTAATTTCACAAAAATCAAACTAATTTGATTAAAAGACTAAGTTTTCACTCTAATGGCATATAACATATCCCACCAGAATGAAAACAATGGGAACCTTCTCTGGTTACACCTCCGAGGCTTCTACAATTTGCAAGCCATACGGATGCTGAGACTAAGGAAGATGAGGGAATTCTACAATTTACAATTCACGTCACATCTGCTCAGCGCGGTAAAGTTCCAACGAGACTGGTTCCCTTCATACTCCACACAGAGTAAATGTAAATCAAAAATGAATAACCATTTTCAATTTCGTTGCAAAACGAAAATACAGCCGAACCATATTCCAGTCCAATCAGAGAGTGCTGCAAGCACCTCTACCGGTTTCGAAACTTATTAGTCTCTCATCAGGAGGCACATATGCTGCTCTCCCTGATCCAACCAAAAAAAACCCCAGCGTGCAGTCCCGAATTGCAACGAACGAAATGGCATAGATGCCCTAGCGGCAACTGCTAGCAAAAGACTAAGTTTTCACTCTAATGGCATATAACATATCCCACCAGAATGAAAACAATGGGAACCTTCTCTGGTTACACCTCCGAGGCTTCTACAATTTGCAAGCCATACGGATGCTGAGACTAAGGAAGATGAGGGAATTCTACAATTTACAATTCACGTCACATCTGCTCAGCGCGGTAAAGTTCCAACGAGACTGGTTCCCTTCATACTCCACACAGAGTAAATGATTGGACTGGAATATGGTTCGGCTGTATTTTCGTTTTGCAACGAAATTGAAAATGGTTATTCATTTTTGATTTACATTTACTCTGTGTGGAGTATGAAGGGAACCAGTCTCGTTGGAACTTTACCGCGCTGAGCAGATGTGACGTGAATTGTAAATTGTAGAATTCCCTCATCTTCCTTAGTCTCAGCATCCGTATGGCTTGCAAATTGTAGAAGCCTCGGAGGTGTAACCAGAGAAGGTTCCCATTGTTTTCATTCTGGTGGGATATGTTATATGCCATTAGAGTGAAAACTTAGTCTTTTGCTAGCAGTTGCCGCTAGGGCATCTATGCCATTTCGTTCGTTGCAATTCGGGACTGCACGCTGGGGTTTGTTTTGGTTGGATCAGGGAGAGCAGCATATGTGCCTCCTGATGAGAGACTAATAAGTTTCGAAACCGGTAGAGGTGCTTGCAGCACTCTCTGATTGGACTGGAATATGGTTCGGCTGTATTTTCGTTTTGCAACGAAATTGAAAATGGTTATTCATTTTTGATTTACATTTACTCTGTGTGGAGTATGAAGGGAACCAGTCTCGTTGGAACTTTACCGCGCTGAGCAGATGTGACGTGAATTGTAAATTGTAGAATTCCCTCATCTTCCTTAGTCTCAGCATCCGTATGGCTTGCAAATTGTAGAAGCCTCGGAGGTGTAACCAGAGAAGGTTCCCATTGTTTTCATTCTGGTGGGATATGTTATATGCCATTAGAATGAAAACTTAGTCTTTTGCTAGCAGTTGCCGCTAGGGCATCTATGCCATTTCGTTCGTTGCAATTCGGGACTGCACGCTGGGGTTTTTTTTGGTTGGATCAGGGAGAGCAGCATATGTGCCTCCTGATGAGAGACTAATAAGTTTCGAAACCGGTAGAGGTGCTTGCAGCACTCTCTGATTGGACTGGAATATGGTTCGGCTGTATTTTCGTTTTGCAACGAAATTGAAAATGGTTATTCATTTTTGATTTACATTTACTCTGTGTGGAGTATGAAGGGAACCAGTCTCGTTGGAACTTTACCGCGCTGAGCAGATGTGACGTGAATTGTAAATTGTAGAATTCCCTCATCTTCCTTAGTCTCAGCATCCGTATGGCTTGCAAATTGTAGAAGCCTCGGAGGTGTAACCAGAGAAGGTTCCCATTGTTTTCATTCTGGTGGGATATGTTATATGCCATTAGAGTGAAAACTTAGTCTTTTGCTAGCAGTTGCCGCTAGGGCATCTATGCCATTTCGTTCGTTGCAATTCGGGACTGCACGCTGGGGTTTGTTTTGGTTGGATCAGGGAGAGCAGCATATGTGCCTCCTGATGAGAGACTAATAAGTTTCGAAACCGGTAGAGGTGCTTGCAGCACTCTCTGATTGGACTGGAATATGGTTCGGCTGTATTTTCGTTTTGCAACGAAATTGAAAATGGTTATTCATTTTTAATTTGATTAAATTCATAAAGTAATAAGCAAATAAGCTCTTAATATATAAAGCCGTACTGAAGCCAATATGGACGTATGGAATTCAATTATGGGGTTCTGCTAGCAATTCAAACCTAGAAATCCTACAAAGATTCCAGAACAAAGTTCTTCGAATTATAGTCAATGCTCCGTGGTATGTTTCGAACAACATAATAGAAAAAGACCTACAAGTTCAATCCGTAAAAACTGAAGTCACAAAGTACAGTGAAAAATACAAAAACAAAACTAGTGCTCACTCTAATCACTTAGTGCGCGAACTGTTTAATGACAACGATGAAGTGCGTCGACTAAAGCGTTTTAAGCCTACAGACTTATTAAACAGATTTAAATAAAATTAATTAACATTTACCACTACATTATTAACTTTGTTTGTTAATTATATGTTAAAGGAAGCCTCTCACTGGAGAGAATTCCTACATGTCATTTGTTCTTCTAATAATTGTCATAAAATTTACTTATTGTTACGAGTGATAACAGATTGTAAATTAAATGGAGCTTAAAAAAAAATAAAGTAATAAGCAACTGTCAAAAAGTTTATGGTGTAAACGTTCAGTTGGTGTATCTTCCCACATGAATGGTACGTCTAGGTGGCTAAATGGTAAAGAGCTCTGAGTTACAATCTAACAGCCCTATAATACGCGGGATCGAACCCCAATGCAAGATTTTATTTTTTTAATTTTTTTATACATTTTATGATTGTAAGTATATTATTATATATAATTTTTCCCAGAAAATACGTATTTAGTTAAAATTTTTGGCAACAATTATTGTTCACAAATAATTTCTTTGTGGCATTTTTCAATGTGTTTTTGTGTGTGTTTTATTCTTTTATTTTTTTATTTTTGGTATTGCTTTAATAAAATTTTTTGGAAAGTAGTAAGTATTAAAATTAGTTTAAAATTTAAATAAAATATAAATAAACTGTTTAAATTATATTGATTTCGTTGAAATCATATAATAGAAGTATAACTTCTTACGTGCGTACAAAGTACACTCATTCTTTTTTTATTATTTTGGACTAGTTTTTAAAGATTACATCAAATAAACCTTACTCACATACACATTTTAATAAAATCATGACTCTTATTATGTCAATAAAAAATTAATCATTGCTTTGATTATAGCTTTAAATCAATATTTAAACAACTTATTGTTTTATATTTTTTCCTGTATTTTACGTAGTTCAACGTTCTGTGCATTGTTAATATTGTTGATTAATTACTTTCATTTGTGACTACATTTAAAATATATCAAAAGCATAGATATGGTACTTTGTTTACTTCTAAAAAGTTAATTTTTAACTTCATACCAGTGAGTGAATAAATGTGTAGTTCTTCTTCTCTACATAGTAATACTGGGAGAGTTATGAATACTGAATAACTTATTTATAATTCATTATATAATTCATTATATGAATTATAAATACAATATGTAGTTCACAAGGATACTTGTTGCTCAAAATTTGGAGAAGAAAAACAAAAGGATACTTGCTACTTCATTATTTATTGAAGATGTTTCGTATATGATTCCATACACAATATCATTTCATCTAAAATTAGACAAATCAGCTACAACCATAGAGAAAATTACAAAGAATAACTTACAAAGACATATGCAGCTCTAAAAAAGATGGAAGTGCACTTTCGACTAAACCACCCAACTGTCGTGACCGACAACGTTGGGCCCGAGAGTTTGTGTTTGTGTAGGATTGTTGACAGGACAAAAAAGTTATACTCGAAGGTCGGCCCGACCGATCTGGTTGTATAACCGTGATATTCCGACAGCCCAACAGACTAACTGTAATAATGGTCGGAACTTGTGTCCATCCCTGTTGTTAAGGAAGCTCATTATTGTCGGATAGTATGGTCGGGAGCTATAGTGTGTACAGCTCAACCCAACAAAGATGGTCGGAGAGTTCAGTGTCGGATGGCAGGGTCGGGACGTGTGTAGGCCATTTAAGAAACCTTGAAAATTAAACGTTCAATTTATTTTTAAGCAAAAACAGAACTTAAGTCAGTTTTTACGTACATATTTAAGTACTTACATAACACATTTCCAAAAACTGTCAAAAACTGTAAAAAAGAACTTTAACCACTTCAAAATTGATTTAGTGTTTAGATGAAATAGCCTGTTGAGTTAAGGCGCCGAGTGTTTGAATAAGTTTGTAACGGTGCGAAGGTCAACGACCACCCCTTAATTTTTTTGTGTTAAGACAATAACTATATTACGACCCCGGTATAAGTATTTTGTCTAATAGATTCGTTAAACTCATATTTGTTTACCGAAGAATCGTAATTCTCACAAATCTTTCATATTACGTAATTCATTCTTGATTCTCACGAATAGTCGAATGTATAATCTGTTTCTACGCAGAATGTGACGTAGTTGTTTATAAGCGTCTCAGTTTCGTTCGCTTGTAAGTTTGCCGTCAAAGAAATTAGAGCCATAAATCTTTCAGTAAATTGTTTTCACCGACATAAAGGCTGAATTTTATTTGTGTTAAAGCGTAAGTGGTTTGACGATAAGAGCTGTGAGAATGTTCAGCGGAGCCAGATGTTTAGAGCTGACTTAAGCATTTTTGTTGGGAACAAGCCTGAGTTGTGAATGCAGCTGATTTGACACTTTCCATGGGAAGAATGGGTGGAGTGAAATATTGAGGTCTCTTTGTGTATTCTTTTCATTGATTGGATGAGCGTTTTTTGGTATACGCCAGAGGGTTGAGCTTGAAGCGTAATTTGCAATTTCTTATTGGCAAAGATTTAATTGATTGAGTGTTTTGAATCTGTAATTGGTTGTAGGATTGTCGATGGAAAAGATCGTGTGATGATTTTGGATAGGGCGTTTTGGTTAGAGTCTGAGGAGAGAAGTTCTGTGAGGTCCGTCTTCAAGTTCAGTTCTGTTAGGGCCGTCATGAAGTTAAGTTTTGTTGGCAGAGAGTTCTGCTATAGTCGTCATCAAGTGAAGTTTAGTTTGGAGTTGCAGTCAGTTCCAGGTTAGTGAAAGTAAAATGTAGTTACAAGTTCTTCGGCCGGCTGATAGAACTCAGCCCGGCGATGCATTGCGTGACAACGGAACTCCGGCAATTTTAGCTGCTATTAGGCGATTGTCGATATTGTTTACCATTTTTGGTATCATTTTTTTACATGCAGTCAGATCCAGAAATTATGCAGAAGAAGTTTTCGTTTTGTGTTACCTGTTCAACACCCTAGTTAAAGCATGAAGTTTGCTTCCATTCTAATATTTTTTGATTCCGTTTAATGAACTATAAAACAAATCACTTTTAATATTTTTGTTCGAGTAGAACTAAATTGTTTTTGAGAATGCAGAATGCATACAATGCTGAATTTTTCTATAAAGATTTTTCTATGAACTATGGTTTCATCAGTTATGTACTGTTGCTGTATCAATCATTTATAAAGTGACTTTAAAGTGAAGTGAAATCGCGCCTTGGACTTAACAAACCAACAAAAAGAACCAGGACAATGATTGTAACACAAGGTATAATTTTTTGTTATGTAGAACTTTTCTTTCATTTTTTTTGTTTGGTAATCTCGATCTCAATTTGTAACACCATGAGATCACAGATTCATAAATTCACTTTTTTGTTCTAATAAATAAGGTTTGATTTTCAAAATACAAATTTATTATTTCTCTTTTCCTTCTCTCTTGTATCGTAAGAACAATAAAGAATTGGCTGAGTATAGAGTAGATAAGGTAAGTCACGATATATTTGTTTTCACACCATATTTGTGTTCATATAAAAGTATTTTACATATTTTTTATTTGACTATGTTTTTGTTTTATTTTGATTTAACTAACTTTCTTTTAATATTTCTATTTTTTGTATAATTTTGGTTCCCTTAAGGTAATTTGTGGCGCCCAATATTTAATTTTTTTATTTTGACATCCTTATTTTGATTTTTATATATTTTTTTCATTTCTAAGCTAATAAGAGTATACTAACAACATCCCTTAAAAATCCACCCCCACATCTCTTCCGATTCTGAGCTTACCGTGGACATGTTCTTCATTGTGTAACATCCCCTTATATGACATATCAACATCACGTCAAATTCTATTCCCTTTTCATTTTACAAGTTAATATCACCACTGTGAGAAGTCAATCTACCCTTAAGTGAACGCCCAGTTTGTCCTATGAAAGAGGTGTTACATTCCGCATAAAGAATGTGGTAAACAACATTAATTTGTTTAAGAGGAGATAAAGGAGTTTTAGTTTTAGAAAAAAAAATTGGAAGTTTGGTTAGGAAAACAACCTGATTCAGGTCAAAACAGATTAGCGTTCTTAATCGCAACTTTGACTGGTATATTTCTAAACAATTTAATAAGTTTATCTGTACCTTTCTCAAGGACTCTCAAGTTAATAGTTAACAGAATAAAGAAAAATACGCCGAAATGTTGTATTACATAGTAAACACGTTACAAAGAAAAAGAACTAAAAGAGTCTTTGTTTAAAAATTGTAGAAAGCAGGAATAGTAAAAGAACTAACTCGACCTATCTTAAATGAGTAAATGAGATCTGTCATATAAATATAACTGTATCAGGAAAAATAATCAGAACTCTCTAACAAAATATTTTGATATAAATAATATCTCCAAGAAAACAAAAATAACTGTTAATGTAAAAATTAGTGTTTGCAAGGAAAGTTGTGGATTCAATATATGCAATTAGTTTATCATTAATTGCCTTGATCCTTTCTATCAATATTATCATTATCACGTGAAAGATGATAACACAATAAACGTAGATCTCTCATTTTATTGCCTGTTGTGTTTTAAGAGGTGACGGCTGGTGAGGGAGGGCTACGGGACGCCGCCCTCCCTAGAAAACTGATGTAAGAACAATTAATTATATTTAACAATTAGTGATGTTGATTATAGTTACTTTTGAGTATTCGTTACAAATCGTTACTTTTGAATGAAGTAATCATTTACAGTATTCGTTACTTTGATTACTATGATCACTTTTGTTACTTTTGTATTTGAGTACCGGTAATCATATCGAAAATCGTATTTCTCAGTAGGTAGGTATTTTGTATAAAGTAATCATTTACTGTATTCGTTACTTTGATTACTATGATTTTTTTTTGTATTTGAGTAGGTACCGGTAATCATATCGAGAATCGTATTTCTCAGTAGGTAGGTATTTTGTATAGGTATTCCGATATAACAACGACCTTCACCGATCTGTTTAAGGGATAAAAATGATTTGATTACTATGATTGCTTTTGTTACTTTTTTAATTGAGTACCGGTAATCATATCGAGAATTAGACCAGGGTAGAAAAATAAAAACGGGAAAAAAATCAATACAGGTATTTGAAGGTGCTAAATCGTAGGGAGGATATAGTTAATTAAAAATACATACAGAGGTACTCGTAAATCGACCTCATTTTTTTATAAAAAAATGCCAAAGTCAGAAAATATGGTTTTTTGCCTATAGCATTTTTAGTATCATATTTACAGCAAAAGTTGTGTTATGAAAGTTATGTATCACAAAAAAACGATTAATTTGAATTCTTACAAGTTAAAATCCATCAAGAATTAACCGAGATAATTGCAAAAAACCACGTTTTTTGCACTATTTTGGAAATGTTAATAACTTTTACTAAATAGGTCGTAAGGAACTTATTGTACCTTGATCATGAGGTAATTAAGTACCTTTATTAGTTTACAAAATCTCAAGAAGATCTGTTTGTTAGTTTACAAGTTATGTTAAATATTTATCCCAGACACCGAATGTTTAAACAATCATTGTTGCCCAAGGAGTGTTTTCAGAGCTTTTTGGCAAAGTGCAGTGACTACTTAAAGACTCAAAGTACTAAGAAAGTTAAAAAAAATAATATATTTCTTTTTTAAATGTTGTTAAACAAGTCGATAAAAAAATGGTAAGTTTTTTCCTTATAAACAATTAGAATATCTTTGCCATTTTTTCTGACAAATAATTATAATTGGTTGTGTCAAAAATCTGGTAAAAAAATGCACATTAAAATGAAAAAAATAACTTTCTAGGACCAATAATAGCCAAGTTATACTTTTTTTTTTGAAAAATCACATCTCTATTGTTTATAAATATTAAGAGTTGAAATTTTTACAGCATGGTAATAAATATCTATATTTTATATGACAATTGATAAGTACAAAATATCTTCTATATAAAACGAGTAATAACCCTGTAAAGTCAAGTTACTCACGCTGACTGAGCTGGGACCGTGTGATATGGAAGAATGTCGGAGTTCAGTTTCTCTAGTAGAGATTTTGCTACAGAAAGTTCAATTTGGAGCGCTTGAAAAATTTTATAATATCTCAGCTTCCAGAGAACGTAGAGCCTTCAATTTTTTTTTAAATTGTGGTAACTGGACGAAAGAATAACAACTAGCTAATTTTCATTGACCGGAAAAAATCGGAAAATTCTGGAAAATGGATTTTTTTATTCAACATTCTATTTACAACGTTAACAGTAATATATTTTGATAAATATTTTCATAAAATATTATAAATTTGTGAATAAATATTAAAATATAATTATAGTATGTATATATTTATTTATATACAGGGTTGTTCATTTTATTCGCCGCAGTGTCTGTACGGAAAACGACTTGATTTAAAAAAAAATCTTCATAGAAATATACAAAGCCATTAACACTACAATCTAAAAATAATATGAATTATACAGGGTGCTTCAAAAAAGAGTGGTATGTCAAAGATATATTTTTTATGGAACACCCTACACCTGATGAAATTTTTGAATTGCTCAATTTGAAACAATATACTAGCTACTAGCTAGACTATACCTAAGAACAGGGTGTTTTAATTTATTTAAATTTTTAGAAAAATGTAAAATTTTAGAAAAAAATAAATATTTACGAATCTAAGAATCGGTGACAATTTTTTCTTGGATCTTCATAATAGGCTATTTAGTATATTTAAACAGATGTTTATTGTAACAAAATTTATAATTGTTGTTGTTGTTTGTTTGGGTTTATATGACTGCGGACACTAAATCCATTCGCCAATTTTACTATTTTTTATTTTATTAGTCATTTTTTCGTATCTTATCCTAAAACTAATTCTAATATAACAAACAATTCTACTAATAAATAATTATTTTTGTATTTTTTTTTAATAATTTTTTATATATATATATTTTTATTAATTTTTTTCCAAATGATGTTCTCAGAGTTCCACAGCAAAAACTGCAACATTCTTCTTTAGCCCTCTACTTCATTCGAAAGCTATTTTACTATGGACTGTCCAAGTTCGTCATTCATTTTTTTCTACATATTTTTTTTTTTATATTTTTTTTTAATTATTATATTTTTTTTTTCTATTTTTTTTATATATCTTTTTTATATTTTTTCTTTCTTTTTTTTTTTTTATTATTTTTTTTTTATTTTTTTTTTATTTTTTTTTATTTTTATTTTATTTTTTTTTTATATTTCTTTTCTTTTTTTTTCTTTTCTTTTCTTTTCTTTTTCTTTTAACATATAACAATTTACAAGAAATACTTACTCTATATTTTACAATTACAATTTAAGCTTAATATCTAAAATATGTTTATACAATAGTCGGTATACCAACTCATTATTTTCTAATGTTAATAAATAATTTAAATTAATGGGATGGTGGACATCAGTCAAAGAATACAGTGAATTTAAAAACATATTAACTTTATTAGAGATAAGAGAACAGGTCAAAATTTTGTGTTGTAGATTGCCCAACTGTCCACAAATACATTGTGGACTATCAGCTATATTAATTTTAAATAAATATGATGGAGTAAGACAGTGGTCAAATCTCATTCTGCATATGGTTCTTATCATATCTTTTGTCGACTCCATTTTAGAAAACCAAGGTTTATCCGTTATATAGTTTCTGATTGATCTGTAGTGGTTTCCTGTATTTACGTTTTCATCAATATACCTTTCTTTCCATTCTTTCTTAATCTCTTTGAATAAATTTGATTTAATATCTTTTGGCGTACAAAGATAATGGGTTAATACTCCTTGTGTCACCGCGTTTTTAGCCAATTCATCTACCATTTCATTTCCAGTTATTCCACAGTGGCTTTTAACCCATGCCAACTTAACAGACTTTCCTTGTTGCTGAAGTTCTTTAATTTTATTTATGATATATAATTCAATGTAGTTCACTTTTGATTTAGGATTTATAGCACTAATTTTACTAAGAGAACTTTTACTGTCACTAAAAATTATAAACTTTGAATGATTTATATTAGATAAATATTTTAGTGCTTCCATTATCGCTATTAATTCAGCTGTGTATATACTCATAATAGAATTTAGTTTAAACATTTTACTAATTTTATTACTGCTATCCCAATAGGCACATCCCACACCTTCAATATTTTTTGATGCATCTGTATATAGCATACAATAATCTTTGAACATTTGTGAACTGTCGGAGATAAACACTAATTTTCTTAAAGATATAGGCAACTTGCTATAGTCCCTTAAAAAGTATACCTGAACTTGTTCCATACTATTAAAGTCAATATTATAATTTGGGTTTATGTCATATTTATAAAGTTGTTTATCATATATTGTCATTTTTGAATATAAATCTACCATATTTAGAGTTTTCTTTTTTATCCAATATTTTTCTGTCAAGTCTGCTAAAAACAGTTGATGTATTTTGGAAATTAAACTTGCCTTTTTTTCATACAATCTAACTAAAAGGTTGATGCCAAGTTTTTTTCGTCTTATATCCATCGGCATTTCACAGCATTCAACTTGTAGATTATTTATCGGTGTACTTCTTAGGGCTCCTATACACAATCTAAGGGATTTATTAATGATTTTGTCTATTTTATTTAAATGACACTGTGATGCGTCACTGTATAATATTGATCCGTAGTCGAATATAGCTCTTATATTATTTTTAAATAACAACAAAGAAATATTTGGATCTGCTCCCCAACGTAAGTGTGATACGAATCGAAGAAGGTTTATTCCTTTTTCTGTTTTTTTAACTATATTGTCTATATGTTCTTTCCAGAGAAGCTGTCTATCCAGAGTAATACCCAAATATTTAACATAACTTTGTACAGGATAGGATATATTGTTTATTAAGATGTGATTGGGTATTTCTTTTCGTTTTCTTGTAAAAATACATAATTTGGTTTTGGAATCAGATATATTTAGTCCATGTAATTCACTCCATATTTTAATATGTTTGTCTCCTTCTTCAATGGATTTGACTGCATTTTCTATTTTAATGTTTTCTTGATAAATAACTATATCATCTGCAAATTGTAAAATTTTTGTTGAGTTTAAATTTTTTTCTATATCAGAAGTGTAAATTAAATATAACAAAGGGCTTAATATTCCTCCTTGAGGTAAACCACCCATCGCTACTCTTGGACCAAATGTGTTATTATTTACCGATATATAAATTTTTCTACAGTCATACAATTTTATTATTTTTTGACAGAAGCATTCTGGCAGACCTATTTGTATCATTTTGTTATATAGTATATTTAAATTAACGTTGTCGTATGCTGCTTCAACATCTAATAAAAGAGCGATTACTGAAGAATTTTTCGTAAACGCTAAATTTATATCTGTTACCAAATGACTCACAGCTTCCACAGTAGAATGATTTTTTCGAAATCCAAATTGTGTTTGTGATAATTTATTGTTTTTTTCTAGCCAACTTTCGAGCCTAAGTTTTATCATTCTTTCCAGTGTTTTTGTTATGCAGGAGCTCAATGAAATACCTCTATAAGATTCTGCTGAATCAGGATTCCGATTTGTTTTGAGAATAGGAATCACCCGGTACTCTCTCCAGTTATCTGGAATATCTTCTGATAACCATATTTGATTAAAAAAATTTAATAGTGTTTCTTTCCCTTTTTGATGTAAATTGGCCAACATAATATAATGTACATTATCTATACCTGGAGAAGTATTTTTCTTATTCTTAAGGCTTATTTCTAATTCACAGAAACTAAATGGAATTGAAAGTGGATGCATAGAGTTTTTTCTTTCCATTACATTAAGTTTTGAAAATATATTATCTGGACATAATTTTCTTAAAAACTCCTCAACCCATTCTCCTTCAGTCACTGGATTTACTTGTGGTTTAAAAATGTTTTGTAATCGTTTGGCTTGATTCCACATATCTTTAATTGGTGTATTTTTGTTTAAAGTTTTACAAAAATTTCTCCATGCATTACGCTTACTCTCTAATACAACTTTTTTGGTTTTCGCTACACATTTATTATAATTTATATAATTTTGTATATTAGACTGTAGTTTAAACTTGCGTAAAGCTAGTTTTTGTTCTTCTATTACCTTTTTACAATTGTCATTCCACCAAGTTTTTCTAAATCGTGGATTAGTCCCTGTTCTCTTCTCCGGTATACATATCTTACAATATTCGTTTAATTTATTTAAAAATTGTTGGTAATTTAAATTATTATCTATTTCCATGAAATTATCAGTGATAGAAGAGAAAAGAGACCAATCCGCTTTATTTATGTTCCATTGGAATTTTGTATTTACACATTCCGCTTTATTAACATTAATATTTGACTTAATAATAATAGCAAAATGATTTGATCCTAATGTCTCGTCCACAACATCCCAATAAAAAATATGACTAATATTTGCTGAGCATATTGTAAGATCTATTGCAGATTTATTATTGCTATTCGGTCTACGCATCAAAGTTTCTTTACCATTATTTAAAATTACAAGATTACAGTCCTCAATAGCTTCTAACAGATTTTTTCCTATAGTATCTACAGTACTACAACCCCAAACATAATTGTGGCTATTAAAATCACCACCAATTATAAAAGGCTTCTCTAGACTATTAAAAAACTTTTTCCATTCATTTAGAGTGATTTTAAGATTTGGTTTTACGTATATTGAATAAATGTTTAACTTTTTTCCGGATTGAATTTTAATTGATATGCTATTGCACATTATGTCATTAATTTGGTGAAAAGTAGGACTGTTGTAAAATTTTATTAATTTTTTCAAAAGGATGGCTACTCCACCATATCCATCATCTCTATCATTCCTAAAGACATTATAACCAGTAAAGTTAATAAAATTACTTTTTTTTAACCAAGTTTCTGATATTAATCCTATATCTATTTTATTGTCATACAAGAATTTTTCTAAATAACCCTTATTTGTTTTAATTGATCTCGCATTCCATTGAAGAAATGAAACGTTAGCCATCACGAGGTAATAATAATTGTGAAATATTGTTTTTTAATAATTCCAACGTTTTTTTATCTAAATTGTGATTAATTTGATTTAATGTTGCTGAAATAAAGTTTACTATTATTTCTCCTATATTATTTTGATTATCGTTTTGTGTTTGTGTTGTGTTAGAATAAATGGGATTATTAAAATTATAACAAGGCTGACTTTGTATTCTTGGTGTTTGCAAAATTTTTCTGCGTGCTTCCATTGTTTCTTTATCTACACTACTAGAATCAATACTACTTGATCTTTTTCGTTTAGATATTGTATATTTATTTGAAGTATTTTCTTGGTCTTTACTTACTGTTGAATAACATTTTTTATATTTATTATTAGCTTCATAATATGTTATATTTTCATTATTCATAATTTTTTTAATATATTCCTGTTTTTGTCTTTCTGTACAATCTGCTCCCTTGTCAGTAGCGCTGTGTTTTCCTTTGCACAATACACAAAGTAAATTATTCGGATTGGAACAATTAGATTTGTTGTGTTCTTCGCCACATCTTTCACACCTATCTTTTCCTCTACATTGGGCACTTATATGCCCAAATCTCAAACACTTTAAACATTGGATTATTCTGGGTGTATAATTTTCCACCTCGTATATCATTTTTTCTATTATTACATTTTTTGGTATAGACTGACCTTTAAAAGTGACAATTACGGTTCCTGTTTTTACATAATTAGTATTACCATTATCTTGAATCACTTTCCGCATAATTCTTTTTACATGTAATACTTCGAATTTAATTCCAAATCTAGGTTTAATTAATGATAATAAATCATTATCTTCTATCTCTTTATCTACCAATTTTATAACACCTTTCTTTTGAGTAAAAAACGTTGGAATATATGCCTCATACTCTTTGCTTTTAAGAATTTGAGAATCAATTAATTTATTAGCACTAGCAAAATTATTTAGTTCTACCTTGATTTTATTTCTACCAACTACTGTAATTTGTGTGATATTATTTTCAATTTCAGGAACTGCACTTAAAATCAAACGGGCCGTGCCGATCCTGTGTAATCGACCAATGTTACCGTTTTTATTTTCTATGTGTACTATATAAGGTGCATTATCTCCAAATTGATATCTATGTTTTAATCTTAAATTTATTACTTTATTTAAATTTTGCTTACCTGACTTATCTGTTTGATTTAAATTTGTCAAATTTTCATCGTTATTGCAACTAAATTTGTTACTTACCTCAATAGTACTACTTGTTTGGTTTTGTTTGTTTGTTACCTTATTATTTACTCTATTGTTATTTTTATTTAATTCCTCATATTCCATCATCCCATCTCCTTCCATTTCTACATAAAATTTACCTTTATCTGGAGGTTCGGGTGGTATACCTTCCATATTATTTGTTTTCTGAAATTTAACTTCTAGGCGCTAAATTTCACACTTTCTTACAGATCACTGGTTTAGTACTTCTTTATACTACTCGTAATACTCAAAAAGTTAAGAAAAAACCTTAAAAATTAATAATTTTTAGGAGAACTTCTAAATAAACTGCCTTTCAATTTGACGTTTATTTGACATTCAAAATTTATAATTACTTAGGTCCAGTTTCACCAACAACAAATAATTCAATGAATGCTATTCGTCGAATAAAATGTATTAGATGTTTAAGTTTATATTTTGTTTCAATATAATTTTAATAATTTAAAGTGAAACTGGCGAATTTACTTTCTTCTAAATATTTACAGTCAGATTAACTTGAAAATTTACTCAAAGAGTAAGTATTTTTTTGATAAATAAATAAAATAAGTCTTATTTGACGTTAGTAAAATGGAGATATGTCAGTTTATTGGTCGAATAACTTAAGTCATAGAATAAACTACTATTCGTCGTTGGTGAAACCGGCCATTAATCGTACATTTTTAGATTTAAAAACTAATTGGAAACAAAAACATTCTCAAATTAAGAAAAAATGTATATGTATAGATTATAATTATTGATCTTCGTTAATTCTACACAGTTTATGTACAGATTTATTAATTTCTTAAACATTATCCCTAATTTTTTTAAACAAATCTTCTTCAACTTCACTTTTTTCATCTATAATAACTGTCAAAAGGTTGTAGCATCTTTTTTCGTCAGTATCATCTTTGCAATTTATGCAAAGCTCGGTAGAATTGATTTATTTTAAGAAATGATGGATAATGTAGAAGAAATTGATGAACCTCTACAAAAACTGTGTAGAATTAACGAAGATCAATAATTATAATCTATACATTTTTTTTTTCAATTTGAGAACGTTTTTGTTTTCAATTAATTTTTAAACCTGAAATTGTACGATCATGTAATTATAAATTTTGTTACAATAAAAATCTGCTTAAATATGCTAAATAGTCTATTATGAAGATCCAAAAAAAAATTTGTCACCGATTCTTAGATTCGTAAATACCTGTTTATTTTTTTTTCTAAAACATTACATTTTTTTTTTAATTGAAATAAATCAAAACACCCTGTACTTAGGTATAGTCTAGCTTATTGTTTAAGGGCAAATTCAAAAATTTCATCAGGTGTAGAGTGTTCCATAAAAAATATGTCTTTGATATACCACTCTTTTTTGAAGCACCCTGTATAATTCATATTATTTTTAAATTGTAGTGTTAATGGCCCTCTATATTTCTATGAAGAATTTTTTGTAAATCAATTCGTTCTCCGTAGAGACACCGAGGCGAATAAAATGAACAACCCTGTATACATACTATAATTATATTTTAATATTTATTCACAAATTTATAATATTTTATGAAAATCTTTATCAAAATATATTACTGTTAACGTTGTAAATGAACGTTGAATAAAAAATACATTTTCCAGATTTTTCGGATTTTTTCGGCCAATGAAAATTAGCTAGTTGTTATTCTTTCGTCGAGTTACCCCAAAAACAGTTAAAGGCTCTACGTTCTCTGGAAGGTGAGATATTGAAAATTTTTTCAAGCGCTCCAAATTGAACTTTTTGTAGCAAAATCTCAACGCGAGAAACTGGACTCCGACATTCTTCCATATCACACGGTCCCAGCTCAGTCAGCGTGAGTAACTTGACTTTAAAGGGTTATTACTCGTTTTAAATAGAAGATATTTCGTACTTATCAATTGTTATGTAAAATATAGATATTTATTACCATGCTCTAAAAATTTCAACTCTTAATATTTATAAACAATAGAGATGTGATTTTTCAAAAAAAAAGTATAACTTGGCTATTATTGGTCCTAGAAAGTTATTTTTTTTCATTTTAATGTGCATTTTTTTACGAGATTTTTGACACAACCAATTATAATTATTTATCAGAAAAAATGGCAAAGATATTCTAATTGTTTATAAGGAAAAACTTACCATTTTTTTATCGACTTGTTTAACAACATTAAAAAATATTATTTTTTTAACTTTCTTAGTACTTTGAGTCTTTAAGTAGTCATTGCACTTTGCCAAAAAGCTCTGAAAACACTCCTTGGGCAACAATGATTGTTTAAACATTCGATGTCTGGGATAAACATTTAACATAACTTGTAAACTAACAAACAGATCTTCTTGAGATTTTGTAAACTATACTAAACTAATATTTTCTGACTTTGGTCTTTGTTTATAAAAAAATGAGGTCGATTTACGAGTACCTCTGTATGTATTATTAATAAACTATATCCCCCTACGATTTAGCACCTTCAAATACCTGAGAAACACAAAACACAAAAACACATGCTTATAAGTCTGTTCGCTAATTAAACTGAGACGAAACTTTCTAGATATTTTAGTCGGTAATTTTGCCAATTTTAGTAAAATTGGCAAAAAAAATTACTAAATAGTTAATAATCACTAAATAGTTAGTAATTTTGCAAATTTTTGCAAAATTGGCAAAAAACAAAAAAATATCGACTAAAATATCTAGCCAGTTGCGTCTGAGTTTAGCGAACCGACTATATTATGTGTTTTTGTAGATACACATTAAAACTAGTTTTGGCCCTATAATGAAGTATGTTTTTGTTTATGTTTTAGTTTTGTTGAATGTTTTTGTTTTTAATTAATTTTTAAATCTAAAAATGTACGATTAACTAATTATAAATATTATTACAATAAATTAATATCTGTTCCAATATGCTGAATAGTCTATTAAAAAATCCAAGAAAAAATTTGTCTCCGATTCTTAGATTCGTAGATATTAATTTTTTTTTCTTAAACCTTACATTCTTATAAAAATCGAAATAAATCAAAACACCATGTATTTACGTGTAGGAAACCCTTATAAAAATATAGCTTATTTTTTAAGGAAAATTCAAAAATGGCTCACGAGTAGGGTGTTCCATAAGAGAAAATATAACTTTAATATACCCCTCTTTTTTAAAGCACCCTGTATAATTTTCATTAGTTTTAGATTGTAGTGTTAATTGCCCTGTAAATTGCTGT
The DNA here is from genome assembly GCF_917563875.1 of Diabrotica virgifera virgifera. Classification (NCBI taxonomy): domain Eukaryota; kingdom Metazoa; phylum Arthropoda; class Insecta; order Coleoptera; family Chrysomelidae; genus Diabrotica; species Diabrotica virgifera. The sequence goes on from NC_065449.1 coordinate 100,416,453, forward strand.
CAAGAATTGTTTTTAAATATCAAGTCGTTTTCCCTACAGAGACCGAGGCAAATACGATGAACCACCCTGTATATATGTATATAAAGATATATATATATATACTATACATTTATTATTTATTTACAAATTTATAATATGTTATGAAAATATTTATTGAAATATATTAGTGTTAACGTTGTAAATGAATGTTTAATAAAAAAGTCCATTTTCCAGAATTTCCCGATTTTTCCGGTGAATGGAAATTAGCTAGTCGTTATTAATTCGTCCAGTTACCCCAATTAAAAAAAAATGAAGGCTCTACGTTCTCTGGAAGCGGAGTTATTGTAAAAATTTTCAAGTGCTCCAATTTGAACTTTCAATACCAAAATCTCGAAGCGCGAAAGCGGACTCAGAGATCCTTCCCCTATCACACGATCCCAGTTAAGTCAGCTCGAGTACATTCATTTTAAAGGGTTATTACTATTACTCATTTTAAATAGAAGATATACTGTAGTTATTAATTGCAATGTAAAATATAGATGTCTATTATGATTTTTTGCAAATTTCGACTCTTAATATTTATAAACAATACAGATATGATTTTTCAAAAAAAAAAAGTATAACTTGGGTATTATTGGTCATAGAAAGTATATTTTTAGTTTTTAATGTGTGTTTTTTTACCACTTTTCTGATACAACTAATTATAATTATTTGTCGTGAAAAATAACAAAGTTATTCTAAATGTTTATAAGGAAAAAACTCGCTATTTATAAAACGACTTGTTTAAGAACATTTAAATAATAAATGTATCATTTTTTTTTTAATTTCTTAGTAGTTTGAGTCTTTAAAAACTCATTTCACTTTGCTAAAAAGCTCTGAAAATACTCCTTGGGCAACAATAGATGTTTAAACATTCAATGTTTTGGATAAACAATTAACGTAACTCGTAAACTAACTAAACGATCTTCTTGATACTTTGCACTCTAATAAAGGCATATAATATCCTCATAATTAAGGTACAATATGTTCCTTAGGGCATATTTAGTAAAAGTTATTAACATTTACAAAATAGTGCAAAAAATGTGGTTTTTTGCAATTATCTCTGTTAATTATTTATCAATTTTAACTAATCAAAATTAAAATTAATCATTTTTTTATGATACACAACTTTCATAATACAACTTTTGCTGTAAACATGATACAAAAAATGCTACAGGCAAAAAACAATATTTTCTGACTTTAGCCTTTGTTTATAAAAAACTGAGGTTGATTTGCGAGTACCTCTGTATGTATTTTTAATTAACTATGTCCCCCCTACGATTTAGCACCTTCAAATACCTGTATTGATTTTTACCCTGAAATCGCTCATTTTTATTTATCTGCCCTGGCGTAAATCGTATTTCTCAGTAGGTAGGTATTTTGTAGAGGTATTCCGATATAACAACGACCTTCACCGATCTGTTTAAGGGATAAAAATGATTTGATTACTATGATTACTTTTTTTACTTTTTTATTTAAGAACTCATATTGAGAATCGTATTTCTCAGTAAGTAGGTCTGTACAGGTATTCCGATATAACCACGACCTTCACCAATCTGTAAGAGATAAAAATGATTTGATTACTATGATTACTTTTTGTATTTGAGTGCCGGTAACCATATCGAGAATCGTATTTCTCAGTAGGTAGGTATTTTGTATAGGTATTCCCATATAATAACGACTTTCACGAAGTACGAAGTAATCAGAGTAATCAAAGTAGATAGAATAGTCGTTACTCGCTCTAATACGATTGGTATGAAGTAACGAAGTAATCAGAGTAATCAAAGTAGTCAAAGGTAACGATTTGCCTCTCTGTATAGTAATCGTTACTTTCGGTATTCGTAAGTAACGAGTACTTTGTAACGAATAGTTACTTTTTCAACATCACTACTAACAATAAAACTCTAAAAACTTTTGTTTCCGCAAAAATTTATTATAAATTAATGCCACTCAGGAAGTGTCGGCTAAATTTTCTAGATTTAAAATTACCAGACCGCAAAACAAACATGAGTTCTCCGTATTTCAAAAACCTACCCATACTGACACAACTATGTATACACAATTCATCATCCCATCCTACACAACATAAATTCGCAGCCTACCATAGCATGTTACATAGATTGACAGAAATTGCCATGTCAAAATACACAGGCAACATATCAACATAAATTGCCAAATACAAAAAAAATGAAGGAATAACACCAGTTTTCAGAACTAACAATTAGTTAGGCAAATAAATTAAGAACAATAAGAGCCCAAATAAAAAGTAAGTACAGAGTGGTGTATACATACAAACTGACATGTGGTTCCTGTACATCAGAATGACAATCAGAACCGACCCTCGGAGCACCTAGTGCCCAGTGAGACTGATATGCACGTCATCTTCTGAAATTTCGAGGGTTTTCGGAAGTCCGTTCTGATGGCGTATTCGTGTTCAGCAACCCCAAAAACCACCCGAGCAACCGATTTGCATCAATTTGGTGTCGGAGAGCCTCGAAATTCCAGAAAATGACGTGCATATTAGATCACCCTGGGTACTAAGTGCTTCGAGGGTCGGTTCTAGAGCTACATCAGTAAAAAATGGAAATCCCGATTCCCGGGAATTCTTACAGATTTCCCGGGATTCTTTTAAATATTTTATTATAAATTATGAGCGGAGATCTAACTCACAATGAATAAATGATTCGGATACAATTTGTTATTATCTCTGTCTGCTTAATAATCATTTTAAACGATTCCACTTAAAATAATTATTTTTCAATTTACACTCACCGGCACAAAATTCCGCCACCCAAATTTTTTTATTAAGTTTGACAATTTATAACTATTATTATTTGTACTCCGATTTTTAAGATTCTTGCACCAGTTTGTAGGTACATCTATTGAAATCGTTTGGTATTATTCTGGTAAAACAAAAATTTTGCTTGTATGGCATTATACAGGGGTGAATGGAAGCGTTGTGTTTTCTCCTAAATTTAAAAAATTCTGTGGAAAAATGGTGAAAAATTTTTGTGTGCACTATTGTATATAGGTAAGTGAAGTTCAATCAACCTATTTTTGACCCCAGAATGTGTGGTATAATTTATGATCAATATTATCGGGACACTCTGTATAATTATTTCTATTTTAATCACTGCTATAATATATTTTTAATTTTAAGATGTTGATTGCTGATACCAAGATACCACTTTGTGTTTTGGTTGTATAACTTTGGTAAATATTTTTTAATCAGATAAAGTCAAAATACATATATACAAAAGTCAAATATTTTAAATATGACAAAAGATACACTAATAGATTATGTTTTTAACGTGTGTACTTTCCCACCAGTTAAATAAACACTAGTAGGAAGTAAGTTATTCATTCAGACAATAACCCGTAAAATGCGCATTCGTCAGTCTACCTGTGATTCCACAATATTCTGCACTTCCTTGAGTTAACTCGCAGGAGTTTGATTTTTCTAAAACGTTCTAAAACATTCGAAATGTGTAGTGCTCTCCTCCACATTGTCTGCATCTATGCTGTGAGAGACATTGTTTTTCTTTCTTATGTGCTAGGCAGTTCGCACACCATCCTTTTTCTCTTATTACTCTGCTCCGGTCTCTTGTATTGAGTTCCTGAAATTCTCTGCAGTGTGCTATTCCGTGATCTCCGTTGCACATCACACAATTTATTCGTGTTTACCTACCCATTCCTCCTTGTTTCTCTTGTCTCTTTTCTGGTTCCAGCAGCTCCAGTGTTTGGAATCTTCTCTGTATGAATGTTTGTGTTGATTTGTACGTCGGTATCTCTCTACTGTCTCAGATGTGGTTTTCGTATAGTCTCCTAGTTTCATTATCCCATTTTGTTATGCTTATTCGGGCTATCAATGGGCTCCATGCTTCCGTGTCTGGTCCTAATCCTCCGATGGCTTCCAGACACACGCTTCCAGACAAGAGGTACTTCAAAGGAGTGAGACGATAAAAAATATTGGTAAACATACCAAATACCTCGGTGAGGTACATAACACCAACTGAAATCATGGATTACAACCTATACAAAAATACAAAAAGATTCAACACCAACTCAAAACAATGATTCTGCACTTAATAAAAAGAAAAACGATATCACTTCTACTTATTAAAAATATGAAATTAGAAGAATAATACATCTCAAAATAGAAGCTTGGACCTTGAATGCGACATCAATGAAAAAACTGGACAGAACACGCCACAAAAAAAGGTTGTGAGAAGGATGAATAAAAAAATGAAAATTTAAATTAGAAAATGGAATACAATCAAAACAAGAAAATGGAATATCTCAGACAAATTACACGTGGAGGGAGATACACATTGCTCCAATTGATTATGTAGGATAAGATCCAACCAAAGAGAAGTGTAAGTGGGCGCTAACAACGAGGCGCCGACCCTAGCTCCCTAATATTGCTAGTATTGCTAGTATCGATCGCCAGGTAAAATAAATGCTTCTTCTTCTTGTCCTTTTGTATAGACATGATGTATAGACACACTCTGTCTGTTCCTTCAATGTGCCTCTAGTAAGTTGTCGTTCCATCGTTTTCATGGTCTTCCCACTGATCGTCTTCCTATTAGGGAACCGTCTCTCGCTGTCCTGACTATACTATTTGTTGTCATTCGGCTTATGTGGTCATTCCATTCTATTCTTCTGTTTCTTACCCAGTTATTAATGTTATACACCTTGCATCTCCGTCGTATATCTGTACTTCTAGCTCTGTCCCATAGAGTCTTACCATCGATTTTTCGAAAGGTTTTCATCTCCGCTGTTTCGAGCAATCTTTTTGTCCTCTTTTTGTGTTTCTACCGCGTATGTCATTATTGGTCTGATGATTGTTTTGTAAATTCTGCCTTTCATATCTATTCCGATATTTTTATTTCTCCATATTGTATGATTCAGGCAACCTGCGGCTCTGTTTGCTCTATTCACTTGATCTTCCACTTCTATTTCGAGCCTTCCGTAGCTAGATAGTGTGATGCCTAGGTATTTAAACTTGTTCACTTGTTCTATTATCTGACCTTCCAGCTCCAATTTACATCTTATTGGATCTGCTGTTATAACCATGCATTTTGTCTTTTGTGAGGAAATTAACATGTTAAATTTTCTGGCGATTATGTTGAATTGGTGCAGCATACGTTGTAAATCATCTTCACGTTGAGAGATTAGTATTGCATCGTCCGCATAGCAGATTATTTTAAGTTGTTTTTGATTTTGATTTTAAGTTATTTATGATCAGGTTGAACAATAAAGGACTCAAGGAATCCCCCTGTCTTATCCCATTGCCGGCTTCAATTGGGTCAGTTAATTCATCGTCCACTTTTACTTTTATTGTGTTGTTCTGGTAGATGTTTTCGATCGTTTTAATTATTTCTAGAGGTACCTCTCTCTAGTATAACAAATGGATAACGTCCTTTTAAATATGCCGGTTTGTTGTATTCCAACGATTTCTCTAGAACTTGCCTCATTATAAATATAGCATCAGTGCATGACCTTCTCGACCTAAAACCTTGTTGTTCTTCTGCTAATGTTATAATTTCTTTTGTAATTCTCCGGGTCCGATTTGTCTCATTTTTTGAAGAGAGGTATTAGGATGATTGATCTCCATTCTTGTGGTATTCTGTTTTGTTCTATTATTTTTTGTATTGGTTTTAATAGTTGTTTAGTTAGATCTTGTCCTCCGTACTTTAGGAGTTCGTTCGATATTCTGTCCTCTCCTGGAGATTTTAGGAGAGAGAGATTCCTCTCTCTCCTCGATGTTTATTTCTTCGTTTATTGTAACGTCAGGTGTTGGTGGTTCATTATCGTCTCCTTTAGCAAATAGAAATCGGAAGTAATCTGCCCATGTTTTCTTCTGAATGTGTTTCGCTTTTATTAATTCGTTCTTCTCCTTTCTTTGCCCTCTGATCATTCTCCATACTTATTTTTGTGTTCCGTAGAAGTTGTGTTCCCTAGAAGTAATGTTCCATCTGTTTTGAGAAACTCTGCCAGTGCTCCCTTTTTATTTGTCTCAATAAAGTATTCGTTTCGTTTCTGATTCGTTTGTAGTGGTTGTATGCCTGTTATGTTTGTTTCGTTCTGTATTGTAAAAATGCTTTCTTCTTTTCTTCACATTTTACCTTAACTTCCTCTCTAAACCACGGGGTTTTCTTCTTTAATATGTGAGTATTCGTTACTTTTCTCTCTCCAAGTGCAATCTCTCTCTTTCAAAATAAATGCATTATGTTAAATGCGAGCGTTCACGAAAATGAAGAATATGATACTAGGCTCTAGGCGATGATACCATCCAGTGGTCTCCGTTATGAACGCAACTTAAGAAGACGTAGAATATCATGACTGCGCAACCTAAGAGAGTGGTACGGATGTACATCAAATGACATTTTCAGAGCAGCCGTCTCTAAAGTCCGAATAGCTATGATAATTGCCGACCTTCATTGGGAAGATGGAACTTGAAGAAGAAGATTTATTAACAGCGAAATGTACATTTTACTATATAAACCTATAATGTAGTATTAAGATAGAAGAGTAGGTACTTATTGAGTACAATCTTGAAGAAATGGTAATAGGGCAAGTAAACCCTTTCTTCTAAGCAAACAGTTACGTTATTTTTAAGATCCACTTTTTATGTAGTAAAAATAATAACTATTGGCATCAAGTGGCAAGAACAAAAGTTAAACACGAACTGTCGGATGAAATGAATATAAACAGAGGAGAGAGACAAGGCTGTATTGTATTTACTCTTTAACATGTCTTTAGAGGAAATATTTAAGGAAACCTTAATGGAGACAACAGAAGGTGTTATTGTGAATGGAGTAACCGTGAATAATATTATATGCCGACGATACCTTAGTGCTGGCTAATTGCGGAGAACACCTTAAAAGTCCTACAAAATAAAACAAATCTGTGATCAGTATGGGTTAAAACTCCACGTTACGAAAAATGAATATTTGATATTTAGCAAACAGAATTATATACAGGATGACGGTATAGAAGTCGGTGATGCCTTACTGAACATAGTAGAGAAACCGTGTATCTCGGCAATTTTATCAATGAGAACTGGGATTCAACCGCAGAAATTAAAAGCCGAATAGAACAAGCCCGAGCTACTTTTGTAAAAATGAGAAACGTACTTCGTAACCACGATCTTAGTATTTACCTTCGCGTTCGAATGACATATTCCTATATCTTTCCATTCCTACTGTATTGAGTGGAAGCGTGGACTCTAAGTGAAGATATGCTAAAACACTTGGAAGCCTTTGAGATGTGGGTGTACAGACAAGTATGCAGTAAGAATAAGCTAGGTCGAAAGAGTTAGAAATGAGTCTTAGGCTGAACCAAACAAGACAATTGGCCAATATAATAAAGAGAAGCAAGCTGGAATACTTCGGTCACATTATGAGCTGAAAAATATGAACTTTTGGAACTGATGATTGTGGGAAAGATCCAAGGTAAACGTGGTCCTGGTAGAATAACATCATGGCTGAAAAATCTAATAAAATGTCAAGGAAATACGACTACAACTACATCATTATTTAGAGCTGCTGTCAATAAAGTCCCCATAATGAATAGGGTATCCAACATGATCGATAACGATCATGTAACCAGAAGAAGAAAAAGAATAAGTAGTAACAAAACAAATAATTCGAGTAGGTACATTATTATTATTAAAAACCAAACAATTTAATAAAATCAATTAAACATTAAATCCTATTTCTTTAGGAAGTCGTTAATTGTTCTACAGGAAGTCGTCAAACAGATTGTGAATGTATCCTACGACGTCATTAACAAAGCTACCTAGTCGTAATGAACTAATCCTAATCCTAATATATCTAAGGTGCTTAATCCTATCAAGCAATAGAAATAAAATCTATGAGACCAAAATGGTCTCATAGACTAGGGTCAGTTAAAGGGTCAGTGACTAGGGTCAGAACTGGTCAGTTAAATTCGAATAAAAATGAACTAGCATTAACGCTAAGGCTAAGGCCACACGGGCGATAATTTACGGCGATAACAAGTACCTAGTCGTAATTAACTAATCCTAATCCTAATATGTCTAAGGTGCTTAATCCTATCAAGCAATAGAAATAAAGTCTATGAGACCAAAATGGTCTCATAGACTAGGGTCAGTTAAGGGATCAGTGACTAGGGTCAGAACTGGTCAGTTAAATTCGAATAAAAATGAACTAGCATTAACGCTAAGGCTAAGACCACACGGGCGATAATTTACGGCGCCGTAAGAGCAGTAAACCTGACGAGGCATTGGTTGACTAACTTCTATTAATTTCATCTACAATTGGTGGAGGAGTTAGTCAACCAATGGGTTTACTGCTCTTACGGTGCCGTAAATGATCACCCGTGTGGCCTTTCGCTTTTCGTGTGGCTCGTGTTAATAATTTACGGCGCTGGGCGATAATTTACGGCGCCGTAAGAGCAGTAAGCGCTGTAAAAAGCATGGTTACACGGGGATGTAAATTACGGCGTGTCGCGACTGTCGCGAGATGAAAATACAGGTTTTTGGCCGTTGTTGTGGCTAGATAAGCTACAAATTTCGTTCAGTACACTGCATACTAGGTATCTTGGTGTTTATTTTTTGTTTCATGCACTACGCGACGGCTAATAAAGTGAATTCGTCCCTTCGTTTGCAATACGACGCCAAAGATGGGCCCGTTCGATGTTGCTTCGCGATATTTTACAGCTCAGTCTGGCCATCTACTATTCTCACCGTGGGACCCATTTTGGCGCTTATTTTCACGGCTCTTACGGCGACGTAAATTATCGCGTGTGTGGCCTTAGCCTAAGAAGAAAGGCGCAAAATGTCTCCTGTAAAAATTTTCAATGTGTTTTATAAAATGTATTCGTTTTTTTCGAATCTTGAGAAAACTAATAGTATTTTTGAAAAATTTAAACGCTGAAAGAAAGATTACATCATTATTGGGGGGCCGAAAGTCCGTGAAAACTTATTTAATGTTTATTTTAATAAGTTACAGGGGTGAAAATAAAAGAGAAAATTTAGTGCTATTTCTAATTGCAAATATTTCATTCAAAAGAAATTTTTTATTTATTCTAAGGGACTTTCGGCCCTCGGTAATAACGTAATCACTCATTCGGCGTTTAAATTTTTCAAAAATACTTATTAGTTTTCTCAGGATTCGAAAAAAATGAATATATTTAAAACACATTGAAAATCTTGGCAGGTGACATTTTGCGCCTTTCCCCTTAACAGGAAATTTACCTGATATATTTAATGATTAATGAAAAGTTTGATATAAATTTGTTGCTCAAAATAAAAAACATGACAAAAATCTCAATCATCAAAATAAAAAATATGCTCCGCCCTACTTAAATTTTTAATGGTTATTTGATTGTAAGCCATTACACAAACACGGAAGGAAGTTACTCAATGACCTGTAATATGCGCATGCGTCCGCCTACCTGTGTTTCCAAAATATTTTGCGCCTCCTCGCAGTAACTTTCCCGAATTTGATTTTGCCACAACATCACGTCAAGAGGTAATTCAAAGTTTTTCGATTTCACTAAAATTTTCGGTAATCCTTCTAGTTCTTCGACTTCTTCACAAAAAATCGCACTGACTCTACACACCTCGGCGAATTTCACGTCTAATTCAGGAGCTGACTTATTCGAGCAATTCCACAAACTCTCGTATACATTTTCCTCCGATGTTTCCATCTCGGGAACACCGGTCAGGCAAAAAGTAACATCATCGTAGGGCTCGTAGTACTCTAATTGACACCTAAGACTTTGCAGCCAACAGTTCACACTGACGTCGTCGCACATTTTGACTCACTGGGAGAGATAAAACTTTTGCCACATCCTTTCTGATAAAAGACTCCGATTTTCCGTATTTTAAACAAATAGTGACAGCGATAAACACTGACTTAAAATAATATTGCTTCTACTTAATGTGTTTATATATTTATAAGATTACGCTACATACTGAGCTCATTGATAAGACGAAAGCAAGTAACCGAGATCACTTAAAAGGGTTTAGTCATAGTAATTATAAAAACGGGGAATCAATTGGGCGTACAGCGGGTTAAGTTAGATTACTGGCTGACCAATTTAATTGAGTAATTATGTGGCGCAGGCCTAGATCAGAGGATGAATTGAAAGCCCACATGTGCGTTGCAAAACCATCCGACATTAAAAGTGTTTGTTTTTATGGTCTGTATATTCCTTCGTGTATATTATTTCTAGCAATTAAGTCATACGCAGAACCGTACTAACCTAGAAATATAATACTAATTTCAAATTCCGATATTTCAATAAATTTTCATACTAGATTTTTACAAAACTAGTTCCGGTTGTTAACTTAATAAAGTGTAGTGCTACGAAAAGAAGACGGACAGTTTTCTCTCGTCTACTTCTGGTGTCCTAGGGTTTTAAAAATGTTAATCACTTCGTGTATTCGTGATCTGACATCCTAGCAATGTGTCCAATCCAAAGTCTCTGCACTTTAACGAATTTTACCATATCTGGTCGCCATCACTGTTTAATGCATACTCAGAAGAAATATTCAAAAAACATTAGAAGATGAAGTAGCAGGCATAAAAATAAATGGCCTACCCATATGTGAAATTAGATACGCCGATAACACAATACTAATAGCAGAAACTATTACAGATTTACAAAGAATTTTAGATAAGGTTGTTGCAACAAGTGAAGAATTTGGTCTGTCACTAAACATAAAGAAAACGAAATTCATGGTTATATCAAAGAAAAATATTAGAAACATCAATCTACACGTAAATAATAAGACGATAGAACGAGTTCAGAATTATAACTATTTAGGGACGAACATTAGTGAAACAAACGATTATACCAAAGAAATCCGAATTAGAACAGAAAAGGCTAGAAGTGCATTCACTAATATGAAACAAATATTGTGTAGTAGAGACCTCAGCCTCGATCTTAGAAAGCGAGGACTAAAATGTTATGTATTTTCTGTTCTTTTGTATGGTGTGGAGACATGGACTCTCAATAAAAAATGCCTCAATAGACTGGAAGCATTTGAGATGTGGACGTATCGAAGAATGCTGAGAATCTCCTGGACAGACAGAATAACCAATGAGGAAGTACTAAGGAAAATACAGAACAGCAGGGAGATACTGGATTCCATCAAAATTAGAAAACTTCAATACTTGGGTCATATAACACGTGGTGACAGATATGAACTCCTAAAATTAATTATGCAGGGAAATATTTAAGGAAGGCGCAGCATAGGTAGGAGAAAAATGTCCTGGCTGAGAAATCTCAGAGAATGGTTTGCATGCAGCTCAACTGAACTCTTTCGGACTGTAGTGTCGAAAGTGAGAATAGCAATGATGATTGCCAACCTTGGTCGCGGAGATGGCACGTAAAGAAGAAGACCATATCTGCATCGGTGTGTAACTGACATAGTTCACAGTTGTATCTTCAACGCCATAGCCCATTTTCATTTCTTCTTCTTCTTCTTCAAGTGCCATCTCCGCGACGGAGGTCGGCAATCATCATAGCTATTCGGACCTTGGAGACGGCTGCTCTGAAAAGTTCATTCGATGTACATCCGTACCATTCTCTCAGGTTGCTCAGCAACAATATTCTGCGTCTCCCTATGCTTCTTTTTCCTTGAATCTTTCCCTGCATAATTAGTTGGAGCAAGTTGTATCTCTCTCCACGTGTAATATGTCCGAGATATTCCAATTTTCTGGTTTTGATTGTATTTCAGACTTTCATTACTTTATTCATCCTTCTCAGAACCTCTTTGTTTGTGACGTGTTCTGTCCATGGTATTTTCAGAATTCTTCTATACTTTTTTCATTGATGCCGCATTCAAGCTCCAAGCATCCATTCCGTAAAATAGAGTCGAGAAAACATAGCACCTAGCCAACCTTACTCTTAGCTCTAACTTCAGATCTCTTGTGCAGAGCACTTTTTCATTTTGTTAAAATTCGCTCTAGCCTTTTCTATTCTCCTGGAAATAATTATTTGTGGAGTTGATAATTGTTCCAAGATATGCATACTGGTCTACTCGTTCGGCATTGGTTCCGTTTATGAGGAGATTCTCGTTATGAGGAGATTTTCATTTACGGCCCCAAAAATCTTTCTAAGAATTTTCTTCTCAAAAATACCAAGAAGTCGTTTATCATTTTGAGATATTGAGGCGCTTAACGCGCGTTTTGATAACGCGCGATTACAACTACATACATTTTTCTTGAGACCGTTCACATGCCAACGCGAGTTTTAGGTCATTAAAACGCGCGTTGGCATGTGAACGGTCTCAAGTAAAATGTATGTAGTTGTAATCGCGTGTTATCAAAACGCGCGTTAAGCGCCTCTCATGTGAACGGGACCATAAGGTCCACATTTTAGCCACATATTATATCAAAACCGGTCTTATTAAGGTCTTGTATATATTGAGCTTTATTGCACGTTTTGTATTTTTATTTTTTAAATGTTTCTGGAGACCGTGAACAGTTCTGTTTGCTATTGCCATGCATCTTTTTATTTCGTCGCTTGTCGTGTTTGTTGTGTTTACTAGCAATTCAAGATATGTATGTGAATTCTTTGACTTGCTCAAAGGTATGGTTGTTAATTTGAATTCTCTGTTGGATATTTCGGAAGTGTTTAGTTATACAACATATATTTGGTTTTTTCCTCCTTTACCACGTCCTAATTCACTTGCCGCGTCCGCAAGCCTTGTAAAACACTGCACCATGTCTCTCATACTTCTGCCCACTATGACGATATCGTCAGCTAATGCGAGAATTTGGCGCCGATCTATTAAAAATAGTTCTATGTCAAAGAACGTAGAGTTTTCTCCTCAATTCTAACGCACGAGCTTATGTTTTGCATTGTTAGTTGGGTAAACTTAACTACAGTCCGTGCAAAATACATACCGTTGCACGTCATTATCTACGTCAGAGATCTAAGTTGACATTGTTGCCCAATTACAAAAAATTCTTGAATTCATTTTAAATTAAATATATCACATAATTTTTGCGGAAGTGGTTTATACGCTCTGAGCTTCGCTGGTGTCGCTCCTAGCGGATTACTAATGCAACTTTCACCGGTAATTTTTAAATTTATTATTTAATTGTTATCGCTTAATATTTACAACGCAAAAAAGTAATTAAATTGTAATCGATTTTTTAAAGATTTTGCTAATCATTTTAACGTTCTATTAATGAAATATTAATTTCTTACTTCGTATACTTTCACAATTATCGTGTAGATTAATTAATGGCGCTTAGATTAATTTATAATTACATATTACGAAATATTAAAAAAACTTAAATTCAGTATTTAAAACGTAAGTATATTTAAGGTAAAAATATACACCACAGCTTTGACCAATTAATATTATTTCCTATTAATGTTTTTAATTTCAATGTTTTAAATTAATCACTTTGACATTTATGTCAAATTTTCAGTAAAAGCTTACAGACTTGTCACTACTGGCGCTCGCGAATTTTTAATTATCCTCTCTACCTACGAGCTCATAGCGTATACAACAAAACAAATTAATATTCAATGTAAATAAATAAAAACTTTAGAAATAGAAAACAAGAATTAAGTTATAATCTTACGTTAAAGTAAATAATAAAAACAATAAATATAATAAAACAAATACTTATAGTAAAGAATAAAAACAAATATGAAGTGTCATCACCGCAACTGTCAAATAAATGTTACCAAATGTTGCCAAAATGTCACATTTGTTCGATCGCAGTTAGAGTGTAATCCGAACAAGTGTGCTTTATAAAAACGCTTTATATTCCACTTATACTATTATATAAATTAAATGAAACAAGTTAGAATATGTTTCTTATGTACATTAATAGAAAGAGAGGCTTTGTTTTCAATACAAGTCTTATTCCAGAGATGCAGAGACGTCAATTGCGACGTATACGCATGTCTGGTTGTTTACGAGAAGGCGTTTGATCGAGTACAACACGCCAAGATGATGCAAATACTAAAAAAAGCAGAAATTAACAACCAAGATCTGAAAATAATTAGAAACCTTTACTGGAATCAGACTGCAAACCTCGAGAGTTGACGGTGAACACACCGAATATGTGAAAATCATGCGTGGAGTGAGGCAAGGCTGCATTTTGTCCCCCTAATTTTCAATATTTACTTTGAAAGAATATTCATCGAAGCTTTGCACGAAACTGAAAAAGGTATTCTACTAAACGGGTACCGGCTAAATAACATCAGGTATGCAGATGACACCATAGTATTTGCGGACAACCTAGAAGACCTACAAGTCCTCATGAACAAAATCACGTATTACAGTCAACAATATGGACTCAATATAAACGTGAAGAAGGCAAAGCTTATGATCATTAGCAAGAAAAGATATCAGAAGGTCAACTCTACATCAACCAAACCCCTGTAGAAAGAGTGAGGCACTACAACTACCTCGGCACCATTTTTTTTCTTCTTTTTTGGCCTTTGGGAACTTTTAGCCAGCAGCACTTCTTAAAATCAAATCCAATCGAACAATCAAGGGTAGGGAAGGGAAAAAAAACTTCGCACCCATGTCGTTCAGGGTGACTAACCACAGACTAAGTAGGGATACGGGGTATTATTAATTTACACGACTAATTTACCTCGGCACCATAATAAAAGAAGAATGGACCAACAACCAAGACATAAGAGCGCGCATCGGAAAAGCTAGATCGACCTTCAACCGTATGGGGGCCTTTATCAAGAGCCACAACCTTTCTCTTGGTATAAAAGTAAGAATGCTGAGATGCTACGTCTTCTCTGTCATCTTTTATGGTGTTCAATCCTGGACCTTGAACGAAGATATGTGCCGAAAATTGGAAGCATTTGAGATGTGGCTATATCGGAGAATTCTTAAAATCCCATGGGTCACAAATGAGGAGGTCCTTAGAAGAATGGGGAGGAACCGAGAGGTACTAACCACCATTAAATCTCGAAAGTTTGAATACTTTGGACACATTATGCGAAATGAATCCAGATATGCCCTCCTACAAGCCATCCTGCAAGGAAAAGTATTTGGAAAGCGAGGTCCAGGAAGAAGAATAACATCCTGGTTAAAGAACCTCAGAATCTGGTTCAACACAACTAGAGATTGCAATTGCTGGATTCAGCTCCAGCGTTTTTTTACATGCTGGATCCAGCAAACCGTGCTGGATCCAGCAGCGCGGATCTGCAAACGTGTCAAATTCAAAATAAGTTATTTCATGTCTTCATCAGCCTCTTTATTCAAAGCCTGGGAGACAGAGGTGAATGAAGAATTGGCAGGAACAATCATACCAACATCGGCGAGCCCTGTTGAATTGATTCCCCATTGCAGCGATCTCCACATGAAAATACGAAAAGTTGTTAAAACGTTCAAAAAATCACCTACCAAAGACGACATATTTGAAAAAAATATGTCAAGGAAGGGAAAGACAAGGAAGTTTGATTCTTGAATGCCTCACCAGGTGAAACAGTTTGCTTAGTATGCTGGAAGGTTTCTACAGCCTAAAAGTTTGCATCGATAAAGCGTTGATAGATATTGATTCTACGATAAAATTTTTTGCAGGCGAGTGGTCAATAAAATCAATGAGTTGATCGCCACTCTTCAACCTGTGAAACTGGCTATATGTGCAGTTCTATGTGAAGTAGGTTAGGCGATAAGACGAATATTTTTTAAGATCTCACTTTCTTCTTCTTCTTCTCGTTGTCCTTATGCCCTATGAGAGCGTCGGACTTTGGTATCACCTATCCATCTTTTACCCATTTCTTCCACGCCTTCCGGTCTCCTGTCATTTCATTCATCTGTTGCACTGTTTTCCCTCCCTTGGTCCCGATTTCCTCGATTTGTTCCATCCACCCCTTTCTAGGTCTGTCCCTTCTTCGATCTCACTTCCAAAAAACTAAATAATTGATGATTTTGTTGTTTAGAAATTTAGAATACAGACTGATTTTTATCACGAGATGCAAAAAATCTCGTCTTCAGTAAGACATGGAGGAAAAACATATTACGTGTGTCAGCTCAAAATTGCCATCAATGAAATTTGCCTTAAATCAATTACTCTTACAACAGATAAGTTCATTTGGATAAAATTTCATTCATGCTCATTCTCAGCCGACACAAACAAAGCCCTATGTTTCACTTCCAGGGTATACTGAGGATGAGTTTTTTTTTTGGAATCTCATGATGATTGTAGTATTTGCTCTAGACTCTAGCCACTTTAAGTTAAAGAGAAGTAAAATTGATTGCGAATTGCGACTGATTATAATATGTACTTTCTTATTTGATTATACACATAAGATAATTTTTATTTTCAGTTTTTATTTTATTAGTTTGTACTAAAAAGCTTAAATAATAAATGAACAAACAAACTACAATCATTAAAATCATGTTTTTATTTTGATTCCACATTTTGCTGCATCCAGCTGGATTCAGGCCAATCTTGCAAAAATCCAGCTGGACTGAAAATGCTGCTGGATTGCAATCCCTAAACACAACATCTGTGCAGCTTTTCCGCGTTACTGCCGATAAAGTGAAGATTGTCATGATGATCGCCAACATTCGTCACGGATAGGCACATCAAGAAGAAGAAGAAGAAGGCTGTAATTCCAGTGTACTCGGCTAATGGTTCTAAAAAGGAATCATGTGACGTCACGGGCTATGACGCGGATGACGTGAAACGGTATGTATATTGGACGGACTGTAACTTAGGTGGGATCCCAAAATCTAGCACTGCATTATACAGGGTGTCCAGAAACTCTACCGACAAACGAAGACAATAATACGTTTCTCAGATAATTTTAAGATATTTTAACCCAATTCATCTAGTCCGAAAATGCTTCCTAAGGGAGCTAGAGCTCTTTGAAAATGGCGTCTTGTAATTAGTTTTTCTTAAATACCTCCAGAACGATTCTATTTAGGAAAAACGAAAATTGGTACGCATATTTATTTTCCAGAGTTAAATCGACTTCATCTATAGCGAATTTATAGTACCGGTCACAGGCGTCCGTTTTGGGTAGAGCAATTGTTATTTTATCGCAAAAATTTTATGTATTTAACTGTTAAGCATGTTTGACACTGGATTATTAAATTGTGAGGTATTCTAGTACTAAAAGATACTCTTGCTTTAAGTCGGTAGGACACACCGTTTTCTAGAAAAATCGATTTGAAAATATTTCGTTTTGTGAATTAGCAAAATAAAAAAAAAATTTTAAAAACCATTTAGAAAAACGAAAACTGGTACGTTTATTTATATTCCAGAGATGAATCGATTTCATTAATTGCGAGTTTCTGGTACCGGTCATATGAGTCCGTTTTGGGTAGGTTAACGGTTATTTAATCGCATAACTTTTTTGTCTTTAATTTTAAGGATTTTTGACTCTAGATTATTAAATTATGAGGTATTCCAGTACTACAATTTACTCTTGCTCTAAGTTGGTAAAATACACCGTTTTTTTTTAAATTTTTTTCAATTTTTTTTCAACTCCAAAAAACGAAAAATTTTCAAATCGATTTTTCTAGAAAACGGTGTGTACTACCGACATTAATCAAGAGTACCTTTTGGTACTAGAATACCTTACAATTTAATAATCCAATATCAAAAATGCTTAAAAGTTAAAGACAAAAAAGTTATGCTATAAAATAACCGTTGCCCTACCCAAAATGGACGCCTATGACCGGTACTAGAAATTCGCAATGGATGGAATCGATTTATTTCTGTAAGACAAATATGTGTACCGATTTTCATTTTTCTAAATAGAAGCGTTCTGGAGATATTTAAGAAAAACGAATTACAAGACGCCATCTTAAAGAGCTCTAGCTCCCTTAGGAACCATTTTCGGACTAGGTGAATTGGGTTAAATTGTCTTAAAATTATCTGAGGAACCTCCTGTCTTTGTTTGTCGGTAGAGTTTCTAGACACCCTGTATAATGCAGTTCTTTTAACACTGTCCCAGGCTGGTTTCAAGTCGACGAAGAGAAGGTGTGAATCTATATTATATTCTAGTGACTTTTCTAGAATCTGCCTATGTGCTTGAATTTGATGTATGTGTGACTTTCCAGCAGTAAATCCGCATTGATATTGACCAACAATATTCTTTGTAAAATGTTAAAGTCTTTCAAACAATATATTGCCGAAGATTTTATACGCAGTTGCTAACAGAGTAATGCCTCTATAGTTCTTACAATCCAGTTGATCGCCCTTTTTATGCAACGGACATAATAGGTTTGTTCTAGCAAACAGTCAAACTAGTCAGAAACCGTCAGCAAACAGTTGGTCAGTGAGAGAACATAATACAGTCACCAGTGCTATCCCCTCTACTCGCTCTGGTCCACTATTCGCTGATGGTTTCCAACCGTTTGAAACTGATGCTAGAACAAACCTATTCTTGTACCAATTCATTCTGCCATATAAGTACTATTAGTTTATGGATAGAAATATCAAAAGAAAAATCATTAAATGAGTTAAGTGCAATAAAGATCCTAAAAAAGAAAGAAACAGAATACTCAATTTAATGATAAAAATGTGACTTTCTTTATAATCTTTAATTACGAGACTGTATCCTTATAGACTAAGAGCCGCTATAGATGAAATATGCTAATCATTTTAGGCACGATAAGACCCTATATAACTTAAATAGTAGAACCTAAAAAAACGTATGAACACTGTGCCGTCACTTTTTAGTGGCACATGCGTCAACAGTGGCGCATCAAACTTTCCACTTATGGACGGGATAAATAAATTAAAAAGTAGGTAAGTACCCTCCCTCACTCCCAGAATTCAATTTTTTTGATTTTTTTAAGTTCTATGTGATTAAACAACATAATAAACAATTACTCAGCATAATTTTAACCCGCCACCCCCTTCCCCTTTCCCCACTATCAAAAACTTCATTTTTCGTTTTTTTTAGGTGGGATGCAATCAATTTTAAAATTTCAAAAAATTCATAGGAAGAAGACTTTTACAAAACATGTCTATTTTTTATAGATCCGTGGAATGAGTGTACATAACCTCAGACAATTTTAAATTTTTTTTTTAAAAAGCCTATAACTTTTTTTGTAAGTGGCTGGAAGTCTTATTTTTTTCTGTTTTGTGTATTTTATCAAACACTATGTTTTAAAAACATTTTTCCAGATTTTTCCGTAATGTTCGCCACCTTCAAAAATCCAAAACACTGTTTTTTTATGGAGTTTTTGGGTGGTTGAACGTGTTTCGGTTGAAATATTCAACTATAAATTATTGCCTATTTTTATTAGTGTTACAATGGACACATGAAGTCTTTCTTCGTGGGCGGGCATTTCTCCGAATGCATTAGGGCGATACACTCTTACCTAAAATGGCATTAAGTATCATGTTACGAGGGATGTGAATGCCAGAACTGTATGTTAGTTCTGCGTTCGATATTTAGTCTGTAAGAATATCTCGTAGTGGAAACACATGTCTTAATTTCTTTGTATATTGTAATATTCGGTTTTTCGGTTAGAATAAAATAAATAGTTTGTTTACGTTTATTTGTACCTTTTATTATCTGCTATTTCTAATAGGTTCTGGACTCAGTTACGTTTTAGCTCACCTGTATTAAGATAATAATTAAAAGTGTACAGCCGCCAAGTTTTCGTGTTAACCGAATACATAATGGCGAAGAGTGCGAAATATAACGTCGAAAAGTTGAACGGCCAGAACATGTTGCTCATCAATGCTGATTTATGGGAATTAGTTTCGAGTGAGTTACCATTAGAAGCAGACCGAAGCAGTTCTTGGAAAAAACAAAATGATAAGGCTTTGTCAACTATAGCCTTACTTGTTGACGTTAATCAATTAGTGCATATCCGAAACAAGGAATTCGCGCGCGATGCGTGGGTAGCGCTAAGGGAGTATCATCAGAAATCAAGTTTGTCTAGTATGGTGTTTTTGTTAAAGAAAATCTGAGGAATTTTGCTGGGAAGTCTTCCAGACTCATACAGTTTTTTGATTACAGCGCTAGAAAGTAGGCCATCGACTGAATTTACTCTAGAATTTGTTACGAGTAAATTAATAGATGAGTACAGGAGACGTCAGGGAGCTTTGGGAAGAAATCAGGAGGAGTCGGTGATGAAATCAATATACGAGGATAACAAACATAATGGTACTGCAAGGGCAGAAGCAAGGCAGTGTTATTTTTGTAACCGTAAGGGCCATTTTAAACGAGATTGCTTTAAGTACAAAGCGTTTAAAAAGGAAAAGGCCAATAAAGTCACTGAAGGTACTGATGATGCATGTTTTATGGTCAATTATAGCTCAAGGGACGGAAAAAGGGATTCTGCTTCGTGGTATGTGGACTCAGGAGCTTCGAGCTACATGGTTAATTACAAAGGATTCTATACCCAATTTGACGGTAGCAGAAAGGGCGTTGTAAGTTTGGCGGAGAAAGGGCAATATTCCGAGGTTCAGGGTATAGGGACAGGACTTATTGAGTGCGTGACTGGATCGGGAGTGGAAAATTTAAAAATCGACAATATGCTGTATGTGCCGGGATTAGACTCAAATCTGCTTTCGGTGAAAAAGCTAGCAAGTACATCTGCTTTCGGTGAAAAAGCTAGCAAGTACGGGGCATAATGTGCAGTTCGATAAAAACGAGTGTAAAATCGTTTTACGCAAAAAAGTCGTCGCGAGTGCGGTGCCTTCACCGGATTTATACAAACTTTCAACTGTGGACCATGGATTGAGTGTTTTGGAGCACTCCAGCAACTGTCAACATACATGGCATAGACGGTTTGGACACAGGGACATGGATGCAGTCATACACTTAATGGAAAAGAAAATGGCAGTCGGGATTGATATGACAGACTGTAGGATTAGGGAAACTTGTGAATGCTGTATGAAAGGTAAAATTTTACGTAAGAGTTTTCCAAAATTTTCTCATAGCAATACATTTAATATTCTTGACTTATTACATTCGGATATTTGCGGGCCCATGAAGACTGTTACTCCAGGGGGTAAACGTTATATTTTGACTTTAATTGATGATTTTTCTAGATATACAACTATATATTTATTAAATCATAAAAATGAAACGGTAAAATGTATAAAAGAGTTTATAGAATTTACGAGTAATCAGTTAGGTAGGGTTCCAAAAGTAATTAGATCAGATAGGGGTGGCGAGTACGTAAATAATAATTTAAGGGAATTTTTAAAGGGTAAAGGTATAAAAATTCAATATACAGCAGGGTACTCTCCAGAACAGAACGGGGTTGCAGAGAGAAAGAATCGATCTCTAGTTGAAATGCCTAGGTGCATGCTAATCGATGCGGGTTTAGCAAAGAAATTTTGGGGGGAAGCGATAGTGACAGCCAATTATTTGCAAAATCGATTACCTACTAAGTCGAAAGAAAAAACGCCCTATGAATTGTGGCATAAAGTAACACCGAATGTGTCCAATTTGCAAATATTTGGGTCTACGGTTTATAGTCACATTCCCAAAGAAAAAATGAAGGATAAATTTGATCCAAGAGGTGAGTTACTCGTATTTGTAGGTTATTCTGATGAATCAAAAGCATATAGATTGTTAAATATAGATACAGAACGTATTACAATTAGCCGTAGTGTGGTGTTTTCCAAGAGAAATATATGCGTCGAGAAAAAGGAGGCAAAAAGTGAGGAAATATCCATTGGACCCATGATGGAACGGAAGAAAATAGAGCCAAACGACGTAGAAGACAGAGAGGTCGCAAATTTTGAAAACACAGAGGAAATAGAAAATTCTACGGATACATCTAACATGTATGAGAGCTTAAGTTGGGAAGAACCCATGACGATGACGGTGATTCTAACTATCAATTAGATACAGATCTCGATATACAGAATTCAGGTGATCGTAGATCTAGCAGAGTAAATAAAGGTGTTCCACCTGAGCGCTACATAGCAAAGTTGACAGAACTCCAAGAAGTAGAACCAAGAAACTTTAAAGAAGCGCTTGAAAGAAGTGATAGTGAAAAATGGAAGCAAGCTATGAAAGAGGAAATCACGTCATTAAGGAAAAATAAAACTTGGGATTTAATACAAGCACCAAAGGGAAAGAATATAATCTCATGTAAATGGGTATTCAAGTTAAAAACAGGCGAAGATCAAAGCTCGAAGAAGTAGAAAGCACGGCTGGTAGCAAGGGGTTTTAGCCAAAAATTCGGCGTAGACTACGATGAAGTGTTCGCTCCGGTTGCGCGACAAGCTACTCTTCGAATTTTATTAACAGAGGCATGGAGTAAAAAACTCATAGTAAGGCATATAGATGCAAAAACAGCCTTTCTAAATGGAGAACTGTCAGAAGAAATTTTTATGAAACAGCCTGAGGGATTTGAAGAAAAGGATACAAGTTTTGTTTGCAAGTTAAATAAAAGTTTATATGGTCTAAAACAATCCGCTAGAACTTGGAACCAAAAACTTGATGAAGTTTTATCTAAAGAAAATTTTTGTAAAAGCAATATTGATACATGTTTATATATCAAGGTAATAAATAATGAAAGGGTTTACGTACTTATATACGTGGATGACATTTTAATAGCAGCAAAGGATACACAGGTAATTGATACATTTGAAGAGAACCTAAAATGTAATTTTGAAATAACGAGTTTGGGATTAATACAAAATTATCTAGGTATGAAGATTGAAAGGTGCGATCAAGGGATATATAGTTTAAATCAAGCCAGTTATATTGACAAATTGCTGAACAAGTTTAAGATGAAAGATGCAAAAGAGTCCAATATACCGCTGGATGTTGGATACTATAAGCTTAGCAGAGAAAAGCCGATGAAAAACAGTGAAATATACCAACAACTGATTGGTGGTTTATTATATATTGCGGTAAATACTAGACCAGATATATTGGCAAGCGTCACCATACTAAGTCAACAGAATAAAAATCCAAAAGAAGTAGATTGGAACAAAGCAAAGAGAGTGTTGAGATATTTAAAGAAAACTAAATATAAAAAGCTTATTTTAGGACAACAAGGAACAGATAGTGCATTATACGGCTATGCAGACGCTGACTGGGCAGAAGACAAAGGGAACAGAAAATCAAATAGCGGGTATATATTTTTATTACGGGGTTCGCCTATAAATTGGGGATGTAGAAAACAGAATTGCGTGTCTCTATCATCAACTGAAGCAGAGTACATAGCATTGGCTGAAGGATGTCAGGAAGCAATTTGGTTAAAACAGTTTATAAAGGAATTTGTGGGTTTCGAGCCGAAATTAGTTATATACGAAGACAATCAAAGCTGTCTAAAACTTTTAACAAATCACAAATTCAGTAATCGGACAAAACATATCGATACAAAGTACCATTTCGTAAAGGAATTGTATGAAAAAGACGTTGTTGACTTTAAGTATATATTGTCCTACCGAAGATCTGATTGCTGATATGTTGACTAAACCGCTGAATAGGGTCAAGTTAGAGTACTTAAGTAGTAAAGGGGGTCTGTTTGACTAATTCAAAAATAATTTTAGTTGCGAGGGGATGTTGAAATATTCAACTATAAATTATTGCCTATTTTTATTAGTGTTACAATGGACACATGAAGTCTTTCTTCGTGGGCGAGCATTTCTCCGAATGCATTAGGGCGATACACTCTTACCTAAAATTGCATAAAGTATCCTGTTACGAGGGATGTGAATGCCAGAACTGTATGTTAGTTCTGCGTTCGATATTTAGTCTGTAAGAATATCTCGTAGTGGAAACACATGTCTTAATTTCTTTGTATATTGTAATATTACGGTTTTTCGGTTAAAATAAAATAAATAGTGTGTTTACGTTTATTTGTACCTTTTATTATCTGCTATTTCTAATAGTTTCTCCCATTTTAAAATGTTCCAAGGGACTCAGTTACTTCAATTTACATAAAACTTATTAAAAAAACATTGATTTGATCTATTTTGAAGTCTATAAACTAAAGAAAATCCCCAAAACTCCCCAAAAACAGTTTTTTGGATTTTTAAGGTGGCGAACCTTGCGGAAAAATCTGAAAAAAATTAAAACATAATGTTTGACAAAATACACAAAACAGAAAAAATTAGACTCCTAGCCACTTCCAAAAAAAAATTTTACACGCTTTTTCCAAATTTTTTTTTTATTTTTTGAGGTTATGTACACTTAACCTACGGATCTATAAAAATAGACATGTTTTGTAAAAGCCTCAACTATGCCTATGATTTTTTTGAAATTTTAAAATTAAAAAAAAAATAAAAACGAAAAATGAAGTTTTTGATGGTGGGGGAAGGGGGTAGGTTAAAATTACGCTATGTCTTATTATTTAATCACATGGAACTGAAACAAATGAAAAAAAATTGAATTCTGGGAGTAAGGGAAGTAAGTTTTTAATTCAATTATCCCGTCCACAGGTGGAAAGTTTGATGCGCCACTGTCGACACATGTGCCACTAAAAAGTTACACATTTTTAAGACACTTTTCTTTTAGATTCTACTATTTAAGTTATATGGTCTTATCGTGCCTAAAATGATTGGCAAATTTCACCTATGCCGGCTCCTAGTCTACTATTTCGTTAAATTATTATCATTACAACTGGAAACACGTGTGACACATCACTAAAACCTTGATACATTTTGTCAGATTCTACAATACTTAGAAATATGTATTTATACTAGAAAATAAAAGATTCTAATTTTGAAGTAATGATCTAAATAACTAATTTTTAATTTTTTTTAAATGTTGTTTTGTGAAGAACTAAGTATTATTGTTTTTGATCTTACTCAAATCGTACAACAGCTTTTTAATATTAATATAATAATAATAATAATAATAATAATGATAATATAAGATCAGAACACGACGGTGTACTAATAACGGAAGGACTGGTAACAGCATTGCACCATGGGAAAAAAGACTTCTCGGAAAAATTGAATTACTGCGTAGGGATATTGGTCAAGTCACAGAATATATAAGAGGTGTAACAAGTAGAAAAGTCATTAAGAGAGCTGAAGAAATAATGCGGAGCACTGCAAGACACTCGAGATACGATCCAGAAAATAACACAGCCCAACAGTGTCTGGATACATTAAAACAAAAACTCTCCGTCTATTCAGGACGATTAAGAAGGTATAAAGTTAGTAACAACCGAAAATGTGACAATGCACTTTTTGAGAACTCTGAGAAGGCGTTTTACCGAAAACTCAATTCCACCGTAGAAAGTGTCGACAAGTCTTACCCAAGCCAAGAAGAAATTCATGAGTTTTGGGGAAATCAACTTTCCACGCCAGCTGCTTTTAACAACAATGCTGGCTGGATAGAAGATACGACGCACAACTGTCACCACTACGTCACTGCTAACTACGAACCATTCACGACTGAAGAAGTCTCAAATGTCATCAAAGAGCTTCATAACTGGAAATCTCCTGGACCAGACGGAGTTCAGAACTTCTGGCTTAAAAAGTTTTGGAGTATTCATGAGTGCTTATCAACGTTAATTAATCATGTTATTTCTAATCCGCAGGAATTACCATCATTTCTAACTCAGGGAACTACTTATTTAATACCCAAGGATCAAAATAACACCCAAGATCTACCAAGTACCGCCCAATTACTTGTCTTCCAACTTTGTATAAATTGGTCACAACCTGTGTAACCCGGCGTATCTACCAACACTGTGCTCTAAACGATATCATAGAGCCTCAACAGAAAGGATGCGCTAAGGGTTCCATGGGTTGCAAAGAACAGCTTATCATCGATTCAGTCATTTCTAACCAGGCATTCACTAAAAAAAGGAACCTTTTTACTGCTTTTATTGACTATAAAAAGGCCTTTGATTCAGTACCGCATGAATGGCTAATAGATATTTTGAAAATATACAAAGTCGATGATAACATAGTGACCTTTTTAAGGCATATAATGAGAGATTGGAAGACTAAAATTCACCTCCAAATACCTGGTGAAAAAAATATTGAAACCGAAAATATCGCAATCAACCGGGGCCTGTTTCAAGGAGACTCGTTGAGTCCACTGTGGTTCTGTTTAGCTTTGAACCCCCTTTCCCAGCTATTAAACTCCACTGACTCAGGTTTTAGCATTAAAAGCAATAATACTGTAGTAGCGAAGCTCAATCATCTGTTGTATATGGATGATTTGAAAGTAATGGCTTCCACTCGAGAACACCTAGAAGAGATGCTAAAAACTGTAGAAACATTCTCTAATGATATTAGTATGCAGTTCGGTCTAGACAAGTGCCGTGTTTTGAATATAGTCAGAGGAAAGGTACAGCCCGGTGGATTCGATATGCAAAATGGCCAGAACATCCAGGCCATGGGCGATAACGATATGTACAAATATCTTGGAGTAAAGCAGGCGCGGAAAATTGACCATAAGCAAATGAAAACTGAGATAACTACTGAGTTTATAAGAAGGGTAAAACAGCTACTTCGTTCACAGCTTAACAGTAAAAATTTGTTTAAGGCACTGAACACCTACGCTTGTTCCGCGCTTAGCTATTCATTTGGTATTGTTAAGTGGACAAAAACGGATATAGAAAATCTTCAGCGAAAAGTACGAACACACCTCACAAAGGCACAAAAACACCACCCTAAAAGTGCAGTAGAGCGAACGACATTACCCCGGTATTTAGGAGGAAGAGGACTTATGGATATAGGTGAGCAATTAGATAAACAGATTGCTAATTTAAGAACTTATTTTCAGATGCAGGCTGAGACATCTACTCTACACCGCGCAATTTGCGCAGTAGATGACACAACACCGGTCAAATTGAGGGAACCAGAAATGCGCATAAACCACCTTACTAAGGACGAAATACTGCGCACCTGGATGGGTAAACCTCTGCACGGGCGACATCCCAATGAAGTTAGCCAAGACTATGTCGACAATATAGCGTCGAACTATTGGTTGACATCAGGAAAGATGTTCCCTGAAACGGAGGGTTCATTACTGGCCATTCAGGATCAGGTTATACCAACCAGAAATTACCTGAAATATATCGTCAAAGACCCTCAGGTTCAAAACGACAGATGCCGATATGGATGTCAAGCCCAAGAAACCATCCAACATATTACAGGGGGCTGCCAGGCATTTGCTGCAACTGAATACAAGGAACGGCATGACGCAGTGGGAAAAATCCTTCATCAAGAGATAGCTAACAAGCTGGGACTTCTCCAAACGGACCATCTCCCATATTATCAATACGTTCCTGAGAGTATGCTTGAGGATGGCGACTACAAGCTATACTGGGACCGCAGTGTGCTCACAGACCAAACAGTGGCACATAATAGACCAGATCTCGTACTAGTTAATAAATTAACAAGACAAACAACACTAATTGATGTGGCGATACCTAACAACAATAATTTACGTAGTAAATTTACTGAAAAGATCGCCAAGTATAGAGATCTGGAAATTCAAATACGGAGACAATGGAGAATGCAAAGTACGCAGACGATACCTATTGTTATGTCTACTACTGGAGTCATTCCGAAGACCCTCCTCGAAAGCATAAAAAAGCTGGGTCTCAATGAACATATTTATAAGACCATGCAGAAAGCTGTACTACTTGCGACGGCCAGAAGTGTAAGAAAATTTTT
Source organism: Diabrotica virgifera virgifera (assembly GCF_917563875.1). Classification (NCBI taxonomy): domain Eukaryota; kingdom Metazoa; phylum Arthropoda; class Insecta; order Coleoptera; family Chrysomelidae; genus Diabrotica; species Diabrotica virgifera. The sequence goes on from NC_065449.1 coordinate 100,444,040, forward strand.
GGGAGATACACCTGCATTCCAAGTCACCTAGGGCTCGATAACACGGAAAGAGTCCCACCAGAGCTCAATCCTTTTGATACCGTAGGTATCTGGGATGAGTCAATTTTCCCCTCAGAGGGAGTGTGAGCCGTATGGCTAAATCTGGATAATAATATGCTTTTTCTCATGAGGATCTTTCAGTACGAATATAATCTGTTCAATTTATGAGACTATACAAATCAAAGAAAATACCATTTTATAAATATGCCATAAACAAAATTGATTTGATTTTATGCCAAATTGCAAATAAAATGTGACAACTGTCAGATTTAACTAAAATGACATGTCACTAAAATGTATATTATCACGGACTTACATTTTTTCTATCATTTGTGACGCACTGAAAAATGCTCATGAAAAGAAGCATAATAATAATAAACTACTCGCAACGGCCAGATGTGTACGAAAATTTTTGGGAGATACACCTGCATACCAAGTCACCTAGTGCTCGATAACACGGAAAGAGTCCCAACAGAGCTCAATCCTTTTGATACCGTAGATCTGGGATGAGTCAATTTTCCCCTTAGAGGGAGTGTGAGCCGTATGGCTAAATCTGGATAATAATAACATTTCCTGTGCGAGTTTTTTGTCAGTTTTGTCAGAGAATAATAATTTATGTTTAGGATCGCTGCCTGGGGATCGCCAGGGCACGTCTGGAGCCGGCGCTGGACGTGACAGCATGCGGGACGTCGGTGGCAGGGTGTTGAGGAGGCGGGCCCCTGTCATACAATCAGCTACAGCCCAACCACAACCACAACCACAAGCGAGCCAAACAACAACAAGAGCTCGACTCGCCGAAGGTGCTGCGCTGGATCATCAGCCGGCGCTCACTCAAGCGGGACGACCGAGGCAGCGCATGAAATGGACCGTGTCCATTAATGTAAACATTTTGCGCTTCTACTACAAGGTGACAAACCTCCGTCAAGAAACAATCGGCTACCGACAACAGCTGTATGCCGAATTTTGCAGGATGTACCTAGATATTCAAGTATCGGAGCAACGAGTATCAGACCAATACCGGGTAATTATAAGAAACAACCTTATACCAGAGACTAGACGCAATACCATCAAAAGCGAAGTCGAACGGGAGATTCATAATGATGTAGTAATTGAAGATCAAGTCCCTGTCCCTGTTGAAGGTCATGAACAGATTCCTGAGCTTGCCATAAAAGAAAATCAACCTGACAATACAGAGCAGGAAAACAACGAGTTACGTGATAACCTAGTAAGCGAAATGGCACGTGCAGTACAGGAGTTTAATGGAACAAACCCACCTAGCAGACCACCGCTACCACGAATAAACTCTTGTAAGAAACTAGGGGCGCTGTTACAAATTGTGAACACTGAAGTCCTACCCAATTATGTCGTAGAAGCCCACACATTAGAGATTAGAATATTTGCACATGTTAATCTACTGTGCAGCAACAGCAATTGCTAATGTAATGGGCGTTAAGATCAGAACACGACGGGGTGCTAACAACGGAAGGACTGGTAACAGAATTGCACCCTGGGAAAAAACACTGCTCGGAAAGATTGAATTACTGCGCAGGGATACTGGTTAAGTCACAGAATATATACGAGGTGTAAGAAGTAGAAAAGTCATCAGGAGAGCTGAAGAAATAATACTCAGTACTGCAAGACACTTAAGATATGATCCAGAAAACAACACAGCCCAACAGTGCCTGGATACATTAAAACAAAAACTCTCCGTTTATTCAGGACGACAAAGAAGGTACAAAGTGAGTAACAACCGAAAATCCGACAATGCCCTTTTTGAGACTGCTGAGAAAGCCTTCTATCGAAAACTCAATTCCACCGTAGAAAATCTTGATAAGTCTTACCCAATCCAAGAAGAAATTCATGAGTTTTGGGGAAATCAACTTTCCACGCCAGCTGCTCTTAACAACAATGCTGGATGGATAGAAGATACGAACAGAACTGCCAACACTACACTACTACTCTCTACGAACCCTTCACCACTGAAGAAGTCTCAAATATCATCAAAAAGCTTCATAACTGGAAATCCCCTGGACCAGATGGAGTTCAAAACTTCTGGTTTAAGAAGTTTTGGAGTGTTCATGATTGCTTATCAACACTAATTAATAATGTTATTTCTAATCCGCAGGAAACACCATTCGCTATGGGAACGCGTTCATGGAAAAGAACAGCGGTAAATCGAAATGATTGGAGAAGCTTATTGAAGGAGGCCAAGGCTCGATTTGGGCTGTAGTGCCATTGGATGGATGGATGGAGGAAACACCATTATTTCTAACTCAGGGAACCACTTATTTAATACCAAAGGATCAAAATAACACCCAAGATCCAGCCAAATACCGTCCAATTACTTGTCTTCCAACTTTGTATAAATTGGTCACATCCTGTGTAGCCCGGCGTATCTACCAACACTGTGGACTGAACAATATCACAGAGCCTCAACAGAAAGGATGCGCTAAGGGTTCGATGGGTTGCAAAGAACAACTTATCATCGACTCAGTCATTTCTAATCAGGCATATTCCAAAAAGAGGAACCTATTTACTGCCTTCATTGATTACAAGAAGGCCTTTGATTCAGTGCCGCATGAATGGCTTATAGATATATTGAGAATATATAAAGTCGATGAAAATATAGTGACCTTTTTACAGCATATAATGACAGAGTGGAAGACTAGAATTCACCTTCAAATACCTGGTGAAAATAACATCGAAACTGAAAATATCGCAATCATCCGGGGCCTTTTCCAAGGAGATTCGTTAAGTCCACTGTGGTTCTGTCTAGCTATGAACCCACTATGTCAGCTATTGAACTCCACTGACGCAGGTTTTAGCATCAAAAATAACAACAATGTGGTGGCGAAGCTTAATCATCTGTTGTATATGGATGATTTGAAATTAATGGCTTCCACTCGAAACCAACTAGATGAGGTGCTAAGAACTGCAGAATCCTTTTCAAATGACATTAGTATGCACTTCGGACTAAACAATTGCCGTGTTTTAAATATAGTCAGAGAAAAAGTACAGCCCGGTGGATTCGATATGCAAAATGGCTAGAACATCGAGGCCATGGGTGAAAACGATATGTATAAATATCTTGGAGTAAAGCAAGGGCGGAAAATTGACCATAAGCAAATGAAAACTGGGTAAAACAGCTGCTTCGTTCACACCTTAACAGTAGAAATTTGTTTAAGGCACTAAACACCTACGCATGTTCCGCGCTTAGCTATTCGTTTGGCATTGTTGTTGCAAGTGGACAAAAACGGACATAGAGAATCTTCAGCGAAAAATAAGAACACACCTCACAAAGGCACAAAAACACCATCCTAAAAGTACAGTAGAAAGAACAACATTACCACAGAATCTAGGAGGAAGAGGACTTATGGATATAGGTGAGCAATTAGATAAACAAATTGCTAATTTAAGAAATTATTTTCAGTTGCAAGCTGAGACATCTACTCTACATCGCGCTATTTGCGCAGTAGATAACACAACACCGATCAAATTGAGGGAACCAGATATGCGCATAAACCACCTCACTAAAGACGAAAAAATGCGCACCTGGATGGGTAAACCTCTGCACGGGCGACATCCCAATGAGGTCAGCCAAGACTATGTCGACAATACAGCGTCGAACTATTGGTTGACATCAGGAAAGATGTTCCCTGAAACGGAGGGTTCATTACTGGCCATTCAGGATCAGGTTATACCAACCAGAAATTACCTGAAATATATCATCAAAGACCCTCAGGTTCAAAACGACAGATGCCGATATGGATGTCAAGCCCAAGAAACCATCCAACATTTTACAGGGGGCTGCCAGGCATTTGCTGCAACTGAATACAAGGAACGGCATGACGCAGTGGGAAAAATCCTTCATCAAAAGAGAGCTATCAATCTGGGACTTCTCCAAAAGGACCATCTCCCGTATTATCAATACGTCCCCGAGAGTATGCTTGAGGATGGCAACTACAAGCTATACTGGGACCATAATGTGCTCACAGACCAAACAGTGGCACATAATAGACCAGATCTCGTACTAGTTAATAAATTAACAACACAAACAACACTAATTGATGTGGCGATACCTAACAACAATAATCTATGTAGTAAATTTACTGAAAAGATCGTTAAGTACAGAGATCTGGAAATTCAAATACGAAGGCAATGGAGAATGCAAAGTACCCAGACGATACCGATTATTATGTCTACTACTGGAGTCATTCCGAAGACCCTCCTCGAAAGCATCAAAAAGCTGGGTCTGAATGAACATCTTTATAAGACCATGCAGAAAGCTGTACTACTCGCGACGGCCAGAAGTGTACGAAAATTTTTGGGAGATACACCTGCATACCAAGTCACCTAGTGCTCGATAACACGGAAAGAGTCCCAACAGAGCTCAATCCTTTTGATACCGTAGATCTGGGATGAGTCAATTTTCCCCTTAGAGGGAGTGTGAGCCGTATGGCTAAATCTGGATAATAATAACATTTCCTGTGCGAGTTTTTTGTCAGTTTTGTCAGAGAATAATAATTTATGTTTAGGATCGCTGCCTGGGGATCGCCAGGGCACGTCTGGAGCCGGCGCTGGACGTGACAGCATGCGGGACGTCGGTGGCAGGGTGTTGAGGAGGCGGGCCCCTGTCATACAATCAGCTACAGCCCAACCACAACCACAACCACAAGCGAGCCAAACAACAACAAGAGCTCGACTCGCCGAAGGTGCTGCGCTGGATCATCAGCCGGCGCTCACTCAAGCGGGACGACCGAGGCAGCGCATGAAATGGACCGTGTCCATTAATGTAAACATTTTGCGCTTCTACTACAAGGTGACAAACCTCCGTCAAGAAACAATCGGCTACCGACAACAGCTGTATGCCGAATTTTGCAGGATGTACCTAGATATTCAAGTATCGGAGCAACGAGTATCAGACCAATACCGGGTAATTATAAGAAACAACCTTATACCAGAGACTAGACGCAATACCATCAAAAGCGAAGTCGAACGGGAGATTCATAATGATGTAGTAATTGAAGATCAAGTCCCTGTCCCTGTTGAAGGTCATGAACAGATTCCTGAGCTTGCCATAAAAGAAAATCAACCTGACAATACAGAGCAGGAAAACAACGAGTTACGTGATAACCTAGTAAGCGAAATGGCACGTGCAGTACAGGAGTTTAATGGAACAAACCCACCTAGCAGACCACCGCTACCACGAATAAACTCTTGTAAGAAACTAGGGGCGCTGTTACAAATTGTGAACACTGAAGTCCTACCCAATTATGTCGTAGAAGCCCACACATTAGAGATTAGAATATTTGCACATGTTAATCTACTGTGCAGCAACAGCAATTGCTAATGTAATGGGCGTTAAGATCAGAACACGACGGGGTGCTAACAACGGAAGGACTGGTAACAGAATTGCACCCTGGGAAAAAACACTGCTCGGAAAGATTGAATTACTGCGCAGGGATACTGGTTAAGTCACAGAATATATACGAGGTGTAAGAAGTAGAAAAGTCATCAGGAGAGCTGAAGAAATAATACTCAGTACTGCAAGACACTTAAGATATGATCCAGAAAACAACACAGCCCAACAGTGCCTGGATACATTAAAACAAAAACTCTCCGTTTATTCAGGACGACAAAGAAGGTACAAAGTGAGTAACAACCGAAAATCCGACAATGCCCTTTTTGAGACTGCTGAGAAAGCCTTCTATCGAAAACTCAATTCCACCGTAGAAAATCTTGATAAGTCTTACCCAATCCAAGAAGAAATTCATGAGTTTTGGGGAAATCAACTTTCCACGCCAGCTGCTCTTAACAACAATGCTGGATGGATAGAAGATACGAACAGAACTGCCAACACTACACTACTACTCTCTACGAACCCTTCACCACTGAAGAAGTCTCAAATATCATCAAAAAGCTTCATAACTGGAAATCCCCTGGACCAGATGGAGTTCAAAACTTCTGGTTTAAGAAGTTTTGGAGTGTTCATGATTGCTTATCAACACTAATTAATAATGTTATTTCTAATCCGCAGGAAACACCATTCGCTATGGGAACGCGTTCATGGAAAAGAACAGCGGTAAATCGAAATGATTGGAGAAGCTTATTGAAGGAGGCCAAGGCTCGATTTGGGCTGTAGTGCCATTGGATGGATGGATGGAGGAAACACCATTATTTCTAACTCAGGGAACCACTTATTTAATACCAAAGGATCAAAATAACACCCAAGATCCAGCCAAATACCGTCCAATTACTTGTCTTCCAACTTTGTATAAATTGGTCACATCCTGTGTAGCCCGGCGTATCTACCAACACTGTGGACTGAACAATATCACAGAGCCTCAACAGAAAGGATGCGCTAAGGGTTCGATGGGTTGCAAAGAACAACTTATCATCGACTCAGTCATTTCTAATCAGGCATATTCCAAAAAGAGGAACCTATTTACTGCCTTCATTGATTACAAGAAGGCCTTTGATTCAGTGCCGCATGAATGGCTTATAGATATATTGAGAATATATAAAGTCGATGAAAATATAGTGACCTTTTTACAGCATATAATGACAGAGTGGAAGACTAGAATTCACCTTCAAATACCTGGTGAAAATAACATCGAAACTGAAAATATCGCAATCATCCGGGGCCTTTTCCAAGGAGATTCGTTAAGTCCACTGTGGTTCTGTCTAGCTATGAACCCACTATGTCAGCTATTGAACTCCACTGACGCAGGTTTTAGCATCAAAAATAACAACAATGTGGTGGCGAAGCTTAATCATCTGTTGTATATGGATGATTTGAAATTAATGGCTTCCACTCGAAACCAACTAGATGAGGTGCTAAGAACTGCAGAATCCTTTTCAAATGACATTAGTATGCACTTCGGACTAAACAATTGCCGTGTTTTAAATATAGTCAGAGAAAAAGTACAGCCCGGTGGATTCGATATGCAAAATGGCTAGAACATCGAGGCCATGGGTGAAAACGATATGTATAAATATCTTGGAGTAAAGCAAGGGCGGAAAATTGACCATAAGCAAATGAAAACTGGGTAAAACAGCTGCTTCGTTCACACCTTAACAGTAGAAATTTGTTTAAGGCACTAAACACCTACGCATGTTCCGCGCTTAGCTATTCGTTTGGCATTGTTGTTGCAAGTGGACAAAAACGGACATAGAGAATCTTCAGCGAAAAATAAGAACACACCTCACAAAGGCACAAAAACACCATCCTAAAAGTACAGTAGAAAGAACAACATTACCACAGAATCTAGGAGGAAGAGGACTTATGGATATAGGTGAGCAATTAGATAAACAAATTGCTAATTTAAGAAATTATTTTCAGTTGCAAGCTGAGACATCTACTCTACATCGCGCTATTTGCGCAGTAGATAACACAACACCGATCAAATTGAGGGAACCAGATATGCGCATAAACCACCTCACTAAAGACGAAAAAATGCGCACCTGGATGGGTAAACCTCTGCACGGGCGACATCCCAATGAGGTCAGCCAAGACTATGTCGACAATACAGCGTCGAACTATTGGTTGACATCAGGAAAGATGTTCCCTGAAACGGAGGGTTCATTACTGGCCATTCAGGATCAGGTTATACCAACCAGAAATTACCTGAAATATATCATCAAAGACCCTCAGGTTCAAAACGACAGATGCCGATATGGATGTCAAGCCCAAGAAACCATCCAACATTTTACAGGGGGCTGCCAGGCATTTGCTGCAACTGAATACAAGGAACGGCATGACGCAGTGGGAAAAATCCTTCATCAAAAGAGAGCTATCAATCTGGGACTTCTCCAAAAGGACCATCTCCCGTATTATCAATACGTCCCCGAGAGTATGCTTGAGGATGGCAACTACAAGCTATACTGGGACCATAATGTGCTCACAGACCAAACAGTGGCACATAATAGACCAGATCTCGTACTAGTTAATAAATTAACAACACAAACAACACTAATTGATGTGGCGATACCTAACAACAATAATCTATGTAGTAAATTTACTGAAAAGATCGTTAAGTACAGAGATCTGGAAATTCAAATACGAAGGCAATGGAGAATGCAAAGTACCCAGACGATACCGATTATTATGTCTACTACTGGAGTCATTCCGAAGACCCTCCTCGAAAGCATCAAAAAGCTGGGTCTGAATGAACATCTTTATAAGACCATGCAGAAAGCTGTACTACTCGCGACGGCCAGAAGTGTACGAACATTTTTGGGAGATACATCTGCATTCCAAGTCACCTAGGGCTCGATAACACGGAAAGAGTCCCACCAGAGCTCAATCCTTTTGATACCGTAGGTATCTGGGATGAGTAAATTTTCCCTTAGAGGGAGTATGAGCCGTATGGCTAAATCTGGAATAATAATAGATAATAAATTATAATATTAATAAATAATTATACTTATATACATACTTATATTAATAAACAATACATTGCCACTCCCTGCGCGACCCCTGCGAATGGGGGATGCTTTCTGGGTATCCAATACCCAGAGAGTAGCAGGGATACTTGCAGTGGAACAAAAACTGACACCTGGAAGTAGGTATAAAATGCACACCCATTAATATGGAGAATACTGAATTATGTTTAGGATCACTGTTAGGCTAGGGGATCGCCAGGGCACGTCTGGAGCCGGCACTGGACGTGACAGCATGCGGGACGTCGGTGGCAGGATGTTGAGGAGGCGGGCCCCTGTCATACAATCAGCTACAGCCCAACCACAACAACCACAAACGATCCAAACAACAACAAGAGCTCCACCCGCTGAAGGTGCTGCGCTGGAATATCAGCCGGCGCTCACTCAAGCGGGACGACCGAGGCAGCGCATGAAATGGACTGTGTCCATTAACGAAAATATTTTGTGCATCTACAAGGTGACAAACCTCTGTCAGAAAACAATCGGCTACCGACAACAGCTGTATGCCGAATTTTGCAGGACGTACCCAGATACTCAAGTATCGGAGCAACGAGTATCAGACCAATACCGGGTAATTCTAAGAAACAACCTTATCCCAGAGACCAGCTGGTCTCGGACCAACTCAAATAAGTTGGTCCGGATTTTTTTTATTACAGATACCGAGAAATCGAGAAAGGCAGACTGTAAAGGGTTCATGGAGTTTAGAAGATTTACAAAGATATTCTTAACAAATCTTCACCGTTACCAGAAACACATGTGCCTGCAAAGAAAAGGGCGAGAGCGAAACAACATTCTGAAATTTTTACAGTAACACCAATGAAAAGAGTATTGGAAGAAAAAGAACAAAAGAAGCAGGATAAAAAAGAAAAACAAGAAAAGACTGAAAAAAAACAAAAGTAAAAACATAAACGAAAAAAACAAAAGTAAAAACACAAACGAAAAAAACAAAAGTAAAAACACAAATAAGAAAGCAAAAAAACCCACAAATAAAACCGATAAACGATCAAGGGTAAAACGTCAAGTTTTTGAAGACTCATCGGATAAAGAAAATGTCGTGATAAAGACCTTTGTGATGATGATGATAACCCCGGATAATGAAGATGAAACAGATTTATGTTTTATCTGCTATGATTCTGGGAAAGTGGCAGAAAGTGGAAGTAAATGCAGATTGTTCGGGGTTGACACAGCTAGAGATTATCTCTGTGACTTTTGTTTAAACAAAATGAGTTGAAAACAATTTATTACTATTTTTGTTATGAAAATTAAAAATTTAATACAGATAAACCTTAAAATAAATTGTGGTTCCTATTACCCGACCTATTGGGGCAATTGTAGCCATTCACTATTTTTAGTAATTTCATAATAACTTTAACATAACTAAATAAATTGACGCAATAATAATAGCGAAGGATAATTAACATTTTAAACTAGCTCTTAACCTGGACCGATTTTTTATATAACTTAAAATTTGTTTTTTATTAAAGAATATAGTTAACTGGTTCCCATTCCCCCATTCTCCCCTATCTACCAACACTGTGCTCTCAACAATATCATAGAGCCTCAACAGAAAGGATGCGCTATGGGTTCCATGGGTTGCAAAGAACAACTTATCATCGACTCAGTCATTTCTAACCGGGCATATTCCAAAAAGAGGAGCCTTTCTACTGCCTTCCAAGCTTCTGTTGCTTCCAAGCTCACTCATTCTATTCGTTCTAACAGCCCCGTCAAAATTATTTAAAATTAAAAAAATGTTAATGTCACGTTAACGTATACATATGACTAAAGTCAACTAGCTAACGTCTAAAGGTGGGAAACTATCGTAAATGGTAATGTTTTATAGGTTAATACCGATAATTTCCCACCTCTACAATTTCCATCTCTTTTTATTACACAACGCTTTATGTTCTTCATCTTTTGCGTTATTTTGCCGGTTATTACCACGCTTATCACTGTATACATTATAAAGCATTGCCTCCCTTTTCTGGCACAGTTTGTTCATTTTCAAGACTTGAAAATGTGTTTGCTGGGGACAACGCGTAAAAATTCATAATTCACGTAAATATCAAAAATTTAATTCAGTCCTGTGGCCTTTTTTAAAACAAGCAGTTAACATTAGCGACGTTAATAAAATTCATTACTTCCTGTTTTACTCTCGTAAAGTAAAAAGCATTCCACTCGTTGATGACTTAAACATAAATACTGTATTGTACAAAAGAATCATTAACTCAGAACAAAATATAAAACATTATTACTGTTAACTTGTGTGTAAGGAGTCCATTCAGTGATCGCAATGAAAATAAAAAAAATTAAAGTAGTGTCAATCCTGTAACCTAGAAAATGTAGGCAAAATAATATTACGAAAGGTAAAAAGAGAAATTGAACTTAAAAAGAAGTCGCTAAGAAGAAACTCTCAGGTATTCCCCACTACAAAATATTAAGAAATAATCAGTTATCTTAAACCAATCTTAGACTAATAACACTGGTTTGCAATCAAATCCTCCTTCCACAAATTCTATCCTAAATATGAAGATATCAATGCTCTAAATCTATCTCCGTTGACCAATTCTTGCTATCACGTCTAGATTTTGGTTATTATTTTTTTTTTCAAAATACATACAGTGGAACCCCGATAAGTCGGCCTCCGATAAAGGTCACAGCATATTATCATGCAGGTAGCGAATCCAGCACGTAGCGTTTAATTTCCGAAAAATATTGATTTTAATGAACAATTCACACTGTCTGGAACGTATCGTATCAGACACCTCTTAGAAAAATCAGGTTTTTCGGAGACTACGCCACGTGCTAGAAACGATACGTGCATGATAATATGCCGCGACCTTTAACCCGGAACTCCGACTAACCCGGACCGATTTTCATTAGACAAAACTATAGTGTAGGAAACAGAGGTTGAACCTCGCAAAATGGACACAAGTCCGGTTTTATTTTTTTTTTCTGGTATATCAAGGGGTGCTTATTATGAGACTAACTTTTTCTTAAAAAAATTTGTCCCGGAACCCCCCTTTTCATCCCTTTAAAGGGGGAAATTTGTGGAACGTAGCCCTTCCTGTACGTTTTGCAAAAAATTTCATAGAAATATGAAGAGGACTATATTTCCTACTATTTATTTCGCAACAGCATATGTCTATCACGCACCGTTTAGCGGGGGTGGCGCTCCAAAGTTTTTAAAAAAGATGTTTAAAAATAGCTATTTGTATAACAAGGGAGGAAAGTGCTACTTTTCCTCCCGAGAATGAAGTTTGGGAGGAAAAGGCACTTTACTCCCATGTTATACATATGGTTTTTCCACCTCCTCAAATAACAAGTCATTTTTTCATTTTTACTTAATTTATTTTATGCAACTAACCAACAAAATTTATTAGAACTAAAACTAACAAGTAGGTACAATATAACTGTCAACTGTCAAATATAAGTCAAATTATTAATGTAAACATTGTTAAATCAAAATAAAAATTTACTGTTTTTTACCATTCTGCAAAATACAGTGTGTTTTATAAATAAACGTTAAAATGTATAGATACTTACGTAATAGAAAATAGATATTATTAGGGCGTCAATAAGTTATATTTCATGAATGAAATACCATGACGTCACTTTTAATTTACCTCCCTAGGGAGGAAAAGTACAACTTTGCTCCCTACAACCAGGTCCGGAAAAGTATATTTTCGGTAGAGGTAGGTGGAAAAATATTTTTCCCTAACAGTAACAGGAATCAAGAAGAAGCCCTGCGGTAATTAATCAGAAATAAGTGGCTGATTTTTTGGTATAGGTTTCGTTTAAGAGCAATTGCCCCTTTTTTTAATTACAGGGTGTTACATTTTAAAAAACTGCTTTTTTGAACAGTCATTTAACCGCCCATACTAGATTAAAAAAACTTTCAGCGATTACCCATGTACTGGTGTTATTTACAAATTTGTATAATACATCCCCATTTTTCCCCGGAACCACCCAAAAAAAAAGGAAAATAATAAAGTGATTTTCTTGGAATCCTTCACACACCATGCCCTTTATTAAAATGCTTCATATATCATTTTGTGCACGTTCTTATTACCCATGCATGGACACCAAAAGCGATTTCATAGTGCAACCCCTGTAGCCAAAATAAAATGGGGGGTTGAAAAAATTTTTTTTTGCTTTTTGACCCATATGGGCATATGCTCCATCAATAGGGTTTTTCATAAATATATATGTTTTTACGATTTTCTCATTACCTATGCATTTTTTTTAAACAAAACTTATAAAGAATTAAAGACCACTACTTTCTCTACAAATAAGGTCCGATGCATTTTTTTCGTATAAGCAACCGTTACGGCAGAGTTACGTAATAACAAACACCCTTTTCAAATTACCTCCTAGGCGATTATATACAAGGACATCTCCACAACATACCAAAGAAAAAATAGTGAGAAATCAAATAGACTACATTCTGATAGCAAGGAGGTATCGTAATGCTGTTAAATGTACTAAGACGTACCCAGGAGCTGATATAGGCTCAGATCATAACCCGGTAGTTACTGTGATAGAGGCGAGACCAAAAAAGATTAGGAGACCACACAGAAAGACACTAGATTTAGATAAACTTAGAAATAAAAATATACGACAAGAAACAGGAGAAGAAATAAATGAAAAGCTCAGTTCAGTGCAACAACAAATTAATGATACGGATAACGTTAACCAAAAATTAAAGTACATAAATACAGCTATACAAACAGCAGGAAAGAAACATCTGACAAAAACAACAACAAAGAACAAGGGGTGGATGACACAGGACATACTATACTAGACTTGATGGAACAAAGAAGAAAGATGAAGAATTACCTAGACAAATACAAAGAAATAAACAAACACATAAAAAAGAGAATAAAAGAAGCCAAAGAGGCGTGGATTAAAGAACAGTGTGAAGAAATGGAAACCTATGAGAAAAAGTACGATGCGTTCAATATGCACAAAAAAGTAAAAGAGATAACAGGAAGCATAAAGAAATGCGAAATAGGTAAACTTAAAGACAAAGATGGAAATCTTATTGTAGATCTAGAGAATAAAATAAAAAGATGGACAGAATACCTGAATGAATTATTTGAAGACGATAGAAACAACTTAACTCAGATAATCAATGCAACTGGGCCAGACATATTGAAAGAAGAAGTAGAATACGCAATAAGAAACGCTAAAAATGGAAAAGCAAACGGACCTGATGAAATCCCTACAGAACTGCTAAAGCTTTTGAATGATAAATCCGTAACCATAATATTGCATATATTCAATACAATATACAGTACTGGTATAATACTGCACGAATGGTTGCTGTCTACGTTTGTCACCATACCGAAGAAAACTAAGGCAATGCAATGTTCAGATCATCGAACAATCTCCTTGATGAGTCACCTGCTTAAAATATTTCTTAGAGTCATTCACAACCGAATCTATCAAAAACTAGACATCGATATTAACGATACACAGATGGGATTCAGAAAAGGATTAGGTACAAGGGATGCTCTCTTTGCCTTGAACGTTCTAACACAGAGATGCCTAGATGTTAACCAAGAGGTACACGCCTGCTTTATAGACTTTGAAAAGGCCTTTGACAAAGTACGCCACAGTAAACTCAAAGAAATCCTGGAGAGTAAGAACATTGACACCAGAGACATACAAATAATATTAAATCTGTACTGGAATCAGCGAGCTAATATAAAAATAGAAGAACAAACATCGGACGAAATAGAAATACGTAGAGGAGTACGACAGGGTTGTATATTGTCACCGCTCTTATTTAATATCTACAGCGAACAAATATGCCAAGAAGCTCTCTCATATGCAAACGAAGGGATAATAGTCAATGGAGAAGTTATCAATAACATTCGATATGCTGACGATACTGTGATAATGGCAAGAACAGCGGAAGATCTACAACATTTAGTTGAAACTATGAATGAGATATGTAATAACTACGGCATAAGGATGAACGTCAAAAAAACCAAATATATGACCTTCAGTAAGAATCCAATAAATGACACTAGTATCACAATAAACGGTACCCAACTTGAAAAAGTAAACGAATACAAATACTTGGGAACCCTTATCAATGAAACAGGTGACGAAAATCACGAGATAAAAAGACGTATTGAAATTGCCAGGTCTACTTTTATAAAAATGAAAAAATTATTTTGTAATCGTGATATTAGTATTCATCTACGAACTAGAATGTTAAAATGCTATGTATTCAGTACTTTGCTCTACGGTGTTGAGTCATGGACTCTTAAACAGAGGAATATTAAAAATCTTGAAAGCTTTGAGATGTGGTGCTACCGCCGTATACTACGAATAAGTTGGGTGGATAAAATTACAAATGAAGCAGTAATACGCAAAATAAATAACGAGCCAGAAGTTCTACGGAGTATAAAAAAGAGAAAACTTGAATACTTAGGCCACCTGATGAGAGGACAAAAGTACACATTCCTACAAAATATAATGCAAGGAAAAATCCAAGGACGAAGAAATCCAGGCCGTAGAAGAATGTCCTGGATGAGAAATTTGAGAGAGTGGTTTGGCTGTACCACTAACGAATTGTTCAAAACAGCAGTAAATAAAATTAGAATCGCCCTAATGATATCCAATCTCCGATAGGAGAGGCGCTCAAAGAAGAAGAAGACGGCAGAGTGGCGCCGTAAACCTTAGAAATGCTTTGGCGGGCTCCAGTTTTTGTTTGTTTTTTCGTCACCTATTCATTTTATTGATAAGGTACTTATGGAAAATAAAAGAACACACTGTCTGCTACACATTATGACCTAAGCATATTTTACTTTCTTTGCACCCAAAGCCACAATGGTGGCCCAAAATCAATTTTTGATTATTTTCTTTATTAATTCTCCTTTTTTGGGGTAGTTCTGGGGAAAATATGGGGTGTATTATACAAATTTGTAAATAATACTTGTATATGGGTAATCGCTGAAAGTTTTTTTACTCTAACATAAGCGGTTCAGATGGTATAAAAAGGGGTTTTTTAAAATGTAACACCCTATAATTAAAAAATGGGCAATTGCCCTTAAATGAAACCTATACCAAAAAATCATCCACATATTTGTGATAAATTTCCGTAGGGTTTCTTCTTAATTCCCATTACAGTTAGGGAAAAATAATTTTTTTTAAACATCTTTTTTTAAAACTTATCAACTTTTGGACGCCACCCCGCTAAACGGTGGGTGATAGACATTATGCTGTCGGGAAATAAATACATAGTAGGAAATATAATAGTCCTCTTCATATTTCTGTTAAGGAAATTTTTTGCAAAACGTACAAGAATGGCTACGTTTCGCAAAAACCACAAATTACCCCCTTTACAGTGATGAAAAGGGGGTTCCGGGGCGAATTTTTTTAAGAAAAAGTTAGTCTTATAATAAGCACCCCTTGATATACCAGAAAAAAAACCGGACTTGTGTCCATTTTGCGAGGTTCAACCTCTGTTTCCTACACTAACTAACATGTTTTCACTTTTACTAAGTGTTTTACCAAGAAATAAACAATACTGTATACAACTGTACGTAATTTAGATGTACTGTGCATATGTATTTCATGTTTTTGCAATTATAACGGAGTTTATCTGTAAGTATACCGTATTTTATTAATTTTTACCATATTCTCCGGCTAACCTGGATTTTCGATAACCAGGATCAGCCGCGGTTTCGATTATTCCGACTTATCGAGGTTCCACTGTATTAAAAAATTGTGATTTTTTTAACTATTTTTTTGCGTCAATAAATACTATAATAATTGGTGGGTATACATACAAAATGGGTTTTAGCGAGTAGTAGAATAAAGACAGATACTGACAGTAAGAAATTTTTATCGTAATACCTACATAATATTATGCACATTCGCAGTTTTGCACATTTTGGTAAGTTTTGCACAAAGTCCATATGCTTTGTATTTAAATAAGGTATCTTATGTGTATTTAAGAGCCTGATTAGTCAGTGTCAGTTTGCGAACGTTTGGTGTGAACACAAGTTAGACAAGGCGAAAACGGCGGGTTCGAAGGGAAAAATATTCCCATGAAATTTTTTTGCATAATCACATTCGTGAGACATCCCAGAATAAGGTTCAAGAAGTCGCCCACGTGAAAAGTGGGCCAATTTTTTTTCAACAACTTTTTTTTTAATCAAATTGCAAGAATCAATATTTTTGGCCTGAACAATTTTTTTTTGATTTTTTTGGACCATTCTGGACAAAAAAAGTCTTTTTAATTTTTCTCTAAAGTGGATCGTTTTCGACTTATAAGCAATTTAAAATTGAAAAAAACGAAAAATGGCGATTTTCAAGGCTTAATAACTCGGTTAAAAGCTATTATTATGAAAGTCAGTATATGACTAAATTAAAGTTTAAAGCCCCCCTACAAGATCCTGAAGAAATTTTTGTCATTATTTTATTACTAAGCTGTTATTTTTAAGTAATAATAATACGCGCCATGCACGTGTGCGGGGCTGTAAATGCTGAGTGCGAGAGAGAAGCCATTCCAGCAGTTCAATTGTGCATCTTACTCGCACTCACATTTACAGCGGCGTCAATACGATGTAACCACTCATTGTTATTAATTAAAAATAACAGCTTAGTAGTAAATTAATGACACAGATTTCTTCAGAACCATGTAACGGCGACTTTAAACTTTGATTTAGTCACTTTCTGACTTTCAAAATAATAATTTTTGACCGAGTTATTAATTCTAAAAATGGCCATTTTCGCGTTTTTCAAATTTTAACTTGCTTATAACTCGAAAAAGATCAACTTTAGGGAAAAATTATAAGAGACCTTTTTTGTCCAGAATGGTCCAAAAAACCTTAAACAAATTAGTACGGGCCAAAAAAAATGATTTTTGCAATTTGATTAAAAAAAATTGTTAAAAAAAAATTGGCCCACTTTTCTCGTGGGCGACTTCTTGAACCTTATTCTGGGATGTCTCACGAATGTGATTATGCAAAAATATTTCATGGGAATATTTTTCCTAACGAACCCGCCGTTTCCGCCTTGTCTAAGTTACCTATTTTGTTCTCTGGTGCAAAAAAGTTGTTTTCGTGCGGAAATAACATCGTTTTTTGGTGAAACTTTCACAAAGTGTGTATTAAGCTCGACATTTCAATTGTAAGTTATCTCTTTATTAATTTAATGCACGCAAAAAAGGAGATTTGTAATAGAATTATATAGAAATATATTGTCAGGATACAAATACAGCAAACATATTAGATATAACAAAAACTGGTATAATTAAGCTATAATGATTGTTTGATTACTATAAGCGATAGACAAATTAGCAGACAGGAGTACGGCCAAATATTCTGCGACGTTGCCGGCGTGTGCAAAATATCTGGGAACTTACCAAAAAGTAACTAAAAATTAAAAATAAGAAGAAAACTGTGCATTGATAGGTATCAACCCTCCGGCCAGTTGATTGGGGGTGGGTACCTTCCGCATTGCAACAGTACTTCTTATTATAAGTCCAGCAACGCTGTCAGATGTCAAGAGCTAAATTATTTAGGCAAAAAGTATAGTTATTATTGAAAACAGGTTATATTTTTCTATTTTTGGGTACATTTTAAGTTTTAAGTGAAATAAAAATATATTTTTCTCGCTTTAGGTTGATAAATAAGATTACGCGGTTAGAAAAAGGGACGAGGTTAAGGAAATGTGCGCAGATATAATGAAAATGGTTAAAGAGTTGCTACAAGAAAACAAAGAAAATCATGAAATAATTAAGAATATAAAGGAAGAAAACCAACAACTACGCAAAGACCTCGAAAATTTGAAAGGTAGACTGGAAGTAATGGAAAATAAACTCGAAAGCAAGGAAAACGAAACAACCAAAAATAATATTGTCATAAGGGGAATAAAAATAGAGCAGCCTGATGCGGATAAACAAATAGAACAGCTAATTAAAGAAAAACTCAAGCTAGATATTAAAATAACAAACGTTCAAAATATTCCACTAAGGGAGAACAAACAACTGACAATTGCTACAGTTGCCAACCTAACGGACAAAAAAGCAATATTGCGAGAAAAAAGGCAATTGAAAGGAACACATATCTTTATAGACGAAGACCTAAGTAAGAATGAACGGAAAATACGGAAAATTATACGTGACAGGGCTAACATGGAAAGGAAACAAGGAAACAGAATAAAGATGGGGTACAAAAAGTTGTGGATAAATGGAGCACTGTGGAGATGGAGCAATGGGGGAGAGAAATTGGAACCAAACGAGCATACAAGCGCAAGTCCAAATCCAAAAAACTGATAACTGAAATAACTGCATTGGAAAATACGGAAACAACCGCAAGAAAAAGGAAAACGAGCACACAAGAAGATAAGATAAAGTTAGACAATAAGAAACGGAAGAGAATAAATAAAAGAAAAATAAAAATTGGATCTTGGAACGTGAGGACACTACAAGATTCAGGAAAAATGCAGGACATGGCAAATGAGCTACAAAGATACAAAGTAGATATTGCTGGATTACAGGAAGTCAGATGGGGAGGACAAGGCAAAATAGAAAAAAGTGATTATACAATATGGTATGCAGGAAAGGATAAACAAGGGCAAGGAGGGACAGCATTTTACATCAGAGGAAAATTAAGAAAGGAAGTCTTAGAATTTAAAGCAGTCGATGACAGAATATCATATATAAGAATAGATTATAAGCCGCAAAAACTATCTATAATTAACGTTTATGCACCCACCGAAAATAGTGATGAAATAACCAAACAAGACTTTTACGAGAAATTGGAAGAGACAGGTGATCAAGTGCCAAAACAGGATATACGGGATATACTAATTATCCTAGGGGATTTTAATGCACAGGTTGGAAGAGAAAGTTATAATCAAGAAGTGGCAGGCACACATACATTACATGACAAAACCAATGACAACGGGGATAGATTATGTGGCATAGCAGCAGCACTAGAAATGGAAATAAGTAGCACCAAATATCAGCATAAAGATGTACACAAAATAACATGGTTAAGACCTGGAACTAATATCGGAAACCAAATCGATCACATTCTGATCAAGAAAAAACAAGCGAAGTCAATAAATGATGTACGATCATATAGAGGAGCGAACATAGACTCCGACTCCTTCCTGGTGATTGCAAAATGCAAAATTAAGGCAAAACCAAAAGAAACAAGAGTAGCGAAAAAGAAATGGAACATACAAAACCTGGAGGAAAATGAAATAAAAGATAGATACAAAGAAGAACTTAAAAGAGGAATACAACACGAAGAACAAGAAATAGAAGAACAATGGAAACGAATTAAACAAGCCATAGAAAAGGCAGCGGATACAGAAATTGGCACAATAAGAAACATCAGAAGAAATGAATGGTTTGACCAGGAATCTAGAGAACAAATAGAAAGAAAGAATAAAGCCAGATTGAAATGGATAAACTCATGAACAGCAAAAGATATGGAAACATATAGGAGAGCAAGGACAATAACAAAGCAAACATGTAAAATGAAAAAGAAAAGAAAATTAGAAGAAATAATGATGGACATCGAAAGAGAAAACATGAGAAATAATTCTAAACCACTACATAATTACTTAAAATTAGGAAAAAAAACCAAAACCGATGGTAGCCATAGAAGAAGACAATTGGATAAGACATTTCGAGGAATTATATAAAGCAACAGGTGAGATGACACAGGAAGGGGACATAATAAGGATAAGACAGGATGCGGAGGAATACAAGGAGTATCATAATACATACGAAGAAGTAGCAAAAAGTATCAAGAAGATCAAGAACAGAAAAGCAGCGGGTTATGACAACATAAACGGAGAACTCATCAAATATGGTGGAGAAGCTCTAACTAGAAAAACACATGAATTAATTGTAACGATTTGGAAAGAGGAAAGAATGCCAGAAGACTAGAAAACGGGAATAATTATAACGATACCCAAAAATGGAGACCAAAAAATATGCAAAAACTATAGAGGCACCTTGCTAAATGTGACATATAAGGTCATGACGGGAATAATAAAGAACAGACTAGCAGAGCATACCGAAAAAATCATAGGAAATTACCAATATGGATTCAGAAAAGAAAAATCGACGATAGACGCTATTCACATAAGACAAATCACGGAAAAAGCATATGAACACAACATGGAACTGCATATACTTTTTGTGGATTTTAAACAGGCCTTCGATAAACTAAAAAGAGGAGAACTAATAGAAGATCTAACACGCATAAAAATACCAGGTAAATTAATACAGTTAATAAAAATGACAATGAAAGAGGCACAAGCAGTAATAGATTTAGGTCAAAAGACAACAGAGAAGATTAGGGTCCAAAACGGAGTCAGACAAGGGGATGCCCTGTCAACTGAGTTATTCATTACAGCTCTAGATTGTGCAATAAAAGAAGCAACAAATAACGAAATAATTAATAAAAATGCAGTACAAATAGTAGTTTATGCAGATGATATCGTTATAATAGCCCGGGACAAAAGATCATTAATTAAGCCATTCTCTGAGATAGAAAAAGGGGCAAAAAGAAGAGGACTAGACATAAATATGGAAAAAACAAAGTACATGAACACAAGCAGATTCAAGAAAACAAGACTAACACAAATGATAATAGATAATTACAGATTTGAAGAAGTAGATACATTAAAATACTTGGGAACGATGATTAGTAGAGATAATGAAAGAATAGACCTGAAACAGAAACTACAAGCAGGAAATAGAGCTTACCACAAAAATAAAAAAATAATAAAAGATAAAAAATTAAGCAGAAATACAAAGATGCAAATATATAAGACTACCATAAGGCCAGTGGTAATGTATGCCATAGAAACCAACACCCTAACGTTAAAGAAAAACAGCTGAAAGTATTTGAAAGAAAAATAATGCGCAACATTCTGGGACCAAAAGTAATAAATGAAAACGAAAGAAGACCCTGGATGAACCACGAAACAGAACAATGGATGGAAGGAGAAAACATACTGAAAGAAGCAAAAGCACGAAGAATAAGCTGGTATGGTCATATAAGTAGAAAAATTGAAGATGATCCCATTAAAGTTATTACCAACTGGATACCCCCTGAGACAAGAGCACGAGGCAGACCAAAAGCAAGATGGAAACAGCAAGTTGAAAACGACTTAAGAGTTATGGGAATTCGAAACTGAAAAAAAAAAGACTGAGAACCGAAATGAGTGGAGAAAAGTACTGACGGAAACGAAGACACACCAGAAGCTTTGAGGAGACAGATTAGAAGAAAAGTGGACTGATCCCCCATGTTTCAACGGATCATTAAAGTGAAAAACAGCTATAACTTCCACGGGAGTGTACAACTTATATACATACATTTTATGTGTATTTAAGAGCCTGATTATGATACTATTGTATTTAGCGAAGAGCTGAGCTAATAAATGTACATATAATACAGTACGGTGCAAATGAAAGGAATAAATTCGTTATTTCGTAAACCAGCGACATACGAAAAAATCCCGAAACAGGTCGATTTTTATTTTTAAATTATGATATTTTGGCATATATATATATATATATATATATATATATATATATATATATATATATATATATATATATATATATATATATATCACACTAGTGACGCCATCCATCTGACGCCATCCATCTGGCCGTGATGATGTAATCGACGAATTTTTTAAATGAGAATTAGGGGTCGTGTGCTAACTCATTTGAAAGGTTATTCAATTCTCTATTCTCTAGGCATTAATATAATTATTTATAAAGTATGGCCAAAAAGAGTTTTTTAAATTGACAAAAAAAAAAGAAGAATGTAATTTATTTAATTCATAATATATTTTACTGCTGTCAGAAATAAAAAAAAATGTTTATTTCACAAAAATAAACATTGCTTTTCGCAAATTACTTACTTAGTCCTAAGCCTTTCTACCTTTAGGTGTAAGGCTGTTTATTAGTAATAAATAATTATGCAAAAGTATCGTAAATCTTTCCTTATAAACTTATGCATTTTTTATTCACTTTTTTAAACCACGTTGAAAATGTAGCTCATGCTCTTTCATTTGACACCTGTGGAATGGTTCTAAGGTCATTTTTTTCTGACTTATGTTATTGCAAAAAAATGCTCTCTGGGATAAACAATTTGAATAAAATTTAAACAACTGAATGAATCGTTTTGAAATTTTTATCACATATTAAGCACAAAGAACCCTCATTTGACAAAAATTTCAAAGCCGTACACTAATTTTTACAACAGTTATTAAGAAAAATTTTTTTTGCAATTCCGACCTTTTTTCGCAATTACATTAACAATAAATGAGTATATCAAACTTTGTAATACGTCATTTTAAAGCTTTTTCCATAATCTCGAAGATATTTGTACTAAAAAAATCATAAGTTTCACTGTTTTCCGTTGATTTGAAAAAAAGGGGAAAATGCCATTTTTTGACAGTTAATTGTTTATAAATAAAAATGGCCGCCAGATCCTACGCAGGAAATAGTTATAATTTGTTCCTATAGGTATTACCTGTCGAAAAACGCTTCAGTACCCTGGCTGCTGAAGTGTCACGAACAGGGTATATTTTTGTCTTATTACCCTGGCCTATAAATAACAATTGCTAATCTAGTTGAGATTGGTATTGCGTTTCTCATGTTTGATCTTTCTTCTCTATTCTTAATAGTTCGAAATCACTTTTTGACATTCTTGTAAATTTTTTAAACAAATAATTGTCTATTAGCATTATTTCCATAGTTAAATTACTCATTGTTTTGCGTTTACTTAGAAAAGCCATATCCACATTTTCCGTTTTTCATTTATCTTTTTTATGCATCGTCTTAGCACGATTAAGGACGCAGCAACTCTCAAGAGAATATTCTCGAGAACGAGAATATTCTGGCTGAGAATATTTTCTTGAGAATATTCTCTTCTTACATCACTATGTCTGGTAAAGAAATTAGTATAGATATGACCCAAGATAGAAATATATGAAGAAATGATAAGGGAAGCTCGCCTCACATACAGACCAGGGCGCATCTGTAAAAATATTAGTATATTTGGACGTTGAGAGGTGACTCAAATTTTTTTGCAGAAATTGCTTGAAAATAAATAAAATAATAATATTTGAGTTATCCTCCCTCTCAAAAAGGTCCGGAACATTGTTTAAATAATCAAAATGTCAAAAAATTAAGGAAGAAGTCGATTTTTTTCTTCGTTTTTTGATTATAACTTAAAAAGTATTCATTTCCGAGAAAAGTTGTACTGACATAAAGTTGCGCAATTAAATTTCCTACAATGTAGAATTGGTTAAAAATTTAAAAAATAGTCACCCTTGTTGCAAAATAGCAATAATTGTGAAAAAAACATACAAAAACAGGTATTCGCATTATACGTTTTTCAATTATTTATGCTCCACCTAGGACCTTCATATTTCACCCAAAAAAACTTTATGATACAGTAAAACAATACTGTAAATTTCATTAAGATCGGTTTAATAGCTTTTGCAAAATAAATTTTGCAATCCAGCTTTCGCAAAAAAAAATTCATTTTTTCAAAATGTTACAGGACTCAAAATAAAGCAGATAGCAAGTTGAATTTTTTTTTGCATATAGAAGTGTACAGTACCTTTCATTTGAAATTTGCAAAATTAATATCGAATAACTACCACGGCGTCAGGAATTTTTTTAAATAAACGTTAATTATTGGTGCTACGCGCAGGACAACGGATAGTTTGCTCTGATTTGGCATTCCAATGACCTTTGATAATGATTGATACATTTTAATTTTTATTACATTTCGATATAAATAAATAAATCTGTTTATTGCAAAATAAAAACACATACTCTATCCTTTGAAATAAACCTTTTTTTTAGCAAAAACTTTCTTTGTTCATATATTTTAACTTAGAGAATATAAGTTTATTATTTTTAAACATATGCAATTGTTGAAACAATATTTCACAAACAATAATAAAATTACTTTGATTTTTGTAGAATTAAAATATTAAAATACAACAAAATATAGAGTAAGAAAATAATATATTAGATAAAGATTGGAAGAAATTTTGGTGGAAATCAACTTGTGTGAATCGAACACCGCTGTCCTGCGCGTAGTACCAAAAATTAATGTTTATTTAAAAATTTCCTGACGCCGTGGTAATTAATCGATTTTAATTTTGCAAATTGCAAATGAAAGGTACAGTCCACTTCTATAAGCAAAAAAAAATTAACTTGCTATCTGCTTTATTTTCAGTCCTGCAACATTAAAAAAATGAATTTTTTTTTGCGAAAGCTGGATTGCAAAATTTATTTTGCAAAATCTATTAAACCGATTTTAATGAAATTCACAGTGTTGTTTTGCTATATCATAAAGTTTTTCTGGATAAAATATGAAGGTCCTAAGTGTAGCATAAATGGTTGAAAAACGTAAAATGCGAATACTTGTTTGTGTATGGTTTTTTTCGCAATTATTGCTATTTTGCAACAAGGGTGACTATTTTTTAAATCTTTAACCAATTCTATATTGTAGGAAATTTCATTACGCAATTTTTATGTCAGTACAACTTTTCTCAAAAATGAACAGTTTTAAAGTTATAATCAAAAAACCAATAAAAAAATCGAATTTTTCCTTCATATTTTGGCATTTTGATTATTTAAACAATGTTTCGGACCATTTTGAGTGGGAGGATAACTCAAGTATTATTATTTGAGCTATTTTCAAGCAATTTCTGCAAAAAAATTTGAGTCACCTCTCAACGTCCATCTCAAAACAGATGCGCCCTGGACTAATAGGAATAAAGGCAAAAATAGTGACTTATGACGTACTGTTTCATTTTATTATCACTTTTTCGGTATATTTTTTAATCGATAAGGGAAGGCGATAGTAACGTGGCATACGGTTGAAAACTGCAAAACAGAAATAGATGCTTCACGCTACACAAATGTCTATTCTAACACTGCATTTGTTTATTTTTTTTTGTTTTGTTTATTTTTATTTAAAGTTATTTAGTTTAAAAAGCGGAATAATAATTAGACTTACCTCAGGATCGGTATTATCCCTGAAACTCGCCAAAGCCTACAAAGAAATAGGATGTGCAAGTTAAAAAATAAAAAAAATAAATAAAATCTAATGAATTCGTTAAACTTTGAGATAGTTTATTGAAATGTTAAATTTTTTTATGTCCGTAGCGTGCATTTTTCAGAGGACGAAATTTTAGTTTTTTGACGTGTTAGGTAATCCAGAAAGCCACTGCGCATCCGCTAGGAAAAATATTCGAATTCGGATTTTTTGCACAATCTTACTCAAAAAGGACTCCTTTTAACAAATTTGCATATTGCCAGGACCAAAATGTGATCAAAAATTTTTTAAACGTTTTTTTTTTGTTTTTTTCCTAAAATTATTTTTTTTGCATGAAAAAAAGTTTTTTTTAGGTTTTTTGGATCATTCCAAACAGAAAATGTCTTTAGTGACTGCTCTAAAAATGATAGTTTTTGACATATAAGCGATTAAAAATTGAAAAATTACGAAATCGGCCATTTTTAACCCTCAAAAACTATGTGAAAAACTGAAAATTTTGAATGTTGCCAAGGTAAGTAGATATTCTTTAAACATCGATTGATGAAATCCCGAAGAGTTTTTTGCAATACAATTTTCAAAACTCCTTTGTTTTTTAATTGCTAATCAAGCGTGCGCGACACTATTTTCCACCGACAGTATGGTGCAAATGAAAGGAATAAATTCGTTATTTCGTAAACTGGCGGCTTTAAGGAAAAATCCCGAAACAGGTCGATTTTTATTTTTAAGTTATGATATTGTGGCATATATGGTATACTAGTTGTGGTATTATAATATCACCCTGTACAAAATATGTTTAAAACTCATTCAAAGTCATTAATCCATGTAGTATCTGTTCTTGTATCAATAACCGCAAGTAACATTGAATTGTCATGTTTTGTTATTATTTAAATGTGTATATAAACATTAACTCGGTGGAGAAAGATTATTGTACTCAGTATTTAATTATTGTACTAGGTCGTTACTGTTATATGTAAACACGTTGTTATAGTTAGTCATTGATGGAGTTGAGTGTAAATATAATGTATCTGAACCAAGAAAGAGAGTTTTAATTAGTTTGGACCTAAAAGGCATTATACATCACACTATTTAATACATGGCTGATCCTGCAGATTAGAGGAGAATCTTCTGTAAGGAACAAAGATGGCGGCACCAGATTGGAAACACCGACGGCGGAAAATGGACCAGACCAGGACAGGAAGAATGCAGAGAACCCAGTGAAAAAAGACACAAGTGATAAAATGTAAGTAAGAATGTCTATCTTTATTAAAAATGCTTCCCTCGTTTTTATATTATTATTGAACATTGAATATTTATCTTTGCTGATTTTTGAATAATTTATGAAGTATCGATTTTTTTTTAAGAATATCTATGAATTTTGAAACATGAAGTGATTTTTGAGAATATTTTTATCAAAGTTTATTATATATGTTATTATTGAATTTTTATTGAATTTTAAATCTCTATCGAATTTATTTGAAAAATCTCTATCCGATTTCTATTTTTAGTACGGTTATTTTTGAATATTTTATGGAATATCGAATTTTTTTTTTCAAAAATTTCTATCGAATTTTGAGATATAAACTTATTTTGAATATTTTTATCTAACTTTTGCATATGCTATTTTTGAATTTTTATCGAATTTTTGTCGAATATGTATACTATTCTTGAATTTTTATTAGCCAGTTATCTTATTACATATTGATATTTATCGAGTATATTTAGTACATTTTCATCGATTTTGTGTTAAATTTTGTATGATATGAACCTGAATTAATAATTTCTGTGTGATATATAAATGATTTTTTTTTTAATGAATAATGATTAGTGATGACATACGTTAATATAAGAGCTTAAGACAAACATTGCTATAAGCAAGAGATTTATTTTAAACGAACCGACCTGATGCGTCGAGATAAGGAATTTGGAGAAGAACTATATAGATAAGAAGAAGAACTAACAATAGTATTAGCTAAATATTATGAGACAACTTGAGACAATAAGAAACCCACTGCTCTTGTCAAATTGGGAAGGTACTAAGTGATTTATAGAAGCTTGAAAGCTTATTAGAGACCCACTCTGTGTTTTGAGAGTACCTATTTTATTCATGATTATTCGTGAATAAACAACGGCCTCAAAGCAAGGGATTGAGGTTGTGAAATTTGTAAAAGAATTTGATCTAGCCAACGATGTTATACCCGCTTCTGTTAAGGTAGATTGTAGAGGTTTCGTGGCTAGTATTGAGTATTATGATTGTTATATGGAATATGTAGAAGAATTGGAACTTTTCTCTCGAGTAAAGCCACTTTGATTAGTCGAACGTAGGCATTGAGGGATAAGTAAAGGAAGTGATTATTATGATGTTATATTATGAAATGATATATTGATGATTAAATGACAAATGATTGTTATATGAAGATGAATTATGTACACTGTAGAAGTGTTATTATGTGGAGAAAAATGAAGAAATATAGTTATAGTACCAGACAAGAAGAAGAGAGAGAGAGAAAAAAAATAATTTTATTAAAATATGTGGGAAAAATGGAACAAGGAAAATAAAATTTGTCAGAAATGTCAAAATAAAGCAGAATTAAGAATAATATCAAATAAGTAGCTAATCATTGAATTATGTCTAAGAATTAAAGTTGTAAATTTTTTTTCTCTAAAGTAATGTAAATTATAAATAACTTATTTTTAAATGTAGATAATGAATTCAGGTTAAATTTTCGTGGAAAATGGAAGTGTTTGAATTAAGGATAGACAATATCTTACAATAGTGTTAGTAGATAGTAAGCAAAGGGACACAAAAAGTGAAGTTCTTAGATAGATTAAATATTTATTATAGGTACAAGAGAGTTATTAGAAGTTTTTTAGAGACATATTAAAAGTTTTAGAGAGATTACATTTCTATTATAGGTACAATATTCTAAAGTTAGTAAGGTGTATATAAATAAATCAAAATAAGACTGAAATAATAAGATGAAATAGCAAAGTAGCGTTAAATTATTTTTTTATACCATAATATATACAGAGAGAGTCTGTAAAGTGGAATAAATTCAATATCTCAAATACTAATTGTTTTTTTGGAAAATGCTCAGACCCGTCGATTAGTATTTCAAATTGTCCTTTTTGACATTCAATAATAATGTATACAGGGTGTCCCAATTTAGAGATATGACGTCATCGTCGATTTTCTTAAATGGCAACACTGTCATTTTGATAGCTAATTTGATAGGTTTGTAAAGTTATACATAACTGCAAAATATCAAATTTTTATTCTCTACCATTTACAAGATAATAGAAAATAACAAAGTTATATCTGTAATTTGGAATATATTCAATAATTAAAATACTAACTGTTTTTTTGAAAAATTCTCAGACCCGTCGATTAGTATATCAAATTGTCCTTTCTGACATATAATAATAATGTATACAGGGTGTCCCAATTTAGAGATATGACGTCATCGTTGATTTTCTTAAATGGCAACACTGTCATTTTGATAGCTATTTTGATAGGGTGTGTAAAGTTATACACAACTGCAAAATTTCAAATTTGTATTCTCTACCATTTAGATGATAATACAAAATAACAAAGTTATGAAAAAGAAGTAATCAACTAATAATTGAATTTAATTATTTCAATAAATTAAGCAAAAACTCATAATGTTGCCCTCAATTATTGTCAAATTGTCAATGGGCAACGTTATGAGCATTTTCTTAATTGAAATAAATAAATTCAATTATTATTTGATTACTTTTTGTTCTTCATAACTTTGTTATTTTTTATTATCTTGTAAATGGTAGGGAATAAAAATTTGAAATTTTTCAGATGTGTATAACTTTACACACGCTATCAAAATAGCTATCAAAATGATAGTGTTGCCATTTAAGAAAATCAACGATGACGTCATATCTCTAAATTGGAACACCCTGTATACATTATTATTATATGTCAAAAATGACAATTTGATATACTAATCGACGGGTCTGAGCATTTTTCAAAAAAACAGTTAGTATTTTAATTATTGAATATATTCCAAATTACAGATATAACTGTGTTATTTTCTCTTATCTTGTAAATGGTAGAGAATAAAAATTTGATATTTTGCAGTTATGTATAACTTTACAAACCCTATCAAA
The DNA here is from genome assembly GCF_917563875.1 of Diabrotica virgifera virgifera. Classification (NCBI taxonomy): domain Eukaryota; kingdom Metazoa; phylum Arthropoda; class Insecta; order Coleoptera; family Chrysomelidae; genus Diabrotica; species Diabrotica virgifera. Next base: position 100,473,736 of record NC_065449.1, read on the forward strand.
TTAGCTATCAAAATGACAGTGTTGCCATTTAAGAAAATCGACGATGACGTCATATCTCTAAATTGGGACACCCTGTATACATTTTTATTGAATGTCAAAAAGGACAATTTGAAATACTAATCGACGGGTCTGAGCATTTTCCAAAAAAACAATTAGTATTTGAGATATTGAATTTATTCCACTTTACAGACTCTCTCTGTATACTATTTAATAGAAGTTTAGGTAATATTTAGCTTAGGAAGTATTAAAGTCGAGATTTTATCACAATTAAATTAGTTACGGCTTATAGGCACTAAAAGACTATTTAAAAGTTAGGATCAATTTCATTCACTGTGGACACTGTTTTGATGAAGTGAATTAGTGAACGAAAAAAAAAGGACGAAAAGACACGACGTGAAAGTACGTGAACTAGTAATAGGTTATAAAATACCAGTTTTAGTATAGGGAAAATATGAACTTTTGTGTAAAATAGGAAAAAGAATATACATGTTTAGGGAAAAATCGATTGATCTGAAATGTACCATGTTACAGTTAGTTAGGATAGTTAGGAAATTTAATTTTTGAAAATAGTATTAGGTAATCATAAACACTCTGTGAAAGGGAAAGAGGGATATACACTCAGATATTCTTCTTCTCTTCTTAGGACTTTCTTTTTTTTAAAAAAACGGCGATGATAGACAATCAGTCTTATTTTAAAAATATGTAATTTTAACAAAACGGGGAGGTGTGGTATTATAATATCACCCTGTACAAAATATGTTTAAAACTCATTCAAAGTCATTAATCCATGTAGTATCTGTTCTTGTATCAATAACCGCAAGTAACATTGAATTGTCATGTTTTGTTATTATTTAAATGTGTATATAAACATTAACTCGGTGGAGAAAGATTATTGTACTCAGTATTTAATTATTGTACTAGGTCGTTACTGTTATATGTAAACACGTTGTTATAGTTAGTCATTGATGGAGTTGAGTGTAAATATAATGTATCTGAACCAAGAAGGAGAGTTTTAATTAGTTTGGACCTAAAAGGCATTATACATCACACTATTTAATACATAGTGACGTCATCCGTCTGGGCGTGATGACGTAATCGATGATTTGTTTAAATGAGAATAGGGGTCGTGTGGTAGCTCATTTGAAAGGTTCTTCAATTCTCTATTCAGTAATATAAACATTTACATAATTATTTATACAGGGTGTCCTTCTACTTCTTTTTTTTGTCAAATAATTTAATTTAATAAAAAATTTTTGGACACCCTGTATAAATAATTATGTAAATGTTTATATTACTGAATAGAGAATTGAAGAACCTTTCAAATGAGCTAGCAAACGACCCCTATTCTCATTTAAAAAAATCATCGATTACGTCATCACGTCCAGATGGATGACGTCACTAGTATACCATATATGCCACAATATCATAACTTAAAAATAAAAATCGACCTGTTTCGGGATTTTTCCTTGAAGTCGCCGGTTGACGAAATAACGAATTTATTCCTTTCATTTGCACCATACTGTCGCGTCGGTGAAAAATAGTGTCGCGCACGCTTGATTAACAATTAAAAAACAAAGGAGTTTTGAATATTGTATTGCAAAAAACTCTTCGGGATTTCATCAATCGATGTTTAAAGAATATCTACCTACCTTGGCAACATTCAAATTTTCAGTTTTTTACATAGTTTTTTAGGGTTAAAAATGGCCGATTTCGCAATTTTTCAATTTTTAATCGCTTATATGTCAAAAACTATCATTTTTAGAGAAAAGTCACTAAAGACCTTTTCTGTTTGGAATGATCCAAAAAACCTAAAAAAACTTTTTTCCATGCAAAAAAGATAATTTTAGGAAAAAAACAAAACAAAAACGTTTAAAAAATTTTTGACCACCTTTTGGTCCTGGCAACATGAAAATTTGTTAGGAGTCCTTTTTGAGTAAGATTGTGCAAAAAATCCGAATGAGAATATTTTTCCTAGCGGATGCGCAGTGGCTTTCTGGACTAAGGGGATAAGAATAAGCTTAAGTTTCAGCTTGTCGGGTCGCGATCCAAAATTCGTTTATCTCGAAAACGGTTGAGTTTAGCGAGATGAATGTCGTATACCTTTTTTCACTAAAAATATTAACAGAATACAATTTTTGATTTAAAAGGTATGTAGGGTGGGTAATAAAAAAATTTAACCTATTAAATGAGCGCTGAAAGGCGTATGTGGTGCCCTCTGAATAATACATCATTTTTTGGTGACGAATTTAGATTTCTCGTCCCAAAAAATCCCCGCTTACCAAATTTTGTGTTATTATCTCACGTCTGTTAGGAAATATTCAAGAATAAATAAAATAAAAGTTTAACTTTGACCCCCTGTATTTCGGTTATTATCAACTTTCGTACTAAGGTAAGTTAGCTTAAATCGACATATTTTAACCTCAGGAATCTAGGGTTAAGCTATGTCCCATTCTTTACCAAACACCCTGTATACAGTGTGTCGCATTTAAGATGGACCCTTATATTTCGGCTATCAAAATAAATACAGATTTGAAATTTTGCAGTCATTCATTTTGATGGTTTATATTTTTTAAGATAGTCAATTGAAATTTAAATTTTAAACGCGGCCTACTACGAATTTACAAACACGACGAATTTTCAATATTTTGTTTCGCGTTAGAGATATCGCAAAAAGTTATTTGGAAAAATTGTTAGAAATATTATTCTAACCCCACATACCAAATTTCATGACAAAATTCAAACTTTTCATTTTTTTTAGAATTGGTAGTCAGGATCATAAAACATGCAATTGGCAGTCCCGAGACGCAGCTCGGCACAACCAATGTCAAAGGCGCAAAAAAATCTAGCCTATTTACCTATAGCCCGAAAATATTGGAAATGATCATGGCCAGAACCTCGATTTTTGACCCTTCACTAAAATCCCTTTAAGGACTACATCACAGAACGTTTTAGATTTTATTAAAAAATCATTATCACTGTTTTTTAGACCTAAAAGTAAGTATAACCGTTTTAATGCATGCAAAGTTGATATTTAAATTTTGACTAAGGTTAAAGCAAGTTGGTTATACTTACAGGTTGAATGCCAGCTGAGCCACTAAAGAAATACTAGGGTGAAAACCCTGTAAATGTTATGTAGTTGCATTAAAGGTGCATACTTGATTAAAACTCCATAGGATGGATACAAATAAAAACGAATAATGCCCATAGGTAAGGTATGGACCTTCCCAACACGTGGGAAGTATAATAGATAAAGTAGAATAAATCAAATAACTAAAAATGTTTAAGAAATATTTTTCTGTTGATTTTACAATCAAAAGACATCAGATCAATATTATAGAGGGTTTATCAACAATATAAATTGCACTACCAATTTGTTTAAACTCATTCATTTATCTGGGTTTTACAGCGCTCCGAAGTTGACCGGGTTATTGAATATTAGTAGAACTAAGATCAAAACGAACTATTAAGGCTTAGTTTTCTATTCAAAACTTGTGACACACAAAAAAAATATATTGGTTGCTTGGACTTGACTCCAAAGTATCTCATAATAATGCTCTCTACAATCAAAAACTCAAGTTTAAAGTAATGGCTTATAATTATGTAATACATATCGTCGCCTTAATACTATAACTTGGTAACTTAAAATTAGTAGTTCTGAGATAAACGGGTTTGAATATTTTAAAGATATTTGTGCTACTACCATGATGTTGGTAAATACGGACTTCACTCCGCAGCTTTAAAATACTGTTCAATAACTGTTTGGCTACTGATTTATTTAGGAATACGGTGCAAATTTGTTTTCCAATATGGAAATAACATGAAAAATTAAAGTTATCAACTTTTAGCACTACCACAATGTCAACATTTGGTAATGTCGCATGTCGTGCCAAGTTGCATCAAGTGAACTTTTTGACAAAACTAATATTTTAAGCATTATTTTGGTGAAAATTAGCCTCCTGCCATGGGCGTTGCCAGATCTGCTAACAATTCTCGAATTTTTGCATTAACATGCATGCTGAAATTTTGCATGGTTTCAGATACACACGTGCTACAACTAGATAACTAGAGTTAGCTAGTTGTAGCATTCAGTGTATGTCGTATTCACCATTATTTCGATTAAACAATAGCTTGATAACTTATCTTGTCAAATTTTAGCACTGAATATTAGTGACATTTGAGTTTTATCAACTTTCGTCAATCATAAATAAATACTTAACCCGTTTGGAGCGAGTTATCCAGTTTTTACACAATATGGAGACAAATAAAACACATCTTGTGAACTAGTTATCTCAAAAACGTCAATTTTGGAGTTATAAAGTTATAGTACTAAGGCGACAATATATAAGAATCTTAAAAAAATCAAAAATCGCACATTTATTTACTTAACAGCTTTATAGAAACTGACTTCATTTGTGGCAAAATGCAAAAATTGCAAAGGAAAGCTGCACTCTTTACCTTTAAAACGCATTTTAATTTTTGTCAATAGTACATTCTGATCAAAAGATATCGAATGTTTACCGTCGAGGTGATACAAATTTTGATTATTTGTATTTAATGTTTTGTATGTATATATGTATGTATTTTGATAATGATTTTCTCAGAGGAAATCGAAACGTCAAGTAAACTTAATTTCGAACTAAAATTGTGGCTTAATTCATTCCTAACTAAAATAGTACATTGATACTTTTTTAATTTAGTAATTTTATTTAAAAAAAATTCATGTCGCCCGTGTAACTGACATTCAAAATCGCCAGTCGCTTCAAGCGTTGCTTCGGAGAGAATTGTTCATTCTACACAAAAAATTCTAATAAACATTTTTGTTCAAAATTATCTCATTTACATATCTTGTTAGAAACATTTTTTTCTAAGGCATACAAATTCTTGGTAAATCGATGTTTTCCGATTTTCCCCCTACGAGGGGCAAGCTTTAAGGGGAAGCCTGTGGTAGGACTGGCAAACTTTTTTGGCTCTTTTTTGGGGTCCCAACATTGACATTCTCAGCACACCAGCTTGTTGGTATTATTTTTATGGGTTCAGTGGCATTTTCGTCTCTGACGACTGGACTATAAAGTAATACTGCTGAGTAAGACTTTAGAAAAATTTAGTTAGTTTAGGTTAGAATTTAAATTATTTAAATTTTTAATTTTTTAGACTTTTTAAAATTTTTTAAATTTTAAATTTTTAAAAATTTTAAATTTTTTAAATAAAATAAAATTTTAAATTTTGCAATAGATTGTTACTGTTTTTTGTTTCACTTAATTATATTCTATTTATATTGACAATTTATATAATTTTAGTAAATTGTATTTGTTATTGTTTTTATTATGATTCTTGTAAGCTTTGTCTATAAAATTGTTAAATTTTTCATGACAATAAAGCATAATTGTATTCTATTCTATTCTATAACAAGTTACATCAGTAAAAAAATTACACAATAATTGTTACTGAAAGAAATAGGTATAATATAAAAAAAGAGAATATGATAGTACGGTCATAAGAAGCGATACTAAGATGTAGCACACAATGAAACCCTGTTTATGGAAGAGAGGGATAGAGAGAAACGACAAGAAACAAATGGAAGGACCAAGTAGGAAAAGACATAAGTAAATAAAGAATAGAAAACTTTATGAACAACGGCGTTACAGAATGCTCCTAAGGGGGTAACAGTTAGTGATGTAAGAAGAGAATATTCTCTTGAGAGTTGCTGCGTCCTTAATCGTGCTAAGACGATACATAAAAAAGAAGAATGAAAAACGGAAAATGTTGATACAGCTTTTCTAAGTAAACGCGAAACAATGAGTAATTTAACTATGGAAATAATGCTAGAAAATTATTTGTTTAAGAATTTTACAAGAATGTCAAAAAGTGATTTCGAACTATTAATAAGTATAATAGGGCCAAGAATAGAGAAGAAAGATCAAACATGAGAAACGCAATACCAATCTCAACAAGGTTAGCAATTGTTATTTATATTACCAGAGAACGGCAGTTCTCGCCAGTGGCGCACACTTACACCCCCTACACGCGACACTATATATATATATATACACGAAATTTTCGATTTTCTAAATCTGACTGAATTGAAAATTGGGCCAACTCCCATCTTAAAGTTCAGGAAAAGACTCACCCATTCATATGTCAACCATCCATTTTGGTCTAAGGGTGTGGATTTTACGGCCCTTCCTATTTAGGGTCTGTTTTTCGTTCTCGTCCCCAAAACTCCCAAAAACTTCAAAAATTTAACTCCGACCTTTGCGGCTTCTAATAGAAGCGATCATTACCTTTCCAACGCATGTCTAATTTTGAAAATCGGTTATACCGTTCAAAAGTTACCGAGCTCAGAAATATGAGTCAATTTTTTTAAAAAAAAGGGAAAATGTTTGTGGATATTTATATATAATATAATACATACCGTATGTATGTATGTATGTATGTATGTATGTATGTGTGTGGAAAAGTTAAACCGATCTGATTTTTTTTCTGTGTTTGAAGAGGGGGTGAGGGCCGATTCAGAACCGGTGTAGTTCGTGAGTATTGACTACCCATAAGCCAGCTATAGGACTTGGTAGGTACAAAACGGCATATTTTTTGGCGGTATATATCTTCGGTTCAATAAGAGACAGAAGAACAGTAAATACGCCAAATCAATAGCGTTGAGTTCAGCTTTCAAATGGTGTCTAAACTGTCAGGATCAGACATACACACGGCTCAGTATAGCCGAAAAACTGAAAAACTAGACTTTGAAAATTTTGGTTCTTGGACAATTACTCAAAATTTCAACCTACGAATTACGCCAATAACTGAGCGTTTGTAGAAGAACTCTAGACGAATCTAACCGTGTATACCTTATATCCGGGAAAATTCAAATTTTTAAGTTATAGGCTTCATAAGTATGATCAAATCTATTTGTTATGGGAAAAACGGTTTTTCAAGCTCAATAATTCCTGTAATAGCTTCAGTTATCATACTTGACCTTAGATGCATAAGATACTACTTGTCAATACGTTTCAAACTCATGTTTAGTGAACAAAATCGGTTAAGCCGTTTAGAAGTTATTAAGCTACAAAAGTATAATCCAATTAACGATTATTCCCTAAGCCCTAAATGGTTTATGTAGTTGTAGTGGTTATGACGCTAATTTGATCTGGCAACGGGCAATCCGAGTTCATTTACCGGCCATCCCAATATTTTTTTCAATCTATTTCGAATAGAAAAAAAATCTACTGTACATTCGATGGACACTAGATCAGTTGGGAGATAATGCAACAAAGGCGACCATTTATAAAGCTTAACGTGTAATCGAGAAACATTGCATTCAACTTTATACATTTAATTTATAAATAACTTTGAAAAACTCTTGATACAAGAATAAAAAACCGCTAAATGCCGTAAAAATGAGTGGTCCAAGTAATGAAGCATAAGATAGGACAAAACCTCGCAATTTTTACAGAATGGAGCGATTTGCTTGAAAATTTGAGAATTAGTAGTGGATAGTCCAAGGATCAAAATCTATATGATGCCAAAAGGCGCTTTTACCATGGGGGTGGTTGCCACCCCATGTTGGGGGTGAAAATTTTTTATTATATTTTGACCGCAAAAGTTGGTAAAAACATTTATTCTAAGTAAAAAATATTCTATACATTTTTTTGATAAAATTAATAGTTTTCTATTTATTCGCTATCGAAAGTGTTAGTTTTATGATTAATTATTTATATGGGAAATAAGCCACAATTAAAATGAAAAAATAATTTTATTAACGTTTCGACGCCCAAATCGTTATTTTGTATTTTGACAACGGCACCCGATTTGGGCGTCGAAACGTTAATAAAATTATTTTTTCATTTTAATTGTGGCTTATTTCCCATATAAATAATTAATCATAAAAATGCCACAAGGAAATAGCTTCAGAACAACATGTTAGTTTTATATTAAAAAAATTAATGTTTTTAATCAGTCTTCTGCAAATAACTCAAAAAGTTTTTGTTTTATCAAAACAACTTTGCTTAACAAAAATGTACCTTTTGAAAAAATCAACAAAACCGTTTTTCTTTATTTTCTTTAAGACCAATAGTAATCGAGCTATACTTTATTATATGTTAGGTCTTCTTCGGCAAATGCTAAATATTGTAGTTTCTAAGTCAAAAGACGGGAAAACTAAGCATTTTTCGAGGTTCGCTTGTTTAAACTAATTTGAAGTATTTAAAAATATCTATCTTCAGAAATAAAAAAAAGTCTTTAGCTCAAAAATTAGGTGGCTTATAATGAAAAGAATGTCAGACCCTATATTTTTCAGCGAAATAGTGATCGAAAGCAAATCCCTAATCACCACCCTGATTAAAATTAGTCATTGACCGTATTTCGTCTTCTTTACTTATGTATTATTAATAGGTTCTAGAAGTTTAACTGGTTTAGAATGGTTAGTTTTTAAAAAAATTGAGTCAAAAGCAAATATCGAATTTTTGAAGTTTGGTAAAAAATTCCCTTTTCTTCAGAATAGAAAGATTATCATCAGAGATACAAAAAAATATTTAAATATAAAATTGTAGCTTATTTAATTTCCAAGAACTTGGTTTGCAAAAATTTTCTCTACGGTAAAAATTAAGTGAGGTATTGGCAATTAAAACTTGTAATAACATGCAAAAATCACCTTTACCAACCCTTTCAAAGTCACCACTTTTTGCGACTGAGGATTTTAAAAGGATTTGGTATTAATAGTCTTATAGATCTTGTAAAAACCTACAAAATTATTTTTTATCAAACTTTCTAAGATAAAAATTAAAAAGGTTACGGTTAAAAAATCAATATATTTTTTTCAAAAAAAAAAAGAAATCCAATTGGAAGCATAATAATGTAAGTTAGCTTTGCTTTCAGTCATTGGCCTTATGAGTTCTTCTTTATTTATGTATTATTAATAGATGTTAAAAGTTTGACTGGCTTAGAATGATTAGTTTTTAAAAAACTAGAGTTAAAAGCGAATAACGACTTTTTGTAGATTGGTAAAAAATGCCATTTTCTTCAAAATAGAAATATTAGCATCAGATATACGAAAAAATGTTTTTATATGAAATTGTAGGTTATTTAATTCCCAAGAAATTGGTTTGAAAAAATTTTTTCTACGGCAGAAATTTAGTGAATGGTAAATGAATATATATCGAAAAACATTGATTTTTTCTATATAAAACTAACACTTTCGATAGCGAATAAATCGAAAAGTATTAATTTTATCAAAAAAATGTATAGAACATTTTTTGCTTAGAACGAATGTTTTTATCAACTTTTGCAGTCAAAATCTAATAAAAATTTTCCACCCCCGAGATGGGGTGGCAGCCACCACCATTGTAAAGGCGCCTTTTGTCATCATATAGATTTTGATCTTTGGACTATCCACTATTTATTCTCAAATTTTCATGTAAATCGATCCATTCTGTAAAAATTGAGAGGTGAAATGCTTCGGTTCTTGGACTAGAGTGGCGCATACAATATTCCAGCTACAAAAGATCTAATATGAATATTACGTGGCGCGAAAATGTATTTTCATTTTGATGCAAAACAAAATTCTAGTTTTATTTTAAAAGATTTTTTCATAATATTTGCTAAATTTGAAGTAAACGCTCCACAAAAGGGTTTCAAAATTCAAACTGTATCAAAGTTACTCTTTTGTGGCGCGTATTACTTCAAATTGGGCAAATATTATGAAAAAATCTCTTAAAATAAAACTAGAATTTTGTTTTGCATCAAAATGAAAATACATTTTCGCGCCACGTAATATTCATATTAGATCTTTTGTAGCTGGAATATTGTATGCGCCACTCATTTTTACGGCGTTTAGCGGTTTTTTATTCTTGTAGTAATATACTAACAGTTTTAGTTTAATGTATTTATTCAGGGTGCACTACTCTTCCATTTGTCTCATAGTTCCAGACGTATGCCAAGTTCCACAACTCTGGAAGTAAATGTACTGCATTAATAAACCTTATTGTGATTTCATTTGACCACGTATTCATCTTTTCTTTGTATGTTTTGACAAAACCAAATTTCAACAGAGTACAGGAAATAAAGAGGAAATACAGAGCAACATGCAAAATTTTCCACAGCAGTTCCATCGGCAACGCATCAGGCACTGCAATAGTGTTCAAATACTAGTAAGATTTCGGCCACATGGCTCAGCCAAACGGCGATATTTTCATAGATGGCTGTAATGCTGCCAGAAACATACCAAATATATATTTTCGGCAACATATTGCTTCAAAAACTAGCCCGTCTAAATGCCCCTTTAGACGTAGACCAATCCATGACTGAGCTGACGACTCGTGAAAAATAAAATCTTCTCATCAGTACATTGAAATGCAGAATGTAGATGACCAGGATGAGCTAACGATAGAAATATATTCTGAACCTGAGGCCTCATGTCTTTCTGATTAAATCCCCACATCCATTACTTGCATTATTTGTTTTTCAGAAGAAACTTTCATTTTTTTATTAAATAAATTTTGTGTTCTCTGTTGTTTTTGTATTTTGTTTATATATAAAGTACACTGTTGTTTTGTCATATAATTTTGTATATAATTTCATGATTTTTAATACCCTATTTCATCTTCAACAATATCCCTAAGTGTGTCATAGGTTTCATTCTCAGAAAATTCTCCATATCGAAAATATTCTCGAGAATATTCTCTGATATTTCATTCTCGAGAATTTTTCAACACTAGTTACAGTTACAACTACTGGAGGGTCTCTGGGAGGTATGGAATTAAAGGGGGAGTGTTAAGCGTATAGAGCCCAAAGTACATCCCAAAGGGGGGTTATATATAACCCCCAAACCCCGGTTATGCCACTGTGTATGAAAGTAATAGCAAGCAGAAAAAAAGGGGAGGGAATGTCTTTTATCAGATAAATACACAAATAACATTTAGAAGATTAGGACAAAAAATTAGGAATACACCTTGTTAAATTATATAGTATGAGTTCAATTATTAGAACAATTTTCATTCCTAGATAAATGTAAGTAATAGCTTATAAATAAATAAATAAATAATATATAAATTAATATGGAAACTTACATCTGAAGATTTAGAAAGTCCTTTCATGCTCAGCAAATTTGACTTCGACTTTTTACGATTTTTTCTCTTACTTTTCGGGTCTTTAAACTCAAGTTCTCGATTAACATTTTTATCAAACCGATTTCCTTTCGTCACATCTTGAGAAAATATTCCGAAGCTAGCTTTTATATTTCTGTTTAATGAACCAAAATAAGGTCTAGCATCTTTAACTTCAATATCATCAGGTGAATTACCTACATAAAACTTCACTTTATCCACATGTATATCAAGTCTTTCTTGATCTCTTTTATCTTTTTCATTCGGTATTGGATCCTCTAACTTCTTTATAGTTTCATTTAGAGATGCCAGTTTTTCATTAAGTTGATTTATTAATATTTTATTATTAAATACACTTTCTTCTTTATTATCGTTGCCTGTTTTGATAATATCTGTGTTAGATATAGTTTCCCTCGTGTCTACCTTTTCTGTAATGTCATTTTCTTCTTTATGATCATTGCACGTTTCAATAATATCTGTATTAGACATAGCTTCCTTTGTTTTTACTTTTTCGGTAACGTCATTTTCTTCTTTATTGTCGTTACACGTTTCAATAATATTTGTATTAGATATAGTTTCCTTAGTGTTTACCATTTCGGTAATGTCATTTTCTAAATTGTTAGTAGTGGGTAGAAAATGAAAATTTTTATCGCAATTTACAATATCATCAAAAGCTTGAATATTTTTTCTCCGATTTTTGTCTATACTAGTTTCTCCGTCACTTTTTTTTCTAATATTAATATCTTCGTCCACCGTAAGCACAAAATCTTGCAAAGGTGATTTAATGTCTTGATTATTGTTATACGTATCTTTTTTGTCGACAACATCATCAATAACGTCACCTTTATTAATACTGTCTTCTTGTTTACTTATATCTGTGCTAACGTCGTCTACCGTAATGTTACTAACTTCATGTAGGTTAATGTTTTTATTGACAACATCACTATCACTGTCACTATCTGCAGACGCACTTGAATAACAGGATGAATTGGAGTTTTCTGAGTCTTCTAGAATAGGAGCTGAACTAAGATGCTTACTTTTGAAATCAGCCCACTCGCCTACGATTTTTCTCATTTTAAGAGGGCTAGAAATCATATTTTTAGTTATCTTAACTTTCTGTTTATGTTCAGTCTCCACCAACAAACTGTCTAAACTGGAAGCCTTCTTCAATCCGAATTTAGGAAATATAGAAAACTTGTCGACAAAGTCATCATCATCCTCATCTGCGTACCAAACCGATCGTGTACTAAACAGGTTCTTTCTGTTAGATCTTTTATTTGAACTTAGATTTGACTCTCGTCTCTTGGCAGCCATAACTACTGACATAAAGCACCGATTTTTTTCACAAATAATTTCCTAGGCGAAAAAATACTCCGAAAATATGTAAGGATTTGTCGAACAACACACAACTAAACATAAGTACTTATTATATGATTGCAACAAACACATCGTTGTATTTCGTATCTCTGTTATCTCTGATATAGTGATAAACGTTGTGATATATTCTGGATGTATTTTACTTCGAATTATTTGTGTGAATCATAATTTATATATCATTACTGTTAGTACATGATAACAACTGCGAAATGTCCTATTAGGCCAGGGTAATAAGACAAAAATATACCCCGTTCGTGACACTTCAGCAGCCAGGGTACTGAAGCGTTTTTTCGACAGGTAATACCTATAGGAACAAATTGTAACTATTTCCTGCGTAGGATCTGACGGCCATTTTTATTTATAAACAATTAACTGTCAAAAATGTCATTTTCCCCTTTTTTTTAAAATGAGTGGAAAACAGTGAAACTTATGATTTTTTTAGTACAAATATCTTTGAGATTATGGAAGAAGCTTTAAAATGACATACATATTACAAAGTTTGATATACTCATTTATTGTTAATTTAATTGCGAAAAAAGTCGGAATTGCAAAGAAAATTATTTTCGCAATAACTGTTGTAAAAATTAGTGTACAGGTTTGAAATTTTTGTCAAATGAGGGTTCTTTGGTGCTTAATATGTGATAAAAATTTCAAAGCGATTCATTCAATTGTTTAAATTTTATTCAAATTGTTTATCCCAGAGAGCATTTTTTTTTGCAATAACATAAGTCAGAAAAACATGACGTTAGAACCATTCCACAGGTGTCAAATGAAAGAGCATGAGCTATATTTTCAACTTGGTTTAAAAAAAGCGAATAAAAAATGCATTTATTAGTAATAAATAATTATGCAAAAGTATCGTAAATCTTTCCTTATAAACTTTTTGGATAACTTTTTCCAAAAAAATTAACTTTTTTACCATGTTTTAAGTGCACAACTACCAAGTAATGTTATTTATATCATAATTGATAAAAAATTGTAATAAATATATATAATTTCTTATATAACAAAATAAAAAGTTTATAAGAAAAGATTTACGATACTTTTGCATAATTATTTATTACAAATAAATGCATTTTTTATTCGCTTTTTTTAAACCAAGTTGAAAATATAGCTCATGCTCTTTCATTTGACACCTGTGGAATGGTTCTAACGTCATGTTTTTCTGACTTATGTTATTGCAAAAAAAATGCTCTCTGGGATAAACAATTTAAATAAAATTTAAACAATTGAATGAATCGCTTTGAAATTTTTATCACATATTAAGCACCAAAGAACCCTTATATGACAAAAATTTCAAAGCTGTACACTAATTTGTACAATAGATATTGCGAAATTATTTTTTTTGCAATTCCGACCTTTTTTCGCAATTATATTAACAATAAATGAGTATATCAAACTTTGTAATACGTCATTTTAAAGTTTTTTCCATAATCTCAAAGATATTTGTACTAAAAAAAACATAAGTTTCACTGTTTTCCATTGATTTGAAAAAAAAAAATGGAAAAATGCCATTTTTTGACACTTAATTGTTTATAAATGAAAATGGCCGCCAGATCCTACGCAGGAAATAGTTACAATTTGCTCTTATAGGTATTACCTGTCGAAAAAACGCTTCAGTACCCTGGCTGCTCGAGTGTCATGGGAAAAACCTTATTACCCTGGACTATATAAAGCAAACAACATTTTTAGAAGATTGAAATACGGGGACCCTTCTAAAATTTCGTAGTAAATCTAGTATTTTATAAAAATAACTTTATCGAAGTTGAGGCCAGCAACCTACCCCGGTAAAAAAGAAACACGTTCATAGAACCGTTCACAAAGCCTCAGATGTAGGATAGAAATATTTTAAGATGATCTTAGCAAGGAAAAGAACTACGAGGAAGAATACTAAATCAAGAAAATCGTGTATACAAGATCAAGAGATGATAGAAATGACCACCTCTAAAATCGATATGCGCACTCTCGGAAAATAGTAAGAAATGAAAAGGAACATCAAAATACCAAAATGTACTACGTATTTACAGAAAACAAAGATATTTAGCCGTGTGATGGATGACCGAAGTTATCTTTAACGTTTGAGTTAAAGTTAAGATTACTCTCAGGTATAACGATGCCCATAACTATTTAGGTAAAATTCGGTGTGATGTATTCTTCACAGTTCACAGTTATGAGATAGTTATTTTTTCACCGTTATATTAGAAATATCATTTGCGGAACAAAGTTTGACGTAACAAAGAGAACCTTATGTAGAAATAGTACAAGTTGGAGTGAGCGTGAGAGATTGTTCGGAACATGCTACAGGATGGGTAGATGACATTCATTTTTTTTGAATTCTGAAAAAACTAATACATATTTTTGAAAAATTTAAACGCAGAATGAAAGACTACATTATTACCGAGGGCAGAAAGTCCCTTAGAATAAACAAAAAGTTTCTTTTGAATGAGATATCTGGAATCAAAAATCACACTAAATTTTCTCTTCTTGTCACCCCTGCAATTTATTAAAATAAACATTGTAGAAGTTTTCAGAGATTTTCGGCCCTCGGTAATAATGAATTCTTTCATTCTGCGTTTAAATTTTTCAAAAATACTTATTAGTTTTCTGAGGATTAAAAAAAAATGATGACATTTAAAAAGCTGTTTTATTTCATTAATACGCTGCATGTGAAACTTTTTTTGATTAAATAATATTAACCTATTTAAAATAAGTTAATTAAAGGAAATAATTCACACTGGAAATAGTTCCTACATGTCCATTGTAAATATCCGATCATTTACGTATGCCTGGTTGCACCAACAGATCTTAAGCCCCAGCTTAGCTAAGCTCAGCCCATGTTTTAATGCAGGGGCCACACTAGCGTCTAATACCGTTAATTGTCGCATTATTTGCATTAATGTCAAATATTGCGATATAATTAACGGCATTAGACGCCAGTGTGGCCCTAGCATAAGGATTTACATTTACATATATTTAAGCTTAAGGTACGTCTTTCTGTTGGTGCAACCAAGCATTATTGCCCTTTACTATTATAATATACAGTCGAACCCGCTTATTAGAATCCTGGTTATAGGAATATCCCGATTTAAGGAATAGATACTTGAGGTTCCAAACAGTTTCCACTAGCCACTGATGACCGGTTATTAGAATATCCCGGTTATAGGAATAGCTTTGCTTGGCACGTATGCTATTCTAATAAGCGGGTTCGACTGTAATAGTCAAAAACACATATCATGATATGACAGATTTTAAATATACTGGGAGTTCATAAAAAAATAAAAAAATAATATTGTCTATGACCTATGAGCATGCAATCTTGGTTTAATAGTAATTTCACACCGCTGCCAACTGGTAAAAATTTAACCGGCATAGCAAAAAATAATTTCTAAATTTACTAGACATCAACTATCGTCAACTGGTAAGACATTTACGAGACGAAAAAATCGTTCACCACACTTACCAAATAAAGGAAGAACGTGCCTACAGAGTGGTAATAAGACATATCCATCACTCTATACCCACAACAGATATAACAAAGGAGTTAGAAAATGCCGGCCATAAAGTTCGCAATATAACCAACGTCCGACACAAACAAACAAAGGAACCCTTATCCTTATTTTTTATAGACCTTGAACCCAAGAGTAACAACAAAGACATTTTTAATCTAGAATTCTTATGTCACACCAAAATAGCAGTGGAAGCACCAAAGAAGAGAAACTCAATCATCCAATGCATGCGTTGTCAAGCTTACGGTCACAGTAAAACATATTGCACTAAACCACACTACTGCGTCAAATGTGGAGAACAACATGATACAAAATCTTGTAAAAAACCTAGAAACACTCCGGCTAAGTGTGCACTATGCAAACAAGATCACCCTGCTAACTAAGGGCTGTGTTGTCTACATGTAACTAGTAGAAAACAGAAATATGCCAAAAAGAGGAAACCAACAGCCCCAAAGAACAACATTTAACAACCCACATGTAAGTAATGAAGCAAATCAGCTAAACAGTACTCTACAAAATCATCATAGAACATATGCAAATGTGACAGCAAATCAAATCAACCGCGACCAAGAACCTAAAACTAACATACAACTACAACTAATAACATTCCTTAACGAGTTCAAAAACATGTTCTCACAACTCATGAGTCAAAATAGTATGATATTAAACTTACTCACACAAGTCATTAACCGAAGGGATTGTTAATGTTAAACATACTTAGAATTGCCACATGGAACGCTAATGGCCTGCTAAACCATAAGCAGGAAGTAATCACTTTCTTAAACCAGAATAAAATCGATGTACTGCTTGTTTCAGAAACCCACTTTACTGATCTAACTATGTTCAATATTAAGCTCTATACTACATATATAGTACACCTCACCCCGATGGTACTGCTCATGGTGGCTCGGCCATAATCATACGAAGCTGTATATCACATCATGAATTGCCAAAATATGCAACAGAAAAAAATTCAAGCAGCAATTGTTCAGGTGAATGCAACGCCATGGCACTTTAACATATCTGCAATCTACAGCCCACCTCGTCATGCAATATCCACAGATGAATACAAAGCCTTCTTTCAATTACTTGGCAGTAAATTTGTAGCCGGGGGAGATTGGAATGCGAAACACACACATTGGGGCTCAAGACTCATAACAACAAAAGGTCGTAACCTTTTAAAAGCAATGACCGACAACAACTACGATTGCCACACCAACGGAATCCCTACTTACTGGCCAAGTGACCCCAGAAAACTTCCAGATGTGCTAGACTTTTACATAAGCAAAGGAGAATCCAGAAACAACTGTCTAATAGAATCCAGCTATGACCTCTCATCTGATCATACACCAGTTATTATGAACAAGAGTAACACAGTTATAACCAACACACCCCCTCCTCGACTAGCGTCAAAAAACACCAACTGGGCAGATTTTCAATACTACCTAGAAGAAAACATTAATCTTAATTTGCGAATCAAATCTCCACACGAGATAGATACAGCAGCTCAATATTTCACCACCCTTGTGCAAGAAGCGGCATGGCAATCTACACCACGAACTGAACGCAGACCAACACATACAACAAATGTTCCCCTACACATTCGGCAACTCATTGCTGAAAAACGTCGTGCGAGAAGAAACTGTAAAAGATCTAGAAACAACATAGATCAACATATATACAATAGACTACGTAGACAACTTGGAGTAGCCATCAAAGCTGCAAACAACGAAACCTTCCAACATTACATTACAAACCTTACAGCAAATGATCAGACGCTATGGAAGGCGACTAAGAAACTCAAAAAACCATACACAACTATTCCTCCCCTCCATAAACCAAATGGCGAATGGGCTCGTTCCAACAAAGAAAAAGCGGACGTCTTTGCTGAACATCTTACGAGTGTATTTCAAACCGAGCCACCAGACCTTGATGAAGAAGTGGAAGAACTAATTAGCGCAGCATGTCAAATGTCCCTTCAAATCAAAAGTTTTACTCCTATAGAAGTCAAGAAATAAATAATCAAACTCAACTCACGAAAAGCTCCAGGTTATGACTTAATATCGGCAAAAGTACTAAAAAACAACTTCCTCGTAAGGCCATTATTATGCTAACAGTAATATTTAATCGCATGCTAAGTTTATCATACTTTCCAAAAATATGGAAATTTGCAGAAATTACAATGATCCTTAAGCCAGGCAAAGCTCCCAATGAAGTAACATCTTATCGACCCATCAGCCTACTCCCAATCGTTAGCAAAGTTTTTGAAAGATTGCTGCTACAAAGAATATACGCAGATCATGAATTCCTAACATTACTACCAGAACATCAGTTTGGTTTTCGGGAAAATCACTCTACTACACAACAAGTCCATCGAATAGTAAATGAAATATCAAAAACTCTCGAAGAAAAGAAATACTGCAACGCTGTATTCTTAGATATCTCACAAGCGTTTGACAAAGTTTGGCACAGAGGACTGCTTTACAAAGTAAAATTAGCACTATCTAGTAACTATTTCCTCCTAATCAAATCCTACTTATCAAATAGATATTTCTCAGTAAAATTCAAAGACCAACAATCCAGCCTCTGTCCTATTAACTCTGGAGTTCCGCAAGGTAGTGTTCTCGGACCTCTGCTTTTCTCACTCTACACAGCCGATATACCAGAGTCTCCTAATACTACGATCGCTTCCTTTGCCGATAACGTAGCAATACTAGCAGTAAATGAAGATCACATACAAGCCTCACAAGACCTGCAACACCATCTAGACATACTCAGTGAATGGTACACAAAATGGCGAACTAAAGTAAATAAAACAAAATCATCTCAAATAACGTTTACAAACCGCCACAACACATGCCCACCTGTAAGAATGGAAAATGTACGAATACCAACAGTAACAGAAGCTAAATACCTTGGCCTCCATCTTGACCAACGTCTTACTTGGAAAAAACATATACAGACTAAAAGAAGACAACTAGACTTGAAATTTCGGCAAATGTATTGGCTCCTTGGACGCAGATCAAAACTCAACATCCAAAACAAAATTCTTCTGTATAAAGCAATAATCAAACCTATTTGGTACTACGGACTACACCTCTGGGGCTGTGCAAAGTTAACATCACTGAATATCATTCAAAGATTTCAGTCGAAAGTTCTAAGATCAATAGTGGATGCACCCTGGTATGTAACTAATCAAACACTTCACGAAGACTTAAATATACCTTTCATTAGAGAAGAAATCCATCGAGCCTCGGAATCACAAAACGAGCGTACCATTCACCATGACAACGAATTAGTAAGGGAATTATTTCATAATGGCCCTGTCACAAGGAGACTAGATAGAACCTGGCCTCAGGACCTATTTTAAAACTTTAAACATAAATAGAATACGATGAGACATCATTGGAAGTCTCTTCTTCATGACCAAAAACATGGAAAAAATTTACTTAATACTCTTTTAATGATGTAGATTGTAAATAAACATAATTACATAAAAAAAATTACTAGACAGCTGGCGCTGAGATTAGTGAACCAAGTAATTCTGTAATTAAGTATGTATATCTAAAAATTAAAAGGCAACCTTTACCATATATATCAATCATATAGCAATGGTGGACACTGGTGTGACTTATTACTACTGTGTTATATTTTATGGTATTGTTCTGAAGCTATTTCTTTGTGGCATTAATGTAATTTATTATTCTAATTGGGAAATAAGCCACAATTTAACTTGAAAAATGATTTTATTAACGTTTCGACTTCCACTTCGGATATCGTTGTCAAAATACAAAATATTAATAAATTAAACAAAAATGTTGTTGCTTATAGTAAAAAATTCTTCTAATAATTTACATTAAAACATTAAAACATTAAACATAAAACATAAAACATAAAACATAAAACATAAAACATAAAACAACTAACATTAAAATCAGAAAATAAAGTACACGAAAAAAGAATAGAAGATCTAGAAAGAGAGGTAAGAAAGAAAAATATTATAGTATACGGTATAACAGAGAAAGAAGGTGAACAAGAAAATGATATAATAAAAAGTATACAAAATATGGCAATTAAAATCCAAGTTCCACTAAATGAACACACAGACATAATAGACATAAAACGCGTTGGTATACAAAGAGATCCCCTAAGACAGTTACCGAGACCTATACTACTGGAACTTAAAAGCGGTTCCAAAAGAACAGAAATATTGAACCAATCGAAAAGACTAAAAGGAACAGACATTTACCTAAGTGAAGATTATTCCAAGGAGATACAAGACCAGAGAAAAATACTGAAACAACACTTAAAGGAAGCAAGAGAAAGGGGTCAGAAGGCATCGCTAAATTATAATAAGCTAAAAATAAACGACAAAACATATACTGTGGAAAGCTTAGGATACAAGAGGACACAAAGCGAAACGCTGAATACTAAAACACCTCAAGGAAAACCCAGAGGAAGAACATATACTGAAAGATCACCAGGAGATGACGAAAATGAATCAGAAAATATGGCGAAAATAACCAAGACTGCAAATAATTCCGGCACAAAGCCAAAAAACTGAGATTGTATGTAAAAGTAGCACATAGTAAAGAACAAACGACTAGCATCACTAAAACATACCGGCGAACGAATATGGAAAACGCATTTATGGAATGTAAAGAGACTGTAAAGAAAATGGATGAAAACCTGAAGATGAAACTATCACGGAAAAAGAACAACGAATCAAACATAAGAAAAAGAGATAGAAAAAGAAAAACCAAGAAGAAAAATAGAGTAAAAGTAGGAACCTGGAACGTTCAAACATTATTGAGACCAGGAAAAATGGAAGAGGTAGCAAGAGAACTGCAAAGATACAGAATAGACATACTAGCACTACAAGAAGTACGATGGAAAGGAGAAGGAAATATCAAAAAGAAAAACTACACAATATACTACTCGGGAGAAAACAAGCAAGGAAAAAACAGTATGATTCATGGTTAACAGTAAGATTAGGGACAAAGTTATAGAATTTAAAGCGATAAATGGACGAATGTCGTATATAAAAATAGAAAACAAACAAGCCAATATGACAATCATAAACATATATGCACCCACAGAAAATGCACCAGAAAATAATAAAATTGAATTGTATGAACAACTGGAAGAATTATATGAAAGATTACCCAGAAATGATATAGTACTAATGGTTGGTGACTTCAATGCAGAAGTAGGCAAAGAAAACCAGTATAAGGAAGTAGCAGGGAAAGAAACTATTCATGACGACACAAACGATAACGGAAGAAAATTATGCCAACTAGCAGCAATAACAAACAGTTACATTATAAGTACAAACTTCATGCATAGAAGAGAGCATAAAGTAACATGGTTGATACCTGGCACAACAGATGGCAATCAGATAGATCACATACTAATATCCAAAAAATGGAAAGCAATAATGCACGATGTCAGATCATATAGAAGAGCAAACGCGGACACAGACCATTTTCTAGTAATAGGAGAAATCAAAATGAAGATAATTAAAGCAGAGAGAACAAGAAAAAACAAAAGAAGATGGAATCTGGAGAAGTTAAAAGTACAGGAACTAAGAGAACAATATGAGACAACCCTAAAGGAAAACCTAACACAAGCAAATAACACAGAGGACATATGGAAAAATATAAAAGAATCCATTTTGAATTCAGCTGAAGAGGTGCTAGGACAGAGGGAAATAAAAAGAAGGAAAGAGTGGTTTGATGCAGAATGCGAAAACAAAATCAAACAGAAAAACCAAGCAAGAGATAAATGGATATCAACTAAAGAAGTGCATCATCGAAACGAATATAAAGAAAAAAGAAAGCAGCCGATAATTGTTGCAAGAACAAAAAAAAAATGTGGATCGAAGAGCTGTTAAAGGAACTAGAAATGAATAGTAAAGACAGCGCCAAACTATTTGGATACCTAAAAGCTCAACAAAGAAAAGGCAGACCAGTAGTTAAAATTGACAATAGATCATGGGAAACACACTTCACAGAACTATATAGATGCAAAGAAAGCCCGGAAGAGGAGGTTGGCGCAATGGAAGACATTAGAGATAATGAAATAGGGATGCCAACACATGATGAATATTTAGCCATCATTCAAAAAATGAAACAGAAAAGAACACCAGGCCCAGATGAAATTCCCAATGAGCTAATTAAAAACGGAGGGGAAAAGTTATTAACAAGCATCTATAACCTAATAGTTAGAATATGGGAAGCAGAAGAAATGCCCGAGGATTGGAAAGAAGGCAGAATTATACCAATATTTAAGAAAGGAGAAGTAACAAACTGTAACAATTATAGAGCAATATCTCTACTGAGTACAACATATAAAATTCTAACAGCCCTCATCAAACAAAAACTCAATCAATTCACAGAGAAAGAAATTGGGGACTACCAGCAAGGATTCAGAGAAGGCAGATCCACTACAGATACAAACAATCGAAAAATGCCACGAACACAACATAGAACAAGCCACGAACTTCGTAGACTTCAGACAAGCCTTTGACTGTATTGGAAGAAATAAATTATTTATTGAAATGAAAAATCAAGATATACCAGCAAAATTAATCAGATTAACAAAAATAACCATGGATGGAGCTCGAGCCAAAGTAACAACAGAAGAAGGTAGCACAAAATCAATTGCAATAGAAACAGGAGTACGACAAGGCGACTCCCTGTCAACGACATTATTCAACATAGCACTAGAAGGAACAGTCAAGGCCAGCAAAAGTAAAGGAACTATAGCCCACTCCTCAACACAAATAGTTGCATATGCAGATGATTTAGTTCTTATGGGAAGAGACAAGGAAAGATTAAAAGAAGCAGTAACAATCCTGGCAAAAGAAGCACGGAAAAGAAGTCTAGAAATTAACGAAGGAAAAACAAAATATCTACTCTGCTCTAGAAGAGAAGATAACAGGATGAGAGAAATCAAAATGGAAAACTACACTTTTGAAAGAGTCCAACAATTTAAATATTTGGGAGTAATAGTGAATGGCCAAAACAAGAGAAGTGAAGAAGTAACGGAACGAATACTAACAGGCAACAAAACATACTGGAGATATCATAGGCTTATGAAGGACAAGAACTTATCCAGAAATACAAAACTGAAAATATACAGAGTTGCAATCAGACCAGTAGTTACGTACGCAGCTGAGACAATGTGCCTCACGGAAAAAGATGAAGAAAAATTGAGAATATTCGAAAGGAAAATCCTCAGACGCATTATGGGCCCGATAAGAATGGACAACGGAGAAATAAGAAGAAGAATGAACCATGAACTAAGAGACATAATGAAGGGAGAAGATATAGTTAGATTTATTAAATCACAGAGGCTGAGATGGCTGGGACACATAGAAAGAAGGAAAAACGACCGACTGATTAAGAAGATCACCAAATGGAAACCGGCAACTGAAAGACCAAGAGGAAGACCCAGAGAGAGATGGGAGGACCAGGTCATGAGAGATATCAAAATTCTGGAAGTGAGAAACTGGAGGGAACTATGCACATATCGAAATGAGTGGAAGAAAATTGTAACGAAAGCCAAGTCATACAACAAACTTTGACAACATACAAGTGGAATGCGGAGTGATTCACCGCAATAAGCGAATCTGAGAGCTCTAAGTAAGAGCGGCAAACATTCCACCTGGAATGAAAAGCCCTGATGATGATGATGATCTAAAAATTAAGCGACAACCTTTACCATATATATATATATATATATATATATATATATATATATATATATATATATATATATATATATATATATATATATATATATATATATATATATATCAATCATATAGCAATGGTGGACACTGGTGTGACTTATTACTACTGTGTTAGATTTTATGGTATTGTTCTGAAGCTATTTCTTTTGTGGCATTAATGTAATTTATTATTCTAATTGGGAAATAAGCCACAATTTAACTTGAAAAAGGATTTTATTAACGTTTCGACTTCCACTTCGGATATCGTTGTCAAAATACAAAATATTAATAAATTAAACAAAAATGTTGTTGCTTATAGTAAAAAATTCTTCTAATAATTTAATTTAATCTGACTCATTTATATCGGCAATTCAGACATATATTATACCAATATTTATGAGTTCCTGGTTCTAATAAAAATCAAAGACGCGGCTCTAATTATGCTAAATGAAACCAATTGTATCGCAAATTTCTCAATAGAATACAGTAGGATGTGGTTACCCATACTAAAAGAGGAAGTCAATAGAAAGAAAATACCATGATTAGTAAGTCAATAACATATCGAGGATAGTACATATTTTACATTTTAGTATTATTTATATATCTATGTATTATTAATATTATTTATAATTTAAAATAACATATATATGTAAAGTCAGAATTTGGTGTTAGCTTTGAGAGTAAACTAAATGTAAGACCAAATACTTACGATGTCGAGATAGTATCACATTTTTCCTGGTTTTTCCTCATGATTTACTATGGAATCTCTAACGTGAGATTTTTACTGTCACTGTTGCATGTGGTTGTCTTTTTAAAGACAGATCACATGCTATGATTTTTTTGTGATCTTTCAATAAAGTCGTCCCAGGAACGCAACTCATAAATATTGATAATATAATTTTAAAGTGTTCTACTTAGATTAAATTAAATTATTAGAAGAATTCTTTTACTAAGCAACAACATTTTTGTTTAATTTATTAATATTTTGTATTTTGACAATAACGTCTGAAGTGAAAGTCGAAATGTTAATAAAATAATTTTTCAAGTTAAATTGTGGCTTATTTCCCAATTAGAATAATAGATTTTATAGGATACTGGCATCTTAAGCTTCCTGTCAGGTCAGTATGAATTTGTTTAAACTTGCAAGTACTGTTTGTAAAATCCCAATACAACCAGTGTTTTTTGAGCTTAATCATAAATTAAATAT
The DNA here is from genome assembly GCF_917563875.1 of Diabrotica virgifera virgifera. Lineage (NCBI taxonomy): Eukaryota > Metazoa > Arthropoda > Insecta > Coleoptera > Chrysomelidae > Diabrotica > Diabrotica virgifera. The sequence continues at coordinate 100,498,657 of NC_065449.1, forward strand.
TGTCTTTGTATGAAATTAAACCACAATTTGACATTTAGATTTCCCACAAAGCACCAATTGATAAATATTTACAGATTAACAGAATAAATTCTTAATACAGATATAATTTCTTGAACAATTTTATATTCGAAATGAAAACACCAAAAAATATGTAAAATGTAATTCCCATTGCAATAAATTGTGGTTTAATCCCACATAGATACAATACTGAACTCAAACATGTCACAGCAAAACAGTTTCCGAACTTCTATAATGATAAATCTATTTAAAAAATTTGTTATAAATGTTCATAAATTAAAAAATTAAAATATATAAATAAACTACTTTTCAGTAAAATTTAGTAAATTTTAGTAGTTAATAATAATCAAAATTGACAAAATAATTTCAGTAATGATACATCTGATAGTAATGAGATCATTGTTACAACTTTTGTGCTAAAATCTCTTGTTATCTACTATATTTAATGAGAATTAACCATAATTAACCGCAAAATTGTGGTTAATCCCTGTTACATACAGTAGATAACAAGAAAATAGTTTCACAACCAAACATTTATTACTTCATTAATAGCACAAAATATAATAAAAGTATAACTATGAAAAAAAATTGCTACCACTCTGTTATTTTTTTAACTAACAATTAAAATACAAAGGACACTGCACACATCTTATGGAAAATATAATGTCACTCAAATGAAATAAAATTTTTATGAATAGATTAGTCTCGAAATTATAGTAATTTCTTATCATTGCGCCAACTCTGAATTTTGCTTAATTAGGGCGTAAATTGATATAAATAAATTTAAAATCAAATGGGAGTGTAAGTGAGTCAAAGAGAGAAAAAGATGTTGTAAATCGCCAGTTCGTAAATCTCTCTTCAATAGGCTTAAATTACTAGTACACTTTAGAAGACCGAAAATAATAATTTTTTTCAAGAATTTTTTTCTCATACACTTTATTAAAAATGAACACAAAACTTTTTACATATTAATATCTAACTCTTAGAGAGTACAAAAATATATCTTTTTCCATTTATGCACATACACTAATATTGTAGAGGGCGCAAAAGTCGAGGCTTCGAAAAATGATGGCGGACAGTTAATCTCGGGATTGGGATATCTGAAACAAAAAAATCGTACTGGATTTGAAAAAGGAAAGTTTCTTACGTGGCAATTTACCACAATTTGACCAAAAAATAAAAAATAAATATTTTTTATCCATGAAAAACTGAAGAAAAATCGGCGATTTTTTCACAAAAATGTTTCAAATTTCCGTAAAATCTTTTTTTTTGCGCAATTTTTCACTAACGGTGGTAAATTGTCACGTAAGAAACCTTCCGTTTTCAAATGCCGTTCGATTTTTTTGTTTCAGAGATCCCAATCTTGAGATTAACTGTCCGCCATCGGAACTACTTTTTTTCGAGGCCTCGACTTTGGCGCCCTTTACAATATTAGTGTACGTGCATAAGTTTTTTGTTCATTTTTAATAAAGGTTCTGAGAAAAAAAATCTTGAAAAATGCTTATTTTTGGCCTTCTATAGTGTACTAGTACCTTAATATTATCTTATCGATAATAAAGTAAGTAGGTATAATTTGGTCAGTATCACAATAGTATATTGTTCATCTAATGGGCTAAGCTGACTTGGGCAACTAGTTTTAATAGCCATTAGACAAATAGTATTTATGAATGAAAGTTTTATGAACTCCAAAAATGTGATTTCGATAAACTTTAATTACAATTTTCGCCCTTGTTAATTAAAATCCACAGTTGGCGCAATGATACAAAATCATTGTAATTTTGAGACGAATCTATTAATGTAAATTTTATTGTATTTGAGTGACATTATTTTTTCCATAAGTTGTGTGCGGTATGCGGTATCCTTTGTGTAAGAGTTTCCATAATTTGGTTCAGTTTTTAGGCCATTTAGTGAACTATCTAATAATCCAATCAATTGAATGCACATGAGTCCATCATGTTATTTTGAGGTCATATTATAGAGATCTCGCATCTTAGTATATTGTTTAACAGCCCTACTTTTGTGAAAATGCAGTAATATTTTATATTATACTTAGTAAATATCCAAAAATAAAAAAGTTAATATAATAAAATACTTATATAAAAGACAACATCACAAAATATGTCCAGTATATTGTGTTACTTGATGTATGTCATTGTGATACTGTAAATGGCCGTAAAGATTTGGCTTAATTTGTTACTTAATATGTCCTGACTGGTTTTATGGATGCCAAAGGTTAATTGCATTTTTTAGAACTATTAAATATCAATTTTTTAATCATTTTGACCCAATCAATAGATTTTCTTTTTTACCAAAAAATATCTATGATATATAAGTATTGTTCTACAGAAACATTAAGACTACTAATCCATATCATAAAAACATATTCCATATTTGTTTATTACAGTGTAACTAATTGTCCTTGGTATTCACAGCTGCATGGTTAAGTAGAAAAAATGATAATGTTATCCAGACATGGATAACATTACTGTTAGCATTAATAATTTGTACTCTAGTGAATTGAACTTTAACTATTTTCTCTGGTCTTAATGCTTCAAACACTTCAAAAGTTATTTCAGCATATGAGGGAAAAGAGGCTTACAAGGAATATTATTATTAAGGAAAATATAATTATAGACCAAAATCACTCTTGTCCTTTTCACTCAAAATTATAGAAGCTTGGTGTAATCTTATGAAATATTTAGGTAGGAGCAAATTTTGGTTTCAAACTCCATTACGATTTTATAGAGATTAGCAACATACTTAACTTCAGCCATAGTGGACCTAGTAACCAACACGTTAGACAGAACAAATAAAGGAGCAAATGTGCAGTGATCTCCTTAGATCAGAATCCAATTCACCTATGCCTATTACTACTGCAATAATCACTTGATCTATGTGGAGAGTTTTACAAGACTTAATCATTGATCAACCCTCTTTTTAGTATAATATGTGGATTCAATCTGCTTATTAAAATTGTGAGATCACCCACAATTATTATATGATGATCACACCTGCCTCAAATATTAAAAAAGACATGAAAACAAAGATCAGTAATTGTTGACATCACCACAAATTAACTCTAAAACACTAATAAATCCAAGTACAAAGTGTAACGAAAAGTGAAGCATGGCAGTATCTACACTTAACCTTCCGTGACTAACATTCGGTCTGTGAGACGGACCACTTAGAGATTTTACGATTGTATCCAAATTGTTCGTTATGTATCTTCGCCGCCATCATTGAAGTTTGAGTCTTCAGTGTCAAGGGATTATGCAATTATCAGCAAATTTTGTCTCAAAGACCGATGTTGGATGTGACATACTCGATGAAAAAAATATTTATATTAACGAAAAAACGTGCGAACAAGTGCTGATAATTTAGTAACCCAATTTCCAGGAGTAAAAGGTGAAGCTAAGTACAAAAAAACAGCAGTGGAAAAATTGAGCTTGTTGTTCACAAATGAGATGTTATATAATTGTTTTTATTTTCTTGGGTATTTTGCTAATGTTTACAAGGGCGGATCCAGGATCGACTTTCGGGAGGGGCCATGAAATATTTTTTGGGAGGAGTACTAGGGTGTCTGGGAGTAATTTTTAAAATTTAGAGTTGCAATGGTGAGTTTTAAGGCACTTCACACACTTTTGAGTGCTATAAAGACATTCAAAACTTATCGTTATTAAATTATTAAGTATTAAAGTCAGTACCGATTCCTACACATTTCTTCGGATCCAAGTGCAGTTTTTTCAACAAGTTTAATACTACTTTTCCCATAATGCTTCTCCTGACAGACCTTGTTATTCCCATGGTTATTCCCCTCTTTCTTGATTTTCACTAATTAGTTTTATGTTCTCATAAGCGTCAATTAACTTGACAAAGTCTTCACGAATGTTGTTATTGTATGTATCTCAAATTTAGAGAAAGCTGTTCCACGTGGGATACTTCGGTTGATTCGTCAAATATGACAGAGTAATAATAGGCCTGGATCCCACGTACCAAAGAAAGTTGATTAATAGCAAGCTGAAAATTTGTTAATAACTTAAAGGTGTTCAGTTGGACAAACTTTGATGGACGGGAGCACTGGAACAGTTGAAGTTTTAATTGTGGAATAGGTTAAAAATTTGGAACGTCAGACTACGAAAACGTTCTTATGTATTTTGTCGGACAAAACTTCCAGTTGATTTGTTACCCTTTCATTAAACTCTCATACAAAAATCAGACTGGTATTTATCACCAACTGGTCATTTTAATAAGTCCGACAGGTAGAACAAGTCAAATGACAAGAATTATAACAGATGTAAATAGCAGCCTGATTTTTGCATGACAGTTTAATGAAAGGGTAACAAATCAATTGGAAGTTCTGTCCGACAAAATACATGGAACGTTTTCGTAGTCTGACATCCCAAATTTTTAAACTGTTCCACAATTAAAAATTCCCCTGTTCCAGTGTTCCCGTTCATCAAAGTTTGTTCGACTAGACACAGCCTTAAGGTATTAACAAATTTTCAGCTTGCTGTTAATCAACTTTCTTTTGTGTACACGGGATCCAGGCCTATAATTTGTACTTTGCACCTAATTCATTATTTGTTCGATTATTTCTTCACTACAACATGTTATCAATTGATTTCGACTATTGCTACTAATGTATATTCCTCAGGAAGAGGCTGTGGACAGGCGTTGTTTAAGAGTCTTATCTCCTGATGCGATTTTAAACCTTAATAATTCCCTTCATTCCTAGGTCCAGCATCATCGTCCAGAAGCAGAACGCCATCATCACAATGACCTCCTAGAGGAATATTTTTATAAGGCTATAGACTCTACTATTAGTCGTAATATTGCTCTATTTTTTTTAATCTGTTTAGACCTCTGCAAGTCTATCTGGTTAATGACTAACTTTTGCTGGTTGCGATAACTTTGTAAAAAATCCAGCACAACCTGAACGCCCTCCTTGTGGTATCATGTTTTTTCATGGGTTTGTATGGCTCCGTCTTTGTCCACGAGTTTGGCGAAAGATGTTAAAGCTTTCGTGACAAGGCTCAGGGCTGTCATACCTTTATTGTGACCATATTTTTCATTAGAAAAATAAAACGCAATACTTGCAAAACAATTCCTTTTGAATGTGCGAAAGTACCAATGAACTCCTTTGTTCTGAATAAAGTAACGCTTCATTTCTTTTTTATTCTTTATGTATACAGAATATGGAAATTGACAGGATTTTGATGGCTGCCAAGGTCGTTCTAACAATTGGCACTTTGTAAAATTATCAACATTTTGATTTACAAAACATCCCATGTCATTCTTGAAGCTTCCGTTACTGCCTTTGTTCAATTCTATTCCAGAAGACATATTTATTCCTTGTTTTGTACATATATATGTTTTTGAAAATATAAATATTTGAACTGCAAATATTTAAATTTAAATTTTTTTTAATTCTCGGGAGGAGCCATGGCCCCCTACCTGGATCCGCCCTTGAATGTTTAAGAGGCTTAATAAATTAAAAATAGTATCATTCTCGTTTAATTTCACTCGTTCAATGAGTAAACAAAACCCTACGCTTGAAAGTGTGCCAATGGAAACATTTTTTTTTATGTTGGTCTCTGACACCGATGTTCTTTAATGTTCAGAAAACCTGTTAGTTGCGGAAGGTTAATAATGAAGACCTACAAAGAAAAAAGGCATATTGTGACCATACATAAAATATCTAAATGTAGCAGAGAGAATAAACATTTATTTTTCCTTAATCCAGAGCCATATCATTTACCTTACACTGAAACCAGAGTAAAACGACACAAAGTAGACTTTTCCATAGTGAGTGGAACTTCCAATGAAACATCAACCAAAAGACATAAAAAAAGGTAAACCCAAATAAAAGACATAAATAATAACTCCTATATACAATAAGTTCCCTTAATTTTCCTAACTAGAGGGTTTATTGGGTTCAATTTGTCTGTCTATGGTTTTTATGTATCAACAATTTTTTTCTTGTCTATCAACATGTTCGCTACCACGTAACTCATATACGAGCCACATCAATTTTTCACACAGACCAGTATCTCACCCTTGAGCCGGGATCATACTGCACATACAGGCAATTTAAATAGATGGTCTATAAGGAAGCAATTTAAGTACCCCCTTGGTAGCGAACATGTTAATTTTGAACCTTGTTGGTAGGAAATTCCCTTATCCCCAACCTTGCACAGGAAAGGCAAAGAGAATGATGATGTTATTTCACCTTGGCTTCGTTACGAGACAAATAGACCTCGTATTACACTAACAGTTGGCTACATCGACTGTGTCATAATACACTGTGGCAACGGTTCACTACTGGACATATATGCCTCGTAGCACGCTCAATATGTTTCTACATATCTCTAAATGCAGCGAAGGTGGTATGTACCATAAATTAGTTTTTTTTTAATGGAATGGACTAGGTGTCAATCAGCCAGTCATAACATTTAAAATAAAAAATGATAGCGAATGGTAAATGTTAGTTATTTTTGAATATACAATATTGTTTGTCATGAACGAATTATATTCCAAGTTTATTATTAAAATAATAAAAATTACACTACTTACCTTCTTAAAATCCAGTGATAGTGATTTTCTTTTGGTTGCAGTTGAGATCTTGTCAGCATCTTTTTGATCATGAAATTTATTTGGAGGTATTATTTCTAAAAATTCTACGGATCTAGACTTTCTATCTTCCAATTTGGCTTTTTGTTTTCTATATCGAATATTGTTTGTCAGTTCATTTATTAAATTAGCAGACATAGACGTTCTTCTGGACAAAGGAGCAAAACTGTGTGAACCATTTTGCTTGGAACTTGCTGAAACTGGTCGATTTGCTGAAGTTCCTGGCACTAATAAACTTACAGAAGGATTGTCTTCATGTTTTACTTTGTTCCTGAAGTATAAGCTGGATGTACGCCGCGGAGTAGACATTTTTAAGTAGCATAATCATAAAATAGTAGTTAATAAAAATACTTTATTCGTCGTAGATAGATAACACTTTGCATGTAATTTTCAATCAATTGTTATCACTTTTTATCTTGTGTTTATCGTTTTGTGTTGTGTTCAATATTTATTTTAAACCGAACCGCTGTGATCTTGTCAATATAAACTGTCAAGCACGTCACTGTCATGTGATATGTCGATGTCGATGTCAAAATTCAAAATACAAAGCTTCAAATTTTCTTATCATACAGGGTGAGTCTGCGAGTCATGAAAGTCGGGGGCCAAATAAAAACAGTTCAGATGAAAAGCCAAAAATAATATTTTACTGGCTCTAAGATTGCTGTTTCTGAGCTACAGGTTGTTAAATTTTACCAAGCAACAAAAACAAATTTTTTTTAATTTATTTATTGTTTTATATTTTGATGGCGATTTCCGAAGTGGAAGCCCAAAGTTCAAATAAATTTAATTTAAAACTTAAATTGTGGTTTTATTCAAAATAAAACTGTAAGTTAAATTAGTCAATTTAAAATATATTTGTGTTTTGGGACATATCTATACCTATAAAGTATAAAAAATCCACAAGATTCGATTTTTTTATCAGCGACTTGCGCCAAGTGTAACTATTGGGACCGTGCAAGTTCGGCAAAGCGACCTCTATTTCTACGCTCTTATTTATTTGTACTTTTATTTATTTGTACTTTTCTTCGCACTTTTAATTATATTGGCCAATTATATTAGTCCTGGTTGCTGGATAATTGTCAAGACCATAGTCCAAAAAAATAATAAGAAGAAAAAATAAGATGCAGGTTATGTTTAGCAAACGTAAACAATTGTATGTAGTAAATAAAATCAGTTATTAAAATGCAGTACTGCAAGCAAAATACAATTAATTAAATTTACCTTTATATAATAATTGCATATCATATCAATATTGTGGAGCAATATATAATTTTTCTGCGTCAATGACAGAATTTATGAAATATACGTCAATTTGACAATTTCAATTGACAATATGAATTATTTAAGATAGTTGCAATATTTCTACGCGACTCGCGCACGGTCGTTTCTCGTTTCCCTTTCCAAGTACTTGCACACCGCGAATAACTTATAATTCCGTGTTACATCATTGCTCTAATTTAAATGAGTACGCGATTTTGAAAAACACTAATATAAATAAAAATTAAACAGCAACAGATCGAGGATACGAGGATACAACTTATACGCTGTGAGCTCGTACGTAGAGGGGATATTTATAAATTCGTGAGCGCCAGTAGTGACAAGTCTGTAAACGTTTACCGGAAATTTGACATAAATGTCAAAGTGATTTATTTAAAATTAAAATTAAAAACATTAATTATAAAAAATATTAGTTGATCAAAGCTGTGGTATATATTTTTACCTTAAATATACTTACGTTTTAAATACTGAATTTGCGTTTTTTAATGTTCTGTAATATGTAATTATAAATTAATCTTGGCGCCATCTACATGATAATTGTGAAAGTATCCGAAGTAAGAAATTAATATTTCATCAATAGAACGTCAAAATGATTAGCATAATCTTAAAAAAATCTATTACAGTTTAATTACTTTTTAGCGTTGTAAATATTAAGTGATAACAATTAAATAATAAATTTAAAAATTACCGGTGAAAGTTGAATTAGTAACCGCTAGGAGCGACACCAGCGAAGCTCAGAGCGTATTCGCTCTGAGCTTCGCTGGTGTCGCTCCTAGTGGATTATAATTCAACTTTTACCGGTAATTTTTAAATTTATTATTAAATTGATATCGCTTAATATTTACAACGCTAAAAAGTAATTAAATTGTAAAAGATTTTTTTAAGATTTTGCTAATCATTTTGACGTTCTATTGATGAAATATTAATTTCTTACTTCGGATACTTTCACAATTATCGTGTAGATGGCGCTAAGATTAATTTATAATTACATATTACCGTTGATTGAGGTATTGTTTGGTTAGGTATACCCCCCAATACCTCAATCAACGATATTACGGAACATTAAAAAACGTAAATTGAGTATTTAAAACGTAAGTATATTTAAGGTAAAAATATATACCACAGCTTTGACCAACTAATATTTTTTATAATTAATGTTTTTAATTTTAATTTTAAATTAATCACTTTGACATTTATGTCAAATTTCCAGTAAACGTTTACAGACTTGTCACTACTGGCGCTCCCGAATTTATAAATATCCCCTCTACGTACGAGCTCACAACGTACACTTCGCGTCAAAAAAAACTGGTACACTTTTTTTCCCAATGTAAACCTGTGTTCAGACTGGACACAATGGCTCGTGAATCACGGCGTTGTTGCCAGCACAGATAATGGAATTGCACTAAATCTAAATACAAAAAATAACGTTCAAAAATCATGGTGGTGAATCGTAAAACGGGCCATAGGTAACTCAATGTAAAATTATAAACTGTTAAATTCCTGCTTCCCTAATCATTTTATAACAAAAGTCATGAGAAGCTATTTGTAGAGGATTAAAGTCTATATTAAAAACAAAAGCTAAAATTGTTCTAGGATTTAAACACACCCCAGCGGTGCCGTGGCCGTTAGTAGGCATCCGCTATGAGAGAAATTTTTTGGAAAATACGAAAATATACATTATTTTAAGCTATTTTCAAAAAAAAAATTTGCGGATTATCCATTAGTTTAAATAAAAAAAGACTTTGAAAAAGACTTTGCATTCCAGCATTTTGAAAAATACCTACATTTGCCACAGTAGGTATGTGTGTAAAAGTTAGGCCCACGTTATTATTTACCTGATTGTTCGCACACTATTGACTGAATAAAACATCTTTATTATTATTACTTCCTCCTCAATTGAGGCTATCTTATCAATTTTATTATTTTTTAAACAAGAAATGATAAAATAAAAATTTTGACAGTTCAAATTGTCAATATTTATAATAACTTCACTGTGACCGAACGCAACCGATAAACATTATGGTAATGTGTGTGGCCTAACTTTGGCGTATTTCTGTGAAAAATTATTATCTTTTTACAAAATTTTGGAATATGTTTAATTCGTAGAACAATTTTAACAGTTGTTTTCAATACAGATTTCAATCCTTTAGAAATGTGTTTTGATATAAAATAATTAGGGAAGCAGGAATTCTACAGTTTAAAATTTTACATTGAATATGGCCCGTTTTCCAATTCACCATTCGGTATAAAAATTTTAGACAGGTATTATTTTTACCATTAACAACAAAAAACCTTATCTAATAAATTTAATATCCAGAGAGACGGTTGAGTTAAATGAGTTGAGTTTTGAATGAAATATTTGCAATTAAACATCATTAAATGTTCTCTTTATTTCCCCCTGTAACTTCTTAAAATGAACATAGAAGTTTTCAGGGACTTTCGGCCCTCAGTAATAATGTAATCTTTCATTCTGCGTTTAAATTTTTCAAAAATATTCATTATATTTCTCATGAGTCGAAAAAAATGAATACATTTAATAAAACACGTTGAACATTTTGACAGGCGACATTTTCCACCTATGTCTTTAATATTTCAGCAGTTTCGAATTTTATTGTAATACATGATATTTAAGTTCCACACTTTTTCACTGTTAAAGTTATTCATTTTGTATTAATTTCAAATTTTAAATTTTCCAGTGTGTTTTATTTATTAGTATCCCACAACTCTAAAAGAGTTTTGTGCTACACTTTACGAGAAACCCTTCACACTTCTCGATTTTAAATTAAACAATGGGTGCATTCAGCAGACGCAATCGCTAACTAATCGATTAGTAATCGATTTGTGATTTATATGCTGAATGTCACAATTTATGTGGCATTCAGCAGAAAATCACTAATCGATTAGTTAGCGATTGTGTCTGCTGAATGCACCCTATGTCTCGATTAAATCATGTCTAGAGTTATTATCTGTCGTTCATGTCATATCTGTCATAAATTATAATAGAACACGAATTTATTTATGGGTACTTAATGAGATGATGGAACATTACAAAATTAATAAGAGAATTTTTTAGGATGCATGTTTAAATAAATGTGACTGACTAATCAAGATTGCTCGATGTTGTTTTAATTTTTAGTAAACCTACTAAAAACTTGCGATCTGCCGCACAGCCCTGCTTTTAGCTGGTTTGATATAATATTTTAGTTGGACTGGCAACGTTGCCTAGAAATAAGAATGACATATGTGACAAGACCAATTTACACATGATTTACACAACTAGAAAAACACGATTTTCGGTTATAAGCACAGACCATACATACTTATAGACGTTTCACGTAAATTGTCAAGGTCAAGACAGCAAATTAGTTACCATTCCAATCAAGAGATGTCGCTGTCAGTCAATTCTCTTGTCATATTTAAAATTTGACAATTAATTTAAAATATTATTTTTTTATTTACTATTTACTTTACAATAGTTTAGTTTACACTATGAGTTCGATAATCCCGTGTTGTGTTTGTAAAAAAAACAATATTTTGCTCCATAGGTTTCCAAATCCTAAAAAGGACCTTCATCGATTTCAGTTGTGGTTGCAGAAAATAAATAATCTTGAACTTAATTTAATGGATCCTGAAAGAGTTTATTCGAATAGACGAGTGTGTCATCAGCATTTCGAGCGAATATATTTTTCGGAAGGTTTTAAAAGATTACACCCAAATGCAATTCCGACTTTAAAATTATTAGGTAAGGTATTTATCTACCTATCTTCCTACAAGTTATACTTTCAAAAATGTTCATTCAACTTGTGTGCATAGAAATCCGCCCAGTTAAAAATTTGGTCATTTTTGATGCCGCCGGTAATACAATGAAAATTAACCTGTTAAGCAACAATATTATTACAGCGGTATTGTTAAAGAATCAGGCTAATATACAGGGTGTCCCGAAAAGATTGGTCATAAATTATACCACAGATTCTGGGGTCAAAAATAGGTTGATTGAACCTCACTTACCTATATACAATAGTGCACACAAAAAAAGTTACAGCCCTTTGAAATTACAAAATGAAAATCGATTTTTTTTCATATATCAAAAACTCTCAGAGATTTTTTATTGAAAATTGACATGTGGCATTTTTACGACAGCAATATCTTAAAAAAAAAATTAAGTAAAATTTGTGCACCCCATACAAATTTTATGGGGGTTTTGTTCCCTTAAACCCCCCCAAACTTTTGTGTACGTTCCAATTAAATTATTATTGTGGCACTATTAGTTAAACACATTATTTTTAAAACTTTTTTGCCTCTTTGTACTTTTTCGATAAGCCAGTGTTTATCGAGATATTTTGAATATTTGTCGAATCCACCACATATTTGTATTCTTGTTCTCATGATCATTTTTCAGTGCGTCACAGTTTTTCGATTTCTCTCTAATGCATTAAGTTAGATGAGACGGAAAAAGCGGTAGCTCCGTGATTAAACACAAAAATAATGCAGCATTACCATGGATATATACATAAGATGTCTATTCCTAACCTACGTTTGATTCGTTGATATTTAGAATGCGCGTTTTTTCTAGCCAATCAAATACTCGTATTACGAACATTTGACGAAAACTTCATCCTTTTTGGCCATTTTTTAGAAGTGTCAAAGAGTCAAGTGACGGTTATTATTCAGGTCAGTATTTTGTGTACCTGTCATTTTGAAATTTCGAATTCGACTTCCCTTGTGTTTCACAACGTTTTTGTGCATTATTTTGTGTTTTGGTTTAGAATTTAGTTCGTTAAAAGTTAGTCATTGGCGTGAGGAGACTAGAGACATTCGAGATGTACCGAAGAGTGCTAAAAATCTCATGAGTAGATAGAATAGCCAACGTGGAGATAATGAGACTTACGCATAGGGAACGAGAAGAACTAACAAATAAGAAGAAAACTGAGATATATGGGACATGTAATGAGAGATGTATATCTAATACTCCAGGTCATTATGCAAAAAAAAGATCCATAGTAAGGAGACGTAACTCATGGCTGAAGAACCTTAGGAACTGGTTTGGATGTAATAACAATGAATTATTTAGAGCCGCGGTTTCAGAAATAAAGATCTCTCTGATGATTGCCAACTTTTGAAGCGGAGACAGCACCTAGAGAAGAAGATAATAACACAGTTTATGGATAGTTTTGTGTCATTTTTTAATGTTTCCATATTTATAAATTTAATTAACAATATTGTTTACTTTTTAATTTTATTCCCCTTTATAAAAAATACCTACATGTTAACATATTGTGTAAAAATAAAATCTACTAAATTACTAATTAGTTTAATTCCACAAGCTTTTCACCTATGGCGAAGTACGATTCTGGCATCTGTCAGATTCGTCAATAATTACATGAAATAAGTCTCGACACACCCAATACAGTATGTGACGTCATAATTAATGACGCACTGAAAAATGATCATGAGAACAAGAATATATGGTTAAGTACGGTTATAGAGACCTGTTAATAATCTGAAAATTTATTTATAATTTACATTTTTAGGTATATTTTGAAAAAGAAGCTACATCTCGATAAAAGGTGACTTATGAACAAAAGACTAAGAGACAAAAGTTTTAAAAACACTGTGTTTAACTAATGGTACCACAATAATAGTTTAATTGGAACGTACACAAACATTAGGGGGGTTTAAAGGAACAAAACCCCCATAAAATTTTTACGTAAATATATTGAAAAAGAAGCCGCATCTCAATAAAAACTGGCTTATCGAAAAAATACTAAGAGGCAAAAAAGTTTTAAAAACGTTGTGTTTAACTAATGGTACCACAATTATGAATTAATTGGAACGTACACAAAAGTTTGGGGGGGTTTAAGGGAACAAAATCCCCATAAATTTTTTATGGGGTGGACAAATTTCACTATAATTTTGTTTTAAGAGGCTCCTGACATAAGAATTCTACATGTCCATTTTCAATACAAAATCTCTAATAGTTTTCGATATATTGAAAAAAATCGATTTTCATTTTGTAACTTCAAAGGGCTGTAACTTTTTTTGTGAGCACATTTGTACTAAGGTAAGTTAGGTTCAATCGAACTATTTTTGACCCCAGAATGTGTGGTATAATTTATGACCATTCTTTTCGGGACACCCTGTATATTAAAAAAATAACTTAAATCATTTAATAAAAATAGCTTAATAACTGAAAACAAATTGGAATATTTGAAGTACATATTTCAGTCCCGATTACAATACTAATATCTACTACCAAAATTTTCAAATATACAGTGTGTAACAAAAGGTCGGTCATAAATTAAATCACATATTCTAGGATCAAAAATAGTTCGATTGAACCTAACTTACCTTAGTACAAAGGTGCAGATAAAAGAAGTTACAGCCCTTTGAAGTTACAAAACGAAAATCGATTTTTTCCAATATATCGAAAACTATTACAGATTCTATATTGGCAAATTAGAGGACCTGCGGCATTACTATGGCAGGAATATCTTAAAAAAAATTAAAGTGAAATTTGTGCACCCCATAAAAATTTTATTCCTTTAAACCCCTCTATAAATATTTGTGTATGTTTCAGTTAAATTATTATTGTAGTAAGCTAACTATAGTTAACTATTAGTTGAACAATTGTAATTAGAATAACTATTAGTAATTAGTTAAGCAATTAGTATAACTATTAGTTAAACAAATTGTTTTTAAAACTTTTTTCTATCTTAGTACTTTTTCGATAAGCCGGTTTTTATCGAGATATTTTGAAATTTGTAAAATCCAACACAATATTTTTACATGGAAGATTATAGAGACCTGGTTGTAACAAAAAAATTTACTTATAATTTATATTTTTTTGAGGTATATTTGAAACATATTAAAACAGAAGCCGCATGTCGATGAAACAAAAATAGTAAGAGACAAGAAAATTTAAAAACATTGTGTTTAACTAATGATAACACAATAATAATTTGATTGGAACGTACACAAAAGTTTGGGATGGTTTAATAGGGAACAAAACCCCCATAAATTTTTTATGGGGTGTACAAATTTCACTCATATTATTTTTTTAAAATGTTTCTGCCATAAGAATGCCGCATGCCCATTTTCAATAAAAAACCTCTAATAATTTTCGATATATTGGAAAAAGTCGATTTTCATTCTGTAATTAACTTCAAATGACTGAAATTTTTTATGTGTACCAATATACAGGGTGTAACAAAAATACAGATCATAAATGAACATATTCTGGGACCAAAAATATTTCGAATGAACCTAACTTACCTTAGTACAAATATACACATAAAAAAAGTTACAGCCCTTTGAATACGTTACAAAATGAAAATCGATTTTTTTGAATATATCGAAAACTATTGGAGATTTTTTATTGAAAATGGACACGTGGCATTCTTATGGCAGGAACATCTTAAAGAAAAATTATAGTGAAATTTGTGCACCCCATAAAAAATTTATGGGGATTTTGTTCCCTTAAATCCCCCCAAACTTTTGAGTACATCTCAATTAAATTATTATTGTGGTACCATTAGTTAAATTCAATATTATTAAAACTTTTTTGCCTCTTAGTATTTTTTCGATAAGGCAGTTTTTTATCGAGTTGAGGCTTATTTCTCAATATGTTTACATAACATTTTTATGGGGGTTTTGTTCTTTTAAACCACCCAAATGTTTGTGTACGTTCCAATTAAAATATTACTGCGGTACCATTAGTTAAACACGGTGTTTTTAAAACTTTTTTGCCTCTTTGTATTTTTTCGAAAAGGCACCTTTTATCGGGATGTGACTTATTTTTGAATATGGTTCAAAATAGCCCTAAAAATGTAAATCATAAATAAATGATGTTCATATTATTACCAAGTCTCCATAATCGTACTTAACCATATACAAATATGTGGTGGATTTGACAAATATTCGAAATATCTCGATAAAAACTGATTTTTAGAAAAAGTAGTAAGAGGCAAAAAAGTTTTAAAAACATTGTTTTAACTAATGGTACTACAATAATAATGTAATTGGAACGTACACAATAGTTTGGGGGGGGGGGGTTTAAAGTAACAAAACCCCCATAAATTTTTATGGTGTGTCCAAATTTCACTATAATTTTTTCTTAAGATGCTACTGCCATAAGAATGCCATATGTCCATTTTTAATCAAAAATATTCAATAGTTTTCGATACATTCGAAAAAATCGATTCTCATTTTGTAACTTAAAAGGGCTGTAACTTTTTTTATGTGCACATTTGTACTACGGTAAGTTAAGTTCAATCGATTTATTTTTGGTCCCAGAATATGTGATTAAATTTATGACCTGTATTTTTGTTACACCCTGTATATTTGTATGTTAAGTGCAATCGAATTATTTTTGGTGCCAGAATGTGTTTTAATTTATGACCTGTCTTTTTGTTACACCCTGTATACAGATTACAGTAACTTTCATATTTCAGGCAATAGAATCAATCTTATTTCCAACCATGTGATTAAACCTGGGGAAACTGAAAAAGAGGCCCAAAGTGGGTTTGGTGAGTATGACTCTACGAAGTATTGTATTACATCCATACTAAAAAACATTTCTCTTACAGTTATCTCTCAAGATCATTGTTATACTCAATCAACAAGATGTATGGAGTTAAATGACCATAACTATGTATCATGCTCCAAAGAATACAATTCTGAAGTAACTGTTAACACTACGCTTACAGCTATCTCTCAAGATCATTGTTATGCTCAATCAACAAGATGTATGGAGTTAAATGACCATAACTATGTATCATGCTCCAAAGAATACAATTCTGAAGCAACTGTTGATACTACCCTTACAGCTATCTCTCAAGATCATTGTTATGCTCAATCAATCAGATGTATGGAGTTAAATGACCATAACTATGTATCATGCTCCAACGAATACAATTCTGAAGCAACTGTTGACACTCCCCTTCCGTTTAATGAAACTACAGGTGAGTAGTATGCAGTAAAGTGTATATATTATGTAAATATATTGTTGTGGCTTATTCTTAACATTCTCTCTAAAAATTCAGAATGCTATAAACAAAAGGCTATAGAAAAACACAACCTTAGTAAACACAATACACAGCCTACACTAAACACAGTAGTCGACCTATCCAACAGAAATTTGAATTGAACGAAGAGCTTAGTACTGTCAAAAGGACTGAATTTTGCAATATCTCAACAAAGTATCGCAAAGTCGGATATAATAAGTTCAATCGAAAAGGCTGGCCAAGTTTTATCACCACATGAAAACGGAAGAGTACATAGTGCAAAGGAAGAGTAGGATATGGTTACCAATGCTAAAGAAAGAATCCCAAAGAAACACCCAACATCAAGTCCAAAATGTCCCACTGGAACTCTTAAGTTAGTCAATCAGTCAATCACAATACAATCAAATAAACTTTTCCTGAACAAAATTGTTCCAGGAAGCAGACCTCGAGTGTACAGATGTTTAATTTTATAAATGTACAACTATGTACAAAATCAATACTATTTTTAATTATCAAATTAAACTGTATATTTAATACATTATTAAATGAGATATTTTATTTTCAGAACAAGGCCCTAAGAACATTTTAAGACAATGTGGAATTAGAAGAAATGATCTAACACCAAGGAAAAAGAAACTTTATACTGAAATAAGGCGACTGTATAAAAAGTATAATCATACCAAGATTTCAAAGTTATCTTTTAAAAAGCGACTAGCCGAATCAGAAAAATTTCAGAAAACATTTTTACTACAAGAAAATATTGACAAACTGAACTATATGTCATCATTATTAATCAAATGTCAATTTAGAGAAGCAGACAAATCTAAAAAGCAGCGTCGTTTCACTATAGATGAGAAAATAATGGCTTTAACCTTATACAAACAAAGTGCTAGATCTTACCGCTTCCTATGTAAAATATTTATTTTGCCTAGTAAAGCCACCTTACATAGATTACTAATTAAAATTCATTTTGAACCTGGCTTAAATAGCAACATTTTCCAGTCGTTGGAACAAAAAGTTGAAAAACTTGATGACACTGAAAAATTTGTGTCACTCATTTTTGATGAAATGAGTCTAATGCCAGGATTGAATTATAATGAAAGGCAGGGTTTCATTGAGGGTTTTGAGGATTTTGGAGATGGAAGAAGTACCTACATATGTGATCATGTTCTCTTTTTTATGATTAGAGGTATAAAATCAAATATAAAAGCTCCAATAAGCTACTGCTTTTCTAGTAGAGGAGGAGCAAAATCCATCCAACTAAGAAACACCTTAACCAGTGTGTTGCAAAATGTTATAGCTATAGGTTTGAAGCCCATAACAGTAATATGTGACCAAGTTGGAGTGAATGTAAGTGTATTAAATTCTTTAATGAAGGACACAAAAAAGAAATATTTGGAACAAGGAAGAAGTGACAAATATGAATATGGGTTTTTTGAAGTAGGAGATTTCAAAATTTATCCAATACTGGATCCACCTCATTTGTTAAAAGGAATAAGGAATAATCTTCTAAAAAAAAATTTACAATACACTTTCAAAAATACCCAAAAAACTGCAAAATGGCAACATATTAAATCATTATATGAAAATGATTGTGCTTCTGAGGATAATGAAGGCTTAAGGGCACTGCCGCACATCACAGATCTACACATTGAGGAGTCAAAAATGAAGAAAATGAAAGTCAAATTAGCTGCTCAAGTTTTTAGTCAACGATTTTCATCAACACTGATGTTGGCTAGTAGACTCGGTAAGTAAATGTGACAAAAATTGTTGTTGCAGTATTAGTTAATTCTGTTGTTTTATTTCAGACAACAACAAGGTTCTTGGGGAAGGTGCAGCAGATACTGCCAGACTTCTACTCTTTTTTGATAGATTGTTTGATTCAGTGAATGGAGGACGAAAATCTGCAGAGCGAGGAAAAATTTTAAGATGTGGTATAAGTGATACATCTGATCATATTAGATTTTGGACAAATGAGGCTTTGCCCATGTTGCAGTCAATGACATTTGAAAAAAAGAGAGTACATGACCGAGCTCGTCCCCCAAGCCTCAAAAATTGGATATTTACTATAAAAAATTTAATTTCCATTTGGAAAGCCTTAAAAACATCTGGATTCAAATACGTGTTACCCAGGCGTTTGAACCAGGATCCTATCGAGAATATATTTGGTCAGGCTAGAGCTTTTGGGGCACTCTATACAAATCCCTCGCCATCAAGTTTTGCTGGTATTTTTAAAACAATGATGGTGAATTCAAGCTTCAAAATCCATCAATCATCATTTAATTGTGAAGATGATGGAAGCACAAATTTGTTTACTTCCACTAAAACATTTTTTTGTAATAACAGGGAAAATGTTATTTCTAATAATTATGTTTTGCAAAACATACCAACTATTCCCACAAATATTGTAAATTTACGCGAAAAGTTGAGCAAGTTGGTAACCAATTATGTAGCGGGATTTATTTTGAAAAAAATTAAAAGTCTATGTAAAAAATGTGACGTTTGTAAAAGTTCTTTATTTACAGGAAAAGATAATCCAGATAATGAATTAATTCGAGTAAGAGAATATAGAAATGGTTGGGGTTACAGGTTATGCTATCCAACGGAGGGATTTGTCAATTTTTTTCACATGCTATTACAGACAATAAATTATTTCTTAAAAATATCTCCTTCATCTAAAACCCTAGTAACTGATATAAAACAACAAGTTATTAGACAAAATTTGGATATTTTTTCTTGTAAGGAGCACAAACATAATACAATAGATTTGATTATTACAATAACTACACGGACTTTATTACATAATTGGTGCAAATGTATTAATAATATAATTCAAGGTAAAGATAGTAGACCTTATTCTGGTAATAATCCTGTTAAAAAAGAAGCTTCTCAAATATATTTGAAGAGGAGAAAGAACAAATTTCTAAAAAAACCAAAAGATTCTATTTAACGGATTATGTAGAGCTTCCAGTAGGTAATCAGTGGTATAACTCAGGGTTCAATCTTGGACCTAATCATTTTTTTTTATTACATGACCGACTTAAAAATTAATATAGTAGAATTACTTTGTTTGCCGATGATATAAGTGTAACCTGGAGTAGTTTAGATTTCTTCTTTTTAAGGTTCCATTTTCTGTCGACGGTTAGGCATCAACATCGATCATCATCATCACGTAACGCTTCAACCCTGGGTGGGTCCTGGCTGACTGTACAACTTTTTTCCAATTTGTTCGATCTTCCATCAACCTAGGGTCAAATGGGATGTTCATTTTTCGGAGATCTGCTTGGATGTTATCTCTCCATCGCATTCTGGGACGCCCGAGTGGTCTTTTGCCTGTAGGAATCTCCTCCCATACCAGTCTTATATCTAAGTTTCTCGTTATGAAGTCTATGCACGTGGCATCCACTTGGCAATTATTATTTTACTTACAGTAGGTCTGAATAGTTGGTTAGATCTCAGACCAAATAATTCCCTTAGATTTCATGACCAGAAGGTTCGTCTTCTTCCTAAATTTCTTTTACCTTTTATTTTGTCGTGTACAATAAAACACAGCAGACTACTATATAACGCTGACCTTTTACCATATGAACGAAATATTCAAGCTTAGCAAGCACGTTTAGATTTGCTAATTCTACAATTTACCATAAGTAGAGGGATCTCGTTCTTGTTACTATTAAGTCTTGCCCTAACTCGAATGGGCTCGAATCGTTTAGAGGAATTTTTTTTAGTCCCAATTTTTTAACAATAGTCTAATAAATACCGCAAGTTCGATTAAGTTTCTAGAACTTTTTATTGACGATACTCTAGATTTTACTTTAAGATATATAAAACTCTTATTCCTTCTGCTCTAATAATTTTAAAGTTCATTTGCTTAGTTCGCAAACAAATTAATACCTTAATAGAAGGTGCTATTCCCAACAAGTAATTGGACTTCGTAAGTCCTAGGTTTTCACCCAAAGTGATCAATAGTAGAACCAGAAGTCGATATTTGATCTCTTCGTGTAACTTAGCGTCGATTGATAGACGGTTTCATTAATTTTAAATAATTTTTACTAAACTTTCGGTCATAATTGTTTAAACAGAATCGACTTAAAAATCGGAAATAAAAATTTTTCAATCTCGACTTTTCAATGCGCTTTAGCTGATATGTCACATGTACTATATCTTCGACTATAATATAGCACTTCAGTTTAGAACTTTTTAACCGAAAGAGATAAACCAATCTGCCCTCATCTTGCTAAGGCATGTCGAATTATATATCGCTTAAAATATTTCGGTGACTTTAAAAAGGTACTTCAGGTTGCAACTCTAAATCAGGAAGTCAAATTTCTGATCTTTAATATCATCCTTGGGTTATAAGCTTTCATTCGACACCTCATTTTCATTTTGTAAAAAATTGTCGGTAGAAGTATATTTTTTTCTAATATGCACTCAAGAATGGCTTCCAATTTCACCTCTCAAGAAGAAATTAATATTGGTATCTTGGGCCAAACAATACAGCAAAATTGTAGAAAATAAAGTGAAACTAAATGAAATAAATGTGAGCCATAAAAATTTAAAAGAAATTTATCAAAGCCATTGATTGTAACAGATAGTAAGATATTTTTATAAATATCTAATAGTTGTTGTATGTATTAGTTTAAATTTTCAGAAAAAAAATATATAAAAACGATAAAATTGCAACAACAAGATATCACAATGGGTTGCTGCAAAAACAGACATCAAATGCAATTATTGTGAGTAACCACATGTTGAATGCCTCAGATGGTGAATTGTTTTTGCCTTAATGCACACATTCTCACACCATATAATAACACTGACCACACATAATGGTTGAATAAAATGATTGGATGTACAATCAATTTAATAAATTAACAAAGTATTCATGCATAACATTTTCAAACTCTTTCAATCCTAGGTTTAACAAACTGTACTTCTCATAATTCTCTAGACAACTAGATTTTCTACATTTTCCGCTAATGCCATTGCGACTTCCTCTTCTTCATGTAGTATGGGTAAAGGGTTATTAAAAAGCATTGCAATATTGTGTAACATTGATGTTCCAATTACAATTGCTTTTATGCATTCTAGCTTTACCCTTATCCCAAAGACCACTGTTTCTATATTCCAAATGTCCTTTATATTGAATTCCTGGTTCTAATTTATGCCCCATTTAATTAAATTTTCAACTGGTTGGTGACTGAGGATTGTCTAAGGGTGTTACCAGGTATTTCTTAACTCCAAAACCATTATCACTCTCCAAAAGATAGATATTCATCCAGTTCTTCACATTTTCTTTTCATAGATAACTGTTTATAGCTAATGTTGTTCTGAAGCTATTTCCTTGTGGCATTTTTATAATCAACTATTTTTAATGGGAATAAGCCACAATTTTACCAAAAAAATGATTTTATTAACGTTTCGAAGCCCAAATCGGGTTTCGTTGTCAAAATACAAAATAATGCTAAATAATAATGAAACTTTAATAAAATAATTTTTTTGGTAAAATTGTGGCTTATTTCCCTTAAAAATAGTTGTTTATAGCTATATCAAAATCACCCAAAAATGTTAATATTTGTCATATTCTAGGGAAGTATGTAGATAGGGCATTACGATAATTTATAACGTAAATTAGTTTGTTTAATAATTAAATAAAGTGATATAGGTACATATTTTACAACATAAATTTTACTTTTATTGATAAATTATGTACATTAATTTAATAGATTAGCAAAATATTCATGAATAAGTCAAAGTCTTGTTATATTATTATCTACTTTCCTTGCTCCTTCCATTGCTTCCTCCTCATCTTCGTATTATAGTATGGGTAAAGAGTCATTAAAAAGAATTGCAATATTGTGCAACACTGATGTTGCAATTACAATTGAATGGGTCTACCGAATAACAAGTGCCATTTGATTCATTTTTAAGAAATCGAACAAAAACTGTTAAAATTATAATAATGGTAAATTTATACATTTTAAGGGTTAGTACTACAGTACACCGTACACAAAGTTACAAACTGTATTAATAACTAACCCTTAAATTTACCATTATTACAATTTTAACAGTTTTTGTTTGATTTGACAAAGATTGCGTAAGGGTGTTATCAGGTTTTTCTTGACTCCCTAACCACTATCACCAACCAAAAGATACAACTTCACATTCTGTTCTCATAGATAACTGTTTACAGCTATGATTCTAAATTCACTCAAGAATGTTAATATTTGCATTATTCTAATGAAGTAGGTAGGCTATTTAAATAGTTTCAGAGCATTAGTTTGTAACCATTAGATATAGTCTGTTCGCTAAACTCAGACGCAACTTTCTAGATATTTTAGTCGGTAATTTTGCCAATTTTAGTTAAATTGCCAAAAAATAATTACTAAATAGTTAATAATCACGAAATAGTTAGTAATTTTGCCAATTTTTGCAAAATTTGCAAAAAACAAAAAAATTATCGACTAAAATATCTAGCCAGTTGCGTCTGAGTTTAGCGAACCAACTATATTAAATAAAGTGGTATGTACATAAGCATGGTACAAATATAATTTTAGATTTATTAACAAATTATGTACATTTAATTTAATAAATTAGCAAAATCATTTTCTACATTTGCTTCAAAATCACCCATAAGTTGCAAAAAGGAGCCTGTTGCTTAAAACCAGTGATATGAATCCATTTTACTACAGAAAACCTTAAGGCAATAAAAACCATGTTCTTGGAAGATACATCTGGGTTCTTGAAATGTTATTAATATCAATTAATAACAAATTTGCCACTTGTTTTCGTTCTTACCTATCTGTTCGATTTTTTATTCTATAAGCCATAGTTTCATGCAAATAGTGAACAGCATCTTAAGATATCCAAAATCTTTCTAAATACACTGTTTCTGTATTCTCCTTCCTTCTACAATATTTTTATCATTTCCAGGAAATATTCTTTATTAGTTAAATTTTCATTAAGGTTCATTTTTAAGGTGAAAATATTATGATTTCACTTAACAATGTCAAAAATGTGAGGTTAAAAATCCTTGAACCAACGTTTTTATGTATTTTTTACGTAGATAATACTTTTAAAATAACTTTAAGTTACTGTATAATTATATCCACATTCATTTTCATTTAATTTATTGTATAATTATTGAATAAAACATTGATTTGCCTTTCTGTTATTTATCTGTACCTTTTAATTCAAAAATCACTCAAAATTTATTGTTTAAAACTCCCGCGTAACTAAAATTTGTCAATTTAGTTCTCATTCCAATCAAGAGATGGCGTTAATTCGATCCGAAAGATTAACATGGCCGTGAAACGTCTATAAGTATGTATGGTCTGTGGTTATAAGACCTGGGCCCTGATTCTAAATCAAATTTCGACCAAAAACAAGTCGCTTTCAATATGGCGACGGTTGAAATGCGATTGTGCGAGCCTTGTGGATTTTAGTTGAACTAACGAAGTGACGTCATGAAATAGCGACTATCGAAATTAATAGCGACTTTAAAAAGGGTGTTGATATTATAATTTCGACTTTCGAAATTATTTGACACGGAGATGAATGAATGGCCAAAAGCGAGGTTAGGTTTAGTTTAGATGTGTTTTGTTTATTTCTTGCAAGGAAAACTAAAGCAAAAGGTATTATAATATAACTGGGTTTAATTGAAATTTGCTTGTTTTGCGGAATTAGATAGAATAGTATTAAATTAGAAATATAATAATTGAGAATGTCCACAACATGAATCATCAACTCAATGAAAGATGTAAGGTAATAATCTGGGAAAATTAGTAAAAAACAAGGAAAATTAATTACCAGCTATTTTATTGCTGGACATGCTGAAATCAAATCTTAAGGTTTCCTATATTAGTAATATAGCTGTGCAAAGTCCACAGAAAGTGTGCTATTTTGTTTATAAACAAATTAGCGCTCCGAAATATTTTTTTATATTATTGCTCTATAACTCCGAAAATTTTAACTTTAAACCTAAACAGTCACATAAAAATTGACAGTAATTTAATTCTGCACATTGATAATTTATTCCAATTTCCTTCGACGGAAATTTTCCTCGGAAAATTCGGGTTTTCCAAACAAAATCTTTAATTTTCAACTAAAATTTGAGGGAAGTAACTATTTATCAATAATTAAATAATTTGGTGACAGTGACATAAATCTTTTTTGTTATGAGTGTCTTGAAGATATGAAAATTTGTATGTACAAAGAGGACCGGAATTAAAAGGTATTTATTTAATGGTTCAAAGATTAAAATCCTGTTGTTTATAACCCGGTCGCAAATGCCGGTCAAATTTGACCGGCTATACCTGGAATCAGTCCTCGCAATTCAATTTGTTTTTCTTCGAAAAGGACACAGAAGCGGTGCCCTTTTCAACAGCGTTAACTTAATTTAATTTAATCTAATATTTTCTGAGGGGTTCTATTTGTTTATAAGCCAAAAAATTGATTCTTTATAACATTCCTGAGACCGCTCAAATGGTCCAATTTCAATCCTGTAAGGTACGTTGAATAGGTATAGTGCTTTTTTATACGAAAATCATAGTTATTCTGGTGTATCATAATCTTGCTGGTTATTATTTCGACCGAAATTTTTTAATTAACATTTTAATTATTGCTAAACTATTGGTTAGATTGTCGCCAGTCTCCTGATATACAGAGAGGGGCTAAATTATGGAATAAATCCATTTTCTCTAAAATGGACGATTTTAGAGAAAAATCCCGAAACAGGTCGATTTTTATTTTTAAATTAAATTTCTTGGCATATATTTCAAACTAGTGACGTCATCCATCCGAGCGTGATGACGTAATCGATTATTTTTTTAAATAGGAATAGGGGTTCGTGTTGTAGCTCATTTACAAATGCGTTCAATTCTCTATTTAGTATTATAAACATTAATATCATTATTTATACAGGGAGGCCAAAAATTTTTTTGAATTAAATTAATTGACGCAAGAAGAAGAATGCATGTAATTTATTTAACTCAAAATACATTCTATTGCTGTCAGAAAATAGAAAAAATGTTTATTTTGCAAATAAACATTGCTTTTAGCTTAAATTAAATGTTCAAACTGCCCATAGGTAGGAGGGAGGCTGTTTGTGATTTAATTTAAGCGAAAAGAAATGTTTATTTGTGAAATAAACCTTTTTTTCTATTTTCTGACAGCAGTACAATGTATTTTGAGTTAAATAAATTACATACATTCTTCTTTTTGCGCCAATTAATTTAATTAAAAAAATTTTTTTGGCAACCCTGTATAAATACCTAATGATATTAATGTTTATATTACTGAATAGAGAATTGAACGCCCTTTCAAATGACCTACCACACGACCCCTATTCCCATTAACAAAATTATCGATTACGTCATCACGCTCAGATGGATGACGTCACTAGTATGAAATATATGCCAAAAAATTGTAATTTAAAAATAAAAATCGACCTCTTTCGGGATTTTGCTCCAAAATCGTCCGTTTTAAAGAAATGAATTTATTCCATAATTTAGCCCCTCTGTATAATCTACTATAATAAATCTTTCATGTCATCAATTATTTAATTATTGATAAATAATTAGGTACTTCCCTAAAATTTTAATTGAAAATTGCAGATTTTTTGGGAAAACTCGGATTTTCTGAGTAAAATTTTTTTGAAGGAAATCGGAAAAAAATAACTTTGTGCAGAACTAAATTAGGGTGAATTTTTATTTGAGTGTTTTTGGCTCAAAGGAAAAATTTTAGGAGTTACAGACCACTAATTGAAAAAAAAAGAAGATTTAGGAGTGCTAATTTGTTTATAAATAAAATAACACACTTTCTGCGGACTTGTCATACCCCATATTACTAATATATGCAATCTTAAGATTCGATTTTAGCAATAAAATAGCTGGTAAATAATTTTTCCCAAAAATGGCATTTTTTCGATAATTTTCCCAGACTATTCTCGTTAACAAATTCCAATAAACCGGAGCGCCAACCCAAATTCTGAGCAGTCTCAACATGATTAAGTTAATATCCCCAGTTGTAACTAATATCGAAATGAATAAGAATCGCTATCCTCTGCGGCTGTCATGGCGGTGTCGAAATGAAATTGCGACTGTCGAAATTAATTAGAATCAGGGCCCTGGGGCCTGATTCTAATTCATTTCGACAGTCGCAATTTCATTTCGACACCGCGCGATTCTTGGGGATATTAACCTTATTATGTTGAGACTGCTCAGAATTTGGGTTGGCGCTTCGGTTTCTTGGATTTTGTTGATAGTCTGGGAAAATTATCGAAAAAATACCATTTTTGGGAAAAATTATTTACCAGCTATTTTATTGCTAAAATCGAATCTTAAGATTGCATATATTAGTAATATGGGGTATGACAAGTCCGCAGAAAGTGTGTTATTTTATTTATAAACAAATTAGCACTCCTAAATCTTCTTTTTTTTTTCAATTAGTGGTCTGTAACTCCTATATTTTTTCCTTTGAGCCAAAAACACTCAAATAAAAATTCACCGTAATTTAGTTCTGCACAAAGTTATTTTTTTTCCGATTTCCTTCAACAAAAATTTTACTCAGAAAATCCGAGTTTTCCCAAAAAATCTGCCATTTTCAATTAAAATTTTAGGGAAGTACCTAATTATTTATCAATAATTAAATAATTGACGACATGAAAGATTTATTATAGTAGATTATACAGAGGGGCTAAATTATGGAATAAATTCATTTCTTTAAAACGGACGATTTTGGAGCAAAATCCCGAAAGAGGTCGATTTTTATTTTTAAATTACAATTTTTTGGCATATATTTCATACTAGTGACGTCATCCATCTGAGCGTGATGACGTAATCGATAATTTTGTTAATGGGAATAGGGGTCGTGTGGTAGGTCATTTGAAAGGGCGTTTAATTCTCTATTCAGTAATATAAACATTAATATCATTAGGTATTTATACATGGTTGCCAAAAAAAAATTTTGAATTAAATTAATTGGCGCAAAAAGAAGAATGTATGTAATTTATTTAACTCAAAATACATTGTACTGCTGTCAGAAAATAGAAAAAAAGGTTTATTTCACAAATAAACATTTCTTTTCGCTTAAATTAAATCACAAACAGACTCCCTCCTACCTATTGGCAGTTTGAACTTTTAATTTAAGCTAAAAGCAATGTTTATTTGCAAAATAAACATTTTTTTCTATTTTCTGACAGCAATACAATGTATTTTGAGTTAAATAAATTACATGCATTCTTCTTCTTGCGTCAATTAATTTAATTCAAAATTTTTCTTGGCCTCCCTGTATAAATAATGAAACTAATGTTTATAATACTGAATAGAGAATTGAACGCCTTTGTAAATGAGCTACAACACGAACCCATATTCCTATTTAAAAAAATAATTACGTCATCACGCTCGGATGGATGACGTCACTAGTTTGAAATATATGCCAAGAAATTTAATTTAAAAATAAAAATCGACCTGTTTCGGGATTTTTCTCTAAAATCGTCCATTTTAGAGAAAATGAATTTATTCCATAATTTAGCCCCTCTCTGTATATCAGGAGACCGGCGACAATCTAACCAATAGTTTAGCAATAATTAAAATGTTAATTAAAAAATTTCGGTCGAAATAATAACCAGAAAGATTATGATACACCAGAATAACTATGATTTTCATATAAAAAAGCACTATACCTATTCAACGTACCTTACAGGATTGAAATTGGACCATTTGAGCGGTCTCGGGAATGTTATAAAGAAACAATTTTTTGGCTTATAAACAAATAGAACCCCTCAGAAAATATTAGATTAAATTAAATTAAGTTAACGCTGTTGAAAAGAGCACGGCTTCTGTGTCCTTTTCGAAGAAAAACAAATTGAATTGCGAGGAGTGATTCCAGGTATAACCGGTCAAATTTGACCGGCATTTGCGACAGAGTTATAAACAACAGGATTTTAATCTTTGAACCATTAGATACCTTTTAATTCCGGTCTTCTTTGTACATACAAATTTTCATATCTTCAAGACACTCATAACAAAAAAGATTTATGTCACTGTCACCAAATTATTTAATTATTGATAAATAATTACTTCCCTCAAATTTTAGTTGAAAATTAAAGATTTTGTTTGGAAAACCCGAATTTTCCGAAGAAAATTTCCGTCGAAGGAAATTGGAATAAATTATTAATGTGCAGAATTAAATTACTGTCAATTTTTATGTGAGTGTTTTGGTTTAAAGTTAAAATTTTCGGAGTTTTAGAGCAATAATAAAAAAAAAGATTTCGGAGCGCTAATTTGTTTATAAACAAAATAGCACACTTTCTGTGGACTTTGCACAGCTATATTACTAATATAGGAAATCTTGAAGATTTTATTTCAGCATGTCCAGCAATAAAATAGCTGGTAATTAATTTTCCTTGTTTTTTACTAATTTTCCCAGATTATTACCTCACATCTTTCATTGAGTTGATGATTCATGTTGTGGACATTCTCAATTATTATATTTCTAATTTAATACTATTCTATCTAATTCCTCAAAACAAGCAAATTTCAATTAAACCCAGCTATTGGGATAAACCGTAATCGTACCCCCTCCTAACTGCCAAAGTGTCATGGCCGCCGTCGGGACCTATTGTGCTGACATTTACAATGTTTACATATAGAAAAGTTTGTTTTTTTTCTGCTTATAATGCCGTTTTCTAAAGATATTAGTGAACAAAATCGATTTGCTAACAATATTTAATATATTTTAAATGTGCTAAAATTGGATTCAACAGCAAAAGTCGCATAAATAACATATAAATAACGAATTTGTTCACCTATTACAAATGGGGTTATGTGGTTGTAACTGTTTATTTTGGGAATAAAATGAAAATGATCAATTAAACGACTGGAAAACTGTAAGTATTACAATTAAAACATGTTTATCCTATCAAAAGAGTTCACTTCATTTTAAGAAAGCTAATTATTATTATACAATAGACATTTATAAACTGCCATGTACTTTTAAGGTTACTTTTGATCGGTTTTCAAAGCTTATGATTAAATGTTACCTCTTTATTAATTAGATTTGCCAACAAAAGATGCATGATTAAGGCCAAATGCAATTCCTTTGCTAAAGTCATAAAAAAAGTACCAATACAGTTAAAAAAATTATTTTAAAAAGGTCTCTCAAAAGACATGAAAATATACAACAACTCAAAAAACTAGAGAATGTAAAGAAAGCCAGGTTATTGGAAATGGAATTCCTGTTTAATTGAAAGCCAGTAAACTATCCAAGACTTTTCAGAATCAAATGTGTCAACTTGTAAAAACGATTCTTCTGACATTTTTAGTAAAAACCAGATTATCCTCAAGAAAAATTCTGTTTAAGTGAGACTCAAAGTCATATTTGTGAATGTGTCATCTTTGAATGAAACAATTTTTTTACCTAAACAATTAAATGTATGGATCTAATTAAAAACAATGCTGAATCAAGTACAGTTACAGAAATACAATCCTTTGAACTTCTAAATGTGATTGTTGAAAGTGTCGAAATAGCTAGTGCATAGGGATTCGAAAGGGATAGACTTGTTATGAACGCACTTGATCATGTACTTCTTACTGTTATAAAGTTGAAACAAAACTTATTTTATGCTTTTTTATCAGTCACTTTTAATGGTGTATCAACTTTACGTGGTACATCGTGCAAAAATTGCTAAAAATGCAAACATTATATTTATTTTCTGTGTTACATTGGATAGTATGATTGAATGTCTTCCTCTTTTAGATAGTGAAGTGAAGAACATCTTGAAGTTCCAATGATGTTTCAAGATGAGGTAAATCGAAATAATTGTATGTTAGAAGGACAGAGAATATGAAGAAATGTTATTGCTGCATATTTAGTGTAGTGAAATACAAACTTCAAACATTATAATATATTTTTTGATTTCAAACATTTCATATGATTATGAAAGAACATCTTTCTTTTTAAAACAATGAAGAAGTGAAGAACATAATAAAGTTCCAACGAAAATGATTCCAGATGAGGAAAATCGAAATAATGGTTGTATGTTACGTGTATAGAGAATACGAAGAAATGTTATTGCTGCAAACTTAGTGTAGTGAATTAAAAACTTATTGTCAAATACAAATCAATTTATTTCATACTTTTATAATATATAGTGATATAATTTTATATGTGTTCAAATAAAAATATTAATAAATAAAATACAATAAACACAAATCATGTATATCTTACAATGAATTACAAAATCAAAAATTAATTACAAAAATATCAAAATAAATCTAAAATATTAAAAAGTTACATATAATTTTTATAGTACCTACATACTTTGGTTGGTACT
This sequence comes from Diabrotica virgifera virgifera, assembly GCF_917563875.1. Lineage (NCBI taxonomy): Eukaryota > Metazoa > Arthropoda > Insecta > Coleoptera > Chrysomelidae > Diabrotica > Diabrotica virgifera. The sequence continues at coordinate 100,529,920 of NC_065449.1, forward strand.
CTAATAATTTGGAGATCCATTAAAGTTTGTAGATGGAAATTGCAGGTATCTAAAAAATATAATAATATAAAGTAACTCAACAATCTCTTTTTAATTAGGGTAGCAGTTGATAAAGATGACCCTTGCTCGGGAAATCAAATGTATATAAAAAAAATTAAGTAACAGCTTTCTAACAAAACAATCTTAGCACTAAACGGAAACAAAGATACTGGTAAGTATTAAAACATTTTTTGAAAAATCTTTCTGAAAGTGAAAATAAAGACTACTCTCTATGGGAACAACTAAAACTGGGCATGCTTTACAAAAAAATGTATCCAGAACAAATTTCTTCTCTATAAGGCAATACTACGACAAATCTGGATGTACAGGATTTAAATCTGGGGAACTGCCAGTAATACAAATATGCAAAAACTATTAAGATTCTAATCCGAAGTCTTTTATGATGTCCGATGTTTTTAGTACCACTACCAAATATCATGCTAAACTGAAAATTATAGGGTAAAAATCTGTCTGATCACCCAAACTTTTAAAAGCTGGATGCTTATCTGATCTAGTCCAGAGGCTGGTTTCGGTATTGCAGCTATAAAATACTTAAATAGTAAGGATGGAAATTTTTATTATGGTCCGCCTTGAGGCAAACTAGGGCACTAGAGGGTTAAGAAAAGTTACAGATCTCTACACCACTGGGAAGTAGATAGTAGTTACTAATTTGTAAAAAAGTCAGAAATATGGTAAATGTAGACTAAATTAATATAAATATGTAAAGAGTTCTCACCCCTGAGTGTAGTTCCCACTGTGTCATTTTTTATATCTGTCATATTGTTATAATGATAACAGATTGCATTAAAGTTAAAATAAAAAAGAATTAAAGAAGTTCATAAAAATATTCTATTTTTGAAAAAATATTTAAGTGCTTAAATACTTTTTTAGATAAAATATACATAAAATTTATTTTTTCTACAACCGTGTTAAAATGCAACTTTCAGCACTCTATACAAGCGTTAAAAACGCTACTGTATATAGACTGTATAGGCAATTTTGATGTAATGTCAAAAAAATATAAAAATGGAATGTCAGTTCAAGTAATAGGTAGTTATTTATGATATAAGTGTTAAAAGTACACGTTTAAGGCACGCATGTGAAAGTTTGCCTTAAAAATGTACTTTTTAACACGCATATCATACAATATTTTTTCTACAAACGTAATTACAGGACAATATCTACAAAAACTTTTACTTGAACTTGACTGACATTCCATTTTTATATTTTTGTGACATTACATCAAAATTGTCTATACGGTCAATACGAATTGCAGTGCCATAAAAATTTTAAAGCACTTGTACCTTAAAGTAGCATTTTTAATGCTCTTATGGAGTGCTAAAAATTGAATTTTTAACACGGTTGTAGAAAAAAGTTTTTGTAGATATTATTCTGTAATTACGTTTGCAGAAAAAATATTGTATGATATGTGTGTTAAAAAGTACATTTTTAAGGCACTCATGTGAATTGCAGACTTTCACATGCGTGCCTTAAATGTGTACTTTTAACATTTATATCATAAATAACTATTAAAAAACTAACAGAAAATAGTAAAAATATTTGATTGAGCATAAGTAAAAAAGTCACTCTCTCAACCAATAAACATTTGTGATTAAAATTAATATACTTAATTGATTATAATATGAATGTGTTCTTGTAGAGTTTCATATAATAATTTCCATTTGACTAAAGAGACACAAGCTGGAATACTTAGGTCAATAATACTTAGGTATGAAACACCCTAAAAAATATAAACTTTTGCATTTGATAATTCAGAGAAAGATCCAAGGTAAATGTGGTTCTGGTAGAATCTCACAATCATAGCTGAACAATCTAAGACCATAGTATGGAAAATCGACTCCATCATCATTAGTTAGAGCTGCTGTCAATAAAGCCACAATAGCGAATATGGTAGCCAATATATGATATCCAACAATTGATAACAGTCATGGAACTAAAAAATGTATTATTTCAAAGTGTTTATGGGATAAAATTAGTAAGAGTGACATGATACCTAACAAAAATTTGATTCAGAAGATTTAACATAAAACTTGTAATTCTCTTATACTAAACTGACAATAAAGATGCACCAGAAATAAACAACCCAAGACATGTTGAATGATACAAATAGCACTCCCGAATCATGATTTACAATGTATAAACTTTGTAAATCATGATTTGTGAGTGCTCCTCATAACATTCATCATGTCTTGTGTTTGTTTCTTTCTAGTGCGTCTTTATTGTGATTTTAGTATTATAATTATATACAGTGTGTCCACGGTTGGGGTGCCCAAGAGGAAAAACTTTTTTATTTTCAATTTTAGCGAAAAATGTCATTATTGATAAAAAGTTTTGCTTGTTCTAAAACCCCATAAAACGAAATAAAATTCAAGTTTTTTAAATCCTGCTTAATTTTGTAGCCAATTTTATGCAAATCCCTATTTTATGTAAATTTTTGCACTAAGTTTGAAATCTTAACAATAATCTAGTGTTGCCAAGCCACAATGTAGCTTAGTAACTATCAATTTCGATAAATAATTTGCGAATGGTCAATTTTTTTGACAATGTTAAGCTATCAATAAAGAATTTATCTTGTGATAAATTTCATTATTAAAATTGTTGTATTAATAATTATTTAATTAATAAATAATTGGATGATTCAAGGAGAACGACAAAGTCTGGCTTCGTAATCCAGAGAAGTGAAAGGGTTGTTCTCCCAAGTTATTATTGTTACAATTTCGAACTTAGTGCAAAAATTTATAGGGATTTACATAAAATTGGCTATAAAAATAAGCAGGATTTGAAAAACTTGAATTTTAGTTCATTTTATGGGGTTTTAGAACAAGCAAAACTTTTTATCAAGAATGACATTTTTCGCTAAAATTGAAAATAAAAAAGTTTTTCCTCTTGGGCACCCCATCCGTAGACACACTGTATTACTATTTTTATAATAAAAAGATTATAATTTATAAAATGTGATGCTGTATATGATTTCAAATATTAATCTTTTCTATTACCATACAAAAAAAATCTTGCCTTTACTCAAAAACATTTTATCATAAAATTTTTAAAGATATATTTAAAAAGTTCATAAATATTAATATTAATTTATACAAAAACATTAAATATTTTAGTTTTACTGGTTTATGGCTGTAAGGTGTCTCTGAATATTTTTCACTCTTATAAGATGTTTCGAAAATTGAAATATCTCTGAAAGTTTTTAATATTTAAAATCAGTTTTCATAAATTTATCATCGGTTAATATTAGAGATCTTAAGTTCACAGTGGCACAAACAACTGAAAATATCTTCTGCAAGTGGAAGAAGACTAACATACATTTTACATACATTAATTGTTTTTATTTATTTGGTTGGATCTATCTATGTGTACTCAAGCTTTAGCTATCTTCATTGTAAGAATTTTAAGTTTAGCGTGATATTTGGTAGTGGTACTAAAAAAATCGGACATCATGAAAGACTTTGGATTGGAATCTTTGTAGTCTTTGCATATTTGTGTTACTGGCAGTTCCCCAGAATTAAATCCTGTACATCCAAACTTGTAGTAGTATTGCCTTATAGAGAAGAAGTTTGTTCTGGATACATTTTTTTGTAAAGCATACCCAGTTTTAGTTGTTCCCATAGAGAGTAGTCTTTATTTTCACTTTCAGAAAGATTTTTCAAAAAATGTTTTAATACTTACCAGTATCTTTGTTTCCGTTTAGTGCTAAAGGCTGTATGACACTATGCATTTTCTTGTATCATTTCTAATATCGTTTCTGATATGTCAAAAAAATGTATAGTGTCATACACAGATACAAGAAACGATATCAGAAACGATACAAGAATTTGTGTCAGGCACAGATTCTTGTACAATAACTGCGACAATTTCTGCGCAAAGAGCAAAAACGTAAAACCTGCTGGTAAAACTTCTAAATGTCATAATGGCGGCTGAAAATGAGATCATATGATTTATGTCTTGATGAATTTATTTGTGTTTTGTAGGTATTATTTATAAATATTTTATTGATACTTAATATACCGTTTGGTATGGACTACTGTTCTACTAATAACCATATATTTAGAATAACTTTGGGTTTCATATTGCATAATTTTTTAATAGAGGAAAATACAATAGTTCCAATTTGGATCAAACTGAAGATAATTATAATGCAAATATTTTAGCACAAATATCAAAACAAAATAAAAAACACAAATAATCAACAGTCAACGTAAAAATTCTAGTTATTATAACATTAAAATATTTGTTTTTAAAAGTTTATAAATTTTATAAAATCCTTAAAATCAGCTGTAGACACAGTACTACCATAAGTACCATACCAATGTAACGTGACAGGGTGACAAACAAAATTTCGACCAATCACATGCCAAATTTCATACAGTTTTCGATACAAGAACTTGCATAGTGTCATACAGGGCACAAATGTACATACAAGAAATGATACAAGAAAATGTATACAAGAAACGATATCAGAAACGATATTAGAAATGATACAAGAAAATGCATAGTGTCCTACAGCCTTAAGATTGTTTTGTTAGAAAGCTGTTACTTAATTTTTTTTTAGATACATTTGATTTCCCGAGCAAGGGTCATTCATCTTTATCAACTGCAACCCTAATTGAAAAGAGATTGTTGAGTTACTTTATATATTTTTTAGATACCTGCAATTTCCATCTACAAACTTTAATGGATTTCCAAATTATTAGAGTACCAACCAAAGTATGAAGGTACTATAAAAATTATGGGTTACTTTTTAATATTTTAGATTTATTTTGATATTTTTGTAATTAATTTTTGATTTTGTAATTCATTGTAAGATATACATGATTTGTGTTTATTGCATTTTATTTATTAATATTTTTATTTGAACACATATAAAATTGTACCACTATATATTATAAAAGTATGAAATAAATTGATTTGTATTTGACAATAAGTTTTTAATTCACTACACTAAGTTTGCAGCAATAACATTTCTTCGTATTCTCTATACACGTAACATACAACCATTATTTCGATTTTCCTCATCTGGAATCATTTTCGTTGGAACTTTATTATGTTTTTCACTTCTTCATTGTTTTAAAGAGGAAGATGTTCTTTCATAATCATATGAAATGTTTGAAATAAAAAAATATATTATAATGTTTGAACTTTGTATTTCACTACACTAAGTATGCAGCAATAACATTTCTTCGTATTCTCTGTCCTTCTAACATACAACCATTATTTCGATTTATCTCATCTTGAAACATCATTGGAACTTCAAGATGTTCTTCACTTCACTATCTAAAAGAGGAAGACATTCAATCATAGTATCCAATGTAACACAGAAAATAAATATAATGTTTGCATTTTAGCAATTTTTGCACGATGTACCACGTAAAGTTGATACACAATTAAAAGTGACTGATAAAAAAGCATAAAATAAGTTTTGTTTCAACTTTATAACAGTAAGAAGTACATGATCAAGTGCGTTCATAACAAGTCTATCCCTTTCGAATCCCTATGCAGTAGCTATCTCGACACTTTTAACAATCACATTTAGAAGTTCAAAGGATTGTATTTCTACTGTACTTGATTCAGCATTGTTTTTAATTAGATCCAAACATTTATTTGTTTAGGTAAAAAATTTGTTTCATTCAAAGATGACACATTCACAAAATTATATTTATATATATGACTTTGAGTTTCACTTAAAACAGAATTTTTCTTGAGGATAATCTGGTTTTTACTAAAAATGTCAGAAGAATCGTTTTACAAGTTGACACATTTGATTCTGAAAAGTCTTGGATAGTTTACTGGCTTTCAATTAAACAGGAATTCCATTTCCAATAACCTGGCTTTCTTTACATTCTCTAGTTTTTTGAGTTGTTGTATATTTTCATGTCTTTTGAGAGACCTTTTTAAAATAATTTTTTAAACTGTATTGGTACTTTTTTTTTGACTTTAGCAAAGGAATTGCATTTGGCCTTAACCATGCATCTTTTGTTGGCAAATCTAATTAATAAAGAGGTAACATTTAATCATAAGCTTTGAAAACAGATCAAAAGTAACCTTAAAAGTACATGGCAGTTTATAAATGTCTATTGTATAATAATAATTAGCTTTCTTAAAATGAAGTGAACTCTTATGATAGGATAAACATGTTTTAATTGTAATACTTACAGTTTTCCAGTCGTTTAATTGATCATTTTCATTTTATTCCCAAAATAAACAGTTACAACCACATAACCCCATTTGTAATAGGTAAACAAATTCGTTATTTATATGTTATTTATGCGACTTTTGCTGTTGAATCCAATTTTAGCACATTTAAAATATATTAAATATTGTTAGCAAATCGATTTTGTTCACTACTATCTTTAGAAAACGGCATTATAAGCAGAAAAAAACAAACTTTTCTCTATGTAAACATTGTAAATGTCAGCACAATAGGTCCCGACGGCGGCCATGACACTTTGGCAGTTAGGAGGGGGTACGATTACGGTTTATCCCAATATTATAATACCTTTTGATTTAGTTTTCCTTGCAAGAAATAAACAAAACACATCTAAACTAAACCTAACCTCGCTTTTGGCCATTCATTCATCTCCGTGTCAAATAATTTCGACAGTCGCCATCGCCATATTGAAAGCGACTTGTTTAGTGTCGAAATTTGATTTAGAATCAGGGCCTTGTACCAGTTTTTTTTGACGCGAAGTGTACACTTCGCGTCATATAAAACTGGTACACTTTTTTTCCCAATGTAAACCTGTGTTCAGACTGACAATTATTGTTCGTGAATCACTTCGTTGTTGCCATCACAGATAACGGAATTGCACTAAATCTAAATACAAAAAATAACAAATTGAAGAGTCTCAGATGCAGAATCCACCAATTTAATAAAAATTAAAATGGTAAATAGTGATTTGAAAAACAAGCAAAACCATAATTTATTATTATACAAAAAATAACGTTTAAAATGTATATTTCGAATTGTAATACATATATTTAAATTACACACTTGTTTGCTGTAAAGTTATTCATTTTTTGTATTAATTTCAAAGGACATCGCACACATCTTATGGAAAATATAATGTCACTCAAATTCAATAAAATTTATACGAATAGATTCGTTTTAAATTAACGGTCAAATCTTATCATTGCGCCAACTCTATATTTTCAATAATAAGAGCAGAAATTGATATAAATAAATCTGAAATCAAATGGATACGTACATAAGTTAGAGAGAGAAAAAATATTTTAAAACACCCAAATTGTCGGTACTCCATAAATCAGAGGATTAGTTTCACTAATACGCTTAGGCCCAGCGGGGGGTTTAAGCTCTTTTGAATAGCACCCAGAGCAATAATGATGGTAACTGACACTTTTACTGACTCAAAAAATGTGATTTCGATAAACTTTAATTGCAATTTGCGCCGTAATTAATCATAATTAAGAGTTGGCGCAATGATAAGATTTGGCCGTTAATTTAAAACGAATCTATTCGTATAAATTTTATTGAATTTGAGTGACATTATATTTTCCATAAGATGTGTGCGATGTCCTTTAATTTTTCCAGTGTGTTTTATTTATTCTACACAACTTAATGCAGTTTAGTCCTACAATTTACGAGAAACCAATCACACCTTTCGATTTGACATTAAACACAATAATTTAAAGTAATGTTAAGATTTATTATCTCAATATTTTTGAATTGAAATATTTTCATAAATTATAATTAAAACACGAATCAATGTATGGATATTTAATTGAGATGACGGAAAATTACAATTGTTTTAGTTTTTAGTATATTAAAAAATGCGGTCTGTCGCACAGCCCCATTTTTACCTAGTTTGATATAATATTTTCGTTGAACTGACAACGTTGCCTTGAAATTGGAATGACACTTGACACCAGGGCCGCGTTTAGGTCAATTGACGCCCTAGGCAGTTCTCTAGTAGCCGCCCTAAAACATGTACCGTTCTTGCGCAAAAAAATTGCAGAAATTTTTATTTAAATAAAAATACACTAAAAATGGTTTTAGACTACGATATTTATATATGTATAACAGAAAAAATTGTCATACCAGTTCGATCACATCAGAGACTTCTTAAAAAAAAAAAGACTTTTCAATTTTTTTTTCTTGACAAAATCGACAAATTGTTAACACGTTCTTGCGTCATACTTGATGGGAAATTATTTTTAATTGTTGACGTTTTCGAAAATGACCAGCAGCGGACACGTTGGCAACTGGGATGCACAAATAAATATGCAAAGCAATGTAAAATTAGGGAAAATATCTTTCAATCCACTTAGTGCAACCTCCGATTTCGTTGAACCTCCATCGATTTTCATGAAAATTGGTAACTAGTTAGAGGATAGCTCAAGGAACAAAGGTGACATGATGCCAACTTGCGCTTTTACCGTGGTGGTGGATGCCACCCCTTCTCGGGGGAGAAAATTATTTTTTTAATAATACCATAAATCGATAGAGAGACAAATTCTAAGCAAAATTTGTTACATAAAGTTATTAATATACACTAAGCATCAAAATTAACCCACCACCTTAAAAATGGGACATATTTGATGTCTCGTATTTTCTAAACCTGTTGTCCGATTTGAATGATTTCGAAGAATATCGATGTAATAATTTGATTTCTAAACAGATAAGTGTCATTGTATACCGGGTGTAACAATGATAGTGTGTTTTTTCCTCAAAGTTTGGAACACCCTGTGGAATATTATAGCGTATATAAAATATTGAAATTAAAACTCAACTGTAGCCGTAGGCTTGCTTGACATTTTGCTTTTCTGTTCATTCGCTTATGTGGGATAATAAAAAAGTTAGGTACTTTAACAACTAGCCATGTTATTCATCAATACAGGCTGTTTCTAAATAGTGCGACAAACTTTAAGGGGTAATTCTGCATGAAAAATAATGACCATTTGCTTTATAAACAAAATGCTTCGTTTCCGAGATACGGGATGTTGAATTTTTTCTTACAAACTGACGATTTATTTATTGCTCTAAACCCGGTTGAGATATGCAAATAAAATTTAGTAGGTTTTAAGAGGCAGTTATTGCTCATTTTTTGACATACAATTAAGAATTTTATATTCACCATTGGCTTGCATACGGGTCATATTTCCCGGTCAATGGTGAATATAAAATTCTTAATTGTATGCCAAAAAATGCGCAATAACTACCTCTTAAAACCTACCAAATTTCATTTGCATATCTCAACAAGTTTTAGAGCAATAAATAAATCGTCAGTTTGTAAGAAAAAAATCGGAGGGTATCTCAGAAACGAAGCATTTGGGGACATAATATATGTTTATAACGTAAACGGTAATTATTTTTTCATGCAGAATTACTCCTTAAAGTTGGTCGCACTTATTTAGAAACACCCTGTATTGATGAAGAACGTTGCTAGTTGTTAAAGTGCCTAACTTTTTTATTATCCAACATAAGCGAATGAGTCAAAAAGCATAATGTTAAAAAAGCCTAAGGCTATAGTCTAGTTTTAATTTTAATATTTTATATACGCCAGAATATTCCACAGGGTGTTCTAAACTTTGAGGAAAAAACACACCGTCATTGTTGCACCCAGTGTACAATGACACTTATCTGTTTAGCAACAATGTTATTACACCGATATTCTTGAAGAAAAAAGCTATAACATATTTAAAAAATCACTAAAATCGGACAACAGGTTTAGAAAATACAGGACATCAAAAATGTACCATTTTTAAGGTGGTGCGTTAATTTTGATGCTTAGTGTATATCAATACTTTTTGAGTTATTAAAGATCAAAGATTTTATTTTTTCATAAAGAAATGCATGTTTTAAAGCTGTTTTTCACGTATAACTTAAAAACTATTCTAAGCTTTTACAAAAAAGTTATTATTACCAAAATTGAAAATAATAAAAAGAATACACTACTCACTTAAAGAACTAAACTAATGTTAATTCGAAGTGAGTTATGGGTAATTGAATGTATATTTTTTTTGACGTGTACTCACATCTATGTAAGTACATATTCAAGCTTAAATAACGGGAAAACAATGCATTTTATAAAATATACCTGCTACGCACTTGTCAAAGTATTTCGGAGTACCTATCAAATGAGCTCAAGTAGAAGTTAATAACATCACAATTAATCAAGTTATAATAAAAATAAGAGAACCCTCTAGAACTTTTTAGGAAAAAGTGAAAAACTAAACATACGCCATTTCCACAAAAAATAAAATTTATAGTAATCCTTAGCAAAATTTCTTTATATTAGCATAAGTAATGATTTCAACAATTTTGACCTGTTTATAATGCAGATTTTTGAAAAAAAAAAATATAATTTAAAAAAATCAAGATTTTTAAAATTATCGTATTTTTCATTTTCTTTTGATAATAACTCCAAAAATTCTCAATATAGGTACGTAAAAAGTGATATATGTATATCCAAATTTTAGTTTTTTCTGTATCAAATATTTTACCTTTTTACTGTTTCTCTAGGGTAAAAAATAACCGAGATAGAAACGTTTAAAGCTTAAATTTTGCTGCGAGAACCATGTAACCAGGGCCATTTAACCTTTTATTTTTTAAAAAGTAAGGGTTTTAAAAAATTAAATTTAAAGTGGTTTAATAGCCAATAAAATTAACTGGTTAATTATCAAATGGTTTTTAGGCAAATCTGATATGGTAAAAATTAACGGAGTTATTAAAAAAACAATAACTTTTTTCGAAAAATTTTTAATAGATAAATTTTGAAAAATATTTGGTGCATAAATTTTAATGCTATCAACTTGTTCAAGGGCTCATTTGATAGATATTTCTAAATACTTTGACAAATGTTTAATAACGTTATGTAATAAAATGCATCATTTTCCCGTTATTTACATAAGCTAGAATACTTCGATTTGGGTACTCGCCGAAAAAAATATACATTCAATTACCTATAACTCACTTTTAGTTAATATTAAAAAGTTTTTCCAGTGAGGAGTTTATTTTTTATTAGCTTCAATTTTGGTAAAAATTACTTTTTTGTAAACTCTTATAGTTTTTGAGTTATTTATAAAAAATCGGTAAAAAATATGCATTTTTCTCAGAAAAATAGAAATCATTGATCTTTAATAACTAAAAAAGTTTTGATTTATTTTAAAAACTTTATGTAATAAATATTGCTTAGAATTTGTCCCTCTATCAAATTCAGGGGATATTTTGAATAAAATAATTTTCACCCCCGAGAACGGGTGGTATCCACCTCCAGGGTAAAAGCGCAAGTTGTCACCATGTCACCTTTGTTCCTTGAGATATCCTCTAACCACTCACCAATTGTCATGCAAATCGATGGAGGTTCAACGAAATCCAGCCTTTAAGCTCATATCCACCTTCAGTGACTGCACTAACTCTTCTTTAAATATTAAGATATGTCAATTGGTGATTTTATTGTGGTATCCAAATGACCATTTAAGTGAATGCATTTATGTTTGAATGATGTATCTTTGTCGTCTTTATTTTGTATCAAATATGTTTTGTGTAATTATGGCAAATCTGTTAATAACACGAAAACGTTGATAAATAAGTCGATAAGATTCCAGACGTCTATTCAGGGTCTCTTATCAGAGCGTCGATTATAACATAGAATGTGTGGATTTTCATCTCATCACTAGCTGAAAAGTTTAGTTCATCATCGGCCCCTCGTCAAATTGAATTTTTCTTTTTCTCTTTCTTATTTCCTTATATGTTTTATTTGGGCACAATTTTTTGGCTTCCTTGCGGTAAAGTAATTTGAAAGAGCTTCATACTCTTTAATGATCCATCATTTTTATATAGAAATATTTTTTGTACAGTATTCTTGCCGCCCTCTCATAATGTGCCGCCCTAGGCAACTGCCTATATTGCCTAATGGATAAAACAGCCCTGCTTGACACTTGTGACAAGATCAACTTACACAACTTGAAAAACACGATTTTCGGTAATAAGAGCTTGTACCAGTTTTTTTTGACGCGAAGTGTACACTATGCGCGTCAGAGAAAACAGGCCCAATAAAATTTAAGAATCTTTTTGTTTTTTTCTTATTTATATCAAATTAAATTTATTGTGTATTGGTTCAGTTACTCTTGCAGTACGTAACCCCGACACATTATCATTAGCAACAAATGAAAAACAAGGAAAAATTTGAGAAAATAATAAATATATTGACAATTTCGATGTACCTACCATTAAGGCTGATTTATCTTAGGGCAGGACGTGGACGGCACGACTGTCTTGTGGGACACCTTGAAGGATCGTGTGATATAAAAGACATTGGCTAATTTATAATATATAACGAACGGGGCCCCCGGGACGGAGCGACAACTGAGACGTGTGCCGTCTATTTTTCTACGGCTCGTGTCGTACACGTCCGTTCTAACATAAATCCGGCTTTACAGTTTTAACAATTATTTTTAATTATACAGGGTGTTTCATTGGGAAACGGAAATACTTCAATGGTGAATAGAGGTCACCGAGCCGGTTCTAGATATACTACATTTTTGCCCTACCGACTTTTATAACCGAGTTACAGGGTGTTTTATCGATTTTGCCCATTTCTTTTTTAAGCCATAACTTTAGAACCACCCTGTATATTTTTTTGATATTTGGTACACATATTAGACAAGGCGAAAACGGCGGGTTCGAAGGGAAAAATATTCCCATGAGATTTTTTTGCATAATCACATTCGTGAGATATCCCAGAATAAGGTTCAAGAAGTCGCCCACGTGAAAAGTGGGCAATTTTTTTTTAACAATTTTTTTTTAATCAAATTGCAAGAATCAATATTTTTGGCCCGAACAATTTTTTCTTTAATTTTTTGGACCATTCTGGACAAAAAAGGTCTCATATAATTTTTCTCTAAAGTTGATCGTTTTCGACTTATAAGCAATTTAAAATTGAAAAAAACGAAAAATGGCGATTTTCAAGGTTTACTAACTCGGTTAAAAGTTATTACTATGAAAGTCAATATATGACTAAATCAAAGTTTAAAGCCCCCCCTACAAGATCCTGAAGAAATTTTTGTCATTATTTTATTACTAAGCTGTTATTTTTAAGTAATAATAATAAGCCCCATGCACGTGTGCGGCCGCTGTAAATCCTGAGTGCGAGAGAGAAGCCATTCCAGCAGTTCAATTGTGCATCCTACTCGCACTCACATTTACAGCGGCGTCAATACGATCTAACCACTCATTGTTATTAATTAAAAATAACAGCTTAGTAGTAAATTAATGACACAGATTTCTTCAGGATCATGTAGCGGCGACTTTAAACTTTGATTTAGTCACTTTCTGACTTTCATAATAATAATTTTTAACCGAGTTATTAAATCTTAAAAATGGCCATTTTCTCGTTTTTCAAATTTTAAATTGCTTATAACTCGAAAAAGATCAACTTTATAGAAAAATTAGAAGAGAGCTTTTTTGTCCAGAATGGTCCAAAAAATCTAAAAAACAATAGTCCGGGTCAAAAATTTTGATTTTTGCAATTTGATTAAAAAAAAATTGTTAAAAAAAAATTGGCCCACTTTTCACGTGGGCGACTTCTTGAACCTTATTCTAGGATGTCTCACGAATGTGATTATGCAAAAATATCTCATGGGAATATTTTTCCCAACGAACGCGTCGTTTCCGCCTTGTCTATATGTCTCATTCAAAACCAAAACGACTGACATGCTAAGCATAAGAAAAATCCAGGTCCGGATTAACAAAAATTTTTAAAGTAATTGTGGCCTTAAAACAACACCCTGTATATTGAAACTTTGAAAATCTGTTTGCATATTTGAAAAGAGCACAAAAAAGTAAGTTTAATGGTTCACTTCAATTTTTCGGCCAGACAATTTTATGACTTTAATTTTCAAATTATATTGAATTTTTTAAGAACTGACATTAAAACGCAGATATTATTAACTTTTAGTTATAAATTATTAAAGTTAATAAATAAATACTTATTTGCCACATTGGAACGACCCAATTAACAATAACAAGAAAAATCCAGGTCCGGATTAAGAAAAAAATATAAAGTAATTGTGACCTTGAAACAACACCCTGTATATTGAAATTTTGAAAATTTGTTTGCGTATTTTAAAAGAGCATAAAAAACTGCGTTAAAAGGTGTATGTCAAATTCTTGCGCAGATAATTTAATTACGGCAATTTTGAAATCATATTGATTAATTCTGTCAAGGTCACAAGAAGCTACTAGAAAATGAAGAACAATCCCAATGTAATTAGAAAATCGATTCGAAATCTTTTAAAGCGAGCAAGGAAATGCATCGAACAAAATGGCGGACTGAGCAACTGTTATATTTCAAATATTTTTTTTATTTAGCTAATGCCTCGACAACTAATGCCCATTTGCATGGTAGGTACGGTAATATTTTGCAGTTAAGTACCTAGTGTAATGTGTAGTGTGTGTGTAGAGTAAGTATCTTGTTACTTTGCAAAGTAGGCGTCATTCTCTTTGCAAAGAGACGCTAATTGTATCCGAACGTCTGCGGTCCCTCCGGCGAGTACCGATCCCACAAGGACAGAAACTATCTTCAATTATTAATTTATAATAAACGAAAAATTTCTGACCCTGGTGAGATTCGAACTCACGACCATTCGGACCTTTCGATCCAAAGGTAGGCGCTCTTACCACTGAGCCACAGAGGGGGTTAAAATGTTTTAAATTTAGGTATATTAAATTGTTGAATTGTTTAAACGATTTTTTTTATTAGATATAACTGTTTTTTTAATTCTTTACTAAATCATTAAAATATACCAATTCTCACTATTCTAATTTTTAATGATGTGCATACAGCTACAAATCTAGAGAATCCATGAAGCCAGTGTAGTAAATAAGTATTAAGTATTTTTAAAATAAGTATTAATTAATTAACATTAAATTATTAAAAGTTAACAATAGGTACCTGGTGTTTAATCTCAATATAATTTCAAAGTTTTTTAAGAGTTTTTTAAAATTTCAACATAATTTCAAAATTGATGTAATTAAATTCACGGCAAAAAAATTAAAATGAAACTTTAATTACCGTTTTTTATGCTCTTTTAAAATGCTCAGACAAATTTTTAAAATTTCAATATACAGGGTGTTGGTTCAAGGTCAGAATTACTTTATATTTTTTGTTAATCCGGACCTGGCTTTTTCTTGTCATTAGTAACTGTGTCTTTCCAATGTGGTAAATAAGTACTGATTATTTTTAAAATGAGTATTTGTTCATTAACTTTAATAATCTCTAACTAAAAGTTAATAATATCTGCGTTTTAATGTCAGAGTTCTTAAAAAATTTAATATAATTTCAAAATTAAAGTCATAAAATTGTCTGGCCGAAAAATTGAAGCGAACCATTATAGTTACTTTTTTGTGCTCTTTTCAAATATGCAAACAGATTTTCAAAATTTCAATATACAGGGTGTTTTTTTAAGGTCACATTTACTTTATAATTTTTTGTTAATCCGGACCTGGATTTTTCTTATGGTTAGTATGTCGGTCGTTTGGGTTTTGAATGAGACATATGTGTACCAAATATCAAAAAATATACAGGGTAGTTCTAAAGTTATGGCTTAGGAAAGAAATGTGCAAAATCGATAAAACACCCTGTAACTCGGTTATAAAAATCGGTAGGGCAAAAATGTAGTATATCTAGAACCGGCTCGGTGACATTGAAGTATTTCCGCTTCCTAATGAAACACCCTGTATAGTCAACAAAAGTCAAGAATCACTCGTTTCAATAATGTGTGTTGCCACCACGGCCACGGTTCTGCTGGATAAAACTTATCATTTGATTTGGCATAGAACTGATCACGTTTTTGATGTTCCCTTAGGGAAAAGTGGTTCATTTTTCAATGAGAACTATTGGAAGCTCTTCACATATGTTGTTGGAGCAGGTGTACGATGTCTTACACGCATTTTGAAAAGGCTTTCTATATGCTCAATAGGATTAAGGTCTGGAATTTGAGAAGACCAGTCCATTTTTGAAACACTATTATCTTCAAGATACTGTGTTACATAGCTTGCATTAGCAGAACATCATAGCCAATATATAAACCCGGCATATGGCATCACATGATGTTGTAGGATCTCCGTTATGTATCTTGTATCTATTCATTCTCTGTATTCGTCTCGTGAGTTGCCTAATTTCATTATTCGGTATGTATGTGCTCTAGTTTAGATACTCGACACGCTTTTTAAAGAAAATCCACTTCCACTTCCTCTACTTTTTTCTTTTCCGTCATCTGTCAGCATTATGCTCCATATGCCAATATTGACTCTACAATATTGCTGAGTATATTGTCAATTTTGTATTAATGTAATGATGTTTTTAAATAACACATATTAATTGTTTGTAATTAACACATACCTACGTTTTTGTCACTAGTTACACCCTGCGTTGGACATCAAGCCCAAATGAACCTTTGTCCGATATAATACCTACTGCCTAAATATTTATAATTATTCTTTGCATTGTCCTATTTTTATCTTAACTGCAGCTCTGGTTTTCCGTTTTCTTCCCCTTCATTCATCTCTAAGTCTCCTTAGATATCTTCTTCAGAATTTGCTATGATCATCAACAAAGATAATGTCGTCATGTGTCTTTCACCGATTTTGATTCTCATATCTGAACATTTTTGTCGTTATTTCTGTAATGCCTCTTGAATATAAATTTTAAACAATAGGCAACATCCCTGCAAGACCTTTTGTTACTCGAAATGGTTCTGAAAAGTAATTTTTTGTCTTAACAACACTTGGTGGATTCTTATAGTAGGTATAGATGTTGTGTAAAGCTGTGGTATGTTTTCTTTAGATCCGTTCTTGTCAAAACTTTAAAAAGAGATTTACAGAAAAGTACTATAAATTAAAAAAGAAATATCAATTCCCTCAACAATATCCGGAGATATAGTTTATAGCGCGAATTTTAAATTACTTGCCCCCTCCACTAGCTTCACATTTTGAAACTTAGTAGACAACTCTGTTCAAACTTTGTACATTTTAACAACAGTCCTTAATCTTTCAAATAAATGTTGCTAATTGAGGCACCTAGAACACAAGGGGTGTAAGTGATAAGTTTTGAGAAAACTGTTCAAAGTTCTAGACAAATTTCAAAATCTAGGTACATAGGTACTATAGTCTGTTTTTAAACCAAGAGGAATAATTCAAATTTTCCGAGCGGTAAAGCGTGTTTGTAGTTGGTCCAACCTCAGGAAAGTTTACTCCCATAGATATATTAACAATAGATCAGGCTAGTTATAGGCCGCTCAGTGCATCGAGGTGTAACGCCAATATCAAGTACAGTGGTCTAGCTATCTTTGTCGTACGAGTGTGAGCGTATTTACCAAGAGGTGGGAGTAATAGTACGACACAGACACAGAGGCAGCGGCCATCATATGCTAGAGAGAGAAAGCTAAGCGCCGGTAGAGAGAGATAGATAGACCACCGACCCGAACTGCTCCGCGTTACGCTATCTTTCGTACCTTACCTAATCTACGTTTACTCCATTGTTACCAAATTTTGACACTAATGACATTTATAAAATTTTGATACTATTGGCATTTCATAGATTAATAAGTTATATCAGCGATTTTTTGTATTTTCTGCGTCATTCCTTTAATTTTTAGTCTGTTTTTATATAAAAAACAGTTGTGTTTAGAACTCTTTAGCGACGTATTAGTCTATTATAATATTTATGGATTACCGTCAAAGGCCGATATGATCAACCAAAAAGAAGATGTATTTGGTGATATTTCTAGTGACTTTTGGGTGTGAGTCTCTGTCTTTTTAGTTTACTCCTCTTGGTTTAAAAACAAAGCTTAGTCCTTTGGCTTAGTTACATGTTACATCATAGAGAAATAAAAGAAATAAATAAAAACTTGTTTTTATTTCTCTATGTGTTACATAGCATGTTTTCAATGACATGTCATTTTTGATCATGTTATTGTTATTTTTGTTTGAAGCCACCATGTTTTCTATGTGTTTGGGAGTCCATTTTTGTATTTAACCCAATTTCCCAAAAATTGTCACTTACACCCCTTGTGTCCTAGGGGCCTACGATGATTAGGTTTCCTAATTATCGTAGGAAAACTTTTTTAAATGGATGAAAAATGCCAGCTTTACAAATATGAACTAACAATTTTTTTTCCGTGCAATAGCGAATAGCTGTATATAGTATACAGTGATGAGCGTGCTAATAACCGGGAAAATAGCTCAAAAGATGGAAAACATAATACATTGCGAAACAAAAAGAGATGAAACTGGTGAAGGAACACTGTATACAGTGATGAGCGCGCTAATAACCGGCAAAATAGCTCAAAAGATGGAACACATAATACATTGTGAAACAAAAGAGATGAAACTAGTGGAGGTGGAAATTATCGTTATAAACGTCTAAAATAACATTACATTACATAGTTTCACACCTTTAGACGTATCAGAGGAGTATGGCAACTGTCACTGTGACAGTAGAATTTTATAAAATACTCCTGTCACAGACGTCTAAAGGTGGGAAACTATGTAATGTAATGTTAATTAATACGTTTATAACGATAACTTCCACCTCCACTAGTTTCATCTCTTTTTGTTTCGCAATGTATTATGTTTTCCATCTTTTGAGCTATTTTGCCGGTTATTAGCGTGCTCATCACTGTAGAATATTTATATATAATAATTAACTTATAAAATATGGATTTTAAGTATATCAACTTTTAATTATTTAAATGATGAAAGGGTTGCCAATGCGAGTCCATTATACAATTGGATGTAGTAATTTGATATATATACAGTAGACTCGCAATTATCCGAAGTAATTGGGACCGTGACTACCTCGGATACCGAAAAACTCGGTTAACACAGAAATCGGTTATATTGATAGAAAAACACGTAAATAACCATAACTGTGGATATTTTAATGACAAAACTAATACAGTACTGTCTATAAAAGCTAAAAATATTTATCTTATCAATATTACTGTTTAAAAAAGTCTTTGATTGATTTTTGAGTAAGATTCAATCCTCTTTTTGAGGCGGCAATGTTGCACCGAGGTTGAAAGTTGTAACTCAACAGCTATGACTTTTGCCTCGGTTAACCGAGGGGCTCGGATAACCGAGACTCGGATAATCGCGAGTCTACTGTACTACCATCAATCCTTAACTAGTCAAGGGTTGATGGAGTCCTGATAAGATAGTATGCGATTAAAAGACATAATATCTTATCAGGACTCCATCAACCCTTGACTAGTTAAGGATTGATGGTAGTATATATATCAAATTATACACCAAGCACTTTTCATCAGATTGGTCGCTCCCAATGACTAAGTGTCTCATTTTTACATGCTATAGACTGTTGAGTTCAATACTATACAGTTGCTTGGCTTTGTTGTGTGTTATTGAAACCAAGACAAAGTTGTTTTTGAAGTTATACTTCTTTAGGCGCGAATGAGAGTAAAATTTCATAATACTGCGCGCATGCGCACACAGACAGTATGGCGTTTAGGTGCTAAATATTTCAAGTTATGTATAAATATATCTTTTTTAATTTTTACAATGGGAAATAAGCCACAATATTATTAAAAAATGATTTTTTATTAACGTTTCGATAGTTATATATTTTTTTCCCTCGTGATTTACTATGAGATCTCTAACGCGAGAATTTTAATGTCACCGTTGCATGTGTTTGTCTTTTTAAAGACAGATCACATGCTATGAATTTTTTTGTGACGGATATTCTTGAGTTGGGGTTGATTTCATGTAATCGAATTAACTATCTTTCAGTAAAGTCGGCCCAGGAACGCAACTCATAAATATTGGCAATATCATTTTAAAGTCTTCTACTTTAAAATGTATCATATGTATCTGAATTGCAGATATAAATGAGTCAAATTAAATAAATTATTAGAAGATTTTTTTTTACTAAGCAACAACATTTTTGTTTATATTAGTAGTATTTTGTATTTTGACAACGGCACCCGATTTGGGCGTCGAAACGTTAATAAAAAATCATTTTTTAATAATATTGTGGCTTATTTCCCATTGTAAAAATTAAAATTGTAAAAATGCCACAAGAAAATAGCTTCAGAACATTATAAATATATCAGTGCAAGAAAAGTTGTGAAAAGAATATATTAGTGTTTTTAGTAAATATATTTATTATAATTTTTGTGTCTTTGGATTTGTCTTCCTCAGGAGTAAGATGAGTATTATTAAAACATTTTATTGTATATTTATTATACTTCACCTTGTCTGTTTGTTACCGTGAATTGTCATTAGGTACGTCCGAACCATTCGGCCAGAGATCGAGAGGTCTTGAGTTCGAATCCGGAGCAATCCTATACTTTTTTTTATATATTTTTTTAAAGAGGTAAGCACACAATTAGTGGTGTTTAAAAAAAATTAAAACAAACTGTTTAAAGTATATTTATTTTTAAGAAATCATATAATAGAAGTATAACTTCTTACGTGCGTACAAAGTACACACATATTCTTTTTTTATGTTATATATATATATATATATATATATATATATATATATATATGTGTGTGTGTACATGTCTCCCGTTTTGTGTTTTTAGCTTGTAGTTTGTATTGAGAAGACTTTTTGTACTGGGCCTGATGATGAGTCATATATTGTAAGACTCGAAACCGGTGGCCCCATGATTATATAACAACTAATAAAAATACAAACTAAAGATTGCGAGTATTGACTCAATAATTACTATATCCAATTTTAATTATTTATTAAAAAAAGATACACAACAGCCGTGTTCGAACTAGGGAACAAGGCACATTTTTAAAATAGTTTGAAATAAAAAAATCGATTTATCCATACAGGGTGATTGATTAGTGGGATAAAGCTCCGTAGATCCGTAGTAGCAATACATAGCAATAAAAGTTAATAACAAAAATTGTAACCAACTTTGATTACAGATTGATAATCAGTTATCGTAAATTGTCAGTTTTAGACAATTCAGTCATGGCTTACCTAAAATTTGGAAAGATTTAGACCCGTAATTAATAATTTGCTCTGAAAAATGAAAATATCTCGAAAACTAATAAATATAGACATAGGGAATGTATATACAAATTAAAATACGGTAATGGTACTTTTCGATAGTGATATAAAATACAGGGTGTTTCATTTAAAATTACTGAGAAAATAATGTACTTGCGTTTTGACTCACCCTGTATTCAATATAAAGAAAATTAGCAATATTGATCATTTATCAAAATTTTGACAATAAATAAAAAAATATGGCATCAATAAACCATTGCCACTGTGCTTATCCACAGAGAACGGCAGTTCTCACCAGTGGCGCACAACACCCCTACAAGCGACACTATATATACACGAAATTTTCGATTTTCTAAACCTGACTGAATTGAAAATTGGGCCAAATCCCATCTTAAAGTATAGGAAAAGACTCGTCCATCTATATGTTACTTCTCCATTTTGGTCCAAGGGTGTGGATTTTACGGCCCTTCCCATTTAAAGCCTGTTTTTCGTTCTCGTCCCCAAGATGTAACGATGTGATGCCTCGGCGGGCGATGAGCTGCTGTTACCGGAGGGGACTGATGGAGTGTCCGTGTTTGCGCATTCCTTCTTCACGGCACCGCTGGGGGAAACCGAAGGAGAGGGCATCGAGAGCATATTTAAGGCGAGCTAGGAGAATGAGAAAATCAGTCATGGTTCGTGTATTGAACTTACTATGGCTCAACAGCTGATGCCTCGCGTATTGAACGAGCTTCAGCTGGCCTGGCAAAGATGCGCCGTTTGTGAGGCGGAACTATGCCTAGGTAGACGCCACCGTAGTGACGTGGAGTCTTGCCACAATCGTTATCGCAGTAGGCGGTAGTAGCGAGGAACGAGTGACTGCATTGAAGTGAAATGCCGTCTCCAGGCTACGTTGTTTTAACGTAGCGAGATTATTATTGTATATATTGATTATCGTATTATTTCGATGTTGCTATTATGATCGGATAACTATAATAAAGTTTAATATTGTTTTTCCTTTGCAGAAGATGGAATTATATTTTATTTTATTTGTTTTAAACTGTATATAATTACCTTTAATATATTTGCTTTATTTTTAAATTGTGTTTTACTGAGTCTGTCGTCCTTAAAACAACTACCCGTTACAAAATGGCGCCCGAGCAAAATAAAAGCTACGCAGTTTGTAACTACCCGTTACAAATTGGCACCCGAGCAATAATTAGAACCATACAAAGACACAGACTCAGTACCAGGTCCACGTCGTGGATAAATAAATAGAACCCGTTCAAAGATGATTAAGCTTCTTTGTTTTCAGATTCTTAAGGAACCGAAACCGAGAAGGAACCGAAAATAAACGTCGCCGATGCAACGAGCAGGAAGAGTTGCGACCGTTCGCTGTAGAAAAACCTTGGCATACTGTCCCAATGGAGTTGAGGGGATCACGCCCAAGATCTACAGAAGGAAGCACCTTCTAGCCAGTCATCCGAGACCAATTTACGAATCACCGAAAAATACGACATTGTTGATGGAACCGTCAAAGATGAAACCAGCAAGAAAAATGTGACCATCTGCTGTAGAAAAACCTTGATAAGCTGTCCCAATGGATTTGAGGGGACCACGAGCAAGATCTACAGAAGGAAACATCCTCTTGACAATCATCCCAGACCAGTTTGTGAAAGAAAATCGACAGAAAGTACATGCCTTAAGGGTAAACCGTCGCAGATGCAGCCAGCAGGAAGAATGTGACCATTTGCTGTAGAAAAGCCTTGGTACACTGTCCCAATGGATATGAGGGGACCACGATCAAGATCTACAGAGGGAAGCATCTTCTTGACAGCCATCCAGGACCAGTTTACGAAGTAAGGAAGAACCGACCAAGACCACACCGATGATGAGCCCAAGCCGTGTTGCACACACGGCACAAAAAAAAATGTATGCTACATTTTTTTTTGTTTTCCAAAGAGAAGGGGGTGTAACGATGTGATGCCTCGGCGGGCGATGAGCTGCTGTTACCGGAGGGGACTGATGGAGTGTCCGTGTTTGCGCATTCCTTCTTCACGGCACCGCTGGGGGAAACCGAAGGAGAGGGCATCGAGAGCATATTTAAGGCGAGCTAGGAGAATGAGAAAATCAGTCATGGTTCGTGTATTGAACTTACTATGGCTCAACAGCTGATGCCTCGCGTATTGAACGAGCTTCAGCTGGCCTGGCAAAGATGCGCCGTTTGTGAGGCGGAACTATGCCTAGGTAGACGCCACCGTAGTGACGTGGAGTCTTGCCACAATCGTTATCGCAGTAGGCGGTAGTAGCGAGGAACGAGTGACTGCATTGAAGTGAAATGCCGTCTCCAGGCTACGTTGTTTTAACGTAGCGAGATTATTATTGTATATATTGATTATCGTATTATTTCGATGTTGCTATTATGATCGGATAACTATAATAAAGTTTAATATTGTTTTTCCTTTGCAGAAGATGGAATTATATTTTATTTTATTTGTTTTAAACTGTATATAATTACCTTTAATATATTTGCTTTATTTTTAAATTGTGTTTTACTGAGTCTGTCGTCCTTAAAACAACTACCCGTTACAAAGACTCCCAAAAATTTCAAAAATTTAAGCCCGACCTTTGCGGCTTCTGATAGCATAGATCATTACCTTTCCAACGCATGTTTAATTTTGAACATCGGTTATAAAATTCAAAAGTTATCGAGATCAGAAATATGATTCAATTTTTATTTAAAAAATGGAAAATGTTTGTGGATATGTATGTATGTATGTATGTATGTATTATTGAAATGTTAGCTATCCTGATCCCCAAGTATATGTAAATCAGGTTGGCAATATTGACAGTTGAAGTAGTCTAATAAAATGGTCGTCACGAAGCGTTGCATATGAATTATGTCTCCCAGTAAATATACCTAATTAATAAGTACTCGGCAAGCTTCCTTCTCCAAAAGGTTATGGACTCCAGTTTTACATGCCAAGAGTACATTCAATAAGAAGTAAAGTTTTTTAGTGTTGCTGTTTATACCGACCGGCAGTGTTGTGAGTGACCGCAAAAAAATGGCAGTCCAAGGTTTAAATGGCGCGAATTCAACCGTGAGTTTGTATCCGCAATTAACATCTACGAACTTTTCGTCATGGAAATTTAGATTAGGCAATCTTCTAGATGCCAAAGGTGTTAAAGATTTTATTACCACTGAAGTAACTGCAACGCAATTCACACAATTATCAAGAGACGAGCAAAATCAACATAAAAAGCATGATGCAACAGCAAGATCGATCATTGTCACATGCATTACAGATGAACATTTAGAATATATTCGTGACTGTGACTCAGCATTCGAGATGATAAAAAGTTTAGAAAAAGTGTTTGAAAGAAAAAGTATTCTTTCTCGTTTATATGTGCGGAAAAAGTTGTTAACGTTGAAATATAAACAAGGTATCGATTTACAAAAATTTTTCGTTGAATTCGATTCTTTAATCCGAGAGCTTGAATCGACTGGAACTACAATCGAAGAAGATGACAAGGTATGTCACCTTTTGTTGACAATGACAGATACGTTTGACACCGTTATTACTGTCCTAGAAACTTCAAATGATAAACTATCTGTTGATTTCGTTAAAGCAAAATTATTAGATGCAGAATTGAAGCTGAAAAATAATGTACAAGAAAGTGAAGAATCCTCTTTTTATACGAAGCAATACAATAAAAAACCCCGATGCTCATTTTGTGGACTTGAAGGCCATCTAGTGTCCAATTGTTTCAGAAAAAACAATAATTATAGAGGTAACAATAATGGAGGGAGATTTTTTCGAGGAAATAACTATTCCCGTGGCAGAAGAGCCAATAATGATACACAAGGTAAACAGAATATACATGTAGCCGAAGACGAAGTAAGTTTTATCACAGCCCTACCAGCTGAAAATCTCAAGAATGATGACAGCCAAATTTCGTTTATAATAGATTCTGGATCATCACAGAATATGTGCAGCAATAAATATAAACAATTTATAAGTAATATTATTGAAATTGAGCCTGTTGGCATTAAAATAGCAGATGGAAAAGTGATGACGGCTCGTACAAAAGGTAAATTAAAAGTTTATTACAATGAAACTCCTATTAACATTGATGTTCTCATTTTAAATGAACTAGAATATAATTTATTATCAGTCAGTAAACTAAACAGTTTAGGTTTCACAGTAGTATTTAAAGAAAATAAGGCTGAAATAAGAAAAAAGAACTTTAAACTTATTTGCTATAAACATAAGAGTAACTTATTTGCTGCAAATTTTCAATTAAATAATTTTCAATCTAGTTTAGTAGCAAAGCATAGCGATAAAGACTTATGGCATTTACGTTTAGGACACGTAAATAGAAGGGGACTACAATTGTTGGGACTTCCCTATTCAGATAAACTATGTGACTCGTGTCAACAAGGAAAAGCCACAAGGCAACCTTTTAAAGAAGTTATATACAAAAAATCCTCTAGAGTTGGGGAACTTTTACATGTTGATACTTGGGGACCATCCAAAGATCCCACATTTTCTGGTGAAAAGTATTACTTATCAATTATTGATGATTTCTCACATTTTAGTGTTGTATATTTAATGACAAGAAAAAGCGAAAGCGAATCACATCTTATTAATCATATTGAAAAATTAGCTGCAGAAGGCAGAAGAGTATCTAGAATAAGAATGGATAAAGGTGGAGAGATGTCTTCTAAATATTTTAAAAACTATTGTATACAACATGGTATAGTACAAGAATTTACTGCAGGGTACACACCTCAGCAGAATAGTATAGCTGAACGATTTAATCGTACTATTTTAGATAAAGTAAGAGCAATGTTTGTAGAAACAAATCTTCCAAAGAGTTTGTGGGGAGAAGCAGTTAGAACAGCTGTTTATCAGCTAAATCGAACTCCATCACGAGCAATTGAATTACAAGTACCAGCAGAAATATACTTAGGCAGACTTGACTTGTCTAAACTTAGAATTTTTGGTTCAAAAGTATGGTACTACAACCTACCAAAGCAAAGTAAATTAGAACCAAGAGCAAGTAAAGGTGTAATGGTTGGATACAGTGGTGCTGGTTATAGAATTTGGAATCCACTGACCAAGCAAATCAAAATTTCAAGAGATGTTGTTTTCGATGAAACACAGTATAAATATTCTCCAGAAATATCGTCGAATAATCAAAATGTTGAGGAAATTTTACCAAGCCAAAATGAATTGGAAACATTTGAAACAAATTATGAAGAAAGTACAGTCCAAACATTAAGAAACACTACTGAAATTAATTCACAAGATGAAGAACCAGTAAATTTACAAAATACCAAAATTACTTCCTCCAATAGAGAAATAAAACAACCTTCCAAGTTCAAAGACTATGAACTTTATTATGCATATTGCTTAGTTACATCAACACCAGTAACTTATGAAGAAGCAGTAGAGGAGGATGAATGGAAGCAGGCAATAGAAACAGAACTAGAATGTCTTGAAAAAATGAACACGTGGAGTGAAGCCACAAAAATACCTCATGATCAACAAATCATAAATACAAAATGGGTATTTAAAACAAAAAGTGATGGCACGAAAAAAGCTCGCTTAGTCGCCAAGGGTTATGAAGAAGAAGTGTTTTTAGATATATATTCACCGGTAGCTAAGATGGCAAGTGTAAGAATTTTATTATCACTGGCTCTCAATAACGACTGGAAGGTATACCAATTAGACATTCCTTCAGCGTTCATCAACGGAGTGCTACAACATGATGTTTATATTCATTGTCCTAAGGGTTATAAACGACAAAGCAAAGTTCTCAAACTACAAAAGGCTTTATATGGACTAAAAGAATCACCCAAATGCTGGAACCAACGATTCAACAAATGGGCAATCAAAATTGGTTTTAAAAGTGCGGAAAGTGACTGTTGCGTTTATACAAAGAAAAATGTGTGTATGTGTATATGGGTCGATGATATCCTATTGTGCGGTGAAGATAGCGATTCGATTCAAAAAATTATTGAAAGTTTAAAAAGTGAGTTTAACGCAAAAAATCTTGGTTGTGTAAACAACTTTTTGGGTATTGATTTTGAATATTCTGTAAATAAAAATGATGTAAAAATGTATATTTCTCAAAAACCCTTAATCAATAAGATAATTGAGAAATTTAATATGACGAATTGCAATGTTAGCAAAACACCAATGGAAACAGGTTTTCAGGTTGACAAAACTAATGCTAATAATCAAATCTCTGTCAATGTGCCTTATAGGCAATTAATTGGAAGCTTAATGTATATTGCAGTGGGTAGTCGCCCTGACATAATGTTTTCAATCTCTTATTTGAGTCAATTTCTCGATTGTCCTGATGATATATTATGGAAAGCTGCTAAACGTATTATTAGATATTTAAAAAATACAATTAATTTCTGTCTTATATACAGTAAAAATATAAAAAGAAAACCTTTAATATTTGCATATTCAGACTCAGATTGGGCAGCAAATGTAAATGATAGAAAAAGCATGTCAGGAGGTATAGTATATTTTCTAGACAATCCAGTTTCATGGTATTCAAGGAAACAGAGCACTGTTTCATTGAGCAGTACTGAGGCCGAATATATTTCATCAACTGTTACATGTTGTGAGTTATTGTTCACAAAAAACTTAGCAGAAGAATTATTGAACGAGAAAATAACTGGTAGTATATTATATATAGATAACCAGGGAGCTATATGTATTGCAACAAATTCATTTAAAGGTAAAAGGTCTAAGCATATAGACACAAAATATCATTTCATTCGAAATTTAATTGAAAACAATGTAATTACTTTACAGTACATAAATACAAAATCAAACTGTGCTGATATTTTCACTAAAGCTCCTTCAAATGAAATATTCTCACGTCTCAGAACTTTGATCAAAATTCAAGAATGTTGAAAGTTTTTATAGATTAGTACTTTTATACTTTAGGCACAACTCATGTGAATTATCTATTTGCTTATTTTTTATTTTTTATCATATTCTCATGTTAATATTTTTTGAGTTAATGAAAGTTATTTTTTGAATATTTTTCTATATAGGTATGAGTTGTAACCTGAGTAATGTAGGATGTATAAGTATGTTTTTATGATTTCATTTAGTTCAATTTTTGTCAAGACTTGGTTAGAGTCAAGATTGTTGTTTAGTCGACAATTCATCCAAATTTACTATTTATGTAAATGTTGTATAAATTGAGAGGGGGTATTGAAATGTTAGCTATCCTGATCCCCAAGTATATGTAAATCAGGTTGGCAATATTGACAGTTGAAGTAGTCTAATAAAATGGTCGTCACGAAGCGTTGCATATGAATTATGTCTCCCAGTAAATATACCTAATTAATAAGTACTCGGCAAGCTTCCTTCTCCAAAATGTATGTGTGTGGAAAAGTTAAACCGATCTGAATTTTTTTTTCTGTGTTTCAAGAGGGTGTGAGGGCCGATTCAGAACCGGTCTAATTTTTGACTTCTGACTACCCGTAAGTTAGCTAGAGGACTAGGTAAATACAAAATAGTATATTTTTTGGGCGTATATATCTTAGGTTCAAGGAAAGACAGGAAAACTAAAAATACACCAAATTAATAGGGTTGAGTTAAGCTTTCAAATGGCGTTTAAGCGATCAAGCTGAGACATACGCAGTGCTCACCATAGCCAAAAAACTGAAAAATTAAACTTTTAAAATTTTGGTTTTTCGACAATTACTCAAAATTTCAACCTACGAATTTCGCCAATAACTGAGCGTTTGTAGAAGAACTTAGGACGCGTCTAACGGTGTATACGTTATATCTGGGAAAATTAGAATTTTTAAGTTATAGGCTTCATAAGTATGATCAAATCTATTTCTTATGGGAAAAAACGGTTTTTCAAGCTCAATAATTCCTGTAATACGTTCAGTTATCATACTCGATCTTGGATGCATCAGATACTACTTGTCAATACGTTTCAAATTCATGTTTAGTGATCAACATCAGGTAAGTCGTTCAGAGTTATTAGATGTTATAGAGCTCCAAAAGTATAATTAGTCCAGGAACTGAAATTTTTCACTTCGCAATTTTTACAGAATGGATCGATTTGCTTAAAAATTTGACAATAAGTAATGGATAGTCCAAGGATCAAAATCTACATGATGCCGAAAGACGCTTTTACCATGGGGTGGTTGCCACCTCATCTCGAGGGTGGAATTTTTTTTTATATTTTGATCGCAAATGCTGGTAAAAATATTAATTATAAGCAAAAAATGTTCATTATACATTTTTTTGATAAAATTAATAGTTTTCGATTTATTAGTTATCGAATCTGTTAGAAGATTACCAGATAAGGGCAGTTCTCGCCAGTGGCGTAGAAATACACCCTCTACACGCGACACTATTATATATACGAAATTTTCAATTTTCTAAATCTGACTGAATTGAAAATTTTGCCAACTCCCATCTTCAAGTTCAGAAAAAGACTCACCCATTCATATGTCAACCATCCATTTTGGTCCAAGGGTGTCGATTTTACGGCCCTTCCTATTTAGGGTCTGTTTTTCGTTCTGGTCCCCAAAACTCCTAAAAACGTCGAAAATTTGTCCAACCTTTGCGGCTTCTAATAGAACTGATCATTACCTTTCCAACGCATGTCTAATTTTGAAAATCGGTTATACCATTCAAAAGTTATAGAGCGTAGAAATGTGACTCAATTTTTATTTAAAAAATGGAAAATGTTTGTGGATATGTATGTATGTGTGTTTGAAAGTTAAACCGATTTTATATTTTTCTCTGTGTTTAAAGAAGGGGTCAGGACCGATTTAGAACCGGTGTAGTTTGTTACTTTTGATCACCCATAAGCCAGCTATAGGAATTGGTAGGTACAAAACGGCATATTTTTTGGGGGTATATATATTCGGATCACGAAGAGGCAGGAGAACCGCAAATACATCAAACCAATAGTGTTGACTTAGCTTTCAAATAGTGTCTAAGCCGTCAGGATCAGACATATACACGGCTCAGTATAGCCGAAAAACTGAAAAACTAAACTTTGAAAATTTTGGTTTTTCGACAATTACTCAACATTTCAACGTACGACTTGCGCCAATAACTTAGCGTTTGTAGAAGGACTCAAGACGAATCTAACGATGTATACCTCATATCCGGGAAAATTCGAATTTTTAGGTTATAGGCTTCATAAATATGATAAAATCTATTTCCTGTGGGAAAAACGGTTTCGAAAGCTCAATAATTCCTGTAATAGCTTCAGTTATCATACTTGACCTTAGATCTATCAGATACTACTGGTTAATACGTTTCAAACTCATGTTTACTGATCAAAAGCGGTTAAGCCGTTTAGAAGTTATTAAGATACAAAACTATAATCCAATTAACGATTATTCCCCAAATGGTTTATGTAGTTGTAGTGGTTACGACGCTAAATTTGATCTGGCAACGGGCAATCCGACTTCATTTACCGGCCATCTCAATATATTTTTTTTCAATCTATTTCGAATAGAAAAAAATCTAGTGTACATGCGATGGACACTAGATCATTTGGGAGATAATGCAACAAAAGTGACAATTTATAAAGCTTGACGTGTAATAGAGGAACATTGCATTCAATTTTATATATTTAATTTATAAATACCTTTGAAAAACTCCTGATACAAGAATAAAAAACCGCTAAACGCCGTAAAAATGAGTGGCGCATAAAATATTCCAGCTACAAAAGATCTGATATGAATGTTACGTGGCGCGAAAATGGATTTTCATTTGATGCAAAGCAAAATTTTAGTTTTATTTTAAAATATTTTTCCATAATATTTGCTAAATTTGAAGTAAACGCGCCACAAAAGAGTTTCAAAATTCAAACTGTATCAAAGTTACTCTTTTGTGGCGCGTTTACTTCAAATTTAGCAAATATTATTGAAAAATATTTTAAAATAAAACTAAAATTTTGTTTTGCATCAAATGAAAATCCATTTTCGCGCCACGTAACATTCATATCAGATCTTTTGTAGCTGGAATATTTTATGCGCCACTCATTTTTACGGCGTTTAGCGGTTTTTTATTCTTGTTTTTATTTATACAAGAAGATAAACTTGTTACGATTTTCATATCGTCGGTATACTGCGAAAACCAGGTAAATGACAAATTTTAAAATATTGAGTTAAGCATACCAAAATTCTCAGCTTTTTACGCTCTACATACAGGTAAAACCCAGTAAATGATACAACTTACAATTCAGCAGATAATTTGTGTGATAAACAAATAAGTTACACATAACCAACTTTTCATTTTCAAGTAAAACAATATATCGCTACTCACTTCCAAAAATTAAAGTTCTGTTGCATGTAAAACCAAGTAAGCGCACATATATTATTTTGCCGGACAACAATATATTTCTGCTGCTGTATACCATATTCAGTAAAAAGGTGATACATGTCTGTAATACATTTTACATGTATATTTTATTAAAATTTCTCATTCATATCGACTGGTAAAATCGATAGTATCGACTATGTTTCTTTGAATGTTCAAGAGGTACAGGTATGTGAGAAGTTTTTTTGTAAGACACTTTGTATATAAGCGTAGTTAATGCAAGATGTAATAAAAATTGACATTCTATGTTGTTATGCAGATACGGGCAAAAGGGGAAAGGTAGATATTAGCAAGGAAAGGATCTCGGGACTAGATTGTACTCAAGCCGATGGATCGCATGGATTGACTGTTATAATTATTGGCAAATCTCGTAAATCTATGTAGAGTTGTCAAAGATATAATGCATCATCTCTGCCCGTTTCATATTATCGCTCTAATAAGGCATGGTTCACCACAGATATTTTCAAAAATTAGTTTTTTTTAAAGAATTTGTACCTGCAGTGAGAAAATTTCAAGAGAAGGAACTGGAAATAGCGCCGAAAGAGGTGAATGTTTATTGATTTTAGACAACACTCCTGCTTAACCCCGGAAAATATTCGTCATGCAGAAGATGGTAACTTTAATTGAATCGTTTTTCCAAAAAATACATAGTTTATTCAACGCATGGATCAGTAAATAATTTTGGCAACAAAACGAGTATTTGTAGAAAGTTTTGAGATGAAGTCGAGAAGTAAAAAAGTAGCAAACAAAACTTAATTCCTCTCTTAACTTAGACTTTTTGTACACTGTATCTAAAATACTACGGCATATATTTTCAAAAAAAAGAATGTGTGTGTACTTTGTACGCACGTAAGAAGTTATACTTCTATTATATGATTTAAACGAAATTAATATACTTTTTATTTATATTTTGTTTAAATATTAAACTAATTTATACTTACTACTTCTCAAACATTTTTATTAGAACAGTGCCAAAAATTAAAATAATAAAAGAATAAAACACACACAAACACATTAAACAAGCCACAAATGATGTCTGAACATTAATTGTCGAAAATTTTTTTTAACTAAATACGTATTTTCTGAATATACAATTATATAATAAATATACTTACAATCATAAAATGTATTAAAAAAAACAAAAAAGAAAGTTTCTATTGGGACACGAACAAGCGCAGATAAGAGCGGTTGGTATTGGAATTCATTCGCCTTCTCCGCTTAGCCACGGACACTATGTGTCATTATTTACGAAGATCGACTAACTAAACGGATTAAACTTGTGATATTTTGATATTTTGAAAATTGATCAAATTATTTTAATTTTGAATTGAAATGATTTAGAATTGAAAAAATACAACAAAACATAGAGTAAAAAAACAATATATTAGGTGAATATTGATAGAAATTTTGATGGTAATCAAATTATATACCTAAATAAAAGTATTACATACTATGTACTTTGGATAATCATCAAGATCAAATAGATAGGTTTATACCCATGATACATTAACAATTATTACGTACCTGTTGCTTTTAAAAACTATTTAAAAGTCACTACAATATTATAAACTTTTTTGTTTCTGTCCTCACAACAATAAAACTAATATATTATACATTTGTTTACCTTTACCTTTACCTCCAAACCACAGCTGCCATATCGGATAATTTTTGACATGTCATTTGAACATCCAATCAGAACAAAGTTATAATGCGCATGCGCCGGGCTGATAGGTTTTAACATATAAAAAAATCACCCTCTATCGCCGGTAAAGAAGTATAACTTCAAAAAAATTTGATTGATTTTAAATCTATTTTTATATAACGGACTTTCGGCTTTAACGGACATACCGTCCCCCCAATTAGTCCGTTATATCGAGGTTTTACTGTACTGCCAAATAAAACAAGCAATGAAAACCGAAAAATTGTGAAGGCTCTCGAGTATTTTCCAACCATGGTCCCACATTATATTCGCCAAAGTTCGAAGCGTAGATATTTGGACAGAATTTGTGTATAAGGAAAATGTATCAACTTTCTTTATATAAATGTTTGTCAGCTGAAGAAACCGGAAGGTATTAGCGAAATTACATACCGAAGAATATTTTCTAACGAACGACTATAATTTAAGCTTTTTTTATCCTAAATAAGATCAATGTTTAGTTTGTAATAAATAATATTTATTAGCCCTATCATATTACGATATGGCTAATACAACTAAGAAATCGGGTTTAGAAAACAGTTACAGACAACATTAGAAAAAAAAGAAGTATGGGATCTCGAAGAACGAAATGATAAGAAAAGCTCTAATCAACAACGGAATTTTGTTTCAATCACCTTCGATCTACAGGCTATACTACAGATTCCAGATTAACTGGGCAATTAATATATTCTTCCCAAAAATTATGGGTCTACAATTTGTGTGTAAATGAAGCTGCATCACCAAATGTAGCTACCGTTTTGCTTGGTCAGAAATTAACGGTAGACGAGGAAGTTCTGAAATAGAAAGCATTATACTCAACTACTTATCAAAATGTGTCCCAGAATATTAAGCAAGTGAAATAAGTGTATTTTCTTATACCTGCGGAGGACAGTATCGTAACATAAATTTTTAGAGTCGGCACATTCTTGTATGGAAGTTGACTCTATACTTAGCAGCATCTAAACCGCTAGAAATCAGGTCTATCTATGGTATGCCAGATTACTGTTTTTTCAAAATGCAAGGGAAACTAAAAATGTCAAGGTCAGTGATAAAAAAGTATGTATAGAACCATACAAGTGTAAAGATTTTAAATAGGTACTACGACTTTTATGATTTAAAAAAATTGTCACACACTAATTAAAAACCGAACAAAAGACCAAAACGGCGAAAACATAATGTGGTTAAAGATAAAAAGATGAGATTCGTGAAAGAAGGGACAAACAGAATCCATTTCAATTATGACGCGTCACCAAGCTTCATTTCCTTATTGATACTGCACGGCAGTCAACAAAAAAAAAGCTAGCTGGGTTATTAACTAACATAAGCATGCTTATGTTAGTCGATAAAAACTTAAGTAACTTTATGATAGAACTTAGCCAACTAGCATAGCAAAAAACAGCAATTTGTTACAGCTATTTGATAAGGGAGTGATACCGGAGGAATATAACAGGTGGAATCGTATTTTACGATGCCAATGGCATCTTGTCAGATCCTGTTTTCAGTGACTAATCTGACGAGTTATACGCATAGTAATATTATTTTCTTGTATCTATAACACGTTCAAAATGAATTTGTTTTTTTATATAAAACTGCCTATCATTTATGTAAATAATATCCATATACTTAACTACAAACAGCTCTGAATAGAACGTTCAGGGAAAACCAGTTAAATGTTATAATTATCTACTAATCCCTTAACAACATTGCTATTAACTAGTTAAAGCCTCATATTCCGATCACAAAACTACAAAATATTATATTTGGTTTATTATAATTGTTATAAATGTGTTATTTTAAGGGTAACTGATTAATTTAGATTTACAGGTAAAACCAGGTAAGTGACCGCATCTCCATCTTTAATTTAGGTTTAATCAGCTAGGTGTCTTAACTTTTTCAAACTAATGATAGAATATCATTTCTGATATATGCATTTTTCACTCGAATACCGAATATCAAACACAAGTTGTCCTCTTAATTCAAAATAAAGCACCAAACTTTAAAAACGTTTTTTCTCGGCTTCGGTATTTCGGCATTTACCTGGTTTTCGCAGTATACCGACGATATAAAATTGGTTATAACTTGTAAATACCCTAATGTAACATACCAAACCATTATATTTTTGTAATGGAGAAGTTAAGATTTCGAATATAAAATAAAATACAGGGTGTTCCATTTAAAAAAACATAACTTTGATCTGCCACTGTTATCGAACACCCTGTAACATTCTAACTAATTTTGTAATGTGAAGCTCAAAGTTGGCTACAATTTTTGTTATTAACTTTTATCGCTATCCATTACTATAACGGATCGACGGAGCTTTACCCCACTAATCAATCACCCTGTATAATAGCCGTTAAATATTGCATTGTAAGCTACTTCTAAGCTATTCTGAAAATTTAAGGTACCTAGGTAGCCTAACTATTTTTAAAATGGATTACAAAATTTGCGGAGACCGTGACACAGACCAAGCCAAGTATATACATACATAAAACGTTTTAAAAACAACGCATAGGGAAAGCGAGATAAGTGTTCATAATGATGAAGTCTCTTTTCAGAAGTCACGATTTACCACTTGGTACCAAAATCTCTACCGTCAGATGTTCTGTATTTTCTACATTATTATACGGAGTAGAGACCTGGACACTTTCCGAAGCTTCTTTAAGAAAACTCAAGGCATTCGAGATGTGGTATTACAGACGCATTTTAAGAACTTCGTGGATGGATCGTGTGACTAATGTTGAGGTCCTACGTATAATGGGCAAGGAATGCGAGATTATTAAATTAACACCATCAAAGCCAGCAAACTAGAATATCTTGGCCGTGTTATGAGGAATGAACAGAGATTGATGCAACTCATTCTTCAGGGCAAATTATTTGGGAAGATGGGACCAAGGAGAAGAAGAATATCTTGGCTTCAAAACCTGAGAAACTGGTTCAATATATCGACAACCGAACTATTCCGAATAGCAGCAAGCAAAGTTAGGATAGCCATGCTGATTGGCAACATCCGAAACGGATAGGCACCGTAAGAAGAAGAAGATCTCATTTCTAATTGTTCTTCTTCTTCTTCATGTGCCTTGTCCGTTGCAGACATTGGCTATCATCATACCAATTTTAATTTTGTTTACGACGTTTCTGAGTAACTCGATCGATGTTAGTCCAAACCATTGGCGTAAGTTTTTGAAGTCTTCTTCTTCCGGGTCCACGTTTGCTCTCTATTTTACTGTGTATTATCAGTTGCAGTTAACGATATTTATCATGTCTCATAATATGATCGAGTTATTCAGGTTTCCGTTGCTTACTTGTGAAAAGATTTCTTTTTGTTTTTCCATTCGGCACAATACCACTACTTTGGTGGTGTGTGTCGTCCAGTATATTTTGAGGATACGTCGGTACACCCACATTTCGAATACCTCTAGCCAAAGAATACATCAACGACGTTAACGTCTGGTTAAAGTTTGGTAACGTCGTTAGTGTATTCGTTGCTCTAGCTTTTTCGTTACTGTTTCCGTTATTGTCTAGCCCTCTGCTCCATACAGCAAGACATCGCATTTCGGTTGTTTGATCCCATTTCGAGTTGACGACTGTTCCAAGGTATAAATACTACGTGTTGAAATAATTGGTTTTTTATTTTCAATTGCCTGGCAGGTTTTTGAGTTTTGCTTTTGCTCACTGTTCCAAGGTATAAATACTACGTGTTGAAATAATTGGTTTTTTTATTTTCAATTGCCTGGCAGGTTTTTCAGTTTTGCTTTTGCTCACCAGCGTCCATTTTGTTTTATTTATGTTGAGGTTAAGTCCTCTTTCTTCACTCGCTCTTTGTACCCTGCCTATAAGTTTCTGAATTTCATCGATACTGCTGGCAAGTACGACTGTATCGTCCGCATATCGGTTTATCTAATTATTACTCCAGTAAATTTTAATATATTTTTTTTTACTTACGGAAATATTTAAATGTACTGATATAAATTAATCGATGAATACACAATACTGTTTTGTCTATGTCTCAACAATTAATGGCCATTGGCATAGTACAGTTGATTTTGCAATCAGATACCCAGTTAGACAAGGCGAAAACGGCGGGTTCGTTGGAAAAAAATTCCCATGAGATTTTTTTGCATAATCACATTCGTGAGACACCCCAGAGTAAGGTTCAAGAAGTCGCCCACGCGAAAAGTGGTCCAAATTTTTTTAAACAAATTGCAAACATCAATATTTTCTATCCGAAAAATTTGTTGTTGTTTTTTGGACCATTCTGGACAAAAAAGGTCTCTTGTAATTTTTCTCTAAAGTTGATAGTTTTCAAACGCGAAAATGGCCATTTTTAAGACTTAATAACTCTGTTAAAAATTATTATTAGGAAAGTCAGACAGTGACTAAATGAAAGATTAGCCTCCCTACATGATCCTGAAGAAATTCGTGTCATTAGTTTATTACCAAGCTGTTATTTTTAATCATTAACAATGAGCGGTAAGATCGTTTTGAAGCGGCTGTAAATGTGAGTGCGAGTAAGATGCACGATTGGACTGCCGGAATGGCGTCTCTTTCGCACTCACATAGACGCCTAATACGTGCATGTCGTTTATTATTGTTACATAAAAATAATAGCTTAGTAATAAAATAATGACAAACATTTCTTCAGGAACTTGTAGGGGGGGCTTTAAACTTTCATTTAGTCACTTTCTGACTTTCATAATAATAACTTTTAACCGAGTTATTAAGTCTTGAAAATCGCCATTTTTCGTTTTTTTTTTCAATTTTAAATTGCTTATAATCAACGAAATTGTTTACAATCGAAAACAATCAACTTTAGAGAAAAATTAAGAGACCTTTTTTGTCCAGAATGGTCCAAAAAAAAACTTTGTCCAGGCCAAAAATATTGATTTTTGCAATTTGATTTAAAAAAATTGGACCACTTTTCGCGTGAGCGACTTCTTGAACGTTATTCTGGGATGTCTCACAAATGTGATTATGCAAAAAAATCTCATGGGAATATTTTTTCCAACGAACCCGCAGTTTTCGCTTTGTCTAAGTGTACTGTGTAGTTGAGATTGAAACTCAAACAAGGCCCAAAATGTTTACTGGGAGGGGAAGGGGCCACTTTTCTAAACAAAACCACGTGATTCGTATTTCCATTGTTACAAAACTCGCTTTCAATGTTTTGCAGATTTTTTTAAAATCCGGCAAACACGCATCTGTCGCCATTTAATACATCGCTGCTGCCATCTACTAAATGACACGTGAACTCACTTTCTCATCTATTAAGTGATAGCCCATAGCCAAACTAATTTATCACTAGCAAAATGCCAACTTGTAACGGATATCAACAAAATCCCTAGATTGCAGCTTTTAACTAAAATTTTCATCTTTATGTACAGTTAATTTAAAAATTATGGGAGTATGGATAATAAACTTTGGCTTAAAATAAAGCTTTTTGCATAGTTAATCATTTATGGTAGTTATTTTGTACATAAGTTCAAAAATTATTACACAAAACCAAATTTTAGGGCAGGTTATCAAGTAAGTTATGACATGGATTCCTTTAAGTACAGTTATAAAAAAGAATGTGTGTGTACTTTGTACGCACGTAAAAAGATATTCTTCTATTATATAATAGGTAATTTAAACGAAGTATATATACTTAAAAGGTTATTTGTACTTATTTTATTTAAAAATCAAACTAACTTTCTTATCTACCACTTTCAAAAAAGAAGAATATCTTAAAAAATTATATAATAATATACTTACCATCATAAAATCTATAAAAAAAAATAAAAAAATAATAACTTGCTTGGGACTTGAACCCACTTCACGTCTACCGCGCCGTACGAAAGTTGACGGCATTTCAAACTGCACCACATTCGCGTATACGTCATGTGGGAATATACACAAACTAAACGTTTACACCATAAATTTATATGAATTTAATAAAATTATTAGTTTGATTTTTGTCGAAATAAAATACAACAAAATATAGAGTAAGAAAACGATATATGAGATGAAGATTTGTAGAAAGTTTGTTCGTAATCAGATTATGTAAATTAAAGCATTGCCTACTAATAGGTAACTACATTATTTTGTTTACATTTTCCAAATAGATAGGTATTGAAACTATTAGGTATTTCCAACTGAAACATTTAGAATTACGTACCTGCGGCTTTTCAAAACTATTTAAAAAGTCACTATAATTATAAATTTGATTTTATTTCTGTCCACACATCAATAAAAACTAATATTATACAATATTTTTGTTTACCGATAACCTCCATATTGAACAATTATTGATAGATCATTTCAAAATTTCAACACCCAATCAGAGCCCGTATAACAACTAATACCATACTGTCGGTGTGCGCATGCGCGCGGATCAATTAAATTTTACCCTCAATCGATTCGCCGCTAAAGAAGAATATCTTCAAAAATTTACTGCTTTCTATGGAAATTTTAACTAGATACTATTAAAATAGAAAGTTTACAGTTCACGTACATACCCCTAAGTTGAAGATTGGTTTTGAAATAGTGACGGTAACTGTACCTAAAAACTATATAAATTTTAACATTGTGTCATACCACCTTGATGTTCTTACAAGGCGCAAAATCTAAATATGCTTACGGTTTTTCTGACCCTATTGGCTCTTGAAATTAGCATTTTGGCTGATATTTTAGCCACCTTAACAATTTGAACAAGGACCTTCAAGAAAGAGACAAAATTTCGTTTGTGGTCAACCTCTCTGCAAAACAAAATGTTTGAGCCTTTTCCATGTGTTCAGAAGATTGATGAAGATAATGCCACAGACCAAAGTTTTGCAGTATCGGCTCACATTCCTTGCATTATACAGAACTTGCATAATTTAAAAGAGCAACTTTTGACATACTTTCCAGAGTTGCACTCTGAAGCTGACAATAGGCGTAGATGGATTCTAAACCCTTTGTTGGACACATCAATAGATCGGACTGATGTCAACAAAAAATGAAAGAATGTCTTATAAATTTAGCTGATGACGGCATGTTTAAAATAAAATTTTATTCGTAAAAGTGTCGACGTATTTTGGATAAAAATAAAATACCAATATCCAGAGCTGGCAAGGGAAGCTCTTAAATTATTAGTGCAATTCGCCACTTCATACTTGTGTGAACTGACATTTTCTTCAACGGTAGACATTAAAACTAAAAAAAGAAATACACTGCAATTAGAAAATGTTTTGATTGGTAACCTTTCAAAAATAGTACCACAATTTGATAAACTTTTGAAAAACAAACAATCACATCCTTCCCACTAAAATTGTGTTTTAAGAACCTCAACGTTTTCTTTCAGTCGACGACTCCCCAGTAAGGCTTCGCGACCCCCTTGGGGGTCGCGACCCACAGATTGAAAAACACTGATTTAGTCAAATATGAACCTACAAGCAATCAGCAATCATCGACAACATAATCTGCACTCCAGACCAGGTGAGCCATCCGTGTCTCACTTTTATTGCTACATAAATGAAACACAATTGACTAAATTTGAATGGGAATTATATTGTGGGGTGGGTTATTTAAAGGCTCATATTTGATAATTTAAATAAAATTAATTTCCGGTCCGCAGATCTCATAAAAAAAATATCAAGCCGGGGCTGAACTTGTTGAATTTCTATGAAAAATATAGTTTTTTAGTGATATTCACCAAGCAAAGGTTGGGAACTTTTGTGAACCATTGTATTTTGTATAATAAAAATGGTAATGTGGTTTCGCCCGGATTCATGTTTCCAAAGGATCTGGTTGAAAAGAAGAGGTGGATTTCATTACTAAGATTAATTATTTATATGGGAAATAAGCCACAATTAAAATGAAAAAATAATTTTATTAACGTTTCGACGCCCAAATCGGGTGCCGTTGTCAAAATACAAAATTCATTACTAAGGTAAGAAAATATAGTGAAGAAAAAGAAATATCGCCCGTGGGGGACGGCTTTCAAATTATGCCACCATGAGAAGCACTGTCGACATTGTCATATCCTCTCCATGCCAACCTTCCCAGCGGATACTGAATTTAGTATAAAATAGTTAATGTTTTCAGGCTTCATTTTTTCGCGCATGCATATTCCCAAGGTTCATGAAGTTATGAAACATGTATACATACCTTTCCATCATTTTTTCCGAATGCTGTTTTGAATTCAATTATGTACTCTTAATACATTAATGGTAAAAAATATATTGTTTTAATAAAACAAAGACAAATTCACACTGTGATTTTATTGTTGGATCAAATAGTATACAGTGTTCATACATGTGTAAGTCATAAAAAATTACCTATGATAAATAACTATAAATTACCAACTTCACAGTTAATGCAAATTATTAAATTCAAGTCTTTGTGATTAAAAAATAAATCATTCTCTTAATATCTGGGCCCATCACGATTTTGTGAGCGCCCCCAGTAATTATCGGAATTATTGTAACGGCCGCCTCCATTTTTTTCTGAAAAAAAAAAAAGATTATTAGCAAAATTGTTAATTTTTTCTTCTGTGTACTACTCTACATTAGATTTATTAAGTTCAACATAAAAACAGTAGAGGACAAACTCAGGTTCCGTAACATATGGCATTTTACAGGAAGAGGTTGTTGGCCTCTAGCGCAACCCCCCGCCTGAAGGGCCAGGGACTACTCTGTTATGGTTGCCATACCTTCGTCTGTTTTGGTTCTTAAGTTTTATTTTCGCTTCTCAGAACCATATATCTAGTTTCTGTTTCGAGATTTCTAGATCCCTTTGTTGTGCAATTTTCTCTACTCTTCTGATTATGCTTCTTAGCTATTTTTAAAATCTTGTTGGGTAACCAAGGATTCTGAGAAAGCTAGACACTAATATTTTCGAAATATGTTATAAGAAAAATGTCTGTCAACTCAAAGGGATGAACCGCAATAAATAGCCATCACAGAACTTTATGTGGAGCTTGAACAAAATGCGGAAGAAATAAGGCTAGCCGTAGATAAAACTAATAGTCCATTCTTTCACTGTTTTTGCTCCAAATTTTAAAGAACCGCTTGGATTGACATGAAATTTGGCATACGCATAGCTTACATGTCAAAGAAAAAAAGTGATATTGTGCCGATGTGTGCTTTTGCCCTGGGGGTGACTTTTACCCCCTCTTGGGGGTGAAAAAATATATCTCCAAAATAAGTTCGGAAATGGATAAACTGACTAATTTTAAGTAACTTTTGTTCTTTAGATCTTTTTCGCCAAGTCAACACTTTTCGAGTTATTTGCGAGTGAATATGTTCATTTTTCAACAAAATAACTACATTTTTAGACGGTTTTTCGCAAATAACTCAAAAATTAAGTATTTTGTCGAAAAAAATGTTCTTAGAAAAAATATAGCCTGTAAAAAAGTAAAAAAAATGGTGTACGCGTTAGGTCTCTGGACCTCGTAGAACCAGAGTTATAGCCAATGAAAAATAGATTCATATTCACCAAATTTCAAATAGAATATTTTAAGTGAAATATCCAAAAAATTAAGCACTTTTTGGGGAAAACCCATTATAACTTTTTTAAAGTGTTTAAAAAAGCTTTATTCCTGATTTTATAAACAGTTCCTAGCATTAAATCTAAGCAAGTTACGCTCAAAATAAAATTGGTCCCTTTTGTCTTGGCAAAAAAAAAATCGGAAGACCACCCCCTAATTATCACCTGAAATGAAATTAATCGTTACCGCTCCACAAATTATTTTACTTATGTTGTGTTTATATGATCTGTAAGTTTCATCGATTCAAAGTGCTTATTTTTGAAAAAATTTTAATTTTGAAAAATATGCTTTTTTCCAAAATAACTTAAAAATTATTAGAGATACCAAAAATCACTAACAACAAAAAAAGTCAACATTGCCTTTCTGAATATCATGTATTTTTTTGTTTTTCTGTTAGACAAAAATTGATTAAGATTTGGTGTTTCGAAATTTGCATACATTCGTGATCAGTGACTCGTTCAACCCCTTTTAAGTACAGCCCTTTCAAAAATAAGGACTTTGAACCGATGAAACTTACAGATCATATAAACAATACATACACGAGTCAAGAAACTTGTAAAGTCGTAACGATTAAGTTCATTTGAGATACTAATTAGGGAGTGATTTTCCCGATTTTTTTACCAAAAAAAAGAGACTGTTTTTATTTTGAGCGTAACTTGTTTACTTTTGATGCTAGAAATTTTTTTTTATAAAACAAAAATGAAGTTTTTTTTAAACACTTTAAATAAGTTGTAATGAGTTTTCCCCGAAATGTGCTTCATTTTTGGTTATTTCACAGTAAAGTGTTCCATTTGGAATTTGACGAATATGAACCTATTTTTAATTAGCTATAACTCTGCTTCTACTAGGTGTAGAGACGTGATATATACACCACTTTTTAAAAAATTTTACAGGCTATATTTTTGCTAAGAACGTTCTTTCGACAAAATACTTAATATTTGTGTTATTTGTGAAAAACCGTCTAAAAGCGTGGTTATTTTTTGAAAAAACGAAGATATCCACTGGCAAATAACTCGAAAAGTATTGACTTAGTGAAAAAACTCTATAGAACAAAAGTTACTTAAAATTAATCAGTTTGTCCATTTCCGGACTTACTTTGGACAAATATTTTTTCATCCCCAAAAAGGGGTGAAAACCACCCCCGG
This sequence comes from Diabrotica virgifera virgifera, assembly GCF_917563875.1. NCBI lineage: Eukaryota > Metazoa > Arthropoda > Insecta > Coleoptera > Chrysomelidae > Diabrotica > Diabrotica virgifera. Next base: position 100,573,704 of record NC_065449.1, read on the forward strand.
GGTAAAAGCACATATCGGCACAATATCACTTTTTTTCTTTGACTTGTTAGCTATGTGTATGCCAAATTTCATGTCAATCGAAGCGGTTCTTTAAAACTTAGAGGTTTTGCAATATTTTACCATTAAAGAACGTACTATAAGCTCTAATACAAACAAGGAACAGTGGCGGATTCAGCATCTTCAATTTCTATGAAAAATATATTAATAAATGATTGTTTTTATAATCGTCATTTTGAGAGGGGGGGGGGGCGATCGCTCCCATCGTCCTCCCCTGGATCCGCCACTGGCAAGGAAACAATGAAACTTGACCATGGCAGAAAAGACAATAAACATTATCAATGCTTTTTAAAGAAAGATACTGAGCAGGATATCTGGACTTATCCGCGATAATCGTATGTTGAGAATAAGATTCAATCAGTTATATCAATATTACAAAGAACCCGAGTCGGAACTTCTCGGACGACCGAGAAGATCTTGGAAAACAAAGTCGACGAAGCCATGTCTAAGAAAGGATTGGAAGATGGAGACTGGGAAGATCGAAAAAAATGGAAGTCCTGGCTGACGGAAGGGAAGTGGCATAGCTGTAGACAACCCTTTATTATATACAGTGATGAGCGCGCTAATAACCGGCAAAATATCTCAAAAGATGGAAAACATAATACATTGCGAAACAAAACGAGATGAAACTAGTGGAGGTGGAAATTATCGTTATAAACGTCTAAAATAACATTAGATTACATAGTTTCCCACCTTTAGACGTATCAGATGAGTACGACAACTGTCACAGTGACAGTAGAATTTTATAAAATACTTCTGTCACAGACGTCTAGAGGTTGGAAACTATGTAATGTAATGTTAATTAATACCTTTATAACGATAATTTCCACCTCCACTAGTTTCATCTCTTTTTGTTTCGCAATGTTTTTGATATTTTGTTTCGCATTGTTTTCGCAATATTTTCCATCTTTTGAGCTATTCTGCCAGCTATTAGCGTTCTCATCACTGTATATACAAAGAACCCTCTATAGCAAATTAAGCAAAAATGCAAAGAGATGTGGAGAATACGGTTCAACCATCAGTTGTATCAATATTACAAAGAACCCTATATAGCAAATTATGCAAAAATACAAAGAGTGCTCTGAGCATGTCAACTTATATAAGAATGGATAATAACAGAACACTTAGCCTGCGGCCAGACACGCGATAATTTATGGCGGCGTAAGAGCAGTAAGCGCTGTAAAAAGCATGGCCAGACGGGGATGTAAATTACGGCGCGTGTCACGAGGTGTATATACAACGTTTTTGGACAAATTTGCACTAGGTCCATTCGTTTTCGCCACAGATGCGCCCGTTCGATGTTGCTGCGATATATTTTGCAGCTCAGTCTGGTCATCCACTACTCTCACCGTGGGACCCATTTTCGCGCTTCATTTTACGGCTCTTAGGCTAAGGCTCCACGGGCGAGAAATTGACGCTAGCAGTAGCCGTAAAACGAACTTAAGGTTCCGCGGAACGGAATAGGAATAGCCGAACTAAACCGACTACGCACAAGTCCTGTAGTCGGTACAGTTCGGCTATTCCTATTCCGTTCCGCGGAACCTTAAGTTCGTTTTACGGCTACTGCTAGCGTCAATTTCTCGCCCGTGGAGCCGTAGCCTTACAGCGTCGTAAATCATCGCGTCTGGTCTTAGCCTTAGTGGAACTATGATGGGACGTCGGCCAATAGGAAACCCAAGAAAGAGGTGAATAAACGAAGTGAAAACCGATACTAAAGAGATACTTGGAGGTGAATGCTTAGAGAGGCCCGAGCCCGAATTGGGCCTTAGCGCCATAGGAGAAAGAGAGAGAATATTTTAGCATGTGTAGTGTACCTTTTCTGTGGTAAGTAAGTAGGTATGAGAGAGGGAGAGGGAGAACGACAATATTTTAGAGTGTGTAGTGTACCTTTCCTTGGTAACTAAGTAGGTATTAAGTGTAGGTAAATATGTATTATCTACCCGTAATTTTTTTATAAAACTGAATTAAATAGTGTGCTCGATAAGGGGTCTACTTGTCTCATACATCGATTTGTTGGGAAAGCATGATATTTCTGAAAATTTACATAAACCGAATTTGTTGTGTTTTTTATTGTCACTGTTGTCAATCTTACCAATTTTGTAGGGATCCCTACGTTTTTCATATCTTTATAAATTTCATTTGTATCTTTGAAATGAATTTAAACCATTTAAACATAAACAATAAATACTTTTTTGCGCGATTGAAATTTCAAAATTTGACAACGATTTGACATCAAAAAAGCTCCATGAAACTAATTCCGCCGAAATCCACGAGAGGTCGTCATTGTGACTTAACATCGCGAATAGAATTATTAGTCCCTAATTTACATATTATGCTGAAGCTATTTCTTTGTGGCATTTCTGTAATTAACTATTCTAATTGGGAAATAAGCCACAATTTAACTTGAAAAAATGAATTTATGAGTTTTTTTCCTAGTTTTTCATCGTGATTTACTATGGAATCACTAACACGAGAATTTTACTGTACAAATTTTTAAAGACAAATCGCATGTTATGGTTTTTTGTGACAGATATTCTTGAGTTAAAGTTGATTTCATGTAATCGAATGAACTATCTTTCAATAAAGTCGTCCCAGGAACGCAACTCATAAATACTGACAATATAATTTTAAAGTCTTCTACTTTAAAATGTATACTATATATGTCTGAATTGCCGATATGAATGAGTCAGAATAAATTAAATTATTAGAAGAATTTTTTTACCAAGCAACAACATTTTTGTTTAATTTATTAATATTTTGTATTTTGATAACAACGTCCGAGGTGGAAGTCGAAACGTCAATAAATTCATTTTTTCAAGTTGAATTGTGGCTTATTTCCCTAATTTACAATTACTCTGGGCTAATTAGCAAAATTCATGGAAAAGTTATTTACCAGCAATTTTATTGCTGGAATCGCATTATAAGATCCTATATATTAATAATATAGGCATGCAAAGTCCGCAGATAGTGTGCTACTTTTTTTATAAACAAAATGGCGCCGACAAATCGTAATTTTTTCAGTTATTGCTCTATAACTCCGAAGATTTTAACTTTACAACAAAAACACCCAAATAAAAATTCACCGCAATTAAATTCTGCATAGAGATATGTTTTTCACGATTTGCTTCGACGAAAATTTTCCTCAGAAAATTCGGGTTTTCCTAACAAAAACTATAATTTTCAAATAAAGTTTTAGGTAAGTAATTATTAATCAATAATTAAATAACTTAGTGACATCAAAGATTTCTTGGTATAGATTGTAATTCCAGAAGCCGGTGAAAATTAAACGAATATTTTAGCAACAATTCAATTGTTAATTAACAATTTACGATCGCAATAATAAGCAAAATAATCATGATACATTGATCAAACTTATAAAGATTATAAAGATGAGATGCTTGTTTAATATTTTATCGACAAAATATAAATTTTTCTTTTTTTGCATAATCTTTAAATTTTGAAAAAAAAATAGTTATAATACGTTGGTCTCATTAGTAAAGTACAAAGAAAGGTTATTTACCAGCAATTTTATTGCTTTAATCGAATTATAAGATCTTATATATTATTAATATAGGTATGCAAAGTCCACAGATAGTGTGCTACTTTTTTTATAAACAAAATGGCGACGACAAATCGTGTTTTTTTCAATTATTGCTCTTCTATAACTCCGAAGATTTTAACTTTACACCAAAAATACTCAAATAAAAATTCACCCCAATTTAATTCTACATAGAGGCATGTTTTTCCCGATTTGCTCCGACGAAAATTTTCCTCGGAAAATGTGGGTTTTCCCAACAAAATCTCGAATTTCCAAATAAATTTTTTGGGCCAGTAATTATTTATCAATAATTATATAGCTTGGTGAAATAAAAGCTTTCTTGGTATAGATTATAAATTCAGAAGCCGGTTAAAATGAAACGAATATTTTAGCAACAATTCAATTGTTAATTAACAATTTACAGTCGCAATAACCAAAATAATCATGAGATATTGATCAAACTTAGAAAGATTATAAAGGTGTGATGCCTATTTAATATTTTGTCGACAAAATATAAATTTTTCATTTTTTTGCATAATCTTTAAACGTTTAAAAAAATTGTTACAAACAAATTAACATTTCTTAGAAATTGTTTATTATATTCTAATTTTACAAAATACTTAAAATGCGTATTTCATAGGTCTTGAAAATGAATGCTTTAAAAAAAATTTTCAACCATTTGCAAAAAGTTAGGAAACAGCAAAATAAATATACGATATCTCCATTGTTTATAATTTGTTTTAATTGTTTCAAAGCTTAAAAGTGAGTCTATGGTACAATCTAATTACTCACAAAGAATGTCAAAAATTAGTGCAATGGTTATATTTTAATCAAAGATTAAAAATACTTTTTTTTGTAATTTTTAGCGCGAAAGTAGGCTTGATACAGAGCCGGAGATAAAATGTTCACTCGAAGCGACTGACAAGCTTAAACTCGCGCGAGTTGTGTATGTGGGCGGGTAGCTACGGTACTGTATTATTCTACTTTCGCGCGTGTAAATTACAAAAAAATATATTTATAATCTTTAATTAAAATATAACCATTAAGCTGATAATCGATATTGTTTTATAAATAATTAGCTTGTACTTTAAACTCACTTCTACGCTTTGAAAGAATTAAAAAAAATTATTAACACCGTAGTAATAGTATGTTTATTTTGCTGTTTCATAACTTTTTTGCAAATGGTTGCAAAAAAGTTTTAAAGCATTCATTTTCAAGATATTTGAAATGCGCATTTTAGATATTTTTTAAAATTATAATATAATAAAAACTTTCTGAGAAACGTTAATTTGTTTATAACTATTTTTTTTACACATTTAAAGATTATGCAAAAAATAAAAAATTTATATTTTGTCGACAAAATGTTAAATAGGCATCTCATCTTTATAAGATTTCAAAGTTTGATCAGTGCATCATAAATATTTTGGTTATTATTGCGACCGTAAATTATTAATTAAAAATTGAATTGTTGCTAAGATATTCGTTTAATTTTCACCAGCTTCTGGAACTATAATCTAAACCAAGAAGGCTTTTAAGTCACCAATTTATTTAATTATTGATAAATAATTACTTATCTAAAACTTTATTTGAAAATTAAAGATTTTGTTGGGAAAACCCGCATTTTCCGAGGAAAATTTTCGTCGGAGCAGATCGGGAAAAACACATCTCTATGCAGAATTTAATGACGGTGAATTTTTATTTGAGTGTTTTTGTTGTAAAGTTAAAATCTTCGGAGTTCTAGAGCAATAATTGAAAAAAACACGATTTTCGGGCGCCATTTTGTTTATAAAAAAAGTAGCACACTATCTGAGGACTTTGCATACCTATATTATTAATATATAGGATCTTATAATTCGATTCCAGCAATAAAATTGCTGGTAAATAACTTTTCCCAAAAATGGCTTACTCTCCGATAATCAGCCCAGACTAAATTTTTTTTTTATTAAATCTTGATATATTACCTAAATATGAAATTGTGGTAAAATTTGTCATTTTTCTAATAATTTACTCTTATATCTTATCTGTGCTTTAATCTATCTTATCAATTTCACAAATAACATCATACAAATTGATTTGTAAAATTTTTAAATAATAGTAATAATAGAAATGAAGACCTTGGGACCAGAAGAGGGCAAGCCACAATTTCGTCAAAAATGAGTTAAAGTAGAAATCGCACACTTTAAGACCATATTAATGTCCTAAACAGAAAATTTCAGCAGTTTTCTGATAGATGGCGCCGCTGTAGTTAAGTCCCGTTGTGTCACCATTACTTTATATTGCAACAGAAGGAGACAAGCCACAGTAGTAATCAACATGGCGGCGGAACATTCCCGTGCATGTAAACGGAAAATAGACTTTTCTTAGTTTGATTCTGAACACAGTGACCAAGATCCGTTTTTAAATAAAAGCGAAGATGACAAAGACTATACAGTATCCGGAAGTAGCAGCGATTGGAAAAATATAAACTCAGGAACAGTAAGTTTATTAAATGTGTCGCTTGCCCCCTTATGTTATATTTTTCGAACCTAAAAATATTAGGATTGTTCTGAAGGTTTTTTGTGGCTTATCCCTTCTTAGTAAAATACCTACTTTATTGTAGGAAAATGAATAGGTTTATACCCCACAGACTTCTCGAGTTCTCTTGCCAACTCCAGAAAAGAAGGCGCCTTCTAGATGGAGACACAAGGATACCCAACGACATAAAAAATTAAGCGCAAGACTAAAAAAAATCTAGTTAACGAATATGTATATAAATACAAAAGGGAAGAAAATAGAACCAAAAAAATTAGGTGCACCTTGCGGTTGCAAAAAAACAGTGTAGGCAGAAATTGGTGCTTGCCAACAGATTCTACCAGAAATTGAGAATAATGAACCACTGGAAGACATTGAACATTTGGACGACTTTTCAGATATTGAAAATTTTGACAACTGAATTATTTTATTGTTGCATTTTATGTTCATATTTTAGAAAATAATTTTTTATACAAAAGGGGATAAGCCTCATATTTTTTCAAAAAATGTTCAAAAATTCAAAAACCGTTAAACATTTGTGTTACTTCTATTGTGTATTTAATATCATATTTCCAAACGATTGTGAGCCTTACTACCAAGAAAATTTTAAAAATTGGATTTCAGGATTTGAAAATAAGTTTAAAATGATGTTTTCTCCAAAATATTGGTTGGTGGCATGCCCCCTTCTGGTCCCAAAGTCTTCAAATAATCATAATAGTTTTTGAAGTGTACTGTAAAATCAATTACTACTTACGGTTATGTGGTCCATCTTGGTTATTACCGCCGCCACCTCCCATTAAGCCCCAATTAGCAGCTTGATTCAGAGCTGCAGCAATGAAAGCTGGATTCACTAAGAACAAACAGGAAAAGATGTAATTTTCAATATAAATGAAAGTGTAAGGTTGATTTATCTTACGACGGGACGTGCACGGCACGTGCCGTAGAACAATAGACGGCGCACGTCCCCGTTGTCGCCCCGTTTCATATCACACGATTCTTCAACGTGTCCCGTAAAACAGACGTGCCGTTGACGTCCCCGCCATAAAATAAATCAGCCTTTTTCTTAAGTTATTTTCTGGTAACACCATAATGCAATTTACAATTTTTATTCTGAATAAACCACAATTTTACTTTAAAATGTATAAAAGTTTATTTGACGTTTTTATGAGAACTATTTCCAAAGTGGAAATCTAAACGACAAATACTCTTATGTTAAAATAAAATTATGGCTTATTTCCAATAAAAATAGTAAGTGAAAGTAAAATATGCCGATGAAAAATACTTACTGAAAGGTGCCAAATTGTTCACATCATTCATATTGTTACCACCACCCCTACTTCCTCCTTGGTTATTCCAACCACCTGATCCCTGGTTACCTCCACCAAATCCGTTTCTACTGGAATATCCATTTCCTTCCCATACATTTCCAAAGTTACCACCTCCAGATCTATCATTACCAAATGGCCTTCTTGATTCATTTTTAGGAGCAGCAGTGGAGACATGGACAGAAACTCCTAAAATCACAACAGATACAACATTGTTACTCGATTTTTAAGATAGAAGTGATTTAACTCTCCGTTAGTCGCTATCGGTGTCACACACCGACGACAGAATTATTCATTCGGGATTTACAAAATAACTGATTTTTTTTATCGTCACTTTCTGTACCTCTTCCTATCAACTAACCTCGTGTTAGTATACATTCTTACCTACTTGGGTACAGTTGTGCGAGTTTTATAGTTATTTTCAGTACAAGACTCCGTAGCGACTAACGGTGTGGTTATTACTTTATTGGCATAACTTGCAGTTCAGGTAAATATTTAGCATCTTATTATTGCAATTTTATCGGTAAGTTTTGGTCAAATCTTATTTATAGATGTCCTTTGAAGCCGAACAAAAACGTTTGTTGGAATTATGGGAAAGGGTTCCTAGCGAATATTTTTATATTACAAATAACAATATGTATATTGTTATACTAGGGTTTTTTATTTTATATCTGTTGTTTTTCAATAAAACATTTTCAAAAATATTTTTCAGTCATTTCTATTATACACAATATAAAATATTTGTATGAAATGTATAGCAATAACTATTTTTTTTTAATTGTCGGTCTCTGACACCGTAGTGACTCTTAAATGCTCCGTTTGTCCTAGCGACTAACGGAGGGTTAATAAATCAATAGGGAACTTGCACATTTTTGTTTTATTACATAATAATGTTCAGTTTTGTTTAAAAATAAGATTTCCAAAATTTCACGCCTCAAAAACTCACAATAACTTATCACCTATGTATTAAATCATTTCAAACGATCGAAAAAGCGCGCGAATCCTTGTGACGTCATGTCGTAATATTTTGTAATGACATCTCTCTTGTCTCATATAAAAATATATATACCAGTTTGTTTACTTTGGAGTTTGATTGAGTTTTTGAAGAGATAGTATTGAATTGTGTGTGTGTGTTTACTATGGAAAATAAAAGTAAATACTATAAGTGTTGTTTAGTTCCATTGTGTTAAAGTATAACTATTAAAACCTCCAATAAAATATTTTAGATTACCAGTCGATAAGAAACAGCGTTTAATAAAGTGGTTATATCCATGTTGAAAGGACATTAAAGACATTTTAGTTCATCTTCAAGGCCTTCATGTATGTAAAAATAATATTAATGTTTTAATGTCTGTTGTCTGCTTAATAGTTTTTTTAATAAATCAAGTGTATTTTGTACAAAAAGAAAATATAACTTTTGGCATATTTTGGTAGATTTGGCACATTACAGATTAAATGACCTATACAATATTTTTCTGGAACTGTTTTACTATAAAATTACAATAAACTAATAATAATAAAGATGTATGTTCATAATGGGTAAGTCTGCCCTTTAGAAAAACCCTCTTCAGTCATTTAAAAAAAATTGTCCTAACAAAAACACAAATATTATGAAATATATCGTATTTAACTCCGCATCACCTTAAAGTATCGCATCACCTTAAAAATGGGACATTTTTAATGTCTCATATTTCCTAAACCTGTTGTTCGATTTTAGTGATTTTTTTAATATGTTATAGCTTTATTCTTCAAGAATATCGATGTAATAATATTGTTGCTAAACAGATAAGTGTCATTGTATACTGGGTGTAACAATGATAGTGTGTTTTTCCCTCACAGTTTAGTTTAGTTTTTTTTTAGTTTGGAAAACACCCTGTGGAATATTCTAGCGTATATAAAATATTGAAATTAAAACTCAACTGTAACCTTACGCCATCTAAACATTTTGCTTAATGATTCATTCGCTTATGTTGGATAATAAAAAAGTTAGGTACTTTAAGAACTAGCAACGTTCTTCATCAATACAGGGTGTTTCTAAATAAGTGCGACAAACTTTAAGGGGTAATTCTGCATGAAAAAATAATGACAGTTTGCTTTATACACATATATCCGCAAATGCTTCGTTTCCGAGATACGGGATGTTGAATTTTTTCTTACAAACTGACGATTTATTTATTGCTCTAAAACCGGTTGAGATACGCAAATGAAATTTGGTAGGTTTTAAGAGGTAGTTATTGCGCATTTTTTGGCATACAATCAAGAATTTTATATTCACCATTGGCGTGCATACGGGTAATATGACCCGTATGCACGCCAATGGTAAATATAAAATTCTTAATTATACGTCAAAAAATGCGCAATAACTACCTCTTAAAACCTACCAAATTTCATTTGCATATCTCAACCGGTTTTAGAGCAATAAATAAATCGTCAGTTTGTCAGAAAGAAATCAACATCCCGTATCTCGAAAACGAAGCATTTGCGGACACATGTTTATAAAGTAAACAGTCATTATTTTTTCATGCAGAATTACCCCTTAAAGTTTGTCGCACTTATTTAGAAACACCCTGTATTGATGAATAACGTTGCTAGTTGTTAAAGTACCTAACTTTTTTATTATCCAACATAAGCGAATGAATCAAAAAGCAAAATGTTTAGATGGCCTAAGGTTACAGTTGAGTTTTAATTTCAATATTTTATATACGCTAGAATATTCCACAGACTGTTCCAAACTTTGAGGAAAAAACACACTATCATTGTTACACCCGGTATACAATGACACTTATTTGTTTAGCAACAATATTATTACATCGATATTCTTGAAGAATAAAGCTATAACATATTAAAAAAATCATTAAAATCTAACAACAGGTTTGGGAAATATGAGACATTAAAAATGTCCCATTTTTAAGGTGATGCGATAATTTTGACGCTTAGTGTAGTTTAGAGCATATATCTAAAGATTTATAAAACTGAGATACACCATAAAATGATTACAACAAGTAGACGAATATCAAACGTAATGAATTAACGGCGTGGAACTTAAACATTTTTAACTTTATGACGTCTCGACCAATGAGGGTGCGCTTTGGACTGGCTGCTATAATTTGAATTTTCTCTCGATTTTAATCGTTTTTAGGGGCCAAACGAAAGACAAAAACTTTTTTCTCTTTGATATATTTCAACTTATGTAATGTGATTTATTGCATTCTTTTCGAATTTGAAATTTTATGCAAGTTCCCTATTATTATGTCAACAATAGATTTCTCTAGTAATGCATTTTGATAATTTCTGTGTTCAAAGATAAAAGCTGGATCTTTTGTGAGCAATAATATGCAAACATGCTTCCCCATTAACACGTTCGGTGCACATGACGCACGAGTAGCGTCATGAAGGTTTTATCAAAGGTACCGATGACGCTTAAGTGGCGTCAGTAGTACTGTGTTAGTAAATGAACGATTTAAGTATGTGGTACCAGCCAAGTGGCGCTTGTTCAAGATAGGCACCGAACGTGTTAAGAACTTTCTATCAGAAGTTCCTGCCATATATCACTCATGATAACACAATGAGAAATTTTAATTCAAATGCATCTGATCAACTATTATAAAATGTATCTACCTTTAATTATATGGTCTTCTCCGCAAAGAGCTTGAGCAACTTCTGGATCTGCAAAGGTAATAAAACCAAATGCTCTGAAAGGTTTTGGTATAAATACATCTGTAACTGAACCGTATTCACTGAAATAATCTCTTAGATTTTCCACTGATATTTCCTCAGTTAATCTGCCAACAAACACCTTGCAGGGAAGTAGCTGTGAGTTTCCGTCCTAAAATGGTTTTAACAATCGCTATAGTAAAGAAATGTTTTTTAGAACTAAAGATAAACAAAAATAACAATAGCTATCTAAATCTAAATTTTTAATGTGGTATACTGGTACATTCAATATTTTACACAATTTGGTAAATATTGTTAGGCCAGCCCTCATGCTACGCCCCTGATCGAACATTTCGGCATTCGAGCAGGATCTACAGCTGTCGAGAGAATTCCACTGGGTTCCAGAAGCGTTTTCAAGAATGAGACGACTATAATTATACAGTATGGTGCAAATGTTTGGAATAAATTCGATATTTGGTAAACCGGCGACTTTAAGGTACTAGTACACTTTAGAAGACCAAAAATAAGCATTTTTTCAAGATTTTTTTTCTCAAAAACTTTATTAGAAATGAACATAAAACTTTTTACATATTAATATCTAACTCTTAGAGAATACAAAAAATATATCTTTTTTCATTTATACTAATATTATAGAGGGCGCCAAAGTCGAGGCCTCGAAAAAAAGTAGTTCCGATGGCGGACAGTTATCAGGATTGGGATCTCTGAAACAAAAAAATCGTACGGCATTTGAAAAAGGAAGGTTTCTTACGTGACAATTTACCACAGTTAGTGAAAAATTCCGCAAAAAAAAGATTTTACGGAAATTTGAAAAAATTTTGTGAAAAAATCGCCCGTTTTTCATGGTTAAAAAATATTTATTGTTTGGTCAAATTGAGGTAAATTGTCACGTAAGAAATCTTCCTTTTTCAAATGCAATACGATTTTTTTGTTTCAGATATCCCAATCCTGAGATTAACTGTCCGCCGTCATTTTTCGAAGCCTCGACTTGTGCGCCCTCTACAATATTAGTGTACGTACATAAATGAAAAAAGATATATTTTTTGTACTCTCTAAGAGTTAGATATTAATAAGTACAAAGTTTTATGTTCATTTCTAATAAAGGTTCTGAGAAAAAAATTCTTGAAGAAAAAAATGGTTATTTTTGGATTTCTAAAGTGTACTAGTACCTTAAGGAACAATCCCGAAACAGGTCGATTTTATTTTTAAATTACGATATTTTGGCATATATTTCATCCGAGTGACCTCATCCATATGGACGTGATGACGTAATCGATGATTTTTTTTAAATGAGACTAGGGGTTGTGTGATAGCTCATTTGAAAGGGTATTCAATTAAATTAATTGACAAAAAAGAGGAATGTATGTAATTTATTTAATTCAAAATACATTTTACTGCTGTCAGAAAACAGAAAAAAATGTTTATTTGACAAATAAGCATTGCTTTTTGCTTAACCCATTAATGGCCAAAGTATCGAAAACGAAACGTTTCTTTAATTATTTTTTTTTATGATTTTCATACGATGATTATTATATTTTATGTATCGGTCTTTTATATAGATAGTTTATTGACGTGTTTTTTATCTTAATGGTCTAAATTACCTGCTGCATAATTTTTGAAATAATAAACAACACACTCCAAATTTACTAGTATATGTCGGTGCCGTTTGAGCTCGCATAATAAATCACAAGATATTTCAAATTCGACAAAACCAGCATTCCTTGTTCAATTAGATATTGTAGAATAATATTATCCAAACACAATTTGAAATATAACTACTCATAAAATTTTATAACGCTTTAAAGATAATGTTTCGTTTATGAAATTTTGGCAGGATCCGTGAATTTATGATCAATATCGGATAGTCTACTAATAGTCCAAGAGCTGGAAGCGGATTTTGCTCGTGATAAGTAATATGGACAAACTATACGGGGATATGTTGAATTAGTCACTTTTCCACACGGGCGGAAACCAGAGCGGGGGCGAGGGTAGTTTTAAGGGGTCAAAGTCGCCGTTTTTATTGTTTTTCTTTGTGACGCTCATGATCCGAGATAGTGCACCAAACTTTGGGAATAAGTAAGTCATGACGTAAATAAGTAAAATATCCAGGGGCGGAACGCTGCGTGGGGGACAAAGGGGCGGGGCAGGGGTCAATATAAAAATTATAAGGGTTTTTTGTGGCGTTCATGATAAAGATAGTGCACCAAAATTTGGGAATAAGTAGACCATAACATAACTAAGTAAAATATCCAGGGACAGAAACCAGAGCGGGGAAAGAGGGTAGTTATAAGGAGCAAAGTCCCGTTTTTTATTATTTTTTTTTGTGACGCTCATGATCGAGATAGTGCACCAAAATTTTTGAATAAGTAGGTCATGACGTAACTAAGTAAAATCTCCAGGAGTGGAACGCTGCGTGGCCGACAAAGGGATGGGGCAGGGGTGAATATAAAAAAATGTACGGGGTTTTTTGCGACGTTCGTGATTGAGATAGTGCACCAAAATTTGAGAATAAGTAGACCATGACATAACTAAGTAATATCCCCAGAGGCGGAAACCAGAGTGGCGGACGAGGGTAGTTATAAGGGGTAAAAGTCGCGGTTTTTATTATTTTTTTTGTGGCGCTCGTGATGGAGATAGTGCACCAAAATTTGGGAATAAGTAGGTCATGACGTAACTAAGAAAAATCTCTAAGGGTGGAACACTGCGTGGAGGTCAAAGGGTTGGGGGCAGGGGTGAATATAAAAATTATAAGGGGTATTCTGTGACGTTCGTGATCGATATAGGGCACCAAAATTTGGGAATAGGTAGATCGTGACGTAACTAAGTAAAATCTTCAGGGGCGGAACGCTGCGTGGGGGATGAAAGTAGTTATAAAGGGTCAAAGTCTCCTAGATAATTTGGTATCAAATTACAGGATCCGAGTAAGAAGTAAAAAGTGGTGGTGGCCCTTGTTTATGAACCTTGTAGATTGCACAGTTGTAAATTCATGGAGAATTTACATTGCGAATAACTCTCGAGTCCGATTGCAATTCCGTTCTTCGTTGGTTTTGTCACTGATACTGAACGAAAAATATTTACAGTAAAAACAGCTGCTGAAGAAGGTGACGCCGAATCAGACCCAGAGCCAACGCCATCCACATCAGCATGAGGTCGTTCTTCTAAAGGAAGTTTGCCTTCTGATATTCAATGTGACCAGATTGGTCATAATATCGTTCGCGAAGAGGAGGGACGTAGACGGCGGTGCAGACTGTGCAAAACTATATATGCGGAAAATGCAAGGTTCACTTGAACGTTGACTGTTTTAGTGCTTTCCATAAAAAATGAGATGCCATAATGACGCTACTGCCATACTATCATTCTGCCAAGTGATAATTTTATTTTATATAATTAACTATTGTAGCGATATCTTTAGTTTTTAATTGATAAAACTAAGAAATTTCATTTACACACTATAAAACGTATAACTTTCAATTTACTACCTATATTATGCCAAAGTTTCGTTAACGAAACATTATTTTTTTGTATATTGCAATTGTTACTGTTTATAATTTTAAGTAAAACATTGTTCTTATACCTTTATTTATAATGTATATAAACTTGAATTGCGAAAAATCTAATTATTTCAATGCTTGGCCATTAATGGGTTAATTAAATGTTCAAACTTCCAAGATGCAGGTGATTGACGGGAGCTGTTTTGAACATTGAATTTAAACGAAAAACAATGCTTATTTGTCAAATAAACATTTTTTTCTGTTTTCTGACAATAGTAAAATGTATTTTGAATTAAATAAATTACATACATTCTTCTTTTTTTGTCAATTAATTTAATTTAATTTTTTTTGACACTGTATTAACAATTATGTTAATATCTATATTACTGAATACAGAATTGAATACCCCTTCAGATGAGCTATCACACGACCCCTAGTCTCATTTAAAAAAATCATCGATTACGTCATCACGTCCATATGGATGACGTCACTCGTATAAAATATATGCCAAAATATCGTAATTTAAAAATAAAAATCGACCTGTTTTGGGATTTTTCCTTAAAGTTGCCGGTTTACGAAATATCGAATTTATTCCAGACATTTGCACCATACTGTATAAATATAATAATAGTTTAAGTTAGTCTAAAACACAAATTTTGTATGTTGAAATAAATTAATGTTATAAATTCATCATGTTTTAGTGTTAGAAGACTTTAAATAAATTAAAATAAACATTACAGTGGTATCAGAATTGGGATAGTTAAATAAATTGTGTGAAAAATGCTGAACTGGTACAACGGCCAAAAAAAGCCCCGGGAGAAGAAGGTTTTGATCCAGAAACGTATGTATTTGAGGACAATAATGTTGTGGTTTCGTCGATTAGGTATATCGTTGTAGTTTTGACTGATACATCGTTGTAATGAAGAGTTTGTTGTGATATTTCCAAAGTTTCTACGGATATTCTTTCTTTAGAAAATAAAGTTTCTAACGAAATTTCTTTTCTCTAAAGCAAAGTTTCTGCTAACATTTCTTTGAAAAGCCCTAAAGTCACATTTGAAACTTCTCTTGACGATAAAATATCTTCGCTAGTAAACAAAGGTGCTGCCGATATTTAGTCTTTTGATGAAAATATAAAAGAGATGGAAAATAAGACGGAGAAAACAGGGACAGCAGACAGAAGAATTCGATCAATTACAGTAGATTAAAGACGACAAGACGAAGTAAGTTGGAGCTACGGTCGACATGTGAAGATGGTGGAGATTTTGTTCGTGTTAAAATCCCAACTTTCGACGGAAAGTCGTCATGAAATAACTACATGAAACAGTTCAAATCAGCTGCCAGAGGGAATGAATAGTCCGACAAAGAAGAAGCAGTAAACCTGACTATGTATTACTTTTAGAGGAGGTGCCTTGGATGTACTTCAGACTATAGCCGTAGAGATGATTTTAAACAACTTTAGAAGAGACTAAATATGCGATATATAAGAGACTAAATATGCAAAACGGAGATCCACTATCTATACGATGAAATTATACTGGATCAAATGGATACCAGAGAAACAACCCCCCCCCCTTCAGTAGCTGAAATGCAAGAAGCAGTTACCAGACTGAAAAACAACAAGTCACCTGGATTGGACAACATAAGCGCCGAATTAATAAAAGGAGGCGGAGACTCCCTATTGAATGTGATACACGAACTTATAGTGAACATATGGAATAATAAACAACTGCCACAAGACTGGAATACCGGAGTAATCATTCCACTACATAAAAAGGAAGATCAGCTGCAATGTAAAACCTACCGGGAAATAACGCTACTGACTGTGGCATATAAAATACTGTCAAATATTGTGTATGAGCGATTGAGACCATATGCGGAACAAATAGTTGGGGGATATCAACGTGGTTTCTGCAGGCAGAAGTCCACAATAGATCAGATCTTCGTTTTGAGACAAATCTTGGAAAAGACTAGTGAATTTAATACAGAAACACATCATCTCTTCATTGACTTTGAGAGTGCCTATGATAGTATTCATCGAGAATTTCTGATCAACGCCCTGAAAGAGTTTAATATTCCAACTTATCTCATTGATATAGTAAAAGAAACACTTAAAGTACAAAGCAGGGTTCGAATTCAAAACGCACTAACAGATACAATCCATGTTAGAACGGGCCTACGACAGGGAGATGCCCTATCCTGTATTCTATTCATCATCACATTAGAGAAAATAATTAGAGAGTCAAAAGTCAACACCAGAGGAGCAATAACAAAAAGTGTACAAATATTGGCATTTGCAGATGATGTTGATATCATAGCTAGAAGCAAAAGAGAAATGATAGAAGCATTTAATGCTATAGAAAGAGCGGCACAAAACAGTGGCCTAAATATTAATGAAATAAAAACCAAATACATGAAGTCCAGCAAATCGACAGGCCACAGAAACCTACAGAATCTGACAATAGGAGACTATAACATCGAAAGCGTAAAATTTTTTACATATCTAGGTTCACTAGTTACCGCAGATAACAATGTCAGTGAAGAAGTTAAGAGAAGAATACATATTGCTAATAAAACATATAATGGACTCATTAAACATCTAAGATCTAACATCACGAGAAAAACCAAATGCAAAATATACAAAACCCTGATAAAACCGGTCCTTATACAGGGTAGCGAGAAAGTATGGAAACACGTTGATTTCTCGGAAACCGCTTGAACGATTGTTATAAATTTTGGTGGGTAAGGGTATTCTAATACGGCCGATATTATAGTGGTAATTACATTGTTGTCAGATCTTTCGTTTTTCTGGAAATCTAATGAACTTTCTTATTTTAAATGGAACACCCTGTATATGTTTTGCGTTTTGAAGTCCTTAAGAAATACGGATTATTTTTCATGTTATGTTCCTTATACCCAAATGCCATAATTTCGGAGTTATTACTACATTTATTAAAAAAAAAAATTTAACAATTTATAAAAATCAATTTTTTCGGCCCACGTAGATATTATTTTAGGTTCTTTGGATCATTGGGAACAAAAAAGGTCTTTTGTAATTTTCCTCAAAAGTTAATCGTTTCCGAGTTATAAACAATTTAAAAAAGAAAAAAATCGAAAAATGACGATTTTCAAGGTTAACAAACACAAGTAAAAAAATCATTTTTAAAATTACGAAGTACCTAAATTCAAGCTCAAACCTTTTTCTATCAAATCCCTATAAGAATTTTTGAGATATTTTATTCTAAAACATTGTTTTTTTAATTGTTAATAAAGCTCATATGAGAGGACGGGATATCGGGCTGCATTAACAACTAAAAAATAATGTTTTAGAATAAAATAAGACCAAATCACTTATCGGCATCTGATAAAATAAGGTTTGAACTTGAATTTAGGCTCTTCATAGTTTCAAGAATAATATTTTTTACTTACGTTTTTGAACCCAGAAAATCGTCATTTTTCGATTTTTTTCAGTTTTAAATTGTTTATAACTCGAAAACAATTAACTTTTGAGGAAAATTACAAAAGAACTTTTTTGTTTCCAACGACCCTAAGAACCTAAAATAATATCTACCCGGTCCAAAAAAGTAAATTTGTATAATTTGTTAAACATTTTTTTTTTAAATAAATGTAGGAATAACTCCGAAATTATGGCATTTAGGTATAGGGAACTCAGCATGAAAAATAGTCAGCATTACTTAAGGACTTCAAAACGCAAAAAATATACAGGGTGTTCCATTTAAAATAAGAAAGTTTATTAGATTTACAGAAAAACGGAAGATTTGACAACAATGTAATTACCACTATAATATCGGCCGTATTAGAATACCCTTACCCACCAAAATTTATAACAATCGTTCAAGCGGTTTCCGAGAAATTACCGTGTTTCCATACTTTCTCGCTACCCTGTATATGGATCAGAGACATGGACACTGTCGAAAAGCGATGAGAACTTATTAGGTACGTTTGAAAGAAAAATCCTTACGACACATATATAAGGGGATGAAAGAAAATGACGTATGGCGCAGAAGATATAATTTTGAACTATACGCAGCATACAACGAACCCGACGTCATAACATCCATAAAGATCGGACGTCTGCGCTGGATGGGCCATGTTGAACGAATGTTGGAGACCGAAACACCAAAACATATAATGAAGCAAACACCAGTAGGGAGAAGGTCAAAGGGAAGACCCAAATTTAGATACATGGAACAAGTCGAACGAGATCTGAAAACACTTGAATGGCGGAAAATCCTAGAACAAGCCAGGACCCAAAAAGGGTTGTCGAGCTACTGATGATGATGGTGAAATATGCGATATGGTCATGAACACTTGGAGCATGCCTGCCAGTCACAGGTCTCTTCAAGAATGAGGCAGATATTGCCAGGTTAATATATGCTTATCCAGCAGGTCCTGAAGACATTATGAAAAAGTTGGCTGTTCAAACATTTAGTGATGGTCTTCGTGATAGTGAAATTCAGAGAACACTGCGACTAGCTCGTCACAAGGCACTGGTTGATGTATTGTCTGCCGCCTCAAATATGAATCAGCTACGCAGGCCTCTGACAGGTTCAGTAATATTAGGACAGCAAAAGAGGAAGAATGCAAAGACAAATTTGATCAGCTCTTTAATCTGATGAAAGGTATTGCATACAAGAAAATGAAGAACATAAGGTGCTGGATTTGTAAAATGGGACACATACAAAGTTCATGTAAGCACCCTAGGTACAACATAAATATATAAACACACCAGCAGTTTAAGAATACAGAGGATAAGGTAGCCAAAAGGAGTGAATGACTCCAAGATTGAACCACGGGCCGGAATTAGGCAAAGAAAAGCCGATTCTCTCTTTAGAACCTAGTGCCCAGATGGGTGTTCCCGCTACAACAAAATAAAATTAACAAGAGAGAGATCTAGTTTTACAGAAAACTATCATCATATTCAGCTTGACAATTCACCAAAAACGTTTTTGGAACTAACAATACCTCAAGCTTTGTGGTTTCCTAGGTCTATTGGCATGCTGCTCGTTTAACACTACATATTGCATATACATTGTTGTTTTTTGAAAACCAAACTTTTATTCTGAGGAAACATGTAAATCAATATAATTAAAATAATTAATAAACTTAACAGAAACACGATAAAATTTTATGCTATATGGTTCTATGCTTGTTAATGTTCCTATAGGTTTTGGAATGTTCGCTTTCATGTTTTGCTCCATTAGATAAATCCTACATGCATGCTGATGACAGCAATCTTATTTATCATGTGCAATGGTTTTAATAGGAAAAAAATATAATGATGATTGTGCATAAAGCTGGTATATTGGTTTAGGAGCAAGATTATTACACTAAACCCACACTCACAAAGTCAGTTGTGCTTCAGTATATAATAGAAGTAGAAATCACAATTATGAATGTAGAAGAAATCACAAAGATACAATATATCACATTGCAGCATACGCTATCTTAATAAAGTGGAAATAAGATTACAACTTAAATAATATTTTATAAAGCCTTTATAACCTCTAGCCGGTTAAGACAGTGAAAAATGCCCCCAGCGCTATTCCAAAAATAAAAATACCATGTTGTTATACATCAAAAATTATTCAATAAAAAAATCCCTAGCCCCACCCATAACCTCAAAAAATATTAAAAAGGGGTTTTTTGTTTTTTGGCGATATCTTCAGTTTGAACATCGTACAAACTTCTTTCTTCTTTCATTTTGTAGGGTTTTTATTGCCTACTGCATAGTATTTTTTTCCAAAAAATTTGGAGACACAATTTTTTTTGTTTTTGGAATTTTTACACTTTGTTAAAAAAAACTAAGCGAAACAAAACGCTGGAAAAAAAAAATATTATTTATTGGGTATCAAATTCCCTCCCTGTTAACAAATGCCTACGAATAATTGTCCGTATTTTCTGGCCAAACATCAGAAACGAAGATCTACTACACCTGACCTCTGAAAAAAGGGTAGAAAATGAAATAAAGTCCAGAAAGTGGGGTTGGACCGGTCACACACCCCACGAGTGGAATCCCCAAGGAAAAAGAGGTCGCCCAGCACAACTTGGAGAAGATCCATCATGGACGAGATAAGAGATCAAGGAAAGTCTTGGAATGAGGTGAAGGCCTTGGCGCAAAATAGAACTCGATGGAGCATTTTCACTGAAGCTCTATGCTCCACTTAGGGAGTTCAAGAACATTATATAATAATATTATGTATATAATAGTGATGCAAGGAATATTCGTATTCGCATTCGCGAATATTCACATGTTTTTTTATATTCGAATTCGCATCCGCATTCGCGAAATTTGTGCGAATGTTTTGCGAATATGAAAACCAGAAGAAAAAAAATAATTTTAAGATAATATTAGGTTAATAAAATCAAAATCTATTCACTTCTCATCTTTCTTTATTAAGAAAAGGTAACTTAACCTCAAACATGCAGCTACTCTCAAATGGAAATATGCAGGACACAACAGCAGACAAAGAGACGGAAGATGGAATGAAGCGATAACTCTCTGGAGACCTTGGGACTACAAAAGAGGAAGGGGCAGACCACAGACGAGATGGTCGAATGACCTAAAGAGATACGCAGCGACCAGATCGACAGCATTAGCACTGAACCGAGAAGAGTGGAAAAGTAAGGGGGAGGCCTACGTTCAACTTTGGACAAATGAAGGGCAATAGATAGATAGAACTTAACCTTGTATAATCACATTATCAGCCTTCACTTTTTTTATTATTTGGTATTATGTAATAAAGCTTAAGACTCAGATTGATTTACACTAAATATCAATTAACTTTTCATTAAAAATTTAGGAAACATTACAAAAATAGAAACAAATTAAAAAAAACTGGACATTCGCATTCTTCGCAAATGTTAAAAAAATGACATTCGTTACATCACTAGTATATAATTATCTCCCCGATTTTTTGTTCAGATTCTTATAGGGTGGGCATCATAGTCAAAATAACAAAAAATCAATTTTTGGTATTTTCTTTAACCGTTTTGACTCTGATTCAATTTTACAATTATTCTCTGCCTTATTTTCCTTAAAGCACATCCCAAAAGAGATCAAAAAAATTTTTAGACCTCTAGACCTGAATATAACCTCAAAAAAAATCGAAACGTTTTTTGATGATATCTTCGGTTCTTTTTTCTTTTAATTTGCAGGTTTTTTATTGCATACATGTTATTTTTTACAAAAATTTTGGCGCGAAATTTAAATTTTTTAACTTTTTGAAATTTTTATACAGGGTGTTTCTAAATCAGTGTGACAGATCTTAAGGGACAATTTTACATGAAAAAATAATGACAGTTTGTTTTATAAACGTATGTCCTCAAATGCTTTGTTTCCCAGAGGGTCAAAAAATCAAAAGTCAACAAATTCGCCAATAACTATGCCTTAAAACCAGGGTTGACAGGTTTAAACCATGCTTAAGACCTTGGTTTAAACCAACTGGTTTTTTTATTGAGCCTCCAAACTGGTGTTTTTGTTTAAAGCTTTTAATACAGCTGCTGCAAATGAAGAAAATTAATTCTAAATAAATTCTATTTTTTTACTTTCGAACTTAGTTATTTTGAATATTATTACGTTTGAAGATGTTTTCTTTTGTTATATTAATTTTTTGTATGTTTAAATAAAAATAAAAGTTGCCTTAATAATTTTTTTCATTGTTTATTACTATTATTTTATAAACCTGGTTTAAACCAAAAAACCTGTTTTTTTAAAAACCTTGGTTTTTGCCAACCCTGCTTAAAACCCACCAAATTTCATTTACTTATTTCAACCGGTTTTAGAGCAATATAAATTGAACAAATTAAATTTCGCGCCAAAATTTTTGAAAAAAAATCATGTTGTATGCAGTAAGAAACCTACAAATTAAAAGAAAATGGAAGTTTCTACGATGATTAGAAACGAAGATTTCATCAAAAAACGAAATAACACGTTTTGATTTTTTTTGAGGTTATGTTCAGATCTAGGTATCTAAAATTTTTTTGATCACTTTTAGAATATATGCTTGAACAAAACTAAGGTGGAGAATGATTTTAAAATTGAATCAGGGTCAAAACGGTTAAGGAAAATATCGAAAATTGATTTTTTGTTATTTTGGCTATTATGCATACCCTATTAAAAAATATTAGGAAGATAATTTGATACCCAATAAATAATATGTATATAGTTTTTTTCGGCTTAGTTTTTTTAAACGAAGTTTAAAAATTTCAAAAGCAAAAAAAATTGAATGAGGCACCAAATTTTTTGGAAAAAATACTATGCTGTAGGCAATAAAAAACTCTACAAAATGAAAGAAAAAAGAAGTTTGTACGAGAAGATATCGTGAAAAAACGAAAAACTCAATTTTTTTAAAGTTATAGGTGGGACTAGGGGTCTAAAATAGTTATTGGTCGAATACTTTTTGATGTAGAACAGCATGGTATTTTTATTTGTGGAATATCGCTATAGGCATTTTTACTATCTTAACCGACTAGACCCTTTATGAACCCTTTCTTAAATCAGAGTATCACATTACCAAGCCACAACACACTATACATTACAGTTGCACCAAATCAACACTAAGAATACTTACTTTAGAACTGGGTATTTTCACATCACACCACCTGCCTTCAATCATATGTCTTTGCCCAGTAACTTTCACCTGAGACTCATACTTTTCAAATCTTATGAAACCGTATCCCTTCGATTTTCCTCCTCTATCTCTTTTAACTTGAGCTACTACTATTTCACCATACTTCTCAAAATATTCTTTCAAGTCCTCCTCAGTTGCCTTCCAAGGCAAACCAAGCACAATCAGATCAGTACATTTCAACTTAGACTCTACACGTTTGACTTTAGAAGCTGGACTTTCCACAGATTCACTATACTTACGCTTATTCTCTGAAATAATAAAATAGTATCATACGATGCTACATACACTTTCCAAAAAACACAGAACAATAACAGTTTCGTAAAGGTATACTTCAAAATAAATTGTGTATGTTTTGTAAAATGAATTGATACTGATAGGCTATTGATTATGTTCAAAATAGTCCAGGGCGCATCTGTTTTGAGATGGAAGTTGAGAGGTGACTCAAATTTTTTTGCAGAAATTGCTTGAAAATAAATCAAATAATAATATTTGAGTTATCCTCCCTCTCAAAAAGGTCCGGAACATTGTTTAAATAATCAAAATGTCAAAAATTGAAGGAAAAATTCGATTTTTTTCTCGGTTTTTTGATTATAACTTTAAAAGTATTCATTTCCGAGAAAAGTTGTAGTGACATAAAAGTTGCGTAATTAAATTTCCTACAATATAGAATTGGTTAAAAATTTTAAAAATAGTCACCCTAGTTGCAAAATAGCAATTATTGCGAAAAAACCATACAAAAACAAGTATTCGCATTTTACGTCTTTCAACCATTTATGCTACACTTAGGACCTTCATGTTTCACCCAGAAAAACTTTATGATACAGTAAAACAATACTGTAAATTTCATTAAGATCGGTTCAATAGATTTTGCAAAATAAATTTTGCAATCCAGCTTTCGCAAAAAAAATTCATTTTTTCAAAATGTTACAGGACTGAAAATAAAGCAGATAGCAAGTTGAAATTTTTTTTGCTTATAGAAGTGTACTGTACCTTTCATTTGCAATTTTCAAAATTAAAATCGATTAATTACCACGGCGTCAGAAAATTTTTAAAATAAACAATAATCTTTGGTGCTACGCGCAAGACAGCGGTGTTCGATTCACACAAGTTGATTTCCACCACAGTATAAAGAGGGACAGTAGAACCACTCTCCGAAAAATTGGAAGTAAAATCTGTAGTCGCGCATGGCGACCGCGCAATGTTGGCAGTCGCTTTTGCCCCACTCTCGCATTGCTATTCGCATAGAAACGTACGGCTTTTAACAGGGAAAACCCGCATCCACCACTGGTGAATTACCAATTGCGTACTGCCGGTATTACTTCCTGAGATCAAAGCGCCGACAGAGGAGTGATTTTACTGTGGAACCTCTATATACTGTGATTTCCACCAAAATTTCTTCCAATCTTTATCTAATATATTATTTTCTTACTCTATATTTTGTTATATTTTAATTCCACAAAAATCAAACTAATTTTATTATTGTTTGTGAAATATTTAAGTTAAAATATATGACAAAGAAAGTTTTTGCTAATAAAAGTGTTATTTCAAAGGATATAGTATGTGTTTTTATTTTGCAATAAACAAATTTATTTATTTATATCGAAATGTAATAAAAATTAAAATGTATCAATCATTATCAAAGGTCATTGGAATGCCCAATCAGAGCAAACTATCCACTGTCCTGCGCGTAGCACCAATAATTAACGTTTATTTAAAAAAATTCCTGACGCCGTGGTGTTAATCGATTTTAATTTTGCAAAATTGCAAATGAAAGGTACAGTACACTTCTATATGCAAAAAATTTTTTAACTTGCTATCTGCTTTATTTTCAGTCCTGTAACATTTTGAAAAAATGAATTTTTTTTACGAAAGCTGGATTGCAAAATTTATTTTTCAAAATCTATTGAACCGATCTTAATGAAATTTACAGTATTGTTTTACTGTATCATAATATTTCTCAGGGTGAAATATGAAGGTCCTAAGTGTAGCATAAATGGTTGAAAAACGTAAAATGCGAATACTTGTTTTTGTATGTTTTTTTCACAATTATTGCTATTTTGCAACAAGGGTGACTATTTTTTAAATTTTTAACCAATTCTGTATTATAGAAAATTTAATTACGCAACTTTTATGTCAGTACAACTTTTCTCGGAAATGAATACTTTTAAAGTTATAATCAAAAAACCAAGAAAAATATCGAATTTTTCCTTCATTTTTTGACATTTTGATTATTTAAACAATGTTCCGGACCTTTTTGAGAGGGAGGATAACTCAAATATTATTATTTGATTTATTTTGAAGCAATTTCTACAAAAAAAATTGAGTCACCTCTCAACGTCCAAATGTACTAATATTTTTACAGATGCGCCCTGGTCTAAAATAAGAGAGCTAAAAGGAACTACAACGTTTTATTATTTCATATGGTCAATGGACTTATAAATATGAAAAACAGCTACCATGGGTGCGTTTTTGAGAAAGGGGTGAATTAGTCCCTAGGCACAGGGTGCATTAGGGTGAGTTTTATGCACTCTTGGTACAAACACGTCTACAGAAAAATTGTTGCAGGTTAAATTTACTATCGAAATATCATCTTCTAGAGTCAAAATTATTTAACAATGAATAACCATTTTCAATTTCGTTGCAAAACGAAAATACAGCCGAACCATATTCCAGTCCAATCAGAGAGTGCTGCAAGCACCTCTACCGGTTTCGAAACTTATTAGTCTCTCATCAGGAGGCACATATGCTGCTCTCCCTGATCCAACCAAAACAAACCCCAGCGTGCAGTCCCGAATTGCAACGAACGAAATGGCATAGATGCCCTAGCGGCAACTGCTAGCAAAAGACTAAGTTTTCACTCTAATGGCATATAACATATCCCACCAGAATGAAAACAATGGGAACCTTCTCTGGTTACACCTCCGAGGCTTCTACAATTTGCAAGCCATACGGATGCTGAGATTAAGGAAGATGAGGGAATTCTACAATTTACAATTCACGTCACATCTGCTCAGCGCGGTAAAGTTCCAACGAGACTGGTTCCCTTCATACTCCACACAGAGTAAATGTAAATAAAAAATGAATAACCATTTTCAATTTCGTTGCAAAACGAAAATACAGCCGAACCACATTCCAGCCCAATCAGAGAGTGCTGCAAGCACCTCTACCGGTTTCGAAACTTATTAGTCTCTCATCAGGAGGCACATATGCTGCTCTCCCTGATCCAACCAAAACAAACCCCAGCGTGCAGTCCCGAATTGCAACGAACGAAATGGCATAGATGCCCTAGCGGCAACTGCTAGCAAAAGACTAAGTTTTCACTCTAATGGCATATAACATACCTCGGAGGTGTAACCAGAGAAGGTTCCCATTGTTTTCATTCTGGTGGGATATGTTATATGCCATTAGAGTGAAAACTTAGTCTTTTTCAAAATTATTTGTTTTTACAAAAATATATTAAAAAAAAAATGCAAAAAAAAAACACGAAAGAAAGCAATTTTGTTTATTTGCCAAATAACTTTTTTCCACGGGGATATAGGTATATACATTGCTTCACAGAAAACAAACATCTATCCTTTCTCTTTAAAATCGCGTTTGGTAGAAGTATTTAGGATTTATGATTACCTTCTTCTTCTTTTTCATAATTTGATTACAATTTGGATGGTTTTTTGATTGAGAGAGTCACTAGCGTCAAGGATCTTGGTGTAATTTTTCAGAGAGACTTATCCTTTAATTTGCATATTGATTTTATTTGTAATAAGGCTCTTAGGCAGCTAGGGTTTATTAAGAGGCATACAAGGGATTTTCATAACATTTCTTCGCTGAGAATTTTATACTGTTCTCTGGTCCGATCTTAACTTGAAAATTCCACTATATTCTGGTCTCCCTTTGTCCAATCCTCTGTTCAAAAGTTGGAGAGAGTGCAAAGACGGTTCTTTATGCACTGTGCCTTTAAATTACACAGACCTTATTCATATTCTGATATGATGAGATACTTAGAACTTGATCCTGTCTACTAGACGAGTTAATTTCGATCTCATCTTCATTTTTAAATTGGTAACGGAATTATACATTCACCTGAACTGCTTCAATTGGTTTGTTTCCACATTCCTTCTCGTGTCCTTCATGAGAATACACTATTTCATATTCCTTTTCGTCGAACTAATTATTCTGTGAATATAGGTCTGGTCAGACTTCTTGCTCATGCTCATGAGACAGATTTTTTTAACTTGTCCTTAAGTGCCTTTTAACAATCTCTGAAGCCTTAAATTTAATTGTAAATTCTATATACAGTAGAACCCCTATTATCCGTGCTCCTCGGGACCGGACGTTGGCACGGATAATTGAAATGCACGGATAATCCAAACATTAATTTCTCATATATAATATACAGTGCTAGTCAAAAGTCCGTACCCCCCTCGTAACTTTTGAACGGTTATACCCATGATACTATAAATAACAAGATAATATATTGCACATCCGGAAGTCGTGACGTAACTGGAGACCACAAGTTCGTAATGGTTCGTAATCATTCGTAATGTCCGATTACTTTGAATTGTTCGCGGTTGTATTTTATATTTTATTTTTGACAGTTATTTTAACTGGAATCTCGACACTAAATGTTTTTGGAATACATTGAAGTTTACTGTTATTTTGCTAATTGAATAATTTCATCACATAATGCATGCAAATCCCATTTAACTTTAACAAGAATTCAAATTCAACTTCCGGTCTCCAGTTACGTCATAAATGCGCGAGCTCGGACGTATTTGCGCTACAGGAAAATACTATCTCTTTATTTATAGTACAGTATTTCTCATGATCATCTTTCAGTGCGTCACAGTTTTTCGATTTCTTTCTAACGCATTAAATTGTATGTGACAGAAAAAAAGGCACGTCGGTGATTACATTTCGTCGGTGACATTTTTATAACATTTATTCTAGTTATTCTAGTTGTCGATAGATGGCGCCATAATAAAAAAATATTTTTTTAATTAGATAATAATATTACAAATATAATCTGTATAATTTATAAGACTATACAAATCAAAGAAAATACCATTTTATAAATACAAGAAACACTTTTGATTTGTTTTTATTCCAAATTGAAAATAAAATGTGACAACTGTCAGATTTAACTAAAATGTCATGTTAGAATAAATGTCATAAATGTGTATTATCACGGACTTACCCGTTTTCCTATCATTTGTTACGCACTGAAAAATGATCATGAGAAATACTTTATCATGGTTATACCTATAATAATGAAATTTGGAGGGAGGAAATAAACGGACGTAGGCTTCTCAACCAGCCATGACAGGTGACGTAAAAGTGACAGATGACATTACAGAGCCACTGTGACCAATAATTTTAAATGGGACCTTATGGCAAGTGATACCTCGTTTAAAAGGTATTCAAAATACCTATTCAGCCATACTAGTTTTGTTTGATTTTAAGCTCATTTTGATGAATAAATGTAATAAATATAAAATTGTAGTTTCACATTTAATTAATAAAAATTCAAAATTTGGCCTATGGTTACTTATCAAAAAGGTTGACGTTGACGTAAAAACTACTAGAGAATTGAAAAACGTCAATTTTTTGACAAAAAAAACCATAGGAGGACATTTGAATTTTTATTAATTAAATTCCAAACTGCAATATTATATTTATTTAATTTATTCATCAAAATCAAAATCAACTAAAATCCAAAAAAATTAGTATGACTGAATAGGTATTTTGAATACCTTTCAAACGAGGTATCACTTGCCATAAGGTCCCATTTAAAATTATTGGTCACAGTGGCTCTGTAACGTCATCTGTCACTATTACGTCACCTGTCAAATTTCACTATTATAGGTATAACCGTACAAAAGTTACGAGGGGTGGGGGGTATGGACTTTTGACTAGCACTGTATATGTACGTATATACATACATATGTACCTGCCATAAATGGATAACAGAAAAAATAAATCTTTCTTTAAGAGTCTCCTTCTCGGCGTATAGGGTTTAAATCGAGTGATTTATAGTCACGCTACTTTGATAAAACCTCAAAAATGCAATTTGAGTAATAGAAAATCGTAGCACGGATAATCCGCAGCCCGGATAATCCGCACACGGATAATCGGGGTTCTACTGTACATATTTATTTTATGATTTTGTATTTTATTTAGTATTTGTTTGTAATTTTTATAAATGTTGCTTAATTCTACATTTTTTGTCAATGGGCCTGCCCCGTTTATTGACAATAAATAAACAAATAAATAATCTTTAGTGCCCTTCAGGGCGTCGGATGTCGGGTATCGCCTTTTATCCATTTCTTCCAAGCGCTTCTATTGGTAGCCAGGTTCTTCATATCCCTCATACTTATGTGTCTACTTTCACCTATATCCTGGATCTGGTCCATCCATGTCTTCCTTGGCCTTCCCTTTTTCCATTGTTTCCCATTTTGGCTTCATGTACCTTCTTTGTAAGTCTCTTTTGCTCCATTCGTTGTATGTGTCCAAACCAGCTTAATTGTTTGTTTCCGATCTTCCTCATTATCGGTTCTGTTCCAGCTATTCTTCTCATGTATTTGATCTCGGTCGCGTTTATCATTGACTCATGGATTCATTTGGACTTCTACCAAACGTCATTTTAAAGAGGAAGGATAGCTTTTTTTCTGTGAAGCAATGCCTATACCTATATTCCTGTGAAAAAAAGTTATGGGGCAAAAAAACCAAATTGTTTTTTCGTGTTTTTTAATATATTTTTGTAAAAAAAAATAATGTTGACTTTAAAAGACGATATTTCGATAGTACATTTAACCTGGACAATTTTTTTGTAGGCGTGTTTGTACCAAACCTGCATAGAACTCACCCTAATGCACCCTCTGCGTAGGGACTAATCCACCCCTTTCTCAAAAACGCACCCCTTTACATGGTAGCACTCCGCGGCTTTTTCATATTTAGAGGTCCATTGACCATATGAAACAATAAAACCCCGTTAACGTTGTAGTCCCTTTCTACAGTACATAATCAATAGCCTATGAGATACCTAATGGATGTCAGTTTACTCAAGTTTTGTTTCTTGTAAAATTATATTCTTTATTTTATGCAAGGACACCACACAATAATTGTTTAATTTGGTAATAAATTTTGCACATATTTCCATTCCTAGATTAGAGTGACTAGCTTAAAAATGAAGAGTGGCCGAGCTAAGTGATCTAAGCGCCAAAATTAAAAATCGCCAGAAATCAAAACACTTGACCAACAAAAAAAAAAAAATAAAACAAATATATAATTGGGGTCATGGACTGAGATAGTTTTTTCACGTTTTGATAGAGTGTCCCACGGAAAGCTATTAATATGATCTTTTTTGCACGATTGATCATTTTTGACTGTTTACCATGACAGATTTTACGTCAGTAGGTGACATTTACTAGCAACTCGACGGTAAGTACTCCAACTCGACGGTAAGTAATTCACTTACCGTCCGAGTTAAAAAATCTCTTAATTTTAATTTATTTTTTGAAAGAATAAAGAAAACTAACGAATTATTTATTAATATTGAAACTTATGGTACAATTTGTTAATTTTTCTCTTCAAATACGCGATCAAAGTTGAAAACTTGGAAATATCAATGCCATCATAAAGAAAAACGGTGGATTTAATCATTGAATATTCTGCCCAGAGGCTTCCAGGAGCTTTCAACTGCATATGTCTTTGAACGAAATATACCAATAGAGTCTTTTCTTCGATTCTTAAATTCTTGCCTTCGCACCATTTTTTAAAACTGGTAGGTATTTTGATAACGGATTTTGGATTTTTCGGGAATAATTGCGGAACACCCTTCTTCCCAAGCCCGTTCAATTTCTTCAAATTCACTTTCGCTCATATTTTAATTTATAATAATCAAAATTGTACTTAAAATTATTGACAACTAAATAACAACTCAATTCTCCATTGTTGTTATGCACCCTAGTTACTACCTAACAACCAAAGTATCTATCTTGATAAAATGAATGAAACTAGTCAATATGACGAAAATGTTTAATTTTATAATATATAATGGTATCAATCGTGCCAAAACGTTATAAGCATGTCGAACGTTAAGGGTAACCGATCTCAAACAATTGTCTTCGATCGGTATAAAACCCTTACCGTTCTCCATACTTAATATACTATTATCATCTAGCTATCATGAAAGTGTACTTAAATTTTTTAACACCGACACTTAAGTCAATTAACAAAGAACATGATGCCGGTGGCATTCCAGATGGTTCATCTTTGGACTTCGTTTGCAACCAATAGAGTGAAGTTGGTACATAGATCTCATAGGGGGACATTGTCATACAACATATGTAGATCATATTGATTGAAAAAAAAAACAGAATTTATATTTTGGCACTAGATCAATTAGCTCAGCATGCCACTCTTCAAATGTTTCCTGGTATAAAGTGAAATAGTGATGTACCATCAAATTAAAATAAAAATGGATTATGAGAAGCCAAGTTGTAAAAACATTCAATTTTACTAAATATCAAGTTCGAGGAAGTGTTTGTGAGGTAATACAGTTGTAGAAGCGGTGGTGACAACAAAACATTAAGAACTCATGAAAAAAGATATAGAAAGACAAAGTTTACTGTAATTAAAGAACAGTAGAAAATTCCTGTATGGGGCACCCACATGGTTTTGTGTTAAGATTACAAAAAAAATAAAGGAAATATTAACAAAAACCCAAAGAAATTCTGTCTGGTCCTCTTCTTCTCTCTCACAATATATTCTATCTAGTCTCTTCATATCAAACCAATATATAGAAATAAACCATCCCCATAACCTAAACACACAAAACTCATAATTGTATTACAAATATAAAACTGGACACTCACATAAAACAATTAGTAACCCAGTAAATGACAGTTTCGGAGTGTAATTTTTAGGGGCAACTCCGAATTGGATGAAAATTTGGATTTAGGTTTTACTTACCCTCACTTCATTGAATTTGTGCCTGTGGTTGCTTTTACTTGTGGGGTGACAGTCGCCCCTTCTCGGAGGTGAAAAAACACGTGTTTAAAATAAGTCCGGAAATGGATAAATTGACTGAATATACGCAAGTTTCGTTCTATAGAGCGAGTTATTTGCTCCTTTTCGAGTTATTTGCGATTGAAATATTTATTTTTCGACAAAAAAACTAAGTTTTTAGATGGTTTTTGAAATATCTATTTTTCGAAAAAAAAACTACGTTTTTAGATGGTTTTTCGCGAATAACTCAAAAAGTAAATATTTTATCGAAAAAAATATTCTTAGCAAAAATGTAGCTTATAAAAAAACCAAAGGAAATGGTGTAAATATTAGTAAAGTCTATAAACCGAGTAAAAGCAAAGTTATAGGTCATGAAAATACATTCTTATTCGTCTAATTCCAAATCGAATATTTCAACGTGAAATCACAGAAAAATT
This sequence comes from Diabrotica virgifera virgifera, assembly GCF_917563875.1. Lineage (NCBI taxonomy): Eukaryota > Metazoa > Arthropoda > Insecta > Coleoptera > Chrysomelidae > Diabrotica > Diabrotica virgifera. Next base: position 100,606,389 of record NC_065449.1, read on the forward strand.
CAGCAATTTTCGGGAAAAACCTATTATCATTTTTTAAAGTTTCTACAGAAGCTGTATTTTATTTTTTTTACAAAAATTTATAGCATCAAAAATAAACGTGTTACGCTAAAAAAAAGTTGGTCCTTTTTTTGGTAAAAAAATTTGTGAAAATCTCCCTCTATTCAGCACCCTAAATAAGATTAGTCGTTACCGCTTTACCATTTACTTTAAATGTATGTGTATTGTTTATATGATCAGTAACTTTGATCAGTTTGAAGTGCTTATTTTTGAAAAAAATTAATTTTATAACCTAGTAAAAAAATTTTTCTAAAAATTTTGGAAAAGTTTCTATTTTTTCAAAATAACAAAATAACCCAAACCCAGACATCCAAGTGAAAGTTATCCTCCAACACCAAATTGTTCTATATGGTCCACATAATGTTCAGAAAAAAGTCACACCATTTTGAGCGTCGGGTTTGGGGGGAGAGGGGGGAGAAATCTGCAAATTTGTAGTTTTTTAAGTTTTTCGTCAATATTTCTAAAACTAAGCGGTTTAGCATGAACAACCCTCTACACAAAATTGTTCTACATTAAATTTGAAATAAAAAAGGCCTGATGCATAACCCTTCTAAAATGAACGGTTCCAAAGTTACAAAGGTAGTATACGAGGTAGTATAGTAAAATTGGTCCAAAAAAAGGCCTAACCCAGACATCCAAAGTAAAAGTTTTCCTTCAACACCAAATTGTTCTATATGGTCCACATATTGTTCAGTAAAAAGTTACACCATTTTGAGCGTCCGGTTTGGGGGGGAGATGGGGGAGAAGTCAGTAACTTAGTAGTTTTTTTACGTTTTTCGTCAATATTTCTAAAACTATGCTTTAGCGTAAGGAATGTTCTATAGAAAAATGTTCTACATGAAATTTAAAACAAAAAAAGTTCTATAGAAAATTGTTATAAAATCAACGGTTCCAGAGTTACGGAGGGTGAAAAGTGGACGTTTTCGATACTTTTTATATTTACTGATTTCTCCCCCCTCTCCCCCCAAACCCGACGCTCAAAATGGTGTGACTTATTTCTGAACATTATGTGGACCATATAGAACAATTTGGTGTTGGGAGGATAACTTTCACTTTGGATGTCTGGGTTTTTGGTATAGTTATATCATAAATATTGCCCAAAAAATATAAAAAGTATCGAAAAACTCGACTTTTCACCCTCCGTAACTCTGGAACCGTTGATTTTATAACAATTATGTATCCAACATTTTTTGTTTTAAATTTCATGTAGAACATTTTTGTATATAACATTGTTTACGCTAAAGCATAGTTTTAGAAATATTGACGAAAAACGTAAAAAAACTACTAATTTACAGGCTTCTCTCCCAGCTCCCTCCCAAACCGGACGCTCAAAATGGTGTAACTTTTTACTGAACAATATGTGGACCATATAGAATATTTTGGTGTTGGAGGAAAACTTTTACTTTGGATGTTTGGGCTAGGCCTTTTTTTGGACCAGCTATACTATACTACCTCCGTAACTTTGGAACCATTCATTTTAGAAAGATTATGCATAGGGCCTTTTTTATTTCAAATTTAATGTAGAACAATTTTGCATAGAGGGTTGTTCATGCTAAACCGCATAGTTTTAGAAATATTGGCGAAAAACTTAAAAAACTACGAATTCACCGATTTCTCCCCCCCCCCCCAAGCCGACGCTCAAAATGGTGTGACTTTTTTCTGGACATTGTGTGGACCATATAGAACAATTTGGTGTTGAAGGATAACTTTCACTTTGGATGTCTGGGTTATGCCATCTTTTGGATCAATTATACTATATTATTAGTGATATAGATAGCAATAAAAGTTAATAACAAAAATTTTAGCCACCTTTGAGCTTCACATTACAAAATTAATTAGAATGTTACAGGGTGTTCGATAACACAGTGGCAGACCAAACTTATGTTTTTTTTAAATAGACCACCCTATATTTTATTTTAAATTCGAAATTCTGTTAATTTCTCCATCACAAAAATATAAAGGTTTGTTACGTTATACAGGGTATTTACAAAGTTATAACCAATTTTATATGAAAATCGTAACAAATTCAACTCCCTGTATAAATAAAAATAAGCAAAACAGCAATGGTTTATTAATGCCATACTTTTTAACGTATCGTTAAAATTTTCAAGAATGATTGATATTGCTAATTTTCTTTATATCAAATACAGGGTGAGTCAAAACGTAAGTAAATTATTTTCTCAGTAATTTTAAATACATTATTTTCTCAGTAATTTTAAATGGAACACCCTGTATTTTATATCACTATTGAAAAGTACCATTACCATACTTTAATTTTTAGATCACATTCCCTACGCCTAAATTTATTAGTTTTCAAGATATTTTCATTTTTCCATGGACCAGTAGCGTGGCCACCGAAATCACCAGAATTTAATAAACTGAACTGATTTTTTGAGGTTACGTTAATAATGAAGTTTATAAAATACCTCCAGCAACAAGGGATGAGATGAAAAATAGAATACAAAGTGTATTTCGATGTGTTAATTTACAAATTCTTCATAGAGTAAGTAGCTCATTCAATGATCGTTTTTAGGCGTGAATAAATGTGTAAGGAGGTAATTTTGAACACCTTAAGTAATTAAATATTAAAAATATTTTATGAAAAGTAGCTTCTAATTTTTTCAAACATGTTTTTTTGCAAAATATATTACCTACTGATAGATTATTTTTCGTTCCTTATTTGTTACATTGTTACATTTACATACAAAAGTAGTTGTTTAATTGTCGTCACAAAATGTTGTATTTTGTGTTTGTGTTTTTTTTGTAAAATTTATTACTAATTTTCTTTCTTTATTTGTTACATTTACATAAAAAAGTAGTTTTTATTTCAAAAATGTTGCATGTTGTTGTTTTTTTTTTGTAAAATGTATTACTAATAAATTATTTTTATTTCTTTATTTGCTACATTGTTACATTGATTACTGGATTGATAATCAGTAATCGTCAATTGTCAATTCAGTCATAGCTTACTTAAAATTTAGACACCTAAAATAATTTGCTCTGAAAAATGAAAATATCTCGAAATCTAATAAATTTGGACATAGGGAATGTTATATAGAAATTAAAGTATGGTAATGTTACTTTTCAATAATGATATAAAATACAGGGTGTCCCATTTAACATTACTGAGAAAATAATGTACAGTAAAACCTCGATATAACGGACCAATTGGGGGGACGGGTTATCCGTTAAAGCCGAAAGTCCGTTATACAAAAATACGTTTAAAATGAATCAAAAACTTTTTTTTTAAGTTTTGTTTGCACTTTTGAAGTTTGCTGTTTTTTATACTATTATTAGAAATATGTCCGCACTATGCTATAATAAAAATTTTATTGAAATTTTTTGTAAAATACCGAGACGTTTTTTTTCACATTTGAACGAATTTTTTTGTCCGTTATATCCGAGGTCCGTTAAATAGAGGTCCGTTATATCGAGGTTTTACTGTACTTGCGTCTTGACTCACCCTGTATTTGATATAAAGAAAATTAGCAATGTCAATAATTCTTGAAAATTTTGATAATAAATAAAAAAATATGGCATTAATAAACCATTGCTGTTGTGCTTATTTTTATTTATACAGGGAGTTGAACTTGTTACGATTTTCATACAAAATTGGTTATAACTTTGGAAATACCCTATATAACATAACAAACCTTTATATTTTTGTGATGGAGAAGTTAACAGGATTTTGAATTTAAAATAAAATATAGGGTGTTCCATTTAAAAAAATATAAGTTTGGTCTGCTGCTGTGTTATCTGCTTATTTATAGCATTCTAACTAATTTCGTAATGTGAAGCTCAAAGTTGGCTACAATTTTTGTTATTAACTTTTATTGCTATCTATTACTATAGCGGATCTATTGAGCTTTTCATGCAATTCTGAGTTGTCTCTGAAAATTACACGGTATAGCCGTATTTCCCGTTCATTTACTGGGCTATAAGTGCATTACAATGAAATAATAAAATAAACAGTATAAGAAACAATAATAAATAATTATTCTACAACTTAACATTCCGTTCAAATTTTTATAAATTAATTTTAAATATTGAAAATTAATTAATATCGTTAGCATTTTTCAAGATATACTATGCCATACACTAAAAGTTTTGCACAAATACAAGAAAAACATATTTTTGGAAAAAATCACCTTTATTGTTTTTCAAAGTATTTGCATTTGAGATTCATATACTTTTGCATTTGAACTAACCAATATTTGAAGCATTTATGCCAGTGTGGAATAAATATTTGACAACTAAGACTTTTTATATTTCAACTGCCTCATCTTGTATCTTAAGGGTGTAGGTGCAAAATTTCGACTCAAATGCTTTTTACATGCATTCATTTGTACGAATCCTGAGAAAACTAATATTTTTGAAACTTTTAAAGGCAGAATGAAAGATTACATTATTACCGAGGGCTGAAAGTCCCTTAGAATAAACAAAAAGTTTCTTTTGAATGAGATAATTGAAATTAAAAATCAAACTAAATTTTTTTTCACTCCTATAACTTATTAAAATAAACATTATAAAAGTTTTCAGGGACTTTCGGCCCTAGGCAATAAGGTAAACTTTCATTCTGCATTTAAATTTTTCAAAAATACTTTGTTTTCTCAGGATTCGAAAAAAATAAATGAATTTAAAAAGCATTGGAGCCGAAATTTTGCGCCTACCCCCTTAACCCTCTAGCAGGCTTGATTTTAGAAAATGCACAGAAATCAATGGTGCCAAATTAAGACTGTATAATACTGCTGTCCTTAGCCAAAACGCTGTATCTGCAAAGAGATCACATTTGAGTAAAATCGGTTTTTGTTTAAATGTCTAGCTGTTAAAAACTATTTAGATTTTTTTTTGTTTTCTACTTTGTATACATAATAAATATCACAGAATTCATATTTACACCTACATAAGATTGGAAAAATATGTCTTATTTACTCTAAAAACTAATGTTACTGTGTTCTTTCTAAGTATACTACATAAATTAACTTCTTCCTGCTTAGGAAGAATGCAGTACTGCGTTTGCGCTAAGCATATTCTTATTTTATAATACAGTAGACTCTCTCTATATCGAACACGGTTATTATGAGGTTGCGCTTATAACGAGGTACACTAGATGTTCCATGAAATTCCTATTATTGAACTGAACACCTCCATAACAAGGCTTGGATATAACGAGGAAAAATCATAAAATATGTATCTTTATTATTCTTTATCTATTTTTAGCGCTGTAATAAAATCCACGACCTACCTATAATAAACTTTTTCCTGTTCTGTTTATCTATTGGCTGATACTGAATATTGTAAAAAAATTATAATTTATGATGGCGAAGCCTTATTGTCCAGGAAACAATATTTAGCATCTTATATTGTCATATATGATGTTATATTGTTATATTGATATATTGTTATAATATTACTTTAAGGCTTTCTACTTTAAAAAAAGAAGATTGAACATTTACAGAAAATTGGGAAGAATCGGCTGAAACATTACTTAATGTATTATTACCTCCAGATAAATTAGAAGGAGAAACATTAGAACAAAGAAATATAAGAGAAGAAATGATACAAGAATACCAAATAGAAGAAGAAAGAGAAATAGAAGAATTCACAGAAGAAGTTTATGAAAGTATGAGAGAAATGAAAAGAAAGAAAGCACCTGGACCGGATAATACTCATGTTGAAATACTTCAAGCATTGTCGGAACAAATAATTCCAGTACTAACATCATTATATAATGAAAGGGTGAGTTTTTAGAACCACACATTATTTCTTGATCACCAACAACTCACACATGTGTTTAGATTTTCTCTTAATAAAGAAATAGCCTTCTGCAGTATTAACTTTGTTCTATTTGACATATTTAAAAAATTATATCAAACAATCGTTCTTGTTGAAAAATGGCAATAAACTAACCTTATTAAAAATTTTACACGTGCTGTAAAAATCTGTCAAGTGCTTAGACAGAACGCCGCATCTAGTGCCTGCTTAGGATAAATGTGGCAAGTGACATTTAAATACGGCGTTTTGTCTAAGTATTTTTCAGATGACGCATTTATTTATTTATTTATTTATTTATTTACGGGATTACCCCCATTACAACACATACAGTATAAAATCAATCTCTGTAATAATTACTAAACTAGAGTAAAATAAATCTTAATTACATACTTATTAAACAAAAACGAAATATTAATAGTTATCCATTACACATATTACATCTATTACACAAATCAGTTCAAATAAACAAAAAGTACCTGTCAAGCTCTTTTAATCCCATTCTTAAAACCAGCCAAGGAGACACCAAACATTTCCAAGTTATTCTCGTTTATAATTTTTAGTGTTCGCTCAATGGGCGAATGCATACCATAGTTTGTCCGATGAAAAGGTATATAAAACAAATCAACATGTCTGAGACTTCTGGAGGGAACATATAAATTAATAGATTGGAGAAGTTCAGAACAACAAATTAAACCATTTATTAATTTAAACACAAATACCAAATCAGAGTTATCTCGTCGAGTTTTTAATAAATTCATGTTGAGTGTTTTTAAAATATAGGTATAATCATGATTAGTAATGCGTATGTTTAATTTGTATGCACAATATCTCAAAAATTTATTCTGCAATCTCTCCAACGTAGTAGAATGAGCTTGGTATTGTGGAGACCATACAATAGATGCATATTCCACTTTAGATACAACCAAAGCATAATATACCGTTCTTAAAGCCCCTACAGATAGTCTCAGACAGTTGCGAATGATAAAGCCCAAAGATTTTGATGCATTTACTGTTACACTATTTATATGTTGCACAAAACGCAACTGCTCATCAAATGTGACTCCTAAGTCTTTTATTGTTTTAACATAAGACAATTCATTTTCATTAATTGTGTAAGAAGTATCATATTTTTTAACCGATGTGAAGTTATCCATAGATTCCATCCATAGATTTTTTTTTCAAAATATCGCAAAAATACTGGGACAATAGTACTACCAAGCAAGTATATTATTAAATTAAAGGAAACCAATAGTAAAACTTATACTTAATATAAAATTTTATATTAAAACCAATTTTCCACACTTTGCAGTTCATATTCTCAAAAAGCGAAGAAATACACTTTTTATTTTGGATTTTAATTTTCTGTATGAAATAATGCTTATTAATAAACAACATATCCAAAAATTGAGGAGGAGTGTTTTCACTTAACAGAAAAAATAAATTTTAAAGATTCTATGTGTGCGATTCTTATGGAGGAAACATGTCTTTGTTAAACACCGCAAAAACGGAGAATACACTTTTTATTTTGGATTTTAATTTTTTTTAAGAAAGTATGCTTATTAATAAACAACATATCCAAAAATTGAGGAGGAGAGTGTTTTCACTTAAGAAAAAAAATAATTTTTAAAGATTGTACGTTTGTGATTCTTATGGACGAGACATGTCGTAGTTAATCACCTCAAAAAAGGAGAATACACTTTTTATTTTGGATTTTAATTTTTTTTAAGAAAGTATGCTTATTAATAAACAACATATCCAAAAATTGAGGAGGAGTGTTTACACTTAACAGAAAAAATAAATTTTAAAGATTCTATGTGTGCGATTCTTATGGAGGAAACATGTCTTTGTTAAACACCGCAAAAACGGAGAATACACTTTTTATTTTGGATTTTAATTTTTTTTAAGAAAGTATGCTTATTAATAAACAACATATCCAAAAATTGAGGAGGAGTGTTTTCACTTAAGAAAAAAAATAATTTTTAAAGTTTGTACGTGTGTGATTCTTATAGACGAGACACATGTCGTAGTTAATCACCTCAAAAACGGAGAATACACTTTTTATTTTTGATTTTAATTTTTCTTATGAAAGAAATTAAACCATTAATAAATAACATATCCAAAAATTGAGAAAGATTGTTTTATTTTTTTTATTTATTAGATATTCAAAAATTGAAGAGCGTTTATAGTTAAAAAATTTGCATGTTGGCATATATACTAAGTACTTTGAATAAAAAGTGCAACACCTCTGATTTCAACGGATTTTATTGAAATTTTCACAGACGTCGTAATGGAGTTAACTCATTACTACGTAACTTTTTTAATTGTTTTATAAAACTTTTTTTAAATTTTTTTTTAAACTATTTAAGCTTATAAAACTTATTTATTGGTTTTTTGGATATTAATGTGATGATTAATAATATTTTTAGTGTGGGAAACACTCCCTTTATTTTTATTTGACTAGTATTCTTGTGAATTATGATTTACCCAACCATTGTACCATTAGCTGTTAAACTCTTATTGAATAATTATTATTACTCATAAAAGAATTTACCTAAGCTTGTATGCAATCTGCCGGTATAATACCATTTTTGAGAAATGACAAAACCGATTTCTTTTGAAAGTATTGATCAGCTTAAAGAAAATCTTGGTTATTTATTACTTATTCAAATTTTAGTTTTCTGCATTTTTGAAATGAATTTAAATAAATGACAAATGCCATAGTCTAATCCTACTTTTAGAGGGGCATTGTATTCATATTGTAGCTGATTAAATATATTCCTACACCTAGCTTTAACCGCCCAGGTAGTTTGTTATTAATCACCCTTTATTTTAAGAGATTAGTTTTTGAACAGTACTTTTGTAACTTTCCAACCCATAGGATTAAGGGATTTAACATGTTTCTGCTAATAACAATAATTGTTCGAAAACCTATAAAATCTCTGATAGAATACTTTTATACCTTGTCTAACCAAAAGAAAGAGTGATCACGTGAATATCATGTGAACTCATGAAATATTTTAGGTCTTTGCCTACAAACAGTAAAACTTCAGCAAACAGTCAGAATTTGTGGCAAATAGTTGGTCAGTGAGAGAACAATAATACAGTCGTCAGTGTTATCCCATTTACTCGTGCTGGTCGACATTTCGCTGCGAGTTTCTTCAGCTTCTTCTTGCGATTTTGTTTGTGTTAATAAAGCCCAGTCATTAGCATAGCCGAACTTTGTTGATGTTGTTGTCGACATGTCTGCGATGTAAAAGCTAAAAAATGGTGCGAGTACCGAGCCTTGTGGTGACCATTTTTGAGTTTTCTGGTGGTACTTATCTCGGATATCATAGTTACTTGAAATACTCTGTCGGTGAGCATATTTTCTACTAGTTTAGCGTTGAATTTGCAAGGAAAAGTACGTACGAGTTTATACATCATTCCTTCTCGCCAGACTGTGTCGAAAGCTGCTGACAAATTTATAACAGAGCAGAATTTTTTTAGTTTTCTTTAAAAACTGGCTTCTATATAGGTACAGAGAGATAACACCTGGTCTGTGCAACCTCGATTTGGTCTAAAACCTGCTTGTTCAATTGGGATAGCTTTGAGGATTGTTGAGCATATTCTGTTAAACATAAGTATTTCAAGTAGTTTATACGTTATAGACAGTAGAGAAATTGGTAGATGGCTTTTTGGATAGTCTCCCTACTCTCAGTTAAAAAAATCATCGATTACGTTATCACGCCCAGATGGATGACTTCACTATTATGATATATATACCAGTAAATCATAATTTAAAAATAAAACTTGACTTGTTTCGGTATTTCTCTCCAAAATCGGCCAATCTCGAGAAAATTAATTTATTCCAACCTAAGCACTGTATATGCCGCTCAAGTCACCCTTCTGACAAACATTGGTACACTGTATGGCATCGTTCGGCGCAGCGCACGGTTGACCTAATTTAATATAATTTTTTAACTAATTGATCAAATCAAATTTTGCAAATTGGAAATGAAAGAAGAGCAATAAAGCTATCTTAAAGTTATAATACAAAGAAAAAATTATGTTCATAAGTACAGTGTGGGCGGAAAGTGGAACTTACATGAATTCTGTTTAAAAAGTATTTAACAATGTGTTATTAATAGAATTTTAGTTATAAAACTCTCAAATTTGCTCAAGTTACTTTTCAAATATCATAATATACGATGCGTCATTAAAAAAATCTCAAATATTTAAATCAAATGACACGTCGACGTCTCAAAAAATGTAATTTTTGAAAAATTAAATTGTTATCTAATTATAATAAAACGATGTTGGGTTTCAGTAATTTAAAACTTGCCCGTGGTTGGACCAATTACAAAAAAGCAATACGGCGGTAAATTTGAATTACTCCTCCTATGTAAAAAGGAGGTATAATATATTTGTAAATCAACAAAAACGGTTTTTGAAAAATATAAGCTTCCTTTTTTTTTCCGAAACAAAGTTTCGATCTACATTGACTCCACTAATCTTTATACTGCGTGATTCTGTCTACAATACTTTTTTGACTAATATCAGTATTAATATACTTACATAAGTCTTAAACATATAAATACAATTAACACAATACCAAAAACAATATTTATTCGAAATACCAATGCACGCCCTTGTATACAATGCCGATAACTGACCTATACAACTTCTGGGAAGTAAGGACTCTTCGGGTTACTTTTCAAGAAGCACGTAGCTGATTCTTTGATCACGCGTTTTTATTGCTCTTTCTCTTGGGTAGACAGATTTAGTTTTAAACTCTGTTGTTGTACGGAATATTCGCGACAGTTAGGTGCTTTTCTCGGGCGTTTAGTCCATCTTATTAAATTTATTTCTATACTTTCGCAATTTTTTTATAATCAGTTTTGTCACTGTAGTGTCTGTACTTAGTATTTACGTTAGTTTATGTGTAGTGTAAAGTGACTTATTATAGAAAAATAAAGTTCAAGTCGTCCTAGATCACACCAATCAAAAGAATTAGGATCTCCTTCCTATGGTAATACTCCACTTGGCTCTGAACCTCACATCCCAGTCAGTCCAGTGTTTTAGGGTAAAAATTTTTATAACTGCAGCCTTCTAAAGTACCGCATTGATTTTTATGAAATTCGACAAGGAGCTTATTTGAATTTCGTCTTCAAAAGTTATAAATTATTATCTTATATATGTGCTTTTTGCTTTTAAGGGGTAAGAACAACTACCCTCTCTGACAGAAGATTAAAAACTACAGATTTATGCATTATTTATTAAAGATGTACATAATGTTTAAATATGTGTAATAATTATTTGTTTATCTTATCGAATATAGATTTGGGATACATTTCAAATTTTCGACCCTTAAAACTACCTTTCAGATCAACATTTACAAAAAAACTACGGATTGAACGAGTTTAATGTTGCATTTTTAATGACTGTTCGTCCACATTTGTTTAGATAAAGGTATGCTCCTATCATACATAAAAAAATTGAAATGCCTACATCTACCGTTCTTTTTATATTTAATATATTGAAGATGCTCGAAAGTCCGATTACGGGCAGACAGGTTTTTTTAAGTTTTGATATTAATACAGTTTTTTGGGAATAATACCACATAAAATTGAAAAATATTCTTTATTTGTATATGTTCCGCCGAAGCGAGTACATTCAGAAAAATAATAAAGATAATAATAAAATTAATAAATAAAAAAATAATAACAAAGAAAAACATTCAGAACAATATTTTGATATTAAAATAAATTATTTTTAACATCTTTTTGCACATTTGTTTAGATAAAGAAATGCTATAGGATAAATAAAGAAATTGGAATGTCTTTATTTACCATTAATTTGATATTAAAACAAATTCCTTTTTAAATTTTCCTGCACATTTTTTTAGGTAAGGTATGCTATATGATATATAAAAAATTGTAATGCCCATATCTACTATTATTATTTTAAACTTAGATGACAGGAATGATGAAGGTACTAATTGATTTAAAATTAACTATGAAGAGCAAACTTTTTTAAAATATTACTTTACGATACAATAGACAATTACTCTATGATTCAATAGACAAAGGTATGCTTCTGGGACTGGGTCGTTATTATCGGGGCAGGTAAAAACGGAAAATTTGGAAAACTCAAAGCGGGTATATAGGGTACATGAAATTACTAATAATCAACTTTAGAAAAACCCAAAAAGAGAAAGTGCATAAGCCTTTATTTTGTTTAGTGGGGACTGAGTTTCTTCAAAATATGTGTTTGTCAGTAAATTTATAAATTCTGGTAGACATAGGCATTCTAATTTTTTAGTAGTGAACATTTTATCGGACAAAGTTTGTAGTGAATATACTGTTTTTTTTTTAATTTTTTAAACATTGTAGTTGTGTTTTCTATCGCTTGGTAGAGCAAAGTTTATTTTACTGTCTTGTGTGTTAAAAGCAAGGGTTGTAAAAATGAATAACAGTTTTGATATTGCCTTAAGTGAATATTTTTACTCAAAAAACGTTTCTTTGCATAAACTTTTAAGGTGTAGAACGTCAGACAGTCTAATAGCCGAGGCAGCTTTAAATTTGTGTGGTGCAGATTCCCCTCTGAATAGACTAAAAATATTTAAAAAATGTTCCAACACGAATTCAAACTTTTACAAAACATATTCGTGTCTTATACAACAACAAAAAAACGAAGTAGTGGATATTTATAATAATAATAATATAACTTTTTCTAGTGAGGATCTAATTAATAATGTCGATTTAAATAATTCGTTTGATGTACATCCTGAAGTATTTAACAATATGTCCTTTTTTGAAACTACCGTTAATGCCCCCTCCGAGACAAACACAAACAATTTGTCACAAACACCATTGGCAAATTTTGATATAGCAGACATTTCTTGTTTGGATAAATCTGTTACTATGGATAAAACTTTAAATATTTCTCATGATAACAATATTATCGATCCAGAGATCAAGAAATTTTATAACATACACCAAACACAACGCGAAGCATTATTAATTCCCGTAAGTTCACGAAATATACATCCCAACACATTAATAGTTAACTCTACTTGTTCAGTGTTTGAAGGAACATTTTTGTTAAATAAGCAAGAGTTTTCTACAATATATGATAAAAAATCAAAAAAATTTAAGCCAAAATTATACAGTTTTACAATAAGAGAAAACTTTAAGAAAGTAAATAATATTTGTATTTTATGCATCAAGGGTTGCAATTATCTAAAAGGTAAAATTATTATTTACGGTTATTGCTCACAACCCGATTGTAAAAAATTTAAAATCATTTGTAAAATAAGTTCAAGCCTAAATGCCCATGTATACAGTAATTCTATTAATTTTTTTCACGGTAGTCAATTGACATCCCAAGTTCGAGGAGTTGAAAGAATATTACTTGGTGACCGATTACTGCCAAACACAGCTTTCAACATCAGAAATGATGATATTAATAACTGCTGCTATGGAGTAGAACACTCTAAAAATTTAAATATGATTAAGAGTGATGTAGTATACAGGAAAGTGAAATCTGAGGCTAATGCCAGAAATGATAGATTAAGGGATGATCTTACCGACATAATTCAAATGCAAAAAGAAAATAAAAATTATATTCCTTATACATTTAGGGTGTGCACATTAAGTAGGGAACAGTTATATTTTGTTAAAAATAATAATAGGTTTAATGTATCTTCAATACATATAGACGCAACTGGTTCAGTCGTTAGAAAACCTTTTGCAGATTCAAAGAGAATACTATATTATGCCGGTGTTGCTCAGTTAAATACAAAAAAAATTGTACCTCTTTTGGAAATGGTAACTAATAGCCATGATATTGGAAACATTTCATCATGGTTAAATGAATATAGACATTATTGTTTAAGAAATAATGTACACTGGCCTGCATTTAAAGTAGCAACCAGTGATTTTAGTGTGGCAATTTTAAATTCAATTTGCGAAGCTTGGAATTTATTAACGTTACAAGACTACTGTAAACTATTGTATAGGTCAGTTACAGATAAAACAGTCGATTTAAGTAAAATAATAATTATTAAACTCTGCTGTGCACACATGATAAAACTAGTCTCTCGTGACATCAACACATACTTTTTAAAATCTGCTTCCGATACAAAATCTTTAATAAAAGAAATTATTGCTACTTTATTTAATATAATTTCCTTTAATGACATTGAAACAGTGCTAAACTGTTTTTTCTATCTTTTGGCAAGTCCTCAAATTACCCAAGAAACTAAGATGATAACAAATAAATTACTATCAGTACTAACATCATACAAAATTACTAACTCAGAAATTATTGCTGAGAGTAAAATCAGTGATGACAATTTATCATATTTTTACAACAATAATACGCTGCCTTCAAGTTCTGCCTTTTATTCAAACAACTTATTTTATATATACTTTAAAAATATGTTTGACGCGGTTCTAGAAGGACATGAGAACTTAAAAATAATACTGAAACAGAAAATCCGTTTCATAACCCAGAATTTGGGTCTTACTTTATCCAGCACTATATTCCATTCTTACCATTGTGGAGTGGAATTTTTCATGGCAGAACAAGCAACGCTCCCGTAGAAAACTACTTTGGGTTATTAAAAAATAATATATTAAATAATAATTTACATTTAAAATGTTCACGTTTTGTACGGAAGGTACGTCACTACGTTTTAAGCCAATATAGAGAACATAAATATAAAATAAAAAGAATTAGATGCGCTTCCAAGTTACGTACTAAAATTTTAAAAAAAGGAAATGAGAAGCAAAATAAAATAGAAGAAACGTGGTGTAAAAGAAAGAAAAGCATGCACACTTATTTTAAACAAAAATTAATTAAGAAATATTTTGAGAACACCAAGGCAATAATAGAAAATGTAAACAGTCAAAAAACTCCAAATATCAAAGAAACAGACCACGAATACTATATAAAAACACATGATTTTATTTACCCCTGTTATGCAAATGGCGATTACGCAATAACAAAGTTTAACGACGAGTTATTGTTCTATACCAGTTTTTCTTACCTAGCGGCAAGTAAACAAAACTGTACAGACATGTGGTTGGACAATTTTCTCGTGGATTATGTTTTAAACATTTTTCGAAATAGCAAAAATCACATAAAAATTTTCTTCAGTTACACGGTTGAGAAAATACTAAGAGGACTGGAAAAATGGTCAATAAATAGTCAGATTTTGTTCTTTCCAATACTTGTACTAAACCATTGGATGGTGATGAAAATCGATACTTGCAACAAATCTGCAGAGTTTTATGATCCACGTGGTAATAACAGTAAAAAAGGAAAATATTACTTTTATAGAATAATGTCAATGTGTACAAATACGGGCGATAATGTTGCTGCAGATTTCACTTTTAGTTTTAATAACATGCATCCAGTTCAAACAGATTCTTGGATGGTGTGTTCACACTGTATTATTGCGAAACTAATATAAAAAAATTTTAGTTGATAAAAATTTTAATCCGAAACTATATAGAAAATATTTAGAGTATCTTATTATTACAACAACCGAAAATATAACTACAAAATGTGTGCATTGTGGAAAAAGTAATTGCGAAAAAGAGTGCAAAAAATGTAAGCGATTTTCTCACCGTCAGTGTATACAACAAAATAAAATAACATCGTCATGCTCCTATGTATAAAATTACAAATAAAACAGGTCTGGGTTTTTGCTTTGAAATTTCGTTTTTCCTAAAAAATCGAATGGGGTGCGACTAAGGGTTCAGTTCACGTCTGGCAGCCCCGTTTAAACAGGAATCCCTTAACACTAATTAAAACAATAATTTTTGGATATGTTGTTTATTAATAAGCATACTTTCTTAAAAAAAATTAAAATCCAAAATAAAAAGTGTATTTCTCCGTTTTTGAGGTGATTAACTACGAAATGTGTCTCGTCTATAAGAATCTCACACGTACAAACTTTAAAAATTATTTTTTTTCTTAAGTGAAAACACTCCTCCTCAATTTTTGGATATATTGTTTATTAATAAGCATACTTTCTTAAAAAAAATTAAAATCCAAAATAAAAAGTGTATTCTCCGTTTTTGCGGTGATTAACTAAGACATGTTTCCTCCATAAGAATCGCACACATACAATCTTTAAAATTTATTTTTTCTGTTAAGTGAAAACACTCCTCCTCAATTTTTGGATATGTTGTTTATTAATAAGCATTATTTCATAAAGAAAATTAAAATCCAAAATAAAAAGTGTATTTCTTCGCTTTTTGAGAATATGAACTGCAAAGTGCGGAAAATTGGTTTTAATATAAAATTTTATATTAAGTATAAGTTTTACTATTGGTTTCCTTTAATTTAATAATATACTTGCTTGGTAGTACTATTGTCCCAGTATTTTTGCGATATTTTGAAAAAAAAATCTATGGATGGAATCTATGGATAACTTCACATCGGTTATTTTTTATTACCTCTATAAAAGCTTATATAACAGCATTTAGCAACATTTAAATGCAAAATATTATTCTCACACCAAATACTCAACCGATCTAAATCTTCTTGAATTAATGTTACATCAACATTTGAATCTACGGATTTAAATAATTTCAAATCATCTGCAAACATCAGGAAATCGCAATTTCTAAAACACTCTGATATATCGTTCACAAATATATTAAATAACAAAGGTGAACAGTGAGCTCCTTGGGGTACTCCTGATGTCACATGAATTATATTTGAATTAAAACAACCTACTCTCACCTGCTGTGTGCGATCTCTTAAAAAGCTATTGAACCATTGTAAGGATTGATGACTGAAGCCAAAAGCATTTAATTTTCCCAATAACATGTTATGATCTACTCTGTCAAATGCCTTGGAGAAGTCAGTATAAATAGTATCCATCTGACTTTTATTCTCCAACGCGTTTAATATTTTTTGTTCAAAGAGTACTAAATTTGTTACCGTTGATTTATTCTGAGAAAATCCATGTTGATTGTGTATTAGACGCTCTTTACAATAAAATTTTAATTGATCGTGCAATAGTCTATCAAAAAGTTTTGGTATAGAGGATTGTTTACAAACGCTTCGATAATTTGTTATGTCTTGTTTATTACCTGATTTAAAAATTGGACAGATATAAGAGTGCTTCCATAAAGTTGGGAAAACTGATGTCTTTAATGATGACTCAAAAAGAAGATATAAAGGATTAGTTAGTGAATATATACAGTTCTTTAGAAAGTAATCGGGAATACCATCTGGACCACTGCTTAACTTATTGGGTAGGGATAAAATGTTGTTGAAAATATCTTTCACTGATATTGAAAAATTAGGTATAAAAAGATTGTTGTTTCCCTTTACTTCCAAGTTATATTTATTCTAAGTATCCATGAACATTTTTGCAGATACAACATAAAATGCGTTGTGTTTAATGTATTTTGGCTTAACTTACGTCATTTTAAATAAGCAAATAAGGTAGATATGCACATTTGGGTTAGAAAAATGTATAAATCTAATTTTTTCAGATTTTTGCAGATACAGCGTTTTCGCTAAGCACGGCAGAATATATAACTGGATCTTTACCAAATTGATGTTATTTGCCCTCAAATACTCAGATCTCATATGAGCCATGTGAGAGCTGGAAAAAAAGAAGATGCAATGATTTGGGTTGTTCTTGTGTAGTTCATCAATCACTACAGTAAAACCTCAATACACCCATACCTCACTATACAGCCGCTCTGTATACGGCATTTCGTTATAACGGCCCTGTTCAATTATGGCACGGTTTCAATTTACGGCCTAAAATGTTTCGCTATAATGGCCCCATTGCCCCATGTTGTCATTCTTGAGCAAACGCAATCTCGATGCACACTCTTTTCTATTTCCACTTGTTTATATGCATAACTAGAAAATAAAATGAGATGAGGCCACATCTAAGGAATATCTTGACATTTTAAAGGAAATTATAGAAAAAGGTGGTTATAAACTTGAACGTGTTGAAGTGTTTAACGTAGACAAAACAGGACTTTGTGAGAAGCAAAGGCCTGATCGCCTGATGCGCTCAGGCGATCAGGCCTTTGCTTCTCACAAAGTCCTAATCGCACATACATTTCAAAAAACTGAAAAATCTGCGCCTGGTTATAAATGGTCTAAAGAACGATTAACTTTGCTACTTGGTGCAAATGCCACTGGTGATTTTAAGCTAAAACCACTTCTTATTTGTCCAAAAATCCAAGGCCTATTACAGAACTAAATAAAAATTGATATTGCATATTTTCTTTATATCAAATACAGGGTAGTCAAAACGCAAGTACATTATTTTCTCAGTAATTTTAAATGGAACATCCTGTATTTTATATCTCTATTGAAAAGTACCATTACTGTACTTTAATTTTTAGATAACATTCCCTACGCCTAAACTTATTAGTTTTCGAGATACTTTTCATTTTTCAATGGACCAGTAACTTGGTCACCCAAATCACCAGAATTTAATAAACTGGCCTGATTTTTTTGGGGTTACGTTAATAATAAAGTGACACTATCCTGACATAAAAAATATCATAAATATTGGTGATATCATTTTAAAGTCTTCTAAAATTAATTTTTCAATTTAATTGTGACTTATTTCCCATCTAAATAGTTAATCATAAAAATGCCACAAGGAAATAGCTTCAGAACAACACTTATGTATTTTGCACAGTAGAATAGGGGAAAATACAATGTCTATAGATGTTGCGTCACATTACATCAATGGAAATTAGACATCTGTAGATGTTCTGTCCGTCAACATGTTAACTATAACAGGATATGAAATAAACACTAAACTTTGGAAACCAGAAATATTTATAATGAAAATTATTGATATAAATGATGATGATGAAAATGATATACAGTCGACTTGCGTTAATTCAAACCTGCGATAATTCGAACCTCTCTATAATTCAAAGTTATCACGAGTTCCCTACAAAATCTCTTTATATTTCAAACTAAATCAATACATTTTTATGCACTTGGTAATTCGAACGAAAAAAATTATTCCTATATAACAAAAGGGCTCGTTAATTCGAACTCATCGGCGTCCAGCACTCGACAATTCAAAGTTGCAGAGAGAAAGATGCGAAAGATTGTAGTAAGTACAGTTTTCTGTACTTTTTCTTCTGTACTTTCTTTTTCTGTACCTGCTTCAAAAAATTCGGTTTCTTAAAAGAAGATCAGGAAAATCTTCCGATACTTATGGATGATGAATACCCAGCAATAGAACCATTAGTTGACATCAGCGGTGTGAGTTTTTCTGACTTTGTTCAAGTAGATGAAGATGTTACTGTCTCAGGTTCACTAACCTATGGCGAAATTTTATCTGCGACAGATACGAATGAAAAAAGTAACGATGAAGATGAGTACGATACATAAGAACCTTTGACAGAGGTGTCAGTTAAGGAAGCAAGATCCTCATTCGATACCTTACAAACCTTCTGTCTACAAAACGAAAGTGATTGTATGTACACGAATTCTAACTCTAAACTTTTGTCATCGTTATAGAATAGCAGTTAATAAATAATAATTGATCAACACTTAATAATTCGAAGATTTATTTATTTTCTCTCACAAATTTCGAACCATGTGATATTTCAAACACTCAATAATTCATAATATTTTAAGAGTTCCTTGAGTTTCGAATTAACGAGAGTCGACTGTACATATATTTATTTAAATGGAATATAGAACAAACTAAAAACATTGTTTTCAAAATCCACTCAAAAATAAAATATTTATTTGTGGGAGTTGTGAAGACTACTCTGAGGATGAAGACATGGATAAAACATGAACGTTAACGTTAGAGCGAGAAGTTGAAAAGCAAATAATGGCAGGAAACATATTATTTACAATGCAACATCTAATGAGGAAAAAATTTCTTTCACAAGGTGCAAAAATCCAGATGTATGAGACCATAATACGACCAACAGTCACGTAAGGAAGCGAAACATAATAAGGGCGTCAAAATGTTAATAAAATCATTTTTTTGTTGAAAATAGCTTATATGTGGCATTATAAAAATGCCACAAGGAAATCGCTTCAGAAAACATTACGAAACATGGACACTAACAAAAAGAGAAGTAAATAAATTGCTGGAGTGCTTTCTCAAGTGGACAGTTATAGTCGGTTCGCTAAACTCAGACACAACTGGCTAGTGATTTTAGTAAGTAATTTTGTCAATTTGGAAAAATTGGCAAAAAAATAATTACTAAATAGTTAGTAATTTTGCCAATTTTGGCAAAATTGGCCAAAAACAAAAAAAATACCTACTAAAATCAAAAGCCAGTTGTGTCTGAGTTTAGCGAACAGACTATACCTTTAAATGTTAATACCAAACAAAAACAAGCAATCTCTGGTTTACTGCCAATTATTATTAAGAAACTTTTTTTGGAACATTAGCAACAAGAGTTAAGTACTAGGGATGATATCGCAAACCGCTCTTGAAGTGAAGTCTGGGTAATATTGCAATTATGCTAACTGACTATCATATGCTTCTTCTCTAGAATTATTTTATGTTTGCATTACCGCATATTTATTAGAAAACTAAGTTTTGCACTTACCTTTGGGATATACGCAACAGAAAACTGTTTCACCCCATCCTTCACCGTCTGGTGGTGGATGGAGGATACCATCAGAAAGTCGAACCCCTCTAAAATTCTTATTTTCAGCGGATACTTTGTATTTTAAACCAGATGCTCCCGGGAATTGTGCTGTGACAGTACTTAACAACAAGGTCCCATTATCCTCACTAGGTAGTTCAACTGGATCTTCATCTTCATTTTCGGCTACCTGCACGTATTCGACAACCATATTGACAGAAATGTTATGGCGAAAAAATTAATCTTTTATTAGAACTACGGATACTTCCACGATATTTTATGTATAAATAGTTAAATACAAACGGAGTTTCCAAACTTTTCTATCTATTAGACTCGAATACTCGAAGTACAAACGGGTTTAGAAACAAACGAATCTCCTCTCGTAGAATAACAAGATAAAAGAGAAACAGAAACAGAAATGCAAATGACAAATGAAATAAACCAAACCAAACCGGAAATGTCAGTATCACAGACCACAGCGCCCTCACTGAAAGCGTCCTTAACATGTCACATGTCATATCGTCACATGTCTCGCATGTCTCTGCTTCACTAGCATTGTTCACTAGCGTCATAAAGTTAGCGAAATGGTTTTTTCAAAGTCATTATTTTTACTTCTACTATAGCTAAAATAATTGCACCTTATTTGCGGATAATTGAACCATTCAAAATTTCATTTGCGGATTTTCCGTTATTGAGATATAAGCAAATCAAAAATTGAGATTTCGGCGCAGCGCTAAAAATAAATTTCGATTTTCAGGATATAAAATGCCGTAAAATCACTAAATAACCATATCACCTAATTGCAGCTCGTTTGCGGATTATGAATAAACTGGTTTTAATTGAAGATAATGAAAATTGAAAATTTTATAAAGAAAAAACCATTTTAATGTTGGTTGCCTACACTATAGGGGCAAAGGAATGTCCACCATAGCCAGAATAATTTTCACTTTCGGTAAACCTAAACTGTAAGGCTAAAAGTAGTATGTACCATGGTCAAAATAACTCCTTCTGATTTAAGGATAATTCCACCTTTCGAAATTTCATTTGCGGATAATCCAATTTAAAGTTATATCAAAATGAAATTTCTCGAGACGGCGCCAAAGTGTATATTTCCATTTTCGGGATATTAAAAGCTGTAAAAATAACAACAACTATATCATTTAATTTCTCCTCATTTGACGATAATCTCTCCAATCAAAATTTCATTTGCGGAATTTCCGTTTTTGAGATATTATATGCAAATAAAAAGTTGAGATATCGGCGCAGCGCTAAAAATCAATTTCGATTTTCTGGGTATAAAAGCCGTAAAACCATATCACCTAATTGCTCCACGTTTGCGTATTGGCCATGAGCCGATGGGTAGAGGGGATTTGACAGCTTTCGCCAGCGCTGTTAGTGGCAGTTTTGTGCATTTATCTGATAAATTTAAATGGCGCGCCATGGGTAGAGTAGAGGGGATTTGACGGTTTTCGCCACAGCTGTTAGTGCAGCGTTGCCACATTTAGTAGATTTCTACTTTTTTGGTAGATTTTTTATATTTTTTAAAAAATTCTAGTAGGCAATATTTTTTAGTAGATTTTTGGTATATTTCAACATTTTCTTATGACTAAAATAAAATTTGCTTTTTAATAGTATTTACCCCATTTCTAAATTAATTTTTAGACATTTTGTTACAATTTCCCAATGTCATTACCGAAAATAAGATTCAGGGGTGGGATTCTGTGTACAATCGCTAACACCGCCGACCGCTTTCTATCAATGTCAATATATTTGAATTTTTAGTTTTAATTCAAATATTTTCTTGTTTAACAAGTGTCACTTCAGCATCAACTAGCAAAACTAGAAAATAGTTCAATTAAAGCTAAAAATTCAAATATTTTCACGACAATTGACATCGATAGAAAGCAAAGTGTAGATATCTACAGTGCACGGAATCTAGCCCCAGGACGTAGATGATGAATATTAAACAGAAATGAAACTGGATTCTGGTGTAACAAACTTGCAGATTTCAAGTAGCAGTGCAATCAGTACCTATTTCAGGTGTTATTGAAGAGTTCTGGTATTCGGTGGTCGGTGAGCCTGTTAGAAGCTAACGATGGAAAACTAAAATATCTGAGGCCCGGTCTTTTCACCTCCGAATAAAAGTTATTCGGAGGTTTATTTGACAGATTTACATGTAATCTGCCGGATAAACTTCCTAATAAATATTTATTCGGAGGTGAAAAGACCGGGCCTAATTATAATATATGTAACTTTGCAAAACAACAAATGTTGTGTTTGCGTGTTTCTAATGTAAAATGCGAAATAATTGTTTGAAGAATGTGATCCAGATATGCAGATGTTAAAATCAGTGGATGACAAAATATTATATACAAATATTAAATATGAAACTGATAAAAATTAATTATAGTTGGTCATTTTGTTCCCCAGTTAAAATATAAAAAAGTTTGGTTTTTGTTTACAAACAGTCATATTAATTTCTAGTTAAACTCCCTCTGTGGCTCAGTGGTAAGAGCGCCTACCTTTGGATCGAAAGGTCCGATATGGTCGTGAGTTTGAATCTCACCAGGGTAGAGAATTTTTCGTTTATTATAAATTAATAAATGAAAATAGTTTCTATCCTTGTGGGATTGGTACCCACCGGAGGGACCGCAGACGTTCGGATACAATTAGCGTCTCTGCAAAGACAATGACATCGACTTTGCAAAGTAACAAGACACTTACTCAACACACACACTACACATAAAGTCGACTATACACTACATGATTTATCATATGATTTTGCCCATGACGAGCCGCATGACAATGCTTATGATAAAACACAATGCTTATGGCAAAATCATATGACAAATCACACAGTGTAAACATGTAAATTTTACTCCATGACTAAATCATATAACAAATCACATGATAAATCATGTAATGTAAAGTCGACTTAACACTAGCTACCTAATTGGTAAAATCCACTGTACCATCACCATGCCAATGCCCATTAGTTGTCGAGGCATTAGCTAAATAAAAAAAAAATTCTAGTTAGTCAGCTGTTATTTTTATTATAAAAAGTCATAAATTATATACAAATATATTAATAAAGTTTTATAGTATATTTTAGTTTTTGATAAGTAGATTTTAGTAAGCTAAACTTAAGTAGATTTTCTAAATAAAATGTGGCAACGCTGTGTTAGTGGCAGTTGGCAGTTTTGTTTTATGCTTTTGATAAACTTCACAAACTGAAATGGCGGGTAATATGGATTTTTCAAAAAAGAAAACAAGATATTGCAGCTGTTGTATTGATTCATGTAAAAATATTGAATATAACAGTACTGGATGCAGTAATTGTATTCGGAAACATTGCGTACATGTCCTGTATCAACTAAATCCTTTCCTTTTTTGGTGTTGCTGATTGAAATTGGATATCATGGGAAATAAGACTGAATCCAGTATATAATGTTTAATATCCATTTTGATAGAATTCAAACAAATTACAATTCATACAAATTACAAATTTTAATAAGCAAAGCAGTAAGCACACAAAAACAAACAGAGGTAACCTTTAAAATGTTAAATAATTCATATAAACTTATTCTTTTATAGTTTAGTAATCAGGTTACAATAATATTTCAGTTCATAATTTGTGTCTTTCTAGATAAGTATCTATTTTTCTCGTTTTGTATATTTCACATACATAAATTTTATCAGAAAAGTATAAGTTTCAAACCGCGAGATAGCGCTACCGTCGAAACTCACAGCCAATTATGAATAAACTGGTTTTAATTGAAAATAATGACAATTAAAAAATTTACAAAGAAAAAAAGATGTTCATGTTGGCTGCCTACACTGCAGGGGCAAAAGTTCACTTTGGGTGAAAATAAATCTAAAGGTGAGTCCACATCAATAAAAATGTATGTATGCGGCGCGCAGTCAACATCAATAAAAAGATCAACGCACACGAGCAAATTGTCAAATACAACTACACGAGCGGGACACCCTCAAAAAAGCGATTATTTTTCTCGAGATACTGACCACGGAGGGGTGAATGGCTAATTTTATTCATACTTTATATTTTCGAGGGTGCTGAAACCGAAAATGAAGTTTATTTTGAATTTTATGTGGGGCAACATTGTCAAAATCGCAATTTTAACCTAAAAATAAAAAAAGAAAATGAAATCACGTTTTTTGCGTTTACTTCGCTACAACTTAGTTCCATTTTAATATTTTTTTTCTGAAATTTTTACGGTATATAGCTCTAACATTTCTGAAGACAACGGTACCTGGTTGAAGCTTTTATTCTTATCCTGATAAAGGTTATGAATTTTTCAAAGGAAAAGGTGCGGATTTGTGCATTGCAAAGTTTAATCGCAAAAGTTGTGTGACGAAGTTTAAAATTTAGCTTCTTAATCACGTTTATGTTAAAGTAGAGAGTACAAAAAAGTTTTCTGGTAAGTTTTAGATCAAAATGTTTTATAGAAAAAAAAATAGTGCAACTTTTAATGTCGACATTAGAAATCCCCAATATAACACTTATTTTTCGAGATACTGACCATGGGTGGTGAATGGCTAATTTTGGTCTTAGATTATGTTTTTGACCGTGACAAAAACGAAAATGAAATTTATTTAAAATTTTAGGTATGGAAATCTTTTCAAAATTGCAATGGTACCCTAAAAATAAAAAAAATTAAATCACGTTTTTTTTGCGTTTAGCTCGCTACACCTCTGGTCCGTTTTAATATATTTTTTTTAAAGTTTGTACACTATATATCTCTAACATTTTTGAAGACAATGGCTTCTGCTTTAAGCTTTTAGTCTTATTCTAGTAAAAGTTATGAATCTTTGAAAGTACAAGGTGCAGATTCGTGAATTGCAAAGTTTAATCGCAAAATTTGACTGACAAAATTTGAAATATAGATTTTAGATCAAATTCAAAAATAAAACATGAGTACAAAGAAGTTTTCTGAAAAGTTTTGGATCAAAATGTTTTATAGAAAACAAATGATGCAACGTTTAAAATCTACGTTATAAATTCTCAAAATAACACTAATTTTTCGAGATACTGATCATTGGTGGTGAATGGCTAATTTTGGTCTTACTTTATGTTTTTGATGGTCCTGAAAACAAAAATCAAGTTTATTTTGAATTTTAGGTGGGAGAACATTGTCAAAATCGCAATTATGCCCTAAAAATAAAAAAAATTTTGGGGCCATGTTTTTCTTAAAATTAAAAGTTGCACCATATTTTTTCTATAACACATCTAGACCTAAAACTCCCCATAAAACTTCTTTTAACTCTATGGTTTAACATAAACGAAATCAAATAGATACATTTTAAATTTTGTCAGTTAATTTTTGCGATTTATCTCTGCAATTCACGAATCTGGACCTAAGATTTTTAAAAATTCATAACTTTTGACTGAACTAAGACTGAAAGACTACAGTTATTTTCATAGTCTTCACAAAGATGAGAAATATATGCTGTAGAAATTTTAGAAAAAAATATTAAAATGGAACAGAGTTGTAGTGAGTTAAACGTAAAAATTCGTGACTTCACTTTTTTTTTTCATTTTTAGGTTAAAATTGCGATTTTGATAATGTTCCCTCACATAAAATTCAAAATAAACCACTTTTACATTGTCAGCACCATCGAAAACATAAAATAAGACCAAAATTAGCCATTCACCTCCCATGGTCAGTATCTCGAAAAATAAGTGTTATTTCGGGGATGTATAACGTCTATATTAAAAGTTGCGCCTTTTTTTCTATTATTAAACATTTATAACTAAAACTTTCCAGAAAACTTCTTTGTACTCTATGTTTTAACATAAACGTGATTAATAAGATAAATTTTAAATTTTTCCTCTCAACTTTTGCGAATAAACTGTGAAATTCACGAATCTGCACCTTGTACTTTAAAAAATTCATAACTTTTACTAGAATAAGACTAAAATCTTAAAACAGATACCGTTGTCTTCAAAAAAGTGGTGCAAACTTTAGAAAAAAATATTAAAATCGACCAGTGTTGTAGTGAGTTAAACGCAAAAAAAACGTGATTTCACTTTTTTTATTTTTACGGTAAAATTGCGATTTTGACAATATTCCCCCAAATAAAATTTAAAATAAATTCCATTTTCGTTTTCAGCACCGTCAGAAACATAATCTAAGACCAAAATTAGCCATTCACCACCCATGGTCAGTATCTCGAAAAATAACCGTTATATTGGGGATTTCTAATGTCGATAATAAAAGTTGCACCATTTTTTTTTCTATAAGACATTTTGATCTAAAACTTTCCAAAAAAACTTCTTTGTACTCTATACTTAACATACACGTGATTAAAAAGATAAATTTCAAACTTCGTCGCTCAACTTTTGCGATTGAACTTTGAAATTCAGAAATCTGCACCTTTCACTTTAAAAAATTCATAACTTTTATTATAATCAGACTGAAAGCTTGAAGTAAGTACCATTCTCTTAAGAAAGGTGAAAAATATATGCTGTAAAAATTTCAGAAAAAAATATTTAAAGGGAACAGAGTTGTAGCGAGGTAAACGCAGAAAAACGTTGACAATGTTCCCCCACATAAAATTCAAAATAAACCTCATTTTCGTTTTCAGCACCTTCAAAAATATAAATTATGAATAAAATTAGGGCGGAGGATGCTCTAAAGCTGTAGAGAAAGCAAATCCTCTAGGAGAAGGAATACTCCAAAATCAAACCCTGGTCCTCCAGGTCGGGGGTTGGGGCATCGGGTTAACTCCCCGTTACTCGGAAAAATTCAAACTGTTAAAAAACCTAGCGAAACGCCTCGGAATCGATTGATTATAAAACGACGACACATGCTACGGAAAAGGATGACGAATATTGGAACTTGGAACGTACAAGGGTTTAAACAAAAAATAAATGAAGTAATACACGAAATAAATAGACTGAACATAGACATCGCAGTGATTACCGAAACAAAACGAAAGGGTCAAGGATCAGAAAATATCGGAGAATATGATTACTTCTACAGCGGGGTACCAAAGGAGAAAAGAGCACAACAAGGTGTAGGTATACTTATACGCAAGAAACTAAGGAGATTCATAACTGCTTGGGAAGCCATCAGCGAAAGGCTCATAAAAATGAATCTAACTATCAAAGGAAAAAAGATTACGATTATTGGAGTATATGCAGTAAACGATGATGCACTGGTGAATATTAACCTTCGGAGTACGGAGATTATTTGACTTACTTAGATTACGAAGATGGGTCAAGCGTGACCCATTCTCATTTTATTTATAAGGATGTTTTAAATAGTCAGTATTATTAAACAGTATCTTTAATTCAACAAAAACAAAGGAACATAAAAATTATAATCATAAATTTTTGTATTTAAATTTTTTAAGATGGTTCACCATCCTGGTCTTTTTGGCGGTAGTTCCATTTAATTTTGACAATATGGACTTCTTCGCGTTTTGAATGAGTATTACAAACAAATCTTTTACACATGTCACATCTTTTTGAATATTTATTGTCACTACCCCTACTAGAATAATAACGACCTCGTTTTGTTGCAGATTGCGTCATTTCGATTTGCTATTTTACACTAACACTGGTGGTATCTATTGCAGCGATTACAGATTTAGGGTATCCGGTGGGTTCTTCTTGTATTGCTTCCGCTCTTCGGTTTATATTGGGCGAGGTTAATTGTTTTCCAAGCTCCTCCAGAAATAGTTTTCTACGATGTTTTATATTTACTTGGCTGTTCCATTCCGGATTTTTCGTATTCCAGAGAACGAAAGCATTGTAGCACGCAATATCCAAAAGGTTGAAAAATATACGTAAGGGCCATCTTCTTGTTGCTCTTTTACATGTGTACTCTCTGATCAATTTATCTAAAATATCGACTCCACTTTTTGTTTTGTTGTAATCCAAAATAATCTTTGGTTTAAACTTTTGGTTTTCATCAGAAATTTCATGTTCATTGTGTAAGGTCGATAATAATACAACAAACTTGTTAGGCTTGGTTACATATGAAACTAAGGTAATGTTTTTAGTGAACAAAAATTTTGAAGAGTATAGTGAGCGATAATTCAAGCAACGATTTGGGTAAACTCTTCCTGTTTTTTTCTGATAGTACCCAAAAGAGTTAAATTTTGGATAATAGTTCTTCAGATAAAGCAATGTCGGTAAAAAAATTATCAGTTGTAATATTTCGACCAGACCTATACCAATGTTCTGCAAGTGTTTTGACAGCTCTTGGGCCTTGGTTACGTTCAGATTGATCACCAATATTTCTAGTATATATCTCAAAGTTACAACAATAACAATTTTCAGCGTCACATAGGATCCAAGCCTTTATACCGTATTTTTTTGGTTTACTTGGTATATAAATCAGAAATGGACAACGTCCCCTAAAATCTATAAGCTGCTCGTCGATAGTACCAAAAGCAGATGGTTCGTATGATTGCCTACAATTTTGGGCAAATAGATCAGCGATTTCTCGAATAGGAGCTAATTTATCTCGTTCTCTTCTTTCTGCTCTTGTATCCAAATTATCAAAGCGAATATGCTTCAAAATACTTATAAATCTATCCCGGCTTAGAGATTATTTATATATAGGACGCGTAAATGATTGATTTGTATTGGACCATAAATTATGCAACTTCTCATGGGACTCTCTGAATCTTCCACATAATATAAGTATACCAAAAAAAGCACGCAGTTCGACTAGATCAACTTCAATCCAATCTTTCATTTTTGTCTCCTTCTTACTGTTATACGCAGCTGTGAACTCAATAGCTCTCTTATTGGTATACTCGAGAATCATTGATATCATACTATCAGAAAAAAATAAATTGAAGGCATCCATGCATGTCTCAATAGTTTGACTTTTCTTAGTTAGACCTGAGTTTTTCTGTAATAAATTACATGCCAATGTCTTATCCTTTTTTGGAGCTAAATAACGCCATGTTCGTCCTTCGCACAAAACATCAGATACGTTAGACCTTTCACTATCTATATTTTCAGAAGTTGACGCTAAAACTTCCTCATTCTGGAGTTCAGTAATTGATAAATTACCTTCATGTGCTTCTGGCTCACAACCGTCATTATCACTTGTTTCACTATTGCTTTCATCCAGCTCTGCAACGTCATCTTCTTCACTCTCTAATAGGGGTAAGGCATACAACTCAGCTTCACTCAAAGGTTTATTCTTTTTCCACATTTTGATATAATACTGCACACTTCAAGATCGATGCTTGAATTAAATTTATCAACAAACGTGAAATACCGCTTTACACCAAAGTTAGACTTCTCGTCTCGGACATTCCCATAGAATATGCCTATTGGACACTACATTTGCTCCCAAGGTTAACTATCCACTAATATTTCTACAAACATAATCATTTGCCCTTGAATACATTCACTGGTAAACAGAGACGACTGCGTTTTACGTGTATCTACAAACACATTGAAAAATTCGTCGAAATCCGAAGACCGGGTCAGGAGTGAACCGTCATCATAGATTTTACGTAGAGGAAAAACTGCAATTTGCATGTTTACGAATGATACACGAAAAAATAGATTGAAACAAATAAGGAGAACTTACGATAAATCAGATTTGTAAAAAAATTATTTCATGAAATATTAAGAAATAAGTGAATTTCGGGTCACGCTAGACCCAGTCTTCGTACTCCGAAGGTTAAGGACGACTTTTTTGAAAAGCTACATTCAGAAATTGCAAATATCGGCAGATCACGAGAAATTATAATCTTGGGGGACCTAAACAGTAGAACAGGCAAGAAACAGCACAATAAAGTCATAGGCCAATATGGTGAAGAAGCTATAAATGACAATGGTACTAGGCTAATAGCCTTATGCGAACAAAATGATATGAAAATCACAAACGGATTCTTCCAACACCGATATATCCATAAATATACATGGACACAAAATACCCGAGGGCTGAAATCAATCATAGACTATACAATCATAAGACAAAAGACTAAATTGATTGTACAGGATGTGCGGGTATATAGAGGAGCCACTTGCGGCAGTGACCACCATCTATTAAAAACAAAGCTCACAATAGGAATAGATAGAGCAAGAGATTTAAAAGAAGCTGCAGCGGAAATAGAAAAATTAACAGAAAAGAAATACAACCTAAACAGCTTAGAACAGGAAAGCGTGAGGGATTTATACAGGAGTAGATTAGATAAAAAGTTAGAAACCATGCAATTTACCAGCAATGAAGAGCATTATCATTATATAAAAACATGTCTTCAGGAAGCAGCAACAGAGGCCCTCGGACTCCAAATAAAAAACCACAGAAAAACTCCGTATTGGTGGGACGAAGAAATAGAACAAGAGATTAAAAATAAAAGAGAGAAGTATAAAAAATTTCTGAACACAAGGACCGACGCCGATAAGGTAGAATACAGGAGGGTCCAAGCTAAAGTGCGAAAAATGATATGCCAAAAGAAGAATGAGGCTTGGGAGCAAAAGTGTAACATGATTAACACACATTTAGGAGGACGGAGAAGTACAGAAAGTTGGAAAGTATTAAAATCGCTACGACAGGAAAAGAAAAGAGATATAATATCAGCAATCACACCGGATCAATGGGACGAATATTTTGAAAAACTCCTAAATGAGGACAGAGCGGAATTTTTAAATAACAGTGATACCAGCAATGTAAATATCTTAGCCTCACCATTACGGGTAACAACAAAAGAAGTAGAAGAAGTATGTAAGTTTTTAAAAAATAACAAAGCACCAGGACCAGGGAACATACCAGCTGAACTAATAAAATATGGCACAACAAAATTATATGAGAACCTGGCTAAACTCTTTCAAAGATGCATCAACGGAGCGGAAATCCCAGAAGAATGGAAGACATCATGGATATCCACCATACATAAAAAAGGCAGACGGGATCAATGTGACAACTACAGAGGCATCGCTGTAACGAACTCGATCAGCCGAATATACGGAAAACTGATTAAAAATAAAATCGAAAACGAATATAAAGATATAGAAGCTGAAGAACAGGCAGGATTCAGGGCAGGGAGATCAACGGTTGACCATCTGTTTTGTATTACACAGATTATTGAGAAGAAACTGGCCGTTAACCAGGAGGTGCATCTGTTATATGTGGACTTAAAAAAAGCGTATGATAGCATCCCACAAAACAAACTATGGGAAGCATTAGAGAAAACCAATATAAGCGCAAATTTAATAACAGCGACGAAACAATTGTATACCAAAACTGCATCAAGGGTGAAAGTTGGAAGCAGGCTATCGAGAGGATTCCAAATTAGCAAAGGCCTAAAACAAGGGTGCTGCCTTTCACCGACATTATTTAAGATCTACCTCGAACAAACTCTAAAACTTTGGAAACGCAAATGCAAAAACATGGGATTACCGATCAGCAACAATACAATATACACTTTGTCATTTGCAGACGACCAACTTGTACTAGCGCAAGACTACGATGATATAGAATATATGACAAGGAAATTAATAGAGGAGTACACAAAAGGTGGTTTGGAAATAAACATAAAGAAGACCGAATATATGTGTATCGGTGGGACACAGCAGGACCTTACACTGGGGAATGGCGAAATTATTAAACATTGCGACGCATATAAATACCTTGGTATGACCATCACACAAGAAGGAAGCGTAGACCGGACGATAGAAGAAAGAAACAACCAGGGAAGAAAAGCAATTACCCTTCTCAATAGCATCCTCTGGGACCAGTCAATATCAAACAACAACAAACATAGAATATACAATACAATTGTTAAGAGTATAATCACTTACAGCAGTGAAGTATGGCAAATAAAAGAAAGATACAAGAGAAAACTTGAAGCAACAGAAATGGATTTCTGGAGGCGCTCAGCAGGAAAATCAAGATTAGAAAGGGTAACCAACAACAGAATTAGGGAAATAATGAATGTGAAACACACAATAGTAGATGACATTAGTACCAAACAGCTTAGATGGTATGGACACGTACAAAGAATGTCCGAAGAACGACTCCCGAAACAAATCCTAACGTGGACCCCTCATGGTAGACGAAAAAGAGGAAGACCCCGCCTGAGTTGGAGAGAAGGCATAAATCGAGAAATGAGAGAAAGAGAATTGGATGAAGACCTTTGGATGGACCGAAGTCACGATACGACCGAAGTGAATGGCGACTAGGCATCGGAAGACGTAGGAGAACGTTTTAAAACCGATATATATAAAAAAAATGAATAAAATTAGCCATTCACCTCTTCGTGGTCGGTACCTGGTCATTTTAGGGGTATCTCCCGCTCGCCTAAACGTACAACATAAATTTTTATTGATGTGGATCCGCCTTAAAACTAAACTGTAGGGGTGAAAGTATTATAGAAGGATAATCCCACCATTCGAAATTACGTTTTTACGAATATTCCGTTTTCAAGTTATAAGAAAATGTGAATGGGCGAGTCACAAAGTTTCACAAAAAAAGCGAATAGGTATTTCGAGAAATAAACGTCAGATCGAAAAACTGAAAAATACGTTTTTAATATTTCTCAAAAATGTATCGAATGATACCAAACACGACCCCCCACGGAGAGGGGTGGGGTAAATTTAAAATTTTAAATAGGAGCCCCGCGATATTTCGCGAAATGAACATCAGATCGAAAAACTGCAAAATACACGTATTCAATATTTTTGAAAAATCTATTGAATGATACCAAAAACGACCCCTCTGGGAGGTGGGTGGGAGGTTACTTTAAAATATTAAATAGCAGCCTCACGTAAAAATAAGTAACTTTTATTCGAGACATTTTTTCGAATATGGATAGACAATCGAAATAAAAACGATTGTTGGAAATGGGAAATTATACTAAAAAATGGAAAGTCCCCACTTCAATGGAAAACTTTACTTAACTTTTTTTGGTTTTAGGGCTTAATCTTCACAACTTTAATTTCAAGCATACTTTCCTCTCATACTATTAGGTATATTCTCACATGAAATAAGAATATGTAAAGATAATACTTAGTAGAACCTAGATGAGATAAAACTGGACTTTAGGAGTTCGTGTATGGAGAATAGCAGCCATAAACAAAAAATGGTGGAGGCAAAAAATAAAGGAAGCCAAGGCTCAATTTGGGCTGTAGTGCCGTAGAAGAGGAAAACTTCTGAGCATTATAACACAGTAGGTATTTTCTTTCCATATACTCAAAAGATGTGTGATAGTACATTTTAGGTATATAAATAAAAGGTTTATTAGTACTTTCTTGGAATATTCTAAAAAGTATAGTGAACTCTCCCTTAAACGGACAGTAGTCGTTCCGCATAAAGTGTGCGTTTAAAGGAAGTATCCGTTGTAGAGAAAAAAATATAAAAGAAAACAGTAAAATCCTGTATAAAAGGTATATTTAAAAAACCCTCAAAAGGGCCTCATCAAATTCACATAACTAGTTTTCGACTGGTTTACCAGTCATCATCAGTGCTATTACGTGCAATGTACATGCTAACCACCAAGATAGTATTATACAAAAAAAAATATGTGGGCTTTGACCCACATATTTTTGTATAATACTATCTTGGTGGTTAGCATGTACATTACACGTAAGCACTGATGATGACTGGTAAACCAGTCGAAAGCTAGTTATGTGAATTTGATGTGGCCCTTTTGAGGATTTTTTAAATATACCTTTTATACAGGATTTTACTGTTTTTTTTTGTATTACATGGTATACAGCCAACTACAGGAAAACTCTTTCCTTGTGGATTTTTTAGAAAAAAATATGTTAACTTAAAATTCTTTAATATAAGTACATGTACATATGTATGTATATACATATAAACAGAAATATTAGTTTAACATTACATAACACAAATTGTGGATGAGACGCAGCATTGTCTCCAGGAACAAAAAATTTTTTCGATTTTCTCTCTGCATTCTTCTATAAAATTTATTTAGCCAGTCTGTCATAATTGCGCTTGTCATTTGTTATCCATGACTTCTTATTGCTGTACCATTCGATAGGTAATTGTTCTGCGTGTGAAGCCTTGCATATCTACGTAGACTTTTACTGTTCCCGGTTACCAGTGACCTTTCTTTGTCCCCCCTCATATTGGTGAAAAATATAATTGTAATCATATCTTTAGAAGCCTTACCTTCAGTGCAGCTTTCTACTTTCAGGGTATAAGTTTTCTTGGGTAATGCTGTAAACTCTAAAAAAATAATCCCGTCTCATCTGCGTTAACAATGTCTCGCTGCGAGTATGCTTTCATTAAAGTGAGCAGTTTTTCCTTCCAGTTCTTCTTCTTCACGTGCCATCTCCTCTAAGAAGGTTGGCAACCATCACGGCAATTCGCACTTTCAATACCGCTGCTCTAAAGAGATCAGCAGAAGTGCAATTAAACCAAGCTCTCAAATTGTTTAACCAGGAGATGCGTCTTCTTCCGCGACTCCTTCTACCCTGTATTCTTCCTTGTATTATTAATTGTAACAAGTTATAAGGCTCGCCCCTCATAACATGTCCCAGATATTGCAGTTTCCTGACTTTAATTGTATTTAAAACCTTTTTATCTTTTCCCATTCTTCTCAACACCTCGATATTCGTGACTCTATCCACCCAACTTATTCTTAATATTCTTCTGTAGGCCCATAACTCGAAGGCTTCTAATCTGTCCAAAACATCCTTCTTTAATGTCCAAGCCTCCAACCCATAGAATAATACGGAGAACACGTAGCATCTCAAAAGTCTTATCTTTAAAGAAATTGTAATGTCCCAGTTACAGAGTACTATTTTCAGTTTGTTGAAAGCATTTCTTGCCTGTCCTATTCTTGCTTTAATCTCTTCTGTGTACTCATTAGTTTCATTAATTATTGTACCCAAATATTTATATTTTTTTATATTTTTTTTATATTTATTTTTATTAAAAATGAATAACCATTTTCAATTTCGTTGCAAAACGAAAATACAGCCGAACGAATTGAAAATGGTTATTCATTTTTGATTTACATTTACTCTGATTGGAGTACGAAGAGAACCATTCTCGTTGGAACTTTACCGCGCTGAGCAGATGGGACGTGAATTGTAAATTGTAGAATTCCCTCATCTTCCTTAGCCTCAGCATCCGCATGGCTTGCAAATTGTAGAAGCCTCGGAGGTGTAACCAGAGAAGGTTCACATTGTTTTCATTCTGGTATCTGGTGGGATGTAGAATAGCATTATGTTGTTTTATATGCCATTAGAGTGAAAACTTAGTCTTTTTGCTAGCAGTTGCCACTAGGGCATCTATGCAATTTCGTTCGTTGCAATCCGGACTGCACGCTGGGGTTTGTTTTGGTTGGATCAGAGAGAGCAGCATATGTGCCTCCTGATGAGAGACTAATAAGTTTCGAAACCGGTAAAGGTGCTTGCTGCACTCTCTGATTAGACTAGAATATGGTTCGGCTGTATTTTCGTTTTGCAACGAAATTGAAAATGGTTATTCATTTTTGATTTACATTTACTCTGATTGGAGTACGAAGGGAACCATTCTCGTTGGAACTTTACCGCGCTGAGCAGATGGGACGTGAATTGTAAATTGTAGAATTCCCTCATCTTCCTTAGTATCAGCATCTGTATGGCTTGCAAATTGTAGAAGCCTCGGATGTGTAACCAGAGAAGGTTCCCATTGTTTTCATTCTGGTAGGATGCAGAATAGCATTATGTTGTTTTATATGCCATTAGAGTGAAAACTTAGTCTATTTATTTTTATATTTTTCCAGTTAGAAACCACTAATAAATCTACAGCAGCTGCTTCGCCACATATAGGTTTGAAGGAAATGTATGGTGTCACTTATTACAAAATTTCTCGAGCCATCCACCAGATGCTTGTACATCAACGCTTAGTTCCCTTGCCACTTCTAATGCTTTTTCTTGAATAATTTTACCAGAAACTGGAATATTTTTAGACTGCACTTTACAAAATCAATCGAAAACAATTATTTTTAGAAGACTAAGGAGACATAAGTTTTCACTCTAATGGCATATAAAACAACATAATGTTATCCTACATCCCTACATCCCACCAGACTGAAAACAATGGGAATTTTCGCTGGTTACACCTCCGAGGCTTCTACAATTTGCAAGCCATACGGATGCTGAGACTAAGGAAGATGAGGGAATTTTACAATTTATAATTCACGTCCCATCTGCTCAGCGCGGTAAAGTTCCAACGAGAATGGTTCCCTTCGTACTCCAATCAGAGTAAACATGTAAATCAAAAATGAATAACCATTTTTAATTTCGTTGAAAAACGAAAATACAGCCGCACTATGTTCTAGTTCAATCAGAGAGTGCAGCAAGCACCTCTACCGGTTTCGAAACTTATTAGTCTCTCATCAGGAGGCACATATGCTGCTCTCTCTGATCCAACCAAAACAAACCCCGACGTGCAGTCCCGGATTGAAACGAACGAAATGGCATAGATGCCCTAGCGGCAACTGCTAGCAAAAGACTAAGTTTTCACTCTAATGGCATATAAAACAATATAATGTTACCCTACATCCCACCAGACTGAAAACAATGGGAACCTTCTCTGGTTACACCTCCGAGGCTTCTACAATTTGCAAGCCATACGGATGCTGAGACTAAGGAAGATAAGGGGACTTTACAATTTATAATTCACGTCCCATCTGCTCAGCGTGGTAAAGTTCCAACGAGAATGGTTCCCTTCGTACTCCAATCAGAGTAAACATGTAAATCAAAAATGAATAACCATTTTCAATTTCGTTGCAACACGAAAATACAGACGCACCATACTCTAGTCCAATCAGAGAGTGCAGCAAGCACCTCTACCGGTTTCGAAACTTATTAGTCTCTCATCAGGAGGCACATATGCTGCTCTCTCTGATCCAACCAAAACAAACCCCGACGTGCAGTCCCGGATTGCAACGAACGGAGGTGTAACCAGAGAAGGTTCCCATTGTTTTCAGTCTGGTGGGATGTAGGGTAACATTATGTTGTTTTATATGCCATTAAAGTGAACACTTAGTCTTTTGCTAGCAGTTGCCGCTAGGGCATCTATGCCATTTCGTTCGTTGCAATCCGGGACTGCACGTCGGGGTTTGTTTTAGTTGGACCAGAGAGAGCAGCATATGTGCCCCCTGATGAGAGACTAATAAGTTTCGAAACCGGTATAGGGGCTTGCTGCACTCTCTGATTGGAATAGAATATGGTGCGGCTGTATTTTCGTTTTGCAACGAAATTGAAAATGGTTATTCATTTTTGATTTACATCTCTGATTGGAGTACGAAGGGAACCATTCTCGTTGGAACTTTACCACGCTGAGCAGATGGGACGTGAATTATAAATTGTAAAATTCCCTCATCTTCCTTAGTCTCAGCATCCGTATGGCTTGCAAATTGTTGAATCCTCGGAGGTGTAACCAGAGAAGATTCCCATTGTTTTCAGTCTGGTGGGATGTACGGTAACATTATGTTGTTTTATATGCCATTAGAGTGAAAACTTAGTCTTTTGCTAGCAGTTGCCGCTAGTGCATCTATGCCATTTCGTTCGTTGCAATCCGGGACTGCACGTCGGGGTTTGTTTTGGTTGGATCAGAGAGAGCAGCATATGTGCCTCCTGATGAGAGACTAATAAGTTTCGAAACCGGTAGAGGTGCTTGCTGCACTCTCTGATATGACTAGAATATGGTGCTGCTGTATTTTCGTTTTGCAACGAAATTGAAAATGGTAATTCATTTTTGAATTATTTTTAGGTCTAATGCAGCACCCTAATCGACTTTTTCTTTCAAACTTAAAACTTGTTTTTGGGCGGTTTTGGGCGAAATACATAAAAAAAGGTGACAAAATGATATATGAAAATTATAGAGGTATCGCGTTGCTAGAAGTCGTTTGTAAAATCTTGACAAACATCATAAGAAAAAAGCTAAATCAATACACGGAAAATGTATTGGGCGAATATCAGGCAGGATTCAGAGGCAATTCGTCGACGACAGGCCAAATATTTGCGTTAAAAGAAATTCAGACTACGTGCTACGAACATAAAATAGCAGTATACGTCCTGTTCGTCGACTTCGCAGGCATACGATACGGTAAAGCGGCAACAGATGTACGAACTAATGAAACATAGATACATAATTGCCATAATAACATGTCTTCTGTGGAAGTTTGGTTTAAATAACATGTTGTCTATTAGACTTGGATCCCGCGTACCAAAAAAAGCTGAAAATTGGTTAATAGCTTAACGGTGTCTAGTCGGACAAACTTTGATGTATGGGAACACTGGAAGAGGGGATGTTTTAATTGTGGAAAAGGTTAAAAATTTGAAACGTTAGACTACGAAAACGTTCCATGTATTTTGTCGGACAGAACTTCCAATTGATTTGTTAGATACCATTTCATTAAACTCTCATGCAAAAATCAGACTGGTGTTTATCACCAATTGGGCATTTTAATGAGTGGAACACGAAGAACATGTCAAATGACAGGAATCGTGTTGGTTAGTAATATCAGTCTGATTTTTGCATGAGAGTGTAATAAAAGGGTAACAAACGAAGTGGATGTTCTGTCCGACAAAATATATGGGATGTTTTCGTAATCTGGCGTTCCCATTTTTTTAACTGTTCCACAATTAAAACTTCCCCTGTTCCAGTATTCCCGTACATCAAAATTTGTCCGACTAGACACCGTTAAGCTATTAACAAATTTTCAGCTGGCTATTAATCAACTTTTTTTGGCACGCAGGATCCAGGCCTATATGCCCATTTCTTTGTTTTTTTTATACAGGTTGTTTGGTAAAGAATGGGCGGAATGGGACGTTTCGGCGTCGCCGTTTCGGCGTGGCCATTTCGGCGTGGCCGTTTGGGCGTAGAGCCGTTTCGGCGTAGGCCGTTTCGGCGTCGGCCATTTCGGCGTCAGAAATTTTATTTTAGTTGACTAAATACCTACATTGAGGTTTATTGGTCAGGCAATTTTTTGGAAAAAAATCTTTTAATATAGTTATTTAAATACATTGGAGTTCATTGGTCACACAATTTTAACATTAATGGTCAAGTAGAAAAATAAACTAAATATATTTCTTTTATAAACATTTTGTTATATTTTATTCTGCAAATACCTATATTGGATTTTTTATTAATGCATATTAATAATAATTGCTGTTCTCTTAATTGTCCCAGAGCTAATTAGATGATAACTGACATTTTTCAACTTTAATTAGACATACATTATATGGTATACAAATCTACCATTAATATTAAAATTTTGTGATCAATGGACTCCAATGTATCTATTTAAATAACTATATTAAAAGATTTTTTTCAAAATAATGTCTTACTAATAGACTCCAATGTAGGTATTTAGTCAACTAAAATAAAATCTCTGACGCCGAAATGGCCGACGCCGAAACGGCCTACGCCGAAACGGCTCTACGCCCAAACGGCCACGCCGAAATGGCCACGCCGAAACGGCGACGCCGAAATGTCCTAGACCCAAGAATGGGACATAGCTTAATCTTAGATTCCTGAGGTTAACATAGGTCGATTTAAGTTAACTTACCTTAGTACAAAAGTTGATAATAACAGAAATGCAGGGTGTCAAAGTTAAACTAATATTTTATTAATTTTTGTATATTTCCTGACAAGCATGAGGTAACAACACGAAATTTGGTAAGAGGATTTTTTTAGGACGATAAACTCAAATTTCCCACCAAACATTATATATTACCTAGTGGCGCCACATACGTCTTTTGAGGGCGCTCATTTGATACGTTAAATTTTTTTTATCCCCCACTCTACATAATTTTAAGATCAAAACTTTTATTCCACTATTACATTTACTTAAAAATGGTATACTACATTTATTTCGCTAAACTCGACCGTTTTCAAGATAAACGCATTTTAAAATAAATCTACTACCTATGCAAAATTCAATTTTTTGAATTTCATTGTAGTTATTAAAAACCATTTGACATATCCTTGTCATACTTGGCAGCAAGTGTAAGTACTGTACACCCTACCAAATTGTATTAAACAAACGTTTCTGGCTACTACCAGAGGCGTACGACGGGAGAAAGTGAATGATTGATCCTTCCCAAATTCTACGCCACTGGTAGAATTGCTATTTTAGTGCAATTTTTGGACTCTCCAATACTTTCTATGTTAACAATATACTCTTCATTCGTAATGATAGTCATTAGTTTTCGAGATATTTGAAGTTAAAAACGAAGGGGCATAATACATTAATCAAATTAACTGTGCCGTTACATTTTTAACTTCAAATATCTCGAAAACTAATGACTATCGTTACGAATTAAGAGTATTTTATTTTTATAGAAAGTATTGGGGAACCTAAACATTATGCTAAAATAGCAGTTTCGTCAGTGGCGTAGAACTTGGGAAGGGTCAACCATTCACTATCCCGTGTCGTACGCCTATGGTAGTAGCTAGAAACGTTTGTTTAATACAATAGGGAACTTGCACATTTTTTTATTACATAATAATGTCCAGTTTTGTTAAAAATGAGATTTCCAAAATTTCACACTTCAAAAACTCATAATAACTTAGAAATACAAATTTAAAATCTTCTGTGATTTAAAATAGTTCAGACAATCCATGACGTCACATAGTTTTACTAGATGGTTATGTTTATGGTTATATTTAGGTATATTCTTCTTCTCCTTCTTTAGTTTATTGGCCTTCACCTACTTGGATATTTGGCCAGCTTATTGTCGCGAAATAAGGGAAAATATTTATATTCTAATGACATTTATCGTATGTGATTGTAATAGTATATACCAGTTTGTTGAGATTGGAGTTTGATAAAGTTTTTGAAGGAAAGGAAAGAAGGTTTACCATGGAAAATAAAACCATTTTGTAAAACAAGTTTTCTATGAATAGTTCAAACGATCAAAAACACTTGTGATGTCACATAACTGTATTTTCCACTGACGTTTATAATGTCTAATTTAAAATTATATACAATTTTGTTTACTTTGTTGGTGCAGAATGTAAACATTAACCATATGACGTCACGACGCGTTTTGGGCTAGCTGCTTTAATTTGAATTTAGAATCGTCTTTAGGGACCAAACGGAACACAAAAACAACTTTTTTTATGTTTGATACATGTTTTAAATTATGTTCTGTTGTGATTTATAACATTTTTTTCGAATTTAAAATTTTATGCAAGTTCCCTATTTAGAAGGGTATACAGTACTTACAATTGTTGCCAAGTATGACAAGGATATTATGTCAAATGGTTTTTAGTATCTAACTAATTGCAAAAAATTGAATTTTGCATCGTAGATGTAAAATGCGTTTATCTCGAAAACGGTTGAGTTTAGCCAGATGAATGTAATATAGCCTTTTTAAGTAAAAATAATAGCGGAATAAAATTTTTGACCTCAAAATTATGTAGGTAGAGTGGGGAATAAAAAAAATGAACGTATTATGAGAGCTGAAAGACGTATGTGGCGCCCTCTGGGTAATATATAATTTTTAATCTCGAATTTAGGTTTCTCGTCCCAAAGATTTCCCATTTACCAAATTTCGTTTTGTTATCTCATGCCTGTCAGGAAATATTCAAAAAAGAATGTGTGTGTACTTTGTACGCACGTAAGAAGTTATACTTTTGTTATATCATTTCAAACAAATTAATATATGTACTTTAAACAGTTTATTTATATTTTATTTAAATATTAAACTTAAATTTTAATACTTACTACTTTCCAAACATTTTTATTAAAACAATACCAAAAATTAAAAAAATAAAAGAATAAAACACACACAAACACATTGAAAAATGCCACAAAGAAATGATTTCTGAACAATAATTGTTGGCAAAAATTTTAACTAAATACGCATTTTCTGAAAAAATTTATATAACAAATATATTCACAATCATAAAATGTATAAAAAAAAAAATAAAAAAATAAAACTTGCATTGGAATTCGAACCCGCGTGCTTAGATTTGAAATCCACTTACACACACCCGTCACCCGACTTAACCACTTACACGTACTTATCATGTGGGAAGATAGGCTAACTGAACGTTTTACTGTTTGACAGTTCTGAATTTAATCAAATTAGTTTGATTTTTGTGTGTGTGTTCACAAAGGGAATTAAAATATTAAAATACAACAAAACATAGAGTAAGAAAACAATAGGTATATTAGATGAAGAGTGGTAGAAATTTTGTTGGTAATCAAATTATGTAAATCAAAGCATTACCTACTAGACGGTACATACATTTTCCAAATAGTTAAGTACCTAAGTAATTTTTTATTACAATACTGAAACATTTACAATTAAGTACGTACCTGTTGCTTTTAAAAACTATTTAAAAAGTTACTACAATTGTAAACTTGCTTTTGTCTGTGTCCTCACAACAATAAAAACTAATATACCTATACAATATTTGTTTATCCATAACCTCCACATTGAACAAGTATTGTCATGTCATTTGAACACCCAATCAGAGCAAAGGTATAATGCGTCTGCGTCGGGGACCAATGTTTTTTATGAATTCGCGCATATTAAATTTCACTCCCATCGCGCCTAAAGAAGTATAACTTCAAAAATAAATAAAATAAAAGTTTAACTTTAACACCAACACCCTGTATTTCTGTTATTATCAACTTTCGTATTAAGGTAAGTTAGCTTAAATCGACCTATTTTAACCTCAGGAATCTAAGGTTAAGCTTCTTTACCAAACACCCTGTATAACGTGCAAGACGAGACTGCTACATTGTCAATAGGTGCCACGTGGCGGAAAAGAGTCTTTAAAACATCTTCCACCGCCTGTTGTAAATCACCTTCAGGAAAGATTCGTTTAGTTGTTCTTTTAAATTCACGTGGCATCTAGAATAAGGTAATGTAGAATGTAGTGCGTTAATAATTTATAAACATATCAGAGATGCAATGGCCACATTGCCACATTGTCCATTGTATCCCAAACTGATGTAATCACACATTTCTGGCTGTAATCACACATGCATAAATTTTTAACCAAACATTGTATGATTATAGAATATACATAAATATGTCCCTACTAGTCATTACTACATGCAAATGGAAAGCCAAATACAAAACATGAAACTATGTTACAGAAAAACCTTACGTTCTTACCTTTAAAAGTTAGATCAATAATTTCAAAAAGTAAACAAACTCTGTGAAAGTTACAATTTTAGAACGGAGGCCTTATTAGACAAGGCGAAAACGGCGGGTTCGTTGGAAAAAATATTCTCATGAGTTTTTTTTTGCATAATCACATTCGTGAGACACCCCAGAATAAGGTTCAAGAAGTCGCCCACGCGAAAAGTGGTTCAATTTTTTTTCAATTTATTTTAATCAAATTGCAAAAATCAATATTTTCGGCTAGGAGAAATTTTTTTAGATTTCTTGGACCATTCCGGACAGAAAAACTCTCTTAAAATTTTTCTCTAAATTTGATCGTGTTTGAGTTATAAGCAATTTAAAATTTGAAAAACGCGAAAATGGCCATTTTTAAGACTTAAGGTTAAAAATGATTATTATGAAAGTCAGAAAGTGACTAAATCAAATTTAAAGCCCCCCTTCATGATCCTGAAGAAATTTTTGTCATTAGTTTAATACTAAGCTGTTATTTTTAATTATTAATAATGAGTGGTAAGATCGTATCGACGCGGCTGTAAATGTAAGTGCGAGTGAGATGCTCCATTGGACTGCCTGAATGGCATCTCTTTCGCACTCATCATGGCCGGCCGCCTAATACGTGCATGGCGCTCATTATTTTTACTTAAAAATAACAGCTTAGTAATCAAATAATGACAAAAATTTCTTCAGGATCTTGTAGGGGGGGCTTTAAACTTTGATTTAGTTACTTTCTGACTTTCATAGTAATAACTTTTAACCGACTTATTAAGCGTCGATCGGATAGCTCAGTGCGACTAGCGGCTGACCCACACTTCACTTTGCCT
Organism: Diabrotica virgifera virgifera; assembly: GCF_917563875.1. Classification (NCBI taxonomy): domain Eukaryota; kingdom Metazoa; phylum Arthropoda; class Insecta; order Coleoptera; family Chrysomelidae; genus Diabrotica; species Diabrotica virgifera. The sequence continues at coordinate 100,650,755 of NC_065449.1, forward strand.
TGAGGTATGTGAGTTCAAGCCCAGCCCAGGCCATCGGAAAAACAAAAAGGCTAACGCGCCAGTATAAAATTCTAAATATGAATCTGGCGCTTAGACTGGAATATGCGGGCATCTGATCGACCTATGAGGGAGCAGTACGGCAAGGGATAAGGGCTTGCGGCTCGGTGATACTTCCCCATAGATCCCTACCGAAGGGCGTTGACGCCTAAGAACGGTGTAATACATACATTAAGCGTTGAAAATCGCCATTTTTCGTTTTTTTTTCAATTTTAAAATGCTTTTACCTCGAAAACGATTAACATAGAGAAAAATTATAAGAGACCTTTTTTATCCAGAATGTCCAAAAAACCTAAAAAAAATTGTTCCGGCAAAAAATATTGATTTTGGCAATTTGATTAAAAAAAATTGTTAAAAAAAATTTGGACCACTTTTCGCGTGGGCGACTTCTTGAATCTTATTCTGGAATGTCTCACGAATGTAATTATGCAAAAAAATCTCATGAGAATATTTTCTCTAAAGAACCCGCCGTTTTCGCCTTGTATATATACTTTTGTTAGCTGGTCTCTCATAGTATTGCCAATACGTACAATCAATCGCGGCAGTAAAATTTACATTACGGCGGGAAATTTTGATCCTGTCCATTGTATCCCCGTGTCCAAACCATCGGCGGTTTCCCCTATAAAATATTATGTGTAGCACACAACCAGAGAAGTCAGTTAATACAGTTAATTTCGCAATCACTGTATAAGCGGTTAAAGTTCCAATGGAAAAATCTCTCTCAATTCGCAAATAGTTTACAGCAACAGGCACAAACACAAAATAACTTCACTTCTGTCTATTATCGTTTTAGAGTTTATCGCGAAATATCAAAGTCTTGTTAAGAGTCTTGTAATCACACTCACAAAAATGTCCAAAACTGAGCCTTAAGTATATACAACTCACGAGAAGAGCCAGATCAAATCCGGATTTATTAGGGACAAACAATCTAATAGTAGAATTTCAAATGAATCTCTACCAAGCATTGAGAAAAGTTAATTAATTCCTTTTGTCTAAGTGGGCATCAACTAATATTTTAGGATCAAGTCAAAGTCAAGAAAGCGTTATTTTTTATTTACCTTCGATATTAACCCTTAACCGCTTAAGGGGAACGGAGCAAAATGCAAAATTTTGATGCATGTCAAAATTTTCAATGTGTTTTAAATGTATTCATTTTTTTCGAATCCTGAGAAAAGTAATAATTAGGTATTTTTGAAAAATTTAAACGCAGAATGAAAGATTACATTATTACCGAGGGCCGAAAGTCCCCGAAAACTTCGATAATGTTTCTTTTAATAAGTTAGGGGGGTGAAAATACAAGAAAACATTTAGTGTGATTTTTTATTGCAAATATTTCATTCAAAAGAAACTTTTTAATTATTCTAAGGGAATTTCGGGCCTGGGTAATAAAGTAGTCTTTCATTCTGCGTTTAATTATTTTCAAAAATACTTATTAGTTTTCTCAGGATTCGAAAAAAATGAATACATTTAAAACACATTGAAAATTTTGACATGCGTCAAAATTTTGTATTTTGCTCCGATCCCTTTAAGGGTGGGTAAAAAATATCCACCTAACGTGTGTTTCCTTGTAACATATTTATTACGTGTTCCAAAATTTTTCAAAAATTATTTATTGCTAAAAAGACGACCCTTTATCGGATATCAATTTGATTCTACCGATATTTTTGAAAATAAAAGTAATATCTTGAGTAAAATTGGGTGGGCACAAACTGTACAAACTTGGTAAAACTTGTTACTATAATTTCACTATAATTTCTCATTGGCTGGAGTTTGTTTAGAATTGCCTCCCCTTTTAAAGGAATTGGACTCGTCCCGCATATCCGCATTTTCCTTATTTACACTTAACCACCCACAATGGAATATACAAAAACGTAATAGAAGGGTTCTTTTCCTCCACGAGCTAGGCATCGAAAGGCTCTTCTCCAACGAAGTGCTAAAAATCTGAAGAGGTTGCATCTTCACATTAATAGTGGCAATGGAGAGTATCTTGAGGCAAAAAGTTAAAGGCATAAATCAAGCTAAATCTGACGATAGGGCTTACAATACCGACCTAAAATCTGAATACCGGTATTTGCTATTTGAAATTTGAAATTCGGGATACCGGTATAAAAACCGGTATTATTAATAAAAAAATTACTATAGTCGGTTCGCTAAACTCAGATACAACTGGCTAGTGCTAGTGATTTTAGTAGGTAATTTTTTGTTTTTTGCCAATTGTGCCAAAATTGGCAAAATTACTAACTATTTAGTAATTATTAACCATTTAGTAATTATTTTTTTTGCCAATTTTACCAAATTGGCAAAATTACTTACTAAAATCACTAGCCGCGTCTGAGTTTAGCGAATCCACTATAGTTATATTTTTACTTGGTCATAGAGGAAAGTTTCAAACTTTCAAACTTCAAAGTTTCAAACTTTCCTCTATGACTCCCCATTCACTGGCATCCAGAAATTCTGGGGCCTTATCAATTTTTGTCATGGTAATTGATAAGGCATCTTTGATGTTTACCAGTCATTCCAACATTATTAAAGTTCAATTCCATCTAGTCGTCACGTCCTGTTTTACCTTAAGAACCGAAAACTCCATTTGTTGTTGTACCAACTTGAGTCGGTACTTGAGACGATTTAAATTCAACGTATGTGCTACGCATGGGTGGTGATGTTTTTTTTTTAAATTCCTTTATAGCTCATGTAATATTCGCCCCATTGTCTGCCACTATGGCAGTAATATACAGGATGTTTCATTAATAATTGTCCATACAGTAATTGGAGAAACCTTAGCACAAAATACGAAGATTTAACCTAAAACACTTAAATAAAATGTGGTTCCTTACCGAATTACAGGGTGTATCTAAAAATTTAAAAATTATTTTTGCTCAGCATTTTAAAACTATTCGACGTATCCTTGTCATACTTGGCAGAAAGTGTGACTACTAGACACCCTACTAAATTATGATAAACAAACGTTTCTAGCTACTACCAGAGGCGTACGACAGGGGATGGTGGATGGTTGACCCTTCTCAAATTCTACGCCACTGGAGAAATTACTATTTTAGTGCCATTTTTAGATTCTCCAATACTTTCTTCGTAAATAATATACTCTTCATTGGTAACGATAAAGTCATTAGTTTTCGAGATATTTGAAGTTAAATATGAAACGGCACAGTTATTTTGATTAATTTATGATATTATGATTCATATGATTAAAACTTATAAATTATTTGTACCCAGTACTTTAAAACTATTTGGCGTATCCTTATCATACTTGGCAGAAAGTGTAGGTACTGTACACCCTACTAAATTAAGATAAATTAACGTTTCTAGCTACTACCAGAGGCGTACGACAGGAGATAGTGGCTGGTTGACCCTTCCCAAATTCTACGCCACTGACGAAATTGCTATTTTAGTGTATTTTTTTTTATTTTGCAATACTTTTTATGTAAATACTCTTATACTCTTCATTCGTAACGATAAAATTATTAGTTTTCGAGATATTTGATATTAAAAATGAAGCGACACAATACATTAATCAAAATAACCGTGTCTTTTCATTTTGAACTTCAAAGATCTCGAAAAATAATGACTTTATCGTTCCGAATGAAGAGTATATTATTTTCATAGAAAGTATTGGAAAATCCAAAAATTGAACTAAAATAGCAATTTCGCCAGTGGTGTAGAATTTGGAAAGGGTCAACCATTCACTTTTCCCCGTCGTACGCCTCTGGTAATAGCCAGAAACGTTTGTTTAACATAATTTAGTAGCTTGTACAGTACCTATACTACCTGCCAAATATGAAAAAAATACGTCGAATATTTTTAAAATGCTGAACAAAAATAGTTTTTATATTTTTAGATAAAACACCCTGTAACTCCGTAAGGAACCACATTTTATTTAAGTGGTTAAGACAATTATTAATGAAACACCCTGTATAATGAAGAATATTCCATCTACAGAAGATCTCCTTCAAAACAGTGGAAATATTTTCACCTGTCTGGCTTTCTAAAATTTCTTCAGTTGATAAAATTTTAGAGAAAAATTCTGCTTCGTAGATAAAATGACACGCTACCGTAATATAACCCCTATTGCTGTCGGATGTCCAAATGTCTGTCGTAACTGAAACATAGTTGGTAGCAACTGTGGTAACACTAAGTAATGATTTTAGCCTAGAAACTTCTTGATTATACATTTTGGGAAGAAGTTCATATGAAAGCTTTTTACGATTTGGCCCTTTATATTTGGGTTGCAGCAAGTTGGAGCCATACTCGGCTCGGTATGTGTAATAAATATGCCTGATATAGATTTTAATACAACGAAATTGTTTGTTTTTTTGTTTGTTTTCAAAAAATTTTCTTGTAATTAACTAATATTATGTTAAATTAGATTTATATTGTGCATAAATTCAATTTTTATCAACTAATGTAGGTAATACCAAAATACCGGTATTTTTAAATAAATACCGGTTTTAATACCGTACAAAAATCGTCCGGGATTCCGGTATTCGGGATCCCGGTATTGTAAGCCTTAGTCTGACGATAGACCTCACACTACAAAAGCGCGGTGTTCCCTGTTCCATTTGCGTCAAAGAAACTATTGGTAGAAATGAAAAATGAAGGCGTAAAAAAACTGTCAGCGGCAACTATAGTATGTGCGAAGTGCAACATATAATGTGTGTGGCAAACTCACCCGTTTCAGTTACAGATATGCTAGATGCTGCAGATCAAGGTTGGGCAAGATATTAGCCTTCTTGTTTCAGACAGTTTTTTAATAGTTTGTTAGTTTCGTAAGGTTTGTACATCGTGTAAAAATATTTTAGAAAATGCTGTGTTTACTAAGCATAAGATTCTTAAATTTAATCCATTTCTAACATTTGTAACAACTCTCAATAAATATACTATTAGCAATTTTCGAGGTGAACATTTTTTACCCATTCTTGGGCATACATGAAACCTACATATTGTTGGGCGTTAAGAGCGAACTTCACAGCGCGGTTAAATGTGCACTTAGTTTTATAAGGTTGCAATTTAGATTAAAATAAAAATTGTTGGTTGCGAGACAACATTTAATTTACTATTTTACTGGAAATAATAACATTTAATAAAATAACAGTATGTAACAAAACAACTAGTACGAAGTGATTAAAAGCGTGATAACATTGTTCTTATTAGCGGTTTTTTTTATTTTTAATTAACATTAGGTCTGGATCCCGCGTATGAAAAAAAAGTTGATTAATAGCAAGCTGAACATTTGTTAATAGCTTAAGGGTGTCTAGTTGGATAATCTTTGATATATGGGAACACTGGAACAGGGGTAGTTTTAATTGTGGAACAGGTTAAAAACTTGGAACGGTCAGACCACGAAAACGGCACATTTATTTTGTCCGACAGAATAGACTTAAGCTGTCCGAACAGAGACTAAACTCTCATGCAAAAATCAGACTGCTATTTATCACCTGTCATAATTCCTGTCATTTGACATATTCTACATGTTCCACTCATTAAAGCGCCCATTTGGTGATAAATAGCAGCCTGATTTTTGCATGAGAGTTTAATCTCTGTTCGGAGAGTTTAAGTCTGTTCTGTCGGACAAAATACATGTGCCGTTTTCGTTGACTGACCGTTCCAAATTTTTAACCTGTTCCACAATTAAAACTTCCCCTGTTCCAGTGTTCCCATATATCAAAGTTTGTCCGACTAGACACCCTTAAGCTGTTACCAAATTTTCAGCTTGCTATTAATCAACTTTTTTTTCATACGCGGGATCCAGACCTACATGTCTCGACAGCTACTGGTCATTGACACGGGAACGGTTTACAATATTATAGATACAAATTATACATACATTATACATACATTATAAATACAAATATACATTTGATACCTACGATCAGTTCTTATCAGTGAAGCCAAACAATAAAACTTATAGATTAAACACTGTGCACTGGTTAGATTAGTTGGAATAAACGTGTTTCTTTTAGGAATTTTAGAACACAGTCAAAACCGCTTGGAACACGGAGGATGTCTTTTAAATTCCCTTTTAACTTAAACTTGTTTCTAGAGAAATCATACTGACAGCAGTCCATTATTACATGTTTAATGGAGAGGAGAGTATTGCAGAAATGGCATACTGGAGGGTTTTCTGACGCCATAAGGTATCCGTGAGTGAGACGTGTATGCCCTATTCGTAGTCGACGAATAACTGATTTTTCTTTCCTGTTCATGGATGACATAACCCGTGTTGAGCTGCCCCCCCCCCCACTTGCAAAAATTAAAAAACAAATAGCCCTGATTTATGAGCTATTTATGAGCTCTCATATTCCGCAAATTAAAAATTTTGAGCTCGTTCCACTGAGCAGGAATTTAATATTTTAGTGGGGAGGGGGGAGGCTGACTCAGCCCCTAAAAATAGGACTCCTAAAAATAGGAATATTGAATCGATTTTTGCGGCAGAATTACGAGCTCTGTATGAGCTCTTGAAATGATATAGTTTCGATTTCTGAGCCCCCCCCCCACTAGTTAAAAATAGGAATATTGAATCAATTTTTTCTACAGAATTACGAGCTATTTATGAGCTCTTGAAATGATAGAGTTTCGATTTTTGAGCTCATCCCCTTCACCCCCAAACAACCCTTTAATTGATTTAACTTAAGAGAAAAATGCTGAGAAATCTTAAAATATATCGTATTGTGGATATAATTCCTATAGCTTATATATCCCAAGAATAAACTATTAAATCACGTGCATTTCGATTATTGAGCTACAACCCCTTCGCAAGAAAACTACCCCATCTTCCCGGCTTAAGAGATAATTGTACTTAAAATGCATTAAATTATATATTTGGCGACTACATATTTTTAATAATTTATGAGCTCCCAAATTACGCCCATTTAGATCAGTAAATTGCAATTTATTTTGTATAGTGCACTCACTGAAGGTAAAAATCAATACAATTTCGGTGAACCTTCATCGATTTTCACGAAAATTTGTCAGTGGTTAGAGGATACCTCAAGAAACAAAGGTGACATGGTGCCACCTTGCGCCTTTACCCTGAGGGTGGATACCGCCCCTTCTCGGGGGTGAAAATTATTTTATAAAAAATAACTGCACAAATCAATAAAAGGACAAATTATAAGCAACATTTGTTATATGAAGTTATTAAAATAAGTCAATACGTTTTAGGTTATTAAAGATCAAAGATTTTAATTATTCGTGAAAAAAATACATGATTTGAAGCGGTTTTTCGTCACTGAAAAACTGTAAGTTTTTACAAAAAAGTTAATAGCAGTTTAATTCGTATAGCTTATATTCTATGAATAAACTCTTAAATCACGCGCATTTCGACTATTGAGCTACAACCCCTTCGCAAGAAAACCATCCCATATTCCCGGCTTGAGAGAGTTGAACTTAAAGTAAAGTAAAGTATTGTTGGAGTTATTATTTTAAATATGATTTAAAAAAATCAAAATTTTTCAAATTTTCGTAAATTATTTGCTTTTGATAATAACTCCAACAATACTCGATACACGTAAAAAATGATAGATAACGAAATTCGAGTTTTTTTTTATTTGCAAAGATTTTACTTGCCACTTGATTTCTGTATAAATCAAAATAACGAAGATAGAAACCTTTAAGCCTAAATTTTACTACGAGAACAATGTAACAGGAGTCCTTTACTGTTATCCTAAAAAAATAAAGTATTTGAAAGATTAAATGTAATACAGTTTTATAGCTCTTGAAATTACCTTTCAAGTAGTTGGATGTGCCCGATATCATAAAAATTAAGAGTTATTAAAAAAAATCATTTTTTTGTAAAAATTTCTGGAGTATAAATTTTGATGCTATCAACTTTTTCTGGAGCTCATTTGATACCTAGGTATTTCTAAGTACTTTGACAAGTATTTAGTAAGTGTTATATAAAATGCATCTCTTTCCCGTTATTTAAGCGTGAATCCTTAGATTTGAATAGTCGCAGAAAAAATATACATTTAATTACTTATAACTTTAAATTAACATTACTTTTAAGTAAGCAATTTATTATATTTTTTATTAGCTTCAATTTTAGCGATAAAAACTTTTTTGTAAAAACTTACAGTTTTTGAGTTATTTATGAAAAATCGGTTTAAAGCATGCATTTTCTTTCACAAAAATTAAAATATTTGATCTTTAATAACTCAAAAAGTATTGATTTATTTTAATAACATTATATAACAAATTTTGCATAGAATTTGCCACTCTCTCGATTTGTGGGGTTATTTTTAATAAAGTAAGTTTAACCCCTGAGAAGGGGTGACATATACCCCAGGCTAAAACCGCAAGTTGTTATTGTTAATTTTGTTTCTTGAGGTATCCTTTATCTGCTCACCAATTTTCGTGTAAATGAATGGAGATTTACCGAAATCGAAGGTCATAGTTGATTTTTACCTTGTGACTGCACTATAGAAAGAAAATTGCAATTCAATAATTGAGATTCCTATATTTTGCGAGCTCATAAATTATTAAACGATATGTAGTCGCCAAGTAATTAATTTAAATTATTTTAAGTACTACTCTCTCTTAAGCCGGGAATATGGGATGGTTTTCTTGCGAAGGGGATGTAGCTCAATAGTCGAAATGCACGTGATTTAAGAGTTCATTCTTAGAGTATAAGCTATACGAATTAAATTACTATTAAATTTTTTGTAAAAACTTTTCACAGTTTTTCAGTGATTTACGAAAAACCGCTTCAAAGCATGCATTTTTTTCACGAATAATTAAAATATTTGATCTTTAATAACTTAAAAAGTATTGACTTATTTTATTAACTTTATATAACAAATGTTGCTTATAATTTGTCCTTTTATTGATTTGCGCAGTTATTTTTTATAAAATAATTTTCACCCCCGAGAAGGGGCGGTATCCACCCTCAGGGTAAAGGCGCAAGGTGGCACCATGTCACCTTTGTTTCTTGAGGTATCCTCTAACCACTGACAAATTTTCGTGAAAATCGATGAAGGTTCACCGAAATTGAAGGTAATCGTTGATTTTTACTTTCAGTGACTGCACTATACAAAATAAATTGCAATTTACTGATCTAAATGCGCGTAATTTGGGAGCTTATAAATTATTAAAATTTAATGATAATATGTAGTCGCCAAATAATTAATGTAATGTATTTTAAGTACAACTCTCTCTTAAGCCGGGAAGATGGGGTAGTTTTCTTGCGAAGGGGTTGTAGGTCAATAATAGAAATGCATGTGATTTAATAGTTTATTCTTAGAATATATAAGCTGTAGGAATTTTATCCGCAATACGATATATTTTAAGTTTTCTCAGCATCTTTCTCTTAAGTTACATCAATTAAAGGGTTGTTTGGGGGTGAAGGGGATGAGCTCAAAAATCGATTCAATATTCCTATTTTTAAGTAGTGGGGGACTCAGCCCCCCATTAAAATATTAAATTCCTGCTCAGTGAAACGAGCTCAAAATTTTTAATTTGCGGAATATGAGAGCTCATAAATAGCTCATAAATCAGGGCTATTTGTTTTTTAATTTTTGCAAGTGGGGGGGGGGCAGCTCAATACGAGTGATGATATATTGAGCCGAGATAAGTTAGGTTGAATTTCGTGCAGCTTCGTTTTGTTCTATTCCATTGGTCTGCCCATGAGCTCATGAGCTGAGAATTTTTTGTTTAAACAATATTTTAAGGTCCGTATAGGTTTGGACCTGTTTGAAGGCTGTGTCCGAAGAACATGCTGCTTTAGCGGCCTGGTCTGCTTTTTCGTTTCCCAATATACCAACATGGGATGGAGTCCATATCATTGTGACTGTTATGTTATTGGTATGTAGTTGGTTGCAGATGTTGTGTATTTCCTGGACTGATGGATTTTTTAAAAATCCACAAGGAAGAATTTCCTGTAGCTGGCTGTATACCATTAATTACAAGTAAAATTTAATAAAAATTTTGGCTTCGTAAAAGGTATATTAGTTTAAAAAGCCCCCATAGGGCTAGAAACATACAAACAAAACGTTTTCGCTCTGTAACAAGAGCATCATCAGTGTTACCTAAAATAAGTATAACCATATTAATTAAAGCAAAATGTTAAAGTTAAAATGATGATCAAGGTAAAAGTAAAGTTTGGTTATATTTACAAGAACATGGTGAGCCAACCAAAAAATACAAAGGTCAAAGCCTTTCAAAAATAGACTAAAAGTCTTATATTGATGCCAACATAGCAAAACCCAAAGGATGGATAAAATTCCTATGGCTACGGCCCTACGGCAACATATGACTCCTACATGTGGTAAGTGGGTCAATAGGTAACAATTAGGTCATTATGTTACAAGAGGTGACAGGCAACTAAGAAATGAGACTTCAAAAGCGAATCTGTCTGATGTCAGGGCAACAATTGTCAATGGAACTTGAAGTTTTATGAAATGTTGGTTACGCAGCCACTAAATTTAAATTTATTTATGGTACAAGCAATGATAACAGCTAACATCAGTGTGTTGGAAGACTTAATTAACATTAAGTCTCAATTCTGATATCAAATTTAATTTTATTCCACAACCTCATTTAGTGGTCTAAATGAGGTCCTGTGGTCGGTTCAGTTCGGCTATTCCTATTCCGTTCCGCGGAACCTTAAGTTCGTTTTACGGCTACTGCTAGCGTAAATTTGTCGCCCGTGTAGCCTTAGCCTTAGCCCTTGAGAGAGCGAGAGAGGCCACATACGCCTGTTAAACTGCATAATATGCTAAGAATGAGAACCATATATGTAGTTTTTTAGCTATGTACCTAATACAACGCGTATATACTTTTTTTCTTAATTTTTGTAATGTTTACAATCTGTCCTAAACTAAGAACAATAGGTAAATTATTTGACAGAAATTGAAATTTTGACCTGTAGAGGGAGATCCAGCGATATCTTTAGATAAATTAAATTAAAACAAATTTAGTTTTCACAGATTATTCGAATCTTCTTGTTAGGTCCACTATTTTGAATCTCTTCAAGCGTCGTACATCATTATGATCCTCAGTGAGGTTGTTGGCTAACTCGTTTAGATGAGATTCTCGTCTATTGGAATATTTTTTGTAATTTTCTGTTATTACTGTTTGTATGAATGGCACAATCATATAGTTAGGCACGTACCAAGGGGCATTCAGCATTGTTCTAAGGACTTTGTTCTGGAATCTCTGCAGTATTTCTAGGTTTGTTTGACTGGCTGTTCACCAAAGTTGGATACCAAAGGTCCATATTGCTTTTAATATACCTTTATAGGTATATCAGCAGTTTGTTTTCAAGACATAGTTGAGATTTACGACCGATGATTCAGTACATTTCACGGCATTTTATTCCTAGTTGTTTTTTTTGGTGAAAATGTACTTTTGCCAAGTTAATCTCCTATCAAGGTGGATTCTTAGGTACTTGATAGTATCGGTTTGTGAGAGCTGTGTTTCGTTCAGAGTCCAGAGTTACATATGGACATGTTTGTTTTTTCATGGTGAATGTTAAATGGGTGGATTTACTCTCATTCGACTTTGTCTTCCATTTTTTAAGCCACTTTTGGAAATTGTTAAGGTCCTTTTGAAGGGTTCTGGATGCGGTGATTGGATCATGGTGAGAGGCTAGTACAGCGGTGTCATCAACAAAAGTTTCACACGTTGTTCTGGTACTTAAGTATACACTGCGAATACACTTAAGAACAGAAATCTTCATGGTAAGTACAGCTTGTCTCAAAATATTTAAAAATTAATTTGTGAGAAAATGGAATCAAATAAAATTAACTTAAATTGTCTTTACAACACCACCTTTGATAAAATACGACTCAGAAAAAGTTTATAGTAGGGGAGCCTTATATGCTAAATTTGCAGTTACTAAAGCGTCATGGTAACCTTTTGGGTTGTAAAGATTAGGTCCTAAAACCAAAAAAAGTTAAGTTAGTTATTTTCCATTTCCAAAAACCGTTTTTCCGGTTATATCGCCATATATCCATAATTCGAAAAAATGTCTCGAAAGTTATTCCATGGGGGGTTATGTTTGGTATCATTAGATAGATTTTTGAAAAATATTGACCATGCATTTTTCAGTTTTTCCATCTAATGTTCATTTTGCGAAACATTCGCTTTTTTTGTGAAACTTTGTGACACCCATTTCCTCAAATCGTCAGATTTTTGAATTATACACTGTTCTTCATGCACTTAACTTACCTTGTCCTAATCTGACGTTTTCGAGTTTTTCTAAGAATAGAGTCGATATGGTAGGGGGCAAAGTATGCTAAATTTGCAGTCACTCGAGCGTTATGGGGACCTATTGGGTTGTGATTATTAGGTCCTAAAACCAAAAAAGTTAAGTAAAATTTTCCATCTTGGTGGGGACTTTCCACTTTTAATTAAATTTTCCATTTCCAACAATCGTTTTTTTCCGATTATAGCGCCATCTATCCATAATTCGAAAAATGTCTCGAATAAAAGTTGCTTATTTTTACTTAAAGAATCCAAATCTGCAATAAAAATTTGGGGTCCCATTTAAGATTTTAAAGTAACCCCCCTACCTCCGTGGTGTGTCGTGTTTGGTGCCATTCGATAGATTTTTCAAAAACATATTTTGAAAGTGTATTTTGCAGTTTTTCAATCTGATGTTCATTTTGCGAAATATCGCGGGGTTTGTATTTAAAATTTTAAATTTACCCTCCACCCCTCTCCGTGGGAGGTCATGTTTAGTACCATTCGCTAGATTTTTGAAAATATTAAAGAGGTATTTTTTAGTTTTTCGATGTGACGTTCATTTCGCGAAATATTCCCATTTTTTGTGAAACTTTTTGACTCACCCATTTCCTTACGCCCCGCTCAAATCGTCAGATTTTTGAAATATACACTCTTTTGCATGTACTTAACTTACCTTATCTTAACCTGACAATTTCGAGTATTTTTAAGGATAGATTTTTTTTCGGGACCCCTTTAACGAACTTCCCTGTGTTAAGAGCCAATATAAGGTAGAGGTACATCTGCAGGGTACCAGGTTTCTCCCCATATGATAATCTGACGCGCTTGAGTAACTGCAAAAATCCCCGCTTGGGCTCCACTACCAATATAATGGTAGGGGAGCAAAGTATGCTAAATGTGCAGTCACTCGAGCGCTTTGGAGACCTAGTGGGTTGTGAAGAGTAGGTCCTAAAAACAAAAAAAATTAAGTAAAATTTTTCATTTTAGTGGGCGCTTGACATTTTTAAATTTAATTTTTCATTTCCAACAATCGTTTTTTCCGATTATAACGCCATCTATGCATAATTCGAAAAAATGTTTCCAATAAAAGTTACTTATTTTTTCATGAGGAATCCAAATCTGCAATAAAAAATAGGGGCTCCTATTTAAGATTTTAAAGTAACCCCCCACCCCACCTCCGTAGGGGGTCGTGTTTGGTGCCATTCGATAGATTTTTTAAAAATAATAAATAAGTGTATTTTACAGTTTTTCGATCTGATGTTCATTTCGCGAAATATCGCGGAATTCGTATTTAAAATATTAAATTTACCCCCCACCCCTCTCCGTGGGAAGTCGTGTTTGGTATCATGCGATAGATTTTTAAAAAATATTGAGCGCATATTTTTTAGTTTTTCGATCTGTCATTCATTTCGCGAAATATTCGCTTTTTTCTTGTGAAATTTTGGGACTCACCCATTTCCTTACGCCCGGCTCCCCTGTGTTAAGAGCCAATATATGGTAGAGGTACATCTGCAGGATACCAGGTTTCTCTCCATATTATGATAATCTGACGCACTCGAGTAACTGCCAAAATCCCCGCTTGGGCTCCCCTACCATAATATGGTAGTGGTACATTTACAGGGTACAAGGTTTCTCCCCAAGTGATGCGCAAAATCCCCGCTGCGGCTCCACTACCATTAGGGGCCACCATTCCCCCGGTCACGCTTATTTAAATTATTTTGTTTAATAGTTTTTCTTACAAGTACTTTTTAGAATGGTACGTTCCATTTAAATTTAAGCAAAAAATTCTCAAATAATGCCGTTATGAAATTTTACTAGGCCAGCGATATTTCACTTATTTATTTCAACATTTATTTATAATTTATTTTATAACCTTCGTTATTTAGCAAACAATATAGTGATAGTACAATATACAAATCTCTCTGTAAAATCGAACAATAAACAAAGTATAACTTCCTGCGTAGGTACACCATACGGTTCCGTATTGCAAAAATCCTTCAACTTCAGTGTTACAGCGCACTCAGAAGCGGCAGCATTAATCTTATACGATTGTGATGTAATTTTGTTAGTTACCGGACGATTTTTATACAAAAGTGGTGCAATAATCTAACAAGATGGAAAGTGAGATTCCCCTAAAAGGCTATTCAACGAACAGTGAACGTGCCAATAATAACAGATATACCCAAAAAAACTCTTGGAAGCGATTAAGAAGATATTTTCGTGATTACTGTGATAATTCTAGTATTATTGGATTTAAATATTTAGGAGAAAAACGGTCCAGAGGTGAGCGGTAAGTACCCAATTAAAAATTTTGTGATAAGGTTGAAATTGAAATTGAAAAAATGTGTACCTAATAGCCCTGTAAAAGACCGTTTTGGAGTGTACTTTTCAGTGCCACCAGCCACCATCGAATTGCATGAAAGGCTTTAGGTTCTACTTACCCTCCACTTCAAAGTTGTACTTGTCCGTTAGTTGCTTTTTCACTGGGGGGTGGGGGTGAGAGTCACCCCCTCGTGGGTGAAAAAGCATACATTTAAAATACGTAGATCCGGAAATGGACAAATTTACTAATTGTAAGCAACTATTGTTCTTTAGAGTTTTTTTTAACTAAGTCAATATTTTTCGAGTTATTTGCGAGTGAAAATATTCTTTTTTCAACAAATAAAAACACGTTTTTGGCAGGTGGTTTTTCGCAAATAACTCAAAAATTAATTAACTCAAAATTTTTTTCCAAAAAAATAAGTATTTTATAAAAAAATAATTTTTTGCAAAAATGTACCTTATAAAAAAAACAAAAAAAATGGTGTATTCATAACGTCTATAGACCTAGTAAAAGCAACGTGGTAACTCATGAAAAATTCAAATTTCAAATTGAATATTTCAACGTAAAATAACCAAAAAATGGAGCACGTTTCGGATAAAACATTAAAACTTTTTTAAAGTGTTTAAAAAAGTTTTTGGTTTTGTTTTTATATGAAAGTTTCTAGCATCAAAACTAAGCGAATTACATTCAAAATAAAGTTGGCCCCTTTTTTTGGTAAAAAAATTACCTACTTTACTTTACTTAATATTGTTTATATGATCTATGAAGTTTGTCTAGTTTGAAGTGCTTATTTTTGAAGAAAAAAGTGGTTTTATAGTAATTTTTTTTTCATTTTGGAAAGAATGCCTTTTTTCAAAATAAATAAAAGTATTAGTAATATGAAAAATCTCAAAGAGTAAAAATGTGGGTTTTGCTTTTATAAATATTTTGGTTTTATTTTGTTTTTCTGTAAGACAAAAATTGGTTATGATATGGCTGTTCAAATTTTGCATGTTCTTTCAACTACAACCCTTTCAAAAATAAGCACTGTGAACCCGTGAAACTTACAGATCATATAACAAATATAAGTAAAGGAGATTTGTGGTGCTAAATAGGGAGAGACTTTCATGTTTTTTTTTTACAAAAAAAGGATCAACTTTATTTTGAGCGTAACGTGCTAAAGCTTTTTTAAACAGTTTAAAAAGTTTTAATGAGTTTCCCCGGAAACTGCTTCATTTTTGGTTATTTCACGTTGAAATATTTGATTTGAAATTTGACAAATAAGAACGTATTTTTCATGAGCTACAACTTTGCTTTTAGAGGGTCTACTGACTTTATGAATACATGTTGTGACCAACTCCAATTCAGTCGAATTCGGGGCAAGGCTGAAAAAAATACCTGAAATCCGGGACTTTTCATTGAAAATCGGGCCATTTTTTTTTTAAATACAGTTTGGGCCAAAGAAGACAGTTCACCTCGATATTTGGCAGTAGTTATTAGATTTTAAGGAAACGCCAAAACAGGTTGATTTTTTATCTAAGGGCGACACATTTTTACGGTACATACATCTGTCATTTGTCAACCCCCTTCCTTCCACTTCCCTCGCCCCTTATTTTTAAATATAGAGTCGGGGCCATGTTCTAGCTCATTTGAAAGTTTATTCAATTCTCTGTTCAGTAATATTAACATTGACATAATTATTTATACAGGCTGGCCAAGAAAAATTATTTTGAATTAAATTAATTGACACAAAAAGAAGAGTGTATGTAATTTATTTAACTCAAAATACATTCTACTGCTGACAGAAAACAGAAAAAATGTTTATTTCATAAATAAACATTGTTTGTTGCTTAAATTTAATATTCGACCTACCAAGAGACAGATGGATGGCAGTTTAAACAGTGAAATCAAGCGAAAAGCAATGTTTATTCATCAAAAAACATTTTTTTCTGTTTTGTGAAAGCAGTAAAATGTATTTTGATTTTGAATGAAATAAATTACATACATTCTTCTTTTTTTGTTAATTAATTTAATAAAAAAAATTTATTCTTGGACACCCTGTATAAATAATTATGTTAATATTTATATTACTGAATAGAGAAATGAATAACCTTTCAAATGAGCTAGCACACGACCCTTATTCTTTAGTTAAAAATAAGGGGTAGGGGAAGTGGAAGGGAGGGGGTTGACAAATGACAGATGTAGGTACCATAAAAACATGTCCCCCTTAGATCAAAAATCGACCTGTTTCGGCTTTTCCTTAAAATCTAATAACTATGTTATGTATGGGTTGTAATGATAATCACATTTTTGTTAGTTTTTGACGTTTCGACATCCAATTCCGAAATTGTTTAAAAAAAAAAAGAAAAATTATAAAATTAACTGATGTTGGACTTTTATGTAAATAGAACCTTAAATTAATATAAAAATATAATTATAAAAAAATTATAAAAATACATTCTTGTTTTCGAATCGTCTCTTCAGAAGACAATAATTATTATTTATTAAAATACAGAAACGGGCAAAAGTCCAGTTTTAGTTTTCGTAGAACTATAATACCACCATATAAAATGCATGTGTTTTGGATGTGGTATTAGTATTACACTCTAGAAATTATCGACGTTTTTTCGTCCCACCAATTCAATTTGATGTGAATTCTTAGAAGAATAGTAGTCAAAATTTGAAAATAAAAGTTTACCAAAACATTGAAAATTCGGATGACCCGGAAGCCTTGTCGGAGACGCCGGGACACGACTTCGTAATTCGGACCATGTACCGGATTTTTCGGGCTAGTTGGTCACACTATATACACCATTTTTTTCGTTTTTTATTAGCTAGGTACATTTTTGCTGATAATATTTTTTCGATAAAATACTTTTTGAGTTATTTGCGAAAACCTCCTGAAAACGTGTTTAAAACAATGAACATTTTCACTCGCAAATAACTCGAAAAGTCAACTTAGTTAAAAAAACTTTATAAAACAAAAGTTGCTTAGAATTAGTCAATTTATCCATTTACAGATATTTCCTTATTGTGAACGTATCTTTTTCACCCACGAGAAGAGGTGACTTTCAGCACCAGGTAAAAGCAACCAACGGCGCAAGTCCAACTTTGAAGTGTAAAGTAAGTAGAACATAAATCCAGATTTTTATGCAATTCGGTGGTGACACTGAAAATTACACGGTATCGCCGTATTTCTCGTTCATTTACTGGACTAAAACACTAACCTTCAAACATGTTATCATTTATACAATTTTCAATGCTAAAAACGAGCAGTAGAACCACATGTCATGTTTCCATGTTTGTTAAATATTATTATGTTTAAGTATATGAGATTAGCTATAGTTTTTACTACATTTTAGATATTCAACACAATTTTTTTCTCAGTAAGTAATCTTTTGAAAACGATTTCCAAAGTGGAAATCGAAACGTCAAATATTTTTTAGGTAAAATATAATTGCCATTACAAACAAACTCTGGCTAATCCCATATAAACATAATTTAACTTAGACATGCCACAAGAAAGCAGTTTCAGAACCTTATAGTCTAAGAGCTAGAGCCGAAAAATCATCGTCATAAGTAATATGGAGTTTGGCATGTGAAATGTGTCTATTGTATATGATAATTATGACCCCTTTCAGGCTGACACCTCAGTGGATACAGGAAGTAGCAATAAGGGATGAAAGGGGAAAGTTAGTGTAGTCTTTAAAGGTTTTCACCTCCTATTTTGTTAAACCTCCATCGATTTGCATGAAAATTGGTGACTAGTTAGAGCATATCCCAAGAAATAAAAATGATTTGATGCCAACTTGCACTTTTACCCTAGGGGTGGATACCACCCCTTCTCAGGGGTGAAAACTATTTTATTAAAAATAACCCCACAAATCGATAGAGGGACAAATTATAAGTAAAATTTGTTATAAATATTACATGATATAACAAATACTAAAATAAAATAAATCAATACTTTTTGAGTTATTAAAGATCAAAGATTTGTCTGTTTAAGAGCACATGCGTGAAGTCACGGATGATAAAAAGAACATATTAATTAATAGGGAACTTGCATAAAAATTTTAAATTCTAAAAAAATGGTATAAATCACAACAGAACATAATTTAGAACCTGTATCAAAGATAAAAAAGTTTTGTTTGTCTTTCGTTTGGCCCTTAAAGACGACTAAAAATTCAACTTATACCAGCCACCCCAAAACGCGTCGTGACGTCACGGGGTTGTATGTTTACATTCTACACCAATTGTATATAATTTTAAATTAGACATTATAAACGTCAGTAAAAAATACAGTTATGTGACGTTAAAAGTGTTTTTGATCGTTTGAACTATTCATAGAAAATTTGTACTTTTACAAAATGGTTTTATTTTCAATAGTAAACCTTCTTTCATTTCCTTCAAAAACTGTATCAAACTCCAATCTCAACAAACTGGTATATATTATTACAACGACATACGATAAATGTCATTAGAATATAAATATTTTTCCTTTATTCCCCGACGACGAGCTGACCAAATACCCAACTAGGTGGAGGCCAATAAACTAAAGAAGAAGAAGAAGAATATACGTAAATATAACCATAAACGGAACCACATAGTTAAACTCTGTGACGTCACGGGTCATTTGAACTATTTTAAGATAAAGAAGACTTTAAATTTGTGCTTCTAAGTTATTATGAGTTTTTGAAGCGTGAAATTTTGTAAATCTCATTTTTATAAAAAACTGAACATTATTATGTAATAAAAAAATGTCCAAGTTCCCTATTGTATGTTACTAAAATATTATTTTTTTATTATTTCGATATTATAAATTTAGCAAAAGTGTATTCGAATATGTCAAATGTACCCATTATTGGACACCCCCAGTTTCTGGACATATTCAGTTTATATTGATAGAAAAAATTCAATTAAATATCGAAATAATATAAAAATAATATTTTACTAACATACAATTAATTAATATATGTTCTTTTTATCATCCGTAACTTCACGCATATGCTCTTAAATAGACAAATCTTTGATCTTTAATAACTCAAAAAATATTGATTTATTTTAATAACATGATACAACAAATTTTACTTAAAATTTGTCCCTCTATCTATTTGTGGGGTTATTTTTAATAAAAAATTTTTCACCCGCGGGAAGGGGTGATATTCACTACCAGGGTAAAAGTGCAAGTTGGCACCAAATCAGTTTTATTTCTTGAGGTATGCTCTAACTAGTCACCAATTTTCATGAAAATTGATGGAGGTTTAACCAAATAGGAGGTGAAAACCTTTAATGACTGCACTAACCCCTTTCATCCCTTATTCCCACCTCCTGTGTCCACTGAGGTGTCACCCTAAAAGGGTTCATAATTGTCAATATACAATGGACACATTTCACAGGAAAAACTCCATATTACTTATGACGATGATTTTTCGGCTCTAGCTCTCCGTCTATTATATACAGCCGTCCTCCCCAAACCCAACCTTCACAAAAAGCTTATAAGCATTAATTTGTAAATCTAAAAGTTAAAATAATTTTACGTTAAAAAAATCAAAATTGCAAGAAGCATTAAGAGTTTACTTTAATGTAGTATTGTAGTATAATTTTACAATTTTACACAGTGGCGGATCTAAAAATTTGCCTTGGGGTAGGGGGACTTCCAATGAAACATCAACCAAAAGACATAAAAAGATAAACCCAACTACATAAAAGACGTTACTAATAACTAATGTGCATTAAATACCTTAATTTTCATAACTAGCGTGTAAATTGGGTTGAATTTATCTGTCTGTGGTTTAAGTTTCATGACAGCTAATAAAGCTTTTAATGTTTTTATGTTTCAACAATTTTTTCCTTTAATTTTGGACCGTGTTAGGGGATAAATTTCCCCATTTTCCCTCCCCGTAGATTTGCCACTGATTTTACAATTATCTGTAATGTTCTGTATGAAAGGAATAAATACATAATTATAAATACTGTACACGACAGGATTTAGCATATTCTACTAATAATTTCTTCACTAAACTTTGCTTTTTAGTCCTAGTCTAAGATACGATATGCGGTCGATCTGCACCGATTGTTTAATGGACAAAAATTATTGGATATTTATGTAATTTAGTAGCTAAGTGATTGATACTAATGATAAATAAGTCTGAAAGTCTTTTTTGCTCCATTATGACTCGTAGCTAATTTTTTAAGAAATCTAAAAATATCTTAATTCATTTTTTTACAAATACCGAGAAGATACATTTTTTTACATATACCGATTTTCAGTCCCAACGCTAGGGTATAAGGTGTCTGCGTACAAAACTAGCACAGGCGCCTTTAGGTTTTTTAAATTAGTAGTTTATATATAACATCAGCAGAAACAATCTCATTTTAACACCCATCAAACAGATGCCCGCCTGCATCCCTTGCAGGACCGATATCGCCGGCCCTGCCGATTTTGAACTTCAATTTTCTTTAACCTAGCTTTTTGGTATTACTGGTGGTTTTCACGCGCAGTGGGTACCGATCGATTTTATTGTTATTGTTAGTCCGCTATAACTTTTCCCATCCGTCACGATTCATTTTCAAACAAATTAAGTCAAAACATAAAGTGAAATGAACGTCGATGTGTAAATATATACATTTTGTTTACTATACTACACACATCGGCGTACGTTTCACTTTATGTCTTGACTTAATTTGTTTGAACATGAATCGTGACGCATGGGAAAAGTTATAGCGGACGAACATAATAATATTATATTATATTTATGGTAAGTATGAGTCTCTTGAAGATATGAAAATTTGTATTTAGAAAGAGGACAGAAATAAAAACATTATGGTTCGACGATTACCGTTCTATTGTGTATAACGTGTAACCACTCCTCTCAATTCAACGTTTTTTACTTATAAAAGAAGTGTTTCGCTGAGTATTTTCTACTACCGTTTTCTGAATTTAATTTAATCTAATAATTACCGATAATAGTTACCGATATTTTCTATTTGTTTATAAACCAAAAAATTGTTTATAACTTTAAAACATTCCTGAGGCTGCCCAAATAGTCCAACTTCAATTCTATAAAATACGTTAGTGGACTAAGTAGACTACTTTTTTATACGTAAAAAAATTGGAAATCTTCTACATAATTTAGCTTTTGTTGTGAAATATTAAAAAAAATTAAAGTAATTGACAAACTTCTACACAGGGCCGTCTTAAGCATACACGGCGCCTAGGCGCAAGAGTCATCTCCCCCCCCCTTTTGTCAGCAGATTATATAGGTTATAGGTACGCTAAAATTAAAACTAATTATGTTTGCTTTCTTTATTTATAATATTTTAAAAAACATGGTTTCAGTATTCAAAAAAGATCAATCTTATAACACTATTCTTATATCCAAAGTCTACTTTTCTAGCTTTTGGCAAAGTTGGCAAAGGTTTTTATTACTACGGTGATATCTATTTTTACTTGCTTTTCTATATGTACTTATTAAAGCCAGGTTTGTTAATTTGTATTGACTCATTGTTGAGCACAGATAATTTTTGATCAAATTAAGTTTAGAAAAAGACTTTCGCTCCTTCGGCTACTGTTACTGGAAGTGTTTAATATATCCTGAGACATGTTAAAGGATTTGGGAAAACGAAGAGTAATTTATTAGAAATATAACTCAAAATATCGAGTGGAGTTGTGTATTTATTTATAAAAAATATTGGTAACAATTCTAACTCATGGAATAGACCTTCACCATGTATATCAGATCTATTTACATGCGCTAATTTTTTTTTTGTAAATTTAAACACTGCGTGTTTTTTAAGTTTCCTTAGGAGTTTCTCCAACTCAATATATTTTCCAAGAAAGAAAAAATATCCTAAAAAATATAATGTTCCCTCAACATTTCAAATATTTTACTTAATTTTCCAATGGCAATGTTTAATAAATAATAAGATAAGTTAATTTTAAAATTTTTTTTTGGGTCTAAAAGAGGCTCGTTTGCACCTAGTGTTGCCCAAAATCGGTCTTGGTCTTGCAGTCTTGGTCTTGTTCTTGCGTTTCCGCAAGACCAAGACCAAGACCAAAACCGCCTAATTTTAGCAAGACCAAGACTTACCGTGCAAGACTTGAGCAAGAACAAGACTAAGCCTGCGAGACCCTTGCGTCTTGCAGTTAGAACTGAGGGTCGTTTTAGGGAGTATATAAGTTCGGCTATATTCTTAGATACTCTATGAGAAACAAAAAAAATTGTAACAAAAATTTTGAAAATTGGACTTAATGCACATTACGAACAATACCATAAACATACATAGCGAATCAAAATATCCATTAAAAAAACACTCGACACATTTGACATATACTCAGAGGTCATTATTATAATGTAAAAATAAATTTTTTTAGTACATGCTTTCTCAGCAGCCGACTCCTTTGCGCTGAAATTAATTGTCCTGCTTTTGAGAATAGTCGTCTTCTAATCATATTCATATAACACAACATTCCTGCGTTACGACGCCTACAGTAATATCGAATATCGTTTCCAAACTTTTTAAAAATACGTCACCTTAGCACTTATATAAATTTACATAAATATTTTTTTCATTATTAGTTTTCTAGGAATCTAAACAACAGAAATCTTATCAGTATACATTATTATAGTATAAGACTATTATGTATTGTTTCTGCTCACTGTGTCCTGTGTTAGGAGGTCACTCGGCTAAACAAAATTTGTCGAAAGAGCGCGGCTATTATTTATAAGTATCATAACCAGACAAAAGAATAGAGATAATGCCGGATATCGTGTAAACATAATACAGAAATATTATTTTAACAATATACACCTCTCCAAGAAATTAGCACCACCTTAAAAACGGGTCATTTTTAATGTCTCAAATTTTCTAAACCTGTTGTCCAATTTAAGTAATTTTTTTTTAATATTTCGTCTTATTCTTTATAAATATCGCAGTAATAATAGATATGGTCCAAGAGCTGTGAGACATTTTTGAGTAGGTATTTTAGGCAACCTGAAATTTTTTCAGGTCACTCTTCCATGATAGCCTAATACAAAAATGCCGGTCTGGCTGGAGGGTAGCGGTTATTTTCCCCAAAAATCCCCCCCAAAGTTGAACAAAAGGGTAAAAATTGTTATTACAAAAAATATCATTGACGTGACTTAAAAGAAAATCTAAATATTTAAATATAAAGAAAATAAACAGGCCATGCGATTTGAGGGCGATTTTAACTCTGCAAGATACTTGCATGGGCGCCCCAGGATTATTTTCAGGGGATGCATCTGAACTTCAGAAGATTTCATCTGAATCTGTACATACTATTAACGAGTATAAAATATACAACTATACATGCATAGCTAATGTAAATTCCTTCCGGACAGGGAGGTGCAATTGTTATTTTGACAGGGTATTTTTTAATATTAAAAATAAATATTTTAAAAAAGACAGGTTTTTTTTGGTGAAATTTTCCAACTGCCAGGTGATCAAACAAATTACGCGTGCATATAAATGAAAAGCGCTATAGGTAAGCAGCAGTGTGAGAAAGATCGTATACCCATAGCTGTTTGCGTCCTCTGTTGTAGCTGAGCGAGTCCGTTCGATAGAGAAAAATCACGTGACATGGCGGTATCCATGTTGTTGTTTCTCGAAACGTTAGAGTAATTATTATATATTACAGTTTTTTAAGTAACTTTTTCTTAATTAAAGAAAAATAATACGTGCATACAATAGATTTTGCAAATATGATAGAAAAACAATTTTATTATTATAAATATGTAGGTAGAAAAGTATAAAACTATAAACTAAATTAATTCTGTGTCCGAATCTTGTACTTCTTCTTCAAACTCCTCATCTGAGCTTAAATATTCATTCTCTTCTTCTTCGTCAGACTCCCCTCGAGACTCAGATTCCTCTTCTACATGATCTGTAGATAGTTGTAATATGTATTTAGAATTAATTAAAAATTAATTAGTGATTAATTAGTTGAGTTGCTACGTATTCTCCGTTCTTTTATACGGGGTCGAAGCCTGGACAATCACAGGCGCATCTGAAGAAAGACTTGCCGTTGTTGAGATGTGAAGTTATCGAATAATGTTAAATATATCATGGACACAGGTAACAAACACGGAAACATTAAGAAAGATGAAAAAGGCAAAAGAAATACTCAACACTATGAAGGAAAGAAACATGAGCTACTTTGGTCATATACTAAGAAATAAAAAACGTGATGTGGTTGGTTATATAAGGAAAAGTATTAAGCATTGGTTATATAAGTAAGAATACGTAGCAACTCAATCAATTGATCACTAATTAATTTTTCATTAATTCTAAATACATATTACAACTATTTACAGATCAGGTAGAAGAATCTGAGTCTCGAGGGGAGTCTGACGAAGAAGAAGAGAATGTATATTTATTTTAGCTCATTTTTCTTTCCGTCATAGTGTTGAGTATTTCTTTTGCCTTTTTCATCTTTCTTAATGTTTCCCTGTTTGTTAAGTGTTGTTTCCATGATATTTTTTACATTTTTCGATAACACCACATCTTAACAATGGCAAGTCTTTCTTCAGATGCGCCCGTGATTGTCCAGGCTTCGACTCCGTATAAAAGGACAGAGAATACGTAGCAACTCAATCACTGATTATTTTTTAATTAATTCTAAATACATATTACAACTATTTACAGATCATGTAGAAGAGTAATGTGAGTCTCGAGGGGAGTCTGACGAAGAAGAAGAAAATGAACATTGAAGCTCAGATGAGGAGTTTGAAGAAGAAGTACAAAGTTCGGACACAGAATTAATTTAGTTTATAGTTTTATACTTTTCTACCTATATATTTATAATAATAAATTTGTCTTTTTCTATAATATTTGCAAAATATATTGTATAGTACGTATTATTTTCCTTTAATTAAGAAAAATTACTTAAAAAACTATAATATATATAATAATTACTCTAACGTTTCGAGGCACAACAACATGGATATCGCCAGGTCACGTGATTTTCTCGAGCGAACGGACTCGCTCAGCTACAACAGAGGACGCAAACAGCTATCGGTATACGCTCTTTTTCACACTGCTGCTTACCTATAGCGGTTTCATTTATATGCACGCGTAATTTATTTGATCACATGGTAACTGGATAATTTCACCAAAAAAACCTGTATTTTTTAGAATATTTATTTTTAAAATTAAAAAATACCCCGTCAAAATAACAATTGCACCTCCCTGTCCGGAAGGGATGTACATAGCAATGCATGTATAGTTGTATATTTTATACTCGTTAATAGTATATACAGATTCAGATGAAATCTTCTGAAGTTCAGATGCACCCCCTGAAAATAATCCTGGGGCGCCCATGAAAGTATCTTGCAGAGTTAAAATCGCCCTAAAGTCGCCTGGTCTGTTTATTTTCTTTATATTTAAATATTTAAATTTACTTTCAAGTCATAACAATGATATTTTTTGTAATAACAATTTTTACCCTTTTTTAAATTTGGGGGGGGGGGGATTTTTGGGGAAAATAACCGCTACCCTCCAGCCAGACCGGCATTTTTGTATTAGGCTATCATAGAAGAGTCACCTCAAAAATTTTCAGGTTGCCTAAAATACCTACTCAAAAATGTCTCACAGCTCTTATACTAATATTGTTGCTAGACAGGTCAATTTTTGTCAGTGTATACCGGGTGTACCAATCAAACTGTGTTTTTCTCACTCTGTGGAATATTCTAGCACTATGCTAAGTTATTATTCTAGCAGGCAATAGCATACTGAAATTAAAGCCCAACTATAGCCTCATATTTTCTTAACATTATGTTTTTTTATTCATTCACTTACATTAGATAATAAAAAAGTTAGGTACTTTTTTAACTAGCCATGTTTTTCACCAATACAGAATGTTTTTAAATAAGTATGGCCAATTTTACTACTGGAACTTAAAAGCGGTTCCAAAAGAACTGAAATATTGAACCAATCGAAAAGACTAAAAGGAACAGACATTTACCTAAGTGAAGATTATTCCAAGGAGATACAAGACCAGAGAAAAATACTGAAACAACACTTAAAGGAAGCAAGAGAAAGGGGTCAGAAGGCATCGCTAAATTATAATAAGCTAAAAATAAACGACAAAACATATACTGTGGAAAACTTAGGATACAAGAGGACACAAAGCGAAATGATGAATACTAAAACACCTCAAGGAAAACCCAGAGGAAGAACATATACGGAAAGATCACCAGGAGATGACGAAAATGAATCAGAAAATATGGCGAAAATAATCAAGACTGCACATAATTCCGGCACAAAGCCAAAAAACTGAGATTGTATGTAAAAGTAGCACATAGTAAAGAACAAACGACTAGTATCACTAAAACATACCGGCAAACGAATATGGAAAACGCATTTATGGAATGTAAAGAGACTGTAAAGAAAATGAATGAAAACCTGAAAACGAAACTAGCACGGAAAAAGAACAACGAATCAAACATAAGAAAAAGAGATAGAAAAAGAAAAACCAAGAAGAAAAATAGAGTAAAAGTAGGAACCTGGAACGTTCAAACATTATTGAGACCAGGAAAAATGGAAGAGGTAGCAAGAGAAATGCAAAGATACTGTAACAAAAACGAGCGTTCGGGTATTTATTTACGACTTTATTATTTATTTATACAAGTTTACTTTACAAACTTTAGCTTAAGACTAAAAACTATTTACAAATATGCCCGTATTTATACCCAGTTGTTATTCTGGAACAATCGACGCCCATCTCTAGCTATCAGCGTGTTCCGCCTACGGGTCGTACGTTCGAGAAGTTCCTCCTCCTTTCCGCCGAGGCCTAGATCATTCGATGACGTCATTCTCGAGGTGTTTACTGTTATACGGCGGTCGGCCAAGATTTCTCTTTTGTTACACTGCTCCCCTCTTAAGATCTGAGCGTCCCGATCAGCAACTCTAGATGAAGGCCCAGGATGGCGGAATCTACACGACTCTCCAGCTCTGCATACACCCTTCAAGAAGAAATAGCAGTCTACTGTCTTTGAAGGGTATGACATCTTCGGGTTCATGCAACACACAGTAATTCGTACGCCAGTTTCTCTGAAGATCACTTCAAGCATGCTTCTCACAATCTTCCAATCCAGATTTTCTACTGCATTGCCTATTTTTGGTATAGCCAAATCTTTGATGTCATAATTACACACGGTTTTCTTCAAATTAGTTAGAGCACGGCATATGTTCTCGTAGCTTGGCGTGTCCGTGTAAGACTTCCTGGTCACCATATACAGCAAAGATCGAGGACCATCTTCCAATCGCAGTACTCTTCCAATTTTAGGGTGCTGATGTTTTAACTCGTCCAGGCGGCCGAACTTTCTATTGAATACGAACGAGATTCCTTTAGTCATCTCGAGGTCTTGGGCAACACAGTGGGCTAGAGAGACGTTTTCTGGAACACCAAACAGATCTTGCTGAACTTCTGTGGTCACGCCGAATCTAGCACTCTTTCTCGCTGCGTAATTTGACATAAATTGATTAAAACTTGGCTGTGCGGCGTCTTTCATCTCCTGTTGGAGGACTCGGGCTTCTTCTGTTTCATTTGAGCCAGCATATGGTGCAAGACGATTTATGTGAATAACTTTTGGTTTACCGTTTGACAACTTCTTAATTCTGTATATTACGTCATTTATTTTCTTCTTAACTTCATACGGACCTTCCCATTGTCTTTGCAGTTTAGGACACAAGCCGCGAAGACGTTGTGGATTATAAAGCCAGACAAGATCACCTACTTCGAAGCTTTCATTCTTGCATCGAGAATCATATTGATCTTTCATTCTGTCACTGGCTATCTGGATGTGTTGGGCAAATTCATGAATGTTGTTCATTCGTAACTTCAGGCGGTCGACGTATTCTTCGCCTGCAACATGTTTCTCGGAAGGTCTGCAGCCAAACTCTAGGTCGCAGGGCAAACGAACTTCACGACCCAACATCAGGCAGGTTGGTGTTTGACCTGTAGTTTCATTTACGGCCGAGCGGTAGGCCATCAGGAATAAATGAATGTGTTGGTCCCAATCTCGCTGATTTTCAGATACAACTTTGGACAAGTGTTTACCCATCGTTCGGTTCATCCTCTCGACCATCCCATCTGATTGAGGATGCAGGGGTGTTGTTCTGGTCTTATTGACACCAATCAATTTACAAACGTTTTGGAAAAGAGCTGACTCAAAGTTTCGCCCTTGGTCGGAGTGGATCTCCAAGGGAACACCAAATCGGCTGAAGAATTCTTTAACAAGTACCTCTGCAACGGTAGCAGCTTCTGGATTTGGTAATGCATAGGCCTCGGTCCATTTTGTAAAATAATCCATGGCTACCAGGATGTATTTATTTCCAGCATCAGTTTCTGGAAATGGACCTGCAATGTCGATTGCTACTCTTTCCATAGGACTGCCAACATTATACTGTCTCATGGGTGCTCTCTTTTTACCAACTGGACCATTACCGGATGCACACAGTTCACATTTCTGGCACCATCTTCTTACATTATCTTTACAGTTCACCCAATAGAACCGTTCTCGAACCTTTTGCAGAGTCTTCGTAATACCAAAGTGTCCACCTGATGTACCGTCATGCAACTGACGCAATACTTCTGACACTTTACTTTTAGGTACAATCAACTGAAGCTTCGATTCTGTACCATCATCGTTCTCAAAGGTTCTGTACAGAAGATCATCTTTTAGTACCAGGCAATTCCATTGGCTCCAGTAGGCCTTGACTTCTGGACTATATGCACTAATGTTCTGCCAACTAGGTCTCTCACCTTGCCGCATCCAATCCAATACTCTTTTTATACATGGATCATCCTCCTGGGCGTCTTGTAACTGTTGGGGCTGCCACTGCTCATTAATTACGGTGGTTCGTCTCACGGGGCAAAATCGTTCCTCTAATTTGGCACAGTGATTACAATTTGCACTGCATGGTCGTCTCGAAAGGGCATCAGCATTTGAATGAACTCTTCCGGCCCTGTGTTCTATATCGTAATCATATTCTTGTAATCGTTCTAACCATCTTGCCATCTGGCCATCTGGATTACGGAATTGTATGAGCCATTTTAGAGCAGCGTGATCGGTGCGAAGAAGGAACTTTCTGCCATACAAGTATTTATGGAAATGTTCGCAAGCCTTCACTACACCCAGCAGTTCTCTTCTGGTAACGCAATAGTTTCTTTTTGGTTTCGACAGGACTTTGCTGAAATAAGCGATGACTTTTTCCTGTCCATCCTGGATTTGAGAGAGAACAGCTCCTATAGCACTGTTGCTAGCATCGGTATCCAAAACAAATTTTCCTGCCTGTCCCGGGTAGCTTAATATCGGTGCACTGATCAGAGCCATTTGTAGTTGTTCGAAAGATTTTTGGCACTCTTCACTCCATGTATATTCTTTGCCCTCCTCCGTCAACTTTGTTAGGGGCTTGGAGATATTGGCAAATCCTTTGACAAATCGTCGGTAATATGTACATAAACCAAGGAAACTTCTAATTTCATGTTTATCTTTTGGTACTGGCCAATCTTTAATTGCTTCAATCTTTTCAGGATCAGCTGTTACACCATTACTCGATACAATATGTCCTAGGTACTTAACTTCTCGTCGAAACATGTGACATTTCTTCGGACTTAACTTCAAGTTCGCTGCCCTCAATCGTTGAAAGACTTCTATTAGATTCTTGGCATGTTCATCAAAGGACCTTCCAACCACGATTACATCATCTAAGTAAACCAGGCATGTTTTCCATGTTAGACCTCTTAAAACTGCCTCCATTAATCTTTCAAATGTGGCAGGGGCATTACATAAACCAAACGGCATAGCCGTAAACTGCCAAAGCCCTGATCCTATCGAAAATGCGGTTTTCTCCCGATAGGCTGGCTCCATGTCTACTTGCCAATATCCACTTTTTAAATCGAGTGTGGAAAACCAACGAGAACCGGAGAGAGTATCCAATGTATCGTCTATTCTGGGCAAAGGATAACTATCTTTTTTTGTTACCGCATTGAGCTGGCGGTAGTCGATACAAAAACGTGTTGAACCATCTTTCTTCTTTACCAGAACTACTGGTGATGTCCATGGACTGTTCGATGGTTCAATTACCCCTTGTTTGTCCATATCCTTGATAATCTCTTCGGCTTCATCTCTTTTCGCAAATGGAAGTCGTCCAGGCCGTTGTCTGACTGGCTGAGCGTCTGCAGTATTTATTTTATGCGTTACTATGCTTGTTTTGCCTTTATCCTTCTTATCAATAGCAAAAACATCTTGATACTCTATCAGCATAGACCTCACTTTTTCTGTTCGTTTATGATCAAGATCTTGGCATCTTTCAATGATCATTTCAACAAGGTCTTTTGGATACTTTGACTTCGATGATACGACGAATGTGGCCTACGTCGCCGCAATTCCAACATCTAGGCTCGCGTCTCTTTGGCATCTCGGTACGAACTACTCTCCGTATCATTTCCTCCAGAGGTTCATCGTTGTGTTCGTCACTTTCTTCAATGGTTCTTACTCTATGGCTTCGTGAAGTTTGACTAGCCGTTTCGTGCTCCAATGCAATAGCAAGTGCTTCATCTAAAACTTTCGGTCTTGCTAGTCGTAAGGCTTTCTGTAGTTCACTCTCTTTCAACCCATTGATGAAGGTATCTACGGCAATTTCTTCTAAAATACTGTCTGGCGCCTCCGGATAAGCCAACCGCACCACACGAGCAACATCTGCTTCAAATTCTTGCAGATTCTCACTTGTTCGTTGACTTCTACTTCGCAGTTGTGCTTTGTATACTTGTTGTAGATGAGCATCTCCATAGCGTTTTTCTAGACGAGTGAACAAGGTCTGGTAACATTTTTCTTGACCCTTCGGAATTGACCTTAAGATATCTGCAGCATCACCTCGTAAAGCAGCAGTCAATGAAACAGCCTTTTCTTGTTCGGTCCAATGATTGGCGGTCGCAATAGCTTCGAATTGTCTAAGGTATATGGACCAAGAGGATTTTCCATCAAATGGTGGTAATTTGAATCTCATATTATGCGACATTTCGTCTCTCGGTAGTTCATCTTTCACTACAGGATCTAAACATACTGCATGAACTGACGGTTGCACTTTTGTATCGGTTATCATGCTCTCTAATTCTTTGATCTTCTCTTCTACGGCCAAAACTACTGCATTAACTGAAGGTAGGACTTTCGTATTGGTTACCATAGTCTCTAGTTGTTTGATCTTCTCTTCTAACATTTCTTTACTGTCGTCTACGCTTTTTTGTATCTTATCGAATGTTCTAGAAACCTCTTCAAATTTCTCGTCGTTCTGTCTACAAACGTCTTTAATTACTTGAGAAACACTTTCAAATTTCTCGTTGCTCTGTCTACAAACTTCTTTAATTACTTGAGAAGTCTCGTCGATCTTTTGAGAAATGGTTTCGAATTTCTCATTATTTATCTTAGAAGTATCATCGATCGTTTCAGAAACAGTTTTTAATTTCGATAAGATTGCTTGTTCTGCTGACTGGAAGTGGAACGTTTTTGGGTCTTCTCCGTTCTTCGTGAGGACATCCTCGAGTCGTGCTTGTAGGACTATCTTCAGCCCACTGCTGTCCAGATCCCGTTCCTCTAGCTGTTCACGGAGCTGTTTTACTGTAAGTTCTTGTAGCAACATCTTTGGTGGACACACACGTACTTTCCAAAATGTCTTTTAAAAGTCTTTCCGAATACCGAACAATTAACTCACTTTAACTATTCCCGACGAATAAAGTTCAAAAGTCTTTTAAAGTCTCTCTGTAATTCACTTATTTATATCGCACTAACTTTACCGAACACCGACACCAACTGTAACAAAAACGAGCGTTCGGGTATTTATTTACGACTTTATTATTTATTTATACAAGTTTACTTTACAAACTTTAGCTTAAGACTAAAAACTATTTACAAATATGCCCGTATTTATACCCAGTTGTTATTCTGGAACAATCGACGCCCATCTCTAGCTATCAGCGTGTTCCGCCTACGGGTCGTACGTTCGAGAAGTTCCTCCTCCTTTCCGCCGAGGCCTAGATCATTCGATGACGTCATTCTCGAGGTGTTTACTGTTATACGGCGGTCGGCCAAGATTTCTCTTTTGTTACAATACAGAATAGACATACTAGCACTACAAGAAGTACGATGGAAGGGAGAAGGAAATATCAAAAATACATAATAGACATAAAACGCGTTGGTATACAAAGAGATCCCCTAAGACAGTTACCGAGACCTATACTACTGGAACTTAAAAGCAGTTCCAAAAGAACTGAAATATTGAACCAATCGAAAAGACTAAAAGGAACAGACATTTACCTAAGTGAAGATTATTCCAAGGAGATACAAGACCAGAGAAAATTACTGAAACAACACTTAAAGAAAGCAAGAGAAAGGGGTCAGAAGGCATCGCTAAATTATAATAAGCTAAAAATAAACGACAAAACATATACTGTGGAAAGCTTAGGATACAAGAGGACACAAAGCGAAATGATGAATACTAAAACACCTCAAGGAAAACCCAGAGGAAGAACATATACGGAAAGATCACCAGGAGATGACGAAAATGAATCAGAAAATATGGCGAAAATAACCAAGACTGCACATAATTCCGGCACAAAGCCAAAAAACTGAGATTGTATGTAAAAGTAGCACATAGTAAAGAACAAACGACTAGTATCACTAAAACATACCGGCAAACGAATATGGAAAACGCATTTATGGAATGTAAAGAGACTGTAAAGAAAATGAATGAAAACCTGAAAACGAAACTAGCACGGAAAAAGAACAACGAATCAAACATAAGAAAAAGAGATAGAAAAAGAAAAACCAAGAAGAAAAATAGAGTAAAAGTAGGAACCTGGAACGTTCAAACATTATTGAGACCAGGAAAAATGGAAGAGGTAGCAAGACAAATGCAAAGATACAGAATAGACATACTAGCACTACAAGAAGTACGATGGAAGGGAGAAGGAAATATCAAAAAGAAAAACTACACAATATACTACTCGGGAGAAAACAAGCAAGGAAAAAACGGTACAGCATTCATGGTTAACAGTAAGATTAGGGACAAAGTTACAGAATTTAAAGCGATAAATGGACGAATGTCGTATATAAAAGTAGAAAACAAACAAGCCAATATGACAATCATAAACATATATGCACCCACAGAAAATGCACCAGAAAATAATAAAATTGAATTGTATGAACAACTGGAAGAATTATATGAAAGATTACCCAGAAATGATATAGTACTAATGGTTGGTGACTTCAATGCAAAAGTAGGCAAAGAAAACCAGTATAAGGAAGTAGCAGGGAAAGAAACTATTCATGACGAGACAAACGATAACGGAAGAAAATTATGCCAACTAGCAGCAATAACAAACAGTTACATTATAAGTACAAACTTCATGCACAGAAGAGAGCATAAAGTAACATGGTTGATACCTGGCAGAACAAATGGCAATCAGATAGATCACATACTAATATCCAAAAAATGGAAAGCAATAATGCACGATGTCAGATCATATAGAGGAGCAAACGCGGACACAGACCATTTTCTAGTAATAGGAGAAATCAAAATGAAGATAATTAAAGCAGAGAGAACAAGACAAAACAAAAGAAGATGGAATCTGGAGAAGTTAAAAGTACAGGAACTAAGAGAACAATATGAGACAACCCTAAAGGAAAACCTAACACAAGCATATAACACAGAGGACATATGGAAAAATATAAAAGAATCCATTTTGAATTTAGCTGAAGAGGTGCTAGGACAGAGGGAAATAAAAAGAAGGAAAGAGTGGTTTGATGCAGAATGCGAAAACAAAATCAAACAGAAAAACCAAGCAAGAGATAAATGGATATCAACTAAAGAAGTGCATCATCGAAACGAATATAAAGAAAAAAAGAAAGTAGCCGATATTTGTTGCAAGAACAAAAAAAAACTATGGATCGAAGAGCTGTTAAAGGAACTAGAAATGAATAGTAAAGACAGCGCCAAACTATTTGGATACCTAAAAGCTCAACAAAGAAAAGGCAGACCAGTAGTTAAAATTGACAATAGATCATGGGAAACACACTTCACAGAACTATATAGATGCAAAGAAAGCCCGGAAGAGGAGGTAGGCGCAATGGAAGACATTAGAGATAATGAAATAGGGATGCCAACACATGATGAATATTTAGCCATTATTCAAAAAATGAAACAGAAAAGAACACCAGGCCCAGATGAAATTCCCAATGAACTAATTAAAAACGGAGGGGAAAAGTTATTAACAAGCATCTATAACCTAATAGTTAGAATATGGGAAGCAGAAGAAATGCCCGAGGATTGGAAAGAAGGCAGAATTATACCAATATTTAAGAAAGGAGAAGTAACAAACTGTAACAATTATAGAGCAATATCTCTACTGAGTACAACATATAAAATTCTAACAGCCCTCATCAAACAAAAACTTAATCAATTCACAGAGAAAAAAATTGGGGACTACCAGCAAGGATTCAGAGAAGGCAGATCCACTACAGATGCGATCCACATAGTTACACAAACAATCGAAAAATGCCATGAACACAACATAGAACTCCACATCCTCTTCGTAGACTTCAGACAAGCCTTTGACTGTATTGGAAGAAACAAATTATTTATTGAAATGAAAAATCAAGATATACCAGCAAAATTAATCAGATTAACAAAAATGACCATGGATGGAGCTCGAGCCAAAGTAACAACAGAAGAAGGTAGCACAAAATCAATTGCAATAGAAACAGGAGTGCGACAAGGCGACTCCCTGTCAACCACACTATTCAACATAGCACTAGAAGGAACAGTCAAGGCCAGCAAAATTAAAGGAACTATAGCCCACTCCTCAACACAAATAGTTGCATATGCAGATGATTTAGTTCTTATGGGAAGAGACAAGGAAAGATTAAAAGAAGCAGTAACAATCCTGGCAAATAAGGCACGGAAAAGATGTCTAGAAATTAACGAAGGAAAAACAAAATATCTACTCTGCTCTAGAAGAGAAGATAACAGGATGAGAGAAATCAAAATAGAAAACTACACTTTTGAAAGAGTCCAACAATTTAAATATTTGGGAGTAATAGTGAATGGCCAAAACAAGAGAAGTGAAGAAGTAACGGAACGAATACTAACAGGCAACAAAACATACTGGAGATATCATAGGCTTATGAAGGACAAGAACTTATCCAGAAATACAAAACTGAAAATATACAGAGTTGCAATCAGACCAGTAGTTACGTACGCAGCTGAGACAATGTGCCTCACGGAAAAAGATGAAGAAAAATTGAGAATATTCGAAAGGAAAATCCTCAGACGCATTATGGGCCCGATAAGAATGGACAACGGAGAAATGAGAAGAAGAATGAACCATGAACTAAGAGACATAATGAAGGGAGAAGATATAGTTAGATTTATTAAATCACAGAGGCTGAGATGACTGGGACACATAGAAAGAAGGAAAAACGACCGACTGATTAAGAAGATCACCAAATGGAAACCGGCAACTGAAAGACCAAGAGGAAGACTCAGAGAGAGATGGGAGGATCAGGTCATGAGAGATATCAAAATTCTGGAAGTGAGAAACTGGAGGGAACTATGCACATATCGAAATGAGTGAAAGAAAATAGTAACGAAAGCCAAGTCATATAACAAACTTTGACAACATACAAGTGGAATGCGGAGTGATTCACCGCAATAAGCGAATCTGAGAGCTCTAAGTAAAAGCGGCAAACATTCCACCATGGAATGAAAAGCCCTGATGATGATGATGATGATGGCCAATTTTAATGGCTAAAATTCTGCACGAAAAAGTAATGACAGTTTGCTTCATAAATGTTTACTTTATAAATGCTTTGTTTACCAAATAGTGGCGGGTGGTGGGGTTGAAATTTTTCTTACAAACTGACGATTTATTTATTGCTCTAAAACCGGTTGAGGTATGCAAATGAAATTTGGTGGGTTTTAAGAGGTATTTTTAACTTTAGTTAGTTAGAGCATAGGCAGGGATCACTTAGATCGTGGGTTCAAACCCCACCCGGTGTCAGTTGTACAGATATTTATTAATTTGGCTAGTCTTTACTATGGCTTGATATTCAAGCTTAAAATGTACCTCTCTGTTACGTTATTATAAGATATGCAATAGGCTAATGGGCAACTGCGAGATTTGCAAGACTCTTGCTGCAAGACCAAGACCAAGACCGGGAGCGCAATACCAAGACCAAGACCAAGACCAGTTGTACTGGTGCAAGACCAAGACCAAGACTGTCTAAGTCTCGTCTTGGTCTTGCATTTGGCCAACACTATTTGTAAATGAAATGTTTTTTTCGGGGACGTGGACGAACAGTACATAAAATGTCAGTTCGGTTGTTGGAAAAATCTTTACTAACTTGATCCAGCAACAGCTGAAAAAAGCTTAACAGCTTCCGAAACAATAATATCGCTCGTTTGCAAAGTTTTGCTGACAATATTTATTTATTATTTATTTACGGACCTAAGTCCATTAGTACATGATACAATTAAAATGTCACACAAATTAGAAAAATAAGATCTAGTAGGTACAAAATTGGTAAATACATAACAAACAATAATAAAGAATAAAACTACTTGCTCTCATTTCACAATTGAGAGCTAGAACATTTTGAAATTGACAAATACAACTTATCCTAGAACAAAGACAATAACAGTAGTTGACAAATCAGTCTTGAAATTAGAACATTAAGTTAAGTATAAATGTAATTGTGTGGAAAACGCAGTAAAGTCGCTCACAAAGAAATCAATTTGCGGAGATAATGTGTTTGCTAATTTAATAGTTTTAGAGAGATAGGAACTTGAACCATAATTTGTGCGGTTAATGACCTCGTGGAAGGTGGTCACAGAACGGGTGGTTCTTGTAGGTACATGTAGACCAATTTTATTTAAAAGTGGGATACAGAATTTATGACCATGAATTAAGTTATATAAGAAGCAAAGATCTTTATGTTGACGACGACTCTACAATGAGTCAAGTCGAATAATTTGCAGTAAAGACTCATAACTTTGACCAGTGAGATGCATTTTATAAGCATAATAACGTAAGAATTTACGCTGAACTGGTTCGATTTTATTAATATGACAGTTATATTGAGGTGACCAAACACATGATGCATAATCTAAATGTGGTCTAACCAAAGAACAATAAAGAAATTTTAAAGAACGACCAGTCGTAAAGTCATAGCTGCATCTTTTAACAAAGCCAAGCATCTTTAATGACTTAGAAGCCATGCTATTAATGTGTAGGTTGAAATTCAAGTTAGTATCAAGAATAACACCCAGATCTATAACTGAGTCAACTAATTGTAACCTAGTGTCCCGTATAAAGTAAGAATTATTCTCAAAGTGTCTTAGTCGAGTAAAAGTTATAGAATGGCATTTGTTTGCATTTAAGTCCATACCATTAAGTGAGCACCATTCCACAAGACCATTAAGATCTGATTGCAAATTGTCGTGATCCAAATCAGAGGTAATTATGTGAAATAATTTAAGGTCATCAGCAAATAGAAGAAATTGAGCAAAATTGAAGCTTTTATTTATGTCATTTATAAATAAATTAAAAAGGATAGGTCCTAAGTGGGAGCCTTGAGGTACACCCGATGTAACTGTAATTTCATTAGAGAAATAATTCTTAATACGAACTATCTGCCTTCTATCTAATAGATAATTTCGAATCCAACTAAGCAGAGGATCAGAGAAACCCAACTGTTCGATCTTATGTAACAATAACGTATGGTTGACTCTATCGAATGCCTTGGAAAAATCTGTATAAATCGCATCTACCTGTTGTTTACTTTCCAATGCTTCATTTAAGAAGGAGGTATAATTTAACAAGTTCATTTCAGTTGATCTCCCCATAACAAAACCATACTGTTGTTCAATGATTACATTTTGTATAGTAGGCTTAATTTTGTCACATATTAAACTCTCGAATAGTTTAGGTATAGTATTAAGGATACTAATAGGTCTGTAGCTCTGTACCCTGCTTCTATCTCCATTCTTGAATATCGGTGATATAAAACTAACTTTCCAAACGGGAGGGAATTCACTCGTTTGTAATGATTTTTGAAAAATAAAGAATAAGGGACGAGCAAGATTAAAACTACAGTATTTCAGTAACTTGGGTGGGATTCCATCAGGCCCTGGACCCTTATGTATGTTTAGCTGGGATAATTTGGTATATACCTCTGAAATAGATAAGTCACAACCAGTAATGTTGAAACTAGTGTTAGCTCTTGCACTATTTGGAATAGGACATTCGTCCTCACTATATACTGCAGCAAAGTACTGAGCAAACATCTTGGCTATGGTAGGACCATCGGAACTGGTTTGGCCATTATGGTTTAAAGTGTTCGGAATGCTATTATTGTTCCTTTTAGAATTTACGAACCTCCAGAAGCTTTTAATGTTACTAGGAAGTGTATGTTCAACGTTTGCTACAAACTGATTGTATGCTTGACCTGATAAGGACTTGCATATCGACCTCAATCTAGAAAATTCATTATAGTCTTGAGGTAACCTGGTCACTTTAAATTTCTTATGAGCTTTCTTTTTAGCAATGATGCAGTTTCTTAACTCTCGGGTATACCATTTAAGAAAATTGCCGGTATAAAACTTTTTCATTGGTACATAAACATCGATAGCGCCATATAAGACATCATAAAGTATATTGACCATATCATCTAAACTTTTGTCTCTGAAAATTTCATCCCAGTATATTGTGTCTAAGTAATCAGAAATACCTTGAAAATTTGCTGATTTAAAGTCGTAGAAAAAGCCTTCAGCTTTCATTTCATCAGTTAACACATCTCCGCGGTTTAAATTAAAGCATAAAGGAGGGTGGAAACTATCGGGGTCAACTAATCCCTCATCAGCTTCTGCGACAATGCAATTTTCATCATGAACCAAAACTAGATCAAGTAATGAGTTTACATTATTATAGATGTTATTGCGTTGGAAAAGATTTTGATAGGAACATATATGATTCATAATATTTATAGCATCTTCTTCGATTAAAGGAATGTCTGGAGCAGGAATTGCCGTAGAACAAAAATTATCATGAGACCAAGTACAGTGTAGGTTGAAGTCCCCTGCAATACAGAAATGAGAGGTGGGAAATGTATTTGAAAGATTATCGATACTGTTATTGAAAGAGATATATTTTTCTAAAGTAGACTTAGGAGGAAAATAAAGCGCTCCCACAATAAGCGGACAATTAGTACTGCCAACAGCCACATATATTTGTTCTATACCTGGAAAAGATTCCAGCAGTCTACTAGGGATAGATGAGCGTACTGCAATTAGAACTCCCCCCTCTGCTCGCAGTACAATATTAACATTTTCTAAAATATTGTACCATGTCACGACAGAGCAGATAAATTTAAAGTTCTTTATTTTGTTATCAATGAGCTTGCGATGTTTCTTGTACCATAGTCGTATTTGTTGTTGTCAAAAATTGAGTATACTGCACTATAAATAGTCCCCATATTAAAACGAAGTATTTTTAATCAGTCAATTCTACTCTTCCATCGCGTATTTGAAAGCCGTTTTAATGAAATAGAATAGTGGATATCTCATTTATTATGATTATGACATTCCACCGAAATATTGAGGCGCAAAAAAACATAAATTTCTTGAACAATCGAAAAATTTTTTGTTATTTCCAATGAACACTTAGCAGCATCATTTAGCCCTAAATTCAGGCTGTAAACCGCACAAGGAACACAAAATTCACGAGGATTCATATTTAAATTTTTTTGAAGGCCAATATTTTTCCTCTTATATTTGCTCCATTATCATACCCTTGGCCTCGTAAATTATCTAAATCAATGTTCATTAATTTCAAAAATTCTAACAAATAATAATATGCTAACCCTTGTCCGGTAGTATCAGTAACCGGTAAAAAACCTAGAAAATGCTTTCTAACTTCGGCAAGCTTTGTTGACGAATTGAGATTAACAAACCTAACAACAATAGTAAGTTGTTTTAAAAGATCAACAATTATTGTGCATTTAATTTTTTCACCAATTACAATGAGGCATATGATGCTGAACACTTTGAATTCGTGCAATTATGCAAATTTTGAACAGCTATATTTTAACCAATTTTTGTCCTACAGAAAAACAAAAAAAAAAATTCATTGTCACTCGACATTCAAAATAGTGGAAGCGTCACCTTCTGGAAATTATTGTCGGAATAATCTAAATGGGTTTCCTATATCATTTGCATATCGTAGGTGTAGTAAGCATTAATAGCCTTTGTAAAAAATACCTAAAGTGCACTTGTACTCGTATATATTTGGTATTTGTGGTTTTTTTAAGGACAAGAAGCGCAAGTTTGAGCCTAGCAAGTGTTCGGCTTGCGCCCTTTGGACTTAGCACCCGTGTGCCTCGCACCCCTTGCACCTCCGGGTTGAGACGGCCCTGCTAAATATATGGTCTAGTTTGTGTTGTGAAATATTTATAAAAATTAAAAAAAATAGATTGCTTAATTATTATGCAAAATCTTTAAGGGGATGGGAACCAATGCTATTCAAATGAGGATTCATTTTTTTCGAATCCTGAGAAAACTAATAAGTATTTTTGAAAAATTTAAACGCAGAATAAAGGATTACGTTATTAGCGAGGGTCGAAAGTCCCTGAGAACTTCTATAATGTTTATTTTAATAAGTTACAGGGGTGAAATACTAAGAGAAAATTTAGTGTGATTTTTAAGTTCAAATATCTCATTCAAAATAAACTTTTTATTTATTCTAAGGGACTTTCGGCCCTCGGTAATAATTTAGTCTTTAATTCTGCTTTTAAATTTTTCAAAAATATTTGTTGGTTTTTTTAGGATTCGAAAAAGTGAACACAATGTCCGTGGTAATATTTTCCAAATCTATCTTTGTCTTACAACGCACTCAGTCCAATAGAATATTGTCAGCATATTGTCAGTCAGACAGTGACAATCAGTGA
This sequence comes from Diabrotica virgifera virgifera, assembly GCF_917563875.1. Lineage (NCBI taxonomy): Eukaryota > Metazoa > Arthropoda > Insecta > Coleoptera > Chrysomelidae > Diabrotica > Diabrotica virgifera. The sequence continues at coordinate 100,692,329 of NC_065449.1, forward strand.
CAATTTTAAATATTTGACATGACATCGGAAATATTTTGAGTTGTTGATTAAATAATGTTGATATATTATAGTGTATTTGATAAATAATTGATTTAAGACGTGAACTTAATAAAAAGTTATTTATTGTGCATTATTTGTGGAAGATCCAAGCAGATAATACATCAAGATAATATATTCTGTGATCCAAGTATTTTGTTGTTAAAGATGTTCAAAATTGTAAGCGTTCCATAGTAACAATATATTATTAAAAAATCACTTTAACACTTTTCCTCTTTTCTCGATTGAGTATTAGTTTTTGTTGTACATATAAATTATTACAATCACTGAATACATAGTTAGTGAAAAAATTATCACATTTATTAACTGAATTAATAATTTGCAATTATACAAATAACAGTTATCCAAGATCATTCAAAAGCCATCTCTTTAAAGTTAATCATGACATTGTCAAGTAGAATGACGTTCTAGCAAATACTATGGACTGTCCATATCACGGTTCTTAGACATTACTACGGTTGCCTAAATCGACTAACCAATGAACATTAAGGGTGAGATTACGTCACGAGAGTTTACTGTCATTTGAATCGTAATATGATTTTTTTCGAATCCTGAGAAAACCAAGTATTTTAGAAAAATTTAAACGCAGGATGCAAGATTACATTATTACCGAGGGCGGAAAGCCCCTTAGAATAAACAAGCAGATTCTATTGAATGAAATATTTGAAATTAAATACCACACTTCTCTTTTATTTTCAGCCCTGTAACTTATTAAAATAAACATTATAGAAGTTTTCAGGGACTTTCAGCCCTCGGTAATAATGTAGTCTTTCATTCTGAGTTTAAATTTTTCAAAAATATTTATTAGTTTTCTCAGGATTCGAAAAAAATGAATACAATTAAAACACATTGAGAATTTTGACATGCGTCAAAGTTTTGCATTCTCAATGTAAAATTCTGAACTGTTGAATTCCAGCTTCCCTAATAATTAATTATTTTACATCAAAAGACATTAGAAACTATTTAAAGAGGATTGAAATCTGCATTGGAAATAACTGTTAAAATTGGTCTACGTAATTAAACATATTCCAAGATTTTGTAAAAATGTAATACATTTTAGTTTTCAGCCCAAACTTAGGCCACACACAATGCAATAATGTTCACATTTTTGAACTGTCAATATTAGGGGAGTGCATTTAGATTTTCACTTCGGAAAAAATCAAACAAGATAAAACTTTTTGTAATTTCATTAAGAAATGTTTAATAAACAACATATCAAAAAGTTCTACTCGAGAAGTGGGTGCTTCATTTTTTATTAAACAAATGAACAGCGAAGTTAGATGTTTTTTTAAATAACTCCGAAAATATAATTTTTAGAAAAAAACTGACTTGACCATTGAAAAATTCAGAAAATTTTACAAAAAAAACCTTATATAAAGATTTTTCTAAAATTAAATCTCTAGCTTCTGTAATTTTTTATTTATAACGCTAAAGTCACCCTTCTCACACACATTGGCGCAATGTAAACTAGCGTTGGAAGAAGTGCACGGTTGAGTTTTTTTAATGTAATTCTTTAACTAGTGAATCAAAAGAAATTTTACAAATTGGACATGAAAGAAGATAAAATAAGCTATCTTATGGTTGTAATAAAAAGAAATAAAACGTATGGACATAAGTACGGTGTGGGCGGAAAGTGAGACTTACATGAATTTTGTTTAAAAATGATTTAAAAATGTGTAACTAATACAATTTTACTTACAAAGCTCTAAAATTTGCACAACTTACCTCTCAATCATATTACTAAACGATGTTTTATTAAAAAAAAATCTCAAAAATTTAATTCAAATAATACGCTTTCTCAAAAAATGTAATTTTTGAAAACTTCGTAGTTCTACAGAATTCCCACCACTTTAAGACGGTATTACTCAAGTTTGAATAAATCTAATACAATTTTTTTAATATTTTTTTAAAGCCTAGGATGTAATCTTTGAAAAACACTGAATTATTTTAGATTAAAAATGAAATAAACAATTTCTTTTTGAGAAAACTGAGAAAGATAACAAAAATGTAATACAAAAACCGAAAATTACCAGCTGAAAAAATGTATATACAGAGTGATCAAAACTTTTTTCTGTAAAACTTACCTAAAATTAATTTAATAATAAGCTTCAAAAATAATAAATGTTCAACAAAAAAATTTTTTTTAGCTCTTATACAGTATGTCTGCGTAACTTGGAACCTATTGATAACTTTTTTAATATCAGTTTTACGAAAAAAAGTTATTCTTTATAAAATACTCTGCATCGTATATAACATAAGATGCAACCATCAAATACCAAATTTTGTTAATTTTGTACGAGGTATGTCAAAAAATATGAATTTCACTCAAGAGTAAAGTACCTTTATATTTCACAATATCGAAAATTTTTATAAAGAAAAGTTGTTTGGAATTAAAAACTATGTTCCAATATGTAATTATATCCTTCCAATCGAAAATTTGTTTTTTTTTAATATTGTTTCAAATTAATTATACCAAACATCATTAAATTTTCACTTATTATTTATGATAACTGATTTATTATTAATTTTATGAAGAAAGTTATTCGTCATAAATAGCTGTGCATGGTCTAACACTTAATATGCAAATATAAAATATTATATTTTATCAATATTATACGAGGTATTATGTAAAAAAATTGCATAAAAGTGTAATTGCATATTGACACATCGTTTTTAATTCTGAACAACTTTCCATAATAACAATTTTCAGTATTATGAAAAATATATGTATTTTACTCCTAACTGAAATTTTTATTTATTGACATATTTTGTACAAAATTGATAAAAATTGATATTTTATGATTGCATTTAAAGTTTTAGAATATGCAGAGCTTTTTACTAAGAATAACTTTTTATTTATGATTCCATTGCAACAATTTTTTGAATATTGAAGAGATAGATTTTGAATAATTGGTTCTTTCTTTCTAATACATTTTAATTTTTAATATTTTTGTGAAAATTATTTGTTTATCTTTTTTTTAAGAATGAAATTCCATATTTGTTTGATTGGATTCTACTTGTTTTTCATTTAAATATCCGCCATTTTGAAATTTAAATTTTTAATCTTTAATTCAGATTCAACAACCTGTTAAAAATGAAGACAATAAATGTTTTAGAAAAATGTTCTTTTTTATGTTCTTTTTAGAAAATCCGCATTTTGGATCCGCCATTTTATAGTTTATAATGTTAAGATTTAAGTTAGGTTTATCAAAGCTCTCAAAAATAAATATATGTAGAAATAAATACATTTTGTAAAGAAATTATGATTTTACAACTATTTTTTAAGTTATCCGCCATTTTGGATCTGCCATTTTATAATTTAAATTATCAAAATTTGATTCAGGTTCAGCAACCTCTCAAAAATATCCACATATATGTAAACAAACACGTTTTATAAAAAAAATTCGGATTTTACAACTGCTTTTTAAGGAATTTTAGGAAAAAATCCGCCATTTTGAATCCGCCATTTTGAATTTGCAAATTGTAATGTCAGATTCGGGTTCAGCATAATCAAAACTAAAATAAAAACATTTTTTATCAAAATAAAATGTTGAATTCACTCATATTCTTAACATTATTCATACAAAAAAATTGTTATTGTTTAAACAATTAATAAACAATTAGCGGCGAAATTTGTGAGTAGAACTTTTTACTTTAACATATTTATAAACTAACAAAAAAAGTTTTAGAAAAATATAACCTTGTTTGATTTTTTCCGAAACATTGTATCTTCTCGTTCTAATTGCACTCCCCTATATTTTTATTTTATCATCTATTGTTTAAAAACAATACAGTTGATAAGATACCCTCAGTTGCGGAGAAAGGATTAATAATAAAGATTTTTTTATTCAGTCAATGGTGTGACCACTGTCAGTTAAATAGTAACGTGTGGCCTTACTTTTACACGCATACCTATTGTGGCAAATGTATAATATTTTTCAAAATTTTGGAATGCATTTAACTCGTAGAACAATTTTAACTTTTGATTTTAATACAGATTTTAATTATCTACAAGTATTCTCTCATGACTTTTGATGTGGAATAATTAGGGAAGCAGGAATTCAACAATTCAGAACTTTACATTGAGTTTCCTATGGCCCTTTTTACGATTCGCCACCCGGTATAAGATAAAATGTGTACTATTTGTCTTATTATTTCATAATAACACAAATAATACACATATATACACAATAACACACATTCAATGATCGAAAATAATTTAAAAATATGGGAATGTAAACTCTTGTGACGTAAAGTCAAAAATATAAGTCTCCCCACCACCGTCGGACAAGACAACCGTAATAAAGTCTAATAACCGTGTGTCCATATAGCCTAATAAAATAAAAAAAAGTCAATATGTAAATTCGTACAGGTTAAAACAAATTTTATATCAAAGTTTAGGTGGCTACAAAAGATATTTTCAAGAAAGTATCCAAATCATACAAGGGGATCATTGTTTAAATAATTAAAAAGGGGTCATTTTTGCAAAAAAATTACTTTTTTAACTGCTGAGGTCATTCAATTACCAACGAAGGTCTATATGATTTTTTTCTGCAAAGTTGAAGAGTAAATATTTCTCATAAGACTTACTAAATTAAATTTGACCCCCTATTTATTTAAATAATTAAATATAAAACTTTACAAACAAATTTGCAAAAAATTATTTTTAGCGTTTTAAATAAGCACTATAAAATATCTTATTTTACAGACTAAGTTGCGCTATGTTACCAGTAACAAGCAAAAAAAAATTGGTCGAAAAATATTTAATAGTTTTTGAGATATTGAATTTGTTTATTAAATGTTACTGTATTTTCAATTGCAAAAACGCGGTTGTTGCCAAAGAAATATTCACCTGCTTAAGATCTCAATATTTTTATTTTTATGTAGCTTTTCGATAAATGTATTAATAAATTCAAATTTCAGTTAAACTCCCCCCTAAAATGGCATTTGAAAATTATTCAAATTTGTTTATAATTTGATTTTTTAATAACGTCGCGAGGATTAAGTATTTTGAAATGCCGTTTCGATCATTGGGTTCCTGGGATTTTTTTACTAATTAACAAAAATTTTTTGTCGTTTTTTCTTCTTCTTTTTCTTCTTGGAGTTATATTACTACGGGCCCTTTTAGAGTTAATTTTATTAAGAATGTCGAATCTCTGAGTTGTAGATTCTAGACCTGAAAATATTAAGATTTAACTAAAATCTTTTAAATAAAATGTTTCTACTTACTGAGTTACAGGGTGTTTTATTTAAAAATTTAAAAATTATTGTTACCAAGTACTTTAAAAATATTTGACGTATCCTTATCATACTTGGCAGAAAGTGTGGCTATTATACACCCTATTAAATTGTGATTAATAAACGTTTCTAGCTAGTGCCAGAGACGTACGACAGGGGATAGTGAATGATTGACCCTTCCCAAATTCTACGCCACTGAGTGAATTACTATTGTAGCGAAATTTTTCGATTCTCCAATACTTTGTATGTAAATAACTTTATTGGTATTGATAAAGTCATCAGTTTGAGAGATATTGGAAGTTTAAAATGAATGAATGAATGAATCAAAATAACTATGCCGTTTCATTTTTAACGTCCAGTACCTCGAAAACCAATGACTTAATCATTACCAGTAAAGAGTATATTATTTACATAGAAAGTATTGGAGATCGAGAAATTTCGCTAAAATAGTAATTCCCTCAGTGGCGTAGAATTTGGGAAGGGTCAACCATTAACTGGCCCCTGTCGTACGCCTCTGGTGGTAGCTAGAAACTTTTATTTATCACAATTTAGTAGACTGTATAGTACCCACACTTTCTGTAAAGTATGATAAGGATACGTCAAATAGTTTGAAGGTACTTGGTGAAAATAATTTTTAAATTTTTAAATAAAACACCTTGTAACTCAGTAAGTAGCCACATTTTATTTAAGTGATTTTAGACCAATCTTGATATTTTTAGGTCTAGAATCTAAAACTTAGAGATTTGACATTCTTAACGAAACTTAACCCAAAAAGAGCCCGTAGTAATACAACGCCTAGAAAAAAAAAAGAAGAGGAAAAAAAGACAAAAAAATTTGTTAATTAGTGAAAAATTCCCAGGAACCCAATTATCGAAACGGCATTTTAAAATATTTAATCACCGCGACGTTATTAAAAAAACAAATTATAAACAAATTTGAATTATTTTTCAAATGCAATTTTAGGGTCAGTTTAATTGAAATTTGAATTTATCAATACATTTATCGAAAATATACATAAAAATAAAAATAATAAGATTTAATACAGGTGAATATTTCTTTGGCAACAACCGCGTTTTTGCAATTGAAAATATAGTAACATTTAATAAACAAATTCAATATCTCAAAAAATATTAAATATTTTTCGACCAATTTTTTTTGCTTAATGCTGATGACATAGCACAACTTATCCTGTAAAATAGGATATCTTATAGTACTTATTTAAAATGCTAAAAATAATTTTTTGCAATTTGTTTTTAAAGTTTTATGTATAATTATTTAAATAAATAGGGGGTCAAATTTAATTTAGTAAGACTTATGTGAAAGATTTACCCATCAACTTTACAGAAAACAATCCTATAGACCTTCATTAGTAATTGAATGACCTCAGCAGTTAAAAAAGTAATTTTTTTGCAAAAATGACCCCTTTTTAATTATTTAAACAATGATCCCCTTGTATGATTTGGATACTTTCTTGAAAATATCTTTTGTACCCACCTAAACTTTGATATAAAATTTGTTTCAACCTGTACGAATTTACATTTTGATTTACATGTAGTGTAATTTTATTTTACTGGACTAATACTATTTGGTTCATATACAATGATGAGCGTGCTAATAACCGGCAAAATAGCGCAAAAGATGGAAAACATATTAAATTGTGAGATAAAAAGAAATAAAACTAGTGAGTTGTTAAATTTAGCAATAGTAACATATAAATTAACATTATATTGATTGTTTCCCACCTTTATACGTATCAGAGGAGTATGTCAACTAAAACTGTCACTGTGACAGTGGCATTTCTCAAATTCGTCGGATATATCTAAATAATAATAATAATAATAATAATAATAATAATAAACATAACCTGTGGGAGTTTTTGTCAGTTCTTCTATCAGGCGCGGCCCCCTGCGAATGGGGGATGCTTTCTGGGTATTCGTAGCGCCAGTACCCAGAGAGTAGCAGGGATACTTGCCGTGGAACAAAAACTGACACCTGGCAGTAGGTATAAAATGCACACCCATGAGAATGGAGAATAATAATGTATGTTTAGGATCGCTGCCTGGGGATCGCCAGGGCACGTCTGGAGCCGGCGCTGGACGTGACAGCATGCGGGACGTCGGTGGCAGGGTGTTGAGGAGGCGGGCCCCTGTCATACAATCAGCTACAGCCCAACCACAACCACAACCACAAGCGAGCCAAACAACAACAAGAGCTCCACCCGCCGAAGGTGCTGCGCTGGATCATCAGCCGGCGCTCACTCAAGCGGGACGGCCGAGGCAGCGCATGAAATGGACTGTGTCCATTAATGAAAACATTTTGCGCTTCTACTACAAGGTGACAAACCTCGGTCAAGAAAAAATCGGTTACCGACAACAGCTGTATGCCGAATTTTGCAGGACGTACCCAGATATTCAAGTATCGGAGCAACGAGTATCAGACCAATACCGGGTAATTATAAGAAACAACCTTATCCCAGAGACTAGACGCAATATCATCAGAAGCGAAGTCGAACGGGAGCTTCATAACGATGTTGTAATTGAAGATCAAGTCCCCAATGAAGTTCATGAGCAGATTCCTGAGCTTGCCATACAAGAAACTCAACCTGACAATACAGAGCAGGAAAACAACGAGCTACATGATAACCTAGTAAGCGAAATGGCACGTGCTGTACAGGAGTTTAATGGAACAAACCCACTTAGCAGACCACCGCTACCACGAATAAACTCTTGTAAGAAACTAGGGGCGCTGTTACAAATTGTGAACACTGAAGTCCTACCCAATTATGTCGTAGAAGCCCACACATTGGAATATTTGCACATGCTAATCTACTGTGCAGCAACAGCAATTGCTAATGTAATGGGCGTTAAGATCAGAACACGGCGGGGGTACTAACAACGGAAGGACTGGTAACAGAATTGCACCCTGGGAAAAAAGACTGCTCGGAAAGATTGAATTGCTGCGTAGGGATATTGGTCAAGTCACAGAATATATACGAGGTGTAAGAAGTACAAGAGTCATCAGGAGAGCTGAAGAAATAATACGGAATACTGCAAGACACTCAAGATACGATCCAGAAAACAACACAGCCCAACAGTGCCTGGATACATTAAAACAAAGACTCTCAGTTTATTCAGGACGACTAAGAAGGTACAAAGTGAGTAACAACCGAAAATCCGACAATGCCCTTTTTGAGACTGCTGAGAAGGCGTTCTACCGGAAACTCAATTCCACCGTAGAAAATCTCGATAAGTCTTACCCAAGCCAAGAAGAAATTCATGAGTTTTGGGGAAATCAACTTTCCACACCAGCTGCTCTTAATAACAATGCTGGATGGATAGAAGATACGGCACAGAACTGCCAACACTACACTACTACTCTCTACGAACCCTTCACCACTGAAGAAGTCTCAAATATCATCAAAGAGCTTCATAACTGGAAATCTCCTGGACCAGACGGAGTTCAAAACTTTTGGCTCAAGAAGTTCTCGAGTGCTCATGAATGCTTATCAACACTAATTAATCATGTTATTTCTAATCCGCAGGATATACCATCATTCCTAACTCAGGGAACCACTTATTTAATACCGAAGGATCAAAATAACACCCAAGATCCAGCAAAATACCGCCCAATTACTTGCCTTCCAACTTTGTATAAATTGGTCACATCCTGTGTAGCCCGGCGTATCTACCAACACTGTGCTCTGAACAATATCATAGAGCCTCAACAGAAAGGATGCGCTAAGGGTTCCATGGGTTGCAAAGAACAACTTATCATCGACTCAGTCATTTCTAATCAAGCATATTCCAAAAAGAGGAATCTATTTACTGCTTTTATTGATTACAAGAAGGCCTTTGATTCAGTGCCGCATGAATGGCTTATAGATATATTGAGAATATATAAAGTCGATGATAATATAGTGACCTTTTTACAACATATAATGACAGAGTGGAAAACTAGAATTCACCTTCAAATACCTGGTGAAAGTAACATCGAAACTGAAAATATCGTAATCAGCCGGGGCCTGTTTCAAGGAGATTCGTTGAGTCCTCTGTGGTTCTGTCTAGCTATGAACCCACTATCTCAGCTATTGAACTCCTCAGATGCAGGTTTTAGCATCAAAAATAACAACAATGTGGTGGCGAAGCTTAATCATTTATTGTACATGGATGATTTGAAATTAATGGCTTCCACTCGAAACCAACTCGACGAGATGCTAAAAACTGTAGAAACTTTTTCTAATGATATTAATATGCACTTCGGACTAGATAAGTGTCGTATTTTAAATATAGTCAGAGGAAAAGTACAGCCCGGAGGATTCGATATGCAAAATGGCCAGAACATCAAGGCCATGGGTGAAAACGATATGTATAAATATCTTGGAGTAAAGCAAGCGCGGAAAATTGACCATAAACAAATGAAAACAGAGATAACTACTGAGTTTATACGAAGGGTAAAACAGCTGCTTCGCTCACACCTTAACAGTAGAAATTTGTTTAAGGCACTAAACACCTACGCATGTTCCGCGCTTAGCTACTCATTTGGTATTGTTAAGTGGACAAAAACAGATATAGAAGCTCTTCAGCGAAAAGTACGAACACACCTCACAAAGGCACAAAAACACCATCCTAAAAGTGCAGTAGAAAGAACAACATTACCACGGAATCTAGGAGGAAGAGGACTTATGGATATAGGTGAGCAATTAGATAAACAAATTGCTAATTTAAGAACTTATTTTCAGATGCAGGCTGAGACATCTACTCTACATCGCGCTGTCTGCGCAGTAGATGACACAACACCGATCAAACTGAGGGAACCAGAAATGCGCATAAACCACCTTACTAAGGACGAAAAAGTGCGCGCCTGGATGGGTAAACCTCTGCACGGGCGACATCCCAATGAGGTCAGCCAAGATTATGTCGACAATATAGCGTCGAACTACTGGTTGACATCAGGTAAGATGTTCCCTGAGACGGAGGGTTCATTACTGGCCATTCAGGATCAGGTTATACCAACCAGAAATTACCTGAAATATATCATCAAAGACCCTCAGGTTCAAAACGACAGATGCCGATATGGATGTCAAGCCCAAGAAACCATCCAACATCTTACAGGGGGCTGCCAGGCATTTGCTGCAACTGAATACAAGGAACGGCATGACGCAGTGGGAAAAATCCTTCATCAAGAGATAGCTATCAAGCTGGGACTTCTCCAAACAGAGCATCTCCCGTATTATCAATACGTCCCCGAGAGTATGCTTGAGGATGGCAACTACAAGCTATACTGGGACCGCACTGTGCTCACAGACCAAACAGTGGCACATAATAGACCAGATCTCGTACTAGTTAATAAATTAACAAGACAAACAACACTAATTGATGTGGCGATACCTAACAACAATAATCTACGTAGTAAATTTACTGAAAAGATCGCCAAGTACAGAGATCTAGAAATTCAAATACGAAGGCAATGGAGAATGCAAAGTACCCAGACGATACCGATTATTATGTCTACTACTGGAGTCATCCCGAAGACCCTCCTCGAAAGCATAAAAAAGCTGGGTCTGAATGAACATCTTTATAAGACCATGCAGAAAGCTGTACTACTCGCGACGGCCAGATGCGTACGAAAATTTCTGGGAGATACACCTGCATTCCAAGTCACCTAGGGCTCGATAACACGGAAAGAGTCCCACCAGAGCTCAATCCTTTTGATACCGTAGGTATCTGGGATGAGTCAATTTTCCCCTTAGAGGGAGTGTGAGCCGTATGGCTAAATCTGGATAAACATAATACATAAAAATAATACATAAAACATAAACATAATACAAGTGCCGTATTTTAAATATAGTCAGAGGAAAGGTACAGCCCGGAGGATTCGATATGCAAAATGGCCAGAACATCGAGGCCATGGGTGAAAACGATATGTATAAATATCTTGGAGTAAAGCAAGCGCGGAAAATTGACCATAAACAAATGAAAACAGAGATAACTACAGAGTTTATACGAAGGGTAAAACAGCTGCTTCGCTCACACCTTAACAGTAGAAATTTGTTTAAGGCACTAAACACCTACGCATGTTCCGCGCTTAGCTACTCATTTGGCATTGTTAAGTGGACAAAAACGGACATAGAAAATCTTCAGCGAAAAGTACGAACGCACCTTACAAAGGCACAAAAACACCATCCCAAAAGTGCAGTGGAAAGAACGACATTACCACGGAATTTAGGAGGAAGAGGACTTATGGATATAGGTGAGCAATTAGACAAACAAATTGCTAACTTAAGAACTTATTTTCAGATGCAGGCTGAGACATCTACTCTACATCGCGCTATCTGCGCAGTAGATGACACAACACCGATTAAAATGAGGGAACCAGAAATGCGCATAAACCACCTCACTAAAGACGAAAAACTGCGCACCTGGATGGGTAAACCTCTACACGGACGACATCCCAATGAGGTCAGCCAAGACTATGTCGACAATACAGCGTCGAACTATTGGTTGACGTCAGGAAAGATGTTCCCTGAAACGGAGGGATCAATACTGGCCATTCAGGATCAGGTTATACCAACCAGAAATTACCTGAAATATATCGTCAAAGACCCTCAGGTTCAAAACGACAGATGCCGATATGGATGTCAAGCCCAAGAAACCATCCAACATATTACAGGGGGCTGCCAGGCATTTGCTGCAACTGAATACAAGGAACGGCATGACGCAGTGGGAAAAATCCTTCATCAGGAGATAGCTATCAAGCTGGGACTTCTTCAAACGGATCATCTCCCTTATTATCAATACGTCCCTGAGAGTATGCTTGAGGATGGCAACTACAAGCTATACTGGGACCGCACTGTGCTCACAGACCAAACAGTGGCACATAATAGACCAGATCTCGTACTAGTTAATAAATTAACAAAACAAACAACACTAATTGATGTGGCGATACCTAACAACAATAATCTCCGTAGTAAATTTACTGAAAAGATCGCCAAGTACAGAGATCTGGAAATTCAAATACGAAGGCAATGGAGAATGCAAAGTACCCAGACGATACCGATTATCATGTCTACTACTGGAGTCATTCCGAAGACCCTCCTCGAAAGCATAAAAAAGCTGGGTCTGAATGAACTTCTTTATAAGACCATGCAGAAAGCTGTACTACTCGCGACGGCCAGAAGTGTACGAAAATTTTTGGGAGATACACCTGCATTCCAAGTCACCTAGGGCTCGATAACACGGAAAGAGTCCCACCAGAGCTCAATCCTTTTGATACCGTAGGTATCTGCGATGAGTCAATTTTCCCCTTAGAGGGAGTGTGAGCCGTATGGCTAAATCTGGATAATAATAATAATAGCTTTATTGCCCAACAGTTTCCCATTTACAGGACAATGATAAAAATATTACATAATTTATAACACCTATAGGTAAGATTTAAGCAGTAGTACCAAAAAAATAACATTAATAATACAAGTTAGACTAAAATTAATATAAATTCAAACCGAAAAAGAAAATAAATTATTAAAAAAAATAAAATAAAAAATTAGTGCTTATTTCAGACACTCAATAGCTACTTTTATAAAGTTCCTTTGAGAACATGAAAAAATGTCACAATGCTTACCAATAACATTAAAATTTCTACACATTACATTAATAGGAGCCTTACATAGAATATTTGTACGAGCTCTTGTACACCTAAATAATACATTTGTTCTTAAATTTGACCTTGGAATATTAAAATTAATGTTTTGTAATATTGAAATACAATCAATTGCATTATTAACAAGTTTGTACAAAAAAATTAAAGATGCAACTTTTCTTCTTAATTCTAAACTACACATACTAAAACGATCACACAAGTAATTATTATCTATACCTCTAGCCGGATAAAGACCATTTACTTTAAACATTAAAAATTTAAGAAATTTTCTCTGAACGCTTTCAATTGCAATGTTATGACAATCATAGAAAGGACTCCATACAATACTGGCATATTCAAGTTTAGAGCGGACATAAGTATAATATAGCAATGTTAATGACTTTATATTATTAAATGACTTACAATTGCGAATTAAAAACCCATAAGCCTTCAACGCTTCAGAAACTTTAACACACATATGTTCCACAAAAGTGAGTTTTGTGTCAAAAATTACACCCAAATCCTTAACCGTGTTCTGCCTTTCTAATATTCTATCGTGACAACTATAGTTAAATACAAATAAACTTGATTTCCTAGAAAAAGTGACTACTTTACATTTTTTTGTGTTAAGTTGTAATTTGTTGCTGTTGCACCAATTTTCCAATATTTCTATATTCTGCTGAAGTTGGTTACAATCATCCAGCTCCCTAATAGTAGAAAATATTTTCAAATCGTCAGCAAAGCCCAATCTTTCGCATGAAATATTTTCAAGAAGGTCATTAATAAATACTAGAAAGAGCAATGGACCGAGATTGGAACCTTGAGGCACACCAGACGCAGCAAGATATTTTTCTGAGACATAACCATTATATGCTACAAACTGCATCCTTCCCTGAAGATACGATTTTAACAATAAAAGAGCACTGTCAGTAAAACCAAATGTTGAAAGCTTGCTAAGTAATACTTCATGATCAATTCTGTCAAAAGCCTTCGAAAAATCGGTATATATAACATCAACTTGGCCATTATCGTCAATAACTTCAGAAAGATATTGGGTAAAATAAACCAAGTTGGTTACAGTTGATCTTTTATTAACAAAACCATGCTGATGAGATGAAATATAAAGTTGAACAGAAGATAAGATCCTATTATATAATACGATTTCGAAAACCTTTGAAAAATTAGATAAAATAGAGACAGCTCTATAGTTTTCTATTTCTGACTTCACCCCAGCCTTAAATATCGGACACACCCTTGCTTCCTTCCATAGTTCTGGATACTTCATTTTTTGTATAGATAAGTTTATAATCTTGGTTAAAGGTATGACAAATGCACCAGCGCAATCTTTAATAAGAAACGAGGGAATCTTGTCAGGGCCTGATGTCATCTTATCTTTTAACTTTCTGATAGCAGCATTTATTTCATCCTCTGTAACCGATTGAAAATTAATTGATGTCATATATGGGTTTATTGGATAATTGCAACCACCTTCATCATCAGAAACTAAATAAACACTACTGAAAAATTCCGCAAAAGCATTCACTATGGCTTGCGGATCTTTGTAATCACTTCCCTCAAAACTCATGTTTCCAGGAATTCGTGATGATTTATTTCTAGAGTGAATGTAAGACCAGAACTTAGTTTTGTCTTGAGAAATATTTGTTTGAATATCCTCCAAGTAGTTGTCATATGCCACCTTGACCTGATATTTTATTAGTCGTCGTAATCTTTTAAACTCAATAAAATCGGAATGAATCTTAGATTTTTTATATTTGCGTCGGAATTTAACTTTTAGTTTTATGTTTTTTATAATCTCGGAATCAAACCAAGGTGGATATTTATGAGCATGATTTTTGTAAACCGGAATATGCTTATCAAAAATGTCATAAATTTTATTATAAAAAGTTTGTACAGCAATATCTACTTCGTCGCAGCATTCGATAAAACTCCAATCACTATGTAGGATACTTGAATATAAGTTAACAAAATCTGCATTCCTAAAATTATAAGCTTTATCAAGTGAATTTGGAATAAACGTTACTTCTTTAGAAAATATGTTGTTAAAATTTATTAGTAGAGCCGGATGATGATCATCCTCAGCTACAAGAGGCAAATCATCGTGAGACACAGTACATTTTATATTGGATGCTATCAAATCAAGTATTCGTTCAAGTGTATTTTTTATATTATTATATTGATCCAAGTTATTAGTATTAAATAAATTTAAAATTGCTGCAGTTTTTCTATCCGATATGTCATTCTCAATAAATTTAGGCGCATTAAAATCTCCCAAAATAATCACAAAATTATCATTCATATAATCAAGTTGCTCTAAAGATTCAAAGAAAAATTCAAAATCTAATAAACTTAACTTATCAGGAATATATAATACCATTACATAAAAAACGATATACCTTATGCTGCATTTAATAACTAACATATCAATTAATGGAAACTGAAGATCAAATGGTGAAGTATCCATTACCTCGGACTTTATAAAATTTTTTATTGCAAGCAAAATGCCACCGCCTTTTGTTTTATCCACTAAATCAAATTTACGATCTTTTCGATGTACATCGTAATCATCAGTAAATAATTCATTACTGGATACTTCCTCATTTAACCAAGTTTCACTTATAGCAATTATATCAAATTCAGAAACACTAACAGCAGCCAAAAAAGTCTTCAATTTACTGTTCAATCCACGCACATTTTGATAGTAGCATAATAAATCTTCTTTACAAGTTGAAAAGCTGTTGGGGTTGTTCAGTTTAAATTTTGGACTATTCTTGGCACACCATTAATATACTTTATTCGGAAGTTTTGTTGGCCGTCCGAATTTTTTACAATAAGTTCCTCTTTTAATTTTTTATAATGTGTAATTTGACGCGGAGTGCGATCACTCGCAACAGAAACATTTTTATAATTTCCATTCCTAAGAACTTTTGAATTGCGAATTAATTTTAATACTTGATTTTCATCGCGTAAAACTACTTTGATCGGTCGAGTTCTTCCATCAGAAAATCGACCAACCCTAAATAGCCTCAGATTTGAAATATCAAATTGCGGATCTAAGAGATTAATAATTTTATTAACCTCCAGCTTATCATTAGCGACTTCACCCTGTTGACTGTGATCTGGAACTCCAAAGATGACCAAATTTTTCTTGCGTCTATTTCTGTCGTTAAGTTCCTCGATGACTTCTTCTAAATCCACCTGCTGTGTACTAGGTTGTATTTTCACATTTTCAGCTTTCAACTCTTGAATATCATTTTGAAGTGATATAATTAATTTTTTCAAATCGCTTATTTGATTGCCAATTACTCTACAACTTGAACAAGACCAATTATATCCTTTATCAGGATCACTCAGGACACGGAGTTCCTCAGATGTTATGTTAACACAAGCATGTCGATAATGTCTATTGCAGACCGAACATTGAATCATTAAGTTGGTTTTAAACGATTTATTACAACACATACAAATTTTTGAAGGCATGGTGTAATAAGAATAAAACAATAAATGAAAAAAGAGTAATACACTAGCACGCCACTGGAACCAGCGAAAAAATCCAAGTTGATTCTGTATATAAACAGTAGTTCTTTTTTGGTGATTATGTTTTAATTACACGACCAACGCAAAAAAATGCATTTAATTGTTTCACTAAATTGTCGATTAATAGTCTTTGATGGCAATAATTTAAATAAAACTTAATAAGTAAATACCTTATTTCCAGCAAAAATCAATTAAAAAGCACGGGAGCACCAATTTAACGTGTGTACACTTCTAAAGCTAAAGGTGGGAAATAATCAATATAATGTCAATAGGGCTTTTCATCGATTGTCAGTTGTTTCGAGCTTCTGTCATAATATTCATATATCTACGTCATATGTCTTTGGTTTGTATAAATTGTATATACCAATAACGTATGACGTAGATATATTAATATTACGTGACACATGACAGAAGCTCGAAACAAATGACTGTGAATGAAAAGCCCTATCTATAAATTACTATCGCTAAATTTAACACCTCCACTAAGTTCATCTCTTTTTATCTCACAACTTAATATGTTTTCCATCTTTTGCGTTATTTTGCCGGTTATTAGTGCGCTCATCACTGTATACAGTCCATAGTATTTGGTTCTATATAGTAATGTTTACACATATCCATACCAGTGTGAATTTTACTAAACGTAATTTGCCGTGTAAAGACAGAAAAAGTAAAATATTTGCGAATTATGTACCGATGGCCTTAAATCGGTTATATTGAAATTTCGTATTCCTGTATGTTATACAAGATTTTCGACAGGTCCTAAGTGTCCAATCGCTAAGTGGTTGAAAAACATTGAATAAGAAAATGCTTGTCCCCCTCATTTTTGTATTTGTTGCTATCTTGCAGCAAGAGTAATAAATTAAAACATTTTTAACGATCATATCTCACAAAAAATTCAATTATCTTTATTTTATTTCTGTACGACTTGCTACAAAATAAATCGTTTTAAAGTTAGGTATCGTTACATTTTCGCAACTTTATTGTTGAGTAAAATTTTCAGGGTCAACTCCGAATAGCATGAAAATTTGGATTTAGATTCTACTTACCCTACACTTCAAAGTTGGACGTGTACCGTTGGTTGCTTTTACTTGGGGGTGAAAGTCACCCCACCCCTTCTCATGGGTGAAAAAAATATACGCTTTAAGTAAGTCCGGAAAAGGATAAATCGACTAATTCTAAGCGACTTTTGTTCTATAGAGATTTTCCACTAAGTCAATGCTTTTTTGAGTTATTTGCGAGTGAAAATGTTTATTTTTCAACAAAAAAAAACACGTTTTTTATCGCAGAAATTAAGTAAAAAAAGTAAGTATTTTATTGAAAAAATATTCTTAGCAAAAATGTAGCATTCAAAAAACCAAAAATAATGTATTTTTGAAGTCTATACAGGGCCGGACTGGCTCATAAAAAAGGCGCCAACCCAAATTATAAAAAAGGCGCCAGCCCAAATTCTAAAAAAGGCGCCAATCTAATATCTAAACAATGGCGCCAGACCTCCCTCTTAAGCTTTGACATCAAACTTTTTTGAAATCTTAATGCGTGTAAAGTAAATGAATATTACTAATTTTAATTTAAATCCATAAAATAATTTACTATTTTTATTGAGAATAGTAAATCATATTAAGATTCCACAAAAATATAGCTTCAGTTTCCCAGTATCTGTTTTACTCTGCTACACTCTTTGATACTCTCTAAAGACTCCAAAACAATTTTCGAAAAGTGTGAGTAATTTTCACTTGCTACTACAAAAGAATCTATTGGTTCAAAAACATTTAACAAAATCATGATGATTTGTGTTCAACAGAAGTCACCTTTTGAATTTTTTCAAATTTTTTACTAAATTCCATAAAGCATAAGAGTAAACCTCGATAAAAAATCCGCAACCACACACGTTGTCAGGCGATCCGTGCCTAAGTGGTGAATGGCCTAACGTCAGACGGTCGCAAACGAAGCTCTCGAAGAACTGGTGAAACTACTTTGTAATTCAAGCCTTAACGTTGGCAAGGGCGCACTGCCTCGCCAGACAGTATAATTCGCCCCTACTCGTGGAAACTATATGGATAAGTATTTAATGTATGTATACACCGGTATTTTAGGCGTTAACGCCCTTCCGGTAGGGATCTATGGGGGAGTATCACCGAGAAGCAAGCCCTTATCCCTTGCCGTACTGCTCCCTCATGAGCCGATCAGATTCCAGTCTAAGCGCCAGATTCATATTTAGAATTTTATACTGACACGTTAGCCTTTTTGTTTTCCGATGACCTGGCTTGGGCTCGAACTCACGTACCTCACGGCGAAGTGAAGTGGCGGTCAGCCGCTAGTCCCACTGAGCTGTCCGATCGACAAGTATTTAATCATGCAGGAAAAAGGTAAACAACAAAACGAAGGGATAATGGAGCGAGTCACCAGTGATGGTGCAGCTGGAACAAGCTATGAATGAGATGATAAGGTGTTCATTGTAGTAAAGGGAACAAAGAGAAAGTACTCAGCGAAGAGGAAGGAGGAGACTATGATCTTCGGAAGAAGATCTGTTGGAAGATCTCCAGTCAGGGGTAGCGACCTGATCAAGACGGATCTTCCAGAGGAGACAACCTTGCAAAGGAGCTCCTCACTTGGGGAGAAAACACCTAGAGACTTCAAGAGAAGGAGGAGAGCTCGAACATAACGGCCATGGTAAGAGCAATGGAGAAACTTACCAGCGTTACAAATAATTTAGTGAAACTAATGTCCGACCAAACAAACATTAAGGTCGAGATCAAGAATGAGGTACAAAACCTTAAGAGAGTCACCGAAGAATTGGAGGTTACTTTCAGACAAGTAGCCCTCGGCAGCATTAAGAAACGAAATAGAATAGTGTAGAAAACCGGTGAGGAAATAAACGACTAGGGAGACTGTACGAGTGTCCACACAGATGGATTTCCACGAGTTCTTCCCCGAAAATCTTAGTGAAGGAGAGATAAATTGATCGCAACGGTCCTGAACTCGGGGGAAAGGGGCTTTGAAAAAATAAAGGACATTATAAAGTCGAATTGGAAGAGGATCACTATAAGGTCGCTAAACCGGGAAGAGGGAATAAACTTGCAGGCGACTTGGTAGTGGTCATGGAACATGGACTTTTGGTGAGGAGGAAAGGTTCCACGAACTGATAAGGAAAAAACATGAACTGGGAATATGTGCAGGAGGTGCAAACACACCAGGAGAGGTGCAGTACCGCCAACCTAATACTATGACTACAATTACAAGGAAGAGTCAGAGGGAAGAGAACCGAGGAAACAGTCAGACTATTTTCATGGTCCCCCGTAGAGACAAGGGTGATTGAAAGGGACGGGAACGACAGACTACTGGCAATTATTTATAAATTGAGGAAAGATATGGAGACCAGTGCGGCATACCTAAGAGTAGTGGAGGCTACAGAGGTAGCAACCTCAGGAAGCTCCTGGAACTCACCTTTATGGGTGTGGACCTCCACCGCGCGCTTGAGGAGTATGAACTCGGGGAAAGGAGAGTGGAGGCGTAGCAGGTGATCGTGAAGGGAGGCAGAAAATCCTACGCCGAGTTGCTAAAGCAAATCAAGGGTAGCGTAGACACGAGGAAGAAGGGGATTAGCGTTAAAAGCACTAAAGAAGGCATAAGAGGGGATCTCATCATCGAAGTGACAGGGAAAGAACAGACCGAGCGCCTGAAGAAGACTATCATGGCCCGCACGGAGGGAAACGCAGTAGAGGTTGTCCGGTGTACCTACCTATTTAATATAGACGGAGGAGTCCCAAGGTAGAAATCCTGAGACAAGTTCGGAGGTACACCGGCAGCAGGGAGCCTGACGACGTCAAACTCGTCTGTATAAGGGAAATAGAGAACACAAACGTCACGGTTGGACTGACACGTATCGCAGCCAAGAAGGCACTGGAAAGAGAACATATACCTATTGGCTGGAACTCATGCAAGATACGAGAGAGACTGCGTGTCCAGGGGTGCTTTAGATGCCTGCAGTTCAGGCATAGTAAAACGGACTGCAAGAGAGAAAACAGGCAAGACTCCTACTACAGATGTGGTAAGGAGGGGGAACCAGTCACGAGAGTGCAGTAGTGAGACGACTTTTTCCCTCACTTTTAAAGAATCTAGTCACAGTGCCGACAGCTTACAGTGCCCGGAGTGTAAAAAACTTATCATGGAAAAGCGGGGCCTCAAGAGACACCCTGCCACAAGCGATGAGAAAGGGTGGGTGAAAACACCTAGGACCAGGAATCAGACAGCGTATGGGTAAGTAAGTTAGAAAGATAAGAACCATCTAATACGCAGTTCCTTTAAATAAATGTGGGAAAGGCGAGGGCCGCTCACGACGTTGAAGAGGCACTCGCACGAAGGGAAGGTATGACATTTGGTCTTTCGACAGAAAATCGTTAAAGATAGGAGATCTGACGTGACCATATACGTGGTGAACTGAGGTATTGGAATCACCAGACACTCTGTTAAGAATGTTAATAGGTATGTTAAAGCATAAGTTGTAGACCGGCTGGCGTACAATTGTTATTTTTCACCAAACGTCCCGCTTCGAGAGGGGAATACCTATCAGAATGGATCCACGCCATGGCGCTTACCGTGCTAAATAACGGTAAGTCACCTACGTTCGTAAGAAGTAATAGTGAATCCTTTCTGGACCTCTCGCTGGTTTCAACATCACTTCTAAACAGTGTCATAAGCTGGACTGGTTTGGAAGAACAATCGCTCAGCTTCCATAAATATGTGAGTTTTGAACTAACGAGCAAAAGGAAGAAACGGAAAGATGAAGATAGCGATCTAAAAATATTTTCAAATCAGGAATCTTTTGTGGATGCTCTTGGCTTGATTGGTCCGATATCCGAGGATGTGAAGGAGTTGATCAAGAGATCAGGTATCAGATAACAAAATAGCTTAGATGCGACGCGTAGTGCTTTCGCATATATATCCGTTATTTGATAAACAGCGGTAATTGATACCCACGAAAGGTGGCCCAATCGTAAAAATGGTCTTAGAGGGCGCCGCTCGTTGCATCTAAGCTATTTTTATAATAGAAACAGCGGAAATTGATACCCACGAAAGGCGCCCGAATCACAAACATAGTCTTCGAGGGCACCGCGAGTCGCATCTAAGCTATTTATTACAATAGAAACAACGGCTATTGAACCTACGAAAGGCGCCCTAATAGTAAAAATGGTCTTCGAGGGCGCCGCGTATCGTATCTAAGCTATTTGATTATCTGATATTTGGTATTTTGATGTACCCACTGGCTTTATTGTATGTAGGTTTATGGTGCGCCTTCGGTGCCAAACGACGAAATCAGAAGCAAGTAAAAACATTTTTTAGGGGAATGATAGCTGCATCATTTTTGTGTAAAGGTTCAAAATTTTTTTTTCAGCGTTTAATTTTTTTAATAGATAGATACTAACCAAGGCAAAAGGCGCACCGGCCCGCGGGCCGGTGGGCCGGCGGCCCAGTCCGGGCCTGAGTCTATACTCAGTAAAAGCAAAGTTATAGCTCATGAAAAATACGTTTTTATTCGTCAAATTCCAAATCGAATATTTCAACGTGAAATCTCCTCATATTTAGCACCCCAAATTAAATTAATCGTTACCGCTCTACAAACAATTTACTTTATTTATGTATTTTTTATATTATGATCTATAAGTTTCATTGGTTCAAAGTGCTTATTTTCGAAAGGGTTGTAGTAGAAAGTTTTTTTAAACACTTTAAAAAAGTTTTAATGGATTTTCACCGAAAAGTGCTCATTTTTTGTTATTTAACGTTGAAATATTCGATTTGGAATTTGACGAGTAATAACGTATTTTTCATGAGCTATTTGCTTTTACTGAGTCCGTAGACTTCATGAATACATAATTTTTTCTGTTTGTTATATGCTACATTTTTGCTAAGAATATTTTTTTCGATAAAATACTTACTTTTTGGATTATTTGCGAGAAACCGCCTGAAAAAGTGTTCTTTTTTTGTTGAAAAATAGAAAAAGTTGGTTAGAATTAGTCAATTTATCCTTTTCTGGACTTATTTTAAGCATATATTTTTTCACCCACGAGAAGAGGCGACTTTCACCAGCCAAGTATAGGTTAAGTTACCAATACAGTGAAACGGGTCAGATTTGTACGTTTTACTAGTTCCTCTTTAAGTTATAGTTCGGAGGCTGTTTTTTCTGGTAATAGAATATGTATGTAATTAAAAATATTTATTTTTACTTAGATATAAGCCGTTAAAGCACGACTTATCGCATGTGCTAAAATTAATTATTAAGTAATTAATTAATCTTAAATCAAACAACACTTTACACTCTATTATCGAGCTGTAAATCACACCCCTACACTCCAGTAAGGCATGCTACCGAACTAAACGTTTTCTAAAACTTGCAAATGTCTGAGGGAACCGATTGCGTGGGTATGAAAAACAGATGCGGTCAAACGAACCGCTTCTTAAAACATCGTTTACTTGAAGTATCTCAAATTTCGCTTAGACCTTAAACCTTAAGCTTAAAGCTGTTCCGCAATATAAATTTCTCGGACTAACAAGTAACCAACGTCACAAGTCCAACATTGAAGTGAAGGGGAAGTAGAACATAAATTAAAATTTTCATGCAATTTGGAGTTGACCCTGAAAATTGAGATATGAGAGAAAATGAGACGAGTTTGCAAGCTGCTAGCGAGCTGCAATCATCGTAGCTATTGAGATCTTAGAGACGGCTGCTCTGAAAAGTTCATTTAATGTACACCCGTACCATTCTCTCAGGTTTAGTGATGCCCAAAATCGGTCTTGGTCTTGTTCTTGCATTCTCGCAAGACCAAGACCAAGACCGCCTAATTTTCGCAAGACCAAAACCAAGACTGACCGTGCAAGATTAGCAGTTAGGATCGCAGTTAGGACCGAGTGTCATTTTAGGGAGTATAGTATTTCGGATATATGCTTAGATACATAGAGACTCTATGAGACGCAAAAAAATATGTAACAAAAATTTGGAAAATTGGACGTATGCGCATTGCGAACAATACCATAAGCATACATAGCGAATCAAAATATCCATTAAAAGAATATTTGACATATTTGATACGTATAAATACTCAGGGGTCATAAGTATACAATGTAAAAATTAAACACTTTGTACACATCATTCAATCACTATGTATTTATAGCTTTGTTTAACAATAAAAAAATTAATTTTTAGCAATGAAAGTATTCAAAACCGATAGAATTTGACTTGAACTTTCAAATGCGGTAAGCAAAATTGCTATTTTATTTTTCAATCAAAAGTTATTCGGGTTCAAAAATTGCACTTTTTCGATTTTTTGAAAGTTCCACCGCGTTTATCTCGTAAACTGTGCATCCTACGAAAAAACTTGTAAGACTATTTTTTGCTGAGAATCACCCAAAAAATACAAAAAATTTTGTTTTGCGAAAAATCGTTGTTATATAATTCCTCAAGTTCTTTGTTTATAACAATCTTATCGATATCCAGATCAACTGTTACCCAAAAAATTCGTGTTCTACGGGTCAAAATACATAAAAAAACTTGAGTAAGTCCATCTGAATTAAGGATGCCGTTGTACCCCCCTGGCGACAGGATTATTAAGAGGAAGTACCAAAATGCAAAATTTGACGCAAGTCAAAATTCTCAATGTGTTTTAATTGTATTAATTTTTTTCAAATCCTGAGAAAACTAATAAATATTTTTGAAAAATTTAAACTCAGAATGAAAGACTACATTATTACCGAGAGAAGGAAGTCCCTGAAAAATTCTATAATGTTTATTTTAATAAGTTACAGGGCTGAAAATAAAAGAGAAGTGTCATATTTAATTTCAAATATTTTATTCAAAAGAAACTGCTCGTTTATTCTAAGGGGCTTTCCGCCCTCGGTAATACTGTAATCTTTCATTCTGCGTTTAAATTTTTCTAAAATACTTATTAGTTTTCTCAGGATTCGAAAAAAATCATATTACGATTCAAATGACAGTACTCTCGTGACGTAATCACACGCTTAATGTTCATTGGTAAGTCGATCTGGGCAACCGTAGTAATGGGTATTACCTACTCTGTTACAGTGCACATATTCTAAAGGTACCGGTGGGGATGGCCTCTGTGCGCAGTATTATAGTCGGTGTATGAGAGAGAAAGTATTCGAAATAATGAAATAGCAGATAATATCAAATTTGTTATTTCATTGTTTCGAATACTTTCTTTCTCATATACCGACTATAATACTGCGAATAGAGGCATCCCCCACCGGCACCTTTCGAACCTGTGCACTGTATGTTGTTCTAAGATCTAAAGTAACTCTTAATAAATAGCAATAGGCTAATGGGTAACTGCGAGACTTGCAAGACTCTTGCTGCAAGACCAAGACCGAGAGCGCAATACCAAGACCAAGACCAGGTGTATTGGCGCAAGACCAAGTCTGTCTAAGTCTCGTCTTGGTCTTGCATTTGGGCAACACTACTCAGGTTACGCAGCAACCATATTCTGCGTCTCCCTATGCTTCTTTTTCCTTGAATCTTTCCCTGCATAATCAATTGGAGCAAGTTGTCTCTCTTTCCACGTGTAATATGTCCAAGGTATTCCAATTTTCTTGTTTTGGTGGTATTTAGGATTTCCATTTCTTTATTAATCTTTCTCAGAACCTCTTTGTTTGTGACGTGTTCTGTCCAGGATATTTTCAGAATCTGTACACCCACAGCTCGAATAATTCTAGTTTTTTCATTGATGTAGCATTCAAGGTCCAAGCTTCCATTCCATAAAACAAAAAGTCGAGAAAACGTAGCACCTTGCCAACTTAACTCTTAGCTCCACCTTCAAATCTCTTGTGCGGAGCACTTTCTCATTTTGTTAAAATTTGCTCTAGCCTTTTCTATTCTGATTTTGATTTCCTGTAAGTAATCACCTGTGGAATTGATCACTGTTCCAAGGTATACATATTGGTCGACTCGTTCGACATTGAATCCGATTACGAAGAGATTCTCGTTATTTCTGTGAGTTTTTGATATTCTCATAAACTTTGTCTTCTTGACGTTCATTGTTAGACCGTATTCTTGTCCAAACTCCGCTATTTTGGTCACTAGCCTCTGAAGATCCCAATATTTTCGGCTAATATTATAGCGAAATGCCACTTGCTACAGCGAGTGTGATCTACACTCGCTAATTTGCTCACTCGCTAGCTTTTAAACTCGCCGACTAAACTTTTATAGCAGCTTGTAAACTAGCCCCGTGTCATCGACGCTTTAGTGGGCTAATAGGTACTTTTTGTTAGTTTTGTTTCTCCCCGTATAGTTATACGTTATAGTTAATATTTCGCTGTACAAACAAAATAATTATCATACAATGAACTAAATAAAGTGCAAGCTTTCCAAGTGCAATGTTTTGCTATTTGCTCCCAAAGTCGTTCAATGACAAAATATAAACACACGTTTTTTCTGTTACTTTATCTTAGTTTATATAGTTACCTTATCTCAGGTTTTATAATCCAAATAGTTTTGTTATAACATAGTCACAGTATATAGGTTTATACAACAATCAGTATAGTCACTTGCCGTGAAGTACGTTATGAAAAAATTTTCCATTTTTCCCACTGCGCATCGAGACCTTGCAGCCGGACGCAAGCGCATAACAGCGTGTGTTATACTGCTCAACATTATTTTTGATACACTGCTCGAAAATAAATAGGACAAATTTGAAATAGATTTTTCGAAATAAGGAATACTTTTCTACAATTAACGTTTACGAAGCTCTTGACAATTTATCGATAGTTTCATAAATAATTATTACTGTTGTTCTGAAGACTAAATGTATCAGCTTTAATGGATTCATTGAGATAATAAGTGCGTTCGCTTGTGCCTGTCGGCGACAAATTAGCAGCAAAACGCATGCGCACTTTAAAATTATATAAATAATATCGTTAATAGATAAATATACAAGGTATATTTACCTATTATAATTTAATAATTAGTTATTAATATTAATTAAAAGTAAATATACCTTGTTTATTTATCTATTAACGATATTATTTATATTAAATGAGGTTAGAAATTGTCGGCGACAATTTGTCAACTGTACCCGCGAACGCACCTTATGTATAGTATTTTTACTACAAAAACGTTATTACGTAGGTCAAAATTTTTGACGTAAGAGAACTGTCAAAACATTAGAATGTGACTTTTCATTATTGCCGTGTTTATAATAAACATAGCAATAATGAAAAGTCACATTCTAATGTTTTGACAGTTCTCTTACGTCAAAAATTTTGACCTACGTAATAACGTTTTTGTAGTAAAATTACTATACCTACGATTTTCAACTAAATAATTTTTTCTATATAAACAAAATTTTAGTCTAACAATGGGCTCTACTTTATCTTCATTGGTCTTCTTCTTCTAATGCCTACTCCACTAATGAAGGTTGGCTATAACAACTGCAAATTAGTTTCATTATTAGCGAATATATTTATGGATTTCTAAAGAAATATTGTTTTCACTCAGTTTTGAAAAAAATGTGAAAGCGTTGAATTATATACGTCCGTCTGTCCGTAAACACAACTCCTCAGTCATTAAACCAGATAGAATGACAAATGAGGTGTCGGATGAAAGCTTATATAATCCAAGGATGGTACTAAAGGTGAGATATTTGGCAAAGGACTTCCAGTTTTAAAAATGCAATCGGAAATACGGTTTTAAATTCTCCGGGATAGTACAAGCGATATATTATTCGACGCGCCGTAGCAAGAGGAGTCTTCCTTCTTGTAGGTAGGCTTTAAAGACTGTTTCTTCTTCAATATTAGCCTCCTAAATTGTTTAAATTATCGCACCATCTTTTTCTTAGTCTGCAAATACCTCTTCATCCATTTGGTGACTTATCTCGTGCTATTCGTACTATCCTATCCTCTGCCATTCTACTAATGTGTTCGTTCCACTCCAGTTTCCGTTTTGTCACTCATCCATTTAGGTATGTCTTCTACATTGCATGATCTTCTTATGTTTTCGCATCTCTCTCTATCCAATAGACTTTTCCCTGATATTCGTCTAAGTATTTTCATCTCGGTTGTTTCTAGTAGTCGTCTCGTTTTAGATGTTTCAGGTCTTGTTTCTGCCGTGTATGTCAATATAGGTCGAAATGCTGCTTTATAGATTCTTGCTTTTGTGTCTTGTCTTAGGTGTTCGTTCTTCCACATTGGAAGAGATTAAGAGATCCCAGCGCTTTACTTGCTTTTAAGCTTTCTTGTAGTACTTCCTCTTCAACATCTCCGTAACTGGGTATATCTATTCCCAGATATCTAAACCTTGCTTCCTGCTTTAATATTTTCCCATCAATTTCGATTTTACCTCGTAGTGGGTATTTAGATGTCATACATGTGTTTTTTCTGCTGATATTATCATATATTGATATTGTATTTCTTGGCTGTTGTATTGAAGATGTGTGTTAATCTGGAGATTGTCTTCTGTCTTGGCGATTAATGCGGCGTCGTTTGCATAACCTAATATTTGGAGTTTTTTGTTCCCCATTCTGTAACCATGATCTTTAAATACTGCTTCTATTATTTCGTCCATTATTAGATACATTAAAGAGCAGTGGGCTTAACGGGTTCCCTTGTCTGACTCGGCTTTGTACTGGTATAAACTGTGTTAGTTTTCCATTTATCTTTGCCTGTATTCGATTATGGAAATAGATGTTTTCGATGGTTCATATAATATTGATTGGCATGTATCTTCTATACAGTAATAAGTGTAAGACGTCTTCGACTTGGATGCGATCGAAAGCCTTTGTCAGGTAAAACATAGATATGCTGTTTATTGTACTCGATGGCCTTTTCTGTGATTTGTCTTAGTACGGAAATAAATAGTACAATACTGGCGTCTACGCTACAAACGCATTCAATATGCTAAGGAAAATGTGGTCTTCACATCAGATGACAATTAAAACCGAAAGACTATTCAACAGCAACGTGAAGACTGTATTACTATATGGAGCAGAAACTTGGAAAGTGTCAAGAAAATGTATTGGACAGATGCAGGTATTCATAAATAAATGCCTAAGGAAGATTCTTAACATTTACTGGCCAAACCGTATATCAAACCAAGAGCTATGGACAAGAACTAACCAGAAACCTATGTATATCTAAAATAATATGCAAAAGGAAATTGAGTTGGATGGAGCACACACTAAGGAGACCTGACACAGACATAGCGAGGCAAGCCCTAGAATATACACCACATGGAAAGAGAAGACCAGGTAGACCCGTAGAAATGTGGAAAAGAAATTAATGCTATAGGGCTTTTCATTGATTGTCATTTGCTTCGAGCTGCTGTCATATGTTGTATAATCTGTGTATAATACTAATATACACAGAGATATGTCAACAATAGATCAGGCTAGTCATATACCACTCAATGCATCGGGGTGTAACGCTGATATCAAGTACGGTGGTCTAGCTATCTTTGTCTGTCGTGCGAGTGTGAGCGTATCTACCAAGAGGTGGGAGTAATGGAACGACAGCTACACAGAGGCGGCAGCCATCATATGCTAGAGAGAGAAAGCTGAGCGCCAGTAGAGAGAGAAAGATAGACCACCAACCTGAACTGTTCTGCGTTACTCTATTTTTCGAACTGGCCTAATCTATTCTGTTATATCTATGAATATACACGGATTATACAACATATGACAGAAGCTCGAAACAAATGACTGTGAATGAAAAGCCCTATTGGGAAAACCTGGACAGAAATAAAGATCAGTGCAAAGGATAAGACAGAATGGAGGCAGACAGTTGACGCCCTATGCTCCGCATGGAGTGAAGAGGAATAAGTAATTAAGTAAGTACTGGCGTCTACGCAGGATCTTCCGGATCTGAATCCTTGTGAGAAATCTAAAAAACGAAGTACTGATGTCTTGTCAAGAGCTAATGAGAAAACTAATAAGAGGACTTTTCTATAGAGGAAAAAAATAATAATACATTCGAATTATAAATTATATTTTGAGAATTTCAATTTTACAATACCAATTTTATTTTTTACAGACATATTCCCTACAAGCATTTCAAATTCATCCTTAAAATAAAGTTTAATAGGTACATAAAATGAACTTATAAATTTCTGTTTTGAAAGGGTTGTAGATACCTACTATATACCTACTCAGATCTATACCTACTCAGCATCATATTGAGAAATCACAGAATCGTAAATATACAGTAATGAGCACTCACACTAATAACCGGCAAAATAACGCAAAAGATGGAAAACATATTAACTTGTGAGATAAAAAGAGATGAAACTGGTAGAAGTGGAACTTATCGTTATAAACGAATAAATTAACATAACCTTGGATAAGAGTTTTAACCTCCATTTTTCACTTTGAGTGATATTGGGCTAGTTTCTGGGTCCGTGTATTTTCATACACCACCACACAAACCCGCCGACACCAATGTAGTTTAGAAATAGCTATCTCTAAACTACAGTGGAACCAGCGGGCTTGTGGGACATGGTATGAAGGTACACAGACCTAGAAACTACCCGAATATCACTCACAGTGAAAAATAGAGTTAGCAGGTTAACACTCTTAGCCGACGATAACATTACATAGTTTCCCACCTTTAGATCTCTGTGACAGGAGTATTTTATAAAATTCTCCTGGCACAGTGACAGTTCTCATACTCATCTGATACGTCTAAAGGTGGGAAACTATGTAATGCAATGTTAATTTATATGTTTATATCAATAATTTCTCTCAGTTTCATCTCTTTTTACTTCAGAATGCATCCCATGTTTCCCATCTTTGGCGTTATATCCCATATTTTGCCAGTTATTAGCATGCTCATCACTGCATATTGGACTTTTTACACATAGTATCTTAGAATCCCTTAGAAGTAAATAATAAATCATGTACCTAGTTTTATTTTCATCAATAAATTCATGAAAGTATGACTGATGTTGAAAATTCATTTGACATACTGGCAAATAATTGTAATTCCTTCAGAGGAGGTGTCCCTAGAAAGAATAACATATGTTTTATATTAAAATATATTAAATTCATATTGATTAGCAGAATAAATAGAGTTTTTAGGTTTAATTCTCCTCATTCACATAATTTAATACCAGATAATGTCGCCCTACTTCCATATGCTAATGACCTAGTTTTTTATATAACAGCCTAAACCCCATTTTGGACTCCATTCACATTAACCAATATTATCAGATATTCATGAATAGTGTCACCACAATCTTCTTTAACAACATACTATTCTTTCATAGATCTGGTCGTTATCACAATATAATCCCATATATACCAAAAATTCATGCTCGAGTGAGAAATTGGAAAGCCAAGCAAAGGATAGGAAAGAGTGGAAGCTGATTCTGGAACAGGCCAAGACCCACCATGGGCTGTAGAGCCAATGCTGATACCTAAAAATGAACTCAAATATTTAGTGGTCTTTTTGTCCCGCAATCTTAACTAGAATAAGCATATTGAAAATATAATTGGAAAAACTATTAAAGGCATGGCTGTGCTGCCTAGTAAGGCCCATATAGATTTTTGAAGCATCTTTATGAAACCAGCACGTAAACAATTATTATAGATTTAAAAATTAGACTCACTATGGATAGAGTAGTAAGATGATACAACGAATGCAGAGGTAACCGTCTATATTTGTTATCAATGGTTTCTAGGAACATGGTTCTTCAAAACAGATGTCAATGATTTTTAGAGTTTAGATAAAGACGGTTATGTACCAAATTCATGAAAAAAATTTACACTTTCTCAGAATCATCCAACGATTTGAAACATATACTCATACCTTCAATTATATATGTCATAGATTCCCTTAAGGCACTTTGCTACTGGTTGTAACTTCTCAATAGATGTGCCTACAGAATTACAAAATTATCATTCCAAGACATATTTCGTTTATTTTATTTTGCGTTGTTTTGCAACCCGCTTTTCAGTATTTCTGCAAAGGCCTGCTCCTCAAGATGCATATTTAAAAGTTAATGTAACAACACTGAGGACTGTTCATAGAAAGTTTATCACATTGAACAATTTCTTTTCATTCTGCAAACCTAAAACGACAGCACGTCAAAAATGATGTCAATGATATTAAATAGAATTTACGTTCTTACCGATTTTCATCCATGGGGCTGTGCCATGGGCAACAGGAAGAAACTCAAATTTTTATGGTGCCTGGAATTTTGCCACATAAATAAACACACACATTGCCTTTGGGTTAAATTCATCATAATCCCAATTCAAAATCACCAACCTTCTTAGAAAACTGGAGAAATACCACAGTAATGCACATTAAATTCGAAGTAAACCAACTTAACAATTGCAAAATATGAGAAAACAATAATAAATAACTCTAAATAAACAACTGTTTATTTATAAGGTTATGTTTGGAATAAACATACATAAATAAACCAGATCTACTCACTGTTGCCAAATGTCACCAATTTAGATAGTTACTTGTGATTAATTGTTTGAATACATTCAATCAATAATCAGAAAATATTATTTTTCAAATTTTATACAAGTGTGTACGTAAAGGATTTTACCATTTATGAATTTAACTTTCAGCTTTTTGAAAAAAATCGATAATCATAATTATTTTATTATAATTTTGGAATATTCTTTATCGGAATATTTTAAATCTTGCAACAGCAACATTTTCCTCCTAGTCTACTGCGCAGTCTGCTAGGAGTTTCTGCAAGCGCAGGAACCGCATAAAAACTAGAGTGAACTAACTGTTTCGAATAGCAAAAAAACTGTGACATAGTACATCCAGCATTCAAGGTTACATATTCGACAAGTAATGTTTATTTATGAACATTTTCAGTGGCGTGCGGTGACTTTTTCTAAAGGGGAAGCGATTCAATAAGGATATAAAAATATTTTCTTAAGGGTCGAGGGTCGAGCCACTTCCCACCTGATAACACTCTGATGCGCTATAGGGGCTCTCTATCAGCAAAGTGCTTATGTGAGACGTCCTGGGTACAAGGAGTCACACACTAAATCCTACCCCGATCAATGCGTGAGGCACTCTATTGCCGCTATTTCTAGTGACTATAGTGACCTATCATTGATCTGTATTGCTTGATCGGGCCTTAAGTCCTCGCTCCGGGCTTCGTTTCCTAAAGAAGAGATCTATTTAAATGTTTTTTTAATTCCGAGGCATTTCCCACAACACACAACTTTCAACAATATGACACTTATTTATACTTGAGCTCTATTCTCCTATCAACTTCTGATAATTGTTGAATTCGGTCTTTTTCAATGGACTTGTAAAGTCTGTCTTCGCTTGTTGAATTTCTTGTAAAACTTTTAATGCATTTTAATACTGAAAAACTTCGTTCAACTGATGCACTTGTGACTGGGATAATTTGGTAGTAATTCACACAACTTGGACACTTCACACAGGGACTTTTTTAAACCAGTAGTTATAAGAAATACCCAGATTTCTGAGTATATCTTTATCACTAATGTGAGTTGTTTCATAAACAACACTTAACTTATAATGCAAAGCTGGCATATCAAAATATTTTCATTATTTAATCGTAGTGAAATAAATTCCTCTGTGGGAAATTTTGATGAATTATAATTAGAAATATTAAATAAGAATATATTATATAATTCTACAAATTTTAATTCGTTAAAATTTTGAAAGCGAAAATTCATTTTTTGTAGAATGTTATCAAAAGGTCTCTCTGTTGTCGACATTATCAATCTTCATTCTTTTTCTTTCATGTTCAAACCCCATATTTTCAGATTTATCCCAAATATTTTTAAACTGCTCTCGTTTTTTAATTATCGTATTAATAAAGTCATCAATTTGTCTTATACAAAATGCAATGTCAATTGACTTCATCTGTAAAATGTCAAATAAAAGATCAGTAAAAGGAAAAATCTCTGCAAAAAATTTAAATCGAAATATTCTTTAAGCGAATGTATGTACCTAAGCACCCCTTAGAAGCAGTAACAGTCAAAGCATCCCACTCTTGGAAGGCGATCGAACGATCGCTTCTGCAGGGTACCACAATTCGCGCGACTAGTGGGTGCCGTCATTGAACCCTGACCAATTTTTATACGGGATAACTGCATGACAAGCGGCGATTTTGAGATGCGCTTCTGTCAGGGGTGGACCGAGTAGTTGAATTGTGTGCATAGTGCATATTGAGTTCCTTCCTATGCGATTAATTTTTAATATTTTTCAATGCCTATTGCCTAGATAATAATATGTAGATTACTGGGATTGGGGAAAATTTTTGATAATTAAATATTAGTTAATAATGTATTTTGTTATATCGAAGTATATAATAGGAAAGCGGCGCTTCCCCCGCTTCCATGGACCGCACGCCTCTGAACATTTTATAATTTCTAAAACTGAAAATTGTGCACCAGTGGCATAGCTATCTCCACAGGGACCCTATATTAAAGTTTGTCGCGGGTCCTATTTCCACAACTCATACGGGATAGTGCTAAAAAATGTTCAACCAAAGAAGCAAACACCTTTATATTAAAAAATATCTATTAAATATGCTTTTAAAGTACACAAATATAATTACTACAAATGCTCCTGCAAGCCAATACTTGCAGTTACTCGAGCGTTATGAGAAACTATTGGGTTGTGAAGATAAGGTCTTAAAACCAAATAAGTTATGTTTTCCATTTTAATGGGGACTTTACATTTTTTAATTTAATTTTTCATTTTCAACTATTATTTTCCGATTATAGCCCCAAATTCGAAAAAATGTCTCGAATAAAGTTACTTATTTTTACGTCTTCTTCTTCTTAACGTACCCTATCAAGTCCCCTTGACGTTGGCGATTAACATGGCGAAACTGTCTCTGTTTCGAGCTATTCTAAATAGGTGTTCTGCTTTCTTTATTCCTGTCCACTCCCGGATATTCTTCAACCAAGAGGCCTGCTTTCTCTACCAATTCCTCTGCGTCCTTCGATTTTACCCATCATAATAAGTTGAAGAATATTATACCGGTCTCCTCTTACTACGTGTCCAAAATAGGCCATCTTTCTATATTTGATGTTATCAAGCAGCTCGCGGGTAGCATTTGCTCTCTTAAGGACTGCCACATGTGTCAGCATAGCCGTCCATGGTATTTTCAGTATACGTCTGTGCAGTCACATTTTAAAGGCCTCCAAACGGTTAATGGTGGATATTTTTAATGTCCATGACATGCTTCGACACCATACAAGAGGACTGACCAAATGTAGCATTTAATCATGCGCTTTCGAAGTTGAA
Source organism: Diabrotica virgifera virgifera (assembly GCF_917563875.1). Classification (NCBI taxonomy): domain Eukaryota; kingdom Metazoa; phylum Arthropoda; class Insecta; order Coleoptera; family Chrysomelidae; genus Diabrotica; species Diabrotica virgifera. Next base: position 100,727,072 of record NC_065449.1, read on the forward strand.
GTTGCAAGGTATCATTACAGAAGAATGACCTCATTTTTAAAAATGTCGTGCGGGCTATCTCGATTCTACATATTATCTCTTTATCTGGATCTAGTTGTTCAGTAATATGGAAACCAAGATATTTAAAACTGGGTACTCTGAATTATATAACCATCAACATAACCATCAACATAATAACCGTGAATCTTGATGGGCCAAACGGCTAAATACCATGTATTTTGTTTTTTAACAGTTTATATTTAGGCCAAAAACAAAATAAAACCATAATATTTATCAAAGCAAAGAGCATAATATTAAAACCATAATATTTATCAATGCAAAATCTACATTTCTTTACTCTTTGAGATTTTTGTATCACTAACTAACTAATCTACTTTTTAAGTTATTTTGAAAAGGGGCATTTTTTCCAAAATAAAAAAAAATCTACTACATAACCAAATTTTATCAATAAGAACTTTGAACCGGTCAAACTAACAGATCATATTATAAACAATACATAAGAGTAAATGGTAAAGCGCTAACGATTCATTTTATTTGGGGTGCTAAATAGGAGGAGATTTTGACGATTCTTTTTTACCAAAAAACGGGGAAACCTTTATTTTGAGCGTAACTCTCTTAGTTTGGATGCTATAAACTTTTATAAAAAATAAAAATACAGCTTTAAACATTAAAAAAGATTTCTCTGAAATACTTCATTCTTTGGTTATTTCACGTTAAAATATTCGATTAATTCGATTGGACGAATAAGAACAATTTTTCATGAGCTATAAGCTATGAGCTTTTACTGTGCTATGAGCTATGAGCTTTTACTGTGTCGACAGACTTCATGAATACACCATTTTTTTGTCTTTTATAAGCTACATTTTTGCTAAAAATATTTTTTCGATGATATTTAATTCGATAAAATACTTCATTTTTGAGTTGAAAACGTGTTTTTTTTGTTGAAAAATAAACAATTTCACCCGCAAATAACTCGAAAAAAGTGAACAAAAATTGCTTATAATTAGTCAATTTATCAATTTCCGGACTTATTTTAAACGTATGTTTTTCACCCCCAAGAACAGGGATGACTTTCACCACCCAAGTGGAGCGTAAGTAGAACTTAGATTAATGAAAACACCTTCTTAAATCTATGAAGTAGAATCAAAATCCAAATTGTCAAGCAAATCCGCCGTGACGCTGATAATTACACTAAAAAACAAACATTTACTGGGCTATTAGTATATTCATGCACTGTTTATGACAACTTACATTTTTCATCTTTATTGGTATATAGAATATAGAATATAATAGAACGAAAATTCATAAACGATTAAATTATTGCATAATATTATTGATGAGAGGAACAACTTTCTCCGTGCACTATTATCAGCGAATATCTACAATTTTATTAATACATTATACAATCTGATGGATAACTTCATTTTTAATACTATATTGCTTGAAAAACATTGCATATTATGTATGCCTAAAATTATATAAAAATGACACATATGACATTATATAAGACGACAAGACGGGACCCCGGACATATTGGGCCCCCCCGCAAGCTTCATGCTGCGGGGACTTCTGTTACGCCTCCGTCTCTTATTATTACTGTTGTTTATATTTAATAACATTAATTTGATGTTTTGTCTAGTATTTCAGGTGTTTCGTTAGTTAGTTTAGTTAACTTATTTATAATAATTATACTGTCAATACTATCATTTCTGTTTTTTCATTATATATTATATTTAATACCGGGAGTTTCATTGGGAAACAGAAATAGTCCGTTCTTTAACGGTAAAATATTGCAAAACCTCTATATTTTAAAGAACCGCTTGGATTGACATGAAATTTGGCATACACATAGCTGACAAGTCAAAGAAAAAAAGTGATATTGTGCCGATATGTGCTTTTGCCCTGGGGGTGGTTTTCACCCCCTTTTGGGGGTGAAAAAATATTCGTCCAAAGAAAGTCAGGAAATGGATAAACTGGCTAATTTTAAGTAACTTTTGTTCTATAGAGTTTTTTCACTAAGTCAATACTTTTCGAGTTATTTGGCAGTGAATATGTTAATTTTTTCAACAAAATAACCACGATTTTAGACGGTTTCTCGCAAATAACTCAAATAGTAAGAATTTTATCGAAAAAAAGTTCTTAGCAAAAATATAGCCTGTAAAAAATTAAAAAAAATGGTGTATATATATCACGTCTCTACACCTAGTAGAAGCAGAGTTATAGCTAATGAAAAATAGGTTAATATTCGTCAAATTTCAAATGGAATATTTTAACATGAAATAACCAAAAATGAAGCACATTTCGGGGAAAACTCATTACAACTTATTTAAAGTGTTTAAAAAAAGCTTCATTTTTGTTTTATAAAAAAAATTTCTAGCATCAAAATTAAACAAGTTACGCTCAAAATAAAGTTAGTCCCTTTTGGTTTTGGTAAAAAAATCGAGAAAATCACCCCCTAATTAGTATCTTAAATGAACTTAATCGTTACGACTTCACAAGTTTCTTGACTCGTGTATATATTGTTTATATGATCTGTAAGTTTCATCGGTTCAAAGTGCTTATTATTGAAAGGGCTGTAGTTAAAAGGGGTTGAACGAGTCACTGATCACGAATGTATGCAAATTTAGAAACACCAAATCTTAATCAATTTTTGTCTAGCAGAAAAACCAAAAAATACATGATATTCAGAAAAGCAAATCTTACTTTTTTTGTTTTTCGAGATTTTTGGTATCTCTAACAATTTTTAAGTTATTTTGAAAAAAAGCATATTTTTCAAAATTTAAATTTTTAAAAATTTTACTTTGAAAACAAATTTTTTCAAAAATAAGCACTTTGAGTCGATGAAACTTACAGATCATATAAACACAACATAAGTAAAATAATTTGTGGAGCGGTAATGATTAATTTCATTTAAGTTGCTAATTAGGGGGTGGTCTTCCCGATTCTTTTTGCAAAAACAAAAGGGATCAACTTTATTTTGAGCGTAACTTTCTTAAATTTAATGCTAGAAACTTTTTGTAAAAACAGAAATAAAGCTTTTTTAAACACTTTAAAAAAGTTATAACGGGTTTTCCCAAAAAGTGCTTAATTTTTTGAATATTTCACGTCGAAATATTCTATTTGAAATTTGGTGAATATGAATCTATTTTTCATTGGCTATAACTCTGGTTCTACGAGATCCAGAGACCTAACGCGTACACCATTTTTTTACTTTTTTATAGGCTATATTTTTGCTAAGAACTTTTTTTTCGACAAAATACTTACTTTTTGAGTTATTTGCAAAAAAAACCGTCTAAAAATGTGGTTATTTTGTTGAAAAATGAACATATTCACTCGCAAATAACTCGAAAAGTGTTGACTTGGCGAAAAAGCTCTATAGAACAAAAGTTACTTAAAATTAGTCAGTTTACCGATTTCCGGACATATTTTGGACATATATTTTTTCACCCCCAATAGGGGGTGAAATACACCCCCAGGGCAAAAGCACACATCGGCACAAAATCACTTTTTTTCTTTGACATGTAAGCTATACGTATGCCAAATTTCATGTCAATCCAAGCGGTTCTTTAAAATTTAGAGCAAAGACCGTGAAAGAATGGACTAAAATACTTGAATGGCGAATAGAGGTTACTGGGGCTGTTCTAGATATACTACATTTATTGCCCCACCAATTTTTATAACCGAGTTGCAGGGTGTTTTTATGAGGATATCAAAAACCCAAAATAATGATGAAAGCCAGACAATTAAAGGTAAAGCTTTAAAACAAGTTGAAAACTACAACTATCTTGGCACAATAATTACTCACACAAACGATTACTCCAAAGAAATCAAAGTTCGAATAGAGAAAGCAAGAACAAACTTCAATAAAATGAGAAAGGTACTTTGTGCAAGAGAACTGAAATTAGATTTGAGAGTTAGGTTGGCAAGGTGTTATATTTTCTCGACCCTGCTTTACGGGATAGAAGCATGGACACTTAACGCGTCGACTACAAAATAGTTGGAAGCATTTGAACTGTGGGTGTATAGAAGAATCCTGAAGATATCATGGACCGAGCATATAACAAACAACGAAGTCATGAGAAGAGTCAACAAAAGACTGGAAATATTGGAAACCATCAAGACACGAAAGCTGCAATACCTGGGGCAAGTTATGCGTAATGAGAGATACAACATACTTCAATTGATTATACAGGGGGAAATCCAGGGCAAGAGAAGTGTAGGAAGGAGAAGAATCTCATGGTTGCGTAACTTGAGGGAATGGTACGGATGCACATCAACCGAACTATTCAGAGCTGCAGCATCTAAGATTAGAATAGCCATGATGATTGCCAACCTCCGTCGCGGAGATGGCACGTGAAGAAGAAGAAGAAGGGTATTTTATCGGGTTTTCCATTTTTTTCTGGATCCGTAACTTTAGAACCACCTTGTATATTTTTTTGCTATTTGGGACACATATGTCTCATTTAGAACCCAAACCACCGAACTACTAATCAGAAGAAAAATCCAAGCTGGATTACCAAAAAATATAAAATCATTGGGCCATTGAAACAACACCCTGTAAATTAAAATGTTTAAAATCCGGTTGCATATTTAAAAAGAGCACAAAAAACTGAGTTTATAGGTTCGCTCCAACTTTTTGCGTAAATAATTTAAAGACTTTAATTTTGAAATTATATTGAATTTTTTAAGAACTCAACATTAAAAAGCAGGTATTGTATACTTTTAATAATAAATTATTAAACTTAATGAATAAATATTCATTTCAAAAATAATCAATACATATTTACTATATTAAAACGACCCACTTAGTAATTACAAGAAAAAAAATTCAGGTCCGGATTAACAAAAAAATATAAAATAATTGCGACCTTGAAACTACACCTTGTATATTGAAATTTTCAAAATCCGTTTGCACATTTGAAAAGAGCACAAAATTAAGTTTAATATCTAGCTTAAATTTTCTGCACGGACAATTTAGTGATATTATTTACAGTAAAACCTCGATATAACGGACCTCTATTTAACGGACTTCTAATATAATGGACAAAAAATATTGTCAAAAGTAAAAAAAATTAAAAACTTCCTATTAATATTGTACATGCTTAACCTGTCACATACCAAGATACATTGAATACCAACGGGGTCCGTGTGGACCCCAAACGCGACACCTACCTACAAACTTAAATTGTATGTTTTTGCCAAAAAATACAACATAGCTTATGCAACCAATGGATCAGGGAACAATTTTGGAAACCAAACGAATATCTCGCAGAAAGTTTTTAGACGAAATAATGGTTGTATTGCATGATGAAGATAATGCAGAATATACAAGAGGGCAGCGTACCTTGCAAAAGAAAAATTTGTTTGACGGCAATGATGCAAACATAGGTTTAGAAGGGTTGGAAATTCCTGATTTCTGTAGGACAATATATAATAATGCCGGAGAAGAAGTAGGTAGCTGAGAAAGATGTTTTACAATGGCTAGAAGTAGCTGAAGTTGACCCTGGGTATAATATCATGACTGAAAGTGAAATAGCAGATGAAGTTATGAACCTAAAAAATTAGGGTGGTTGTGAAGATAGAAAAGAAGACAAAACAACATTGCCAAAAATGAAGTTTTCATAGGTAAGATCGCATATTTACGATCTAATAACATTTTGATTATTCGTCAGATAACGAAGTTCACTGTATTATACGCAATTTCGTAATTTTAGAGAGTTGATTATAAAAAAATAAGGAAACTTTAAAAATGCAAACAAAGCTTGATTCGTTTTTCAAAGTAGGCCTGCTTTGAATCTGGATTATCGAAAGCAAGCGCGTCGATATCAAACAACGTCACTTCACGACGAATGTCCGAAGACAATTAAATAGAATTTTGTTTGTGTTTTGCACATTTTCAAAATCAAGTTTTTTGATTTATTTTAAACCTATTTTTATATAACGGACTTTCGGCTTTAATGGACACCCCGTTCCCCCAATTAGTCCGTTATATCGAGGTTTTACTGTATTTTGAAATTATATCGAAATTTTTGTTAGAGTTCTCAATTCTTAAAAATTTTGGCATAGGTACTTACATGATAGGGCTTTTAATCGATTGTCATTTGTTTCGAGCTTCTGTCATATGTTGTATAATCTGTGTATAATATTAATATACACGGATTATACGACATATGACAGAAGCTGGAAACAAATGACTGCGGATGAAAAGCCCTATTTCAAAATTAAAGTTATTAAATCTTTTATTTTGTAAATTATGGATTTATATTTAAAAAATAATGTATATAACCCCCTTTTGTTCTACATAAAATACATAAAATACGTAATTTCGTTTAACTTATTTTTAATTTGAAAAATGTTAATGGTAATGCTAATATAATTAGCTCAGTTTGCCAGGCTAATTTTAAAAAAATATAACGTCTATTTTTATGGATACAACTAAAAATTTGAAATCAATAGATCACATAATATTTGTTATTTTATATTCCAAAAAATATATTTTTTTGTAAATGACATGAAATGTCAGGAAATGTCAATTTCAGCAATTGACAAGAGGTGTCATAATTTGCCACCTCATGTTAATTGCTGAAACGTCACATTTTATCCCATGGAGTAAAATCTATTTCTATACCGCTCGTGGTCGGCAAAAATTTAAAAATCATTATAATAGTTGATCGAATTATCGAATGTACAGTTTACAAAATAACAATATATTTGGTTCGTGCTTTCCGGACATCGAATATTATTTAATTGTCCATTTCGCTTAAATTTTAAGCTACGTTCCCTACTTAAGAGGAAACAGTAGCAATCAACAGGTAGCGAAAACGCGTTCCAAGATTGCGGCTGTAATTTTGAATGTTTTTTCGAGATATTTGGCACAAGTATTCGTAATATAATAAAGAATGGCGGTACAGAGCCCAATTTAAAAAATATATTAATATGTGGAAATTACTCTGTAATTAAATACAATATTAAAAAAACGAGCCTGTACCGCCATTAAGAAGAACAAAAAAATACACTTTCTTCAAATAAACTTTTTTATCCGATGGCTAGATTTTGTGTCATTTTGGAACTACTAATGAAATAAAAAATTTTAGTAGTTCCAAAATGACACAAAATCTAGGTATCGGATAAAAAAGTTTATTTGAAGAAAGTGTATTTTTTTGTTCTTCTAATGGCGGTACAGGCTCGATTTTTTAATATTGTATTTAATTACAGAGTAATTTCCACATATTAATATATTTTTCAAATTGGGCTCTGTACCGCCATTCTTTATTATATTACGACTATGTGTGCCAAATATCTCGAAAAAATATTGAAAATTACAGCCGCAATCTTGGAACGCATTTTTGCTACCTGTTGATCGCTACTGTATCACCTTAACCTACTTTCCTGATTATTTCTTGATATTTTTATTTAACGGCAAAATTGTTGAAACTTCTGGTGTTCCTGGTGAGTTATAGAAAACATATTCTATTATAGACGAGGCAAAATACAGATTTTAGCGCTTCCATGATTACATTCCTCCGCTATGCGTCGGGAAGTACCTTCCATGTATCGCGCTAAACTCTTATTTTTTCCCCTTATATATTAAATAACTATTCTTGGTTAAAAAGTTATAATCAATTATTAATCCATATGGGATAATATTAGCCCAGTCGGGATATCATTTGACCTTGCATTAGGAGCTGCCCCAAACTTTATTTTTCTAATCTTTAGGTCAATAGTAGTATAAATTTAAAATCTCGACTGAATTTGACCGTTGCGTTAGCCGCCATCTTGATTTTAAACGAGAATGGTTTTTGCTCAATATCTCCGCCATTTTCAGCTTTTCGACAAAAAATATATAAAATAAAATTGTTGAAAATGCGATTTTCTATAATTTCATCTATTATAATTTTTTTCGTGCGGTCCATATTTTCCGAGTTATGGGGAAAAACCGTGACAGTTAAAGCATAATTATTGATTTATTGAATTATCTCGTTTATTATTACTTTTACAACAAATTTTAGCCTATACAAAAATGAAGAGAATTAAATTTTGTACAATTTTGATCTCTTTCATTTTTTTGATAAAATCAATATTTAAGGTAGTACGTATGCGGTAAAGGCGCGAGCGTAAGACCCGATTGATTTTAAAGCAATTGTTTTTGTTCAATATCCTCCCCATTTTCAACTTTTCGACAAAAAGTGTAAGGACTGAAATTGTTGCAATTACGATTTACTACAATTTTTCGAGGGAACCAGTGGCGGGTCTAAGAGGGGGGAACGGGAAAATTCCCCCCAACGGGGTCCAAAATTTAAAAAAAATTGTTGAAATATTAAAATATGTTAGCTGACATGAAACTTAATTATCTACAGACAAATTCAACCAATAAAACCCGCTAGTTAATAAAATTAAGTGAACTTAATACATATAAGTTATTATTTATGTCTTTGATGTACTTAGTTTGGTAGTGTTTTAGTGTTGGTATACCCGCGGAACTTATTAAATATGGAGGTGCTACTCTGGCCAATCAAATATATAAAATAATACTGAGAGCCTGGAATGAGCAACAAATCTCGGAATGAATTCGGAAGAGTGGTGTATTGGAATCATTTGTACGCTACACAAAAAGTGTGATCAATAATTGGAATGTAGAAACTATAGGGGAATAACCCTCCTTAATACATCTTACAAAATATTTTCGAGTATCTTATATGGTCGCCTAAGTGCACATTCAGAGGAGCTTCTTGGAAAATATCAAAGTGGTTTTAGGCCTGGTCGATCAACAACAGACCAGATCTTTGTGCTAAGGCAAATACTGGAAAAAACCAATCAATTCAATATCGACACATACCATCTTTTCGTAGATTTTAAATCGGCCTATGATAGTGTCCTAAGAAATAAATTGTATAAAGCCATGGATGAATTCCACATCCCTGATGAACTGATAAATTTGGTTAAGGCTACAATGCGTAAATTTGTTTGCAAAGTCGAAATAAAGGGCGAACAATCACAGACGTTTGAAACGCATGTTGGACAGCGACAGGGAGATGTGCTGGCGTGTCTCCTCTTCAACATAGCTCTGGAAAAGGCGGTCAGATATGCCCGAATAGACAACAGAGGAAATATTTTTAATAAATCATCCCAAATTTTGGCATATGCAGATGACGTGGACCTAGTTGCCCGCACAACACGCAAGCTAGAAGAAATGTATACCACCTTCTCAAATGCCTCAAAAAACGAGGCTGCAAGTAAAAGAGGAGAAAACTAAGATGATGGCATCAACACCCAACAATAGACCCAGAAACATCGGTCACCAATTCACGGCTGATAACTTTACCTTTAAAGTGGTGGACAAATTCACATACTTAGGCTCCCTGATCACCAAGGAGAACGTCATGACGGAAGAAATCAAGCGAAGGATAATCCTAGCAAACAAATGCTATTTTAGACCGCGTAAACATCTGAGAAGTAGAAATTTAAGCCAAAAAACAAAAATAACCATATACAAAACCCTTATATAACCAGTGTTGGCATAGGGATCGGAGGCATGGACCATCTCCAAGGCAGATGAAAACCTTCTGCTTATATTTGAACGAAGGACCCTGAGAGGAATATTCGGAGGCATCTGTGAAAATGGTGTTTGGAGGAGGAGGTACAACTATGAGGTATATCACATATAAACAAAAATTTGGTGGTAAAGACCTGTGGAACGTAGAAATAGGGGTAGGCCAAAACTCAGATGAAAGGATGGGAGAAAAATAGGCGCAGCAAAGTGGTAACGGTTGGCAACGGATAGGACAGGCTTAAGGTGCATATTTATACAAGGGTAAACCCCGCTCCGTGTAGCTGCTCAAATAGATACGGCATGCGCTCCCCTACGGGTTTTGGATTATTTCGACAACGAATATTTTATTGTGCAAAATATGAAGAACGAAAATAAATTGCAAATTACATTGCTGTTTATTGGAATAATTATAATTATTTATCGTACTTCTTATGTTGCACACTGAAATATTCCTTGTCGCGATAATCCAAAACAGACGTATGTTGGTGGAATGAACCATAATAATTTATTTATGTGTAGGTACACGCTATCTTCATTTTTTAAAATTTGAAGGTCCTAACACGATTTTATCAAATAAAATTCTTATCATTAAATCATCATAGAGAAAGTCGTGTAACGTTCAATTCTATTTACTTTTTATTCGATTTTTTGTACTAAATGAGAAAAAAACATGAAAAACTAAGATTTCAGAAATATAACTTAAAAGACAGTTGTTCTTATTTATTAACGCTATTTTTACAATCATTTTTTTTTCATGGATCTGCATCGAGATATACAGGAACTCTCAACTTTTTTACATCTACATAAGTTTTTAGAGCAACTTTTACAGATACATGGTGATACTGTCTGTTATTGGAGGCATTAAAATTAAAACTTTTTGGGGCTTCAGCGTCTCATTATTTATATAATATCCATATAAAAGTGAATATCAATCTCTCCTTACTCTTATTACTTGAAAATGAGAGACGACTAGCTAGACCACTCTAAATAGACAGATAATCTGATAGACAAAGATAGCTAGTGAATATTGGTGTTACACCTCTAATCACAGAGTGGTCCATGCCTTCAAGGGCAGACTTAGTACCACCATTTAACTGTAAGAATTGCTCTAAAAACTTTGTAGATCTAAAAAGAAAATGTTTGTAAAAATAATATTAATAAATAAGAACAATTTCCTTTTTAGTTATATTTCTGAAATCTTAGTTTTACATGATTTTTTTTACGACCGTGCAAAAAAGTCTACTTTTCCGCACGCGTTTTTGTTTGGAAAGTTTTACTTTTCCGCACTGAATTTAGATATTTTAATATGGCCTTAAAATAATTATAATACATGCAATAAACTAATATTTAGATATTATTTACTAATTTATTTCAAATGTATCTTATTGTGTTCATGTTTTAATGAAATTAACGCGACAATTCGATGAAATATAGTACAGTGGAACCTCGATAACTCTGATTAATCGGGACCGCGGCCGATCCGGGTTATCGAAAATCCGAGATAGCCGGAGAATATGGTAAAAATTAATAAAATACGGTATACTTACAGATAAACTCCGTTAGAATTGAAATAACATGAAATATATTTATAAATATGCACAGTACCTACACATCAAAATTACTAAAAAAAAAACACCAAACACAAACGTAAGCAAACGGAAGCGAACAATACAAGACACACAATACAATCACAACGATGTAATGTTATTTAAGAACAGTGAAAACTAAAGACCATTGTTTATAATAGTGTATTAAGTATGGAGAACGGTAAGGGTTTTATACCGATCAAAGACAATTGTTTGGACGAGCAGCGGAGCAACGACTCCAATTATTGTCTGAGATCGGTTACCCTTAACGTTCGACATGCTTATAACGTTTTTTGCACGATTGATACCATTATAAATTATAAAATTAAACATTTTCGTCATATTGATCGTTTCATTCATTTTATCAAGATAGATACTTTGGTTGTTAGGTAGTAACTAGGGTGCATAACAACAATGGAGAATTGAGTTTTTATTTAGTTGTCAATAATTTTAAGTACAATTTTGATTATTATAAATTAAAATATGAGCGAAAGTGAATTTGAAGAAATTGAACGGGCTTGGGAAGAAGGGTGTTCCGCAATTATTCCCGAAAAATCCAAAATCCGTTATCAAAATACCTACCAGTTTTAAAAAATGGTGCGAAGGCAAGAATTTAAGAATCGAAGAAAAGACTCTATTGGCATATTTCGTTCAAAGACATATGCAGTTGAAAGCTCCTGGAAGCCTCTGGGCAGAATATTCAATGATTAAATCCACAGTTTTCTTTATGATGGCATTTATATTTCCAAGTTTTCAACTTTGATCGCGTATTTGAAGAGAAAAAATGTTGGCTATAGGCCTAAGAAAGCGAGCATTTTTACACGGGAGCAATTTGAAAAATTTCTGATGGAAGCACCGGATGAAGAATTTCTAGTTCACAAATAATTTAACAAATTGTACCATAAGTTTCAATATTAATAAATAATTCGTTAGTTTTCTTTATTCTTTCAAAAAATAAATTAAAATTAAGAGATTTTTTAACTCGACGGTAAGTGAATTACTTACCGTCGAGTTGGAGTACTTACCGTCGAGTTGGATTACTTACCGTCGAGTTGCTAGTAAATGTCACCTACTGACGTAAAATCTGTCACGGTAAACGGTAAACAGTCAAAAATGATCAATCGTGCAAAAAATAATTTTTTAAATAGTCTTTCCTAAACAATGCTAAGACAGTTTGAAATAAAAAGGAATAGGTACTACAGACAGGTGCCTGTTGTTTCTGCGGCGTGTGCTATGAGTCATTTTTACTATCGTATAGTTCAAATTACACACATATACACACTATCTCTCAAATATTATATTACATACATTTTTATTGTTGAAAGGTTTGTCTGATAATTAACTATTTTGATGGGAAATAAGCCACAATTAAATTGAACAATAATTTTATTAACGTTTCGACGCCCAAATCGGGTCGTTGTCAAAATACAAAATATTGAAAATGTAAATGTTTATCTGATGAAAATCGGTCCGGGTTAGCCGGACTTCCGGGTTATCGGGGCCGACTTATCGGGGTTCCACTGTATATTGTGCAACAAGTGCAGAAAGGTACTAATTTCTCACGAGTTTGAAAAGCTGCGGTACGAGCACAAGCGAGTACCGCAATTCAAACGAGTGAGAAATTACCTTTCTGCACGTGTTACACACTATACTTTTTCTACAACCACAGTTTTTGTTAAAAATTAAAATCACAATTTCCAAACGAAGATTTATTATAATAATAAATTATAAATTTTAAACTGTATTTAATTAATACTAATCAATTTAAATTCTTTATACCTAAACAAATTACACAGAAATCAGTTAAAAAATTAATGTACTGACTTAATTTGTTTAAACTTAATCTATTTTAAATAATTATTACAAAATAATATCACATTTGACGTTATATTTATGCAGTCACAGATTTACACCATACCTACTTAATTCGACGTATCTTGCTGAGGTTTGCTTAATTCTTATTGGTTAATTGATAATTATAAAATGTTTATTAAGAATAAAATTGTAAAATAAAACAGTTGTAATCTCGATAATTTAATTTCTATTCTATAATTAAGTATAATAATTGTCTTACAGGTTGTATACAGTAGAACCCCGATTATCCGTGCTCCTCGGGACCGGACGTGGCACGGATAATCCGAACATGTATTTCTTATTTATAAGAATACTAACATACGTATTTATAATATGCATATGTACTGTACATACCATAAAAAGATAACAGAAAAAGTAAATCTTTCATTATGAGTCTCCCTCTCGGCGTATAGAGTTTCCGTCGAGTGATTTACGGTGACGCTCTTTTGAAAAAACCTTACAAATGCAATTTAAGTAGTGAAAAATCATAGCACGGATAATCCACAGCCCGGATAATCCGCACACGGATAATCGGGGTTCGACTGTTTTTGTCTACACTTTAACAACATAATAATAATATGTAAACAGAACATAATATAACGTTACTCAGAATGAAGTAGTCATTTGTAAAATACCAAATGTGTTCAAAAATAATGTGTTAAAGTAGCGAATTTTGCAGATATCTCGGACATGAGTTAATTGGTTCTTTTTTGAAAAGCACTATCAAATCTAATAATAAACCGTTTCATCTAAACATGGTATAATTATATTTAATATTTTATAGTGGAATGTAATGGTACTGTGATATTTTCTCACAGTATAAGATTTATGACATTACTGTGCAGAAAAGTGACGTTTCTGTGCCAGAAAGTTCTTTTTTCTATGGATGCTATACAATATGCAACTTCTCTCACTACTTACATACATTCAAAATGAACAATTCCTCACCTAGTGAGAAAAGTCGGCCATTGCAGTGAGAAATATTTTTTCTCATGGGTTCTCCTACGGTCTTATATACTATGATCGCCGTTTCTATGGTAACATGCACAATACAAACACAATTAATGTTGTCAAATAAATGTGTTAAAGCAAAACCTACGAGGAATTACCTTTCAAAACTGTTCAAAAATAACTGTCAATTAGAATTTAAAAAAATAAGGTATATACATTTGTATTTTATTTTAATTTATGCATATAATATACTTAAAAGCACCTAAATTATTCAATTTTGAAGTTTGAACTCTTGACAAAACCGCATCCATAGAAAAAGTACACTGTACAACAAACACATGATGTACAACACATGAGAAAATGACATATTTCTCCCTCGTTTGATTTGCGGCCCTCGCCTCGTGCCTCGGCTCGTGCTAACAAACTTCTGCGCTCGTGAGAAATATGTCTTTTTTCCCACTTGTTGTACAATATACTATTCTGCACAGAAACGTCACTTTTCTGCACACTAATGTCATAAATAAAAAAAAAACAGTAAAATCCTGTATAAAAGGTATATTTAAAATCCCTCAAAAGGGCCACATCAAAATCACAACATAACTAGTTTTCGACTGGTTTACCAGTCATCATCAGTGCTTACCTAAAATGAATATAGCCTGATAAAATAATGCAAAGATATTGAAATTTTGACTACGGTTAAGAAAATTATAGGTTATACTCACGTGCAATGTACATGCTAACCACCAAGATATTGTTTGACAAAAATATGTGGGTCAAAGCCCAGTAAAAGTTGTCCGTCAAGGAAACATTCGTTTAAAATGTTACATTAAACTAGGATGTTTAAAATATTTGGCTAATCTGCCCCAGGTAACATCTGAGCTGTGGATATGACTTGTTCACATGTTAAAAGTATGACGGCAAGTGACAATGAACTGGATAGAGACCTCCGAACGATGACAAGACAGAAATGACAGTTCCACAGGAAGTTGAAAATTAACCTGTCATATTTAAAGACTAAGGTGTACAGCTTGTTAAAATTAGAAATTATGTAACAACACACTCCATTGTGAAAATTATTATTTAAAATTCGTTGTTATAGTTAAAAATTTATTCACGTATACTTTAGTGGATTTAGTTAGGCAAACCACATTACACAAAGGTTTTGTATTCGAGAACTAAATTCAGTAATAAAATCTTATTATCAAGAGATCTAAGATTTAAAAAAGTAATTTTGTGTTGATTTAAAGTTATCGAATTTATTTAACTTATTGGTAGCTGTTGGAATTTGTGTAGGTAAGTGTGTAAGAAATCACAATGAGGGTGACTGAGGTGTAAAAATGTCTTAAATAATCTAGGGGGATGTATCATTAAGAAAGCACAAGCTCAAACTTAGGCGACTAATTCGTAAAAACCTCGCAGGCTACCCGGATCCCTAAGGGTCCAAAACCAAAACCGTAATAGGATGATGACATTAGGGGCTGGGGGGTATGAGATGTCTGTGGGGAAATTAGTGAGAAAGGAATATGAACGAGACCCAAAAAGAAAATTAGACTTTTGATTTGGTTTTACTAAATATGAGTGTTATATGTTGGTAATGACAGATTGAACAGGTAGGGTGAGAATAGCCATATGTAGAAATATGGTGGTGGGATGTATGTAGATGAAAATTTGTAAAATGTGGATGTCTGTGGATGATGATATCAGTAACTTATGTGTATGTTATGAATAGATAAAAGTGGTTAGATGGCTGAAGATGACAAAAGGATTATTGTGGCTAGTACCAGATAAATTATTATAAGTGTGAATGTGAACGAAGCAGTAGAAGGGGGGTGAAAAGTGATATTGTAAATGTGTTAAGAAAAAAGTTGTCGGTAGTTGGAAGTCACGATTGAACGAAACATGGCGGTTGACACAATTCGGACTTTTCTGTTTTTATTTTATTATTTCTAGGTCCTCGTACATGTCTTATTTTAAGAACTCTTCTGTGGGATGTTGTGAAGTAGAGCGACATCATCTGGGATATTCAACTTATGATTTTTTTGTTTGAGATGTTGAGAAAAGGTGGAGGTGTTCTCTCTTTTGGTGTGTTCAAGGCAGGGCTGCTTTATCCATTAGGCAATATAGGCAGCTGCCTAGGGCGGCAAATTTTGAGAGGGCGGCACAGGGACTTGAAATTTTGATTGGGGTGGGCAAGCATTATATAATATGCAATACATTATATTATATGATGTAATAATGAAAACTGAAAGTATTTTTTGTAAATTTCAGTCATTTTCAGTTTCAGGGGAGGGGGCAACTGCCTCCCCTAACCCTATCAAATGACGCCCCTGGGGCGGCAAAAATACTGTACAAAAAATATTTGTATTTAAAAATTAAAATCGAATAACAAATATTCATCATTCATCCATCAATGAAATAGAAGTGGGCGTTCGTTTCTAAATAAAAGAAATTGCATTCATATCAAAAATAAAACAAACATAGCATTCTGTTATCTTAAACCTAACACTATTCATCCAAAAAGAACGGAAGTCATAAATTTAGTGATTATTGGGCCGCCAGAAGCTCCGCAAACACGGTGAATTGACTGAAAACATCAATATTGCACATATTGCAGAAACTAAAGATTACCAGTAGGAAATCGAGTTAGAGTTGGGATTTTCAAACTGTATTATTACAAGGAGATAACATTCGTGTCGTCGCACTGATATAATACTCCAGCCAGGGAAATAAGCAAAAAATAGACCATGTTCGGGCCAATGAAATTAATATCAAGGTAGCTGACTACTTTTTTAGTTATTGTGGACTTGACCTATAGGATGAAAACCTTCATGTTTCCTGCCTAGAGATCGTGTTTTTTAATTATTAACAATTTGGTGCAATCAATACGATTTTTTCCATATTTTGCACTCAATTAAAAAGCTAAATAGTTGACATAAAATTACAAAATTTATTTTTTTACAACATTGAAAAACCCTCACAATGACGATTTTTGAAAGTCAAAAAGTTAATTTTTTGCTTCGTAAACTGCAAAATAACTGAAAATCGTTATTTATTTTCCTAAAACTAAAGAACTGTAGTGTTTCGCTTTACTCAAAGTTGGGTATTGGGGTACATAACAAACTCCCAAAATTTGAGACCGATCCATTAATTAGTTTAAAAGTTAGGTATTCTATTTGTTTATCCCAGAGACCTTTGTTTTGCAATAACAAATGACAGAAAATAATGAAGATAGGACAATTCTGCGTATGCCAAATGAAAGTAGAAAAGTGATCCTATCAAAATGTATTAAGAAAAGATAAAAAATTATCTAATATAGTAAAAAATACTAGTTTATAAACATTTACAAAACATCTTCTTACATAGGTATTCGGAAAGATGATATTTTACTCGAATTTTTAAAAATGTAGTTCAAATGATGATTAGTCATATTAAGTGAAGGGGGAGCTTTTGTGTTGATTGCACTAAATTGTTAATAATTAAAAAACGAACGCGAACTCTAGGCAGGAAACATGTAGGTTTTCATCCTATAGGTCAACAATTAAAACAGTTGTCAGCTACCTGGCGGGAGCCGAAAAATGCACGAGTTCAAAAACTAAAAAAGCAACTTACAACTACTACCATTTTCTATACCTTGGGATCTACTCAATGAATTTTGATATTTCTTCTTTTAATTTGTATGTACTTTTGTTTAAATTACAAATATGCAATTTGTCTAGACATTTATTAATTAATAAACAGTCTAATTTTTTAAACAATTTTTGAAAAAATAATATTTTCTCAAAAATCCATTTTTTGTAATGATACTATCATTATTATTGATGTTTATAAATTATGTTCAATAAATTATTATTTAATAAAAATAATTTATTTATTAAAATATAGGTACTTTAACTTTTTCTATGATCATTAATAGTATGATAGAATTGATTAAAAAAATGACATAACCCAGACATCCAAAGTGAAAGTTATCCTCCAACACCAAATTGTTCTATATCGTCCATATAATGTTCAGAAAAAAGTCACACCTTTTTGAGCGTCGGGTTTGGGGGGAGAGGGGGGAGAAGTCGGTAAATTCGTAGTTTTTACGTTTTTCGTCAATATTTCTAAAACTATGAGGTTTAGCATAAACAACCTTTTATACAAAAATGTTCTACAATAAATTTGAAATAAAAAATGCCCCTATACATAATCCTTCTAAAATGAACGATTCCAAAGTTACGGAGGTGGTATAGTATAATTGGTCCAAAAAAAGGCCTAACCTAGACATCCACAGTAAAAGTTTTCCTCCAACACCAAATTGTTCTATATGATCCACATATTGTTCAGTAAAAAGTTACACCATTTTGAGCGTCCGGTTTGTGGTGGAGGGGGAGATGAGGGAGAAGTCGGTAAATTAGTTATTTCTTTACGTTTTTCGTCAATATTTCTAAAACTTTGTTTAAGCGTAAACAATGTTATATACAAAAACGTTCTACATAAAATTTAAAACAAAAATTGTCCTATCCTTAATTGTTATAAAATCAACGGTTCCAGAGTTACGGAGGGTGAAATGTGGAGGTTTTCGATACTTTTTATATTTCTTGGGCAATTGAAGATGATTTTGGGTGGTGAGGTTGACGTTTCTTCAAGGGCTTATCACTAACATACCATCGGCCACTGAAATAGCAAATCCTGTTAAAGAAAATTTCTTTCAATCAGTAAAAATATTATAAATTGCTCAAAAAATATAAAAAGTATCGAAAACCTCCACTTTTCACCCTCCGTAACTGTGGAATCGTTGATTTTATAACAATTATGTATAGGACCTTTTTTGTTTTAAATTTAATGTAGAACATTTTTTTATAGAACAATAGAGCATATTTTTAGAAATATTGACGAAAAACATAAAAAACTACTAATTTACCGATTTCTCCCCTATTTACCCCCCAAACCGGACGCTCAAAATGGTGTAACTTTTTACTTAATAATATCTGGACCATATAGAACAATTTGGTGTTGGAGGAAAACTTTTACTTTTAATGTCTGAGTTAGGCCTTTTTTGGACCAATTATACTATACTACCTCCATAACTTTGGAACCGTTCATTTTAGACGGATTATGCAAAGGACCTTTTTTGTTTCAAATTTAATGTAGAACATTTTTGTATAGATGATTATTCATGCTAAACCTCATAGTTTTAGAAATATTGACGAAAAACTAAAAAAACTACGAATTTACCGATTTCTCCCCCCTCTCCCCCCTAAACCCGAAGCTCAAAATGGTGTGACTTTTTTCTGAACATTATGTAGACCATATAGAACAATTTGTTGTTGGAGGATAACTTTCACTTTGGATGTCTGGGTTTGGATCTAGTTATACCATACTATAATGATATGATTAAGAAAATAGGTATTTGGAAAAAAATAATTTTTTCAAGAAATGTTTAAACAAATTAGACCCTTTATTAATTAATACATTTTTATAATAAAATTGCATATATGTAATGTATGTAGAAATTACATACAAATGAAATTGTTAATAATTAAAAAAACGGACGTGAACTCTAGACAGGACACGGGTAGGTTTTCTTGCTATAGGTCTACAATAATTAAAAAAGTAGTCTACCTGAATATTTCAGTTATTATGAAAATGACGTAACAGTGTGAAATAGCTTCAGTGAAATAACAGTTAAAAAATAACGGCTACTGCTATTGCAACACATTCCTATCTTACTTATACTAGTGCAAATTGCAAATTATACATAATCATAATTTTTCATTTTTATGTAAAACATTCTGTGTTTATTTTCACCGGTCAAAAATGAATTCATACCATACTGTGATCAGTGTGATTTTTGTTCTTCTCACTTGTGTAAAATATTATTTTTTATAAATTTTATGTTCCTCATTTTAATACATTTCCAAACAATACATTTCTTATTTAAGGGACCGTTCAAGTATTACGTAACGCAGGTTAGGGGGGGTCAAAAATCTTCAAAAATCGCGTTACATAATACTTGAACGCTCCCTAAATAAAAAATTCTGCTTGCATTTTTTTTTCGCAAAAATGGTACATGTTTGAAGGGCGGCTACTAGAGAATTGCCTAGGGCGGCAATTGACCTAAACACTGCCCTGGTTCAAGGGAGCGAGAAGCAAGTGATCTACAAGTTCTTCCTATGTAAGTAGCATCACAGTCAGAACATTGTAGTCTATAAACACCACTACGATTCATGTAATTGATGCTATCTTTGGAATTGAATAGAGATTGTCCTAAGTTGTTGGATACTTTAAAAGAAATTTGGATGTTGTCTACTGATCTTTTGATAATGTTCGAAATATCCCCCGATAGTCTATCTTGGTGAAAGGGTATAGCAGCATAAGTAGGTTTGGTTGTCGAATCCCTAGGGAACGCAGCATGTCGTAAGACGTTAAGCTGTCTTTTATGAATGAGCTTGTCTATGATGTGTGGATCGTAACCCTTATTAAAGGCTATTTGACGAAGTATGTTTAATTCTTTATTGTAATTAGATTGGGACAAGGGAATGGTTTCAAGGCGGTGTATGTAACTGTGAAAGGCGGCAAGTTTGTGTAACATAGGGTGGTTAGAGGATAGTGGTAGGTATGACATGGTCAGTCTGTGTCGGTTTCCTAAAAATACTGAAATCGAAGTGGACATACCTTTTGAGGGATTTTAGATATACCTTTTATACAGGATTTTACTGTTTTTTGTATTATATGGTATACAGCCAACTACAGGAAAACTTATTCCTTGTGAATGTCATAAATCTTATACTGTGAGAAAATATCAACTTTGTGAAAATATCAACATAAAACTGTGCAGAAGTGCACTTTGAATAGTGGTTGTAGAAAAAAATTATTTTGACATAATATTCGAAAGTCAAATCAGTAGACAGTAACAGTGGTTTTGAATCGTCGTCGTGGAAACCAAGATCGTCGTCATGCTAACCAATTATATTGAAAGATTGGTTTTGACAACCTTGTCAAAGAATTAATTTGTGTATTTTCATATTTAATTAATTCAATTAACAATTGATTAAGATTTGGTCATTTTTTAAACGCTCGTAGAAAAAATATTGTTCCTAACTCTCGCGGAAAGTCTCTTTTCCGCACTCGACTGCTTGCCGAACTCCGCTTCGCGTCGTTCGGCAAACTGCAATCGCGTGCGGAAAACTATGACTTTCCGCACTTGTTAGGAAATAGTATATTGTGCAGAAAGGTACTAATTTCTCACGAGTTTGAAAAGTTGCGGTACGAGCGCAAGCGAGTGCCGCAATTCAAACGAGTGAGAAATTACCTTTCTGCACGTGTTTCACACTATACTTTTTCTACAAGCACAGTTTTTCCTAAAAATAAAAATCACAATTTCCAAACGACGATTAATTATAATAGGTACCTATGTGATAAATTTTAAACTGTATTTAATTAATACCTACTAATCAATTTAAATTCCTTATACCTAAATAAATTGCACAGAAATCAGTTAAAAAATTAATGCACTGCCTTAATTTGTTCAAATTTAAACAATTATTACACATTATTGACATTATATTTATGCAGTCACGGATTTACACAAAACCTACTTCATTCGACGTCTCTTGCACAGGTTGCTAAATCCTTATTGGTTATTTGATAATTATAAAATGTTTAATAAGAATAAAATTGTAAAATAAAACAGTTGTAACATCCATAATTTAGTTTCTATGCTATAGTTAAATATAATAATTGTCTTATAGGTTATATATTCGTCTAAAGTTTAACCACGGATGTAAACAGAATATAACGTTACTCAGAATGCGGTAGTCCACGGATGTAAACAGAATATAACGTTACTCAGAATGAGGTAGTCAACTGTGCAGAAAAGAACTTTGCGGCACAGAAACGTCACTTTTCTGCACACTAATGTCACATATCTTATACTGTGAGAAAATATCAAGTTTGCTAACATAAAACCGTGCAGAAAAGTGCACTTTGAATAGTGGTTGTAGAAAAATAACTATTTTCTCATTTAGTACAAAAAATCTAAGAAAAAGTAAGAAAAGAAAGATAATAGAAGGTGATAGAGGTACTTAATGATAATTTAATTATAAGAATTATATGATAAAATTGTATAAGGATCTTCAAAAATGAAAAATGAAGTACAGCTGGTTCCAAAAAAAAACTGATACGACTCTTAAAGCGTATTTTGTAGAAAATTGAGCAGTGTATTTTGAACGATAAATACTTATTATTTATATACTGTCACTGTCACTGCCAAATCTTAAAATTTGTCAGATCACCTATTCTGCTCAACCTCAAAAATGGCTCCATATGCTTGAAAAGAACTAAAAGCAAGAATTGTGACGAAATTAGAAGATTGTTGGTCACTATCTGCCGTACCGAACCATTTTACTGTAAGCAGAACAAAGTTTTTAATATTAATAAAAGATGGAGAGAACAAGAAACTCTAGAAAGAAAGCAAAGTTCTGGAAGACTAAAAATATCTACCGCTCATTAAGATCGTATGCTTGTGGAGAGATTAGAAGAGAATCCTTTTGAAGATGCGAAAACTGCAAATGCAGGAATTCAAAATAAAATCAAAATTTAGACCAAAATAATAATTATTACAATTTATGAATTAACATATCAGTTGTTTGTTGTTTGTTTGTTTATTTTATTATTTGTCTGTCATAATAAATATAATATAATGTCAGACCAATCAAATACACTGCTCAAAATTATCAAATGTTACTAAGAGTCGTATCAGTTTTTTTAGGAACTAGCTGTACATATACATATATTTAAATTATAATTTGTATCGAGAGGTTAGCACGCGAACCTTTTCGCTGTAAGCCCATCTTGTGCCTCAGAGCGCGCCATTAGAATATCGATATCTTGGCCAAAAATAAACCTAGGGTGAATGCACCAGTTAATGGACCGATCCAGTGAATGGACAATCATCGCCTTTATTCCTATTTTTTTATCCACAGACAGCTGTAAGCAGTGTTCTACCCGCTTGGTAGTACACTCTGTATCCTCTAGATGGCTCTGAACAATTTCTAGACAGTTGGTAAGGATGGAATAGGAATTATGAAGGTTACACTGTAGTTTGTGATTCCGTGGTGAGTGAACGCGGTGGAAAGTTTTGTGACAGCTAGTTGCACGTCATTTCGGAATAAGGTTTGTACTCAATATTTTATGTTTTATCTACATTTTTTTTTGTGAATTATCTTCAAGTATTATCATTAATCATTCTTAAACATAAGAGGATAATCGATTATGATATTTTTGTAGTAAAAAATAGCAATAGACCAACTGGAATTCAAATTACAGGCTACCCCCAGTGAATGGACAACAGTCTATTCTCTGGGATATTGAATCATATGGTATTTTAACCAGCCAATATAAAAAATAATAGGGAATAAATATAAACACTTTATATTGTATATTTAAAATGTTTATTTTAAAATTAATCCAGTAAGTGGACAGAGTTTTATTGATGTGAACATAACTGTCCATTTACTGGTTTGTGCGTCTCTAGTGAATGTACAACAAAGATAGATAGGTATATTTACTGGCTAAATCTTCACCAGTAAATAGACCAAATATTCAACAATATTTTACCTAATTTATTAGGTAGGTATTAACCTACCTATTGTTCCCATAACATAATTTCAACACAGTAAGTCATAAAAACGCAAATAAAAATGATACTTCAATTAAATATTTACGTTATATTAATATACAAGGTGATCCCAAAAAACGAATCCCCAACGAACCTCCCACTAGAGGTGGGTTCCCCCTCCTCGTTTTTATGGCGAGAAGGGGTATACTCCCCCAAGATTTGGTGGTTTACCCCATTATCACCCCCCACGTCTTGCACTTTGGGTCAGTCTGGCCGCGCCCTCTTATTTCTAAGCGTCCATGTCTTCTATATGCTTTCGCCAACTCCGCACACCAATCTTCAGATCGTCTTATATAGACGTCGTCTAGCTACCTTTCTCGGCATCGACTTCTTCTTTCCTCACGTTATCCGTCCACCAAGCTGAATGTATTTTCCAACTTACCTATACTTATCTCCCTACCTACTACATTAACATTTACGTGTCTACGTAGGTAGTTGGTACTCCATTGGTCAGTTGTTAGTTGATCTACCTATCTATCTTTGTCATTATACCTACTTACCTAGAATTCTCACCTACCTTTTTTTATATTACAGAAATGCCAAACACAAAAAAAGGGCGAGTGTGAATGGTGACGAGGGTTGTAATGTACAAAAAAAAAAGAATACAAACGATTTTGCTATAACAAGGAGGTGATAACAGAAGCCTTAAGAATGATAAGGTCGGGTGAAAAGTCTGTAAGAACAATTCTTACGGATTATCCCTCAATACCCAAAAGCACTCTGTACAAATATTTAAAAGAGGAAACTACAGTTCCAGCTATGAAAATGGGTCCCCCATCAATACTATCAGAGGAGGAAGAAAATCGTTTAGAAACATGGATTGTTAATAAAGCAGCAATAGGTTTTCCAATGCACCCTTCAGAAGTCATGGATAGTGTTCAAAAAGTCCTGAAAATATGTCCAAGGAATAATCCTTTTACTGACGACCGTCCAGGAAAAAAATGGCTGCAGCTCTTTCTACAAAGACATCCAAATGTCGTCAGCCGAAATACGGAGATGGTATCTAAAGCAAGGGCCGCAGTGACAGAACATGGTTTACGGAAGTGGTTCAATGAAGTAAGGGATCACTTAAACTCTGAAGGGGCACTTGATATCCTTCAAGACGGTAGACGTATTTTAAACTGCGACGAGACTGGGTTCCTGACATGCCCAAAATCAGGGAAATTGCTTTGCGCTAAGCAGTATAGAAGATTTTATGAAGTTGCTTGTGGTCAAGAGAAGGAATGCATTACGGTTTTGTGCACCTTTTCGGGAGACGAATCTGCTTTACCTCCGATGATAGTTTTACCATATAAACGTATGCCACCTCTTGTAGCCAGGTCAGTTCCGAAAGAAATGGCAATAGGACGTTCCGAATCAGGTTGGATGATATCAGCAACCTTTTTTGAGTATGTAGCAAACACAATGGTACCATGGCTGCAAGAAAAGGAAGTGCCATTTCCTGTAATTTTATTTTTGGACGGCCATAAAAGTCATCTGACAATGCACTTAAGCACGTTTTGCTTGGAAAATAAAATTATAGTTCATTGCTTACCTCCCAATGCCACTCATATAATCCAGCCATGCGACACAACCATTTTTAAACCCCTAAAGGCAGCTTGGGCGAAAGGAGTGAGGAAGTTTAAGCAAGGAGGATCATCGATTACTAAACAGAATTTTGCTCCTCTATTTTATGACACGTTTAAAACTTCTGTTAGCAGTGACTTAATAAGAACTGCATTTCGTGACTGTGGTTTATTTCCTTTTGACTCAAATGCAATTGACTACAGTTCAAGAATTGTGAAAACTGTAAAGGATGTGACAAAAAAAAGTATTCCAGAAACAGTAATTCCTGACAAAGATTTTGCCACGGCAAAAAAAGTCATCGAATTTATAGTTGGTGAACAGAAAATTGAAGATGTGTCACTTTTGGAAGTATGGGAAACGTGTACAGCTAAAACATCTATTTCAAGTGCAGAACCTGTTCCAAACGTTGATGAATTGATGTGATGAACTTACCTATCGAATTTGCTGAGGATATCACAGAAGAAAATATGGAATTAACAATTATGGAGGTTTTTCCCGAGGAAAAGGCCATTGAAATAGTATCAACCATCAACGTTAATGATATTAATTTATATGGTCAGGAAACATATGATATTATTGATAACGGAACAGTTTCTCCAACGAATAACACTGTTCAAGAAAAAAAAAAAGATTCAAACCCTAAGCTGTGTGTTACTCCAACAAATGAGACTGAAAAACGCGATCCAATTATTGATGATGGAACAGTTTCTCTAACGGATAACACTGTTCAAGAAAAAAAAGATTCAGACCCTAATCTGTGTGTTACTCCAACAAATGAGACTGAAAAACGCGATCCAATTATTGATAACGGAACAGTTTCTCCAACGGATAACACTGTTCAAGAAAAAAAAGATTCAAACCCTAATCTGTATGTTACTCCAACAAATGAGACTGAAAAACGCGATCCAATTATTGATAACGGAACAGTTTCTCCAACGGATAACACTGTTCAAGAAAAAAAAGATTCAAACCCTAATCTGTGTGTTACTCCAACAAATGAGACTGAAAAACGTGATTATATCCCTAATGTGTGTGTTTCTGCAACATATATCACGGTTCCCACAAAATGTGATTCAATCTCTGTGTGTGTTACTCCAACGGATGAGACAACGGATAAGACGGTTCCATCAAAATGTGAATCACTTCCTAATATGTCCGTTTCTGGAAGTAATACCATGGCTGACATCACCAATAGTGAAGAGCTCTTGAAGTCTTTATGGGCTGAGCATCTGCATTATCCAGAAGAGAAACAAACCAAAAAAATCCGAGTTTCTCAAGAAAAGGTTCCATATTGCATAACATCGAAAAAATGGAGGGAAATTCAAACATTAAAAGAAAAAGTAAGAAGTGAAAAGGAACTTGAGAAAGAGAATAGAAAAATTGAGAGACTGAAAAAAAAGGAAGAAAAAGATAAAGGAAAACAAAAGTCAGCCTGTAGAAAACGGTCGGAAAAAAGGAAAACTACAAATTCTGAGAACCCCTCGACAAGTTCACATGACGAGAACGCCACTGAAGAACAATTAACTTGTCCAGCATGCGGAATTCTGTATCAGGATCCACCTCTAGAAGATTGGATAAAGTGCTATCTTTGTAAAGTTTGGTAGCATGAAGAATGTTCAGACTATGAAGAAGGTGAATTCATTTGTGATTTTTGTAGAGATAGTTAGGTAGCTAAGTATAGAAATTTTAAAGAACAAATCAAAATACTTTCCTACATATTTTACTTATTTAGTTAATAATAATTTTAATTGAGGTACAGTGTTCCTGTTATACATAGAGAGATGCCTTTCTTTCTATTTGTTTATATTTATCTAGGTACATGTTTATTACCCTACCTACTTACCATTTACTCTTAATTTTATTACTTCATTACCTACCCATAGATATAGGTCTATTAAGTCCTCATAGATAGGTAGGGCCTATTAACCGCCTAGGTATACAGGAACCTACCAAGTTTTATGTAGATAGATAGATAGATTTATTTAGATAGATAGATAGATTTATTTAACTACTTTACAAAAAAAAATTGTTTGTAGCAAGTCAAAATTACAAAGTCAAAATAAGGAATATAAAAATTACAAGGTATATAAAATCACAAGGTATATAAAACAGAAATATAAAACACAACTTATAAATATGTATCACAAACAAGAATATAGATTAACAAAAAATATTTTGTGTCACGGTAAGCATTTCAGTAGATGTTCTGCAATGAGTCATATATTCTTCCGAGCAATAAAAGCAATGTTTCAACAGATACCTTTTTATTACTTTTTTGAAACTGTTACAGCTTAGCTGTTTAATATCTTTTGGTAAAATATTGTAGTAGTTATAATTAAGACAATTTTTATCTGAAAGACGCAATCTAGAGCGATTTGTTCGTAAATAGTGAGAGTATCGCGTATTGTGAACGTGAACATCAGACTGCTTTGTTAAATGGGACCTTTTTCTGTGAATTTCAGTCAGAACTTGATATATCAACAGAGTAGGTAGCGGCATAATTTTTAATTTGATGAAGAGAGGTCGGCAATGTTCCAGATAACTAACCCCTGCTAAAATCCGGATAGCTTTCTTTTGCATCCTGAAAATTTGAAGAGCATTTGTTGAATTGCCCCATAAGATTAATCCATAGCTTAGGTGTGAGTGAAATAAAGAAAAATATGTCACCTTCAATGTCTCAAAGTTGACAACCCTTGCTAGTTGACGAATAAGAAACAATGAACTAGACAGCTTCGCCTTTACTTGTGAAATATGAGCCGACCAGTTCAATCGATTGTCTATGGTTATTCCTAATAGTTTAGCAGTGTCTTTGTCATCTGAATCGCCATGTAAACCACTTGCAGATATAATATACCTACCTAGGTACATAACATAAGTTTTTTTTATAGTTTTTATCCACAATATTTATTTGTAGGTAGGTACCTATCTATATTTTTACTAATTGTCTGTATTTAGGATAAATTATTTTGTCTTATTTAAAAACTATTATATTATGTTTTTTTATATTTGTTATTCTTACATATCTAGGTATGTACATTTTACCTACATAAATATATCGGTACTTACATTTTACTTACATAAATATATTGCTTATAGTTTGTGTTTTATTTAAAAATTAGTTACCTAGGTACTACCATTACTACTACTACTACGAGTTTTATTTAAAAATATGTTTTTGCTGTTTATTACATACCGGGGCATTTCTATTTTAATAAAAAGGAAACTGAGAAAGTACCGTAGTTTAACTGCGTACCAAAATAATATTAAATAGGTAGCTAAAAATCGTGCTTATGCCTTGTACTAAAAAGGTAATTTTAAGTTTTCTTTTATAATTGTAAGTTTTTTTATGAAAAATGTTTTTCCAATAATTATAGGTACCTACTAACCACCCTGCATTTATTTGTATGTATATACCTATCTACCAGAATTAACAGTCCATTTACTGGAAAGTTTATTCTTTTCAGTGGACCCTAATTCCATTCACTGAAGAAAATCGGTTTTTTCAGTAGAACTGTACGTCCATTAACTGGGTTTTTGGTGTGTTTTTTTTTATTTTTGATTTTATTTAAATAGTTTTAGAAACATTACCATTACCACAATTAATTAAGAAGTAATCTTGAATTTTCAAGGATTCTTGATCTTTTTTTCCATTGTCGAATGTCATTTCGTTTGACTATGGTGCTATCCTAAAGTTGAGCAAAAGTACGATTTTCTCTTAGGTGTCCATTCACTGGTGTGGTGCATTCACCCTACGAACATTTTCCTAAGCTCAAAATATTCCTGTTGACTTCTTATATCATTAATGTTAATTAAAGTATAAATGTTTATTGCCCAGATTTGCTTGAAACCCTTGTAAACAAATTATTGTACAATTTTCTTAAGAAAATTATAATTTCACACGGGTGTAACTTTAACACAAATAAAGATAAAGTAATTTAACAATTAATGTTGTTTGGACGTCTATGAATTAAGCGGTAAAACGAGACTTTGTAAAGCTCATTTGCATGCTTAAAAGCCGACTTACGATCAAAAAAGTTTCGAAAAATACCTATTTCGCAATTTGCAACATGCATTAGGCACTAATTTTACAATATCTTGAGTTCTAATAATTGGATATTAGTTTTGTAAACACCATTTTCTTTGTTTTTTTTATTAAGGAACACATTTTATTTGAATTTTTTTTATATCTTTTAGTTTATGAGCTAGAGCCTTACAAACAATTTTTAACAATTAAATTGTTGATAACAAATGTTTAACCACTCGGATCGAAATCCATCCTCGAAATTCGTAATCATCAGCCAAACATCCATAAGAAATCGTTGAGTTTGCCCATCAGAATTGAAAATGCCACTGTGCCATCATATACCTTTAATGTTATTCTGCTAAAACAGATATAGTAAAACATGCATTGCTTTTGCACCTTTATAGCTCTATATTTGTAAAAAAGCATAGGTATGTAAAGCTATTATGTCTGATTCCTTGTTATATACTATTATATAGGCAAACTATGACTACACCTTCAAAAAGTTCACAGAGAAGAAATATTGATTCCTGCTGTTTATCCGTAGTATGTAGTAGTATTTATAATGCAGACATGTACAATTCTTTCACATTCATGAATACTAATACCTATATTAAATATAATAAATTTGTGCAACTATGTTGCTAATATATAAATTCAAATATTACTATCTACATAAACTCTGTTTACCATGTACTTACTACATGATTTTGATATATTTTATTATTTATTGAATTCTTATGCATTACACGCACTATAGTATTTTGCGTAACCTTACGAGAAGTTTATATTGAACAAGTATTTTTGGAAAGTCGTTAAAATTTACGTCGTTAGAAATTTTATGAGCCACATTTTAATTATGTTTTTAATATACCTAGGTAACCGTTAGTTATTCAAGGTTAGTTTGCATGTACCTGGCAGAAATATAAAATATGATCAAAATCAACAATCTAATTCCAACATAAATCCAAAACAAGCTCAAAATATACCTAGCAATAATAAGTATAGCATGAGAGCTGCTGGACATTTTTGAGTAGGTATTTTAGGCGATCTGAAATTTTTTCAGGTGACTCTTCCATGATAGCCTAATACAAAAATGCCGGTCTGGCTGGAGGATAGCGGTTAATTTTCCCAAAAATCCCCCCTCCCCCCAAAGTTAAAAAAGGGGTAAAAATTGTTATTACAAAAAACATCATTGACGTGACTTTAAAGTAAATTTAAATATTCAAATATAAAGATAATAAACAGGCCAGGCGATTTGCGAGAGATTTTAACTCTGCAAGATGTTTACATGGGCGCCCCAGGATTTTTTTCAGGGGGTGCATCTGAACTTCAGAAGTTTGCATCTGAATCTGTACCTATATTATTATACTGTTAACCAGTATTAAATATACAACTATACATGCATAGCCATGTACTTTATTTCCAGACAGGGGGTGCAATTGTTATTCTGACAGAGTATTTTTTAATATCAAAAACAAATATTCTAAAAAAGACAGGTTTTTTTGGTGAATTTTTTTAACAAATTACGAGTTCATCTGAATGAAAAGCGCTATAGGTAAGCAGCAGTGTGAAAAAGAGCGTATACCGATAGCTGTTTGGGTCCTCTATCGCAGAGAGTAAAATCACGTGACCTGGCGATACCCATATTATTGTCTCAAAATGTTGTACCTAGTAATGATTATATATTTTAGATTTTTAAGTAACTTTTTATTAATTATAGGAAAATGATACATACTATAAAATAGATTTTGAAAATATGATAGAAAAAGATAAATTTATTATTATAAATATGTATATAGGTAGAAGTATAAAAATATAAACTAAATTAATTCTGTGTCCGAATCTTGTACTTCTTCAAACTCTTCGTCTGAGCTAAAATATCCTTTTTCTTCTTCTTCGTCAGACTCCCTTCGAGACTCAGGTGCCTCTTCTATATGATCTGTAAATAGTTGTAATATGTGTTAAAAATAATTAAAAATTAATTAATTGAGTTGCTACGTGTTCTATGTCCTTTTATATGGAGTCGAAGCCAGGACACGGGCGCATCTGAAAAAAACTTGCCATTTTTGAGATGTGGTGTTATTGAAGAATGTAAAAAATATCATAGACACAACACGTAACAAACACGGAAACATTAAGAAAGATGAAAAAGGAAAAAGAAATACTCAACACTATGAAGGAAAGAAAAAATAGCTACCTGGTTGAAAAATTTAAAGTAGTGGAGTGTAAAAACAAAAATAGAACTCTTCAGAACCGTTGCAGACAGAATAAAACGGGCCCTAGTAATCGCCATTGTCCTGAAAGGATGAATTCTTCTTGGTGTGAAAGGCACACGAAGAAGGTTGAATTAATTCAATAAACACATATAAGGCAGGCCCGCACATCAAAGAAACATGAAACGTAAATTACGTTTCATGGAAATAAACCATTGCTAAACAAATATATGCCCGGCCATTTATGAAAGTCTCCGAAAATAAAAATGTGTCATGAGCATGAATCACACTCGTTTCATTGGTAGGCGGACTTTGAGATTTGTTTAGCAGTGTTTTCTTTTCATGTTTCATGTTTTTCGTTTCATGTTTCTTTGGTGTGCGGCTTGGCTAACTATTAATAAATCATATGGAGAAATCCGAGTCAGGAAGGTTTCCTTTTTTTTTATTTACAAACTCGCATCAGCCTGTACGGCTATTAGCGAAAATGATAGTTTTGGTAACAATAATAATAACTATAGAATAAGTACTACAATTAAATTTTATATAAACAGTTTATTGCTTTTAAGTATTGAAGGATCACTTTGGAACCGCACTTTGAGAATAGTATTTTCAAATCGTCCGGGATTCCGAATTGAACTCTTTCCGCACTGTGTAACGGGCACTCCACTAGAAGGTGTTTTATTGCCAGAGGGGTCTCACAAGCATAACACTCCTGTTGAGGATCTCGTGTCATCAGATGACCATGCGTGAGGCGGCTATGACCAAGCCGCAATCGCGAGATGATCACTTGGGAAAATCGATTTGTGGAATTATCAGACCATCGTTGAAATGTTGGTTTTATCTCAAATAACTGCTTCTGGTTTTCATGCCATCTGCTATTCCATATATCAACTATTTTGCTGTGGAAATATGATTTAAGATCTGACGCTGGAGTTGTTGGATATATCTCTATAGTTGCGTCCTCTAGCTTCTCGAGCATGTTTATCTGCCAGTTCATTTCCAGCGATTCCAATATGAGATGGAACCCACAGGAAAGCAACATTTTTGTGATTTAGTTTGTGCAATTCTTGTCTTATGAGTTTGGCCACAGGGTGGGGAGAATAGATTTTAGTGATGATTTCTAAAGAATTTAAAGAGTCCGTAATTATGAGAAAGTTAATTTGAGAACTTTTCCTAACATGACATAGGGCTTTATATATCGCAAAGAGTTCTCCTGTTAAAATAGTGTTTGTCCTCTCTAGTTTATATTTCTTTATTTCATTCTGTGTTACAAAGGCAGATGCAACACAATATTTAGTCTTTGATCCATCAGTGAATAACTGTTCGAATGAGGAAAATTGAGAAATTAAGGTTTGATATGTAGAAATAATTATGTGACGATTGGTTTCTTTCTTATTTTCTGACACTAGATCCATTATTAAATGAGGAGAAGATATTAGCCAAGGAGGGGGAGTTGGTATTTTGCTAGGATAGATTTTGGGAAGTTTAAGGTGTAGTTCATTTATGATTCGTTTGCATTTTTCTTGAAAGGGAATGTGAGTTTTTGTATGCTGAGTACTTGAAGAGCA
Source organism: Diabrotica virgifera virgifera (assembly GCF_917563875.1). Taxonomy (NCBI): domain Eukaryota; kingdom Metazoa; phylum Arthropoda; class Insecta; order Coleoptera; family Chrysomelidae; genus Diabrotica; species Diabrotica virgifera. The sequence goes on from NC_065449.1 coordinate 100,760,045, forward strand.
AATAGTTTGGTGACATTGTGAAGAGTACCGCTTCACTGCATATGAGAGTATTAATTCCTGTCTTCTTAAATCTAAAGGTAGTTCACCGAGTTCGGCCTGAAGACTTATAATAGGAGTTGTTCTAAATGCACCACATATTATTCTAAGAGCGTTGTTTTGTACGATATCTAAAACTTTTAGAGTTGTTTTTGAAGCAGATGAGTAAGCTTGGCATCCATAATCAATCTTGGAACGGATCAGATTTTTATATAATGTGAGTAGAGTCCTACCGTCCGCTCCCCAGTTTGTACCAGAAAGACATTTCAAGAGGTTTAGTCTTTTTTGACATGCTGCTGAAATATATTTAATATGTTCTTTCCAGGTTAAAGCTTGATCAAATATTAGACCTAGATATTTAATTGTTTCTACATATTCGAGTCTCTGACCTCCAAATTTTAAAGTAGGTATCTCCTTTATCTGCTTTGGTCTCTTTGAAAATAGGATACAGCGAGTTTTGGATGAAGCAAATTGAAAACCACTCTTTTTTGACCAAGATATAAATTTATCAAGTTGATCTTGTAGTATTTTGGCCATATTCTGTATATCGAAGGTTTCCTTCTACTCCGATGAAGCAGAAGGAAATTAATATTTTAGATAGATGAAGAGTTTGAAGAGGAAGTACAAGAATCGGACACAGAATTAATTTAATTGATATTTTTATACTTTTCTATTATAAACTTACGTGCATAGAAATCGGCCCACCTAAAAATTTGTCATTTTTGGAGTCTCGTATTTCTTAAACTTGTTGGCCGATTTAAGTGATTTTTTTAATATGTTATAGCCTTATTCTTCAACAATATCGCTGTAATAATATTATTGCTAAACAGGTAAGTGTTATTTTATACCGGGTGTAACAATGATAGTGTGTTTTTTCCTCAAAGTCCGGAACACCCTGTGGAATATTCTAGCGTATATAAAATATTGAAATTAAAACTCAACTGTAGCCTTAGGCTTTCTTAACATTTTGCTTTTTGATTCATTTGCTTATGTTGGATAATAAAAAAGTTAGGTATTTTAACAACTAGCAACGTTCTTCATCAATACAGGGTGTTTCAAAATAAGTGCGGCAAACTTTAAGGGGAAATTCTGCATGAAAAATAATGACCGTTTTATTTATAAACATATGTCCGCAAATGCTTCGTTTTCGAGATACGGGATGTTGAATTTTTTTTTACAAACTGACGATTTATTTACTGCTCTAAAACCGGTTGAGATATGCAAATTCAATTTGGTGGGTTTTAAGAGGTAGTTATTGTGCATATTTGACATATAATTAAGAATTTTATATTCACCATTGGCGTGCATACGGGTAATATGACCGGGTAATATGACCCGTATGCACGCCAATGGTGAATATAAAATTCTTAACTGTGTGCCAAAAAATGCGCAATAATTACCTCTTAAAACCTACCCAATTTCATTTGTATATCTCATGCGATTTTAGAGCAATAAATAAATCGTCAGATTGTACGAACAAATTCAACATCCCGTATTTCTGAAACGAAGCATATGCGAACATATTATAAACCTAACGGTCATTATTTTTTCATGCAGAATTACCCCTTAAAGTTTGTCGCACTTATTTAGAAACACCCTGTATTGGTGAAGAACGTTGCTAGTTGTTAAAATACCTAACTTTTTTATTATTCAACATAAGCAAATGAATCAAAAAGCAAAATGTTAATAAAACCTAAGGCTACAGTTGAGTTTTAATTTCAATATTTTATATATGCTAGAATATTCCACAGGTTGTTCCGAACTTTGAGGAAAAACACACTATCGTTGTTACACCCGGTATAAAATAACACTTACCTGTTTAACAATAATATTATTACAGCGATATTTTTGAAGAATAAGGCTATAACATATTAAAAAAATCACTTAAATCGGCGAACAGGTTTAGGAAATACGAGACTTCAAAAATGACCAAATTTTTAGGTGGGCCGATTTCTATGCACGTAAGTTTATTTATACTAATTTTATATTAAGTTTTCATATTTGTAAAATTTGATTATTATAAATTAAATTATTAAATTAATAATAATAAAAAATATCTCAGAAATCTAAAATATATAATAATTACTCCATCCAACATACTGAGCACAACAACATTGGTATCGCCAGGTCACATGATTTTGCTCGAGCGAACGGACTCGCTACGATAGAGGACGCAAACAGCTATCGGTATACGCTGTTTCTCACACTGCTGCTTACCTATAGTGCTTTTCATTCAGATGTACTCGTAATTTGTTTGATCACATGGCAGTTAGAAAATTTCACCAAAAAAAACCTGTATTTTTTAGAATATTTATTTTTAATATTAAAAAATACCCTGTCAAAATTACAATTGTACCCCTTGTCCGAAAAGAAAGTACATAGCGGTATGTATGTATGCATGTATAGTTGTATATTTATTACTGGTTAATAGTATGTACAGATTCAGATGCAATCTTCGGAAGTTCAGATGCACCCCTGAAAATAATCCTGGGGCGCCCATGCAAGCATCTTGCAATGTTAAAATCTCCCGCAAGTCGCCTGACCTGTTTATTATCTTTATATTTGAATATTTAAATTTACTTTAAAGTCACGTCAATGATGTTTTTTGTAATAACAATTTTTACCCATTTTTTAACTTTGGGGGGATTTTTGAGGAAAATAACCGCCACCCTCCAGCCAGACCGGCATTTTTGTATGAGGCTATCATGGAAGAATCACCTGAAAAATTTTCAGATTGCCTAAAATACCTACTCAAAAATGTCTAACAGGTCTCGGACCAGTAGTAATGTCACCGACTCAAACAAATAATATAATGTCCTTACTATACATTATTGGATTCTCCGAACAAATGTCAAAATGTTGGCTACATATGAAATCAATGTTGGACACAAATCGTCAAAAATAGCCGTAAAATATTTTTTAAAATTTAAACCCAGTGTCACCAAAGATCATGAGTCGGATGTTGTTTATAAAGTAAATTGTAAAGACTACAATTCAACATAAACAAATATACCTTTTACCAAGAAAATTTTTTCATTAAATTTACTTGTAATTAATGGTATACAGCTAGCTACAGGAAATTCTTCCTTGTGGAAATTTAACATATATTGGTCAAACACATCAATGTCTACATAGAAGGGTTGTTGCACACATAGTGTAGAGGCCAACAAATTTAATGCTACAGCCTTAGCTAAGCATTCTCGAGAGAATAACGATTCTTTTGATTTTGAAAATCTACAATCTTTGGAATGAGAAAATGAGAACAGAACTACAACAAAAGATATAGGTGCATTGGAGATGATTCAGATAAAGATAGATCAAAATTGTATCAATAATAAAACTGATATAAATAGATATAAAAGATCTCTCCAATATATATCACAACTTAATAAATTGAGTGCATCGTAAATGCACCATTGGCAGTTATCTGAAATACCACCCTCAATTAATCGCAGTCTCAAGTGTCAGCCATGTGGCTGTAGGGTAAAATATTTCTTTTGCATTCCATCGCAAACTAGCAAACAGTGCAGGGGGCAAAATATTACATCTCATATTGCTCACTGCCTGTGAGCACTGCCATAATGAGTGAGAGCGAGTGAGTCTGCATACATGGAACTATAATATGTATGTATCACGGTTCCCACAACAATTTTTACATGTAGCAAAACATTTCACGATGCTTAAATTCCACCCTAAAAACATAATCATTTAGAAAAGGTATTTTTGGAATATTGCGCAGTTTTCGAAAATCTAGCGATAATTTGATGCTTACAGTATGTAGTAAGTAAGGACTAGAGTAGGCATAAGCAGTTGGGATTATAATCTGCCAAGGGCCTTGGGAAGAAACTCATCAGTTTTTGAAGTCCAGACAATAGCCAGAATTAGAGCATCCAGGCCATTCTATTATATACAAGTATTAAGATCTATATTACTATAAAGATCTATGTATAGTTTCAAGTATCTTCATCTGATCGGACAATAATAATGGTACGGGAGCTCAAGCGGGAATTCTTGCAGTTACTCGAGCGCGTCAGATTATCACATGGGGAGAAACCTTGTACCCTGTAAATGTAAATGTACCTCTACCATATATTGGATCTTAATACAGGGGAGTTCGTTAAGGGGGACCCGAAAAAAAATCTATCCTTAGAACAACTTGAAATCGTCAGATTAAGAGGAAACAGTAGCGATCAACAGGTAGCAAAAACGCGTTCCAAGATTGCGGCTGTAATTTTGAATATTTTTTCGAGATATTTGGTACACGTATTCGTAATAGGAAAAATGAAAGAATACCCATGAACGAACATATAAAACACGTTGTATTTTCCTGTCACCGTGTCACACAAAAAATTGGCCAGCGCAAGTACATGGAATAATTATTATTACATGTACTTGCGCTGAGCAATTTTCTTTGTGACACGGTGACAGGAAAATACAGCGTGTTTTACATGTTCGTTCATGGGTATTTTTTCATTTTTCCGACTGTAATAAAGAATGGTGGTACAGAGCTCAATTTGAAAAATATATTAATATGTGGAAATTACTCTGTAATTAAATACAATATTAAAAAAAGGAGCCTGTACCGTCATTAAAAAGAACAAAAAAATACACTTTCTTCAAATAAACTTTTTTATCCGATGCCTAGATTTTGTGTCATTTTGGAACTAATAAATTTTTTATTTCATTAGTAGTTCCAAAATGACACAAAATCTAGGCATCGGATAAAAAAGTTTATTTGAAGAAAGTGTATTTTTTTGTTCTTCTTAATGGCGGTACAGGCTCGTTTTTTTAATATTGTATTTAATTACAGAGTAATTTCCACATATTAATATATTTTTCAAATTGGGCTCTGTACCGCCATTCTTTATTATATTACGAATACGTGTGCCAAATATCTCGAAAAAATATTCAAAATTACAGCCGCAATCTTGGAACGCGTTTTCGCTACCTGTTGATCGCTACTGTTTCACCTTAGGATAAGGTGAGTTAAGTACATGCAAAAGAGTGTATAATATTTAAAAAATCTGACGATTTGAGCGGGGCGTAACGAAATGGGTGAGTCACAAAGTTTCACAAGCGAATATTTTGCGAAATAAACGTCAGATCGAACGCGACCACCCCCACCCCTCTCCGTGGGTAAATTTAAAATTTTAAATACGAACCCCGCGATATTTCGCGAAATGAACATCAGATCGAAAAACTGCAAAATATGTACACGTTTTCCATATTTTTGAAAAATCTATAGAATGGCACTAAACACGATTTAAAATTTGCAGATTTGGATTGGGGATTTGCAAATTTGGATTCTTTCGTAAAAATAAGCAACTTTTATCCGAGACATTTTTTCGAATTATTGATATATGATGGCGCTATAATCGGAAAAAACGATTGTTGGAAATGGAAAATTGAATGAAAAAAATAGAAAGTCCCCCACTTTATGGAAAATTTTACTTACCTAACTTTTTTGGTTTTAGGACCTATACTCAATCGGTCCCCATAACGCTCGAGTAACTGCAAATTTAGCATACTTTCCTCCCTCCCCTACTATAAATATCCAATAATAAATGTCTTTATCTTGTCTTTTAGTGATATTAATTACTAAGATATAGTGCCTTCTATGCATATTAACAGTAACCAGTATCTAACTAAACTAATGATTAAAATTTGTTCCTAAAACAAATCTGTTCAGATTCTTACGGAATCATCTTCAGCGTATCTTCGATTATCTAAGTGTGCAAATTATTATGTAACCAACCTTGAGGCTTTAAGGCGTGCTGTAAAAGTATGACATCTCACAAAACAAAATAGTAAGTCATTAAATCGTTCGCTGGTCCGGAATAAAGATACTGGCGCTAATATACAGAGTGATTTTTCTATATGACAGCGACTATGTTTGGTAGACGATATTGAAAGCAACGGAAAATTATGAAATTATTAGCTTTAAGTAAAATTGACAGTTTAATTGGAACGAAGACTAACTCACATGGCTATTGTGTAAAAATAGTTTGTTTCTCAATATATAATGTTTCTCTAAGAACATATATCAGAAATACCTACGCTGGATAAAATATGGGATATTTATATATTTAGAGTTTTAAAGTTTTTGGTACTTCAAAGGAATCTTTTTACCCTCAACTTTTGTCGAGGATATCCCCTTAATCTATTGGCTGTTTTAAATGTTGGTATATTTTCCGCAAATTCCAAAGTTAAGCACTTGGTAATAGATTTTAAAGTCCATGAATGAGCTTCAGGAGCAAGTTTTTCCATTTTAGTTTTATTACCGTATACGAAGAAAGGACAAGATAGACAAAGAAAAAGACCAATTTTATGATGAATTAGAAAGCACGTATGATAGTGGTCCCAGAAGTGGCATTAAGATAATAGTCGGAGATTTGAATGCAAGAATTGGAAGGGAGGAAATATGTGTATCCCACATTGGTAATTACGGTCTCATCATGTAAGTAGTCAGTTTTGTAGTCGCTTAGAACATGGTCGTTTCAAGTACATATTTTCTACACAAAAAAATACATACGATGACTTGGACCTCACTCGATGGCTTAAAAAATAACCAAATCGGTCATGTGCTTATATATATATATATATATATATATATATATATATATATATATATATATATATATTTGTACAAATATTTATATATATATATATATATATATATATATATATATATATATAGTGGTTTGAAGTTTCAGCAATTCGGTCATGTGAAATAAAAGTCTATTTGTTATTTCTCAATATTTCGTCACACTTTTGTGACTTCTTCAGGAGAAAACTGTAAATTTATTAAGATTAGAAATTAACAAAAGCTAAATATTTAATTACTTACAACTATAAGAGTATTAATTTAGATTTTTTTTGAACATATCGTAAGGGACATTGACTTAATTTTGATTTTGACATTTATTATTTCGGAGTTATGGTAACTGCAATAAATTTTATTTTCATAGAATATTGTCTGATATTTAAAATTCTTTTTTTAATAATGAATAGGTCAAAGTAAACTAAAGAAAATATTAACGGAATTTTAAGGTGGAAAAGTATGATTAATAGTAGAACAATTTTAGAAAGGGCTAGAATATATTAAATTGATCTATAAAATGTAAGTGATGGTACATAGTGAGTTAGTATAAGGCTGATATTTTTAGAAATTAAATAAAAATTAAGATGGATTAATTATTAGATGAATAATTGAGTAATTTGTTTGAATTTTTACACTTTTTGAAAATATTTTAAAGGTTATTTATTTAGAATGTTACAGTAGATATTACTCAAATGGTTAGTATCAGTCTTATAATTAATAGATTCTGGAGTTTTGATAATATGTACCATTTCAAGGAAGAGTCGTTTTTTATAATTGTCAACTTGTTATTATTAAAAATTGTCAACCTATTCATTATTAAAAAAAGAATTTTAAATATCAGACAATATTCTATGAAAATAAAATTTATTGCAGTTACCATAACTCCGAAATAATAAATGTCAAAATCAAAATTAAGTCAATTTCCCTTACGATATGTTCAAAAAAATCTAAATTAATACTCTTATAGTTGTAAGTAATTAAATATTTAGCTTTTGTTAATTTCTAATCTTAATAAATTTACAGTTTTCTCCTGAAGAAGTCACAAAAGTGTGACGAAATATTGAGAAATAACAAATAGACTTTTATTTCACATGACCGAATTGCTGAAACTTCAAACCACTATAACACAGTACGGTCGAAAATATTTGTAGAAATATATATATATATATATATATATATATATATATATATATATATATATATATATATATATATATATATATATATATATATATATATATATAGATTATAGTTTTGTTTTGGGGTTGCAGTCATTTATTTTTTAGGGGCAGGATAAGTAAAACTCTGTGTTATTACCTAGCTTTCGCAAAAATATGTAATATTTAAAATTTGTAATTTAAAATATGTAATAGTTTTTGATTACTCACTAAATAATCTAATACTAACTTTTCAACTTAAAATAAAATAAACTACTACTGCATATAAATATCTAGTTATATCCTCTATAATTTAAAATATGTAGTAGTTTTTGATATTTTGATTACTAATTAAATAATCTAATACTAACTTTTCAACTTAAAATAAAATAAACAGATTTTTGTGTCTTTTTGACATTATTCGAGTGTCTTTCTGGCATTAATCAAAATTAAAAACTAAATTATTAAATCGAATTTTTGAAAATTAAAACATTGCTATTTAGATAACATTAGAATAAGAATTTTATATATACTATGTTTTGTGAAAATGTTTAGGAATAACCTCAAGTTGTAAGTCTTTTTTGTTATTTTTTATACAATGTATTTTAACTTAATTTCATTGTATTTATAATATACTCATTTCAGCTTATCCTGAAGAAGCAAATATATTTTGCGAAAGCTAGGTAAAAAAGAATGTGTGTGTACTTTGTACGCACGTAAGAAGTTATACTTCTATTATACGATTTAAACGAAATTAATATACTTTTTATTTATATTTTGTTTAAATATTAAACTAATTTATACTTACTACTTCTCAAACATTTTTATTAGAACAGTGCCAAAAATTAAAATAATAAAAGAATAAAACACACACAAACACATTAAACAAGCCACAAATGATGTCTGAACATTAATTGTCGAAAAATTTTTTAACTAAATACGTATTTTCTGAAAATACAATTATATAATAAATATACTTACAATCATAAAATGTATTAAAAAAAACAAAAAAGAAAGTTTCTATTGGGACTCGAACCAGCGCTGATAAGAGCGGTTGGCATTGGAATTCATTCGCCTTCTCCGTTTAGCACGGACACTATGTGTCATTATTTACGAAGATCGACTAACTAAACGGATTAAATTTGTGATATTTTGATATTTTGAAAATTGATCAAATTATTTTAATTTTGAATTGAAATGATTTAGAATTGAAAAAATACAACAAAACATAGAGTAAAAAAACAATATATTAGGTGAATATTGATAGAAATTTTGATGGTAATCAAATTATATAAATAAAAGTATTACATACTTTGTATTTTGGCAGATCAAATAGGTAGGTTTATACCCATGATACATTAACAATTATTACGTATCTGTTGCTTTTAAAAACTATTTAAAAGTCACTACAATATTATAAACTTTTTTGTTTCTGTCCTCACAACAATAAAACTAATTTGTTTAATTATACATTTGTTTACCTTTACCTTTACCTCCAAACCACAGCTGCCATATCGGATAATTTTTGACATGTCATTTGAACATCCAATCAGAACAAAGTTATAATGCGCATGCGCCGGGCTGATAGGTTTTAACATATAAAAAAATCACCCTCTATCGCCGGTAAAGAAGTATAACTTCAATAACACAGAGTTTTACTTATCCTGCCCCTAAAAAATAAATGACTGCAACCCCAAAACAAAACTATAATCTACATAGTATCAGTCAATATTACCTAATCTCTTTATATATATATATATATATATATATATATATATATATATATATATATATATATATATAACTGAAGGATGATCACAGCTGTCTAATTAATATCAATGTCAAAGGTAAAGTTCATTGGGTGTGCAGCTGGAAATGAAAGCCAAAGTGTACTCTTTTCAACGAGCTAGCAATATTTCGTTTAATTTCTTAAACATCATCAGGCCAGTTGTTGGATGAGCTTGTTACCCTCGATATAAAAAGTTCCATGAAGGACGCGAAGTGAAAAAACCAACATTGGATTTAGTGTACAGTGAAGGCATAATAACTCACACAACCAAGTGTATTATTTTCCGTGTGTGCCGGAGTAGTCAAAATTACTTAAATTAACATTTAGGTCAAACAATTATACGAATACATAGACGAAACAATTAATAATTCAACATTTTGGTGTTGGGAGGAGGGCGTGAAAGCCCTCCTCCCAACATGGCAACACCAAAATGTTGAATTATTAATTGTTTCGTCTATGTATTCGTATAACTGTTTGTCCTAAATGTTAATTTAAGTTAACATAAAATAAACTACTACTGCATATAAATATCTAGTTATATCCTCTATAATTTAAAATATGTAGTAATTTTTGATATTTTGATTACTAATTAAATAATCTAATACTAACTTTTCAACTTAAAATAAAATAAACAGATTTTTGTGTCTTTTTGACATTATTCGAGTGTCTTTCTGGCATTAATCAAAATTAAAAACTAAATTATTAAATCGAATTTTTGAAACTTAAAACATTGCTATTTAGATAACATTAGAATAAGAATTTTATATATACTATGTTTTGTGAAAATGTTTAGGAATAACCTCAAGTTGTAAGTCTTTTTTGTTATTTTTTATACAATGTATTTTGACTTAATTTCATTGTATTTATAATATACTCATTTCAGCTTACCCTGAAGAAGCAAATATATTTTGCGAAAGCTAGGTAATAACACAGAGTTTTACTTATCCTGCCCCTAAAAAATAAATGACTGCAACCCCAAAACAAAACTATAATCTACATAGTATCAGTCAATATTACCTAATTACTTTATATATATATATATATATATATATATATATTGTTGCGATCTGCTTCTTATTAATTTTATATTGATTATTATTTATTTAATTAATCATTTAATTGTCGCAAATCATATATCAAAATTAAATAAAAAATCTCAGGGTGCCTTTTAATATATAAAAAAAAACAAAATTATCTTACGTTATATTTATCTTCTCTCGTGGGTTCAGTATCTCTGAGTTGATCCTAATCGGGATAAAATAGGGAAAAGAAATAAAGCAAACTATTAAAATAAAAATACAGAATTGTCTTTTATTTATCAACTTAATACTCTGAAAACTATCGAATCTAAAAAACCTATGGACACAGATGTCCGAATGAAATTTATACCACTTAAAATTATTATCTTTACAAAAAAACAATTTATCGGTTTGTTCCCGATGACTTTGGTAAAACAAACTAAACCAAACAAATTTATGTCTTCGCAAGGTTACCTATATTTACTATTTATATTTTGAAATATTGGAACTTTAATTCATATGCTTTTTACTCAAAAATTTATTTCCCGAACATAAAAATCTCTTTCACATAAAATGACTGACCTTTTGCTTCCCTCACTCGGATGTCTTCTCGTGACCCCAAACAGCTCTCCCTCGTTGATTATGTTAAAGGCTACTCATCAAAGCCTCTCTCCGTTGTCCAGCTTCAAAACTGTCAGCATACCAGCACTAATTCTCCAACAAACCGTGTTTCTTTGAGACGTTCTCGATTCAAAACAAAACTCCAAAAATTCTCTGCTCTCCTTCTCACAATACTACAGAATCAAAGAGGTATTTCGTCTCGATTTGATCTGTCGCTCGTTCCACTTTTCAACACTATTCTCCACTATCAAACCAGCCACTGATATATGCTAACTATCTACTCCACTTAACACGTCGAAAACCGCTTCTTCTCGCTGCCAACAACATAATGAATAATTCTTCAACCTCTCTCAATCATCCAATCCATCTTTTCCCCTTCCACATTCCAAGAATCAGAACATTGACTTTTCCATTTGACAAACAACAGTCACCCTCAAATCTGTTCCGACAATCCTAATTACTTTCGGAGAAACTCTCCCACATATACTCGTATTGAAATGAAGATATTAAAATTCCAACTTTCTTTTCAATTATCACTTTCGAGAAATTATACAGTAAACATTTTTTTCATTTTAAATCTAAATACATAGTTCTTTTCACTTTAATTATTCACAAAAGTCTTTAATGGTTCCGCGGAAAGCTCGTTAAAAGAGAAATCTATTTACATCCTAACTAAATTCTAATAACTTTTAAAACAGCTCAATATACAGGGTGTATCAAATTTATGTGCCCGCGTTATTTAAAAAAATTTAATTTAATTTTCATTTTGCTTTTGATTGATAAAATGCAAACACAATAACATCCCCGCCTTGTTTTGAGATAAAATCAGTATTATTAAGTGCAACAAAAAAAATTTGATTTTCTCTCGACAACAACACTTTTCTCTTGTTATCATATTATCCTAACCTAATTCTCTTATCCTACCTTATATTTTATGCATTTGTCTTTATTCGTGGTATTTGTACACATCATGGATATTGTAAACTCCTCGTATATTTTCTGAATCCACATGCCTCAGGACATAACTGTTTATTCCATTTTCATTGTGCACGATGTATGGACCCTCGAAAATAGGCATCAGTTTTGCGCAAACGTCCCCAGTGAGATTTGATACTCGTAATGCTCTTACCAGCACCTTTTCTCCCTTCTGAAAAGTCACTGGGCGTCGTCTCCTATTATGATTTTGTCTTTGGAGATATTTTTCATTACTGCGCTGCAGCCTCCTTTGCACAATTTCCAAGACTTGTTGGTATTCCCTCTGCTCAGGTTCTTCCCATGGCCGTAATGGCATAACACCCTTCATGATATATTCCGGAGTCTCTTTTGTCACCGTACTTGGAATCGTGTTTAAGTAGTTTTCTATTTCTGCCACTTTCCTGTCCCATCGTCTATGTTGTCCATTTGCAGCAATGCGAAGGAATTTCGTAGTCTCCTGTATAAAACGCTCTGAAGGATTACTTTGAGGATGTCGGATACTGACGAAATTTGTCCCTATTCCCCTGTCTTGAAGCTGTCCCTTGAAACGCTCACTCCGGAAATACGTCGCATTGTCTAACAGAATTCTTCTTGGTGTTCCTACGGTGGCTATAAAATTGTCAATCTTTCTCATTATTTCTTCCCCCTTTGTTGTACGGCAACTGTATAACTTTACGTATTTTGAAAATATATCAACCATCACCAAAATATGCTTGTTCCTTTGCGTGGTCATTATCAGATCACTTAACATATCTATTGCCACAATATCCAATTTTTGACGGGATACAATATTTTTAGCAATATTTTCATTTCTGAAATTTCTGCTTTTATATTTTTGACATATTTCGCATTTTTGGGTCACGTCTTTGGCAATCCGGTAATCCTTTCGACAGATATAGTTTTCTCGAAAAACCAGCCATACCTTCCTGCTACCGATATGCCCATTGTCATTGTGTAATTTTTGTATGATCCTCTCTGCCAATGTCTGTGTTACCAAATATAGTTCCTTTCCATCGATTCTTTTGAAGAATATGTCATTTTCTCTCTCCGCTCTTCTTTTTTCCTTTTCCTCCAGTTCTTCTTGATTTATTCTTATTTCGTTTAACGAAAATAAACCTTCCTCTTGTGTCAAGATATTTAGTCCCACCTGAAAAACAATTCCTTCCTTTTTTCCAGTGTCTTCATCACGTGTGAGGGCGTCGGCTATTATGTTGTCTTTTCCTTTTATGTATCGAAACTCAAAATCATACTCCTGCAGCAACAAAATTCCTCGATGTATACGATTGTTAACCAGTCGATTTTTCATGATATGCACTAAAGCTGCGTGATCTGTTTCAATTGTAAATTTTGCTCCCAATAGATAAAACCTTAACTTATTTACACAAAAAAGTACGCTAGCAAACTCTAATTCAGTCACACTGTATTTTCTTTCGTGTGTTTTTGTCACCCGGGAAATAAAACAAATTGGCACTTCTTGATTGTTCTGTATCTGCGACAAAACTCCCGCGAATTTTTGGATGGACGCATCAGTTCGTAATATGAAAGGTAAATTGTACATGGGATGATATATTTCAGTTCCTTTCGAGAATTCTTCTTTTAATATTTGGAAAGCTTTCTCTTGTTCTTCTTTCCAATTCCATTTAACGCCTTTTTTCAGTAATTTTATCAATGGAATCTCCTTCTGGCTTAAATCAGGAATTAGTTTTTTGAAATAGTTGATCGTACCAAGAAAACCTCTCAATGTTTTTAAATTCGTTGGCCTTGGGTATTCATCTATGAGTTTTATCCGGTCCTCGGCTAAACTAACTGTTTTTGTTTCCAATTTAAAACCCAAATATGTCACTTCTTTTTGAAAAAATTGACATTTTTCAATATTCAATTTTAATCCGGCCTTGTCCAGCTCTTCTAATATAATTTTTATGTGTTTTAAATGACTCGATTTATCTGGTGAAAAGATTAGTAAGTCGTCAATGTAGTGTACTATAAAATCTTCATACTTGTTTAATATTGTATGCAGAGCTCTTACCAGTGCTGCACAAGCACTTTGTAACCCAAAAGGCACTACTTTAAATCGGTACACAATACCATCGATCGAAAAAGCGGTGTAGTTTCTACATTTTTCTGCTAAAGGTATCAACCAAAAACTATGTTTTAAGTCAATTTTAGAAAAAATGTGCGATCCTGTAATTCTCCCAAAAATAGCCTCGATGTTGAGAGGTGATTCATATTGAGATACCGTGTGTTGATTTATATTCCGGGCATCCAAACATAGCCTCACTGCTTTTTTTAACAATCACGATTGGGTTGATATACGGAGAGTCACATCTCTCTATGATTTGATTTTCTAACATTTCATTGATTTCTCCTTTCACCTCCTGTCGGTACTTATATGGGATGGGGTAAGTTTTCGATCGAAAATTTCCTAAGTCTTTCACCTCAAATGAATGTTCATACTTTTTGGCTACTCTGTTTTCTTCATTTATTAAATTTTCATACTCCCTCAATATTTCACGCAGTTCCTTCTCCTTTTCTTCTCCACATATCAATTTTATTTCTTTCTCCTCCGATTCTTTACACATGTTTATTGTGTATTCTGCATCCTCCATTTTGCATACTTCTTCGTCAAATACCACAGTTTCCATGATATCTTTTTCGTTCTCTTTTTCTAATCTGATCTCTTTTTCTTCTGGGCTCATCTCTTTTTTCGAGGAATCCCAATCTTAATTTTCTTGTGACAATCTTTCTTCTTCTTTTTCTTCTGTTGGGCTCATCTCTTCTTTTGAGGAATCCCAAGCTTCATTTTCATTTGTCAATCTTTTTTCTTCTTTTTCTTCTTCTGGGCTCATCTCTTTTTTCGAGGAATCCCGAGCTTCATTGTTTTTACTTATCTTCTCCTTCTTTCTTTTCTTCTTTTTCTGTCCTTGCTTAATTGCCAAATTCATTTCCACCGTTTGTTTTTTGTCTGCATTATCCTTTTTCCGTTTCTCATGTTCCTTGTCCATTTCCAGAATGTTAGGTTCTTCTTCTTTTCCATCTGTGATTTTCATCGTGTTATTTTTGAAATCTATCACCACATGTTTTTCTGACAATTCATCCACTCCTACGATCATATCATGCATCATGTTTGGCATTATAACACATTGTAGTGCATAAAATTTCTTCCCCAATCGAACCCTTATTCGTATTCCTTCATTTATTGTTGCCAAAGTCCGTTTATTTGCGCCCACTAAATTTACCCTGGGAATTTTGTAAATAAAATTCGTCAAATCAACCTCTTCTATTACTTTCCTGTTAATCAAAGTAATTTCTGAACCAGTATCAATCATAATTTTAATCGGTTTCTCATTTATAAAACCATCTACCAATTTTAAATTAGATCCACTTCCTTTATCATTATTTCCTGCTAATTTAATAAATTCCTTCGGGTGACAAAAATTCCTGTTTGCTCTTTTGTTTTTAGTGAGCGCTTTCGTGAAAAGACGCTTGCTGTTCTTCTTCGCTTCTTCTTCCGTCGCTTTGTCTCTCATCCTCATTTTCATATATTTGCGTGTTGTTTACCGCTCTTCTGTTTTCTCTTTGTCTGTCGGACTCGTATCGGTTTCCACGATTTTCCTGTTGATTCCTTCTATTATCATTTCTGTCCTCTTGATTTGTGCGGGTGTTATTTCTATTCTGGTTTTCTCGATATCTGTCTTCGTTCCATTGCCGATTTCTTTGTTCATAGTTTCCTCTTCCGTTGTCTCTATTTTCGTTTTCTCTTCTTGTATAATCTCTCCTAAAGTTCTGTCTTCTATCTCTATAGTCTCGATTTTCGCGTTGTCTATAATTATCTTGCGATCTTCTTATTTCTCTTTCTCTCATTTTTGCTTCTCGTATTTGTAAGAATTGGCACAAACTGTCGATATCTTTGTAGTTTTGTAAAGTTATGTGATCTTCTAAGGTATCTTCAAAATGTCTGGCTATCAGTTCTACTAGCTGTTCGGAAGAATAATTGTACTGTAGATGTTTTGCATTATTATATAATTGTAGTGCATATGTTTTCTCTGAAATACCCATTCTATCATGGTACCTCCCATTTTGCAATTCCTTGTTTATTTCTAGCTGTTGTATTTTCCCCCAGAAATAACTCAGGAACTTTTGTTCGAATTTATGCCAATTGTCCAATTCTTCTTCTTTGCTATCGAACCATAAACTTGCCTCATCTTTAAGATGGTTCCTTATCGTTTCTTTGGCTGTCTCGAAGTTACCGATGTGTCGTATTTTCTTTTTCAAATTGTTTATGAAAATTACTGGGTGTAATTTTTTTACATCCCCGCCAAATCTTATTTTCACATCCTCTGTACTATGGATAATCGTTTCCCTTCTTTCTCCGAAATTTTGTTGTTTTCTGATATCATCGATTAGTTTTTCATTATTTCGGCATCTTTCTTCTATTTCTTTCTTGTCTTCTTGTAAAGCATTTTCAAATTTGTTTTCCAACTTATTCTCCAAATTTTCTAGTTCCTTTTTCTGGCAATTTGTTAACTCCTCCATTCTATCTTGAATTTTCATTTCTTGTTCTTTCATGTGATCCTTCATTCTCATTTCTTGTTCTTTAATCTCGTTTTTCATTGTTGTCAAACAACCTTTTATTTCCTTTTCATACTTTTCTATGCGTTCCTCTATTTTCTTATTGTTCTCTTCTATTGCTTGTTTTGTTTCCTGTTGATTATCATCCATTTTTTGTTGTGTTTCATCCATTTTCTGATTCAATTTTTGTTGTGATTCATCCATTTTCTTTGATGTTTCTTCCTGATTTTTATCCATTGTCCTTTTTGCTTCATCCATTGCTTGTTTTGTTTCTCTTTGATTGTCATCCAGTTTTTGTGACTGGATTTGCATCAGTTGTAATAGTTTATATATTCCTGATAATTCCTGATTTTCTGATGCCATGATTGTTGTTTCGAAAATGTCTTCTTGTTCTATAAGTTCTTCTTGTTCCAAATGTTCTTCTTGTTTTTTGTTTTCTTTGCTTTTGCTTCTGGTTGTTATCGACATGTAGTTAAAATTGATCCCCGCCTAATATGAAATTCGAAAATACCTTGTATGCTGTCGAGACGAAAATTTTTCTCTCCCCAAATATAATCAATTTATCCCACAAATTTTTAAATATCTCAAATCTCAAATCAATCAAAAATAAAATAAATATGTAAAAATTGTACCTAGATAAAAAATTATGTCACACAAATATTTCAAAAATTTTAAATATATCAACTTTTTCCGACGGGCAAATAAATTTTCCTTCACCTGTTTTTCCGTTTCCTATTCCCTTCAAATTCACAACCAGAGATACTTTAAGGCCCTAACGTTGGCTCGCCATGTTGTTGCGATCTGCTTCTTATTAATTTTATATTGATTATTATTTATTTAATTAATCATTTAATTGTCGCAAATCATATATCAAAATTGAATAAAAAATCTCAGGGTGCCTTTTAATATATAAAAAAAAAAACCAAATTATCTTACGTTATATTTATCTTCTCTCGTGGGTTCAGTATCTCTGAGTTGATTCTAATCGGGATAAAATAGGGAAAAGAAATGAAGCAAACTATTAAAATAAAAATACAGTCTTTTATTTATCAACTTAATACTCTGAAAACTATCGAATCTAAAAAACCTATGGACACAGATGTCCGAATGAAATTTATACCACTTAAAATTATTATCTTTACAAAAAAACAATTTATCGGTTTGTTCCCGATGACTTTGGTAAAACAAACTAAACCAAACAAATTTATGTCTTCGCAAGGTTACCTATATTTACTATTTATATTTTGAAATATTGGAACTTTAATTCATATGCTTTTTACTCAAAAATTTATTTCCCGAACATAAAAATCTCTTTCACATAAAATGACTGACCTTTTGCTTCCCTCACTCGGATGTCTTCTCGTGACCGCAAACAGCTCTCCCTCGTTGATTATGTTAAAGGCTACTCATCAAAGCCTCTCTCCGGTCCAGCTCTCCAGTTGTCCAGCTTCAAAACTGTCAGCATACCAGCACTAATTCTCCAACAAACCGTGTTTCTTTGACACGTTCTCTATTCAAAACAAAACTCCAAAAATTCTCTGCTCTCCTTCTCACAATACTACAGAATCAAAGAGGTATTTCGTCTCGATTTGATCTGTCGCTCGTTCCACTTTTCAACACTATTCTCCACTATCAAACCAGCCACTGATATATGCTAACTATCTACTCCACTTAACACGTCGAAAACCGCTTCTTCTCGCTGCCAACAACATAATTTTTTTTTTTTTTTAATGCTCCACTCGGAGTATCATTACAATCTGTTCACTATTGGAACAATGAGTAACTTAATTCTAACCTAACCTAACTACATTTTTCTAAGCTAAAGTCTTACTCATCAGTATTTCTTTAGGTTATATTAGCATATCGCCTATTTACACTACAATTAACGTGTACACTACCGCACGATGCGCACTACACTATCTCATATGGTTTAGTACCGCACTATGCGCACTACACTAGCTCATATGGTTTGATTCTTTTAAGACGTCTGGTCTGGTTCGTGTTGTCAAGTAGCTGGAGGGCCTCAACATTCACGTGACGATGGAGCCTATCTTCGTGGTTCCGGGCAAATCTAGATATAGTCTGTCTAACGGTGTCGATCCCCAGATCATTGTGGATGATACTGTTTCTAATATACCAGGGAGCATCTACGATGTTCCTTAGTACCTTGTTTTGGAAGCGTTGAATTATTTGTATATTACTTTCGCTGGCACACCCCCATAGTTGTATGCCATAACTCCAGACAGGCTTGAGGATTTGATTGTAGAGTAGCAACTTATTATGGATTGATAATTTGGAGTCACGTCCAAGCAGCCAATACATTTTTTTATATCTGATTCCAAGCTCTTGTCTTTTCTTTTTAATATGTGCTTTCCACCTAAGTCGTGCATCAAGAGTGATACCCAGATATTTTGCAGTATTCTCATATGGAATCTGGATCTCATTTATTCTGATTGGTATGTATTGCCTCCTTTTATTGGTAAAATCAATATGTATGGATTTGGTTTCATTCAACTTGATTCTCCATTCTTTAGTCCATTTATATATCTGATTTATGGAGTTCTGTAAGTTATGTACCGCTTCTTCATGATTATTTCCAACTGAGATAATTGCTGTGTCATCTGCAAATGTAGCAATAGTATCTTGACGTTGTTGAGGGATATCTCTGGTGTATAAAATGTACAGAATTGGTCCAAGGACACTTCCTTGTGGAACACCAGCTCTAATCTGTCTCAAATCAGAGTATGCTTGCTCCTGCTTTACTCTGAAGCATCTGTCTGATATGTATGATTCTAAGAGTTGGGCGAACTGTTCTGGTAGGTGATAGCGCAGTTTATGTATTAATCCTTTGTGCCACACCTTGTCGAATGCTTGGGCCACATCCAGGAAGACAGTGGTGCAAACTTTCTTTTCTTCCAGTGCCATTTCTATGATGTCAGTGATCCTATACACTTGCTCAATAGTAGAATGGCTCTCTCTAAAACCAAATTGGTGGGATGGGATTAGCTGTCTCTCTTCAATTATTGGCTTTAGCCTTTTTAGGAGCATTTTTTCATAGAGTTTTGCTATCACAGGGATGAGTGATATTGGTCTGTACGACGCTACTTGGTGAGGTTGTTTTCCAGGTTTAGTTATCATTATCACCTCTGCCACTTTCCACAACTTCGGAACATATTTAAGTCTATATGAAGCGTTGAAAAGGTGGGTTAGTTTTATAATGGTTTTCTTCGGCAGCTGCTTTAAAATCTCACCAGTAATAAGATCAAAGCCAGGCGCTTTTTTCGGACTCAAATTGTGCTTTATTTCTGTCTCTAATTCATTAGGAGTAACAGGGTTGATTTTTATGTTTTCATCATTTAGTTCAATTGGTTCTTCAAGATCTTCTCCATCATGTGGTTTGAATGTATTTTCTAAATGATCTGCAAATATTGTAGCTTTTTGTTCATTGCTACGAGCCCAGGTACCATTGCTATTCGTAATAGGAGGATTTTGTATAATTGGTCTTTTAAACCGTTTAGCTGCTTTCCACAGAGAGTAGTCTGTCGTTTTATCAGCGCTTAGTTCACTGAGGTACTCCCCTATGGACTCTTGTTGTATGCGTTTGATTTCTCGCTTTAATTTTTGTGTGGCATTGTTTAAAACAGTTTTATCTGCAGGATTTCTAGTCATGTGCCAGTTTCGTCGTAGTTTTCTCTTTTCGGCTATCATATCCCTTATTTCTTTAGGATAATTGTTGCCTTTAGTTCTTTGGATAATAGTTGGTGAATTATCCCAAGCTGCTTGCTGGATCTTATTCGTAATTTTTTCTACAGCTTCATCTAATTCCTCGGGGGTTTTTAATGAGCCAGAGAGATCAGTTGTCCTATCTAATTGTAATTGGAAACTAGTCCAGTCTGTATACTTATTTGTTAATCGTGGTGGATTTTCTTTCTGTATGAGAGTGTCACTGAGAGTAAGAAGAATTGGAGAATGATCCGAATTCATGTCCAATGCTTCTTCCACGTGTACAAAATTAGACGCAAGGCCTTTTATGATAAAAAAATCTATTAAATCAGGTATCTTGTTTGGGTCCGTTGGCCAATAGGTTGGGGTGCCTGTGCTCAGAACATCACACTTTAAGTGTTTGGTTGCTTTGAGTAGCTCTTTACCTTTATTTGTGGTTAATCTGGAACCCCAATGGACATGTTTTGCATTAAAATCGCCTCCTATAATGAACCTTTTACCGTAATTCATCAAGAAGTTGGTATAATTTTCTTCTTTTAATGCATGTCGAGGAGGACAGTACAACGCTACTATGATAACGTTATAATCTCTCATGGTTACGTTGACAGCTGTGGCTTGAATCTCTGCTGTTTGGTATCCAGTGTCTTGATAATGTCTAATGGTTTCTTTTATAATAACCGCACTACCCCCTTTTGCTGCATTATCTGGGTGTATTGTTTGGTATATTTTGTAGCCACGGAATCTGATATATGATTCTCTAGTAAAATGTGTTTCGGATATAAGGCACACATCTATTTTTTCAAGGTCAAGGACTATTTGCAATTCCTGTTGGTGGTTTTGGAGTCCATTGGCGTTCCATTGCATAATGCGCAGTTGCTTAGCCATTTTGTTTTTTGGTATCGCTCCTTGGGCGCGTTTTTCTAAATTAAGGATTCTGTTATCCATTTGATTTAGTCTGTCTAGTATTTGCTGCAATAGTATTTCAGTAGCTGCAGATTCTTTTTGTGTCAATTTTTCATTACAATTATTTTTGTTTTTTGCAATCTCGCTATATGATTTCTTTTGTGTTTTTTCTTCACGCTGTTGTTCTACCCGTGGAATGGCATTTCGTTGTGGATGCCGAGATGGGTTAGGTTTTTTGGTTTGCTTTTGTCGGAGTTTTTGTATCTCTTTTGCAACGACACATCCTCGATAATTAGCTGGATGTTCACCTCCGCAATGTACACATTTAGGTTTGTCATCCTTAGGTTTTTTACAATCTGCTGTTAGATGCTTGCTAGTGCATCTGACACATCTTGGTTCCTTAGCGCAGTATTTATGTGTATGACCATAAGCCTGGCACCGTTTACATTGTGGTACAAGTTTATTGGTTTTTAAAGAGACTACTTCCACCCTGCTACCCATGATGTCAGTAATTCCAAATATTTTATTAACATCTTCATCCTGCCTGAATGTTAGTAAAAACATATTTAAAGCTTTGGTTCGGAATTTTAGCTTAGGAACAGCTTCCAAAAGTTTATATCCCCTTTTTCTTAAATCAGATACTATGCTTTCAGGTTTGCACGTGTGATGCAGTTTTTTAGCCATAACCTTTATTGGACGGCTTTGTTTGTTTTCATAAGAATGAAATAAATAGTTGTGTTCTTGGAGCAGTTGTGTTACAAGCCTGTAGCTTTCTCCATCTTGCACATTTATTTTCATATTTTCATTATTAATGATTTTAATTTGATATCCCTTAATTTTTTCATTAAGCATTTCATATAGTATATTGTAGTCTTTAATCCCATCTACAACTATGGGGGGTGGTAGTTTAGGTTTCTTAATTTCATTGGTTTGTATATGTAGATTATTCAAACTTTTTTGATGTAGATCATTAGTTGTGATTGTTTGTGTTTTAAATTTTTTCTTGTGTTGAACTCGTATCCACTCGGTTTCTCTTGCTAATTCCTCTTCATCGGTTTCATATACTACTGGTATCGCATCTTCTCTGGTTGGTACGTTTTTCACTTGTTCGTATTTTTCCAAATGATTCTGCATTACTTGCATTTGTTGTTGCATTTGAGAAATCGTATCCTGAAGCCTTTTAACAGTTTCGGATTGTTCTTTCCATGCATTGAAATAGTTTATTTCATTAGCTTCCCTTTTGCTTCCCTCACTCGGATGTCTTCTCGTGACCCCAAACAGCTCTCCCTCGTTGATTATGTTAAAGGCTACTCATCAAAGCCTCTCTCCGTTGTCCAGCTTCAAAACTGTCAGCATACCAGCACTAATTCTCCAACAAACCGTGTTTCTTTGACACGTTCTCGATTCAAAACAAAACTCCAAAAATTCTCTGCTCTCCTTCTCACAATACTACAGAATCAAAGAGGTATTTCGTCTCGATTTGATCTGTCGCTCGTTCCACTTTTCAACACTATTCTCCACTATCAAACCAGCCACTGATATATGCTAACTATCTACTCCACTTAACACGTCGAAAACCGCTTCTTCTCGCTGCCAACAACATAATGAATAATTCTTCAACCTCTCTCAATCATCCAATCCATCTTTTCCCCTTCCACATTCCAAGAATCAGAACATTGACTTTTCCATTTGACAAACAACAGTCACCCTCAAATCTGTTCTGACAATCCTAATTACTTTCGGAGAAACTCTCCCACATATACTCGTATTGAAATGAAGATATTAAAATTCCAACTTTCTTTTCAATTATCACTTTCGAGAAATTATACAGTAAACAATTTTTTTTCATTTTAAATCTAAATACATAGTTCTTTTCACTTTAATTATTCACAAAAGTCTTTAATGGTTCCGCGGAAAGCTCGTTAAAAGAGAAATCTATTTACATCCTAACTAAATTCTAATAACTTTTAAAACAGCTCAATATACAGGGTGTATCAAATTTATGTGCCCGCGTTATTTAAAAAAATTTAATTTAATTTTCATTTTGCTTTTGATTGATAAAATGCAAACACAATAATATATATATATATATATATATATATATATATATATATATATATATATATATATATAACTGAAGGATGATCACAGCTGTCTAATTAGATAATATCAATGTCAAAGGTAAAGTTCATTGGGTGTGCAGCTGGAAATGAAAGCCAAAGTGTACTCTTTTCAACGAGCTAGCAATATTTCGTTTAATTTCTTAAACATCATCAGGCCAGTTGTTGGATGAGCTTGTTACCCTCGATATAAAAAGTTCCATGAAGGACGCGAAGTGAAAAAACCAACATTGGATTTAGTGTACAGTGAAGGCATAATAACTCACACAACCAAGTGTATTATTTTCCGTGTGTGCCGGAGTAGTCAAAATTACTTAAATTGACATTTAGGACAAACAATTATACGAATACATAGACGAAACAATTAATAATTCAACATTTTGGTGTTGGGAGGAGGGCGTGAAAGCCCTCCTCCCAACATGGCAACACCAAAATGTTGAATTATTAATTGTTTCGTCTATGTATTCGTATAATTGTTTGTCCTAAATGTTAATTTAAGTAATTTTGACTACTCCGGCATACACGGAAAATAATACACTTGGTTGTGTGAGTTATTATGCCTTCACTGTACACTAAATCCAATGTTGGTTTTTTCAATTCGCGTTCTTCATGGAACTTTTTCGAGGCTAACAAGCTCATCCAACAACTGGCCTGATGATGTTTAAGAAATTAAACGAAATATTGCTAGCTCGTTGAAAAGAGTACACTTTGGCTTTCATTTCCAGCTGCACACCAGTGGTGTCATGGCAAAATTAGCAGTGCGGGAACGCAGTGCCGGAACTCACTGCTAATTTTTGTTAACATAACCTAAATTCTCTGTTATTTTTTTTCTTTTCTTAACCAGTGCGGGAACGGCGTTCCCACACGATGACACCACTGCTGCACACCCAATGAACTTTACCTTTGACTTTTATATATATATATATATATATATATATATATATATATATATATATATATATATATATTATGTAAGACACTTTTCAAACCTAATGGATGTCCGTACCTACCGAAGGTAAACAGTGATATATACAACTTTCTAGTTAACACAAAAATTCGAACTGGAATCTCAAATACTAAGAAATAGAGAAACGCCTAAAAAGGTATCACAATTTTATCGAAACTAAAAACATGTAATGAAGATCTAACAACTAGTAGCCCGATCAAGGAACACACAATTTTGGAATGAATTGAAGGATGAAAATTTTAGAATAGGAAGTTGAAATTGTCTATTATTGTATAAGAAAAAGTTTACAATTCTACATCCCCTCCATTTTACAAAAATTGGAAAATACGTGGTAAAAAAATTTTTCTCGGGAGTGAAAAAAAATACGGTCAAAATAAGTCCGGAATTGGATATAATGACTATAAAGTCAATACTTTTCGAGTTATTTGCTAGTGAATATGTTCATTTTTAACAAAAAAAAAACATGTTTTTGGACGGTTTTTCGGAGATAACTCAAAAAGTAAGTATTTTAGCGAAAAAAATATTGTATAAATATATAGTAAAAATATAGCTTATAAAAAATTGAAAGAAAATGGTGTATTCGAGAGGTCTGCTGACAGAGTAGAAGCAGAGTTGCAGCTAACGAAAAGTAGGTTCTTCTTCGTCAAATTCCAAATCGGATATTTCAATGTGAAATAACAAAAAAACGGAGCACTTTTCTGGGAAAATTAATTAAATTTTTTTAAAGTGTTTAAAAAAAGGTTTATTTTTGTTAAAAAAAAACTTTTAATTTTAAAAGTAAGTGAGTTACGCTCAAAATATTGTTGGTCCCTTTTATTTTTTGGTAAAAAAATGGCGAAAATAACCCCATAATTAGCTTCTCAAATAAAATTAATCGTTACCGCTTCACAAGTTACTTTATCTATGTATTATTTATATTAGGGTGGCAACGTGGGAGTGTATGGTAAAATACTTTGTTATTTTTCGTCCGTGATTATCCCGTAAATTCGAGAGTTACAACGAGAAATAATTTAGTGAAATTAGACAAAGTGTATAATTATAATAATATGTTAATGACAGTGATAAGGATTGGCCGTAAAACATTAAAAAACATTTTAGTGAGTTAAAAACAAATAAACAAGGTTAACTGATAATTAGTGAAGTATTAACAATTGAACCGGTAATTACATCTAAATCTTGTCCGATTTTAAAGCGACGTTGCCAAACTGACAAGAATTTCTGAGTACAGAATAAAAACAATAAAGTATCACAGTGAAACGGTAGGCATTGTTTTCTCTGCACTGTTGAGGTGGAAAGCAGTGCTTGGCGCCGAAAATGGACAGATACCTGGAAAATAAAAAATGTCTGGACAGTGACGGAACAACGGATGATGGCACAAAAAGGAGGACAAGAGATGTGGGTTCAGATAACGAAGAAGAAAGGTCAACGAAGAGTCGAAAACTCTCCAAGACTTCATCCAAAACAATAGATAACCATGAGGAGACAAAACTGGATAAATTAATAGACATGATGAACATTCTGGCAAGTGACATCAAAGAAATAAGGAGAAACCAAAACAGAAGTAATGAAGCAATAGAAAGACTAATTGCTGATAACCAGACTTTAAGAGAAGAAAATAAAGACCTGAAGAAAGAAAATATGGAAATCAAAAAGGAGTTAAATGAAGTTAAGGAAACTATTGAATTTATGGAAAAACAAAGAAGAAAGAACAATGTAGTCATGAGTGGACTAGCAATTGAAACATACGATCAAAGCGTCTTAAAAGAGTGAATGAGCAACTTCATTAAACACAATTTGAAGATAGATGTTAAAATTAAAAATGCATACAAATTGGGGGAGAAAACCTGTCTGATTGAATTAGCAGAACATGAAGAGAAGGTAAAGGTTATGAAAAATAAATCCAAACTAAGACATGTTGAAGAAGGAAAAGTATACATCAATGATGATACTACGAATAAAGACAGAGAAATTCAGAAAATAATTAGAAAACTTGCGCAAGAAGAAAAGGAGAAAGGAAGCGATGTAAGACTTGGAGGAAATAAAATATGGATCAACAAGGTCGGCTGGAAATGGGACAACAAAGAGGACAAACTAGTCAAAATGGGGTCAAAAAACTAGTAAACAAATATGCCCGAAATACTATGACAAACGAGGCAATGACAATGGACACGAACAATTATAGAATAGGTAGTAAAGACAAAGATAGATCCATAAATAATGACCAAGGACGTGAGCAACGAGAGACAAAAAAGAGTAAACCCATAAAAATGCAGTCTGCAACGAGCGAGGATATAAACAGTAACTATTTAAAACCCACAAGAGCAGTGCTAAAGCCCAAAGGGTGGACATTAGCAACATGGAATGTCAGAGGTCTCAACGGCAAAGAAGTCGAACTTGCTGAAGAATTCGAGAAACATCAAATAGACTTACTGGGTATAACAGAGACCAAAAAGAAGGGAAAAAACACACACTTTTTAGACAATGGACACTTCCTCATCACCAGTGGAGTGTCACTTGGCGAAAGGGCAAAAGAAGGGGTAGGCTGCCTGATACACAGCAACCTAATAAATAACATTAAAGATTGGGAATGCATTTCCGAAAGAATTTTAAAGATAAGACTGGTAACCGAGGAACACAAACTAGTCAATATCATCGTTATATATGGAATAAATGATGACGAAAGAGCAGCTAGCAAAGACATATTCTGGGACAAGGCTTCAGAAATAATAGACAGTTTAGAAGGCAATACTATAGTACTGGGGGATCTAAATGGTCGAGTGGGTGTAAGAGATGAACATACCCAAGATGTATTAGGACCATATGGAGAAGAAATAAAAAATGACAATGGGGAACGTATTATTGATATATGCAGAGAAAATGATTTAATAATAATGAACACGTTTTTTAAACACAAAGATGCACATAAATATACAAGAGAAGTCAAAAGTAGAGGCGAAAGATCCATCATAGACTATGTGTTAGTAAATAGATCAGCAAGGCAATGTATTAAGGACGTAAGAGTAAAACGAGGAGCTGAATTATATAGTGACCACTATCTAGTTGTAGCCAGGACCAGTTTGGGAGTGCGACAAGAATTAATAACGAAAGAGACCAAGAAAACAAGTAAAGCTCATGATACACCTACTATAGAAGTAATCAGGTCACATAAGCTAGCAGACAAGGAGACAGCAAACAAGTTTAAAAACTACGTTAATAACTACCTAACAGAGCACGCTGAACATGACGGTGACTTAGACCAAACTTGGCAAATACTGAAAGAAGCACTCCTAAACGGTGGTAAACAAGTATGCGGGATAACAAGGAATAACAGAAGCAAAAAGTGTACAAATTGGTGGAACAATGAAATAAAAGCAGAAGTGAAGTCTAAGAAGATAGCTTGGAAAAATTATTTAAGGAACGAAACCGCAGACAACTACCAAATATACAAACTGCAAAGAATCAAAGTCAAAGATATGGTACTAGCAGCGAAACGGAAAAGTTGGGAAGAATTCGGAAACAAGATGGAAGAAGACTACCACTCTAACGAAAAGTTATTCTTTAAAACCCTGAAGAATTTAAGAACCGAAAAGGCTCCACAAACACCAAAGCAAATAAGGGACAAAGAAGGACACTTACTTCATGACAATGACCACATCCTAGAGAGATGGAAGCAATATTTCGAGGATCTACTGAATATCCAAAACGATGTGGACATTATCACAGAAGAACCAGAAGAGGTAGAGCAGGAAGACCAAATTCAAGACGAAATAACTATAGCGGAAACAAAGGAAATCATACAAAAGTTTAAGAAAAAGCTTAAGAAAGGTAAAGCGGCTGGATTTGATAAAATCACAGCGAAAATGCTTAAAAACATGGGCGACAAGGGCATTGAACTGCTAACAAAAGTGTGTAATAGGGCATGGAGTGAGAGCCAAATACCAAAAGATTGGGAAGTGGGAGTTATTCTACCCATTTTCAAAAAAGGTGACAGACGCGAATGTAGCAACTACAGAGGAATAACACTACTGAGCATCCCATCCAAAGTATACGAGAGAATACTAGAAAAACGTCTTTTACAAGAAGTTGATTCTAAAATGGAACAATCACAGAGTGGATTTAGAAAAGGCAGAAGCATCCAAGATCACATTTTTACTATCAAGAAATTAATACAAAATGCACGGAACTCAAGCACCGAGTTATACCAAGCCTTTATAGACTTAGAAAAGGCATTTGATAGTACTCCAAGGAAGGTGATTGACATATGTTTAAAAAAGAAAGGTGTGAAAATCAAACTCAGGCAAGCCATTATGAGCATATATAGACATACAAGGAACAGAATCAGAACCGATAATATGGAATCCGAAGAGTTCATAGTAAATGAAGGTCTACGTCAAGGAGGAGTCCTAGGCCCCATACTGTTTAACATTGTCTTGGATGACATAATTAAAGAAACTAGAGCAGAAACATTAAAGTTATATGCCGGACATAGAAATTTAGAAGCAGTGTGGATCTCAGAGTGTGCATACGCAGACGATCTAGTCATATTTGGGAAAAATGAAGAAGCACTCAATCGAAATTTACAAGTATGGAACGCTGCACTAATTAAACGAAATCTGCGAATTAATAATGAGAAGACGAAAGTAATGGTATGTGGAAAAAGTAGAAAACAAATGAAGATAACAATCAACGGAAATACACTTGAACAAGTCGATACTTACAAATACTTGGGAGTACAAATAGAGAGCAGAGGAACTGAAGAAACTGAAATAAGTTCCAGAATAGAAAGTGGCGCTCGGATGTACCACGCAATCAAAAGTACGTTTCTGTCAAAAAAAGAAGTATCACAAAAAGCCAAAGTATCCATATACAAGACGGTGTTTGTGCCGATTTTAACTTTTGGTAGTGAAAGTTGGACGCTTACTGATAAGTTAAAATCGAAAATACAGAGCATAGAAATGAAATTTCTTAGAAGAATAATGGGTATAACCAGGTTAGACAGGATTAGAAATGAGGCAGTCAGAGAACATCTTAAGGTCCAACCAATTATTAAAAAAATTGAAGAGGCCCAATTGAGATGGTATGGACACATGGTTAGAATGAACCAAGAAAGACCAGTTAAAAAAGTATGGGAAGCCAGAAGACAAACCAAGAGACCAAGGGGCAGGCCAATGAAGACATGGGATGATAATGTAACCTCAATCCTAGAAACACGAGGAATCAGCAAAGAACAAGCAAGAAACCAAGCAAAGAATAAGAAGCAATGGAGAAAAATTGTGCATGCAACTAACTAAAGACATTACACCCGACATCTTAGGGTAAATGGGTTTAGGATTATATATATATATATATATATATATTATTTATATTATCTATAAGTTTCACTGGTTTAAAGTGCTCAGTTTTGAAAAAAAAATGGGGTTTAAATAAAACGCTTTCTTTTACTTTGAAAAAAATCGGAATTGTTTATAGAATTAACTTAAAAATTATTAGTAATACCAAAAATCTCAAAGAGTAATAAAATGTACCTTTTGCTTTTCTGAATATTTTTGATTTTTTGTTTTCTTGTTAGACAAAAATTGGTTATGCTAGGGCTGTTCCAAATTTGCCTAAACTCTTGATTAGTTACTCGCTCAAGCCATTTTAACTACATCTTTTTCAAAAAGAAGCACTTTGAACCGATCAAACTTACAAATCATATAAATAATATAGACAAAGTAACTTGTGAAGTGGTAATGATAAATTTTATTTGTGATGCTAATTAGGGGGTGAATTTCGTGATTTTTTTACCAAAAAATAAAAGGGACCAACAGTATTTTGAGCCTAACTCACTTACTTTTAATGTTACAAGTTTTTTTAAAAAACAAAAATAAACCTTTTTTTAAACACTTTAAAAAAGTTAAAATGAATTTTCCCCGAAAAATGCTTCGTATTTGGGTTATTTCACATTGAAATATTTGATTTGGAATTTGACGAAGAAGAACCTACTTTTTATTAGCTGCAACTCTGCTTCTACTGAGTCTACAGACCTCACGTATACACCATTTTTTTCAATTTTTTACGAGCTATATTTTTGCTAAGAATAATTTTTCGCTAATATACTTACTTTGTGAGTTTTCTCCGAAAAACCGTTCAAAAACATGTGTTATTTTGTTAAACATGAACATATTCACTCGCAAATAACTCGAAAAGTATTGACTTAGTGAAAAAACTCTGTAGAACAAAAGTTGTTTAGAATTAGTCATTTTATCCAATTCCGGTCTTATTTTGAATGTATTTTTTTTTACCTTCAAGAGAGGGGGCATTCCCTCCATTTTTGTAAAATGGAGGGGATGTAGAATTGTAAACTTTTTATTATATAATAAGAGACAATTTCAACTACCTATCCCAAATTTTCATATTCTAGCACTTGAAACACCACTATCACGAAATGACTGGTTCGATGCTGAGTGTGAGAACAGTACCCGAAGAAAAAAAGATGTATAGTATATTATACTACGTAAACTTATGCAACAAATAGGAACTCGGGGAAAGCAACACAATAAAGATCTTAGAGGAGAATAGAAGTCCTTACACAGGAGAAAAAAGCAAGTTTTTTAAAAATAGAATATTGAAAGAATTTGAGACGTTAAAAAGGCAAAACCCAACCAGAAAATTCTATAAATCTCTTAATACTGCAAGAAAAGAGCTTAAACCAAGGCTGAGAATATATACCTAGCCTTGGTCGAGTACCAAATAGAACGTATTAATACCAAAGTACCAAAAGGGAATAGGTGGGTGGAACATTATAAAGAGCTACTTTCCACCGAGTTTGAAACAGAAAATCCGTCAGATCCAGGAGCAATAATAATTCACCATTAAAGCCTCCTTCAGTTCAAGAGGTACGGGATATAAAACATCTAAAAAAGAACAAAACTCCATAGTGATGGTATACCTGCAGTACTTACTAAAGATGGGGACGATAGTCTTACTAATCAGATAAATAAAATAACTGGATGGTTTGACCGTTATACAAAAAGGTCGATCAATACCCCAGGCTGTGGGTGAAAAAACGTGATATAATTCAGGAATTTTTGAAACCTACCAGGTGTTGTAAAGGACGATGGCAGGAATAACTTCGACTAAAATGTAACCAAAAATTTTGTGCAGTTTTTATTTATGACGTTTTTTATTTGTTAAATTTGCAGTTATTAAATATTTTTGATTTTGCAGCTTAGGATTTTAATTTTAGAGAAAAACTTTTAAATAAAAAATTGTAGTGAATTTAAAAAACCTACAATTTCAGCTATACTATGACAAGTTTAATTTCGTTAATACTTTATTGCAAAACAGCCTGCGAAAGGTCCAAAATGGCCGTTTTTTGCAATTGCATTATTTATTGTAAAAATAACTTTTATGTATTTTTTAAGGCTTTGGAAAGTAGGGAAAAATTGTAGGGCCCGATTGGTGAACTTGTTGCTTAGATATTATAATTTGTTTATCCCAAGGAGTCAAATGTCGAAGGCTATAACTTTTTCAAAAAAATCGTAGAGAGTCAATCAACGATCCACTTTCTTTCTAAAGACTTATATTTTCATATTCTGATGTAAATAAATGCGTATAACATTTTTCGACCTCTTATTTCGGGTTTGAAAATGAGGGGGCAAATTTCGTTATATACATTTAGAATTGAAGCCGCCCCTGTAATTACATCCTATGAGTTTCTAACTTGCAGGTTATTGTTGCTGAAGACAAAGTAAAGATTCAAAACAAAATACAAATTTTCTTCGACCAACTGAAGCCGATAAAATTGTTTTTGTTTTCTTAAATCGTAGTGACTTGATTTATAACAATTGAGAAATTATTTCACAGTCATTGACTAAATAAAGACTTGCTGCCCAGTTGCACCAACAGACTGTAAATCAACTGATTTGCTAACCGTCAATTCGACGATTTAAATCGATGATCAATGGATATTTTTCAAACGGGTTGCACCATTCAAAAAAACTGTTGGTTTACAAACCGACAATATATAAGTGGCAACATCGTACTTCATTCGATTATTTCATTCGAATCCGAGTGTCGTCTGTCAAAAAAGATTGTCAAAGAAAGTTTTGTTTGTAGTTTGTAAGGTTATGTCTATGTTATGAATTGAACACTACATTGTTTTCTTGCAAATTTGTTTGTATTATACTTATCATACTATTCATACTTACGATGGAAAATAAAGGAAGCCACTTCTGTAGTTTAGAGAAAGATATAATTTTAGATTTAGCAATTAAATATAAATTTATAGTAGAAAATAAACAAACAGATGGTGTAAAAAATAAACAAAAAGCCATTGCATGGGAAAATATTAGCTTGTTATATGGGAAGATATACCTTGTTTTAAATTCATCTTCATTATACTTACTTATTATACTATACAATTCATTGCGATCTCTTACAGATCTTATATTTGGTAGCATATGCATTATATCTTCCAAATCCTCAAGATGAACTTGATGATAAATCCATTTTTATAAATTATAATCTATGATGATACTATGATACTTTATTAGATAATAGAGAGATATCGAAACCCTATTTAACATCGATCCTTTAATAAAAGTTCCTTCTTCTTACTCTCTTTCTTGGCTTGCATACTTGTGCATCTGTCAGTACATTTGATTGTATTGCAGCTCGTCTTGCTCTAATCAATGCTGCAACACTGAAATGAAAACCTAAAAATGTTGCCTTGATTTACCATTTTGTTAATGTTTAAATGAATAATCACTGCCTCTAGTTGTTCATGGGTAAGATGTTGCAATATATTTTGAACATTGGAATTCTTTGGTACTCCTAATTTTGTAAGTTCGATTCTCAAATTAAACTGCTTGGATACTCTTATTGGACACTTTAGAAGAATATGATCTAGATACTCAATTTTTCCGCATTCACAGTAAGATGATTATAAAAGTTCCTTTATTTTGACATAACGTGTTAAAAATGTGAAGAAAGCTCTAACTTCACTTGTTTTTTGAATTTATCGTGTTGTCGCTTCTTTGGATTAATAATTTATATATTATTGTGGGATTGATATTTGATTAAACTTTCATCATTAAAGTTGTATGTTGGGTTTTATTTATTAAAAAGAACTCTACAGTAATATTCTCAGATATAGATTATTGATGTTTTGACTTTTGACCCAAACGAATATAAAAAAGAACATTTTATTGAAGCTAGAGTTATTACAAAAAGTAAAAAGGAATATTATGTAAATAATTTTAAAGTGTTACTACTTACAGTGATCAGACATAGAATATCATTAACTCATTTATTAAACTCAATATATTTTACATTTTTGTATAGAAATAAATATTTTTTATTATAGATATAAAGAGGTAATTTCAATCAATTTTAATATCGTTAAAATTCTAGATTCAAAATAGAGTTCAATTCAACAGATATATAACAACAGGTTAACAAAATAAAACAAAGGCTCAAGTATTTATATTTGAAAATTTAATCTTTTTATAGATTAGAATCTATAAAGTTTTTAGTCAAAAGTATTAGGTAATACACTTTCATTTTCATGCCATCTTCTTTTGATTCCTATCTGTTTCGAATGTTGGAAATCATATTAGCAATCATAACCTTGCTAGCTGCGATTCGAAACAGTTCCATTGATCTTCTCCCTCTACTGGGTCTTCGCTTAGCTTTGACTGTACCTTGCAATATGTACTGCATCAGGAAGTAACGGTGTTGATTTCTCATATGTGTCCCAGATACTGCAGTTTTATGTGTTTAATGGTAAACACAATCTCCAATTCTTTTTTCATTCCTCCTAGAACATCCTTGTTCGTGATCCATTTCATGCCCTCAGTATTTGTTTATTTAAACACTGCCAAAAAAAATTAATAAAAAACCATCATAAAGGTTAATTCTTCTATTATATTTTTGTCTATCAGGAAGTTTATCTGACAGATTAGATATTAGAGGTCTTTTCATTTCCAGATAACTAATTATTGGGAAGTTTATATAGCAGTATCCTTAGTATCTATCTTTTCAGCTCCGGATAACTAGTTAACGGGAAGTATTTCTCTGTCAGATATCTGTTAGTATCTAATCTGTCAGATAAACTTCCTGATAACTAGTTATCCAAAGGTGAAAAGAGAGGGTCATAATGGATAGTAATGAACATATTTTAAATGATAAAAGATTAAACACCAATAGCATGTATAATATTAATAAATTTATTATTGAAAACCTGCTAATGAACATAAAGTACTTAAACTCAGTCACCGATATAATATTAATATTAATTTATTAACAAACTGCAGTCCAACAAAAATAAAATTAATTTAAGCTAGCTTTAAATGTCAAACAATATTTTTAAACAAACACACACACAATTTAGTTGCATTAGATTAGCTTCTGGTTGAAAATGTACTGCCACAGCTTCTAATCTAATATATCAATATCAACAGCACACTCATTTGCCACTATTTCAAGGTTTTCTCTATTATCTATCTATTATCTACTGCAATATTGTGTAAAACTGAACAAGCTGATATTATTCTTTGAAGAAAAGGTAACTTGCATCTCATTACATATGTTAAAATGGGAAATCTCTTCAAAATACCAAATGTTCTTTCAATAACAACTCTTGAAGGGATTTGTGATTGATTGTAAAACACAACTTCTGTCTGAATATTCTGCAATGGTGTCATGTGTCATTGGGTAGTTGTAGTTGAGGACTGGGATATCCACTATTCCCTAATAATATTATATTCTCCAGAAATTCCCCATTTTATATACCCATAATGTAAAAGTATTTAAAAACTAAAATAGTATTTTCAATTGCACTTCCATATTATTGAACGACAGTTCGATTGTAGCAGCGGAAGCGAATAGTTCTCTGTGTGATCGAAGTGCTAATTATTAGAGTTGTTGTTGTTTTTACCAAAAAATGGAATTAAATTCAGATGGCAGAGGAAATCCACCTGACAGAGGAAGGATTGACGATGTTGCTAGTAATATGGATTATGAAGTTAATGAAAAACAAAAACAGTCTGAGGAAATTATAAATATTAATATTAATACACAATCAAAACAGGTACCGATAACAAATCCAAAAAACTTTTTACCAGATTATCAGGTAAGCAATAAAACAAATAATAATATAGGCCAGTCCATAATGTCAGAGGTGAAAAATAAATACAGTCAAGGTGACCAAGGTCCTTATTTTGTTTTTATGCAGAATAAGGAAGGGAACATCGGCCGATTGCATCGTATCGCGACAGCTCGCTTAATTTTAGGTGCAGTACCTGCAATTAAAGATAATATTGTTAATATTAATATTATAGGAAAAAATAAAATTAAAATTGAATGTAACACATATAAAAGCGCTAATATTTTAGTGGAATGTAAAAAGTTAATAGAAAGAAATTACGATTTATATATTCCAAATTTTTTTACTCAAAAGAGTGGGGTAATTAAAGGGGTAGACAAAAATATTTCAGAAAACGAATTAAAAGGTATTATTGTTCCAAGATACGGCAATTTTAAAGTAATAAACGTTAAAAGAATAAAGCGAAAAGAAAATGATCAACTGGTGGAGACGGGTACGATAGTGGTGTCTTTCAGAGGCCAAATGATTCCAAAACAAGTAATCATTGAGCGAATGATATACCAAGTGGAACCTTATGTTCCAAGAGTAATACAATGCCTTAATTGCATTAGGTACGGGCACGTTACGTCACAATGTCGTGGTAAGAAAAGATGCAGCAAGTGCGGACAGGAACATGATTCAGATGTATGTGATTTAACAGATCCCACTTGTATATTATGTTTTGGAAACCATTCAGCATTAGATCGAAACAAATGCGCTGAGTTTGAAAAACAAAAGGGTATTAAATATATAATGGCAAATGAAAATTTACCTTTTGAAGAAGCAAAATTAAAATACAGCAGTAGCTATAGAACAGTCCTAAATTCAACAAACACAGGAAATAGGTACACAGTGACAACCAAAAGAAAATGGAGCGAAGGAGCTCAAAATAAATCAGTTTATCCTTATTCAAAAGAACACGAAAATATACTGGACACTGCAAGCGCTTCTGCTTACCCGTCGCTACCAGTTATAAACAACCCATTATATCAAAATCAAACAAAAATAGTCCAACAAAACTCACTAACTAGTAAACAAATTACTGATAATATAGTAACAATATTTAAAAATTTCTTAGACAAAAACTTAATTCCAATAGCAAACAAACAAATTTTAGACGACATTAAAAGTAATATAGAAAAAGTTTTAAATGGCCCTAGTAAATAATAAGATTTTACAATGGAATTCACGATCAATAGTGAACAATAAAGGCCATTTTGAAAAGTACATTTTCGAAAATAAATTTTTAGCTATTCTTTTAAGTGAAACTTGGTTAAAACCAAATTCAAAGATAAGCTTTTCCCAATATAACATCTTTCGTGAAGATAGATCAGATGGTTATGCAGGAGTAGCGATATTATTAAGAAAAAATATCAATTTTCAGAACAATTTAAATTTTTATAAAATAAATAATGTCATGTGCGTTGCAGTACAGATTAAGATAAATAATAAAAACTTAAACTTATATTCCATTTATGCAAAACCCAAATTATGTGTGTCAAAAAACGAATGGGTTAAATTTTTCAATAGTTTACACAAACCTTTTTTAACAGGGGGAGATTTCAACTGCCATAATAAAATGTGGGGGTGTGATGTCACCGATCAAGAAGGTATTTATCTTTTTGAGGCTATGGAGCAATGTGGACTTAATTTCCTAAATGATGGGTCAGAAACATTAATTCGTAAACCTATGCATTTAAATAGATCTGCTATAGACTTAACAATTTGCTCTAGGGATATTTATTACAAATTTGATTGGCACACAGA
Source organism: Diabrotica virgifera virgifera (assembly GCF_917563875.1). Taxonomy (NCBI): domain Eukaryota; kingdom Metazoa; phylum Arthropoda; class Insecta; order Coleoptera; family Chrysomelidae; genus Diabrotica; species Diabrotica virgifera. The sequence goes on from NC_065449.1 coordinate 100,797,420, forward strand.
AACTTTGAGTCTGGGTTCTGATCACTACCCAATAGTAATAGAATTTAACCATAATACTGATAGTAACGTTACTAATAGCAATGCTGTCATTGACACTAATGATATATCTAGATCTAGAATTACATGGGATATTAAAAAGGCAGACTGGGCTTTCTTTACCTATCTCTTAAACAATGAAAAGAATAATAATATATCAGATGGTTCAGAGCAAGAATATTCCACATTTTGTGACTCAATCAATTTAGCTAGTAAAAGCTCTATTCCAGAGAGGAAGAGAGGGCCCAATGCAAAATTTAATAAACCATGGTGGAATGATGATTGTAGGGACGCTATAAGACAACAAAAAGAAGCTTTTTTGCAGTTTAAAAGACTATCTAATTACGATAATTACTTAAAATATCAACAAGCAGAAGCTTATAAAAAAAGAATTATTTTAGGCAGCAAAAGAGCTTCTTGGAAAAACTTTTGTAGTAGTTTAAATAAAAATACACCTATTAGCAAAATATGGAATGAAATCAGAAAATTAAAAAACGTTTATAATCCTCCCAATAATCCGATAGTTGAAAATGAGTGGACAGATATATTTTTTAATAAAATTGCTAGACCTTGGGTTATAGAAGGAGAAATTAATCACAGGAACCCAACGGATAATAGACATGACAATGACGAAGCAAACGAAGACAACATGTTTCTCACTGAAGCATTTAGTCTGGAAGAAATAAAGAACTGCCTAAAAAGACATAATAATTCAGCTCCAGGATTAGATGGTATACACTATAGTATGTTGTATAATTTACCCATACATAAGAAAGTTCAACTACTAAACGTAATAAACAATATCTGGATGAGTATGGATATACCACGTGCATGGAAAGAGTACATCATAGTTCCAATTCTTAAGCCACACAAATCACCAAACTGTCCGGATTCGTATAGAGGCATTTCACTATCATCATGTGTGTTAAAAACAATGGAAAGAATGATTAAATGTAGACTAGAATTATGGTTAGAAAAAAATTCTAAAATACCTGCAACACAATTCGGCTTTAGAAAATCATGTTCTACGATGGAAAATTTAACGCACTTAATACTGGATATATATAACTCATTTTCCGCCAACAAGTCGGTATTTGCTACATTCATAGACATAGAAAACGCATATGACAATGTGAACCTACAACTTCTATACCACAAAATGAAGGAAATAGGACTGCCAGATACACTCTGCTGGAAACTTCATCAACTTTACACCAATAGAACTCTTTATCTTCAAATCAATAACAAACTAATAGGACCCAGAGTTTCAAACATCGGGTTACCCCAAGGGAGCATCTTAAGTCCAATATTATACACTATTTATACAGCGCATATAGGTCAAAGCATAATTACTAGCAAACAAGGTAAAATATTACAATTCGCAGATGATATATGCATATATGTAGACCAATTGGAAATAGAACAAGGCAGTAGAAAAATAAATACAGTATTTAAACATCTACAAGAAGACCTAGATCAAATAGCATTAAACATATCAACAAAAAAAACACAAGCTTGTATATTCTCCCGAAAACGAAACATTCCAGAAGTAGTGGAGTTGCAAAATGTCTCGTTTAAAGTTCAACCTAAAGTTAAATATTTGGGTATTATACTGGATAGGAAAATGATTTGGAAAGATCATATTGAGTATATCGTAGCAAGAGCTGACAAAGGGTACAATGCGTTACGAGCAGTAAACTATACAACCTGGGGAGCAGATCCCAACATAGCATTACTAATGTATAGGTCATATATAAGGTCAATATTAGATTACGGATGTTACTTTTACAATCAAGCCGCCAAAACCCATCTTCAAAAAATAGACATCCTTTCAAATAAATGTCTCAGATTATGTATAGGAGCTTTGATGAGTACTCCAATATCAAACCTAAGCGTAGAATGTAATGAACCACCGTTATGGTTAAGAAGGAAAATTCTGTGTGAAAAATTTATAACTAAAATGATAACTAAAGAAAGCATAATATGTAACAACTGCCACAAACTTTGTATAAATGACCTAACCACAGAATACTGGAGGAAAAAGACAACATTACTACTTGCTGAAAGTTACAATAGATTAAGACAATTTAAAAATAAACTACATACATCAACTCTGCCATCTATGTTTCAGATAAATCTAAACAATATACCAAACATACAACCAACCTACATGAGAGATTACTCGAAATTTCCAGTGTACTTAAGGAATGCCATGTTTAATGTGGATATAGAAACTTTATTTCCGGGACATTACCAAATTTATACCGATGCCTCAAAAATGAATTCGAGGGTGGCCGCTGCCGTGTGGGACCCTAGGACAAGGTATAAAGAGGGTATACGACTTAATGAAAATTTTACAACATTTTCAGCAGAACTTATTGCAATACTGAGAGCATTGCAGTATATAAGCAGTATAAACAATAATGAAGAGAAATTCCTAATCCTTACAGACAGCAAAAGTGCTTTACTTAAACTGGAAAGTTTGAAGGACATATCAAACTACATATATATTGATATTATTAAGGCATATATCGCACTTAAGGATAAGGGCAAACAAATATCATTTTGTTGGGTAAAAGCCCACTCTAATCTTAAACACAATGAAATAGTAGATACTTTAGCTAAGAAGGCTACCGAACAAGAAATTGACAGTGAATATAAATTAACATTAAATGATATTTACGCTAATATTACTAGCAATAAAACCAAAACCTGGCAACAATGGTATAACAACTCAACAAAAGGGCTATTCTATAAAAACATACAATTAAATATTCCAGCTAAATCCTGGTTTAATCATTATCACGGCGAAAAAATCGTTGTTTCATATATATGCAGACTTAGATTTGGACACTGTCTAATTCCAGAACACAAATTTAAAATAGGTCTTAGTGATAGTAATCTTTGTGAGTGTGGTGAGTTAGGATCTGCAGAACACATGATACTAAACTGTAGACTAAAGATAATCGAAATAAATCATTTCATGAATCAAGTATATAGAGAAACCAATATTACAAGACCTTTTAATCTAATAACAATATTATCTAGTTTAGACGAACGTGTATATGAGATCCTAATTAAACACATACTTAGTATAAAATTAAAATTGTAAACTATAATACCTGTGTTTATCCCATTTGTCTACCTACCTTTCCGTGGTCTAGTCTTGTGTGTGTGCATTGCTCTGAAAGACCCCTGAGCAGAAGTACTCCTTGTTGACATTCCTTATAATACAATTAAAAAAAAACAAACAAAAATAATAATAAAAAAAAAAGAAAAAAAAAAGAAAGAAAAAAAATATATATAAAAATAAAAAATAAAAAAAAAAAAAAAAAAATAATAAAAAAAAAACATAATAAAGAATAATATTGAATAATACTAGAATATATTTATGATATAGATATATGTATATAAATGAAATATTGTATGATTGTAGCTAAAGATTAAATTATCCATTTATTGTTATAGAATCTAGGTATATCTTTAAAATACAAAATCTTATTTTAATAGTAATATGTGAGATAAATATCTGTAGAGCAAAAATAAGTTCGGCTAATGGATTAAGTCCACAGTCAGGAAATTCGATGACACACACATATTATTGAACGATTAGTATTATGGGATATATGATGTTCTCTAAACATCTTTAAATGACAAAATAATTAAATTTAACGTTTTACGTGGTTTTACTCTTTTCAATTATCTTATTTTAATTTTTATCAACAACTGGAATTTTATAGGTTATTGGAATAAACGTCAAATGTCAGGTAAAAAACAGTCGATTTTTTAAATAACCGCAGAAAATCGGGTGGTTAATTTTGACACATCAAAAACTGTCGGTTTTAATTGAGTAATGGTCGGTGCAACGCATTTTAAAATAAACGGGCAATCCAAATCAAAAAATCAATCGTTTATTTGTTGGTGCAACTGGCTATTATATTATCTTAAAATAAAAATTATTTTAACCAAGAATTACATTTAATTATTAAAAATGGTTTTTAAATTGTAGTGGAGATTTATTTTTCGTTACGAATTTGATTTATTGTGTCGGTTGCCCTTAGCAACGGTTAGCAACTTATAATACATTGAATCACGGTTTTTACTTTAAATTTTAAAGCACCGCTTGGATTGACATGAAATTTGGCAAACGCATAGATAATATGTCAAAGAATAAAAATGATATTGGGCCTCCGTGTGCTTTTGTCCCGGGGGTGACTTTCACCCCTTATAAGGGGTGAAAAAATATATGTTCAAAATAAGTTCGGAAATGGATAAAACGTCTAATTCTAAGGACCTTTTGTTTTACAGCATTTTTTCACCAAGTTAATACTTTTCGAGTTATTTTCGAGCAAATACCTTCATTTTTCAACAAAAAAAAACACGTTTTTTAGGCGGTTTTTGACAAATAACTTAAAAAGTAAGTATTTCATTGAAAAAAAAGTTTTTTTTATCAAAAATATAGAAAATTAAAAATTGAAAAAAATGATGTATGCATGAACTCTCTAGACCCAGCAGAAACAGAGTTCTAGTTAATAAAAAATAGGTTCATATCCGTGAAATTTCAAAGTGAATTATTTCAACGTGAAATAACCAAAAAATCATGCACTTTTTAAAGAAAAAATCATTACAACTTTTTAAAGTGTTTAAAAAAAATATGTATATCTGTTTTTTTAAAAAGTTTATAGGATCAAAAGTAAGCAGGTTACGCTGAAAATAAAGTTAGTCTCTTTTTTTTGGTCAAAAAACTCGGGAAATTTTCCCCCTAATTAGCATCAAAAATGAAATTAATCCATTTTACTTCAATGTTGTTTTACTCGTGTATGTGTCGTTTATGTCTGTAAGTTTCATCGGTTCAAAGTGCTTATTTTTGAAGGGGTTGTAGTTAAAAGAACTTGAACTAGTCAATAATCACGAGTGTATGCAAATTTAGAACAGCCATATCTTAACCAATTTTTGCCTTCCAAAAAAAGCAAAAAATCCAGAATATTCTGAAAAGCAAAAACTACTTTTTTTACTCTTTGTGGTTTTTGGTCACACTAATAAATTTGAAGATATCTTGAAAAAAAGATTTTTTTCAAAATTAAAAATTTAAACAGATTCAATTTTGATAAAAATGTTTTTTCAATAAAATACTTACTTTTTGAGTTATTTGTCAAAAACCGCCTAAAAACGTGTTTTATTTTTTTGTTAAAAAATGAAGATATTTACTCGAAAATAATTCGAAAAGTATTAACTTGGTGAAAAAACGCTGTAGAGCAAAAGGTGCTTAGAATTAGACGTTTTATCCGTATATTTTCGAACTTATTTTGAACATATATTTTGTCACCCCTTATACGGGGTGAAACTCACCCCCAGGACAAAAGCACACAGAGGTCCAATATCAGTTTTGTTCTTTGACATGTTATCTATGTGTTTGCCAAATTTCATGTCAATCCAATCGGTGCTGTAAAATTTAAAGCAAAAACGTGATTCAATGTATTATAAGTTGCTAACCGTTTCTAAAGGCAACCGACACAATAAATCACATTCGTAACGAAAAATAAATCTCCACTACAAATAATTTTATTTTAAAATAATATAAGTCTTTCTTTAGTCAATGACTGTAAAATAATTTCTTAATTGTTATAAATAAAGTCACTACGATTTAAGAAAACAAAAACAATTATCTCAGCTTCAGTTGGTCGTAGAAAATTTTTATTTTGTTTTGTGTCTTTATTTTGTCTTCAGCAACAATAACCTGCAAGTGAGAAGCTTATAAGATGTGCAGGGGCAGCTTCAGTTCTAAATGTTTATAACGAAATTTGCCCCCTTATTTTCAAACCCGAAAGAGGTCGAAAAATGTTAACGCATTTATTTACATCAGAATATGAAAATATAAGTCTTTAGAAAGAGAGTGGATCGTGGATTGACTCTCTACGATTTTTTTTTTGAAAAAGTTATAGCCTTGGACATTTGACCCCTTGGGATAAACAAGTTATAATCTCTAAGCAACAAGTTCACCAATCGGGGTCTACAATTCTGTTTATGTTTGGTATTAGAAGATCTTCATTTTAAAACATTAAAAAATACACAAAAGTTATTTTTGTAATAAATAATGCAATTGCAAAAAACGGCCATTTTGTACCTATCGCCGGCTGTTTTGCAATAACGTATTAAGGAAATTAAACTTGCCATAGCTCAAATTCTAGGTATTTTAATTTACTACAATTTTCTATTTAAAAGTTTTTGTCTAAAATGAATATCCTAAGCTGCAAAATTAAAAATCTTTTAAAATTGCAAATTTAACAAATGAAAAACGTCATAAATAAAAAACCGTAAAAAATTTTTGGTTACATTTTAGTAGAAGTTATTTCTGCCATCGTCCTATGCCTAAATAACAAACGTTTGTTATAGAAAAAGATAGCAAATACAAAATAAGTGATTTATGTGATCGTTCATGTGTATTCTTTCATTTTTCCGACTGTATGTAACCTTAAGTATACAGCTAACTTCTCTACTGTGGTAATAGTCTCCCTAAAGGTGATATTCTGTTTTCTCAAGTCGCCCGAAATTTTATTCAAAATTTAATAAAATTTATATTTCGTCATTCGAAAGTAGGTACTGAAAAAATTAGTTCCATCGTTACAAAGACCTTTATAGGGAGTAAAAACTCTCCTTCAGATTTCCTTGTTTTGCCTTGTTTGAAAAATCTTTAAAGGTGTTAAACAAACGTATCTAGTAAAGTAGGAGTAAATGAGACATGGGCGAAAATAGAATATAATATATTACAAGCCGCAAAGGAAAGCATAGGGGTCAGAAAAATGAACCTGAATGCAACAAAAATATCAAAGCCCTGGTTAAATATTGAAATAAGAGATCTAGCGTATGAGAAGAGGAAAGCATACCTACAATACTGCACTAACAAAACACCAAACAATTAACAACAATACAGAGACACAAGAAATTACATCAATTCTAAGATAAGAAATATAAAAAGGGAATATTGGACACGCTTTACCAAAGAAATGGAACACGATTTGAATGGGGCGCAAAGAAAAGTTTGGAAAATACTAAAAAATAGGAAAAAACCCATAAACGAATATAGAAGTTTAAATAAAATAGAAGCAGAACAATGGACCGCCTATATAGAAGAACTATATAAGGAAGATACTATAGTACCTGAAGAAGAGGAAGAAACAGGAAATGAAGACAAATTTAACATAGACACAGAACTAGAAATCACAAAAGAAGAAATAAGAAACCTTAATCGAAAACATAGAGATCCTCTTTCAAGAAATAATATGTAGCCAGCGTGTACCAGACCAGTGGAGGACGAGTATAACAATACCTATACACAAGAGAGGAAATAGCAAAGACCCTAGCAACTACCGTACCATCACCTTGCTGAGCACAACTCTTAAACTCTTAACAAAAATACTTGTCAATAAAATAAATAAAGAATACACAATTAGTGAGGAACAACAAGGTTTTCGGAAAAATAGGTCCACAATAGACGCCATATTCATAGCCAGACAAATTACTGAGAAAGCACTGGAATATAATAAACCTGCATTTATGTGCTTTATAGATCTGACTAAGGCCTTCGATTGTGTAAGATTGGAAGATGTGCTAAGATTTCTAAAGGAGAAAAATCAGCCCAACAAGATGATAAGGATAATTAAAGATATTAATACGAAGAACAAAACCAGAATAAAAGTCGAGAATGAACTAACATCGGAAGCAGAAATCAACTCGGGAATCAGATAAGGGGATAGCTTGAGCCCATTGCTTTTTAATTTAGTCATGGACAAAATCATAGAAAACATTAAAGGTACTGGAAAAGGATATAAGATGGCGGAGAAACAAATAAAAATCCTCTGTTATGCTGACGACGCAATCTTAATCTCCGATAACGAGGATAACCTACAGCGAATGGCACAAACTTTCAATACAGTGGCGAAGAACTACAACATGAAAATATCAACAGCCAAGACAAAATCCCTGGTAGTGTCAAGGGAACCCATAAGATGCAAATTAGTAATTAACAACGAACTAATTGAACAAGTCTCAAGATTCCAATATCTGGGAATCGAAATATGTAGTTATGGAGATATTAAAGAGAACATCCGAAAGCAAGCAAATAAAGCCAATTACGTGTCAGGATGTCTAAGGGATGTCATCTGGAGAAACAAAGATATGAGGCTGGAAGGGAAAGTACGCATATACAAATCATGTGTAAGACCGATCATGACGTACGCGATAGAAACAAGATGTGACACAGCAGAAACCAAGAGGATACTGAGAACATCAGAAATGAGAACGCTGAGGTCAATAACTGGGAAAACACTGAGAGACAGAATACCGAACGACAGAATAAGAGATCTCTGTAACATACAAGATATAGTACGGTGGGGAAGACAGAGACGACGAGAGTGGAATCAGCATGTGACGAGAATGGACAGCGAGAGAATAGCCCGTATAGCCAGGGATTCGAAGCCAACAGGGAAGAGACCAATAGGAAGGCCCTTTAAAAGGTGGCGAGATAGCTGGCAGTCAACATCACAGCTACGAATACAAGCTCAAAATCGGTAAGGAACAGGCCAAAAGGCCTATTATAAGAAGAAGAAGAAGAAACAAACGTATATGCAAAGACACGTGTCTATTTTCTGACTCCCGTCAAATTGAATAGTATAACAAAATTCTTGATCATGAGCTGAGCGCCTAATATGAATAGTATACAAAATTTCTTGATTGTGATCGAAGCTCGAGTGGAGCGTGACCTGAGCGCCTAATGTGAATCGGCCTTAAGGGCCAGATTTTGCTACTCGGGTGTTTTTTGGGTCACTGAACACGAATACGCCATCAGAACCGACCCCCTGGAGCACCTGGTGCCTAAGATCACTGCTAAGGCACGTCATTTTCTGCAGTTTCAAACAGATTACTCGGGTCGTTTTTGGGGTCACTGAACCCGAATACGCCATCAGAACCGACACCCGGAATACCTGGTGCCCACAGTCACCGCTAAGGTACGCCATCTTCTGAAGTTTTGACGGTTTTCGGCACTAAATGCATGCAAATACATAGATTAATAGGGGGTTTTTGGGGTCGCCGAACACGAATACTCCATCAAAACCGACATCGGACCACTGATGCCCAGAGTTAATGCTAAGGCACATCATCTTCTGGAGCTTCGAGGGTTTTTGGGCACCAGGTGCAACGGAGGTCGGTTATGATGGCGTATTCTTGTTCAGCTGCTCCAAAAAAACCCGAGTTATCTGTGTCCAATAATTTAGTGGCAAAAACCCTTAAAACCCCAGATGACGTGTCTCTTAGTAGTGACTCTGAGCACTCCGGTGGAGGGGTTTCAGATGGCGTATTCGTATTCAGCGTCCCCAAAAACCTCCGAGTAGTAAAATGTGGCCCTTAATATACTGATTTTTTGACATGTTTGCGTATTTTTGGATGCATTTCATGCAGTTTAAAATGCAATTGAGGATTTCCATTCTATTGTAGACTTTTTCCTGACGTCATCCCGAATACAATGCAAAAAGTTGCAAGTCAATAGGTGCTGTATTTAAAAATCGATATATTTTTTTCTAAATGCCCTGGTCACAGTATATAGAGGTTCCACAGTAAAACCACTTCTCTGTCCTTTGATCTCAAGAAGTAATACCGGCAGTACGCAATTGGTAATTCACCAGTGGTGGATGCGGGTTTTCCCTGTTAAAATCCGTACGTTTCTATGTGACTCGCAATGCGAGAGTGGGGCAAAAGTGACTAAGAACATTGCGCGGTCGCCACGCGCGACTGAAGATTTTACTTCCAATTTTTCGGAGAGTGGTTCTACTGTCCCTCTTTATACTGTGCCCTGGTCTTAAAATTCAATAACAACAACTGCTCTAGCCTCATCCACTCATCCTAACTACTAGATGGCATTAATAATGGCTTACGTGTATCACCCTCTATCACGTACATTCATTTTACATCGTTATTATTTTTTTACTCGTCATTGCTGTTCTATTTTTACTTTTATGTCAAAACCATTGCCATCGATTGAATAAATATTTCCTTTGTTTTCTCAATGAAACAAAATCTAGATTTGCTAAAAATGTAGCGAGACGCCAAAACTGAAACAGTTATTTAGATATTGACATATTCAAACAAACAATGTCTTAATGAGTTTGAAAATTGAAAAGATACAGCTGGTTTAAACATAATTAGCCGATTTTGCTTTAAATAACCCAGATTTTATCCCAGAATAAGGTAGACAAGCATGTAGAAGTTTTTTTAATATGTAGGTATCTATATATATATATTACAGGGTCTAACAAAAAGGAAGGTCATAATTAAATCACATATTCTGGAACCAAAGATAGTAAGATTGAACCTAACTTAACTTAGTACAAATGTGTACATAAAAAAAGTTAAAATGAAAAAAAATAACTTCTTATTGCACCGTTTCCTTTCGAAGGTTGGCGAACCAAATGGCAATTGTAGTTTTGGAAATTGCTGCACAAAAAATTTCTGCGGATGAGCGCTCAAACCATCTTCTCAGGTTTTTCAGCCACCAGTTTTGGCGTCTTTCTACTGATCTTTTGCCCTGTACTTTACCTTCCAATATAATTTAAAGTATGCAGTCCATATCTTTCCCCTCTCAACACATGGCCCAAGTAATGTATTTTTCTTTCTTGGATTATTCTTAGTAATTATTTTTGTCTGTTCATGAGCCGAAGTACCGCATTGTTAGAAACTTTTTGTACCCATGGAATTCTCAGCATTCGTCTGTATATACTGGGTTGGGATGAAGCAGGGCCGTGCCGTGCTATGATGCGGCGAGGCAGTCGCATCAGGCGGCATCACAAGTGGAGCGGCATAATCAGTAAAATAAAGAAAAAATTGCCAGATTGTGTAAAGATGTAGTCAGAAACTATAGAAAAAATTAAAAGTTACAGACAATATGGCTAATGAGCAAATGAAACTTTAATGTAATTACAGAAAATTTTGATATAAGTTCCGAATTTCCAGCTGAAAATGAAATTCAGCCAGGAGAGGAAAGCTTTTATTGGACTACGAAAAATCTGTGCATGAGCTCTTAACAGATGAAGCTAAATTTAAAATAAATTTGTTCATATATATTTTAGACATTGCCGTTAATTCTTTGATTGATCGATTTTCGCTTCTAGAAATTCATAAAAATCTTCAATTTTTATATATTTTTAAATTAAGGGAAATATATGATGAAACACTAGAAAAATATTGTATGAACCTTCATTCAATACTTTAATTGAAAAAGAAAAAAATCTAATGATATAATGATCTCCTAGAAGAAATGAGTGATCTATTTTTACTGATACAGTGGAACCCCGATAAGTCGGCCCCCGATAACCCGGAAGTCCGGCTAACCCGGACCGATTTTCATCAGATAAACATTTTGATTTTCAATATTTTGTATTTTGACAACGACCCGATTTGGGCGTCGCGAAACGTTAATAAAATTATTTTTCAATTTAATTGTGGCTTATTTCCCATCAAAATAGTTAATTATCAGACAAACCTTTCAACAATAAAATGTATGTAATATAATATTTGAGAGATAATGTGTATGTGTGTAATTTGAACTATACGATATTAAAAATGACTCATAGCACACGCCGCAGAAACAACAGCCACCTGTATGTAGTACCTATTCCTTTTTATTTCAAACTGTCTTAGCATTGTTTAGGAAAGACTATTTAAAAAATTCTTTTATAAACAATGGTCTTTAGTTTTCACTGTTCTTAAATAACATTACATCGTTGTGACTGTATTGTGTGTCTTGTATTGTTCGCTTCAGTTTGCTTACGTTTGTGTTTGGTGTTTTTTTTTAGTAATTTTAATGAGTATTCTAACCGAGTTTATCTCTAAGTATAACGTATTTTATTAATTTTTACCATATTCTCCGGCTATCTCGGATTTTCGATAACCCGGATCGGCCGCGGTCCCGATTAATCCGAGTTATCGAGGTTCTACTGTACCATACTTCATGAAACCTTTTTAGAGGTTTTGAACTATTTGTGCCAAAATGACCTAATTTCTTTATACCCAAATGTAGTTGTAAACTAAGAATTTTATTAACACTCCCTGTCTCGGTAGCTAGTGGGGAAAGAAGTTTTTTAAAATTAAAAACTATTACGAAGCTCCATAATACAAACAAAAATAAAAAATTTAGCACTTATTTCAATAGAGTTCTCACTAATCCCGACTAGACTACACTCATTCTGATTGACGAGTCTGCTAAAATTAAAGTCAGAAGGGTAAAATTATAATTTTTGTAAATGTTACTTGAGAGCATAGGCGCAAAATTTGCGTGCTTTGCTTTTTAAATGCTTTCACTTTTTTCGAATCCTGAAAAAACTAATAAATATTTTTAAAAAATTTAAACGCAGATTGAAAGACACAGTCCCTTAAAATAAACAAAAGGTTTCTTTTGAATAAGATATGTGAAATTAAAAATTACACTGAATTTTCTCTTTTTTTTTCACCCTTTAACTTATTCAAATAAACATTAGAGAGATTTGCAGGGACTTTCGGCCCTCGGTAATAATGTAATCTTTTATTCTGCATTTAAATTTTTCAAAAATAATAATTAGTCTTCTCAGGATTCGAAAAAAAAAATTAATGGATTTAAAACGCATTGCAAGCAAATTTTGCGCCTACCCACTCTTAATGTAGTGTTAATACATATGTATTTCATAATGTAAAGTATGTTTTGCTTTTAAAATAAAATGGGCCTGGATCCCGCGTACCAAAAAAAAAGTTGATTAATAGCAAGCTGAAAATTTGTTAATAGCTTAATGGTGTCACGGCGGACAAACTTTGATGTATGGGAACACTGGAACAGGGGAAGTTTTAATTGTGGAACAGGTTAAAGATTTGGAACGTTAGACTACGAAAACGTCCCATGTATTTTGTCGGACAGAACTTCCAATTGATTTGTTACCCTTGCATTAAACTCTCATGCAAAAATCAGACTGGTATTTATCACCAACTGGGCATTTTAAATAAGTCCGACACGTAAAACATGTCAAATGACAGGAATTATGTCAGGTGGTAAATAGCAGTCTGATTTTTTCGTGAGAGTTTAATGAAGGGGTAAGAAATCAATTGGAAGTTCTGTCCGACAAAATACATGGGACGTTTTCGTAGTCTGACGTTACATATTTTTAACCTGTTCCACAATTAAACCTTCCCCTGTTCCAGTGTCCCCGTACATCAAAGTTTGTCCGACTAGACACCGTTAAGCTATTAACAAATTTTCAGCTTGCTATTAATCAACTTTTTTTAGTACGCGGGATACAGGCCTAAAAGTTTTCGTTCATTTTGTGTAGTTTCTTTTAATAAAGATAAAAATTAAGTTTCACTAATATTTAAGGGGCGGCATTTCGAATACTTGCATCATATTGAAAAAATGTACCGCACGGCTCTGGGATGAAGTATGGAACCAAGCAAATATCTTTAAAACGAAAACGACAATATTTATGAAAATTTGCATGCAAGTACAGTGATGCAAAAGGCATCTGATTCCATATTTTTTGTTACTACTCCACTTCCGGTTTCACCGGAAATACCCATAACTTATTTAATTTAAATGGGACACCCTGTATATTTTTGCAGATTTTAAAAGAACTTGTTATTTTTAATTCATACATACCAAATTTGGTAGAAAAATTTGTTAAAAAGTGTCTATAGATAATTTTTTGTATTAATACAACGTAGTAGGAAATAAACGAGTGCCATCTATACTCTATAATCTATACTAAAATTGTTGTTTACATGCACTGCATAACTTATTTGAATGTAGTATAGTAGGTAAAACCGTTACTCAACTAATTGACAGTTGTATTAAAAATGGTTCATTTAAGTGAAAAAGATCATATTGAAATATCAATGATAAATCGGTTATGGTGAACTTTCAATTTTTAGAGGTAAATTTTCCAAATTGATCGACTGGACGTAGAGGATTCATAGAGCGGCCCGCTCGTTCTCCGGACCTCAACCCGTTAGATTTTTTCTTTGGGGTTATCTAAAATCACGTGTTTACGTAAGGCTAAGGCGACCAACATGCGCGCAGGATTTGAGACAAATAATAATAATGGATGAATGTGAACTAATACGTAGAGAAATCTTGCAAAGAGTGACTCACGAATTTATTTATAGGCTCGCATGTTTTAATGAGGTGAATTTTCAACATTTGAAATTGTTTTTTTTTATTTTTAATATCAGTGGTCTAACGTAAATAAATTAACCTATTTTTTAACTGTAAAGAGATTTACTTTCTTGTTTTAACAGTTTTTTCTTTCAGCCTTGGTATGTATGAATTAAAAATAACAAGTTCTTTTAAAATCTGCAAAAATATACAGGGTGTCCCATTTAAAGTAAATAAGTTAAGGGCATTTCCGGTGAAACCGGAAGTGGAGTAGTAACAAAAAATATGGCATCATTTGCCTTTTGCGTCACTGTACTTGCACGCAAAGTTTCATAAATATTGTTCTTTTCGTTTCAAAGATATTTGCTTGGATCCATACTTTATCCCAACTCTGTATACATCTATTCTCTTTTCTGTTTCAGAGTCCATTGTCCAGCTTTCACAGCCATATAGCAAGACAAAAAACAAATAACATCTGATCATTCGGATTCTGAGCTCCAGGCTAAGTTCTGATCTTGTAAAAAAGGTTTTCATGTTCATGAGTGTTTTTCTCGCTTGTTCGATTCTTAATAGGATTTCTTTTTTGTGTTACACTCTCTATTGACATTTGCTTCTAAATATTTTATGAACTTTACCTGCTCTATTATTTGTCCCTTGGCATACAAATATACGTTTATTGGTGTCTTCGAAAATACTAAAATTTTAGTTTTGGAAACGTTTAAGTGTAAACCAAACATTTCGCTATGACGAACTACCGCATTTATTATTTTTTTTAGTTCTTGTTCATTGCTTGCTATTAGGATGGTTTCGGCGTAGCTGATGTTGTCTATGCTGGTTCCCTTAACCTTGATTCCACCTTGGACCTCGTGCTTATCTGAATAAAGATACTTCTCTAAATAAAGCTTCTGAAGTAATGCTTCTCTGAATAAAGACTCCGAATACAAATTAAATAATATCGGTGTATATCGTTGGATTTGTATATTTTCGGATATTGTGTGGTCTATTTGAATTGTTGCTCTTCGGTGCCTACCCAGTGGCATAACGCCATAAACGAAGTTTTAAGATAAATCCACATTTGTCAAATAAACGTTAAACTGAAAGTACCGATTAAAATGCGCTCCCAGTAAAATTAATTTTTCTGTGCATATTTACCGGCTCTTTCGTTCAGTGCCTACGCGTCAATTTCGATTTATCGAAAACCAATTTATATATACACAAAAGTTTTGGAAAATTTATAAACTGAATTGTTCAGTTCACTATAATGGGGGAAGAAAATCCCCCTGGTGAAGGGCGAAAACACAATATGGACTTGGAAAATAGTTTGAAGATCCAAAATATACCAAACAATGCTTAAGATAAAAATAATGCTGTGGTTGATAAGGAGTGATACAAAAAAATTTGCAGAAATCTCATTTTTATTCTAATAAAGTGTATATTTTCATTGAAAAATCAAACAAGGAAGAGAATTTAGGAAAAATTCACGCAATGAAGGTAGGTCACACTCTCCATAAGGTTCTTGCTGTCCAAAATATAAAAGCATAGCTAGTGTAGGTAAGAATAGAGTACGAGTTGAGCTAAAGTCAATAAAAGATGCAAATAAATTAATTAACGACAAACGTTTACAAGACCATAATCTAAATGCATTCATTCCAAATAATTTGTTGCAAAGAAAAGCCTTTATCAGAAATGTTGATACAACTTTTAATGATAAATATCTTTTTGAAAATATTATCTCTTCTATAACAACTATAACAGAGGTTAGTAGATTTAAAAGAAAAATAATAGTAGACGGAGAAATTACTTATATACCCAGACAAATGATTTTATTGACTTTTGAAGGCAATGTACTACCTACTCATGTTTTTCTTAACAGTGTACCATGCGCAGTCGAGTCATATATACAGTAAGTTGTCCAGTGCTATAAGTGTCTTGAACATGGACATGTAGCAAAACATTGTCACAGCACAAAAACTCTTTGCCTTAATTGTACAAAAGAAAAAGACGACAAACATGAATGTAGAGATCCGCAAGATAGTTTCTGCAAACTTTGAAAGACTGACCAGCATAAATATATTTCTAAAAGTTGTCCTAGATTCATTGAGCAAAACAAAATTAAAAATTTATGGCGGAGCCATAAATTTATTTTTTATTTATCTTCGGAATAACTACAATGCGGCTTTAAATATAAATAATAGATTTGCAGTTTTGGATACACAAAGCATGGAAAGTTTTCCTCCTCTTTCTCAAGTTACAACAAATGCCTACAACTTCATTAATAAGCCTAGAATTTCCTCCACAAATCCAACTACTTCACAGCAGAACAAAACCACCACAGTTCCTGTGTATCCTTATTCACAAACTACGGAACCAAGAATCCCAGCTAAAAGAAAGAAAATGTCTGCTCCTGTAGAAACTCCAATGTTCCCTTTTACGTTTGGGCCCAGTAAACATTTACCTTCAATTGATAAATCTAACCTTGAAATTAATACTAATGATTTTGTGTCTATGTTTCTTAACATTTTTCAAAGTGTTTTAGATGACATTAATTCTTTTGATGATCTTAAAAACATTGATACTGATCTTATTCTCAATAAAATAGGTCACTTTTATGGAAATGGCTAATAAAGGAAATAATAAATTCAAAATTTTGCAATGAAATGCTCAATCAGCAGTTTCTAATAAGATAAGTTTAGTGAAATGTTTAGAAGAACATCAAATTGATATAGCTTTATTATCCGAAACTTGGTTTAGGTCTGACCGACAGATTTCTTCGTGGTTACAATATTGTACGCAAAGATAGGGATGACGGTTACGCCGGTGTTGTAATCCTAATAAAGAATCTTTTAACTATACTCTAGTTAATGTTCGTCAAAATTTTTCTAACGAAATATTAATGTGTGGTATCCAGATCTTAATTAGTAATAACGAAAATTTTAAATGTTTCTCCGTCTACTGCCCACTTAACGTAAGGACAAGCCGCTCAGATTGGGAAAATGTATTAAACACACTAAATGGTACATGTATGATAGGAGGCGACTTCAGTGCACACCATGAGATGTGGGGTTCATATAAAATAAATCCCAAAGGAACTCAGGTATTAGACGTTCTTGAGAATACTGATCTAGTTCTTTTGAATACTGGAGAACCTACCAGATTTACAAGAAATAACATTAGATCTGTGGTTGACTTAACATTTTCGTCATCAGATCTTGCTATTGATTTTGAGTGGTAAACACTTAAGAATGTGATGGGATCAGATATTCACAGATAGGATTCACAGATTGATCAAATCAGATAGGATCAGATTTCTTATTATTGAAATAGACAAACATTTATATCCAAATGATACAACTTTTAACCCTGACTAAATGGAATCTACGCAAGGCAAACTGGAGTATATACGAAGATACAGCGTGTACATTTTTACCTAAAATCATCCTGAAGATAATACAACGCAATCTAAATACGACTTTTTAATAGAAGGAATTAACGCTGCGGCAACAATAGCAATACATTATAAACAAGGCTCCTAAAAATAAATTTACAAAAGTTTTACCACCTTGGTGGGACAACGAATGTGAGGCAGCTATAAAAGAAAGAAAACACAAACTGTATATTTAAAAAACAAATAGCACTCTGGAAAATTACATAATGTGCAAAGAAGTTATAGCCAGAGTTAAGAAGTATCTCAAAAAAAAGCTAAATACTGGCGAATGTATGTGGTGTACAAATTTAAATAAAAATACTCCAGCTACGGAGCTCTGGACCCAAGCAAAAAAATGCAAAGACATACAACTACTAAGAAATCTGGTAATTCTAACTATGAAGATCATTTTTTCGATATAATAGCTCCGCCAATGGTGTATAACAATATAAACCAGTTAATGACCAAGCGAGAACAAAACAAGAAAAATCATCGTATATTTTTAGAGCCTATAGGTTTAAATGAAATTGACTTTGCATTAGATAATAGAAAAAATACCTCTCCTGGATATGATGAAATTCGAGATCCAATGCTTTATCATTTATCAATTAATGCTAAAATATTTTTAACCCAAATAATGAACGATATTTGGATACGCGGTGAATGTATCGAAGAGTGAAAAAAATTATTGTTGTGCCTATTCTGAAACCCGATAAATACCCAGATGAAAGCGAATCATACAGATCTATTCCTTTGCTACCACGTATATTAAAAATGTTTGAAAGGATTGTCAGAAACAGATTGGAATGGTGGTTCAAGAACACAAATGCTTTTCCTCAAAGTCAGTACAGTTTTAAAATAAATTATGGGACTGGTGATGCTGTTGGTCAACTGGTTACAGATATACAGCTGTCTCTTTCTCGAGACGACTACTAAGCTTCATTATTTCTTGATATAAAAGGAGCTTATGATAGTGTAGACTGGACTATACTACGAAATAAAATGATCAACTTGTAAATTCCAAAAGAAGTAGTAGTACCATACTCAAACTTTACATAAATAGATCATTAGCAGTCAGAAAAGATAACGGCATCATTTCTGAATATCGTTTGGTAACAAAGGGTTTACCACAAGGATCGGTTTTATCACCATTACTTTTCAATATATACACCTATGATTTACACGATATTTCACTTAATGCAAATATTCAGTACGCTGATGATTTCGTCTTTTACACACATGCAAGAAGTTATGATAAAAGTTTACAAAGTTTGAACACAGTAGTTACACCTTTCATCCAGAATATAAGTAACCTAGGTTTTGATTTATCTCCGTACAAATGGATGGCCTTATGCCAAAGTGAACTATGTACATTTTATTTGTTTTTACTTTTTCATTGCCATTATGAGGCAAACTTGTGTTCTAAACTTATGCCAAAATGAACTATGTGAATAAAAGGAAACATTAGCCGGAAACTAATAAATTCTATTTAGCAAAAGATTGGTAGTGCTGGTAGTCATATTATGCCACAGTGAACCATCATCCAGTCCAAGATGGCTTCCCGTGCACATAGTTCACATCGTCATCACATTGTTGATAGAAATTGAAGATGAAGTGGCTGATTTCAGTAGTGGGTCTTCAGATGATTACCATCCAAGTTCTGATTCACATATTACAGAATCAGGTAAGATAATAATATTTATTAATATAAAATATCAGTATAAAAGTATGGATATGTTTTGGATTGTTTCTTTTGCCAAAGCGAACCATGTGCGTGTATATGTGTATATTAGGGTATGCTAGGTAACAGGACTAGGAAAGCTCAAAAATAAAGCAAGGGAAAGTCATCAAAAAGTAATAACGGCTCGCCACGATCGTTTAAAAACTGTCAGATCTGTTCACAAATATACAAGAGAAAGTGTAATGCCCTGGAGAGCAATTGTGATCCGTAAAAAAACTCATTTAATTTTCATCCAATCAACTTTAACTGCTTACAGGTATGTTGATAACCTGTAGTTAGGCTATGGAGAGGTGCAATAGGAGAAAATTTAATTTTCTTACATGATAATGGACCTCCACATACCATTAGAGGAGTGACTAGAGACATCATTGAAGCAGAAGGTATCCCTTGTTTGGAGTGGCCTGCTTGCTCACCCGAGCTTAACCCTATAGAGAATTTGTGGGATATGCTTAAAAGAAAAATTGGAGCTCTCCAGGATAATCCACAAAACACCTCATGGCTAGTACAAGCTGCTCTTGAAGGATGGAGCAACCTACCACAACAAAATGTTGATAATTTAATTAGGAGCGTGCCCACGCAAACTGAAGCTTGCATAAGGACTAGAGGTGATAACACTGACTACAAAAAAAAAACAAAAAAAAAACAATTTAAACATTATTCGTTTTGCATTGAAATTTTTTATGCTGTTGACTTTAAAACAACTAATTTCAATTTGCTTGTTAAATACTTTATTCATCATCATCATTCTCTTTGCCTAACCCTATGCGGGGTCGGCTTCCCTAATTGCATTTCTCCACACAATTATATCTTGGGTCATATCAATGTTAATCCCCTTTACCAATATGTCCTGTCTTATCGCCTCCCCCCAGGTCTTCTTTGGTCTTCCTCTCCTATTCCTTCCAGGAATCTGCACTTCAGCTGTTCTTCGTATTGGGTGATTAACGTCTCGACGTTGAACATGACCAAACCATCTTAACCTACGCTCTCTCATTTTGGCATCAATTGGTGCCACACCTAGACTTCCCCTAATATACTCATTTCTAATTTTATCCTTCTTTGTCACTCCACTCATCCATCTAAGCATTCTCATTTCCGCCACATGCATTCGTTGTTCCTCTTTCTTTTTCACTGCCCAACATTCAGTTCCGTACATCATAGCCGGTCTTATGGCTGTTTTATAGAATTTTCCCTTCAGCTTCATTGGAATTTTTCTGTCACACAACACACCACTCGCTTCTTTCCACTTCATCCATCCAGCCCTAATTCTACTGCATGCATCTCCATCTATTTCTCCATTACTCTGTAATACCGATCCTAGGTACTTAAAACTATTGCTTTTCACAATCATTTTACCATCCAACGATACCATTTTATTTGTAGTAGCTCCATCTTTAAATGAACATTCCAAATACTCTGTTTTTGTCCTACTAAGTTTTAAACCTTTTTCCTCCAGAGCTTGTCTCCACTGTTCCAGTTTTTGTTCTAAGTCTCTTTCACTATTTCCTACTAACACGACATCATCAGCATACATTAAGCACCATGGAATGTTACCCTGTAGTTTCGCTGTTATCTGGTCCAAAACTAATGAGAATAAATACGGACTAAGCACAGAGCCTTGGTGCAATCCTACTTTCACATGAAATTTATCAGTCTCTCACACACCTGTCCTGACACTAGTCGTTACTCCCTCATACATATCCCTCACAATCTTTACATATTCACCAGGGACTCCTTTATTATTGAGTGCCCACCACAGAATCTCTCGAGGAACTCTATCATATGCTTTCTCAAGATCAATGAATACCATATGAGCGTTTGTTTCTTTACTCCTGTATTTTTCAATCAACTGCCTTATAATGAAAATTGCATCTGTTGTTGATCTACCCTGCATAAAGCCAAATTGATTCTCGGATATTTCGGTCTCTTCACGTATCCGTCTATCAATTACTCTTTCCCATATTTTCATGGTGTGGCTAAGCAGCTTTATAGCCCTGTAGTTTGTACATTGTTGTATATCTCCCTTGTTTTTGTAAACAGGTATCAGTATACTGCTTCTCCAATCGTCTGGCATTTGTCCGACTTCCATAATTCTATTAAATAGACCTGCTAGGTACCTTGTTCCTGTCTCTCCCAAGGCTTTCCATACTTCCCCAGGAATATCATCTGGTCCTACCGCTTTTCCTTTCTTTATTTTTTGAAGCGCTTGAGCCACTTCCTCGTTGGTTATTTTGGTGACCATTGCTGCTACTGTCTCCGTTGACTCTACCGGCTGTCTGTCAAATTCTATTTTCTCCATCTCCTTTTGACATCCCTTTCGTGAACTAGTATTTTATTATTTTCATCTCGGATACATCTAATCTGATTAAAATCTTTTGCTTTCTTTGCTCTCTGTTTGGCTATTTTATATATCTTCGTTTCGCCTTCCCTGGTATCAAGTTGATCGTATAGGTTTGAATACGCTTCTGCTTTGGCTTTTGCTACTGCTACCTTCGCTTCCTTTTTCGCCACCATATAGTTTTGAAGATCTGTGTCGGATCTGGTTTCTTGCCACTTTTTATATAATTTTCTCTTCTCTTTTATTTTTCCTTGTACTTCGTTTGACCACCACCAAGTCTCTTTATCCTCAAACTTTTTTCTTGACGTTTTCCCAAGTATTTCAATAGCAGTCTCTCTAATACTACTGGCCATTTTTCTCCAAATTGTATTAGGACTTCCTTTCATGTTCCAATATATTTTCTCTACTATTCTTCTCCTGAATAGACCTTCTTTCTCATCTTTCAGCAGCCACCACTTGATTTTTTGTGGTCCTCTCCGATATTTTTGTTTAGTTTCGCTTTTTACTTCGATGTCCAGAACAAGCAGCTTATGTTGTTGGCTTACTGTCTCACTAACTATTACCTTGCAGTCCTTGCATTTACGTATGTCATCTTTCCTTATCATGAAGTAGTCTATTTGGGATTGATGCTGTCCACTTTTGTAGGTAATAAGTTGAGTTTCTCCCTTTTTAAAGAATGTGTTAACAATCACCATATCCAATGCTGTTGCTAATTCAAGCATATCATCTCCAGCTTCATTTCTAGTTCCAAAGCCTAATCCCTCATGTATTGTTTCATATCCTGTCTTGGTTTGGCCCACATGTGCATTGAAATCACCTCCTATTATAACTTTCTCCTCTGCTGGAATATCACTCAGTACGTCTCCTAATTGATCATAGAAAGCTCTTCTTTCATTCTCACCCAGACCTGTTTGGGGAGCATACACACACACAACATTCAATACCTCTTTATCAATTACAAATTTCACTGACATCATTCTATCACTCGTTCTTACAACTTCTACTACGTTATCTTTCATTTCACTATCAGCAATTATACCAACTCCATTTCTAGTGTTACTACTCCCTACATACCACAATTTGTATCCTTCACCTAGTTCTTTCGCCCTTTGTCCTTTCCACCTAGTTTCTTGAATACAAGCAATTTGAACTCTTCTTCGTTTGAGCACATCCACTAACTCCAGACTCTTACCTGTAAGACTACCAAGATTCCACGACCCTATCCTGATTTTTCTTGTTAAATACTTTATTGTTTTATTTAATTGTTATGTATTTGGTCCGTTCTTTAACGGTAAAATATTGCAAAACCTCTAAATTTTAAAAAACCGCTTGGATTGACATGAAATTTGGCATACAAATAGCTAACAAGTCAAAGAAAAAAAGTAATAATGTGCCGATATGTGATTTTGCCCTGGGGGTGGTTTTCACCCCCTCTTGGAGGTGAAAAAATATTCGTCCAAAGAAAGTCAGGAAATGGATAAACTGGCTAATTTTAAGTAACTTTTCCTCTATAGAGTTTTTTCACTAATTCAATACTTTTCGAGTTATTTGGCAGTGAATATGTTCATTTTTTCAACAAAATAACCACGCTTTTAGACGCTTTTTCGTAAATAACTCAAATAGTAAGTATTTTGTCGAAAAAACATTCTTAGCAAAAATATAGCCTGTAAAAAATTAAAAAAAAATGGTGTATATATCACGTCTCTACACCTAGTAGAAGCAGAGTTATAGCTAATGAAAAATAAGTTCATATTCATCAAATTCCAAATGGAATTTTTTAACGTGAAATAACCAAAAATTAAGCACATTTCGGGGAAAATTCATTACAAATTGTTTAAAGTGTTTAAAAAAAGCTTCATTTTTGTTTTATAAAAAAATTTCCAACATCAAAATTAAACAAGTTACTCTCAAAATAAAGTTATTCACTTTTGGTTTTGGTAAAAAAATCGAGAAAATCACCCCCTAATTAGTATCTTAAATGAACTTAATCGTTACGACTTCACAAGTATCTTGACTCGTACATATATTGTTTATATGATCTGTAAGTTTCATCGGTTCAAAGTCCTTATTATTGAAAGGACTGTAGTTAAAAGGGGTTGAACGAGTCACTGATCACGAATGTATGCAAATTTAGAAACACCAAATCTTATTCAAATTTTGTCTAACAGAAAAACAAAAAAAAATACATGATATTCAGAAAAGCAAATCTGACTCTTTTTGTTTTTCGAGATTTTTGGTATCTCTAACAATTTTTAAGTTATTTTGAAAAACGGCATATTTTTCAAAATTTAAATTTTTAAAAATTTTACTTTGAAACCAAATTTTTTGAAAAATAAGCACTTTGAATCGATGAAACTTACAGATCATATAAACATAACATAAGTAAAATAATTTGTGGAGCGGTAACGATTAATTTCATTTAAGTTGCTAATTAGGGGGTGGTCTTCCCGATTTTTATTTGCAAAAACAAAAGGGAGCAACTTTATTTTGAGCGTAACTTGCTTAAATTTAATGCTAGAAACTTTTTGTAAAAACAGAAATAAAGTTTTTTTTAAACACTTTAAAAAAATTATAATGGGTTTTCCCCAAAAAGTGCTTAATTTTTTGGATATTTCACGTCGAAATATTCTATTTGAAATTTGGTGAATATGAATCTATTTTGCATTTGCTATAAATCTGGTTCTACGAGATCCAGAGACCTAACGCGTACAATCTTTTTTTTTTACTTTTTTATATGATATATTTTTGTTAAGAACGTTTTTTTCGACAAAATACTTACTTTTTGAGTTATTTACGAAAAACCGTCTAAAAATGTGGTTATTTTGTTGAGAAATGAACATATTCACTCGCAAATAACTCGAAACGTGTTGACTTGGCGAAAAAGCCCTATAGAACAAAAGTTACTTAAAATTAGTCAGTTTACCCATTTCCGGACTTATTTTGGACATATATTTTTCACCCCCAAGAGGGGGTGAAAGTCAGCCCCAGGGCAAAAGCACACATCGGCACAATATCACTTGTTTTCTTTGACATGTAAGCTATACGTATGCCAAATTTCATGTCAATCCAAACGGTTCTTTAAAATTTAGAGCAAAAACCGTGAAAGAATGGACTAATTTGTTATTAAATTGCTTTAAAATTAATGTTGTTTGATTTTGTGTGTTCATTTTTTTTAAATTATCACGAAATAATAAGAAATATCAGGTGATTCAGAAAATGACTTAATAATAACTTAATATTTAGATAGTAATAACTTAATGGATAGATAAAACTCATAAGAATCAAACGTATATGTACTTAGATTTAAATCTGTCTGAAAGCACAGATAAAAAAAGAGATTATTATGGCCATTCGATTATAAATATAGGACAAACATAATGAACTTCCAATCATGCCGACAATTTATTTTAAGACATTCATGTACCTAATTAGATTGAGTTCACTGGTTAGTTAAAATTTGGATGTGTACCAAGAGCGTTTCACCACACTCTTTTAATTAATCAATGTAATTACCGAAGTCTATGTAAAAATGTTTTTGTCTGTCAAGTACTACATCCGTTTATTATTCTAATAATAACGGTGTGTAACCACAAACATTAAAGTTTATATTGAATTGTTACAACTAAACAAAAAGTCACTCTTTCTGTAAATGTTTGCATAATCCACTACCTAATTAATCAGAGGAAAACTTAAGTATGGAAAATGTATAAACATTCTCAATTTCTTTGGAACATGAAAATGCAGCAGGTGCATAATACTATGGTCAAATCTGAGAGTGCAGGAAGAGTCTATACCGGTTTCGGGGGTTGTTTTCCCCTCATCAGTAGTTCCATATCCTCCTCTCTCAGATTCTTTCACGTACCACACTTTGGGCCTTTCCGAATTGCAAAGAAAGAAATGTCACGGATAAACTAGGGCCATCTACCGAAAAACAAAGTAAGTTATCGATCGAAGTAGCACAGAAAATGACAATAAATATCGTCTCCATACCACCAGATTGACAACAGTTGGAATACTTTCTTTGGTTACACCTCCCGAGATTTTCAAAATTTATAAATCACACAGGATGTCGAGGAAATTAAGATGAGAGAATTTTAAATAATTCACAACTCATCTGCTCAGCGTGGTAAAAGCTGAGCAACAAGAAAGATTCCTTAATACTCAAACAAAAGAGTAAATGAATTAAAAATTTATAAACATTCTAAATTTCTTTGCAACACGAAAATGCAGCAGCTGCATAATACTATGGTCAAATCTGAGAGTGCAGGAAGAGTCTATACCGGTTTAGGGGGTTGTTTCCTCCTCATCAGTAGTCACATATCCACGGTGAGCAGATGAGTTGTGAATTAAATTCTCTCATCTTAATTTCCTCCGCATCCTGTATGATTTATAAATTTTGAAAATCTCAGGAGGTTTAACCAAAGAAAGTATTCCACCTGTTGTCAATTTGGTGGTATGGAGACGATATTTATTGTCGTTTTCTGTGCTACTTCGATTGATAACTTACTTTAAAAACTTAAGTATTTAAAAAAGTTAATGATTGCCGCTCATGCTGTCAAATCCTTTCTTCTGCTGAAGGTTGTGACAGGTAGTTCTTTCAGGACAACAATCTCAGTAAAACACAGGTTAAAATAATAGTTATTTATGTATCAAGGACGTAAAATAGGCGTTTATGGACCACGACGTGTAAGTAAGAGCCCGAGCTGATAGGCGAAGGCTATTAACACGTAAGGTCCATAAACGCTGTTTACGCCCGAAATACATACAAATTTTTATGCAAGACTGTTTTAATGATCATTTAATAATAAAGGTACAAAATTCCTTGCACGATCGTCTTAGTGATTATTTTTTAATGCTTCTTTTTCTTTCCACCTTTTGCGAGCAATTTATTATAAATACCGTTTCAAAAGATGCATGAATTTTATAGCTCAATTTATTAAAACTCATCCTGTATAACAATTCACCGAATCATTTGTATTGGTTAGTTAATAAAAAATGTCATATTGAAAGAAATATGTGTAAGAAATAATAATATTATTCCGGTAGGTGTGTTGCTGGAATTAATTGAAATGAATGTAATAAAACGAACGTTTTATAGGGTCGATTGTTTTGGGTGTGGTCTGATGCGTTTGCCTGCTGAGTTGTTACTAAAGAAGAAAGCCACAAACGATAATATGTTTGTGTTCGTTTTCCTCTGACCAGATGAGCAATAAATCACTAATAGGCCTGGCGTATACTTTTGCAGTTTTAAGAAAACAATTTCGAATGAATTGAGTGAGTTGTTGACACAAGCGTCTGATATGGTAACTAATTTATGTGGGTGAGAAAACAGATGGTGACAGGGTAAAGCCATGTCTCTTATTGTATTTGAATGTGCAGTTCGAATGACTAACGTTGTTTCGTTTTTGAGAAAAAATAATATTAAAATTAAAATTAGCAAAAATAGTAATTAAAGCGTATCGCTATACACCCCCCTCCAAGAGACTAAGAAGATAGATAATACATAATATTTACAAATTATAATGAACATTGAAAATAGAAAAAAAACAATGCAAAGTTTATACAAGGAGAAAGAAAAAAGCACTTGATTCACTGTGAACTGACACTTTCTTGGTAACTTCCAGTAAATCTTGCTTTCCTCTTCGGTCTGTTGTTTGTTTTGTTGGATATTGTCATTTTTTCTGTTTCGTGATGGGTACTTTCGTGAAGCTCGTATGCTGGTTTCAATCTGTCTATGGAAATTGTTGATTCTTTTCCATTTACCCGGACGACAAAAGTCTTGTCACCTCGCTTAACAACTGGAAAAGGACCGTGATATGGGTTTTCTAAGCTGCTTTTGATTGTATCACGGCGGATGAAAACGTGAGAGGTGGTTTTCATGTCTTTGAAAATGAAGGTACTTTTGGATCCATGATGCGACGGTTGCGTAGGACGGAGGTTTTCGAAATGGTTTCGAAGCGTTTTTAAATAAATGTGAGCATTGTCGTCGGTGTTTCTTTGTGACGAAAACAATAGTTCACCTGGCAAACACAATGGTTCTCCGTACACGAGTTCGGCGGCTGAAGTACCTAAATCTTCTCTCCACGCTGCTGGTATGCCCAGTAACACTGAAGGTAGGCTTTCGGTCCATCGGATGTTTTCATGACATCGAATTGCTGCTTTTAACTGTCGATGAAACCTTTCTACCATACCGTTTGCTTGCGGATGATAGGCGGTTGTCCTTAAATGGGTAGTTCCAGTTAATTTGCATATTGATTTGAAGAGATGCGATTAGGCATCGGGTCTGCTTCTTGATTAAGCATCGGGAAAGCTTCTGGCCAACGTGTGAAACGGTCAGCGCATGTTAGACAGTATCTGTTTCCTTCTGAGACCAGCATCACTATACTGTCTATGTGGACGTGTTCGAATCGGCTGGAAGGTGGTAGAAAACTTCCAGTAGGTGAAACAACGTGGCGCGATATTTTCGATTTTTGGCACTGTAGACACGCTCGAGTCCATTTCCTCACATCTGATTTAATGGATGGCCAAACATATCGCTGTGTGATCATCTTCACAGAACTGTTGATTCCGGGATGTGCTAGGTTATGCATGGTGCGAAAAATTGCCATTCGAATTGGTTTCGGTACAAATGGTCTGGCTGTAGATGTTGATATGTCACAGTACAAACTCACGTTTGTTCGGAAAAGCGTATTTTCTTCATTTGAAGTGATGTTTTCTCACTTAAAAAAGTTTGCAGTTCTGGATCAGTTTCTTGTGCGAGAGCTAAGTCAGTGATGTCGATATCTTTCTTGATGCTATCGACTCGAGATAGTGCGTCTGCCACAATATTTGTTAATCCAGAAATGTGCTGAATGTTAGTGCAAAACTGTCCTATATAGTCTAAATATCTAAACTGTCTAGGACTACATTCATCTAGCTTCTGAGTAAAGACGAAGGTGATTGGTTTCTGGTCTGTGTATATCGTTATGTCCTTGCCTTCGATCATATGTCTGAAGTGTTTTATGGCTAGATATATAGCTAATAGTTCTCTGTCGTATGCACTATATTTCTTTTCGCTAGGTGAGAATTTCTTAGAAAAGAAAGCTAAAGGTTTCATACCTGTATCCGTTTTTTGTTGTAGTACAGCTCCCGCACAAAAATCGGAAGCGTCACAAGTGATGGAGATATCAACATCGTTTACAGGGTGGCTCAGTAAAGCAGCGTTAGCTAAACTGTTTTTGCAGTCGTCAAAGGCTTGGATTCGCTGTGGTGTCCATTCGATTGGTGCTTTTCCTTTGACATTACCTTTTAGGGCATCATGTAGTGGTGCTTGTAGCTCAGCTGCATTGGGTATGAACTTTCGGTAGAAGTTTAACATACCTAGAAATCTGCGTAGGTCTTTCACTGTTTTTGGCTGAGTGAAATTTTCTGCAGCTGCTACTTTTTCTTGTGGAGGTGTGAGTCCTCCGTCTGATACTGTGTATCCCAAAAAGGTAATCTCATTTTTGCCGAATTGACACTTCGCTGGATTTATCACAACGCCAAACTGCTTCAGCCTTTTGAAAATCTCTTCCAAATGCGACATATGCTGCTCTTCGGATTCTGATGCAATGAGAATGTCATCGATGTAGGCGTAGGCGAAATCTAGACCACGTAAAATCTCGTCTATGAAACGCTGGAATGTCTGTCCTGCGTTTCATAAACCAAAAGGCATATATAAGTATTCGTACAGCCAAAATGGTGTAGTAACGGCGGTTTTTGGTATGTCTTCGGTGGCTACTGATATCTGGTTGTATGCTCTCACTAAATCTATTGTAGAGAAAATTGTCTTACCAGCTAGCGCCTGACCGAAATCTTCGATGTGCGGAATTGGATATCGATCTGGAACTGTTTTTTGGTTTAGACGTCGATAATCTCCGCAGGGTCTCCATTCCTCACCTTTCTTCGGGACCATGTGCAGTGGAGTAGACCAGTTAGTTTTCGATGGTCTTATGATGCCTAGTCGTAGAAGATTTTCGAACTCTTTTTTAGCCCATTGCAGTTTGTCAGATGCTTATCGTCGAGGTTTCGAAAAAACGGGTGGACCTGGTGTGGTATCGATGTGGTGCTTGGTTTGATGTTGAATGTATTTCACGATACAGGCGGGTCGCGCGATTTCCGGAAATCGTAGCAGCAGTTCGTGGTAACGCGACGCTTCCGCGATAGTCTTTACGCTGCCGTCGAAACACTCTTTAACGAGTCCCTTTGTTCGAAGGGTTGTCGTACTGTCTACTAAGCACTGGTTAGCAATGTCCACTAGGAGAGCGAAATGGGAAAGAAAATCGGCCCCGATAATGGGCTTTGAAGTGTCCGCCACTACGAATCGCCACGTAAAATCACGCCGTAGTCCGATGTTTAATGTCAAGTTCACATAGCCATACGTCGCGATTTTAGTGTCATTGGCCGCGTTTAGTTCGTATGAAGTCTTTTCGCGTGCACCCCGTACATATTTTCGCGGGAAAACGCACAGATCGGCTGCGGTGTCGATTAAAAACTGTGTTTTTTTGTATCATAGTCTGTTACGAAAAGGCGGCGAGACTTTGGGCTTCGATCGGATGCCGCATTTACCGATTGCCCGCGATGTTTCCCTGGTGCTTGCACGGAGGAGAGCACTTTTGAGCCTGGTCACCAAAACTGTAGTGATACCAACATAACATGTCACTATTATGTTCCCTACTGTAGCTACTGTCTCTAGGATATGGTCTTTGTCTTGAGTTGCTGCGGTTGCGACGGTATGTGTTTGTTTGTGCTTGAGCCTGCGTCAAGCTAGCTAGCTGGATTTTCATGTCAGCTAATTCGGCTGTCAATTTCCCGATGGCCACTGCAATCCGATCTGAAACACTATTGTTGGCACTGGTCGTCATTGTCGATGTTCACTGTATTTAAAACCGGCAAAAGTATAATATTAACACTAACTTTTTAAATTTTCGCGGCGGTTTAAATACTCGCGGGGTCACCAATATTCTGGTAGGTGTGTTGCTGGAATTAATTGAGGTGAATGTAATAAAACGAACGGTAAATATTTATTTTATTGTTGTAACAAAAATGTGTTTCGCTTAAGACACTCGGAAGAAGGGTCGATTGTTTTGGGTGTGGTCCGATGCGTTTGCCTGCTGAGTTGTTACTAAAGAAGAAAGCCACAAACGATAATATGTTTGTGTTCCTTTTCCTCTGACCAGATGAGCAATAAATCACTAATAGGTCTGGCGTATACTTTTGCAGTTTTAAGAAAACAATTTCGAATGCATTAAGTGAGTTGTTGACACAAGCGTCTGATATGGTAACTAATTTATGTGGGTGAGAAAACAGATGGTGACGGGTAAAGCCTTGTCTCTTATTGTATTTGAATGTGCATTTCGAATGACTAACGTTGTTTAGTTTTTGAGAAAAAATAGTATTAAAATTAAAATTAGCAAAAATAGTAATTAAAGCGTATCGCTATAATATGATAGAACAGTTATCTATATAGCTATGTTCGCGTTACCCTAGCAACAAAGTAAATAAGTCAAGAATAGTAAGTCGCCATTATTTATCGTATTGAAAGTTCCATAACACATTTTGTAAGAAGTTCTTTTATAATGGAAACTAGTGACGATGAAACATTTTCTGGAACATCACCGGAAATTTTTAAAGCAGCAGAAGATGCAGAATTAAGTTTACTACCCGCTAAATCTAAGAAAATATACCCTATCTAACATTACCGTCCGGCGGGCGATAAAGAAGCCCACGGGCACTAAAGTGGCACTTTACGCCCGCCAAATGTATACATAATATGGACTTTACCGCCCGGTCGTGCATAAAATAAATGTATTAAGGACATTTATATACTGTTTAAAATTAAAATAATAAAATAAAATATTGTAATTAAATTTAAATTTAATTTTAATAAAATAATATTCTGTCTTCGCTCCATCCCCGAAGAAAGCCTCCACTTGACGTAATAAGAATATCAGTACAATACAGAAAACAATCTCGCTATACGGAATCAATATATATATATATATATATATATATATATATATATATATATATATACATATATACACACATACTCATTATACTTCAATCCTGTGTAATCACAATTAAAACATCGACACACAGCTGCTCATTAAACAATCCCTGAGAGGAGATAGCAGTAATCTCTCACGGCGGTTACAGTTCCGGCGAAACATCGCTTTAATACAGATTAACACCTTCGCCCCGGCAAAGTTCCGACTCACTCCGTCGCATAACTGCCGCTAGCTCCCAGTTCAACCCGCTGGGAACTGGGTTGGGTTCCGTTTCAGTTCAGTACACTGATTGGAACTGCCTTCATATTCTTCTGCTTTCTTCTTGAATACACTCTCGGCAAGCCATCACTCGTTGCATCTATTGGAGATGTGGAACTTAGTGGGAGTGCGTTGGTATCGATGTATACACTACGAAGTATACCTAATGATTTCCTGTAGAAGATATGATTTAGTTTACGCCAAATTGTATCCTTTGTCTATCTTTCGGAACACGAAAGGGAAATACTAATGAGACCAAAAATAGGATATTACCTCCAATTTCTATCCTAACGGATAAATTTTGATAAAAATTTGGAAATAGGCTCTACTTACCTCCTAATTCAGTCGATCCTATGTCAAGTCTATCCTATGTCAATATCTGTTTATTATTTTTTAGGGGTGAAAACTACCCCTAACTACCCCTGCCAAAATTGAACAATACTAGTTATATCGTCCATCCACATGTACGGATATGAATGTGGATGTGCATGTTTGTTACGTTGATTTTGAGAAAGCATTTGACAAGTCAAATACCCTCATAATTCTTCTATAGGTCCACTTTTCAAAGACTTTAAGTCGCCTCATTGTCTCTACATTTAACGTTTATGATTCCACTCCATAGTATAGTACACTGTAGGTATACGTAACATTTTGTTAGGCATACTTTAAGAGCTAATGTTAAATCTTTGCTACATAGGACCTTTTTATTTTCATAAAATTAGAACGTGTTTTTCCATTCTGACTTTGATTTCTGCAGTGTAGTCATTATTTTCTGTTATAAGTGTTCCAAAGTAAGTGTACTTTATTACTCTTTCCATCCGCTGGTCTTCTTCTATAAAGATTTCGTTAGTATTATGGTTGTTTTACTAGTTTTCACAAACTTCATCTTTTTGATATTGAGAGAGAGTCCGTACTCCCTACTACACCTTACTATTTTACTCATGAGTCTTTACAGGTCTTGTAAACTATCGGCTATTATTACTGTACTGAACTAAGACTCCATTTACTCTTATGCCAACTGTTTCATCTTCCAGAGTTTCTCGCATTACCTCTTCAGAATAAGCGTTAAATAATAGAGGTGATAGTATGCAGCCTTGCCTGACTCCTCTCTTTATTTCCATTTATTCAGATGTTTCGTTTTCAATTTTTACTATTGCTCGCTGATTGTAATAGTGGTGTGTTGTTAGTCTTAAATCTCTTTCATCTAGGTTTTTAGTTTTTAGAATTTCCATAAGTCGATCATGTTTTACTTTATCAAACGCTTTATTGTAGTCTATAAAACAGACTTAAAGAGGACGGTTAACATCCAACTATCTCTGTGTCAGCACGTTGAAGGAGAATAATGCCTCTCTGGTACCCGTACCATTGCGGAACATATATTGAGTGTCAATAATATCCAGCTCCAGTTTAGAGTGAATAATTTTCAGCAGAATTTTCAAGGTATGTGACATTAAGCTCATGGTTCAGTAGTCACTGCATTCTTTGGCATTGTCTTTCTTTGGCAAACACACAAATGCTGATGTCAACATTTCTCTAGGGATGATTCCCGTAGTATAGGTAGCGTTGAACAGTTCTACTACTATGTCCAGGTTTTTCTCGTTGACAAACTTTATCAGCTCGCTAGGTAATTCATCTTGACCAGCAGATTTATTTGCTTTCATAGAGTTTATTGGCTGACTAACCTCTGATTTGGTTATCTCTGGGCCTACATCTCCGGTTTGGCTATCTACGGATGTACTAGCTTCTCTCTGGTCGTGTAATAGTTCCTCGGTGTACTCTTTCCATCGTCGTATTTTTTGTTCTGTGTCCATTATAATATTTCCATTTTTGTCGAGCAATATATTTGAGGTTCTTCTATTTCCTATTCCGTCTAGATCTTTAACTTTTTTATGTAGATTGAAGTGGTCATATGTGTTTCGGATAACAATCTATCTATATATCTGTCATATCTGTTTATGATTATCAATCCAAAAAAAGCTCCAGGGTATGACCAGATCAACGGGAAAGTACTGCAGCAATTAACATGCAAATGCCTGAAAATGATAACGCAAGTATTTAATGCAATATTTAGCCTAGGGTACAGCAGGATACTACCCAGAATAATGGAAAGTTGCTCAAATTATTCTCATACCTAAGCCAGGGAAAAATAAAACTTAGGTGACTTCATACAAACTAATAAGCCTGCTACCTGTTCTATCAAAAATCTTAGAAAAACTTTTCCTTAAACAATTATCCCCAATTACAAGAAAGGAAACTAATTTTCCATCACCAATTTGTGTTCAGAACACAACACGGAACGACAGAACTGGTATATAGACTGGTAAAACACATCAGAAACGATCTAGAAAATAAAAGATATTGTTCTGCTGTATTCCTGGACATTGGTCAGGCCTTCGACAAGGTATGGCATGCTGCTATGCTCTTTAAACTAAAGAAAAACTAAAATCCTAAAAAGCTATATTTCCAACCGACATTTCCTAGTCAAGCAGGATAATGAATGCACAATCCTAACACCGATTAAAGCCGGTGTACCACAAGGAAGTGTTTTGGGACCAATATTGCACTTGCTCTACATTGCTAACCTACCAACAAGTAACAGAAAAACGTGTGCAACTTTTGCTGATGACACTGCTGTACTAGCCTCTCACCATGATCCAATCACAGCATCCAGAACCCTTCAAAAAGACCTTAATAACATCCAAAGATAGCTTAAAAAATGGAAGATAAAGACGAATGAGAGTAAATCCACCCATGTAACATTCACCATGAAAAAACAAACATGTCCATCTGTAACTCTGAAGGAAACACAACTCATACAAACCGATACTGTCAAGTACCTAGGAATCCACTTTGATAGGAGATTAATTTGGCAAAAGCACATTTTCACAAAAAGAAAACAATTAGGAATAAAATTCCGAGAAATGTACTAGATCATCGGTCGTAAATCTCAACTATCACTTGAAAACAGACTGCTGATATATAAAGCTATATTAAAACTAGTGTGGACCTATGGTATCCAACTTTAGGGGACAGCCAGTCAAACAAACATAGAAATACTGCAGAGATTCCAGAACAAAGTCCTAGAACAATGCTGAATGCCCCTTGGTACGTGCCAAACTATGTGATAGAGCAAGACCTCAATGTACCATCCATAAAAACAGTAATAACAAAATATTACAAAAAATATACCAACCTCACTAATGACCATAATGATGTACGACGCCTGAAGAGATTCAAAGTAGTGGACCTAGCAACAGATTCGAATAATCTGTGATAATTAAACTTATTTTAACTTGTTTTAATTATAGTATAATATGTAAAAAGGGTGATCACTGGATCTCCCTCTACAGGTCAAATTTTTAATTTTTGTCAAATAATTTACCTATTGTTCTCAGTTAAGGACAGAATGTAAATAAAACATTATCAAAAAAAAATATCTGTTTAGAACAAATACCTAGAAACCTGGATTTCAAAGAAAAATGATCAAACAACATAAATAGGGATACAACATAAATAAGGATAGAAATAGCAAGAAATGCGTTTGTAAAAATGAAAACAATTCTCTGCAACAAAAACCTGAGGATAGTACTAAGAGTAAAAGCTTTGAGATGCTACGTGGTCTCGATACTGCAATATGGACTTGAAAGCGGGACATATTAAAGCAAGAAAACATAAATAAGCTACAGTCATTTGAAATGTGGTATTAGAATGCTTAGAATAGCATGGACAAAGAAGATAACGAACACGCAAGTATTGCGAGATATGGGCAAATAATGAGAAATAATAAACACAATAAAACTAAGAAAGTTTAATAAAGTGATAATACAGGAAAATTTAAGGAGCGGAAGGAGTATAGGAAGAAGGAGATATCATGGTTGAAGAATTTAAGGGACTGGTTTAAATGCAGTTCTATAACTCTTCAGAGCAGCGGTATATAGAGTAAAAATAGTGATGATGATAATGCTATCCAACCTCCGATTAGGAGACGGCACTTAAAGAAGAAGAAGTTATAACGTAAATCAAAGTACGTTTTCGGTTTTAATAGAAATTGATGCAGTTAAATAAAGGTATTTTTATACTGTAAGATATTATTGTCGGTTGGCTGAATATTATAACCCTTATAAATCACCTCATCTGATAATAAAAT
Source organism: Diabrotica virgifera virgifera (assembly GCF_917563875.1). NCBI lineage: Eukaryota > Metazoa > Arthropoda > Insecta > Coleoptera > Chrysomelidae > Diabrotica > Diabrotica virgifera. The sequence continues at coordinate 100,833,553 of NC_065449.1, forward strand.
GTGTAAAAATTGTGATTTATGAATATTTTTAATTATATCGACGATTGAAAGGTAAAAGTTACCAAACGCCAATTTGGGCGATATTAAGATATACTTATACAGTGCTAGTCAAAAGTCCGTACCCCCCCTCGTATCTTTTGAACGGTTATACTTATAATAGTGAAATTTGGAGGGAGGAAATAAACGGATATAGGCGTCTTAACTAGTCATGACAGGTGACGTAATAGTGACAGATGACGTTGCAGCGCCACCATGACAGATAATTTTAAATGAGACCTTATGGCAAGTGATACCTCGTTTGAAAGGTATTGAAAATACCTATTCAGCCATACTAATTTTTTGGATATAAATTGATTTTGATTTTGGTGAATAAATGAAATAAATATAAAATTGTAGTTTCGCATTTAATTAATAAAAATTCAAATGTCCGCCTATGTTTTTTTTTTGTCAAAAAAGTTCAGTTTTTCAGTTCTCTAATAGTTTTTACGTCAACGTCAACCCTTTTGACAAGTAATCATAGGCGGAGGTTTGAATTTTTATTAATTAAATGCGAAACTACAATTTTCTATTATTTCATTTATTCATCAAACTTAGCTTAAACTCAAACAAAATTAGTATGACTGAATAGGTATTTTCAATACCTTTCAAACGAGGTATCACTTGCCATAAGGTCCCATTTAAAATTATCTGTCATGGTGGCGCTGCAACGTCATCTGTCATTATTACGTCACCTGTCATAACTAGTTAAGACGCCTAAATCCGTTTATTTCCTCCCTCCAAATTTCACTATTATAAGTATAACCGTTCAAAAGATACGAGGGGGGGTACGGACTTTTGACTAGCACTGTATATGTTACCGTTTAAACCCGATTTCAGTTAAAACCCGAATTTACTAGGAAAAACTAGTTTTAACTACGCGCTTTAGACAATTCTAGTTTTAACTAGTCAAAACTACATTAGACTGCTAAATTCAGTTAAAACTAGAAATCTTAAAGAAATATCAATATTATGTACCTGCTGAAGACATTTTTGACATCTATTGACATCTTTTGACAGCTATTGCTATTGGTTATAAAGGTTTTAAACGTTGCTATTGGTTATGGAGGTTGGGATAGGTAGAAGACTAAAACCGCCAGAAAATACGCAAATATAACCATTGATATGTTTAATAATTTTATATTAATATGTGAAACCTGCCAACGGAAGAAGAGTACAGTGAAGAGGGGTCTTGTGTCGAAACCTGCATTGCATTCAGAAATGAATAGTCGCTGTTAGGTAGATATATATGATCGATATACAATCCCAAGAGGATCACGGCTACAAGTTCATTGTGGTTTATCAAGACCATTTAACAAAATTTGTTTTTTTGAGACCATTACAACGTAAGAGGGCGGAAGAAGTTGCTTATCAATTTTATTAACGGATATATTCTTGACTTTTGGCGCACCATGCATTTGGCCGACAGTTCGGTAATGCAGTTATAAATGAGGTAATGTCATACTGGCCTGAGAAGTAAATTAGTTGATGGAAAACCAAGGCACAGCCAGAGTCAAGGTTCAGTCAAGCGAACTAACCAAGATATCAAGAAAATGTTAGCAGCCTGGATGCAAGACAATAACACAACAACGTGGTCAAAAATATTTGAGTTTTTTACGTTTACGATCTTGTCCAGAGTATTTTACGTTTTAGAGAAATTATTTGCCAACAACCGGGGTAGCAAATTATTTACCGAGTTTTCGTTGAATCTGGAAATTACTGAAAGTTTAGTAAAAACTAGTTTTGACTCAAATATGCTTAGTCTCAACTAGAATTAACTAAAACTATTTTATAGTACTAGTTTTCACTAGTTAAAACTAGAATTTTCTAAGGCCCACAGTTAAAACTAGTTTTTCCTAGTGAATTCTGGTTTTAACTGAAATCGGGTTTTTACTGTAACATATATATCACTGAGATCAGAAATTTTTTCTGCGTCGATTGGTTGTATCCTCGTGTGGCTACGATGAATTTTTTGTCGCTTGGTAATTTAAAATAATTGACATTTTTAACAATTTTCGGCGACCAAGCGACTAAAATTTTGTAAATTTAAGAACAATTTTCATTTGGTACCTATCCCATTTTAATCCTTTACAGTTAGTAAGTTTTTGTTAGATTGTATTTTAAATGTTTGAGCGCTTAGTGATTTTTTACAAACACTATCTAGAGTTTTTAAAATGCTTAAGAAATTTTACCCTATCCAGAAATATTTTTTTTATTATTTATTACCTTTTTCCGCACAATAAATAAATACTATTTTTTGTTTAGTTAATTATATCTAGATGTAACTTTCTTAAACAAGATGAATAGTTCATTCTTTCTACCTAAAATAGGTGGAATTTGTCGCTTGGTAATAATTTACCTGCCGTTTTTTTAATGTTTTTGTTGCTTAGATATATTTCTCTAAATAAGAAATTTTAAAGGGCACGCTTTAGGAAGCTTATTATTATTGCACGTAACCTGTTCCGCCGTTTAGAACGCCTCCAAATCATAGTTTGATTTTTGTAGTTAATAACAGAATATCGGTCAGTATGCTGTTTGCTCTGAATTGTGGAATAGTTGAAAACTATATTTTTTAGTATTGCGTGTTACTTATTATTATAACTCATTTTTGGATTAACGTAATCGTTTTATTAATATAATGGATAGTAGAAAACGAATACATAATATCGTAAATGTAGCTTTGGCAAGCGCAGGGGCATCTACCAAAGATTTACTTTTGGTAAGTAGTGTAGCACTTGTAGAAGTATGCCAAGAAATCAGTACATATTTCAAATAAGAAATTTATACATTTCACTGATCATGCATGTCGTATGGATAAAGACGAGGCGATTCAAAGTAAGGCCTGTTATTAAGATGATAATTACTGTAAATTATATTTTTTAGTTTTCTAGTTCAACCATTTTACCTGTTACAAAACATGAAAATTTTTCGGATAGGTTATACAGGGTGTAACAAAAATACAGGTAATAAATTTAATCACATATTCTGGGACCAAAAATAGTTCGATTGAACCTAACTTACCTTAGTACAAATGTGCACATGAAAAAAGTTACAGCCCTTTGAAGTTACAAAATAAAAATCGATTTTTTCCAATATATCGAAAACTATTCATGATATTTTATTGAAAATGGACATGTGACATTCTTATGGAAGTAGTATCTTAAAAAAAATTATAGTCAATTTTAGACACCCCATAAAAGTTTTATGGGGGTTTGTTTCTTTAAACCCCACCAAACTTTTGTGTACGTTCCAATTTAATTATTATTGTAGTACCATTAGTTAAACACAATGTTTTAAAAACTTTTTTGCCTCTTAGTACTTTTTCGAAAAGTCCAGTTTTTATCGAGATATTTTGAATATTTGTCAAATCCACCACATATTTGTATATGGTTAAGTACGATTATGGAGACTTAGTAATAATATGAAAATTTATTTATGATTTACATTTTTAGGTATATTTTGAACCACATTAAAAAAGAAGCCACATCTTGATAAAAGGTGCCTTATCGTAAAAATACAAAGAGGCAAAAAATTTTAAAAACACTGTGTTTAGCTAATGGTATCGCAGTAATAGTTTAATTGGAACGTACACAAACATTTGGGGGGTTTAAAGGAACAAAACCCCTAAAAAATGTTTATGTAAACATATTAAAAAAGAAGCCGCCACTCGATAAAAACTGCCTGATCGAAAAAATACTAAGAGCTAAAAAAGTTTAAAAAATATTGAATTTAACTAATGGTACCACAATAATAATTTAATTGGAACGTACACAAAAGTTTGGGGCGGTTTAAGGGAACAAAATCCCCATAAAAATTTTATGGGGTGTACAAATTTCACTATAATTTTTCTTTAAGATATTCCTGCCATAAGATTGCCACATGTCCATTTTCGTTAAAAAATCTCTAATAGTTTTTAATATATTTGAAAAAATCGATTTTTATTTTGTAACTTCAAAGGGCTGTAACTTTTTTAATGTGCATATTAGTACCAAGGTAAGTTAAGTTCATTCGAACTATTTTTGTTCCCAGAATATGTGATTTAATTTATGACCTGTATTTTTGTTACACCCTGTATTTCTTAAAATACAGTCAAAAATTTATCAGGTTTAGTCAATTTACCAGTTCCGATAATAAAAACCAGTCACCTTCAGTATTTTTTTCCAGTCAAGGGGAAAAAATATAGTCAGTTGGTAACTTTTTCCTGGTTGCGATTTAGCAGAAAATATTACTAACCGACACTATTTCATAAACTATTAAAAAAATACATAGTCTACAAGGGGTAGTTTATAAAGTATCTAAAGTGCATTTAGAGTTCGTTGGAATTATGACACTAAAACCACTAAATCATGTTTTATCATTTTTTTTCTTCAAAATTTCAAACTTTAAACTGCTCTATTGTAAAGTTGGCCAAATGTCGCTTGGTCATTTTTGCCTGTCAGCCGTCGATATTAAGATCTAATTTACATCAATTTTTGTGTCAATTTTATTTTTCGTTTTTTCATTTTTGAACCCTTAAAAACAACCCCTATTTGTTAAATTAAAAACAAATGAAAAATACATTGGAACATACAATAATATCATTTTTTATCTCTTTATTTAGGACATTGATACTTTTTTTCATTTACAATAAAAAATCTTCTCGTTGTTCTGAAGCTATTTTTTGTGGCATTTTTGTAATTAACTATTTTTAATGGGAAATAAGCCACAATTTTACTAAAAAATGATTTTATTAAGGTTTCGACGCCCAAATCGGATGCCGTTGTCAAAATACAAAAAATATTATTGAATTAAACAAAAATGTTTTTGCTTAGTAAAAAATTCTTCTAATAATTTGTTTAATCTGACTCATTTATATCGGCAATTCAGATATATATTATACATATTATACATGTTAAAGTAGAAGACTTTAAAATGATATTGCCAATATTTATGAGTTACGTTCCTGGGACGACTTTACTGAAAGATAGTTCATTCGATTACATGGAATCAACCCCAACTCAAGAATATCCGTCACCAAAAAAATCATAGCATGTGATCTGTCTTTAAAAATACAACCACATGCAACGGTGACAGTAAAATTATCGCGTTAGAAATTCCATAATAAATCACGAGGGAAAACCAGGAAAAAACCTCGTGATATACTCTCAGAACTAATACCAAATTCTGACCTTAATATGTATATATGTTATTTTAAATTATAAATAATATTAATAATACATAGATATACAGTGCGTCCATAAAATAACGTATAAATTCATTATTTTGTAAGCCGATGACCTTAAGGAAAAATTTTCAAACAGGTCGAATTTTGTTTTTAAATTACGATATTTTGGTATATATTATATCATACTAGTGACGTCATCCATCCGGGCGTGATCACGTAATCGATGATTTTTTTAAATGAGAATATAGGGGTCATGTGATAGCTCATTTAAAAGGGTATTTAATTCTCTATTCACTAATATAAACATTAACATAATTATTTATACAGGGTGTCCAAAAACTTTTTTTTAATTAAATTAATTGACACAAGAAGATGAATGTATGTAATTTGTTTAATTCTAAATACATTTTACTACTATCAGGAAACATAAAAATGTTTTATTTAAAAAATAAACATTGATTTTAGTTTAAACGAAATGTTCAAATTTCCAAAAGGCAAGTGGGTGGTAGCTTTAACATTGAATTTAAGCGAAAAGCAATGTTTATTTGTCAAATGACATGTTTTTCCTTTTTTCTGACAACAGTAAAACGTATTTTGAATTAAATAAATTACTTACATGCTTCTTTTGTCCCAATTAATTTAATTAAAAAAATTTTTAGACACCCTGTATAAATAATTATGTTAATGTTTCTATTAGTAAATAGAGAATTGAATACCCTTTCAAATGAGCTTATCACATGGTCCCTATTCTCATTTAAAAAAATCATCGATTACGTCATCAAGCCCAGATGGATGACGTCACTAGTATTATATATGCCAAAAAATTGTAATTTAAAAATAAAAATCAACCTGTCTCAGGATTTTTTCTTAAAGTCGCCGGTTTACGAAATAATGAATTTATGCGTTACTTTATGGCCACACTGTATAAATAATACTAAAATATAAGATATGTACTAACTCGATATGTTATTGACTTACTAATCGTCGTATTTTCTTTCTATTGACTTCCTCTTTTAGTATGGGTAACCACATCTTACTGCATTCTACCGAGGAATTTGAGACACAGTTGGTTTCATTTATCAATTAGAGCTGCTTATTTGATTTTTCTCTTTTTACTATCTGTTTTTTTCAGGACTATACTTGAATCTCTTCACTGAACTCTATGTTCATTATCCCATGCGTGTTGACATATTTGAGATCTATCAAATTCTCTATTTTTAATATAAGACTGATGTTCACTTATTCTAATGTTTAATGGTCTTGATGTTTCACCTAAACAAAATTGTTCGCATTCACAAGGTATTTTATAAATACAATTCTTTGTTCTTTTTTGTTCACTATTAGGTTTAGTTTTAGATAGAATATATCTCAATGTGTTTGTTGTTTTGAATGTTCTTGGAATGTTGAATTTATTTCCTATTGTTTTAAGTTTCTCGGATAGTCCTTTTATATATGGTATTGATATTTTCTCGTATTATTTCTGGTGAGTGCTATAGGATCCCATTCTAAGTTGTTCTGTTCCATTCGATCTAATCTTGACAATTCCTTATTTATAAAGGATAAAGGATAATCATTCTTTAATAAAACAGATGTTAACATTTGTTTTACTTCTAAGAATGAATTTTCGTTAGAACAAGTAATTTTGGCTTTATCAAGGATTTAATGATTCCCTTTTTAACGTTGATGTTGTGATTTGATTTGTAATTGAGATATCTGTTGGTGTGATTTGGTTTTTTATACACTTTAGTCTCATATCCAGTATCCTTCTTTGAGACTGAAACATCGAGGAAAGGCAGGGTGTTATTATATTCCTTTTCTATTGTAAATTTTATTGTCTCTTCTAGATCGTTTATAATATTTAGGAATGTATCCAACAATTCTGATCTATGAGGCCATATTGAAAACACATCATCTACATTATCTCCACCATACAGTGGGTTTTAAATTTTGTTTAGAAATGGTATTTTGCAATCCTCTATAAATATATTAGTTAATAATGGAGATAAAGAAGAACCCATTGTTAGACCAAAATTTTGTTTATAGAATTCATTATTTAGTTGAAAATAGGTGTTATTAGTACATAATGTCAATAACTCTATTATAGCCGATGCATTTAGTCTTGTCCTAGTTGTCAATGTATTATCATTCTCTAATTTCGTTTTGATTATGTTTAAAGTTTATTTAATAGCACTTTTTAAACAAACTGTTTATGTCAAAACTTACTAAAATATTATTTGGATTAAATTCAATATCTGATAATTTGTTTAAAAAATGTTGTGTATTTTTGTATAAATGTGTCATTATTATTAGCAAATGGTTTTATAATATTTAATAAGAATTTTGATAGTTCACTAAGGAGAATTGATGGTACTACAAATGGGTCTAAGTGGTATATTCGCTTTATGAATTCTCGGCACTCCATAAAAATGTGGTGCCTTACTGTAAAGAGGTGTCATTAATTTTTTTTGATAGTATGTTAAATCATTTTTAAATTTGAATAAAATTCTATATATCTTGTTTTCCAGTGTCTTCGTTGGATCCTTCGTTAATTTGGTATAAGGTCCATTTGTTATTAGATCTGTAATTTTGTCCTCATGTTGTATTTTATCCATTATTACAGTTGCATTTCCTTTATCTTTATCCGCTGGTAGGACTGTGGTGGAGTCATCATTTTTTAAAGTTTTTAAAGCTTTCATTTCCTCTTTGCTGATGTTCTGTTCAATTTTATTAGACTTTTCCAATTCAAGTTTACATAGTACCCTATATTGTTCTTTTTCATGAGTTGGTAAACACTGGGATATTTTCTCCACTGAGCTAATAGGGATTGCACATTTTTTTATTACATAATAATGTTCAGTTTTGTTTAAAAATGAGATTTCCAAAATTTCACGCCTCAAAAACTCGTAATAACTTAGAAATACAAATTTAAAGTCTTCTGCGGTATAAAATAGTTCAAACGACCCGTGACGTCACATAGTTTTATTATATAGTTATGATTATGGTTATAATTAGGTATATTCTTCTTCTCCTTCTTTAATTTATTGGCCTCCACCTACTTGGGTATTTGGCCAGCTCATCGTCGCGGAATAAGAGAAAAATATTTATATTCTAATGACATTTATCGTATGTCATTGTAATAATATATACCAGTTTGTTGAGATTGGAGTTTGATACAGTTTTTGAAGGAAAGGAAAAAAGGTTTACTATGGAAAATAAAACCATTTTGTAAAAGTACAAGTTTTCTATGAATAGTTCAAACGATCAAAAACTGACGTTTATAATATCTAATCAGAGGCGGCTCTAGCCCATGTAGCGTCCGTGTGCAGTCGATGCCCTGGCGCCCTTTGGTAGACGCGTAGTCAAAATGGAATAGTCGAATAGGTACCTATATACCTTTTTTCCTCATCTTTAAAGAAGGAGGGTCTGGAATCTTTATCTCAGACATGGAAAGACATCTCAGTCCAGAACGCTTCCTGACTGACCTTAGTGCAGGATTCATTTTTCGTAGCCTTAGCAATAGTTCCCGAGGTACTTTAAAACATCGTCTCGTCTCCAAGGCTATGCCGAATGCCTACCTGCCAAACCTGGCCCTTCTCTGTCATCCAGCGCTCCGAAAGAGGAATGGCCGCTGCAAGGTCGACATCACTTCCGAAGCACTTTACCTTCATTACACTGTCAGAAAATTTACACCTGTCTCTCTTTCCATTCTGTTCCTTTTTACTATCCATTTGTTGCACTCTAGCGTCGTATGCGTAAAAGTGTCCTGGTGTCTGCAGTATAGGCATTTATAAGTGTCAGCCTTTCCTAAACTAGAGGGGTAGGCTCTAAAACACCTGTGTCCTGTGAGCACCTGCATTAGGAAATAATCCAGGCGCCTGTGACTACAGTCTACCCAATATGTTAGATTCGGGAGCAGCATCTTTGTCCACTGTGCCACATGCTCCGTTTTGTTCAATTCTTCTTGCCATCTTTCAATTGTCTTTTCTCTTTTCTGTCTTCTCTCGGCCATAGTGAGCTCTAGGTCTCTTCTCTCATATAGTTCTTTTCTTTTCACTACCAACACATGTAGCGGAACACATCCAGTGATGGCCCACAAGGCTGCGACACAGTCCTGTATCGCATGCCACTCGCAGCAGACTTGTTCTGTCCACACGTGTCATGAGCCCCCTGTAGGGCTGTATCTCTACCGCCTCATTCCAGACTGGTGCCGCCTAGAGGACGATCGACTACACAACATCGTGCAAGGCCCTCCTCCTTTCGGATTTGGGTCCCCCAATGTTGGGTATCACCCTCCCCAACGCAGCCGCACTGTTTGCAGCCTTCTGAGTTACCACACGCACGTGCTCCCCCCACTTTCCGTTCTGGTCCAACGTCAATCCTAGGTATTTTACGTGTTTCTTGGGTATTAGACACGCCCCTGCACATTGTAGTTCCACACTTTGCCTGTTTATTTTCCCTGTCAGAATGATGGCTTCGGTCTTCTCTGCTGCGAGTTTCAGCCCGTGCTGTATGATCCATTTCTCCACAACGCCGCCTGCGTTCTGTACCCGGTATTTAAGATCTGGCTCGGCCCCCGCCACTACCAGTGAGGTCGTCCGCGAATGCGAAGGGAGTTGTACCCTCTCCATATCCACAGTTCATCATCCCGTCATATGCCAAGTTCCATAGCGTCGGGCCCAAGACAGATCCTTTCTCCACCATAATTCTTTTCTCAGACAGATAGTCCGCTACCACGTTCATCAGGTATCCAGGACATTCTCTCTCCTCCATTACCTTCATTACCTCGTTCCACTGCAGCGTATTGAATGCATTCCTAACATCGAACAACAACAGGGCCGCCCAACGGTGTTCATACCCTCTATTGCGCAAAGTGTTGAATACACTCACCGTGCTTTTCCCTTTACAAAAATCAAATTGATTCGGGAATAAGCCTCCCGACCTCTCAATTATGCCATTGATACGTCCCCGCAACATTCTTTCATGCATAAGCGCCATAACAGATGGGTGACTGTGGCTGGCCACTCTGTGGATCGACAAAAGTAGTTTCCGATGATTGACCGTGGGTTCTTATGTGAACTGGACGTTGCATCACAGACGACGGCCACAGTCGCTCGCATAAGAACCCACGCCACGGTAAACTACTTTTGTGGATCCACAGAGTGGCCGGCCACAGTCGCCCGTCTGTTATGGCGCTAAGTGCCAATGTAATTTTTCATTAACCGTTTTAAAGCATATTTTATGTTGAAACAAAGTAAAGGACCCGCTCTTTGGCGCTCGGCGCCCCCAACACCCCGGCGCCCGTGTGCACCGCACACCCTGCACAATAGGTAAAGCCGCCTCTGTATCTAATTTAAAATTATACACAATTTTGTTTACTTTGTTGGAGCAGAATGTAAACATATAACCGGACGACGTCACGACGCGTTTTGGGCTGGCTGGTATAATTTGAATTTTTAATCGTCTTTAGGGGCCAAACGAAAGACAAACAAAACTTTTTTATCTTTGATACATGTTTTAAATTATGTTCTGTTGTGATTTATAACATTTTTTTCGAATTTAAAATTTTATGCAAGTTCCCTATTATGTCTAATTTTGAAATAGATGGACGAGTAACAGCATAGTTTAAGCCTTTTGACAATACCAAATTTTCCGTTGCATTTAAATGTCTATTTGATAGATTGACAACTTGCTAATATGTCATTATTTCTATTTAGGTTATCAAAAGTATGTACCTATACTATTTTGTTCTAAAAGAATATTAAATTTATTTAAATGTATATTTCTTTGTTTCTGACATGAATTTTCATAAATTATGTTTAAACTAAAAATAATTCGATCAAAATCAGAATTTGATATCATTTCGAAAATCAAATCTTCAATACTTATGATAGTCTTGTTCGATAAAAAATCAATTTGACCTGTGAAATTGTAACCTTTCTCGGATCATTGACAAACTGGCTCTGTGTATTTTTAAAGACAGATCACAATGCTATTGTTTTTTTTTTTGGTGACGGATATTCTTGAGTTGGGGTTGATTTCATATAATCGAATGAACTATCTTTCAGTAAAGTCGTCCCAGGAACGTAACTCATAAATATTGGCAATATCATTTTAAGGTTCTTCTATTTTAAAGTCTTTAAAATGTATAATATATGTCTGAATTGCCGATATAAATGAGTCAGATTACAAAAATTATTAGAAGAATTTTTTACTAAGCAACAACCTTTTGGTTTAATTCATTAATATTTTTTGTATTCTGAAAACGGTATCCGATTTGGACGTCGAAACGTTAAGAAAACCATTTTTTAGTAAAATTGTGGCTTATTTCCTGTTAAAAATAGTTAATTAAAAAAATCTTTTGTAGTTTTACATCCCTTAAAACTACCCTCACAATGGAAAATATAAAAGTAGAGGAAAAATAATCTTTGCAGAAAAAAATTGTAACATTTATACAAAAGATCTACCGACAGGAAAATATTTAAAACACAATTAGACATTTAAACAGTTTTTTTAGTGAACACCTGCACATTGCACATCCTTCACATGTAGCTTTACAAAAAAGCCCGATCTTTCTGCAGGTGCATGACGCGCTGCATCCTTTTCTGCAGTTACAAAAAATTATTTGTTGTAATTCCTGCGGTACAGGTGATTTGTGCATTTTTCTGGGCTGCAAATATCCATTAGCATTTTTCAATCCCCATCCCCAATCAATTGAATTGAGGGCTTTATCGCCTACCCAAATTTGAAATATATCCAAACTGAAATGACAATCTTCTTCATCTTTAGGTGCCATGTCTGTATTCAGACGTTGGCCGTCATCATGTTTACAATTTTATGGAAACCTTCTACTGTGGAGCCACATCATTGTCCAATATTACGCAGCCATCAAAATATCAGTTTAATAAAGCAAACATAATGATAATAAACTCTCCTAATGTGCTCGACCAAAGCATTTAATGCAGGCACGAGCGATATCAATTTTGAATAATGTGTAGTCAGAGAGGGACAATAAACCTTATTAATACTTTTGAAATAAATATATTGAGAAGGATATTGGGACCCACTTGTGTCAATTGTTTGTGGATAATAAAGTTCAACTACGAGTTGTATCACAAAAAACCTTCCAAATCTTTCAAATATTCCAAAATTTCAAATATTGAGCTGGACAGGTCGCCTTATAAGAATGGATAATAACAGAACACCTAGTGGAACTATGGTGGGACGTCGGCCAAAAGGAAGACCAAGGAAGAGGTGGATAGTGGATATACAAAGTGAGGATCGATACTAAAAAGATATTGAGGAAACATAACTGGAAGAGAACAGCCATGGACAGATATACTAGGAGGCGGATGCTGGGGATGCCAGGGTCCAATTTGGGCTGTAGTGTTATAAGAAAAAAAAAAAAGAGAGAGAGAGAGAGAGAGAGAGAGAGAGAGAGAGAGAGAGAGAGAGAGAGAGAGAGAGAGTAGTCAGTATACCAAAATTGAAACAAAATTGTTTGGTTTTTTTTACAATCACTCTGTAAATTTTAAAAATATCTTATCCATTCAACAACAATTTTAAAGGAAATCTCAAGGACTATAATTAGGACTGTAATTTTTATAAGGTAAAGAGTTAAACGGCGCAAAAAGGTGTTACTCACGTTATCAACCTAACTTGAAGTAGTGATATCTCTGGCAGTGCTACAGTAATGAAAAACATCTTTTTTTTCGAAAAAACCCTATATACTACATTTTCGTACTGAATCATTTTTTCGTATCTCTTTTAATATAAATATAATAATCGCTCTATAATTTGGTCTAATGTTAGAACTAACACTAAAATAAAATGTATTGTAGAAGAAAACAATTGTGTATTTAAATTTTGGTGGATGCGGGTTTAAATATACCTAAGGCCTTGTTTAGATAGGGCGGTATGCCAACATAAACGTCGCGATTAACCTGTTTAAGGTAAAAAGCGTAAAACTCGCGGTTGCATATGTACGATGATGAGCGGTTGCATTTGTTTCTATGTTAACTTGAACCGCGGCGGTTGGGTTTTTCAGGTAAACCGCGCCGTCGACGTTGGCAAACCGCCTGCATATAAACAAGCCCTAATGCTCATTTTTTCTTAAAATATATGAGTGCTCAACCTTTTTGCACCGTATCTCAATTAGTTTGAATGCAATTCGGTCCTCATTTTAAATATGGTTTCAAGCACTACAAAAAGTGTTGTCATCATTATACCCGTAAAATTCACAAGCCTTCACAAAAAAAGTTTCCTTTCGCCTATCTAATCTCACTTTATATTGCAACTACAAGCTACAAAAATATTTCTTGCACATTCTTCGTGATACATAGTTTTTAAGTTATACGCAAAAAGCTGCCGAAAAGGTGCCATTTTTCAATGGAAATGGCAAATTTTCTATAATTATAATCACGAATATGTAATTTAAAAAGTATTGAGTTTTCAAAAAAAAATGTTTGCTTAGAATTAGGTGCTTTAACGACTCCTGAGGTTATTTCTACCTTGGAGAAGGGGTGGAAACAACCCACCAGATAAAAGCGTATTTTGGCATAGGGTAGACTTTGTTTCTTGAGCTTTTTCCTACTTACTGTGAAAATATCGAGTAAATTAGGATGGAACTCGGAGTCAAATACGCTCATTGGCTGCACTAATTGATCAAAATTTAAAAATTTATAATAAATCGTTATGTTTCCTTCTGAGTACTGAAATAATCCATACTTTTGTTTCAGAATATTATGGGCTATACTCATCCTGGGAGCGACCATTCTTTCGATATACTACATTATGGAAATTTATTACAAATACGAAGAAAATCCATTTGTTGTAAGTTTAGCCACGAGGGAATCCCCGATTTATATGATTCCGTTTCCGGCAATCACAATTTGTCCAGTGGCGAAGTCCAATGCAGCTGATTTTAATTTAACTAAAATTGTTCATAAAGTATGGGATGAGAAGAGCTTAACAGAGGAAGAGTAGGTATACAAATTGTTAGACAAAAACTTTTTAAAAAACTTTTAGAGATCCAAAAACTTTTTGGTTGAATATATACACGTGTTTGAAAATTACGTCATATAGACGTCCTTTGTAGGTTATTTTAAATACGTAAGATTATAGACGTTAAAATACGCTTAAGAAACGTTTTCATTTCAGACAGTTTAAGTCTGACGTCACAAAATTGTGAGGAGCTTGTTTGTATTACTCCAAACAATTTCGTTAAATAATGTTCATAAGAAATTACTCATTTATTGTTTACGTGGTTTGTGTCTTGTGTGATAAAATAAGACTTTTCATTTAGGTACTGTACTAGGTACTGTATAGGTACAGGTATTCCAAAATGAGTTGTTCATGATTCTTTTTGATTTAATGGACAGCGTTAAATTAAGACATTAAGTATGCTGGAGAATTTGTTAATACATTATTTATTAGTTTATATGTTGTTTCAGTTTTGACACAGTAAGTAAGTATACTTATAGAAATAGTGAAAATTCTATAATGCGAGGGCTGGTATAATCATGCAGAATCAATGTTAGGTTGCTCCTAATGCACAAGCGATCTTAAACAAATGGTAGTATATCTTCGACACATGGGACGTAGACCTATAATAGGTTTCATGTTACCTATAATTTTATACTACCTATTTTGAAACATCTGAAAGAGGTCACTTTTTGAAAGTATTATAGACGTGATTTTACCGACGTATAAAAGTCGTCACCTTTTTGACGTTTTAAAATCGTCACAATTATGACGTCAAATCGATGAGACAAATACTCATGATTTTCAACGTAGATACTACGTCATAGAAACACGTCAATTGGTCATTTTTATGACGTGTTATCTACATTATAAAAACGTCGTTTGGTTGCCTGGGCGGTAAAATAAACAGTACTGAAATGGGTATTTCTCAAATTTGTATGTCATGCGCCGAAACGTACTGAGTGGTTACCGAATGTCGTGTTAATAGAGAGTTTTTGTGCAGCCAAATACGTATACGTAACGTATCTTTTTGACATATTAAGCATGCGCATAATGGTTAAACTCCCGTATCTCGATACGTATTAGCCGTGGTATTCTAAAGTAACGGTCGGATACGTACGCGAAAGTTACCGAATGCACAAGGGGATCTTGCCCGATTACCAAATCAACATTTCATCATCGGTGTATAACAGGTTATATTGGTTTCGTCTATTTGAGTAAAATTATTTTTTGTTTGTTATTGGAAATTGGAACTTCATAATAGATTTAAAACTTGCTTGTTTTTTAAGTTGTCTATTAATAAAGCAAAACAAACAAATCTTGTATTTAGGAAATACAGAGAAATATCACCACCACCACAATAACTAGATAAACAAATGATCTAATTTCAGTAAAATTTTCAAATAAATATGAACAAACTCTTTAAATTATACCGGAATCCTGATGTAGGTACAATAATTTTCAACTAAAAAGTAGGTATAAACAAAAATAAAAAATTTAAAACTAAGGAAAAATAATATTTTTTGATATTTAAATAGAAGCAATTAAAGCCATACAATTTCATCATTCACATTTATCTTTTTTACATTTATACGTACCTATATTAATTGTATATTGTGTGTACATAGTTTTATTTTTTTTTAATGTCAACGGAATTTAAAAATGACTTTACGTTACGTTAGCCAGTTACAAAAACTCCCTATTACCGTTCATCATTCTTACGATACGTTAGTGCTTTACGTATAGGGAGATACGTTACGTTAGGCAGTTACAAAAACTCTCTAATATTAGGTGCTTCAGAATGGCTCTCAGTTTTGAAGAAAATTTTTTTATCGTGGAGTACTATTTTCGGTCATACGGAAAATGTCGTAAAAACGGTCCAAGCTTCAAATAAACAATATTTTCAGCAGGACAGGGCCATCTGTCACACGTCCAGGGAGTCTTTGTATACGCATACTGCGCGATGATTTTGGGAGATCGTCAGTCACCAGACCTAACGTAACCTGATGCGTACATATAGAGAATGCTGAAGGAGGCAGACCGATATATCGTCGGACATTCCAGAATTGCAGACTAGAACTAAAGATTTTTTTCATTCCAGAGAGCATCTTTAACATCTGTTTTATCGGGAAGGTCGTCGTGAATAATCTTTGAAAGGTTATATATCATGTATACTAAAGATATACATAAACATAAACATCTTTTCAATATTCCTTTCAGCACTGTATTTTGTCGCCTACTGTATTTCAATTCAAATTGTACTTATTATGTAATAATACGCTATGAGCTCGTAGGTAGAGGGGATAATTAAAAATTCGCGAGCGCCAGTAGTGACAAGTCTGTAAGCTTTTAATGGAAATTTGATATAAATGTCAAAGTGATTAATTTAAAATATTGAAATTAAAAACATTAATAGAAAATAATATTAGTTGGTCAAAGCTGTGGTGTATATTTTTACCTTAAATATACTTACGTTTTAAATACTGAATTTAAGTTTTTTTTTAATATTTCGTAATATGTAATTATAAATTAATCTAAGCGCCATCTACACGATAATTGTGAAAGTATCCGAAGTAAGACATTAATATTTCATTAATAGAACCTTAGAATGATTAGCAAAATCTTTAAAAAATCGATTACAGTTTAATTACTTTTTTGCGTTGTAAATATTAAGCGATAACAATTAAATAATAAATTTAAAAATTACCGGTGAAAGTTGCATTAGTAATCCGCTAGGAGCGACACCAGCGAAGCTCAGAGCGTATAGGTCAATCAAGCTAGTAAAAAATTAGCCGTTTTTCGACATTACTGAAAGGACGGGGTTTGACAGTTGAAATGTGTAGTATGAGATATTACAAAAAGACTATGGTTCATTCCACCAACATACGTCTGTTTTGGATTATCGCGACAACGAATATTTCAGTGTGTAACATAAGAAGTACGAAAGTAAATGGCTCTAATAATTATTCCAATAAACAGCAATGTAATTTGCAATTTATTTTCGTTCTTCATATTTTGCACAATAAAATATTCGTTGTCGAAATAATCCAACACAGTCGTATATTCGTGGAATAGGGTACACCATCTTGAAATTCATCAATTTTTAGTGGAACAATTTTGAAATTAACAAAAAAAACGTCAAACTTAGTTTTTTGCTTATAACTTAAAACCTCCTTTATTTAGATATTTAACGTCCACAGGTAACTTTTTCAGACAAAAAAGATACATCGAATGAGATACGCTAAATGAAAATCGGTTAATAGTCCAAATAAAAGTCCAATATAGGACAAAACCTCGCAATTTTTACAGAATAGATCGATTTGCTTGAAAATTTGAGGATAAGTAGTAGATAGTGCAAGGATCAAAATCTATATGAGGCCGAGAGGCGCTTTTATCATGGAGGTGGTTGCCACCCCATCTCGGGGGTGGAAGTTTTTTATTTTACTTATTTTGACCGCAAAAGTTGGTAAAAACATTCATTCTAAGCAAAAAATGTTGTATATATTTTTTTTATAAAATTAATAGTTTTCGATTTATTCGCTATCGAAAGTGTTAGTTTTATATCGAAAAAATCAATGTTTTTAATCAGTTTTCTGCTAATAACTCAAAAAGTTTTCGTTTTATCAAAACAACTTTGCTTAAAAAAAATTTACCTTTTGAAAAAATAAACAAAACAGTTTTTTTATTTTCTTTAAGACCAATAGTAATCGAGCTATACTTTATTATATGTTAGATCTTCTTCGTCAAATGCTAAATATTGTAGTTTCAAATTCAAAAGACGGGAAAACTTGTTCAAACTAATTTAAAGTATTTAAAAATATCTATCTACAGAAATAAAAAAAGTCTAGCTCAAAAATTAAGGACTTATTATGAAAAGAATGTCAGTCCCTATTTTTTTCAGCGAAAAAGTGATCATCAAAAATTGTAGCTTATTTAATTTCCAAAGAACGGGGTTAGCAAAAATTTTTTCTATGGCAAAAACTGAGTGAACTATTGACAATTAAAACTTGTAATAACATGCAAAAACCACCTTTACCAACCCTTTTACAGTCACCTCTTTTTGCGACTTAGAATTTTAAAAGGACTAAATATTAATAGCCTTATAGATCTTGTAGAGACCTACAAAATTCTTTTTACCAAACTTTCTAGGATAAAAAATAAAAAGGTTACGGTCAAAAAATCAATATATTTTTTTGAAAAAAAAAATAGGAGAAATCCAGTGGGAAGCTTAATAATGTAAGTTAGCGGTGTTTTTAGTCATTGGCCTTATTCATACTTATTTATTTATGTATTAATAATCGATTTCAGAAGTTTGACTGACTTAGAATGATTAGTTTTAAAAAAACTGGAGTTAAAAGCGAATGAAAAATTTTTGAAGTTTGGTAAAAAATGCCAATTTCTTCAGAATAGAAAGATTAGCATCAGAGATACGAAAAAATGTTTAAATATGAAATTGTAGGTTATTTAAATCCCAAACACTTGCTACCTATGTGTTTGTATAGTTATTTATATTTATTTAGTTAGTTTGCTTAATATGTATCTATTTTAATGTAAACATTTAATTGAACATTTCATGCATACTATATTATAACATTGTAGTCTAATGGGCATATGGGTTTTGCGACCCCTCAAATTTATTGTATAATACTAATAATAATAACAGTCTCTCTCATATAGCTACTTTCTCATACTGTAATTACTGGTAATGAAACAGTGGATCATTTTGCCAAATAAGCTACCAACCGGCAACCACAATAATGGAATAATCACAATTTAATTAGCTAACGATCTCAAACTTGCCTCAAACTCATTTTCAAAAAGTCAGTATATATGATGCCTGTCAAAACTTATGGCAATAGAGTAAAACAACTCTACATAAACTCCAGCCATTTATTGGTCATCCGTCCCTGGACTTTATAACTAGAACATATACAGCTTTCCCACCAGAATATGTATACAGATTTCCTATTGCCTTTCTTAAAGAGTATTTTATAATAAATCAAAAAACGGTTCATGAGTAATTACTATTACTTTCCATAAGAAAAAAGTGAATAATATCGAACATAACGTATTATAACATATAATTGGATATAATGGTAGGGGCAGGGCCTATTTTACCACTAGGTCCGTGAGGCACCTGCCTCGGGCCCACATTTTAATGGGGTCCGGAAAGATCACTAAAAAATTTTTTGATGGCAATAACAAAATTAATTTTTAAAATTCTTTCATTTTACGAACAGGAAATGATCAATTATGACTCCACTGTTGATTTCCAAGCGACTTCACCTGTCACAAGAACATCTCCGTCATCTATAGAAAACGACAATGTCAATAACTCTTTTCCAAGCGATATTGGAGATTGGCCAAAACATTTAAATCTGGAATTTCAACAATATTTTATATAATCGGCCGAATCAATATATTGATAAAATTAGTGAATGTGTTACAGAACTGAATAAAAAAAACCAGACATTTGCAAAGTGCAATTTTTTATAAAATGAACGCTAATGGGGAAAAATTCTTCGCGAGTGGTTAGTGTACAGTCCTAAATGTAGCCTTGTTTATTGTTACGTTTGTGAACTGAGTTCCATGAAAATTATTGTTCTTCTAACTTTCGATGGTTATAATGACTGGAGAAATATCAATAGAACAGTTATTCAAAATGAGCGATCTCCTGAGCATATTTCACCAGTTGGTAGGTACGTTAGTGAAGAGAAGTAGTACAGCAGGACAAATTGTAACATTAATGGAAAAAAGTTATTTAGAAGAAAAGGAACATTGGAAAACGTTCTTCAACGAAAAATAGCAACTATTAAATTTTTGTCCAAGAATGGTCTATCCTTTTATGATTCGACAACCAAATTATTTATAAAAGGAAATATTATATAAGTACAGTGTGTCGCATCAGCCCTATGTTTTGGCTATCAAAATAAATACAGATTTGAAGTTTAGCACAGTCATACAGGTTGATGGTTCACATTTTTTAAGATACTCAGCTGAAATTTAAATTTTAAACGCAGCCTACTGCGGCTCCACAAACAGTTTAAATTTTTGGTATTTTGCTTCGCGTTAGAGATATTATCAGAAAAAGTTATTTGAAAAAGTTGTTCCAAACATTATTTCAACCCCATATACCAAATTTCATGACAAAATTCGTAGCCTGTCACGTTCCGACTTTGTTATTAATAAATTATTGCAAAAATAACGATTTATAGTACGTTTATTCACGGTTTTTGCTCTAAATAAAAAAAAACACTTGGATTGACATGAAATTTGACATACACGCAGCTAACATGTCAAAAAAACATGATGTGTGCTTTTACCCTGGGGGTGACTTTCACCCCTTTCCGTGGGTGCAAAAAGAAACCTTTAAAATAAATCCGGAAGTGGATAAACTGATTAATTCTAAGCAACTTTTGTTTTATAGAGTTTTTTCACTGTCAATACTTTTCGCAATATTTGTGAGTGAATATGTTCATTTTTCAACAAAAAAAAACACGTTTTTAGTGGTTTTATAAGCACTTTCGAACCGATGAAACTTATAGTTCATAATATTAATAATAATATCGTATGGCATTTTTGCCGGGGAGATTCTTTTGGATTGTTCCGGCGCCATTTACATCTTTAACCCTGTTTCAATTAACTAGTGTCGATGTACACTAGCCCAGGGGGACCGACGTCTTACGTGAAACGGCTCGATCATTTTTAGAAATAAAAATAGATTGTCGTTGGCGGGGCTCGAACCCGTGTGCTCTGTATGAGACCAGCGATCATGCCGTTGAGCTATGGCCGTTCACTTACAAATCATATAAATATAAGATAAAATAAAATAAGTAAGTTCGCCCCCTTTTTTTTGTAAAAAATCGGGAAAATCACCCCTAATTAGCATATCAAATGAAATTAATCGTTACCGCTTCACAAGTTGCTTTACTTATCTTGTATTTACAGATCATATAAGTACAAGATAAGTAAAGCAACTTGTGAAGCGGTAACGATTAATTTCATTTGAGATGCTAATTAAGGTTGATTTTCCCGATTTTTTTACTAAAAAAAAGCGACCAACATTATTTTGAGCGTAACTTTGTTATTTTTGATACTACGTACTTTTTCAAAAAACAAGAATAAAGTTTTTTAAGAGCTTTAAAAAATTTGTAATGAGTTTTCCTCAAAAAGTGCTTCATTTTTTGGTTATTTTTTGTTGAAATATTCGGTTTGGAATTTGACGAATATGAACCTGTTGTTCATTAGCTACAACTCCGCTTCTACTGGTTCTACAGACCTCACACATACACCATTTTTGAAGTTATACTTCTTTACGGGCGTAATGACGGTGAAATTTTATATGGGAAAACCTAGCGACCGGGCGCATGCGCATTATAACTTTGTTCTGATTGGATGTTCAAATGACATGACAAAAATTATCCAATATGGCAGCTGTGGCACAGCTGTGGGACTGTGTTTGGTTATAATGTATGCTTGTTGCGTTTTAAAATTTGTAGGAAGAGAAACAACAAACAAAAAGTTAGTTAATGGTTATACTGCCTTTTTAAATAGTTTTCATATTATATTTTTGGACTTATTTACATAGAAGAGATGATTGTTGCATGCCAATGTGAAAGCTCATCAAACTGTGCCTAGTATGAGTGCCGCAGATCTCGCTTATTCAAAGCTAAAGAATCTTTCACTGGTAAGTGTTTTATAAATAGTTGATCAAATTTTGTTATGATATTTGAACATAGCCACTTTGCACGACGCAAGTGATTGCGAAATGTATTAGTCGTTATACGGGCTCCGATACCTACCTTGAACCTACCAAAATACATAAGTAGTATGTAATACTTTTTTTTACATAATTTGATTACCATCAAAATTTATATCAATATTCACCTAATATATTGTCTTCTTACCCTATGTTTTGTTGTATTTTTTCAATTCTAAATCATTTCAATTCAAAATCAAAATAATTTGATTTACATAAGTTAAAAATGTCAAAAGGTTAATCTGTTTAGTTAGACGATCTTCGCACATAATGACAAGCTGCCTCTGTGGTGCAGTTTTAATGCGGGTGAATCCCAATACAACGCAAATACCAGCCGCGTGGTAAGTTGGTTCGAATCCCAATAGAAACTTTTATTTTTTTATTTTTTTTTTATACATTTTATGATTGTAAGTATATTTATTATATAATTTTATTTTCAGAAAATACGTATTTAGTTAAAAATTTTTCCGACAATTACTGTTCAGAAATCATTTGTGGCATTTTTAATGTGTTTGTGTGTGTTTTATTTTTTTATTATTTTAATTTTTGGCACTGTTTTAATAAAAACGTTTGAGAAGTATTAAGTATAAATTAATTTAATATTTAAATAAAATATAAATAAAAAGTATATTAATTTCGTTTATAATCATATAATCATATAATAGAAGTATAACTTCTTACGTGCGTACAAAGTACACACACATTCTTTTTTTTTCATTTTTTTATAGTCTATAATTTTGCTAAGAAATTTTTTTTGAAAAAATACTTTTTGAGTTATTTGCGAAAAACCGTCTAAAAACGTGGGTTTTTTTGTTGAAAAATGAACATATTCATTCGCAAATAACTCAAAAAGTATTGACTTAATGAAAAAACTTTATAGAACAAAAGTTGCTTAGAATTAATCAGTTTGTCCACTTCCGGACTTATTTTAAAGGTATCTATTTTCACTCCAGAAAAGGGGCGAAACTCACCTCCAGAGTAAAAGCACACATCGGCAAAATATCACTTGTTTTGTTTGACATGTTAGCTACGTGTATGCCAAATTTCATGTTAATCCAAGTGGTTTTTTTTTTAATTTAGAGCAAAAACCGTGAGTAAACGTACTATAAACCATTATTTTTGCAATAATTTATTATAGTACCTACATTCTTTCACGGTTTTTGCTGTAAATTTTAAAGAACCGCTTGGATTGACATGAAATTTGGCATACGCATAGCTAACATGTCAAAGAAAAAAAGTGATATGGTGCCGCTGTGTGCTTTTGCCCTGGAGGTGAGTTTCGCCCCATCTCGGGCTTCCAGACCACTTCCATTGGATTCAGCGACCCAAAAAACGTATAATACCACCATCAAATCACATCGAGCTAGAATTTCCCGCGGGACCCCTTATGTTGCGACTAGACTAAAATTTATATGTAGGCCGCGATTAAATTTCAGTTGAGTATCTTAAAAAATGTGATCAACCTGTAACACTGTGCGAAACTTGAAATCCGTATTTATTTTAATAACGGAAATATAGAGCTGTCTTCATCTGAAATGCGACACACTGTATTTAAACAATGTTTAAATGTTTATAAGTATATAAATTTTATTTATTGTTAATAAACATGGTTCTAAAAATCAAACAGGAGTAGGATGTGCTATGTATGTGCAAAATACCCATCAACATAATAATTATAAATTATCTAGTATTAGTGGTATTTTTACAGCTGAGATTATAGCCATCGAAAAAGCTCTAGAATGGATCAAAGAGAATAATATTGAAAAAGCTGTGATAATAACAGACTCCAGATCTGCAATATATGCAATTCAAAACACTGATTTTAATTCATACAAATCAAAAATTTTATGTAATATAAAAAATAATTTGTCTAAAGTGGAAGTAGTATTTATATGGGCAAAAGGGCATGCCGGTATACTGGGTAATGAGAAAGTGGATGAGTTGGCCAAAGATGCAATAAAAAATGGTGAGATCCTAAGGAAGCTCTCATACCAAAAGCGATATCCGAACGATATTTGTAACAGGCAACATCCCATATAGTCCAGACTGTATCGTCGCCCCCGTTAGGTAAATTATTCCGATCATTTTTTTTTGCACAAACGTTTTTCTTAAAAAGAGGTCCTTATAACAAATACACAGAGTGCCGGGAGGTGCCGCGGTCGGAAAATTGTTTTAACAATTTTTTTTAAACAAATTCAAAAAATCAATTTTTTCACTTCGTACCAATTTTTTTTAGATTCTTTGGAATATTATGAGCAAAAAGGGTCTCTTATGAATTTTCTCTAAAATTAATTGTTGTCGAGTTATACGCGATTTAAAATTTGAAAAACGCGAAAATGGTCATTTTCAAGGCTTTAACTCTGTTAGGAATTATTATTATGAAAGTCAGAAAAAGACTAAATCAAAGTTTAAAGCACCCCCTACATAATTCTGAAGAAATTTGTGTCAATAATTTATTACTAAACTGTTATTTTTAACTATTAGCGCTAACAGCGTATGGAGGCGGCCGTCAATGTGAGTGCGAGTAAGATGCACCATTGGTTGCCGGAATGGTGCATCTCTTTCCCACTCACATTGACGGCCGCCTCAATACGCTGTTAGCGCTGATTAATTAAAAATAACAGCTTAGTAATACATTAATGACACAAATTTCTGCAAGATCATGTAGAGAGGGGGGCGGGATTTAAACTTTTATTTAGTCACTTTTTGACTTTCATAATAATAATTTATAACCGAGTCATTAAGCCTTGAAAATGGTCATTTTGGCGTTATATATATATATATATATATATATATATATATATATATATATATATATATATATATATATATATATATATATATATATATATATATATATATATATATATATAACAAGGAGAGGTTAGCGCGAGTTAATAAATATCGGCATGGCTCGCAATAAGTATGAAAAACAAAATATGCACAAGGTGGAATGCAACCATAGACACGTGTTTCTGACTTATTAGTCGTCATCAGTATGATATAGCTAAACAGGAGCAATGCAACCAATTTGTGGCTATAATGTTAGAAGACCCTCAGGATTCGAGAGCAACAACTAACAAATCCACGGAGGAAGCTACAGCTACCTGAGGCAAGGAATGCCAAACGTTTAGAACGTTTTAAACAATCAAACAAGGAGAGGTTCCTAAAACCCTACCTAGGAGAGGTACCTAACCTCTCCTTGTTTGATTGTTTAAAACGTTCTAAACGTTTGGCATTCCTTGCCTCAGGTAGCTGTAGCTTCCTCCGTGGATTTGTTAGTTGTTGCTCTCGAATCCTGAGGGTCTTCTAACATTATAGCCACAAATTGGTTGCATTGCTCCTGTTTAGCTATATCATACTGATGACGACTAATAAGTCAGAAACACGTGTCTATGGTTGCATTCCACCTTGTGCATATTTTGTTTTTTATATATATATATATATATATATATATATATATATATATATATATATATCTTAATCTTAGCTTTGATTCCAGGCCATACTGGAGTAAAGGGGAATACAGAGGCTGATACATTGGCAAATATAGTCAAGACTTTAAACATTTCTGCAGACATTGAAATATATAAATTTCACTTTTTACCTTTTATTAAACACAAAATTGTAAATGAGTTTAAAGTTGAATGGACAAAACAGTTTAAAACTAAAGTGATTTTTCTACAAACCCTTGGTTCCACAAATTCACATTTGGGGATCGAAGGCACTTGACATCAATTATTAGAATGCGTTTGGGTCAATGCCTCATACCAGATCATTATTGGTTTAAAATCAATTGTAGTGATACTCCTTTTTGTGAATGTGGACAAAAGTATAACTCATATGTTACTGAATATGTTACAAAATAAATCAACTTGACCTATATCAGGAACTTGTTAATACAGGAAGTCCAACCCCCATTTCAATATAAAATTGTCTACATAATATTAATGACCAAATCTTAAGAACGATCAATCAAATTAAAATATAAAATAGATATTTGACAATCATAATACAATGAATTTAACGAAGGGAATATGGAAAAATCCAGACCCCTTGAAAATCACATTCCCTTCCAATTGCAGTCTAAATACGAGAACTGGCCAAGTACCTAAGAAGTGGAGGCCAAGAAACTAAAAGGAGAAGAAGTAATTTTGGCGTTTTTCAAATTTTAAATCGCGTATAACTCGAAAACAATAAATTTAAGAGAAAAATCACAAGAGACCTTTTTTGTCCATAATGACCCAAAGAATATAAAAAATTTACGAAGTGAAAAAATTGATTTTTTGAATTTGTTTAAAAAAAATTGTTTAAACTATTTTCCGACCGCGGCACCTCCCGGCACCCTGTAGATTTATTATGAGGACGTCTTTTTCAGTAAGTTTGTGCAAAAGAAAACGAATCCGAATAATTTACCTAACGGGACCAACAATACAGCATGGTCTAATAAATATCTGCGGTTAATTTATGTCTTCAATGCACTTAAACTACCTAGAATTCTTTAAAAGCTCGTTCGGGATCGAATTCTCAAAAAGGGCAGTGTGCTGTGTGCCAAAGGCCCAGATGTGTGTATTTGGGATTGAGGGCGTACAATAAGAGGGATAATAGGGCATTATAATTTTTGATATAATAGGTTTATTGGTCAATTATAGGTCAATTTTTTACAATAATTTGTTTACTTACATAATAAACTTAAAAAAGTCTTAAAAGCATAGACATGCTTGTTGACTTATGTATATAATGTTTACAGATTAATATTTACAGTTTTTTTGACAAATCAATTTTTTCTAGTATAATTTAAATTTGTTAAGTTGGTACACAAATCCCTTTTTTATTTAGTCCAAGTAGTATAAATAATTTTATATATATAATCTATATCTAAACCTTTCTTAAGGTGTTCGAAAAATACATTTCATGCATCTATATCAATTATATCATATACAAATCGTCTCCACTCTTGCTTATTCTTGGACCTTCGTTTCGCTTCAGTCGAAGTTGTATTTTTCTTCTTCAGAATCCTTACCACTTCATCGTTCCAGGTTTTCTTTGGTCTCCGTTTTCCTCTCTTGTTTTGTGTACTTTTGCCTCCCATACGCGTTTTACTTGTCTATTGTCGTTCATTCTACACAAAAGCCAAAAGGATTTAAGCTTGTTCTTATCTAGTATTTGTGTTTTTGGTTCGACTTGTAGTTCTTCTGTTACAATGCTGTTTCTTATTCTATCGCGTCTTGTAATTCCTTTTACTTTTCATGGGTGCTTCTTGAGTTTATTCTATTTTTCGATGATTGTGTTAGCACCCAGCTCTCAGTAGTATAGGTGAGAATCGGCCTGAAGATCATTTTATATACCCCCATCTTCGTCCTGCTGCTTACTTCTTTCTTTCCAATGAATGCTCTGTTTAAGCTGTAGTACATTCTTCAGTCATGGTTATCCTTTCGTTGACTTCTTCTTCTGATCTTCCTCCATTTTCTATTTTCATACCCAGGTATTTATGTATATGTTGTTACTTGTTCTAGTTTTTGGTTATTTATCTCTATATTTCCTTGAGTATCCTCATTTCCCATGACCATTATCTTTATTTTCTCCATGTTTATTTTCATATTTCTTTCTAAGTGATATTTTTAAAGTTTATGGGCAATTGATAGTCCGTTCGCTGACGGTAAAATAATGCAAAACCTATAAATTTTAAAGATCCGCTTAAATTGGCATGAAATTTGGCATATACATATTATGTAGGTAGCATGGGGGCCCAGCTTCATCCCTTCTCGAGAGTGAAAAAATATACGCTCAAAATAAGACCGGAAATGGATAAAATAACTAATTCTAAGCAACTTTTGTTTTATAGCATTTTTTCACTAAGTTAAAATTTTCGAGTTATTTGCGAGTAAATATGTTCATAAAAAACACATTTTCAGACGGTTTCTTGCAACTAACTCAAAAAGTAAGTATTTTATCAAAAAAAAAACACTCTTAGCAAAAATATATCCCATAAAAAAGTGAAAAAAATGGTTTAGGTATGAGATTACCTAGTAAAAGAAGAGTTATAAGTAATAAAAAATACATTGATACTCGCACACACACACACACACACACACACACACACACACACACACACACACACACACACACACACACACACACACACACACACACACACACACACACACACACACACACACACACACACACACACACACACACACACACACACACACACACACACACACACACACACACACACACACACACACACACACACACACACACACACACACACACACACACACACACACACACACACACACACACACACACACACACACACACACACACACACACACACACACACACACACACACACACACACACACACACACACACACACACACACACACACACACACACACACACACACACACACACACACACACACACACACACACACACACACACACACACACACACACACACACACACACACACACACACACACACACACACACACACACACACACACACACACACACACACACACACACACACACACACACACACACACACACACACACACACACACACACACACACACACACACACACACACACACACACACACACACACACACACACACACACACACACACACACACACACACACACACACACACACACACACACACACACACACACACACACACACACACACACACACACACACACACACACACACACACACACACACACACACACACACACACACACACACACACACACACACACACACACACACACACACACACACACACACACACACACACACACACACACACACACACACACACACACACACACACACACACACACACACACACACACACACACACACACACACACACACACACACACACACACACACACACACACACACACACACACACACACACACACACACACACACACACACACACACACACACACACACACACACACACACACACACACACACACACACACACACACACACACACACACACACACACACACACACACACACACACACACACACACACACACACACACACACACACACACACACACACACACACACACACACACACACACACACACACACACACACACACACACACACACACACACACACACACACACACACACACACACACACACACACACACACACACACACACACACACACACACACACACACACACACACACACACACACACACACACACACACACACACACACACACACACACACACACACACACACACACACACACACACACACACACACACACACACACACACACACACACACACACACACACACACACACACACACACACACACACACACACACACACACACACACACACACACACACACACACACACACACACACACACACACACACACACACACACACACACACACACACACACACACACACACACACACACACACACACACACACACACACACACACACACACACACACACACACACACACACACACACACACACACACACACACACACACACACACACACACACACACACACACACACACACACACACACACACACACACACACACACACACACACACACACACACACACACACACACACACACACACACACACACACACACACACACACACACACACACACACACACACACACACACACACACACACACACACACACACACACACACACACACACACACACACACACACACACACACACACACACACACACACACACACACACACACACACACACACACACACACACACACACACACACACACACACACACACACACACACACACACACACACACACACACACACACACACACACACACACACACACACACACACACACACACACACACACACACACACACACACACACACACACACACACACACACACACACACACACACACACACACACACACACACACACACACACACACACACACACACACACACACACACACACACACACACACACACACACACACACACACACACACACACACACACACACACACACACACACACACACACACACACACACACACACACACACACACACACACACACACACACACACACACACACACACACACACACACACACACACACACACACACACACACACACACACACACACACACACACACACACACACACACACACACACACACACACACACACACACACACACACACACACACACACACACACACACACACACACACACACACACACACACACATTTTAATACACATAATTCATTTAAAAACCTGTGTAACACTATGCGAAACTTCAAATCTGTATTTATTTAGCGGAAATATAGAGCTGTCTTCATCTTAAATGCGACACAGTGTATTTAAACAATGTTTAAATGCTTATACCTATATAAATTTTATTTATTGTTAATAAAAATTTAAATCTTTGTGCAACTATATTTTCATTAAATAATTAATTCATTTAAAAAAGTTTTTATTATTATTATTAAATCATATTTAGGGGCCCAAAAATTGTGTAGTCCTCGGGCCTGATTTGAAGTAAATAAGCTCTGGGTAGGGGAGCCCAAGCGGAGATTTTTGCAGTTACTCGAGCGCGTCAGATTATCACATGGGGAGAAACCTAGTACCCTGTAGATGTACCTCTACTATATATTGACTCTTAATAGAGGAGAGTTCGTTAAGAGGGATCCGAAAAAATCTATCCTTAGAAAAACTCGAAATCGTCAGATTAATGTAATAGGCCTAGATCCCGCGTACCAAAAAAAAAATTATTAATAGCAAGCTGAACATTTGTTAATAGCTTAAGGGTGTCTAGTCGGAAAAACTTTGCTGTACGTGAATACTGGAACAGGGGAAGTTTTAATTGTGGAACAGGTTAAAAGTTTGGAACGTCAGACTACGAAAACGTTCCATGTATTTTGTCGGACATAACTTCCAATTGATTTGTTACCATTTCATTAAACTCTCATGCAAAAATCAGACTGGCATTATCACCAACTGGGCATTTTAATATGTCCAACACAAATAACATGTCAAATGACAGGAATTATATTGGTGATAAAATTTATCACCACTATTTAATAGCAGTCTGATTTTTGCATGAGAGTTTATAGTGTAGGAAACAGAGGTTGAACCTTGCAAAATGGACACAAGTCCGGTTTTATTTTTTTTCTGTTATATCAAGGGGTGCTTATTATAAGACTAACTTTTTCTGAAAAAACTTCGCCCCGGAACCCCCCTTTTCACCCATTTAAAGGGGGTAATTTGTGGTTTTTGCGGAACGTAGCCCTTCCTGTACCTTTTACAAAAAATTTATTTTATAGAAATATGAAGAGAACTATATTTTCTACGATATGTTTTGACAGCATATGTCTATCATCCACCGTTTAGCGAGGGTGGCGCCCCCTAGTTGACAAGTTTTTAAAAAAGATGTTTTTAAAAAATATATATTTTTCCCTAACTGTAACGGAATTTAAGAAGAAATCCTGCGGAAATTATTCACAAATAAGTGATTGATTTTTTGGTATAGGTTTCACTTAAGGGTAATTGCCCTATTTTTAATTACAGGGTGTTACATTTAAAAAAAACCCTTTTTATACCATCTGAACCGTTTATGCTAGAGTAAAAAGACTTTCAGCGATAACCCATGTACTAACTAGTGCTATTTACAAATTTGTATAATGCATCCCCATTTTTTCCCCGGAACCACCCCAAAAAAAGAAGAATTAATAAATAAAGTGATTTTCTTGGAATCTTTCACACACAATGCCCTTTATTAATATGCTTCATATATCATTTTGTGAACGTTATTATTACCCATGCATGGACACCAAAAGAAATTCCCTAGTGCAACCCCTGTAGCCAAAAATAAATAAATAAAATGGGGGGTTAAAATTTTTTTTTTGCTTTTTGATCCATATGGGCATATGCTTCATCAATAGTGCTTTTCAAAAATATATATGGTGATTGCAACATCCCTGCGGAAACCACCCCTATCCTTGAAAATATACTGCAGAAACTACCCCTATCCCTTGGCGAGGATGTTTTTACGATTTTCTCATTACCTATGCATTATTTTTAAACAAAACTTATACAAGGTTAAAGACTACTATTTATTCTAAAAATTAGGTCCTATTCATTTTTTTCGTATAAGCAACCATTACGGCACAGTGGCGCCGTAAAACTTATATATGCTTTGGCGGGCTCCAGTTTTTGTTATTTTTTCGTCATCTGTTCGTTTTATTGATAAAGTACTTATATAAAATAAAACAACACAGTGTAGCCTACAAATTATGACCTATGCACATTTTACATTCTTTGCTCCCCAAAGCCACAGTGGTGGCCCAAAATCAATGTTTGCATATTTTCGCCACCTACACGCATTTTATTGCATTAATGCTACCTTAATAGCACAATATTCACCCCTAAGTGGTCGCTAAGCAGTAGCGGATCCAGGGAGGGGTGATGGGGGCGATCACCCTCAAGTGATATTATATTTAAAGATTATAAAAATATTCATTTATTTTTATAGAAATACTTATATTATATTAATATAATTTTTATAAGAATGCCTTTTTATGCTTTAGCGACAGTGGCGGATCCAGCATCGTTAAGAGGGGGGTGCCAATTACCTAAATTTCTATAAAAATAAATGAATATTTTTATAATCTTTGAATATAAAATCACTTGGTTTGAGAGGGGGATGTGATCACCCCCATCACCCCTCCCTGAATCCGCCACTGCTTAGCGACCACCTAAGGGTAAATATTGTGCTATTAAGGTAGCATTAATGCAATAAAATGCGTGTAGGTGGCGAAAATATGCAAAAATTGATTTTGGGCCACCACTGTGGCTTTGGGGCGCAAAGATTGTAAAATGTGCATAAGTCATAATTTGTAGGTTACACTGTGTTGTTTTATTTTACATAAGTACTTTATCAATAAAACGAACAGATGACGAAAAAAAAAACAAAAACTGGAGCCCGCCAAAGCATATATGTGGTTTACGGCGCCACTGTGCCGTAACGGTTGCTTATACGAAAAAAATGAATAGAACCTAATTTTTAGAGTAAATAGTGGTCTTTAACCTTGTATAAGTTTTGTTTAAAAATAATTTATAGGTAATGAGAAAATCGTAAAAACATGCTCGCCAAGGGATAGGGGTAGTTTCTGCAGTATATTTTCAAGGCTAGGGGTGGTTTCCGCAGGGATGTTGCAATAACCATATATATTTTTGAAAAGCACTATTGATGAAGCATATGCCCATATGGATCAAAAAGCAAAAAACAAAAAACTTTTCAACCCCCCATTTTATTTTTTTTTTGCTGCAAGGGTTGCACTAGGAAATCGCTTTTGGTGTCCATGCATTGGTAATAATAACGTGCACAAAATGATATACAAAGCATATTAATAAAGGGTATTGTTTGTGAAGGATTCCAAGAAAATCACTTTATTTATTAATTCTTCTTTTTTTGGGCGGTTCCAGGGAAAAAATGGGGGTGCATTATACAAATTTGTAAATAGCACTAGTACGTGGGTAATCGCTGAAAGTCTTTTTGCTCTAGCATAAACGGTTCAGATGGTATAGAAAGGGGTTTTTTAAAATGTAACACCTTGTAATTAAAAAAAGCTCAATTTCCCTTAAGTGAAACCTATACCAAAAAATCAATCAATTATTTGTGAATAATTGCCGCAGGATTTATTCTTAATTTCCGTTACAGTTAGGGAAAAATGTATTTTTTTTTAACATCTTTTTTTAAAAACTTGTCAAATTTGGGGCGCCACCCCCGCTAAACGGTGGATGATAGACAGATGATGTCGAGAAATAAATCGTAGAATACACAGTCCTCTTCATATTTTTATAAAAGAAATTTTTTGTAAAAAGTACAGGAAGGGCTACGTTCCGCAAGAACCACAAATTACCCCATTTAAAGGGGTGAAAAGGGGAGTTCCGGGGCGAAATTTTTTCAGAAAAAGATATTCTTATAATAAGCACCCCTTGATATACCAGAAAAAAAAAATAAAACCGGACTTGTGTCCATTTTGCAAGGTTCAACCTTTGTTTCCTACACTATTAATGAAACAGTAACAAATCAATTGGAAGTTCGGTCCGACAAAATACATGATGCGTTTTCGTAATCTAACGTTCCAAATTTTTAAACTGGTCCACAATTAAAATTTTCCCTATTCCAATGTTCCCGTACATCAAAGTTTGCCCGACTAGACATTGTTAAGCTATTGACAAATTTTCAGTTTGCTATTAATCAACTTTTTTTGGTACGCGGCCTCCAGGCCTATAAGATTAGTTAAGTACATGCAAAAGAGTGTATATTTCAAAAATCTCGCCACAAAGTCAGAAAGGAATCACTAAGTTTCACAAAAAAAAAATATTTCGCGAAATGAAAGTCAGATCGGAAAACTAAAAAATACATGTTCAATATTTTTCAAAAATCTATAGAATGATACCAAACACGACCCCACACGGAGAGGGGGGGTTAAATTTTAAATTTTAAATTTTAAATACGATCCCAGCGATATTTCCCGAAATGAACATCAGATCGGAAAACTGCAAAATGCTCGTATTCAATATTTTTTAAAAATCTATCGAATGGCACCAAACACGACCATCCACGGAGGTGGGGTGGGAGGTTACTTTAAAGTCTTAAGTAGGACCACTTAATTTTTATTGCAGATTTGGATTCTTTACGTGAAAATAAGCAACTTTTATTCAAGACATTTTTTCGAATTATGGATAGATGGCTCTATAATCGGAAAAAAACGATTGTTGGAAATGGAAAATTAAATTAAAAAATGAAAAGTCCTCCACTTTATCGAAAACTTAACTCAACTTTTTTTTTGGTTTTAGGACCTACTCTTCACAACCCAATAGGTTCTCATAACGCTCGAGTAACTATAACGATCATTAAGTATTTTAATTTGTTATTAAGATTTGAGTTGTAGGTCCATGGAAATTTAAAAATATTTGAACTGTGAACGTTGTAATGTATTTTTATTTTTAGGACTGAGAATGCTCAATATATGTCCTTAGTATGTGATATTAAAGATGACGATTTCCACGATTATTTTCCCCTTAACAAAACATTTGACGATCAAAAGTTCTTTGATACCATTACTTATGTAAGTACAATTACTATTATAATGAACGTTAGATCTACACCATTACAACCATCATCTATACCATTAACTAAGGAAACATATGCAGAGTTAAAATCACAAACAAAAATGCTAGATCTGGAAATTAACACAGAAAAAACAAATAATGACTCAAACGAGAAGAAATATAGTCCCAGAAAACATTATACATGAAGATAACATTGAAACGGTTGAAAAGTTTACATATCTGGGAGTAGAAATATATGCCGAGGATCAGAAGATGGAAAATACGGAAGAGAATAACGCAGGCAAACACAGCTTATTTTGCCCTCTCCCATATATTTCGATCTAAAAGTGTCCAGCGAAATACAAAGATGAGAATCTATAAAACCTTAATTCGGCCAATAACATGCTATGGCAGTGAAGCCTGGGTCCTGAAAGAAACATCCAAAAACAAACTCGACACATTCGAAAGGAAATTACTTAGAAGAATACTAGGACCTGTGAGGGAAAACAGAATCTTCAGATACAACGAGCTTTATCAACTTTATAAGGAAACGCCCCTGTCCGACTACATTAGCATACAAAGATTGAAATGGGCCGGACATGTGATAAGAATGGGAGAGGATAGGCTACCAAAACGAGCACTGAATGCTAGAATGCAAGGAAAGAGACCGGTTGGGAAGCCACGAAAGCGCACAGTAAATAGGAACGCACAAGCACTTTTAGGAGTCCGTGTATGGAAAAGAGCAGCCACAGACAGGCAAGGGTGGAGGCAAAAAATAAAGGAGGCCAAGGCTCAATTTGAGCTGTAGTGCTGTAAAAGAAGAAGAAAAAGCAGAGTTATGTGATCATCGAATGCGAGAACTTTAGGGAGTGTGGAATAAGTCAATGATGGAAGGAAAACATTAAAGAAAAATAATTAACGGAAATATTCTCACGATATAACCTTCTTCTTCTTCTCCCTCTTTATAAGCAATTCTGTTTGGTCATCGGCGGATTGATACCTCTATTGAAGGATTTCACTCAAAATGTCTGTGTATTCCAGGTACAGATTTATGCAATCTTACATTGGGCAAGTATAACAAAAAGATTAAATGCAAAGAAGACATCAGAATAGGCACATTGAACGTGAAAATCATGGCACAGAAAGACAAAATCCAGAATGTAATACAAGAAATGGCACACGTGAAATTAAATATTCTGGGACTAAGCAAGTTGGCAGTCTCAGCAAGAGTGATGCTCATATAATTGAAAGCAAGACCGATCGACATCAATATAATTCAAGTGCATGCACCTACAACAGAAGGAATAGAAGAAGAGGTAAAAGAACTATACCATAGAATTAATCAAGTCGTGAAAAGGTTGATAAAGCAAGACCTAACAATTGTCATGGGTTACTTCACTGCCAAACGAACACCTGGTTTAAGTTACACCCAAAGAAATTGTACACCTGGAAATCTCCACAGGATTTTGTGGGAAGAATTGTGAGAAATCTAATTGATTCTGATTATGTACCAGTTGTAGGTAATTTCAAACTCAGAATGGGGGGGGGGGTTACAAGTAAGTCTATGAAGAGGTATGATATTAGAAAACTAAAAGATCTATGTTCAACTGAAGGTAAGTGAAAATAAAACGGAGAGAATAAAAATGCAGAGGTGTAGGAACTATAATAGATGAAAGTCTGAGCATCATACAAAAAACAGTGAGAGAAATAAAAGAACAATACCTGAAAAAAGATACAGAGAAACGGACATCGTGGATGCCTTCCGAAGAAGGCAATCTTGCCATAACCAAAATGAAATCGGGAAGGTAATTTTGCCACTGAAATCGAGTTTGGCTGGTAACATATTCACAGATTCATAACGGTATGAGAGCTCTTAGTAGTCCTAAAGTCGACCACACTAAGTTAACAAGTTAAAATATTGTTGTTCCTTTATGAAATGAATACTTGACACAATGGATATATCGTGGTTCACTTCGGTAGGAAGAATAACTCTTTTTGTAAATATCACTACCATCATGCCATTAGCCACTTCCCACCAACCCATACTCCACGAAGGGGGTCGCTATTTGTGAGGAATGATAATGAGCTATTTTCCAGAGGAATCTAAAAAAATATTTTCTTACCGTCTTGTTTTTTTTTGCAGCTAAAACCGACGAGGGGAGAACAATTCTTTGCATGCTTTTATATGGGAGACACAATGGAGTGTGATGAATTTTTTATTCCTATAATAACCGATGAAGGAGTGTGTTACACTTTTAATATGCTAGACCGGAAATATGTCTTTAAGGATAATGTGTAAGTAATTTTTGCTTAAGTTTAAGTTTAAGTTTATACATCAAAAACTGCATTAGCAAAACATCAGCAAAAACTTAAACATCAAAAAGAGCACAAGATATAGTATACGCACCTACTACAGGCCATTCAGACGAAGAAGTCCAAATATTCTACGACCAAATATCCTGTGCAATCAAGGAAAATCCTGGCCACTTCTTAATAATAGGCGGTGATTTCAAAGCCAAAATAGGTACCAAGGAAGACCCCTCTGAAATAATATTGGGAAATTTTGGAAGCGAAGGCAGAAATGATAGAGGCAAACAACTGTTAACTTTTCTTTTGGAAAACAATCTCTATCAAATGAACAGCTTCTTTAAAAAGAAAAAACACAGAAGATGGACCTGGGAAAGTCCAGATGGAAAAACAAGGAACGAAATCGACTATTTCTTAACAAATAAAAAAGAATTATTTAAAGACGTAAATGTGTTAAACCAGTTCAGTACAAGCAGTGATCACAGGTTAGTACCTAAGAGCTAAAATAACGATATCGATCGAAAAGGAAAGACTCAAAATGATAAATAAGAAACACCCAAAGAAATGGGCAAAACCAACTAATATTCAGGAGTTCGAAAAATATATTAATGATACATTGAAAGATACAACAACAACAGACATTAATATATTGAATAAACAAATAATCACCACAATACAACAGGCTCAAACTAAATATTGTCCAACAACCCAAAAAGACGAAAAACTAAGTCAATCTACTAAAACCATTATAGAACTAAGACGACAGATGAAAGGAGATACCAGTTCCAGCAAAGAAGCGCTAAATCAAATAAATAAGACGATCACAAAGGCAATAAGAAAAGACATAAGAAACTACAATGTAGAAAAAACAAAACAAGCAATAGAGCAAAATAGGAACATGAAAGTTTTGAAGAAAAGCGTACAAAAAGGAAAAATAGAAATCAACAAACTAAGAAACAGAACTGGAAAAGAAACTACAAACAGAGATGAAATATTAACAATAGTCGAAGAGTTCTACACAGAGTTATATAAATCAAGAAAAAAGATGACAATAGGCAACCTCCAATTACAGTAAAAACTGGGGTATTAAATCAAGGATCAGATTTAATGCCCGATATAACAAAATCAGAAAGCAAAGAGGCTCTGAAGAAAATGAAAAATAATCGAACCCCAGGCGAAGATGGAATAGTATCAGAAGCACTAAAAATTGGAGGAAATATACTACTTGAAAAAATTAAGGTACTTTTCAATACCTGCCTTCATAACGCCAATATTCCAACAGACTGGAACAACGCTACTATGATTCTATTACACAAAGCAGGAGACAAAGCCAATTTAGAGAATTACAGACCGATTAGCCTCCTCAGCCATTTATATAAGTTATTTACGCGAATAATAATTAAGAGAATGGAAAGAAAGTTAGAGACTTATTCCGAAAAAGTTACGGAACAAATGACCATCTACAAAGTATAAAAACCCTAATAGAGAAAATAGTGGAATACAACAAACCTCTAGTTCTAGTTTTTATCGATTTTCATAAAGCCTTTGACACAGTTGAGCTTAGCAAAATATTATAGGCGCTTAAAGAATGCAGGCTAGATTATAGGTATACAAAATTATTACACAAAATATACTTACAGGTAACAACCACTGTCAAATTACGTACTAACAGTAATCGTATAAAAATAAAACGGGGGGTTAGAAAAGGAGACCTAATGTCACCTAAACTTTTTAATACGGTCTTAGAACATGCTTTTAAGAGTTTGGATTGGATGACAAAGGGAATAAAAATAGATGGAGAATACCTAAACAACTTACGCTTCGCCGATGATATAGTCATAGTAGCTGAGGATCTAGGTATGGCAAGAGAGATGGTACAAGAACTCGTTGTGGCTACAGAAAATGTAGGTTTAAATATAAACATCTCGAAAACAAAAATAATGACAAATTTGGTACCCAACCAGAACATCAGTATTGTTGGGAAGGAAATAAAACTCGTAGATAGATATAAATACCTGGGACATGAAATTACGATTGGCAGGGATAACCAGACTCATGAACTGAAGAGAAGAATAGGTCTTGGGTGGGCAGCATTTGGAAAACTGAGAGAAACTTTTAAAAGTGAGTTGCCCACATGCCTAAAGAGAAAGGTATTTGATCAGTGCGTCCTCTCAGTCTTGACGTACGGATCAGAAACACTCACCTTAACAAAAGCCTCGGCTACCAAACTAAGAGTCACGTAGAGAAGAATGGAGCGGTCAATGTTAGGAATAACTCTGCGAGACAAAATCAGAAACGAAGAAATCAGGAGAAGAACAAAGGTGATTGACGTAATCGAGAGGATAGCCAGGTTGAAGTGTAGATGGGCAGGACACATAGCCAGAATGACAGATGGGCGATGGACGAAGAGGTTATTGGAATGAAGGCCAAGAGAAGACAAGAGAAGCGTCGGTCGACCGCCTACAAGATGGACTGGCGACTTAAAGGTAAATAAAAACTGGATGAGAGCGGCGCAGGATACATGGGGTTGGAAACGGGGGGAGGAGGCCTATGTTCAGCAGTGGACTTTTGAGGCTGGATGATGATGATGATGAATTTTTGCTTATTTATATATATAGATAGATTAAAAGTTTGTCATTTTCTGTGATCGAAAAGGAAGTTTTTGTTAAGGTGCCGTCGATAAATCGAATTCACTTCGCTACAAAATTAATACACCACTTTCAAATATTAAAATATTTTATTAGCGTTAATAAAAATTCCCATTACCTATAATGTTATATTTTGCAAGCCCCTTATATAGACCAGTAAGGATCTGTGAAAAAACGTCTATTTTTGGATGTGAAAAGTGGCATTCGGATTTTTGCAGATAAAGTTAGGTGACACCTTCAGTAATAATAATTGACTTATGCTCCTTCTCAAAGATGCCCGGAACATTAATAAAAAAATTAAAATATTTAAAAATTTCGAAAAACGTCGATTTTTTTCTGCTTTCTTTGCTTATAACTTTAAAACGATTCGTTTTGGAACAAAGTCGTACAGAAATAAAATAAAGGTAATTGAATTTTGTATGATATACGACTGGTGAAAAATGTCTTAACGTATTACCTTTTCTGCAATATAGCAATAAATACAAAATAAGGGGGCAAAATACGCCTGTATTTATTCAATGTTTTTAACCACTTTGGTGGCACTTAGGACCTTAGTTATTCACTTAGGAAATTCTTTGTAACATACTTAAACCGTGTACCAAATTTCATTTGCATAATAAATTTGCAATCTAAATGTTTTTAAAAAAGTTCAAATTTTTTAAAATCTTTCTGAACAAAAAGTAGACATTTATAAGTTGTCTAATTTTTTTACATATAAAGAGGTGCTCTACCCATCTAATACACTTTAAAGAATTAAAATCGGATTATTTAAGGGGCCTCAGCAATGTTTTAAACTTATACACAATTTTTTTTCTTATAAACAAATAGCTTTGTTTAATAATAAAAAAAATATTTTTTAGCAATGCAAATAATTAAAACCGGTATAATTTGACTTAACTTTCAAATGCTGTCAGCAGAATTGCTATTTTATTTTTTAATCAAAAGTTATTCGCGTTCAAAAATTGTAATTTTTCGAATTTTTGAAAGTTCCACTGCGTTTATCTCGAAAACTATGCATCCTACGAAAAAACTTGTAAGAACATTTTTTGCTTAAAATTACCCAAGAAATACAAAAAATGATTTATTTTGCGAAAAATCGATGTTATGTAATTCCTCAAGTTCCTGTTACCCAAAAAAATCGTGTTCTACGGGTCATAAAATACATAAAAATCTTGGGTAAGTCCATCTAAATAAAGGAGCCCGTAGCACCCCCTCCTGGCCACAGGATTAATTTGTTTATAAGCCAAAAAATTGTTTATAACTTTAAAACATTGCTGAGGCTGCTTAAACAATCCGATTTCAATTCTGTAAAGTGCATTAGATAGGTGGAGTGCTTCTTTATATGTAAAAAAAGTGACAAATCTTTGTATGTTCTTGTTTTTGTTGTGCAAGATTTTAAAGAATTTTAATTTTTTAAAAAAAGTTTAGATTGCAAAATTATTATTCAAAATCTAGTATGTCAATTTTAATGAAATTTGGTGTACGGTTTTAGCACATTACAAAAATTTTCTAAGCGAATTAGGAAGGTTCCAAGTGTAACCTAAGTGATGGAAAATCATTGAATAAGGACAGGCTTGTTTTGCCCCCTTATTTTATATTTATTGCTATTTTGCAGCAAGGGTGATAAATTAAGACATTTTTAACCAATCGCATCTGATAGAAAATTTAATTATCTTTGTTTTATTCCTATACGACTTTGTTCCAAAATGAATCGTTTTAAAGTTATAAGCAAAAAAAGTAGATAAAAAAACTTGAAATTTTAAAATATTTTATTTTTTATTAATGTTCCGGGCATATTTGAGAAGGAGCATAAATCAATTATTATTAACGAAGTTATCACCTAACTTTATCCGCAAAAATCTGAATGCCACCTCTCACATCCACCTAAAAACAGATCCTTACTGGTCTAATAGTCCACAGTACATCGTCGTTCTTGGAAGATGATTACAAAAGTCTTAAAAATGGTCTTATCTTAACTGCTTCGTTTCAGCGAGTCTACCCCTTTCTGAAAAATTTCAGAGCGCAGGTTGGACGTGTTTCGCGTCCCGCGTCATTAACATATTTACGTTGTCGGACTAACGAAATGCTGCTGTAAATTTGTCGGACAGGAGATCGACAATTTTTATAAATTAAATATAAATATTTTAAATTGAAATAAGGTGTTTTCTAATAACAAAATCGTAGAGTCCGACACCCGCAAGATGTCACTCTAGCGCGGTAGTTTTGTTATTACAAAACTTTTAATTTTCAATTTAAAGTATTTATATTTAA
The DNA here is from genome assembly GCF_917563875.1 of Diabrotica virgifera virgifera. NCBI lineage: Eukaryota > Metazoa > Arthropoda > Insecta > Coleoptera > Chrysomelidae > Diabrotica > Diabrotica virgifera. The sequence continues at coordinate 100,875,902 of NC_065449.1, forward strand.
TTAATAAAGACCGTCAATCTCTTGTCCGACAAATTTACAGCCGCGTTTCGTTAGTCCGACAATGTAAATATGTTAATGACGCGGGACGCGGAAACACGTCCTGCACTTTAATATTTTTTAGAAAGTGGTAGACTCGCTCAAACGAAGCAGTTCAGACCATTTTTAAGACAAAATGGTTGTATTTTTTAACAAAATACAACCTTGTCCGACTACTCGTTGTGTGGAGATTTTATACATATCAGTCTGATTCCAGTACAAATTTTTAATAACACGAATATATTTGTCATCTATTTCTATATTTTTCAAAATCTGCATTAATTTTACATATACCTGCTGTACTTCATCGAATGCCTTTCCGAAGTCAAAGAAGTTCTTCTTCTTCTTCTTCCTTCTTGTATGTAGGCTTTAAAGCCTGTTTCTTCTTCAATATTATCCTCCTAAATTGTTTAGGTTATCGCACCACCTTTTTCTTGGTCTGCCAATACTTCTTCGTCCATTTGGTGACTTATCTCGTGCTATTCGTACTATCCTATCCTCTGCCATTCTACTAATGTGTTCGTTCCACTCCTGTTTCCGTTTTGTCACCCATCCATGTATGTCTTCTATATTGCATGATCTTCTTATGTTTTCGCTCCTCTCCCTATCCAACAGACTTTTCCCTGATATTCGTCGGAGCATTTTCAGCTTTGTTGTCGTACTTCCTCTTCAACATCTCCGTAACTGGTTATATCAATTCCCAGATATCTAAACCTTGCTTCCTGCTTTATTATTTTCCCATCAATTTCGATTTTACATCGTAGTGGGTATTTAGATGTTGTCATACATTTGGTTTTTTCTGCTGATATTATCATATTGTATTTCTTGGCTGTTGTATTAAAGATGTGTGTTAATCTTTGGAGATCGTCTTCTGTCTCGGCGATTAATGCGGCGTCGTCTGCATAACACCAGGGCCGTCTTAACCATACACGGCGCCGGGGTGCAAAACTCATCTTTGCGCCCCCTTTTGTCAGATTATATAGGTTATAGGTTAAAATTAAAACTAATTATGTCTGCTTTCTTTATTTATATAGGGTGGGCCAAAGAAAACAGTCCACCTCGATATTTGGCAGTAGTTATTAGATTTTAAGGACATGCCGAAAGAGGTCGATTTTTATTTTTAAATTACTTTTCTTTTATATATATTTCATACTAGTGAAGTCATCCATCTGGGCGTGATGACGTAATCGATGATTTTTTTAAATGGGAATAGGGGTCGTGTGTGGTAGCACATTTGAAAGGATGTTCAATTCTCTATTCAGCAATATAAACATTAATATCATTATTTATACAGGGTGAAAAAAAAATTTTGAATTTAAATAATTGGCAGAAAAAGAATCTATGTAATTTATTTAACTTAAAATACATTCTATTGCTGTCAGAAAATAGAAAAACATGTTTATTTGGCAAATAAACATTGCTTTTCGCTTCAATTAAATGTTCAGACTGCCAAGAGGTAGGTGGGAAGCTGTTTGTGATTTCATTTAAGCGAAAAAAAAATGTTTATTTGTGAAATAAACATTTTATTCTATTTTCTGACAGCAGTACAATGTATTTTGAGTTAAATAAATTACATTCATTCTTCTTTTTGCGTCAATTAATTTAATTCAAAAATAATTTTTTTGACCACCCTGTATAAATAATGATATTAATGTTTATATTACTGAATAAGGAATTGAACACCGTTTCAAATGAGCTACGCACGACCCCTATTCCCATTTAAAAAAATGATTGATTACGTCATCACGCTCAGATGGATGACGTCACCAGTATGAAATATATGCCAAAAAATTGCAATATGAACAAAAATGTTTCTGCATTTCCTTAAAATCTAATAACTACTGCCAAATATCGAGGTGGACTGTTTTCTTTGGCCCACCGTGTATATTAAAAAACATGGTTTCAGTATTGAAAAAGATCAATCTTATAAACTATAAATAGACCATATTTTTTAAAGTACATCAAAGTCAACTTTTCTAGCTTTTAAGTTGGCAAAAGTTTTTATTGCTTCGATGGTATCTATTTTTATTTGCTTTTCTATACTTATTAAAGCCAATTATTTTTGATCAATTTAAGTTTAGAAAAAGACCTTTCTCTTTCTCCTTCACCTATTGTTACTGGAAGTGTTAAATATATCCTTAGTCATGTAGAAATATTTGGGAAAACGGAGAGTAAATTATTTTAGAATATTCTAACTCATGGAATATATCTTCACCATCCATATCAGATCTATTTCCAAGCGTTTTTATCACTAGTTTTTTTTTTGTAAATTTAAACATTGTGTTGTTTTTTAAGTTTTCTTCGGAGTTTCTCCAACTCAATATACTTTCCATGAATGAAAAATTATAATTATGTTCCCTCAACATTTCAAATCTTACAAGATGGTGACTCATTGTCACTCGACATTCAATATTGGTCAAAATAGTGTACGCGTCACCTTTTTGAAACTATTGTCGGAATAATCTAAATGGGTTTATCTAAATAAGCATTAATAGCCTTTGTAAAAAATACCGAAAATGTACTTATATGTTTTTGTTATTTGTAGTTTTTTAAGGACAAAAAGCGCAAGTTTGAGCCTAGCAAGTGTTCAGCTTGCGCCCGTTGGACTTCGCGCCCGGGTGCCTCGCACCCCTTGCACCCCGGGTTAAGACGGCCCTGCATAACACAATACTTTGATTTCTTTATTCCCCATTCTGTAACCACGACCTTTACGTACTGCTTCTATTATTTCGTCCATTATTATATTAAAGAGCAGTGGGCTTAATGAGTCACCTTGTCTGACTCCACTTTGTACTGGTATAAACTGCGTTAGTTTTCCATTTATCTTTGCCTGTATTCGATTATGAAAGTAGATGTTTTCGATGGTTTGTATAATATTGATTGGTATGTTTCTTCCATACAGTAAATGTAAGACGTCTTCGACTTGGATGCGATCGAAAGCCTTTGTCAGGTCTATAAAACATAGATATGCTGGTTTATTGTACTCAATGGCCTTTTCTGTGATTTGTCTCAGTACAAATACGGCGTCTACGCAGGATCTTCCGGATCTGAATCCTTGTTGTTCATCTGATAAAGTTGTTAGTTTATTGATTTTGTTGGTTAGGACTTTTGTGGTTAGCTTAAGTGCGGTGTTTAGTAGATTTATACCTCTATAATTGTTGGGGTCTTCTTTGTCTCCTTTTTTGAACATTGGTATCATTATGCTGTTTCTCCATGCGTCTGGTATCTTGCAGTGCAATATTAGTTTTTGTATAAGTTTTGTCATCTCTAGGGTTATACTTTCTCCTCCGTATTTTAGAAGCTCGTTGGTTATTCCGTCTGGTCCTGGTGACTTCCTATTTTTGAGTGAATTTATGGCTACCCCTACTTCCTGAAAACTGATTTCAATTTCGTGTCTTAATTCAGGTAGATTATTTTGATTATGATTTTCCTTTCCTTTAAACAGTTCCGTCAAGTACCTTTCCCATTCGTTTGCTGGTATGTTATTGTATTCCTTCAATTCTGCCATTTCTTTCCGTTGGTTTCTTATGAATCTCCATATTTGTTTTTGTGTTCCGTAGAAGTCGCTTTCCATCCTTTTTGTAAACTGTTCCCAGTGTTCATTTTTTGTTCTTCGTACCAATTGCTTTGTTTCATTTCGTATTCTTCTATAGGTGTCTCTGGATTCTGGAGTGTTTGATGTTTTATACTTCATGTAGGCGTCTCTCTTCTCTTTACATTTGTCTTTTATTTCTTTTCTGAACCATGGTGTATTGTTGTTGTTTCTTTTGTTCAGTATGACTTTGCGTTTTCCTAGAGCTTCTGTTGCTGCCTCTTCAATATTCAAAGAAGTTCTATTTACTTTATTTAGAGTGTTTCGAAGATTATATAAAAATATTACTATTGTAGGGTACACTATGATAACTACCATCAAACAAATCCTAACATGACTTGGTCGGTCGAAGATGGATATCCAAAGAACTCTGGACAAGATGTTTACCCAAGAAGGGCATTACTGGCTGGTGCTGATAATGCTCTGCAGCTATTTATTACGCAGAATATCAGTGATACTGACTACCTATGTTTAAGCGATGCAGAAGGTTACAGTGTAAGAATTCTTACTCATTTTTATTTATTTATTTAACTTTTTTTATCATTTTATTAGGTGCAATTTTACAATCTACTCTAATTTTTTTTATTGGCTTTAGGATTAGACCATGCGGCCAGAAACAAAGTAAATAGTACATACATAAACATAGTATATTATCTTATCTAAACTATCTAATTAGTAATCTAAGTTAAGGTTGTCTAAGTCTGACCGACCTTTTTGTTAAGAATAAATATAATAAACATTTTATTTTCAAAGTGAATTTTTGCTAAATTAATCTTAATAAAAATTTTGGGATAAGGACAAGGGTCACACTTTTCTCATTCAAGGGTTTTTCTTTTTTCTTAATAATTATTGTTTACCTATATACCCACCCCACACGGTAAGGCAGTCATGTAGGCAATCAAAAGGAAAGACATTTAAGGTTACAAGCGTAATCTAATCATTCTATAACTTAATTTTACAGTCATATAGGAAAAACAAAATAAAATCAAAAATACGTTTATCACTTAGTGCCAAAAGATACATAATATTATAGGGACCGTACCTAAACGTTTAAACTTCTTAATTTTTTTGTAAGAATGTCCGACTGATATGTGTACTTCTTACAATTAAAAAATATATGATCCAAGTCCGCCGTTTCATTGCAAATATCACAAAGATATATCACAAATATATATTGTTATCAATTATTTTTATTTTGTATAAATGTGCCGGATAGCAAGCATGTCCAAATTTCATCCGAGATAATGATTGTTATGGAACTTCTCGGATAGTCGTAATTTTTAAACCAGTAATTTTTTCGAATATAGGGTTCTAGCAATGTATATCTTGTGCCTTTTGTCAAAATAAAATGTTTGTATTGTTTAAACCATTTTTTATATAAATTATCCTTAGTAATATTTATTCTCTCATCTAATGTTAATAATATATCTACTCTAATTACAACAAAGTATTTAGCAAATAGTAGCAAACAGTCTTGAATCCTGGCATGCTTTGGGCACCATCCATCGCTGGTTCTCCAATACATTTAATCAGTTAGGTCCTCTGGCCATGTCCTTTTCTTCTTCCCACAAGTGGCGGCTGGTAGAGTTGTTGAATAGTTTGACTTTCATGGGCGAAATTTCTTTCTTGGGCTTTGTTTGCGTATAGTTTAATAACGTTTTCGATGAATGGTATCCCAAGGTCAATATGGATAGTTATATTGGAAACGTACCATGGTGCATTCGCTATCATGCGCAGCGTCTTTTATTGGAAAGTTTGCAGTATTTTAGTTTTGCTCGGTTTGCTGCAGCCCCATAACTCTATACTCTATAGCATAACTCCATATTGGCTTTAGTATAATTTTGTTTAGTAATACTTTATTTTCTAATGATAACTGGGATCTTTTACCTAACAACCAATACATTTGTCTGACTTTTAAGTTTAGTTGTGCTTTCTTGGTTTTGATATGGTTCTTCCATGTCAGCTTTCGGTCCAAATGGAGTCCCAGGTACTTGACATCTGATTTTAAGGATATAGGAATGTTATTGATATGAACCTGTGGGCAGTCAATCCTTCTTGTTGTGAACGTAATTTGTGAAGACTTTTCACCATTTACTTTAATCTTCCATTTTGTTAATCAAGTTTGAAGTGAATTTAAATAGTTTTGCAATTTGTTAGAAATTCTATCTGGGTTTTCGTCTGATGTAAGGATTCCTGTATTGTCGGCAAATATAGCCATAATAATGTCATCATCAGCAGGTATGTCAGCAGTGTAAAGGAGATAAAGGAATGGACCGAGGACACTACCTTGAGGTACTCCGGATTGTATAGGATGATATTTGGAAAGTGAGGGATTTACTTTGATTTGGAAAAATCGCTCGCTCAGATATGATTTTAATATCAGGTATATTTCATTAGGCATATTCTTTTTCACTTTATACAACAGGCCTTTATGCCACACCTTATCACATGCTGCAGTATTCCACATCAAGGAATACTGCTGCACACATTTTCTTTCCCTCTAAAGTTTCTTTTATATAATTTACAATCCGATGGCACTGCTGTATTGTTGAGTAGTTCTGTCGAAAGCCAAATTGATGGTCAGGTATTTATGCTATTTATGTTTATTCCTTCAAAAATTCGGACGAAGAGAAGACTTTCGAAAATTTTTGACATTATTGGTAGAAGACTTATAGGACGATAGAAGGAGGGTTTTGTAGGCGGTTTGCCCGGTTTCGCAATCATAATGATTTGTGCGTATTTACATTGAATAGGAAAGTGACACAATCTTATCATGCTGTTATATAAGTACAATAGTTAGCAGGACTATCGCTTTCCTAGGCAAATGCTGTAGTAGATCACCATTAATTAGGTCATAATCTTATGAGGGTTTATTTTATTTATTGCCTTCCAGATCTCTGTTGGTGTACATGGTTTCAGTGGTAACGATAATTGACAAGGAGCGTCGAGAAATTTGTATACTTCTTCATCTTCAGCATTGACTTTTGTATGTAGACTAAATAACTGGGCGAGGTGTTGTGCTAATGTGTTGATTTTTCTTCACCAGTTTTTGCCCAGCTAAGATCCGATTTTCTAATTGGTGGAATAGATGCTGTTGGTCTCTTGAATTTTTTGGTCGCTTGCCATAATGAATGGTCATTAGGTGTTAGGTTGGAGATGTAATATTTAAAAGTCTCATTACGGGCCTGGATTAACGCTGTACGCAGTTGATGTGTTAACCGATTTAATTGTGTTTTATCCAGGGGATTTCTTGTCCGCTGCCATTTGGCCCTAGCTCTTTATTTAAAATTTCTTTAATTTGTAAAGGAATGTTTTGATCGTGGGTGGTAATTTTTTTATTATCTGGAGTTGACTTCCATGCGACATCTTGTATTACTTCTGTTAAATGCTGCACTATCTATCTATCTAATCAGCCCTAAACATCCATCCTTGGATATAGGCATCCTCTTCCTTCTTCCATGCCTCTCTATCTTGGGCAATTTGCATCCAATTTGACCCAGTGTGTTTCTTCAGGTCACCCGACCATCGCATCTGTGGCCTTCTCCTTTTGAAAAATAAGCCTCAACTCGATAAAAACCGCCTTATCGAAAAAATACTAAGACGCAAAAAAGTTTTAATAATATTGAATATAACTAATGGTACCACAATAATAATTTAATTGAGACGTACACAAAAGTTTGGGGGGGTTTAAGGGAACAAAATCCCCATAAAATTTTTATGGGGTGCACAAATTTCACTATAATTTTTCTTTAAGATGTTCCTGCCATAAGAATGCCACATGTCCATTTTCAATAAAAAATCTCCAATAGTTTTCTATATATTCGAAAAAATCGATTTTCATTTTGTAACTTCAAAGGGCTGTAATTTTTTATGTGCATATTTGTACTAAGGTAAGTTAGGTTCATTCGAACTATTTTTGGTCCCAAAATATGTGATTTAATTTACGAACTGTATTTTTGTTACACCCTGTATATACACTTTTAATTGTTCTATTCTTGTTTGTGCCACTGTAATTATTACTTCTTTTTGTTGATTGGTCATGGTTTTTGTTTTACTGTAATTCATCTTCAGGCCTATCTTCGTCGATTCTCTATCTAGTTCTTCCATCATTTTTTGTAATTCTTCAATTCTTCACTACAATATCATCAGCCTATCGTAAGTGATTCAGATATTGCCCGTTTATGTTTATACCCAAGCCATCCCAGTGTAGTTGTTTGAACACATCTTCTAGCGCTTGGTTGAATAGCTTGGGCGAGATGGTATCTCCTTGTCTTACTCCTCGGTTTATTTTAATAGGCTCTGTTTGTTTCATTAGCCTAATAGTTGTTGTTGCTTTATCATATATATTTGTAATTAAGTCGATATATCTGTAGTCTATTCTGCTGTTTTGTAGGGAATTCTTTACTGCCCAAATGTTGCACTGCTTTTTCTATTTCATGGGGTTCTTTAATTCGACGTTTTAAGTTTATATTTGTGTTAATAATAGCTTGAAATTGTTCCCAGTTGGTTCTTTTATTGCAGAGTTTTACCACAGGTTCCTTCCATATTATTATAGTTGTATTTAGTGTTATGATTATTGCAGTATGATCTGAACTTAAATCACAAATGGGCTCTATTTTGTAATGTATATTTGAATATTTGAGATACCTTTGATAACGGCAAAGTCTAGCAGGTCAGCAATCCTGTTTTGATCGGTCGGCCAATACGTTGGCTGACCTGTCGAAAGGAAGTTTAAATTATTTCTCTGCGAGCACGCCAATAAATTCCGACCCTTTGGTGTTATATGCCCCGATCCCCATACGCTGTGTTTGGCATTCCAGTCTCCAGCTGCTATAAATCGGAGTCCTAGTTCTTGAAAGAAGGTCTCGTATTCTTCAATTGATATGGAGTGTCTAGGAGGACAGTAAGTACATTGCTGCAATGGCAAGAGGCCATGTAAATGTTTCTATTTTTAGTATGGTTCCTTGTATTTTAGGTGTGGCGTACTTTTGTAAGAAATAGTGTTTAATAGAAGATTTAATAATAATTGCTGTTCCTTCGGGAGCAGTTCCATCAGGATGATGAGTAAAGTACGTTGTGTATAAAGGAATTTTTACTACTGTTCTGTCGATTGAGTGTGATTCTGAGATAAGAAGAACATCTAATTTATTTGTACATGGTTTGGTAGCCCGTTGGCGTTCCAGGCGGCTATTCTAATTGATGAAGCCATTAATTCGTTATTTTACTAATGACTGTTGTTAGCATGTTCAGGATCATGCTATTTTGGTTCAGTAGTTGATTGAATAGATTTTTGAATTCATTTAAGAAACTTATCATCATGTGTGATAGATCTTCACCATTATTTGGACTGTTGATGTTTCCTGAGGGTACTTGAGTATAATTGATTCCATTTTGCGCATTTTGTTGAGTCATTTGATGCAGTGCTGGATTGGGATTTATGTATCCTTGTGTGTTTCTAGGTCTAGATATGTCGTTATTCCTGCTCTTTGCTTTTAATAAGTCTCGATAAACAGTGCAGCCTTTATAGTTCGCTGGGTGGTTGCCCTTGCAAAGAGTACATGTTGCAGGTGTGTCTTTCGGTTTTGTGCAACTTTTGGTGTCGTGTGGTCCTCCACATTTAACACATTTATAAGGTTTAAAACAGTATGACTTGAAGAGTCCATATGCCTGACGTCGAGTGCATTGCACAATGGTGTTCTTGTGTTTGGGAGCTTCTACTCTAATTCTGGTATTGTATATAATTCCACATTAAAAACTTTATTATTGTTGTTTTGGTTCCAAATCGACGAAAAATAATGGTAGGGGCTCTTTTGTTACTCTGTGCCGGATGTTTAAAACATTTCTGACTGTGTGGCCTTGCTTTAATAATTCAGCTTTTATTTCCTCTAAGGGTATAGAATGGTGTAAACCTCTTAGGACTACTCTATATGTTCTTTCTTGTTTGAGTTGATAGCTATGGTGTACTATTTTTTCTTCTCTCATGTAATTAATTATTTTCCTATAAGAATCAGGTGTTTAGAACAAGAATAATAAAATAAAAACATTCGAAATAAATTGTTTGTAAAAGTCTATATAGTCTTTGTGTAATTCTAGTTCTAATTAATAGTCTATTTGGACACATTGAATTTTGCAAACACTTACCCAGCTAGTGGATAGTGTAATGTTCTTGCTGGATCACTTTCACTATTTTTAAACTATGCGAATTCACAATTTTTGAGGTATTAGTAAGGAGCAAGCAATGGCTGATGTTTACCATGTAGTGGGTCAACTGCACCTATTTATTTAACTAAAGATTTTGTTTTGAAAAACTGTTTTCTTGTGGCATGTCTGAGTTAAAACTTATGTTGTAGGTATTAACTTATTATATATACAGAGAGAGTCTGTAAAGTGGAATAAATTCAATATCTCAAATACTAATTGTTTTTTTTGGAAAATGCTCAGACCCGTCGATTAGTATTTCAAATTGTCCTTTTTGACATTCAATAAAAATGTATACAGGGTGTCCCAATTTAGAGATATGACGTCATCGTCGATTTTCTTAAATGGCAACACTGTCATTTTGATAGCTAATTTGATAGGGTTTGTAAAGTTATACATAACTGCAAAATATCAAATTTTTATTCTCTACCATTTACAAGATAATAAAAAATAACAAAGGTAATCTGTAATTTGGAATATATTCAATAATTAAAATACTAACTGTTTTTTGAAAAATGCTCAGACCCGTCGATTAGTATATCAAATTGTCCTTTTTGACATATAATAATAATGTATACAGGGTGTCCCAATTTAGAGATATGACGTCATTGTTGATTTTCTTAAATGGCAACACTGTCATTTTGATAGCTATTTTGATAGGGTGTGTAAAGTTATACACAACTGCAAAATTTCAAATTTGTATTCTCTACCATTTAGATGATAATAAAAAATAACAAAGTTATGAAAAAGAAGTAATCAACTAATAATTGAATTTAATTATTTCGATAAATTAAGCAAAAACTCATAATGTTGCCCTCAATTATTGTCAAATTGTCAATGGGCAACGTTATGAGCATTTGCTTAATTGAAATAAATAAATTCAATTATTATTTGATTACTTCTTGTTCTTCATTACTTTGTTATTTTTTATTATCTTGTAAATGGTAGGAAATAAAATTTTGAAATTTTTCAGATGTGTATAACTTTACACACGCTATCAAAATAGCTATCAAAATGATAGTGTTGCCATTTAAGAAAATCAACGATGACGTCATATCTCTAAATTGGGACACCCTGTATACATTATTATTATATGTCAAAAATGACAATTTGATATACTAATCGACGGGTCTGAGCATTTTTCAAAAAAACAGTTAGTATTTTAATTATTGAATATATTCCAAATTACAGATATAACTTTGTTATTTTCTATTATCTTGTAAATGGTAGAGAATAAAAATTTGATATTTTGCAGTTATGTATAACTTTACAAACCCTATCAAATTAGCTATCAAAATGACAGTGTTGCCATTTAAGAAAATCGACGATGACGTCATATCTCTAAATTGGGACACCCTGTATACATTTTTATTGAATGTCAAAAAGGACAATTTGAAATACTAATCGACGGGTCTGAGCATTTTCCAAAAAAACAATTAGTATTTGAGATATTGAATTTATTCCACTTTACAGACTCTCTCTGTATATATATATATATATATATATATATATATATATATATATATATATATATATATATATATATATATATATATATATATATATTGTTATATTTCTATTTGATATGAAAATTAAATTTTGATAATTATAAACAGAGTTCAATTTAATATAAAATATTTTCAATTTTCTCAACCACGGGCATATAAATTTAGAACAACCTGTATACAACAAATTGTTATATTTAATTTTAAGAAGTGATTAGAATAAGCGTACGAAACTCGGAACAATGTGCTTAGATAAACAAAGTGAATGACGCGTACCATTATCGTTCTTCTCGGAAGGTCGATCATTAGCCTATGCTAAATAAAACTCAGTGAAATAGATGATAGTTCATTATCGTTTTTCGCGGAAGGTTTCGATCATTAGCCTATGCTAAATAAGACTCATTTGAAAGAGAGAATAGGTCATTAAAATTTGTAAATAGTTAGAAAGTATTTTAGAATGGGAATTAAATATTTTCTTTTGAAATCCATTAAGCATATTTAGAAAGATTAAAAATTGGTTTTGAGGAATATTACGAATGAGAGTTGGTGGTGGAAGATTGATTTGTGAATCTGGAAGGGATATTTAGAAAGTAGGGGAATGGATGACAAAGTGAGATCAGAATGTTTTGAGCTGTCGAGAAGTGAAGTCGAGTAGTAGACGGTAGTGTTCGAGGAGTGAGATAGCCGGTGTAGTTCCGTGAGTGTGGAGTATCTATCGTGGAACGAGAAGTAGGCCAGGTCGAGAGTAAAAGAACCTCCTTGAGCCCAGAGTGTCCCGGTAGCTGATAGCAGTTTCGAAAAAGGTAGAACACAGCATCACGACAAAAGCAGGAACGAGAGCTATTCGAGCTAGTTTTTCAAAGGAGAACATCACTGGAAGCCAGGACGAGGTTTGATCGCAGCCAAGGATAGCAGGAAAGGGTTTTGTGTGAGGACATTTTCAGTTCACCAGGAAAAGGTCAGTCTCATTTGTTTGGACATGAATGTATGGGTTTTTCGTATTAAATTCCACATAAAAAATTGAATAACATAATCAATAATATCAGAAAAGCTTCATCAAACTTAAATAGAGTTGTTCCTAATAACTCCTAATAGTTAAATGTTAATAAAAACTTTCAATTGAAAACCAAAAGGAAATAAGATTCCCATTTGTAAATGTTATGTTTAAGAATAATAAGAAATAGCAAATATCAAGCATTGATTGCCTTTTAAATAAAATAAAAAATATTTTGATTATAATTGTAACCCATATGTGTATTTTTTTTACTCTTTTCTTTTCTATCCCGATTAGGAACCATTAAGAAATATTTAGAAGCCACGGAAGTAAGTAATTAATTTATAATTCGCCCTGAGATTGAAAACATATTGATATGTGATCTGGTTAATTAATTGGATTAGTATTAATACATTGATTAAATTAAGTAACATATAAGAATATTATCTCATATCAATAATCAAGATCACATCAACTGGCGCCCAACGTGGGGCATTGTAAAGTATTTCTAGTGGCAAATTTGAAGGATAGAAAGAGTAAAGCCGGTATTTGAAAATTTATATGCCTGTGGTAAAAAGTGAGATACTTACATTTGATAACATAAAATTTTAGATCTCTTTAGGTACAAATTTTACATAACTGATTTAATATTTTATTTTTACGATATTTACATTTGATATATTTATTGACAATTTATAATATTTGGGTAAAAAAAAAAAAAGTCGTATTGGTAACATACTAGTAAAATTTCATATTTGGCGGGGATAATACTTCTTGAAAACAAATGTCTGTGACAAGAAGCCAAAGCAAGGATAACAAAAAACAAAAAGAACATTCAGACCAAGAAGATATTTTAGACACGACAATCATGGCATCAGAACAGCAAGAATTATCAGGAATAGATAAACTATTACAACTGATGCAACTCCAGTCACAAAAACTGGATGACAATCAAAGAGAAACAAAACAAGCAATGGATGAAGCAAAAAGGACGATGGATGAAAATCAACGTGAAACGAAACAAGCCATGGAAGAAACATCAAAGAAAATGGATAAAGTGGATCAAAAAATGGATGAAACACAGCAAAAAATGGATGACAATCAAAAAGAAACAAAACAAGCAATAGAAGAGAACAATAAGAAAATAGAGGAACGCATAGAAAAGTATGAAAAGGAAATAAAAGGATGTTTGACAACAATGAAAAACGAGATAGAACAGCAAAAAATGAAAATTAAAGATCACATGCAAGAACAAGAAATAAAAATGAAGGAGTTAACGAATTGCCAGAAAAAAGAAATGGAAAGTTTGGAAAACAAGTTGGAAAATGCTATTCAAGTAGACAGAGAAGAAGTGGAAAAAAGAATCACAGAAATAGAAAAACAAGTCACGGAAAACAGGACGCAACAGAATGTCGGAGAAAGAAGAGAAATGGTTATACATAGCACAGATGACGTGAAGATAAGGTTTGGCGGGGATGTAAGAAGATTACACCCAGTGCCGTTCATAAATAGCCTGAAAAAGAAAATACAGCACATCGGAAATTTCGATACAGCAAAAGAAACTATCAGAAAGCATCTCAAATATGAAGCAAGCCTATGGTTCGATAGTAAAGAAGAAGAATTCGGCAATTGGCAACAATTTGAACAAAAATTTTTGAATTATTTCTGGGGAAAGGTCCAACAATTGGAAATTAACAAGGAATTGCAAAATGGGAAATACAATGATAGGATGGGTGTATCAGAAAGGACATATGCTTTGCAAATTTACAATAATGCAAAACATTTACAATATAATTACTCATCGGAACAATTAGTCGAACTGATTGCAAGACATTTCGAGGAAACGCTGGAAGACCATATCACATTGCAAAATTACAAAGACATAGATAGTTTATGCCAATTCCTACAAATAAGAGAATCACGTCTAAGAGAAAGAAAATCAAGAAGGTCGCGAGAAGATTACAGGCCCCGAGAAACACAAGATTACCGAGATAGAAATCAAAATAGGAGGGACTATACAAGACGAGATTTTAATCCCAGAAGGGAAAACGAAAATAGAGACAACGGAAGAGGAAATTATGAACAAAGAAATAGGCAATGGAATGAGGACAGAAATCGAGAATACCAGAATAGAAACACCACACGCTCAAATCAAGAAAACAGAAATAATGGTAGACAAAATGAACAGGGATATCGAGAAAACCGAAACAGATCCGACAGACCAAGAGAAAATAGAAGAGAAGTAAATAATACCCAGACAGATGAATATGACGGAGAGAGACATTATGACGAAAATATAAACAACGATGAGCAACCGGCGTCTTTTCACGACGGCGCTCACTAAAAACCAAAAATCAAACAGGAATCTTTTGTCACCCCAAGGAGTTTATTAAATTGGCAGGAAACAACGAAAAGAAAAATGGAGTTAATTTAAAATTTGTGGATGGATTTATCAACGAGAAACCAATTAAAATTATGATAGACACTGGATCTGAAATAACATTGGTCAACAGAAAACTAATAGAAGAAGTTAACTTAACAAATTTAATTTATAAAATACCTAGGGTAAATTTAGTGGGCGCAAACAAACGGACATTGGCAACTATAAATGAAGGCATACGAGTAATGGTACGACTGGGCAAGAATATGTATGCACTACAATGTGTAATAATGCCGAACATGTCACATGACATGATAGTAGGAGTGGACGAATTGGCAGAAAAACATGTAGTGATAGATTTTAAAAATAATACGATGAAACTAACAGAAGAAAAAGAAAAAGAACAGGACAAGGAACATGAGAAACAAAATACGGACGAATCAGGTAAAGAACAAACAGTGGAAATGAATTTGGCAGCGAAGCAAGGACAAAGAAGAAAAAGGAGAAAAGGTCAGAAAAAGATAAAAGAAAATGAAACCTGTGGCTCCTCAAAAGATCACATCAATATATATATAATAGTTTTGTTTTGGGGTTGCAGTCACTTATTTTTTAGGGGCAGGATAAGTAAAACTCTTTGTTATTATCGAGCTTTCGCAAAATTTATTTGCTTTTTCAAGATAAGCTAAAATAAGTATATAGTATATAAGATAAGTATATAAAAAAGCAAATAAATTTTGCGAAAGCTCGATAATAACAAAGAGTTTTACTTATCCTGCCCCTAAAAAATAAGTGACTGCAACCCCAAAACAAAACTATTATACATAGTATCAGTCAATATTACCAAACTACTTTATATATATATATGGCTATATATATATATATATATATATATATATATATATATATATATATATAGCGGGGGTCCTACAGCTCTGGCTGCTTCCCGCACTTCAATCTCCAATTCTTTCTATCCTGCCAATCATCTTCTTCTATTTCTCCTTTTCGCATGGCATCCACTATTCCTTGTTTCCAAGATTTACGAGGTCTGCCTCGTCTTCGTCTAGTTGTTGGAGTATAGTTCATGCGTTTTACGTGTCCATACCAAATCAGTTGCCGGAATTAAATTCTGTTGTCAATGCTACTCTTGACCTTTGCTCGTTCTTTAACTACTTCGTTTCTTATGTGGTCTAATCGAGATATTCTGCACGATCTTCGTAGAAAGTCCATTTCTACTGCTTTCAGCTTGTCTCTGTTTCTTTGTGTTATCTGCCAACATTCTGCGCCACCAACCTATTTTACCACCACCATCTGCCAACCTATTTTTTACATCATTAAATAAATATGATGAAAACGTTGAATTATCCACTTCCGTGTGTCCGTCCGCCCGTAATCACATCTCCTCCGTTATAATAGAAGATAAAGAAAAAATAAGGTGTCAAATAAGAGTACTTGAATAGGACAAGACAGGAAGGGTAAATAATTTTAGTTAGGACTTCCGGTTCTGGAGTTACAACCGGAAGTGACATATATTTATCGTTTAAATGAGATATACGATATATCATTCGACCCGTCTTGATAAGAATAAAATATGTACTTCCGGTTTTGATATCACTTCCGGTTTTAAAGATAACATCTCATCCGGTTAAACAGTTGTAACCGGAAGTTTTCCAAAAATATCTCAAAACTAAACATATGATATATCAATGAACGTGTATTGACAAGACGAGTCCAAATATTTAGTTCAGGTTTTAATTTCACTACTGATTAAATCTTTTACACCGGCTTTATTTATAAATTAGTTGCTTCGACTGAAAGATAGAACATTCATTCACGTGGGTGAAAATCTAGGAGTTACGAAGTCCAATCCCGAGTTTATATGTATAAGATTAAGCCACAACTGACTGTAATAAAAACTACATTTTATAAGTTTTATTTGACGTTTAGATTTCTATTCCGAATATCGTTTTCACAAAAGATTATTTTAAATTATTAAGATATTATTCCCACAAATAATCCCTAGAAAAATAGTCCCGAACAAAAAAATCCCCACAAAAAAATCCGGAAAAATAATCCCCACAAATTTTTTGGTTAAAATATCCAAACAAAAAATTCCGGACAAAAAATCCGCAAGAAATATTTGCTGCCGAATAGTTCTCAAAAGTTTCCCGTGAATATTATGGTATAGTTAGACCCAAACCCAGACATCCAAAGTGAAAGTTATCCTCCAACACCAAATTGCTCTATATGGTCCATATAATGTTCAGAAAAAAGTCATACCATTTTGAGCGTCGGGTTTTGGGGGGGGGGGGAGAGAGGGGGGAGAAATCTGTAAATTAGTAGTTTTTTAAGTTTTTCGCCAATATTTCTAAAACTATGCGGTTCAGCATGAACAACCCTTTATACAAAATTGTTCTACATTAAATTTGAAATAAAAAAGGCCCTATGCATAACCCTTCTAAAATGAACGGTTCCAAAGTTACGGAGGTAGTATAGTATAATTGGTCCAAAAAAAGGCCTAACTTAAGACATCCAAAGTAAAAGTTTTCCTTCAACACCAAATTGTTCTATATGGTTTACATACTGTTTAGTAAAATGTTACACCATTTTGAGCGTCCGGTTGGGGGGGGGGGATGGGGGAGAAGTCGGTAAGTTAGTAGTTTTTTACGTTTTTCGTCAATATTTCTAAAACTATGCTTTACCGTAAAGAATGTTCTATAGAAGAATGTTCCTCGAATTTAGAAATAAAATTTAAAACAAAAAAGGTTCTATACATAATTGTTATAAAATCAACGGTTCCAGAGTTACGGAGGGTGAAAAGTGGAGGTTTTCGATACTTTTTATACTTACCGATTTCTCCCCCCTCTCCCCTCCAAACCCGACGCTCAAAATGGTGTGACTTTTTTCTGAACATTATGTGGACCATATAGAACAATCTGGTGGAGGATAACTTTCACTTTGGATGTCTGGGTTTTTGGTATAGTTATATCATAAATATTGCCCAAAAAATATAAAAAGTATCGAAAACCTCGACTTTTCACCCTCCGTAACTCTGGAACCGTTGATGTTATAACAATTATGTATACAAGATTTTTTGGTTTCAATTTCATGTAGAACATTTTTGTACATAACATTGTTTACGCTAAAGCATAGTTTTAGAAATATTGACGTAAAAAAAACGTAAAAACGTAAAAAAACTACTAATTTACCGATTTCTCCCCCATCTGCCCCCCAAACCGGACGCTCAAAATGGTGTAACTTTTTACTGTACAATATGTGGACCATACAGAACAATTTGGTGTTGGAGGAAAACTTTTACTTTGGTTGTTTGGGTTAGGCCTTTTTTTGGACCAGTTATACTATACTACCTCCGTAACTTTCGAACCATGCATTTTAGAAAGATTATGCATAGGACCTTTTTTATTTCTAATTTAATGTAGAACAATTTTGTATAGAGGGTTGTTCATGCTAAACCGCATAGTTTTAGAAATATTGATGAAAAACCTAAAAAAGTACGAATTTACCGATTTCTCCCCCCTCTCCCCCCAAACCCGACGCCCAAAATGGTGTGACTTTTTTCTGGACATTGTGTGGACCATATAGAATAATTTGGTGTTGAAGGATAACTTTCACTTTGGATGTCTGGGTTATGCCATCTTTTGGATCAACTATACTATACTAGAACTCAATCGACACAAATGATTTTCAGTCTTGAGTTAATAGCAATCGCTATGAACCCGTTTTTCGGTACGAAAATAATGATTTGCAATTACGATTAAGCATGAATTGTAATTTCGATTATAAAATTTCGAATTCCAATTAAAATTGTAATTCCATGCCGATAACTTCAAATTTTATGAAGATGAAATGAAAAACAATTCCTCGACCGTTCGACCTGTCCATTGTCTAATGTTACGCAGCCAGGACAGTTGTTTTCTTCCAATCCAGCGTTTGCCTTCGATTTTGCCCTGAATGATCAACTGAAGTAAGCGATATTTAGGTCCTCTCACTATATGACCAAAGTATTGAACCTTTTTCATTTTTATGATGTTGATTAATTCTCGCTCTTTGTGCATGGTCTCCAGAATACGTTCGTTAAGTCACCAGTAGAACCACTCTCCGAAAAATTGGAAGTAAAATCTGTAGTCGCGCATGGCGACCGCGCAATGTTCTTAGTCGCTTTTGCCCCACTCTCGCATTGCTAGTAGCATAGATTTTAATAGGGAAAACCCGCATCCACCACTGGTGAATTATCAATTGCGTACAACCGGTATTACTTCTTGAGATCAATGCGCCGACAGAGGAGTGGTTTTACTGTGGAACCTCTATATACTGTGGTTAAGTTGTGCTCACTACGGAGAGCAATGGATTGTATCCTCGCTCCGACCCTTGCTCCCTGGTATTTATATTCGTTAGATTCGTGAATTCTCGCATTTAAAATAATGTATTTATTTATACATAGCGATCGATAATATAGGTTTGATCGGTATGCAAAATAAATACATTATTTTGAATGCGAGAATTCACGAACATAAATACCAGGGAGCAAGAGTCGGAGCGAGGATACAAGCCATTGCTCCCCGTAGTGAGCATAACTTTACATATGTGTGCTGTCCACGGGATATAACCAATAACAAATATACAACGGTGTATATGTATATTGCAGGTTCAACTTCACACTCCATATTCCATTCCTCAGATGAAAAAAATGTTTATCAGTGTACCTTTAGATAGTTCCACAACCGCACAAGTTTCACCAAATTTGATGACGACGTCTGAGGAAGTGAAGGCTTATAGGATTAAAGACAGGAAATGTTATTTCAGCGATGAAAGATATTTGAAGTATTTCAGAATATATTCTCCAGAAAATTGTCGAATTGAATGCTTGACGAATTATACTTTGAATTATTGTGGATGTGTAAATTTCTACATGCCAAGTAAGGAATACTTTAATCTACTAAAACAA
This sequence comes from Diabrotica virgifera virgifera, assembly GCF_917563875.1. NCBI lineage: Eukaryota > Metazoa > Arthropoda > Insecta > Coleoptera > Chrysomelidae > Diabrotica > Diabrotica virgifera. The sequence continues at coordinate 100,895,570 of NC_065449.1, forward strand.
AATAATACATAATGCGCTATTGTTAACCATATACTTATTAGTCCGTTCTTTAACGGTAAAATATCGCAAAACCTCTAAATTTTAAAGAACCGCTTAGATTGACATGAAATTTGGCACACACATAGCTAACATGTCAAAGAAAAAAAAGTGATATTGTGCCGATATGTGCTTTTGCGATGGGGGCGGTTTTCACCCCCTCTTGGGGGTGAAAAAATATTCGTCCAAAGTAAGTCAGGAAATGGATAAACTGGCTAATTTTAAGTAACTTTTGTTCTATAGAGTTTTTTCACTAAAGTCAATACTTTTCGAGTTATTTGGCAGTGAATATGTTCATTTTTTCAACAAAATAACCACGCTTTTAGACGGTTTTTCGCAAATAACTCAAATAGTAAGTATTTTGTCGAAAAAACATTCGTAGCCAAAATATAGCCTGTAAAAAATTTAAAAAAACTGGTGTATATATATCGTGTCTCTATACCTAGTAGAAGCAGAGTTATAGCTAATGAAAAATAGGTTCATATTTGTCATATTCCATATGGAATATTCTAACGTGAAATAACCAAAAATGAAGCACATTTCGGGGAAAACTCATTACAACGTATTTAAAGTGTTTAAAAAAAGCTTCATTTTTGTTTTACAAAAAAAAAATTTCTAGCATCAAAAGTAAACAAGTTACGCTCAAAATAAAGTTAGTCCCTGTTTGTTTTGGTAAAAAAATCGAGAAAATCACCCCCTAATTAGTATCTTAAATGAACTTAATCGTTACGACTTTACAAGTTTCTTGACTCTTGTATGTATTGTTTATATGATCTGTAAGTTTCATCGGTTCAAAGTCCTTCTTATTGAAAAGGCTGTAGTTAAAAGGGGTTAAACGAGTCATTGATCACGAATGTAAGCAAATTTAGTAACACCAAATCTTAATCAATTTTTGTCTAACAGAAAAACAAAAAAATACATGATATTCTGAAAAGCAATGCTGACTTTTTTTGTTTTTCGAGATTTTTGGTATCTCTAACAATTTTTAAGTTATTTGACAAAAAGCATATTTTTCAAAATTAAAATTTTTAAAAATTGTACTTTGAAACCAAATTTTTTCAAAAATAAGCACTTTGAATCAATGAAACTTACAGATCATATAAACACAACATAAGTAAAATAATTTGTGGAGCGGTAACGATTAATTTCATTTAAGTTGCTAATTAGGGGGTGGTCTTCCCGATTTTTTTTTGCCAAAACAAAACGGACCAACTTTATTTTGAGCGTAACTTGCTTAAATTTAATGCTAGAAACTTTTTGTAAAAACAGAAATAAAGCTTTTTTAAACACTTTAAAAAAGTTATAAAGGGTTTTCCCCAAAAAGTGCTTAATTTTTTGGATATTTCACGTCGAAATATTCTATTTGAAATTGAGTGAATATGAATCTATTTTTCATTGGCTATAACTCTGGTTCTACGAGATCCAGAGACCTAACGCGTAAACCATTTTTTTTACTTTTTAATAGGCTATATTTTTGATAAGAAAGTTTTTTTCGACAAAATACTTACTTTTTGAGTTATTTGCGAAAAACCGTCTAAAAATGGGGATATTTTGTTGAAAAATGAACATATTCACTCGCAAATAACTCGAAAAGTGTTGACTTGGCGAAAAAGCTCTATAGAACCAGAGGTACTTAAAATTAGTCAGTTTACCCATTTCCGGACTTATTTTGGACATATATTTTTTCACCCCAAGAGAGGATGAAAGTCACCCCCAGGGCAAAAGCACACATCGGCACAATATCACTTTTTTTATTTGACATGTAAGCTATACGTATGCCAAATTTCATGTCAATCCAAGCGGTTCTTTAAAATTTAGAGCAAAAACCGTGAAAGAATGTACTATGTACAGTGATGAGCGCGCTAATAACCGGCAAAATAGCTCAAAAGATGGAAAACATAATACATTGCAAGAGATTATGGAACTCTAAGGACCTCATTGTCTTCTTATGTACGAATAGAAAAAAAAGTTGTGACTGGCTAATTGACACCCAAGTCTATGCCATAAAACAAAAAAAAATTGCAAGATATGAAACTAGTGGAGGTGGAAAGTATCGTTATAAACGTATAAATTAACATTATATTACATAGATTCCCACCTTTAGATGTCCGTGACAGGAGTTTTTTTTATAAAATTATACTATCACAATGACAGTTGTCGTACTCTTTTGATACGTCTTAAGGTAGGAAAATATGTAATGTAATGTCAATTTATTGGTTTATAACGATACTTTCCACCTCCACTAGTTTCATCTCTTTTTATTTCGCAATGTATTATGTTTTCCATCTTTTGAGCTATTTTGTCGGTTATTAGCGCGCTCATCACTGTATATTAACATAGACAGAGTGTTATCTTGAGCGAAGTGACGACACCTTTTTTTGGTTAAATATAGCAAGCCGCGACACTAAGCTTTATTTTTAAATCAAGAGGAGTAAACTAAAAAGACAGATTCACACCCAAGAAAGTCACTAGAAATATCACTAAATACATTTTTTTTTGGTTGATCATATCGGCCTTTAATGGATATCCATAAATATTATATTATACTAATACGTCGCTAAAGAGTTCTAAAAACAACTGTTTTTTATATAAAAACAGACTAATAATCTAAAAATTAAAGGAATAAAAGTAAATAGGGCTTTTCATTCACAGTCATTTGTTTCGAGCTTCTGTCTGATTCTGTCATGTGTCACATAATATTAATATATCTACGTCATACGTTATTGGTATTGCCAATGATACAAACCAAAGACGTATGACGTAGATATATTAATATTATGTGACACATGACAGAAGCTCGAAACAAATGAGAATCGATGAAAAGCCCTATACAAAAAATCGCTGATATAACTTAATTAACCTATGGAATTCTACTAGTGTCAAAATTTTATAAATGTCATTAGTGTCAAAATTTAATACCAGTGAATTTGAATAACTCCTCTTGGTTTAAAAACAGACTATAGTCCTTCCCTGGTCCTTCCCTACCGTGCCTATATCCCCACTTAGTTTCATATTAGTTTCTCGATACAATGTGCTAGAAAGAGATAGCATCAAGTCACCAGTCCAAGAGATCTTATCGTCAGGAAGAGCGGAAGGTATGCTCAGTGGCTCAGTCTATGTTAATATACAGCGTGTCTACTTAAGTAAGTTGGAAACATAATATGGGAAACTTTATTATTAATTTTACGAAAAAAAGTTATTCTTCATAAAAAGTTCTGCATGCTCTAGAACCTAAGATTCAATCATCAGATATCAAATTTTATCAATATTATACGAGGTATGTCAAAAAATATGAATTTCGTTCAAGGGTAAAGTACCTTTATTTCTCTGAATATCGAAAATTCTTATTATGAAAAGTTGTTTGGAATTAATAACTAAGCTCAAATAAGCAATTGCATGCTTCTAATTGAAAAAAAAAAATTACAATTTTTCCTCAAATTTATGAATACCCAACATCGTTTTTATTTATTACAAATAATATGATAACTCTTTTGTTATTCATTTTACGAAAAAACGTTATTCTTCATAAAAAGCTCAGAGTGGTCTAAAATCTAGGATACAACCATGATATATCAACTTTTATTAATTTTATACGAGGTGTGTCAAAAAATATGAATTTCGCTCATGAGTATAGTACCTTTATATTTCACAATATTTCAATTAGAAGGATGTAATTACATATTGAAACATAGTTTTTAATTCTAAACAACTTTTTTAATAGCAATGTTCAATGCTGTGAAAAATAAAGGTACTTTACTCCTGAATCATGAATCATGTGTTGTAAAGGACAATGCCAAAAATAACTTCTACTAAAATGTAACCAAAAAGTTTGGGAGTTTTTTTTTATTTATGATTTAAAGATTTTTATTGAAAGATTTTTATATTGCAGCTTATTATATTTATTTTAGAGAAAAACTTTTAAATAGAAAGTAATTTTATAGTAAATTAAAAAAAACCAACAATTTGAGCTATGGCAAGTTTAATTTCATTAATTTATTATTGCAAAACAGGCTGCAAAAGGTCCAAATTGGCCGTCTTTGCAATTGCATTATTTATGTATTGTTAAAATATTATCTTTTTTTTTATTCTTTAAGACATTAAAATGAAGACATTTCAATTCAAAACATAAAAAATTTGAAAATCACGATTGACGAACTTATTGCTTAGATAATATAAATTGTTTATCCCAAGAGGTCAAATGTCGAAGGCTATAACTTTTTGAAAAAAAAATCATAGAAAGTTAATACAAGATACACTCTCCTTCTAAAGAGTTATGTTTTCATATTCTGATGTAAATAAATGCGTAAAACATTTTTCAACCTCTTATTTTCGGGTTTGAAAATTAGGGGGCAAATTTTGTTATAAACATTTTAGTCGAGGAAATGAAACTAAAAAAATGGCAAAACCTCGCAATTTTTTCGTCCAGCATCGATTTGTACAAAAATTTGGGATTAGGCTCATTTCACCCTCTAGTTCATTATCTATATAGAGCCGTTGTACGCTTTTGGTTTTTTAAGGGTGAAAACTACCCCTAATTGTAAAAAATATAAAATATCATTTTAAACTTTAATATTGTCAATGTAAAATACGTTACATAATGATTGTTTTATGGTTTACGATATATCATAATATTTCAACCCTTAAAACACCCCTTGTTGGAGCTATATATTAAAAATTTACTTATCCTAAAAAAATAATTTCGGCTTGCATCGATTTACATAAAAATTTGGGATTATGATTATCTCTCCCTGTACTTCATATTCTATATCATGCTCAAGGGCGTTGATTATTTTTAGGGGTGTAAACTACCCCTTATTGTCAAAAATTATATAAAAACATTGTAAACTTTAATATAGGTAAAATTTGGTTTTGATTGGTTAAATAATGATTGTTTTATGCTTTAGGATATAATATCATAATATTTCAACCCTTAAAAACCACCATTAATAACATTGCAATTTTTATAAGTAGATAATTTAATAGATCTATACAGAAAAAAGTAGAATTAAGAATTACAAAAACATTTATTTACAGAAAAATACGAATTAACAAATATGTACAAATACAAATACAATAGTTTTTAGTCATCTTCAGCTTCTAGTGTACGAACCGGTTCTGTGGTATTAAATACATAGAAAATGCTCTATAAGCGGACTATTCGAATTTTTCGAAAAAAAAATTCGTCTTGTGAACATAGCTCCTTCAATGTTGGCGATAAAAAGTTTTTTCAAAAATGATTTTGTAGGATTTTTGAAAATCTATAAGACTATGTAAATTAAATTCCGTAAGATCCCTTAGTTCTTAATTGGGGTGGGTTTAAAGGGCTCGAATAAGGGGGTGTTTGCTGGTAAATAGAGATTTTAAACAGCTATATCTCGCTAACTGTTCACTGTAATGAAAATCTGTGCAAAAAGAAATTTTAGTCATTAACAAAGCTACAATTTAGTAATCGATCATTTTTTCGTATCTCCAGTATTTTCGGAGATATTTTGAAGAAAGTGGTGAAAAATACGAAATGGCAAAATATAAATTTTTCCTTAAACTCCAATTTTTCTAAAATTAGGTCTTTTGAATATTTGAATGATTATTTTATGCTTTAGGATATAATATTCTAATATTTCAACCTTTAAAAACCACCCTTAATAACATTGCAATTTTTATAAGTAGATAATTTAATAGATCTATACAGAAAAAAGTAGAATTAAGAATTACAAAAACATTTATTTACAGAAAAATACGAATTAACAAATATGTGCAAATACAAATACAATAGTTTTTTAGTCATCTTCACCTTCTAGTGTACGAGCCGGTTCTGTGGTATTATATACATAGAAAATGCTCTATAAGCGGACTATTCGAATTTTTCGAAAAAAAATTCGTCTTGTGAACATAGCTCCTTCAATGTTGGCAATAAAAAGTTTTTTCAAAAATGATTTTGTAGGATTTTTGAAAATCTATAAGACTATGTAAATTAAATTCCGTTAGATCCCTTAGTTTTTAATTGGGGTGGGTTTAAAGGGCTCGGTTTGCTCGTAAATAGAGGTTTAAAACAGCTATATCTCGCTAACTGTTCACTTTAATGAAAATCTGTGCAAAAAGAAATTTTAGTCATTAAAAAAGCTACAATTTAGTAATCCATAATTTCTTTCGTATCTCCAGTATTTTCGGAGATATTTTGAAGAAAGTGGTGAAAAATACGAAATGGCAAAATATAAATTCTTTAAACTCCAATTTTTCTAAAATTAGGTCTTTTGAATAGGTCAAACTTCGTGGGTGTATTTATAATACTAATATAAAAGGAATTACAGAAAGGTGACGAACAATTTTTAATTAGGAGGGTTGTTAGAGGGTTATGTTCACTGATTTTTTCGTAGAGAAAAGCAGGTACCGACCTTTTTTTGATCATAAGTCGCTTAATTTTTATGTCAGAAACTTTTTATTTTTTTTTTGAAAGGTCTAATTGTCTACTTGAAAAAAGTTTATTCAAGTTTTTCTCGGAAAATACAAAGTTTTCCCGTTATTTGGCTTTCAATATTTCAAATTATGCATTTGACGAAAATAACTAACGTTTAACATGCCGTATCTCGATTTGTATTGGTCGTAAAGATATTATAGAAAAATAATTGTTTTGTTTTACTAAAGGATACAATTTTGATATCTGCAATTTTTTTATCAAATCCATATTTTTCGAGTTATTCTCAAAAAAACCCTCTAAAAAAATCGATTTTTTCGTCGAACTGTTACTTTCAACCGCGAATAACTCGAAAAATATTAGTTCTACGAATAAAATGTAAAAAACTTTTTTTCATTATTAATACCGTTTACATCGATTTACATGGTTAAAATGTAATAAAAACTTCCCACTCCCGAGATGGGGTGGCAACCACCCCCAAGGTTTTAGCGTACAGCGGCATGATATAGAAAATGATCCTTGGACTATTCCCTACCTTCTGTGAAAATTTCAAGTAAATTCATGCTGGACGCAAAAATTGCGAGCCAAAATGCTTCATTGGGTGGACTATTAATTAAGAACTGAAACGTTCCTACACATTCTATGAGTTTCTAACTTACAGATTATTGTTGCTGAAGATAAAACGAAGATTTAAAAAATAATAAAAATTTTCTACGACCAACTGAAGCCGAGATAATTGTTTTTGTTTTTTAAATCGTAGTGACTTTATTTATAACAATTAATAAATTATTTCACAATGACTAAAGTAAGACTTATCTTAAAATAAAAATTACCTTAAAAGAAAGTAACATTTAATTATTAAAAATGATTTTTAAAATGGAGTGAACATTTATTTTTCTTTGCGATTGTGAGAGTGCCGGTTGCCCTTAGCAACTTATAGTAGGTACATTGAATCACGGTTTTTGCTCCAAATTTTAAAGAACTTCTTGGATTGACATGAAATTTGGCATACACATAGATAACATGTCAAAGAAGAAAAGTGATATTGGGCCGATGTGTGCTTTTACCCTGGGGGTGGGTGTCACCCATTATGGTGGGTAAAAAATATACGTTCAAAATAAGTCCGGAAATGGATAAACTGACTAATTCCGAGCAACTTTTGTTCTATAGCATTTTTTTATTAAGTTAATACTTTTCGAGTTATTTGCGAGTTATTTTAAATGAACATATTTAATGTTCATTAAAAAAAAAGCACATTTTCAGACGGTTTTTGGCAGATAACTCAAAAAGTAAGTACTTTAACGAAAAAAAAACAATTCTCATAAAAAATATAGCCCATAAAAAATTTAAAAAAAAATGGTTAATATACGAACTCTCTAGACCCAGAGGAAGCAAAATTTTAGCTAATACAAAATAGATTCATGTCCATCAAATTTCAAAGCGAATATTTCAATGTGAAATGCTAATTAGGGGGTGATTTTCACGATTTTTTTACCAAAAAAAAAGAGGCCAACTTTATTTTGAGCGTAACTTCCTTACTTTTATTGCTAGAAACTTTTTTAAAAAACAAAAATAAAGCTTTATTTAAACACTTTCAAAAAGTTGTAATGAGTTATCCCCAAAAACAGCTTCATTTTTTGGTTATTTCACGTTGAAATATTCGATTTGGGATTTGGCGAGTATGAATCTATGTTTTATTACTTAGAACTCTTATTTTACTGGGTCTAGGAATCTCATATAAACACCATCTTTTTTCACCTTTTGGTGAAGGACTATATTTTAGCTAAGAATGTTTTTTCGATAAAATACTTAGGTACTTTTTGAGTTATCTGCAGAAAACCGTCTAAAAATGTGTTTTTTTTTTTGTTGAAAAATGATCATATTTACTCGAAAATAACTCAAAAAGTATTAACTTAGTGAAAAAATGCTATAGAAGAAAAGTTGCTCAGAATTATTGTTTATTCATTTCCGGACTTATTTTGAACGTATATTTTTTCACCCGTCATAAGGGGTGAAACTCACCCCTAGGGCAAAAGTTACATCGGCCCAATATCACTATCCTTCTTTGACATGTTATCTATGTGTAGGTATGCCAAATGGCATGTCAATCCAAGCGGTACTTTAAAATTTGGAGCAAAAACCGTGATTCAATGTACCTACCATAAGTTGCTAAGGGCAATTGATACAATAGATCACAATCGTAAAGAAAAGTAAATCTCCACCCGACTTTAAAAATTATTTTTAATGATTAAATAACTGATTGTTATAAATAAAGTCACTACGATTTAAGAAAACACAAATAATTATCTCGGCTTCAGATGGCCCTAGAAAATTTTTATTTTGTTTCAAAACTTCGTTTTGTCTTCAGCAACAATAATTTCAGCAACTCTCTATAATTTTTTGTTTCAAAAAGTTATAGCCTTCGAGATGTGACTTCTCCGGTTAAACAATTTATAATATCTAAGCAATATGTTCGCCAATCGGGCTTTACAATTTTTTTATGTTTGGAATTGAAAGATTTTCATTTTAAAGTCTTAAATAATAAAAAAAGTTATTTTTACAATAAATAAAATAATGCAATTGCAAAAAACGGCCATTTTGGACCTTTCGCAGGCTGTTTTGCAATAACAAATTAACGAAATTAATCTTGCCATAGCTCAAATTGTAGGTTTTTTAATTTACTACAACTTTCTATGTAAAAGTTTTTCTTTAAATGAATATCCTAAGGTGCAAAATTAAAAAATTTTAAAAATTGCAAAAACAAAAAAAATTATGTCCTGAAATCGACCTATTTTCCCCCACAGCTTGGAATAATATTATTATTAATATACAATCATAAGATTCGATGTCAGCAATAAAATTGCTGGTAAATAAGGTTTCTTTGTTTTTTCCTAATTTGCCAAGAGTATTATACCTGTTTGTATCTAAATAATGTTTAAAATGTGACAATCGTTCTTTAAAACCACATGAATAAGACCTGGCACAACCAATTTTTTTGTTCTAGGGGACAACGAGACTGCCATTTGCGGAAATGGAAATATTAAGTGCATGGAAAAGGCTGAAAGTAAGTTTGACTAAAAATACATTAACATTGATATCTCATGTTATTACTTTGATTATAATGGAAATAAATAAACTTAACCGCAAAAGTTTTGCAACACCAAAAATTATACTCATTTCTAGGTCTGGATCCCGCGTATGAAAAAAAAGTTGATTAATAGCAAGTTGAAAATTTGTTAATAGCTTAAGGGTGTCTAGTCGGACAAACTTTGATATATGGGAACACTGGAAGAGGGGAAGTCTTAATTGTGGAACAGGTTAAAAATTTGGAATGGTCAGACAACCAAAACGTCACATGTATTTTGTCCGACAAAACTTCCAATTGATTTGTTACCCTTTCATTAAACTCTCATGCAAAAACCAGACTGCCATTTATCACCAATATAATTCCTGTCATTTGACATTTTCTACGTGTTCCACTCATTATAATGCCCATTTGGTGGTAAATAGCAGCCTGACTTTTGCATGAGAGTTTAATGAAAGGGTAACAAATCAATTGGAAGTTCTGTCGGACAAAATACATGTGACGTTTTCGTGGTCTGACCGTTCCAAATTTTTAACCTGTTCCACAATTAAAACTTCATCTGTTCCAGTGTTCCCATATATCAAAGTTTGTCCGACTAGACACCCTTAAGCTATTAACAAATTTTCAGCTTGCTGTTAATCAATTTTTTTTTCATCGCGGGATCCAGACCTATTTGTATATTATTGCATTATGCACTGTTAGCCCAGTAAATGAACGGGAAATACGGCAATAGCGTGTAATTTTAAGGGGCAGCACCGAATTGTATGAAAATTTGTGTTTAGGTTCTACTTACCCTCAACCCTTGTGCCGTTGGTTGCTTTTTATTTTTTAGGGGTAAAAATTAGAAAAAATCGTATAATTGTAAATTAAAACGTGTAATTGATTCAAATCATCTTTTGATGAATGAGTGAATGCCAATTAACCTGAAATAACATAGATTAAGATTTGATCACAGTTTAACCCTTAAATCTCACCCTCTTGAATAGTTATAATTCAAACAAGCAATGTCATTGAATACCTTGCTACTGATTTGCATGAAAATTTGGATTTAGGTTATATTTACCCTCTATTTCAAAATTCTTGCCGTTGGTTAATTTCAATTTTTTCGAGGTGAAAACTATCCTATTATAATTGAATATTTTCATGGCCACCTAATAAAATTTGACGTAATTTTTGTTACAATTGATGTTGGGTTTAAAGAATCACGAATAACTCACAAATTAAAGCACAAACTAGAGGAGTCTTATCATACCAGCCGACGAGTAAAGACGTTAAATTCTAATTAATATTCGCTTACAGTTTTTGCAAAAGTTAAAAACGCGTTTTGTGAATGTGTTATTTTAACGATAAACATTGGTAAGGTGACTTTATTTAAATACATATTATAGACGACTTCAAAAATAGGCCAGTATTTACTGGCCCCAAATAATTGATATTTTGGCATACAAAATATCAATTTCTACATCATGGCATCCTCATCTACGTCAACTAAACCTACTTCTACACCAGACCAACAATCTCTAGAACCTAAAAGCTACTCTTCCGTAACCAGACAACCATCCGCTAATGTTTTTCCATCAAGAAACCAAGCAATTGTGTTCGACGCAATTGACAACACCAAAATTGAAGATTACCTCCACAGTTTAAGCCAAATTATTCGACCAATAAATATTATTTTCTGTTCAAAGTTATCCAACAACAGAATGTGCATTTACTTAGCAAATGAAAAATTAGTGGACGACTTTATTATCAACCACGGAAAAATCAAAGTTAATCAACAACTCCTACAAGCACGACGACTAATCACACCCAGCCAACGACTAGTACTCTCAGGCGTATGTCCATCTATTCCACACTCAATCTTAGAATCCGAATTGCAAGCACTTGGTGTCAACCTTTTGTCACCCTTATCATTTCTCCGTATAGGGACTTCCAGTCCTGAGTTCCAGCATATATTAAGCTTTAGGCGACAAACCTATATATCCCCTTTAACCAACCATACTTTACCCGATTCTTTTATTATAACCCACGAGGAGACATCATATAGAATATGGATATCTTTAGACAACCAGACTTGTCATATATGCAAAAAGACCAAGCATTCAGCAAAAGACTGTCCAACAAAGGCATCTGTATCAGGTGACACCACTTCAATTCCTCAAAATACAGAATCAGGTGAGAACTCTATTGAAAATAATTACAATCAGGCGACTAAAGAACTAACGAGTGGCATCCCACAAAATAAAACCGAACTTAACGATCAAGTTGAACAAAATGAAACACTAAGCACAGAACTCCAAACTAACCAAATAGAAACAGATCCAATATCACAAAAACGCACAGTTTCTGAGCGTTCTCCAACTCCTTCATCAGAACACGCTTTTGAAGTACCAAAAAACAAAGAGAAAAAGACTAAATTAAACCAAGGCAATAAACCAAAAAAGACGTTAGAGGAAATGCTGAAACCCACAGAAGAATTATTTAGAGACCAAAATTCCAGTTATCCCTTAAACTATGATCAACTAATAGATTTCTTCGAAAATTGTACAGGCGCTTCCGATCCAATAAGCATTACAAAAATGTATACCAATGAAATTTCTGAAGTTACAGACCTACTGACAAAAATTTATCCTAAACTAATTGACCGAAAAATTAAAAGCACATGCACCCGAATAAGAAATAAAATTTTACGACAGATGGATCCGGACTTCCATACCGAACCAGAAAGCGACACCTCTACGGACACATATTAAAATATCAATATCATTCACTAGTTTAATTCAATGGAATCTGAATGGGTATTACACCCATTTAGAAATGTTGCAAATACTAATCTCAAAATACAGACCAATGATTCTATGTTTACAAGAAACTAATTTTAAAAACAACACTGCACATAAACTAAAAAACTTTAATTGTTTCTTTAAAAATCGACAACATGCTAAAATCGCCAGTGGAGGAGTAGCCATATACATAAAGGACGACATTAATAGCACAGCAATACCACTAGAAACAAACATTGAGGCAATTGCAGTCAGAATCAAAGACGTAACTAGTTTTTCCGTATGTAACATATACATCCCCCCCAATCAAGAACTTAACCATAACGAAATATCGGATCTTTTAGAACAAATACCTACTCCACGATTAATTGTCGGGGACTTCAACGCACATAATCCTTTATGGGGTTCAAAAAAATTAACACATCTTGGTAGAAAAATAGAAGTACTTCTGGAAAAACTCAACCTAAATTTACTTAATGATGGACAACATACCCGTTTCGACATAAGAACGGGCGAGGGTTCTGCTATCGACCTATCTATATGTGAACCATCAATAACGCATACACTTTCATGGGATGTATTACCAGAGCCATACGACAGCGACCATTATCCTATTTTAATCCATAACGAAGATGCATCTACAGCTATACCAGAAGCAAAATGGAACTTAAAAAATGCGGATTGGACGAAATTTTAAAATCATATCGAACGCAACTTGCATGCCATAAATGAAAATAGTAATGTGATCGAAGAGGTAGATTTTATTACAAAACTAATAATAGATTCAGCAGATAAAAATATTGGAAAAATTAACTTCAATAGTAAATTCCATCCAGTTCCTTGGTGGAATCATGAATGTCGACAAGTAATACAACAATCCAAAAAAGCGTTTAATAAATTCAAACGACAGAAAAATGAACAAAACTCTTTAGAATTTAAACGATTAAGAGCTATAGCCAGATTTACTATCAAAAAAGCTAAGCACGAATCTTGGAAAACGTACGTTTCAACAATTGACAGTTCTACTCCAATGACAACTGTATGGGAAAAAGTAAAAATAATATCTGGTGCAAAATCACACAAGTCAATAAATCTGTTAGAGCAAAATAATATAATATATAAATCCCAAAAGGAAATATCAAATATACTGGCATTAGTTTATGAAAAAAAATCAAGCGACGCAAACTATTCACCAAATTTCTTAAGCAACAAAAGAAATGAGGAAAGATATACCATAGATTATGAAGATCAAAATAATAGTGAAATAAACTTTCCAATATCGATGGATGAATTAGAAGCGGTAATAAAAAACTGTAAGAACTCGTGCCCTGGACCAGATAATATACCCACTATTTTTCTAAAGAACCTCACCTACCCATCTAAAGAACACTTACTCAGCATTTTCAACTTAATCTTCTCGAAAAGTTTATTTCCAAAATCGTGGAGAAATTCAATAATAATTCCTATTCCTAAGCAAAGTAAATCAAAATCAGATCCCGAAACATATAGGCCAATATCTCTTACTTGTAGTATGGGCAAAATGCTAGAGAAAATAATAAATAACAGACTAATGTGGTATCTGGAATCAAAAAAATTAATTATACCAGAACAGAGTGGCTTCAGAAAACATCGTTCTACTGTAGACAATCTTATTGACGTAGAATCGGAAATACATGAGGCTTTTGCAATTAAACAACATTGTATCGGAATATTTTTCGACATTCGTAAAGCCTACGATACAGTGTGGAAATTATCAATATTAAAAACTCTTAGCGAATGGAAAATTAGAGGTAATATACTCAAATATATATCAAACTTATTAGAAAATAGACAGTTTCAAGTCAGAGTAGATGGCGTATATTCCTCAACAAGAAATCAAGAAAATGGTATACCACAGGGCTCGAACCTTAGCACAACTCTGTTTCTTATAGCTATGAACTCTATTACCGCAAAGATTAAATATCCTGTAAAAGCTAGGCTATATGCAGATGATTTGGTTATACTTTGTAGAGGAAAGAACCCAAGAACCATCCATAACCATGTCCAAAAAGCCATAAATCATATTGAAGAATGGTCATCCACAAGTGGACTTCAGTTTAATACCCTTAAAACGAAAGCAGTGTGTTTTACAAAAAGTCACCAAATACAACTGAAGAACTTATACTTAAATGGAGCACAGGTTAAATATGTAGACGAAGTTAGATTTCTCGGTATGATATTTGATCAAAAACTAACTTGGAAAATACATTTAGAATATTTAAAAAAGACATGTCAGCCTGGAATAAATTTGTTACGATCACTTGCAAACAAAAAATGGGGCGCCGACTCGTCTACATTACTACATATCTACAAGGCCCTAGTACGTTCCAAACTTGACTACGGCTCAATCGTTTACAACTCCTCAAAAAAGACGTACTTAAAAACAATAGATGTGATTCAAAATACAGGTCTTCGAATTTCCTTAGGAGCACACCACACAAGTCCAATACAAACTCTATACTGGGAGACTGGAGAGATCCCACTCACGTTTAGAAGACAATATCTAAGTCTTTCTTATGCCGTTGCAGTATCCTCTAATCAAGATAACCCAGTTATACACAACGTATTTGCTGACCGCTTTAAAAGTTGTTTCCAAAACTCAAATAGAACTGATCACCCTTTTTATTACCGCATACAAACTTACTTATCAAAAATAGGTATTCATTTTCCAGACACCTATGATATTTCCGCAATCCAAACCCCTCCTTGGACAATTCGCCTTCCCTCTACTGATACCAGCTTATTGCGACTAAACAAATCAGAAACGCCTGCAAGTCAAATCAATCAAGAATTTCTTAAAATATTGAGCAAATATGGTAGCTGCTTCAAAGTTTACACCGATGCCTCCAAAAACGAAGAAGGAACTGGCGCAGCAATCTACTCGTCAGATTACACAGCAGCTTATAAGTTACCTTCATATACAACAACGTTCTCCGCTGAACTGTTTGCTATTCTAAAGGCATTGGCTCTGATAGTTAACAAAAATAATAAGAGAAACATCATTATCACAGATTCTCTCAGCTCAATATTGGCATTAAAACAACTCTATTCTGATCATCCACTACTACTTTTCATTAAAAAGGAACTGAAATATGCAGAAAATATGGATATTAAAGTTAATTTTATTTGGGTACCATCTCATACTGGAATCGAAGGTAACGAGGTTGTGGACAAAATAGCAAAGAATGCACCTAATAACCCAAACGCAGAAGAGAACATGAAAACCCTACACACCGACCTGAAAGCATATTTCAAAGTAAATACTTTTAAAATATGGCAGGATACATGGAGGGACTCATCAACCAAGCTATACGAAGTCGACATTAACCACAATCAAATTCCACAATTCAAAAACAGAAGAGAGCAAGTAATCTTCACTCGTCTCCGGATTGGCCATACTCGATTAACCCATGACTACATACTCCAACGTGCCGATCAACCTGTGTGTGATTTGTGTAGAAGTGTCCTTACCGTAAAGCATTGTTTATTGCAGTGTCCGAAGTATAAAGTGCAACGAAAAAAGTGCAACATACCACCAACATTAAATAGTGCACTCGGAAAAGACAGTGATACAAAAAGCATCTTCACATTCCTCAAAGACTGCAACCTCTTACCAAAAATATAGTATTTTACTTTACTTTGTATAGACTTACAGCTTTTTATAATCTCCTATTGTTATGTTTAAAATCTATTTTTAAGTTATAATTTTGTAACACAATCCATACACGCTAATAACCCTGCGTGGTTGATGCGTAATGTAAGGAAAAAAAAAAGCACAAACTAAAGGTATAGGCTTAAGAAATAAAAAGTACCATATATTATCATTTCATTAAAATGCTTAAATATAGGGTGTTCCATTTAAGAAAACTCAGAAAATACTCATTCCGAGTTCCGACCAACCCTGTACACTAAAATCAAACATTTTGCTATATTAATAATGTTTAACAATAGTAAACTATATCAAAAATCTTTTGAACATAAATAGAAATTTTGATGTCAAATCACTTCAATTCTACAGGGTGTGAATGTTGCTACGAAATTATCATAAAATATGTCTTTTATATCTTTTAAACTTTATATCTTTTAAACTATATTTTAAGAAAAAAGACATCAAGCAGAATCCAAAAATGTAAAAATATACAGAGTATGTATTCCATTTAAAAAAACATAGGTTTGTGTCACCCTGTCGATACGGGTGGCAATGTATATTTGAAAATATTTTTAGGTTATAACTTTTTTTCGTATAAAATCAATGGAAAAATTCGTATAAATTTCGTATATCTTACGACAAATGAGTTATTTGACTTTCTCGCAGTAGTGCCCCATCATGTATGTGGTTGGTTTGTTACTCATAACTCCGATACTTTTTAAGCTATAAAGTGAAAAACCATTTTATAAGCTTTTCCAAGGGCAATAAGATTAATAAAGTTAATTTTTTATTCCCTTATTTTTAAAAGAGTTTGAGTTATGAGTTGAAAGACTTTGAACGAGTCACTAATCACGAATGTATGCAAACTTTGAACAGCCATATCTTAACCCATTTTTATCTTGCACAAAAACAAAAAAAACAAAATATTTATACAAGCAAAACCTATATTTTTTTACTGTTTGAGATTTTTCGTAACACTAATACTTTTTAAGTTATTTTGAAAAAAACGTATTTGTTCCAAAATTAAAAAAAAAATTTAATGTAAAACCAAATTTCTTTAAAAATAAGCATTTCAAACCGGTGAAACTTACAGATCATAAGTATTAACAATACATATATAAAGTAAATTATAAAGCGGTAATGATTAATTTTATTTGGGGTGCTAAAAAGGGGGAGATTTTCACGATTTTTGTTTATCAAAAAAAGGGGCTAACTTTATTTTGAGCGTAACTCGTTTAATTTTAATTTTATCTTTTTTTAAACACTTTAAAAAAGTTTGCATGAGTTTTCCCCGGAAAGTGCTTCATTTTTTTTTACTTCACGTTGAAATAATGGATTCGGAATTTGACGAATAAGAACGTATATTTTATGAGCTACAACTTTGCTGATGCTAGGTTTATAGACCTAATGAGTACACTATTTTGTTCATTTTTTTACAGGCTACATTTTTACCAAGAATATTTTTTTATAAAAGACTTACTTTTTAAGTTATTTGCGAAAAACCGCATGAAAACATGTTTTTTTTTGTTAAAAAATACACAATTTATATCGCACATAACTCGAAAACTATTAACACAGTTAAATAACTTTATAGAACAAAACTTGCTTAGAATTAGTCAGTTTATCCATTTCCGAACTTACTTTAAACATATGTTTTTTCACCCCCCGAGAAGGGGTAAATTTCACCCCCCAAGTAAAAGCAACCAACGGCACAATTTCAACTTTGAAATGGAGGGTAAGTAGAACGCAAATCCAAATTTTCAAGTAAATCCGTCATGCCCCTGAAAATTACACCCCAAAACGGTCATTTACTGGGCTATGTATATAAATGTTAACTCAAATTTCTGTTTTGGGTTTATATCGGGTGAAAGAAAGGAAATGTTTTTCTTATGTTAAGTTTGAGACATTCTGTATGTAGGATTGTAAATAGTTTACCTTATATTTTAAATTTCCCTGTATATCATTTTTCTTAATTATTAGTACGAGAACGGGATAAGGGTCTCACATATGGACGTTGGCACAGATGTGCAGAACGAATTGGGGATTACGGCGACGGTAGCGGACTACTTTTAATTTTTGTAGTTTTGGGTTATTGGAAGATGTCGGTATATGCTTTGAACCAATTTTAATTGGGTTGTTTCACAGGAAAAAGGAGATTAGCCTAAGACGGTTTGTATTAGCGTAGGGAAAGAGAACGAATACATTCAGTCGATTTTACCATCATATACGCGACGGACGTGCTCTTAAGAAATTTCGACGTAAAAAGACGAATTAAGACGGGTATTATATTGATTAGACGCAAATTATCTATAAATACATTTCGTTTTTGTAAGAATAAGAATACGTAAGATTTTGGTCGCAATTACACACTTTTACATTTCGTTAATTTAATGGTAGCAATAATTTAGTCATCTATTTTATTAATTAAAACTGTTAAACATCAAACGGACTTTTATTACGATTGTCTTTAAAGAAAACCTACATGTATAAAAGACAAGACAAGGTGGGTAAACAACGAAATATTGAATGACTTAATATAGAAATTGGTGGAACAAAAATAGAACAAGTTAAAGCTTTTACACACGTAGGAGTAATAATAGAAGAAACAGGATTTCTAGAAGCATAAATCGACAACAGAGTAGAGAAAACGCTACAACAATATCATACAATGAACAAAAAATTTATGAGCAGAAAAGAAATATCACAGAATAAACAAACGAAAGTTTTCAAAGCAGTTTATAGACCTGTTCTGACTTTTTTAAGAAGAGTTAAAGTGTTACCAAAATGGATAGAATAAGAAACACGGATATAAGGAGCCAACTGAAAATACAATCCACAGTGGAAATTATAGAACAGAGACAGCTGATTTGGATTGATCATTTACACCGGAAGAAAGGTAGGTACCATTCCAGTGAGAAAAGTGTGAGAATCAAAAATTTTTAAAATCAGAAACAGAAAAAGACCAAGACAGACATGGTATGAAGTAATCGGTAAGATATTGGAGAAAAGAAGAGTGACATAGACAGTGACGCAAATATGTTGATACGAAACCGCAAGGAAATATTTTTGTTGCATCATCGTATTGCGTCAATTTAATGTTCCTTCCGTCATCGTATTTCTCAAATAATTTTTGACCCGTTTTAAGGTGGAAAATGATCTTTCACCAGTTGCGTTAGTAACCATTAACGATAAGAATATTCTTAGTGCTATTTCTACGTTTGGGAGGGTTGCAATTATATTTTTTTATGCAAAAGCTCCATCACAAAAGCGGCAATATGAGTTGATCTTTCGCATACTTAATGAATTTCTTGAAATTCAATTTTTAAGATGTTCTAAATGAACGACTGACCTTTCATGACTGTCACATTTTTCTTAAGCCTTTTTCCAGTTGTTAAATCCAGTACAAAAGGAAAAAGTGCAATTATATCCTACTATTTAAATATTGTGAGCTATAAAGGCACTTTACTGAGCGAATTTCTTGAGCGAAATTCATATTTTTTACACATCGACTAAAATCGATACAATTTTATATAATCTTATGTTTTTGTTCGTAAAATTAATAATAAAAGAGTTATAAATGAAAATGATGATTGGTAGGTATCTCTAATTTGAGAAATAATTAAATATTTTCTTTTTATTAGAAGAATGTAAATAATAGTTACATTATTATAATAATTATTAATTATTTAATTATAATAATAACAACGATTGCATATATTAGAACAGTTTTTAATTCCAAACAATTTTTCGTAGTATCAATAATTTACAACAGTGTGAAAAAAAGGTACTGTAATCTTGAGCAAAATTCATATTTTTTAAAATACCTCCTATAATATAGATAAAATTTGCTATCTGATGATTGAATCGTAGGTTTTAGACGATGCAGAACTTTTTATGAATTATAACTTTATTTCGTAAAATTAAAAATAAAAAAGTGTCCCGTAATATATGTGTCCAACTTAAGTAGACACACTGTATATTATACAATATAATATACATAATACATACATCATTGGGTAGACAGCACCAAAAATTTGTAACCTGCCATTTAACATTACTTACATTAAAATTAATAAGTAATATTTATTTATTTGATATTTCAATTCTTTTATACCCTATTCCACGAACATACGCCTGTTTTGGATTACTTCGACAACGAATATTTTACTGTGCAAAATAAGAAGAACGAAAGTAAATTGCAAATTACATTGTTGTTTATTGGAATAATTATTAGCGCCATTTACTTTCGCACTTCTTATGTTGCACAGTAAAATATTCGTTGTTGAAGTAATCCAAAACAGGCGTATGTTCGTGGAATGGCCCATACAGTTTATATGAAGTAATATATTTTTGAAATAATATGAAATTTTCATTAACATTTTTACGTACAGTGTCTCCATTGTAGAATTATCTCGCTATCTAAAATTGCTAAAAAATCATAAATTGCTGTCCCGAGATGTAACTTGTCTTTGAGGTCGGTTATCTCGAAGACGGTTTGAGATATCGAAATGCCGTTTTCAGATTTGGATTTAGGAGACAAAACTACATTGACATCGGTACATAACCTTCAGATATTGCAGGGGTGGCAACGCAGTAACGAACGAACGGACTTTGCGAATTTATAAATGAAATCAAAATTTTCGTTGAAAATACTATTTATTTTTCATTTTCGCTGTCACATTCACTAAAATCGCTATCATAATTATTTTCATCACTTTCGCTATTATGAATGTCATCGGCTTGCTCATCATCCATCTCATCGTCTGTTTCATTCTCAAAAATAATATCTCTAACAATCTCTGGCATTTGAGGCCCTTCAAACCATTTGAATTTATATGTGTTATCTTCAGCAAGTTCCCAACCATTTTGTTCAATAACCAGATCTGTTGGATTTTTTTTATATGCGTTCAACCAAATACTTGTAATGTATCGTGCTCGTAAAAGATGTTAATATAGCTCAGATTGAGATGGTGGTAAAGTTGATGCATCAAAATTTTTCAGTTTTTTTTTTAAATAGTTCATTTACGTCTTTTAGCTTATATCGACGATTAAATATTGTAAGCCGTATGTCATTGACTTTTCTTTGGAGAATTCTTTTTGTAATTCCTGTACCGTATATGTGACAAATATATGTTTCTAGAATTTCAAAAGCCGTCTCTTCGTCAAAATCGATATCTCCAGGAGCATAAAATGCTTCCTTATATTGCTCAAATGATTTCATAATATTGAATGGTCTCTTTTTTCCCTTTCTATGAAAACATGGATTATAGTCACAGCCAGGTAGAGCGTGGAAACCAGCTAAAGCTTTGCATATTGAATCTCCAAAATGTTCGTACATTTTACAGATATCAATATAATGTTTTTTTCCTGCGGTTCCAGACTGTATTAAAATGTGTAAATTACTGTTCAAGTGATGCATATTACTTAACATAATAACCAGAATATCTGTATCTGAGCACTTTATGATTACATTGGCATCTTTCTGTAGTTGACATAAGTGGTATATTATTTTAGTGTCTGCCTCCTCATGAGCTGGACAACTAAAATGTGGAGCTTCGTCTTTCTGCATTTCTCCATTTTTACTAACGAAAAACTTGTGACACTCAACAAAATTACCATATATTATTTTACCTTGCAGAAAAGGTGCTATTTCGTTATCAGCCCAATAAGTCAAAAAAAATCGAACCAAAGCCTCTTTGAATTTGTTATTTCTTAACTCTTTAATAAAATCGACTGCTCTCTTTTGATTGGGTCCTGATATACAGAAAACGCGATCGGCTTCTTTGTTACCTCTTGTAGATCTTTCATAGTCTTTAATTGACGGTTGGAAATATTGATCAAATATCATCAATCCGTCAATTTAAGAGCACATGCGTGAAGTTACGAATGATAAAAAGAACATATTATTATTAATTAAATGTATGTTACTAAAAAATGGAACGAGAACTTAATAGAGCGAGTCATTGAAAACAACAGAGGCTTAAAATGTCTAAGACCCGCACTGGGTGTTCAAAAAATCATTAAAATTAAAGACGCCAATAGTAAGGAAGAGAAGGACAAATATAAAATAACAAAAATAGTCGAAGACTTCTACAAAAGCTTGTACAGCTCGCAAAGCCAGCCTAATGAATCAACAAAGGAGAACGTCAAAAGAAAAATAAAAAATGTGGGATCAGAAGTACTACCAAATATAAAGGGATTCGAAATAGAAAGAGCTTTAAAAGAACTAAAAAATCATAAAGCTCCAGGACAAGACGGTATAATTGCCGAGCTCTTGAAAACAAGCAAAACAGTAACAATCCCCATACTAACAGAGCTATTTAATAAATGTCTCCATAATAGCAAGATCCCTAAAGACTGGAACGAAAGTCTAGTAATACTTTTACACAAAAAAGGGGACAAATGTGACCTACAGAATTATAGACCGATATCGTTGCTTAGTCAAGTATACAAACTATTCATGAGAATTATTAACAACCGGTTGACCTACAAAATGGACAATTACCAACCAGTGGAACAGGCTGGCTTCCGCAAAGGATATAGTACATCAGACCATCTGCTGACAATGAGAACATTGATAGAGAAGGCAAATGAATACCAACTACCCGTATTTCTTGCCTTCGTAGACTATGAAAAGGCGTTTGATAGTATCGAGATGTGGGCCATAGAACAAGCTATTAATAATTGTAGAATAGATTCGAGATATAGACAACTAATACATAATATATATGAAAATGCAACTATGATAGTACAACTAGATGAAAATACAAATCCCATCCCTATTAAGAGAGGCGTGAGACAAGGAGACGTAATATCGCCAAAGCTTTTCAACCTAGCACTAGAAAACGTCTTCAAAACGACAAATTGGTCAACCTATGGCATTAACGTTAATGGCAAGAAGCTAAATCACCTCAGATTCGCTGACGACATTGTGATTATAGCGAGCTCATTCGAGGAACTGCAAATTATGATAGAGGAACTCGCAGGCAGCTCCCAATACGTCGGCCTAAAAATGAACACGAAGAAAACAAAAATAATGACAAACACAGATGACCCCAGACGCATAACTATAAATGGCAGTGAGATAGAAAAAGTCCAGGAATATATCTACCTAGGCCAAATCCTGAAACTTGACAAAGAAAACCAAAGTGCGGAAATTAATAGGAGAGCAAGACTAGCATGGGCAGGATTTGGAAAACTTGGTTATATACTTAAGAACCGCAAAATACCTCAATATTTGAGGACCAAAGTGTTCAACCAGTGCATCCTTCCTATCATGACATATGGGTGTCAAACCTGGACCCTAACCAAGGCAAATATGAATAAATTAGCCACAACAGAAAGAGCTATGGAAAGAGCAATGTTAGGTATACGACTGTCAGATAAAAAGAGGAACGACTGGGTAAGATCAAAAACAAAAGTCGAGGACATAACAACAAAAGTTGCCAAACTTAAATGGAGCTTTGCAGGCCACACTGTTAGACAAAAAGACCAACGTTGGAATGCCACGATACAACATTGGAGACCTTACCAAAGCAAACGATCGAGAGGAAGACCACAGATGAGATGGGTTGATGATATTAAAAGAGTAGCCGGAACGAATTGGAAATATGTTGCTCAGGATAGAGACCGATGGAAGGAGTTGGGAGAGGCCTATGTCCAAACGTGGACGATAGAAGGCTAAGAAGAAGAAGAAGATGTTACTAAAATATTATTTTTATATTATTTCGATATTTAATTGAATTTTTTCTATCGATATAAATAGTGGCGGTTCTAGCCAGGGGCAGGGGGGCAGCTGCTCCCCCCCCTTCAGTTTTTACAGTACTTTTGTACTATAATTTTCGTTAAAAAGGCACGTTATCTTGTTTATTCACCGGTTGTGTTCCCTTGCCCTCACTTTTTTTGGTCTAGAACCGCCCCTGTATAAACTGAATATGTACAGAAACTGAGGGTGTACAATAATGGGCACATTTGACATAATATTCAAATACATTTTTGCTATATTTTATACAGGGTGTCCCGAAAAGATTGATCATAAATTATACCATACATTCTGGGGTCAAAAATAGTTCGATTGAACCTAACTTACCTTAGTACAAATGTGCTCATAAAAAAAGTTACAGCTCTTTGAAGTTACAAAATAAAATCGATTTTTTTCAATATATCGAAAACTATCAGAGATATTTTATTGAAAATGGACATGTATCATTCATATGGAAGGAACGTTTTAAAACAAAATTATAGTGAAGTTTGTCCACACCATAAAAATTTTATGGGGGTTTTGTTCCCTTAAATCCCCCCAAACTTTTGTGTACGTTCCAATTAATTCATTATTGTGGTACCATTAGTTAAACACAACGTTTTTAAAACTTCTTTGCCTCTTAGTATTATTTCGATAAGCCAGTTTTTATCGAGATGCGGCTTCTTTTTTAACATATTTCCATAAAAATTTTATGGGGGTTTTGTTCCTTTAAATCCTCCAAATGTTTGTGTACGTTCCAATTAAACTATTATTGTGCTACCATTAGTTAAACACAGTGTTTTTAAAACTTTTTTGCCTCTTAGTCTTTTTTTGACAAGTCACTATTTATCGAGATGTGACTTATTTTTCAAAACATACCTAACAATGTAAATTATGAATAAATTTTCAGATTATTAACAGGTCTCTATAATCGTACTTAACCATATACAAATATGTGGTGGATTCGACAAATATTCAAAATATTTCGATAAACACTGGCTTATCGAAAAAGTACTAAGAGGCAAAAAAGTTTTAAAAACATTGTGTTTAACTAATGGTGCCACAATAATAATTTAATTGGAACGTACACAAAAGTTTGAGGGGTTTAAAGGAACAAAACCCCCATAAAATTTTTATGGAGTGCACAAATTTCATTTTAATTTTTTTTTAAGATGTTGCTGCCATAAGAATGCGACATGTCCATTTTCAATAAAAACTCTCTAAGAGTTTTCGATATATGAAAAAAAATCGATATTCATCTTGTAACTTCAAAGGGCTGTAACTTTTTTTGTGTGCACTATTGTATATAGGTAAGTGAGGTTCAATCAACCTATTTTTGACCCCAGAATCTGTGGTATAATTTATGACCAATCAATTTTAAAAACTTATATAAATAATATAATAATTAAGCTCCAAATTTTTGGAGCCTAAACTTTGAAAAATGTTTGTAGCATAATGTTTAATGGTATCAACTTTTCCGGGAGCTCATTTGATACATATTTCCAAGTACTTTGACAAGTGTCAGTAAATATATTTTATAAAATGCAACGTTTTCCCGTTATTTAAGCTTGAATACATAGATTTGGGTACTAGCCGAAAAAAAAAAATATAGACTCCATCACCTATAACTCACTTTTTATTAATTCTCAAAGGTTTTTCGAATAAGAAATCTCTTTTATTTTTTATTATCTTCAATTTTGGTAATCATAACTATTTTGATAAAACTTACAGTTTTTGAATTATTTACGAAAAACCGCTTTACATCATGCATTTATTTCACGAAAAATTCAAATCTTTGATCTTTAATAACTCAAAAAGTATTGATTTATTTTAATAATTAGAGGTAATAAATTTTGCTTACAATTTGTCCCTCTATCGATTAGTGGGGTTATTTTTAATAAAATAATTTTTACCTCTGAGAAGGGGTGGCATCCACCCCCAGGGTAAAAGCGCACGTTGGCACCATATCAGTTTTATTTCTTGAGGTATGCTCTACCTACTCACCAATTTTCATGTAAATCGATGGAGGTTTAACAAAATAGGAGGTGAAAACCTTTAATGACTGCGTTAACTTTCCCCTTTCATCCCTTATTGCTACTCCCTGTATCCACTGAGGTGTCAGCCTGAAAGGGGTTATAATTATCAACATACAATAGACACATTTCACATGCCAAACTACATATTACTTATGACGATGATTTCTCGCCTCTAGCTCTTAGACTATAATAAATAAGTAAAATTTGAGACTAGTCTCGAAAACTGCGCTAACACGACTGACCGCCGGTTAAAATACCGCCGGGGGCTAATAGTCCCATAGCCTCCCCTTAATCCGGCACTGCCCACCATACCAGTTGAGGGTTAATGTACCTTTATAAATACCTACCTAATAAAAAATCTAAAATAGCTTATAAAAAAAATAAATTAAGAAAATGAGCATAATTTTTAGTGGTGCAAAACTTTTGCGGTTAAGTGTAGAGGAACTGGTCCGAATATGGGCTATGTATTTAATATGGGCCACCACACTACCTAGGAAACAAGTAGTGCTATCTGTTAGAAAATGCCCAAATATACTAGAGGGCCCCTCTCTTGTCATATATTTACAGATTCCTCCACCAGTGCATATGTTGTTGTTACACAGTGTAGACCGTTTGATTTTGACTCTTGAAAAAATTTTATTGGGTAAGTTTATATAAAGTGATATTTGTGTTTATGGACATTATTTCGGAATTGATATATTTTGCTTGTGCGACAGAAAGAGGGAAGAAAAGGGTGTTAATGTAGATTATGGCCAAAAAGCAATTACAAAATCATAAGCTAATATTTTTCTTGAACGTACATATTTTGAAATATGGGCCCCTTGTGTGACGTAAATATGGGCTAGGGGCTCATATTCAGACCGCCCGCATTGATATAAAAGAACTATTGGAAAAAGCCTTTCTGAAATGCCAGACGGCAGAAATAGCTAAGAATGGGTTTAAAGTAACAGGACTAGGGCCAATAAATATAACCATTTTTTCTGATGCTGATTTCGGTGCTGAGAAACTTGAATCTGAGAAAACTTGTAACTCGACTGGAATTTATTTGGAAGGATTTACAGGTCACCTTGCAGAAACGATTTCTTTATAAAATATAACAGTTTGTTCAGAAGATCAAGGACCGATTTCTTTATAAAATATAACAGTTTGTTCAGAAGATCAAGGACCAAGTTATTCTAAAGACCCAGATCGACCATTAAGGAACACAGCGAACGCAACAACTAAGTATGCCAGAACATTGTTCAAAAATATTCATCAGTCCATTCGTTCATTCACCTGCCCCATCAGTTACGAACCGAGCGTTTTTAAGAGGAAGGAAAACTTCTCGGTTCTTAAGTTATAACTTTATCTCCGTATAAATTGGTTCGTAAATTATCAATTGAGAATATAAGACAATCAAAAGAAGGGAAGGAAAAAAGAACAGTATTTTCAGTTGAATTAAAAGAAAATGTAAAGATAAAGGAAGGAAAGGGGAAGCTAATAGGGGAAAAATATAAAGAAATCCAAGAGAAAAGACAAAACCAAATTCAGTTCGGATGAAGAAAATAAAGAGGAATTTTTGCCCGCTGATGAAGACCTTGACATAGCGCAGATAGGACAGTAATCTCCTGAAAGCAGTGGAGCCACATGTCTATTACGTATGTAAAAAACAGTTTTCTGATGATACTAGATAATGGAGAAGAAACTGGTTCAATGTTTAATGTGCAATCTTTGGGCACATGAACAGTGTTCCGGAGCAGAAAGAGACTCTTATCTACGTTTGCGATTTTTGTAGATAATTTTATTTTATTTTTCAGAGATATTTATTATTCCTTAAGCATGAATTGTTGGCTAAGTTATGTCGTATTTTTATTGTCAAAAGAAAATTTTGATAGTTTTTTAATGGGGCCCATATTTCAGACAGCCTGGCCTGGTTAGAAAAATATGCCCCACTTCATATTATTACCTGTAAAATAATTAAGCTTTATAATAAAAAATACATAGTTAGCAGTTTTATTTCTAAGGTCTTATAGCATGTATACATGACATTTAAACAGTATTATCAAAATATAATAAGCAAGTTTCAATAAAAAAACAAATGAGGGGCCCATATTCGGACCAGTTCTATAAATTATAAATAGGTAATAATAGATATAAGAAGATATTTAAATAAAAACATTTTAATTTCAATTTAGCATTGCAAAGAAAAGCAGAAATCAATTTTATCCTTGGTATGGAACAAGAACAAGACGCTTCATACCAAGGCTGCAACTGTATGCCGCTTTGTACACAACTTTCATACGATGCGGAAACTTCTCGAACAACTTGGAAGTGGAAGAAACAATTTGCTGCAGAGAGAATCGAAGAACGATATAGTGCAAAAGGATTTGTAGACTCTCAGTGAGTATTTTAGAGTTTTTAAAAGTAATATTAGTTATATTATGCCTGGTTGCACCCCCAAATCTTAAACTCTAGCTTGGTCCAGGTCAGCTCATATGTAGGGCTCGTCTATTTTAGCACGTCTTTACTGATAAGTTTAAAGCCCTGGTTTGTCTGACAAGATCGGCCTGAAATATTTCGTTGACATAGCACGAAGAAGATCGCTCTATCTCAAGGAATTATTCCGTTCAGAAGTTTCGTCTACTTGTGGTTTGTGATATGTCCTTAAGTACCTTAACCATTGTTTAATTAATAAGACCACTGTCGATGGAATAATTCATATTTATTACTAATATGTTATTCAATACATTTTACATTCAGTTTTTCTATAACTACTGTCTTTGCCCCGTTGTTCTCCGCCCTACCTGTCAGTCCGCATGGAACATCACCGCAGAACAGTAAGTGCCAGATGGCCATCTCTCTCAGAGCTACCAACTCACTTTAAGCTGTGTTTACACT
The DNA here is from genome assembly GCF_917563875.1 of Diabrotica virgifera virgifera. Classification (NCBI taxonomy): domain Eukaryota; kingdom Metazoa; phylum Arthropoda; class Insecta; order Coleoptera; family Chrysomelidae; genus Diabrotica; species Diabrotica virgifera. The sequence continues at coordinate 100,924,228 of NC_065449.1, forward strand.
TAAAACATCCCAACTTATCACCCTCACCCTTAATTTATATCTACCCAAATATGATTAATATGATTATGTAAAACCTAACTGAACAATTTTTTTTTTTTTTGACTTACTCTAGAATGAAATCATTGTATTTCTTTGGCATATTTGTAACGCGTCTGCTTCTACCTGTTTGAGACATATTATCAGATGGATAATTAACAATAATGTTTTGTTCATTATCTGACCTGTAAACTGTATCAGTTGATGATCTGTTGCCAGTGTCTGAAGAAGTAGCCATGTCCAGCAAAACTGGCTCACCTTGGGTTTCCATCGTTAACTTCTCCAAATTTGATTCAGATTGTGTTATACTCTCACCTACCGGATGTACTACGTTTGGTAGTTTTATATATTGAAAGTCATTGTTACTGTCAAGTTCATTTTCCCTGTTGTTTGCAAACTCAGTGCTACACCTGCCTACCTGATTCGTATGACGCTTCCATACCTGACCACTATCTAATCTGCAATAATAAGTTTTCTTACCTACTTTATTTATTATTTTAGCTGCCACCCACAACTTTCGGTTTGTTTCCCTATAGTCTCTTACCATAACCCTTTCTCCTATTTCAAAACATCTTTTCTCCTTTATAGAAATATTTTGCTGTTCTTTACTGGGCTTTTCGGCCATCATTGATATTCTTGTTCGCAATGATCTATTATATACAAGTTCAGCTGGTGACTTTTCTGTTACTGGGTGTTTTGTGTTGCGATATGTTAGTAAATATCTTGATATTAATGTAGACAGTGGAATACCAGAGTTTCTTGGATCATCTAGGGCTGTTTTCAGCTTCATTTTAAATGTCCTGACATACCGTTCTGCAGCTCCGTTGCTGGATGGATGGTAAGGTGCCCCTGTTAAATGCTTAATCCCATTTTTCTTAAAGAATATTTCCATGGTTTTGTCAACTAGTTGAGGTCCATTGTCACTCACACATAACCTTGGTAGTCCCATTCTGGCAAAAACTTCCCTTAGTTTTTCTTGCGTTTCTGCTGCTGTCGCCCTACTCATAGGAAATACCTCTACCCACTTGCTGTAAGCATCCACCAATATTAAGCACAACTTGCTTTTTAATTGCAAAAAATCTATATGCACTCTGTCAAATACTTTGTCCACTTCAGGCCACGGTGAAAACTCTGATGGAGGGTTGTCTCTATTCTTTAAACATGGACCACAACTTTTTACCCTATGCTCTATGTCGGAATCTATTTTAGGCCAGTAAACATATGATCTCGCTAATGACTTGCACCTGACTATTCCAAAATGTCCTGCATGGAGCTCATCGAGGATTTGTGGTCTTAGACTTGATGGTACCACAATACGATGTCCCCACATTATTATGTGCTCATCTAAATACAACTCTTGTCGTTTATGGTAAAATGGCATTATTTCATCACTTAAATGTTTGGGCCATCTTTCCGTTTTAATATACATCTTTATTGCCCTTAAAATGCCATCTTTGTCTGTTTCTTCTCTAAGTACTTTGTTGTTAATTGGCCAGTATTCTATAGACTCCGTGAAATGAATATATGTCATTCCTTCCGCTGGTTCCTCTACTGTTCCCGTAACCTGCACTGGTGACCTTGATAAATAATCAGCTACAGGATTGTTTATTCCCTTGATATGTTCAATACTGTAGTCAAACGATGACAAAAATAAAGCCCACCTTTGTATCCTGTTTGCGGACATTTTAGGGATACTCCTGTGTTCTCCAAATAATGCAACTAGCGCTTTTTGATCTGTCCTTAATTTAAACTTATTACAGCAGAGGTACTGGTAAAATTTATTTATGGTAAAATGAACTGCTAAAGCCTCTTTTTCAACTGTAGAATATTTTTTTTCTGCTGGCATGAGAGTTCTTGACACACATGCTACTGTTCTCTCCTCTCCCTCTTTAACTTGGCTTAACATGCCTGAAATACCCTTGTCACTTGCATCTGTTGTTACTATTATTGGAAGGTCAGGGTCAAAATAAACTAAACAATTATCTGATGCTATTATATCTTTTATAATATTGAATGCCCTTTCACATTCTTTTGACCAGAAAAACTTTACATTACCTTTTAAAAGCTTGTATATTGGTTCTAAGATCTGGGCAGCCCGAGGTATAAATTTATGGTAATAATTTACTAGCCCTGTAAAAGCTCTAACTTCTGTTATATTTTCTGGTTTAGGTGCATTTATTATTGCAGCAATTTTACTATCTGTTTTCTTAAGGCCTTCTTTTGATATTTTGTACCCCAAGTATTCAACTTCCTCTTTAAAAAATACACATTTTTCTTTACAAACTGTCAGCCCAGCCTTTTCAAGTTTGCTAAGAACTTCCCTCAAGTTAGTCATATGTTCTTCTGCTGTTTCCCCCGTTACTATTATATCATCTAAAAAGTTTGTTACATTTTTCATGCCCTTAAAGAGATTTTCAATTTCTCGTTGAAATATACTACTTGCTGATTTTATTCCGAATGGTAATCTTTTAACTGCGTACAAACCCCTGTGAGTGTTCCACGCTAACAACTTACTTGATTCAATATTTAAGGAGAACTGCATATAAGCTAGTTGTAAATCAATTTTTGAAAAACGTTGACCTTTTTTTAGTTTATTCCATAATTCATCGATTTTTGGAAGTGGATATTTCACATCTTCTAAATGTTTATTTATTGTTGTTTTGTAATCCCCACATATTCGTATTTTCCCATTTGATTTTTGAACAAAGACTAAAGGTGTTCCCCAATCTGAATTGTCTATTAATTCTATTACTCCCTCTTTCTCTAACCTATCTAACTCTAACTCTACCTCTTTCGCATAGGCTAAAGGAACAGCTCTGTGCCTGCAAAAAACTGGTTTAGCATTTTCCACAACTTTAATTGAAATTTCCTTATGATTAAAGTTTCCTAACTTACTAGTAAATACGTTTGAAAAACTGTTTATTAGATCTAGAATTTTACTATTACTTACAATTTGATTCATCATTTCAAGCCTAATATTGAAGGCCTTTATCCAGTCTCTCCCTAGAATATTTGCAGAACCTTTTTGAACAACGTATAGCTTTACTGGTATTTTCTTGCTTTTATAGCCCATATCTATTATAAAATATCCCTCTGGTGAAAAGACACTACCTTCATAACTTTTTAGCAACAGATCATCACTGGTTAGCCTAAAATGAGAAAAATTATTTATATATGTTTCTTTTGTGATTGCACTTATACCAGCGCCACTATCAATGATCATCTCATATATTTTGCCTTCAATCTTTACCTGGATTTTAAAGGGATTGTCTACCTTGACTTGTACATGGCACAGATCAACAATTCTTGATTCTATGCTGTCTAATGTATAAATGTCCTCTTCCGCCTCACTATCTATAAAATTAACACTATTTTTATGTGCCAAACAGACCCTAGCCAAGTGCCCAATTTTTTTACATATTATATTACAAATGTAATCTTTATATTTACAACTATTTTTGTGTTTATTTCCACATATCTTACATTTTGACATCTGATTGACACTTGAATTTACATTGACGTTTGAGCTGCCATGCATTGTCCGCCTTGTCCCATGTTGCCAACCTCCATCCTGTCCCTGCCGACGAACTCGAGAACTCGATGATGACGAAGCTTGCTGATGATCTATCACGTGAACATTTACAGTTGACCTCGAGCTTGTTTTTGAAGCCATAATAGCATTTTCTGTCTTCATTGCCAAACTCACCATCTGCTCCATCGTCGCCTTTTCATCCTCTTCGCATAATCTGTCGAGAATTTTACTAGGACACATACCACTCACGAACTTATTTAGCAGCACTTTGGTTAGATCTGCCCCAAACTTGCACGTAACTGCAGCACTTCTTATCCTAGCATACCAGTCGGCTATTTTTTCCTCAGTTTCTTGCCGCAGGTCAAAAAATGTACATCTCTCTCTCCATGTACTCACTTGACCTCCGTAATGGGTAGCTAATAACTGTGATAATTCTGCAAATGTTTTGGTTTTGGGAGCTTCTGGAAAACATAGATCTCTCAACAAGGTGTATGTGGGTGCACTTACCGAACTGATTAGGATCGCCACTTTAATAGCTTCCTCTTCAACCCCATTTGCCACAAAATGTTGTTCCAATCTTTCTTCGTAAATATTCCACGGTTGTAAATCTGGAATAAATTCTTCGAACTTTTTGTTCGCCATCTTGATTCACTAACAAAGGTACCGGACATCGGTTTACATAAAACAATTAGTATTTACTTCGTTACCACTTTTATCCTCGTCGCCATTGATATGTCCTTAAGTACCTTAACCATTGTTTAATTAATAAGACCACTGTCGATGGAATAATTCATATTTATTACTAATATGTTATTCAATACATTTTAGTTTGTATACATGCAGTCATTTCGTTGCGATCTAAGTTTCAGTGTCAATTTTATGTGTATTTAAAAGAAACTCATCCTAAAAATAATAATGGATGTAGACATGACTTTGTTTATTGCTGTTGTCTTAGAAAAAGAACAGGATGACGACGATACGTCTGCGTTATTAGAAATATTTAATGAAAATAATACAAATCTGAAAATGTTGGAGAATAAATCCAAAGAAAGTCTTTACGAAGTGTTGGTAGTAAATCATCTTATGGATAGTGATACCAAGTTCAAAGAATTTTTAGTTTAACTCCGCAACTGTTCGCGTTTGATTTAAACGAACTGTTGTTCACGAACAATAATTGTACAGCTTTCCGAAATTTCGTTCCGATCTTTTATACAAACCGTTCTTATTTACTTCACATATTATATTGGGTTTTAATTTTTAATAGAAACGGTAACGAACTTTTTCGTGCTATATCGCCTAAATATTTCGGGCCGATCTAGTCAGACAAACCAGGTCTTAAGATGCAATCCACGTGGCAATCCATTGTGACAAACTGAAAATTTATCTAAGACTATATGGTGCAACGTGTATGTTTCGTAAGCGGAGCTTAACATATTTACAGATGCTAGCGTGTGTAGACACCAGGGTGTTAAAATCAGTTAGGGTTTGGAAAAACAGTACATTTACAGATGCTAGCGCGTGTTGGTACCAGGGTGTTGAAATCGGTTAGGGTTTGGAAAAACAGTACATTTACAAATACTAACAGATTTGGACACCAGAGTGTTGAAACCAGCTAGCTTTTTTAGTTATTATACATACATAGATGCTAACGGCTATTGACATTGATTTTATACAATATAGTGCAAATGTCTGGAATAAATTCATTATTTCGGAAGCCACCGACTTTAAGGAACAAATCCAGAAACAGGTCCATTTTTAATTTTAATTTAGGACTTTTTGACATATATATCATACTAGTGACGTCATCCATCTGGGAGTGATGACGCAATCAATGATTTTTTTTAAATCAGAATAAGGGTCGTGTGCCAGCTCATTTGAAAGGTTACTCAATTCTCTATTCAGTAATATATTTATACAGGGTGTGCTATAGAAATTATTTTGAATTAAATTAATTTACACAAAAAGAAGAATAATATAAAATATGTAATTTATTTAATTCAAAATACATTCTATTGCTGTCAGAAAACAAAAAAAAAATGTTTATTTCACAAATACACATTGCTTTCCGCTTAAATTCAATGTTCAAACTGCCAAAAGACAGATGGGTGGAAGCTTGAACATAAAAATTAAGCGAAAACAATGTTTATTTATCAAAAAACTTTTTTTTTTTCTTTTCTGACAGCAGTAGAGTGTATTTTGAACTAAATAAATTACATACATTTTACATAATAAATTACATACTTGGACAAATAATTATGTTAATATTTATATTACTGAATAGAGAACTGAATAACCTTTCAAATGGGCTAGCACGCGACCCCTATTATTATCTAAAAATTCATCGATTACGTCATCACTCCCAGGTGGATGACGTGACTAGTTTGATATATATGTCAAAAAGTCATAATTTAAAATTAATAATCGACTTGTTTCAGGATGTTCCTTCATTCAATCGACCTGTTTCAGTCGCTGGCTTCAGAAATAATGAATTTATTCCAGACATCTGCACCATTTTATACAGCGCGTCCATAAAATAACGCATAAATTCATTATTTCGTAAACCGATGACCTTAAGGAAAAATTTTCAAATAGGTCGAATTTTATTTTTAAATTATGATATTTTGGTATATATATCATACTAGTGACGTCATCCATCGGGGCGTGATGACGTAATCGATGATTTTTCTAAATGAGAATATAGGGGTCAGGTGATAGCTCATTTAAAAGGGTATTTAATTCTCTATTCACTAATATAAACATTAACATAATTATTTATACAGGGTGTCCAAAAACTTTTTTTTTAATTAAATTAATTGACACAAAAAGATGAATGTATGTAATTTGTTTAATTCTAAATACATGTCACTATCAGAAAACATAAAAATGTTTTACTTAAAAATAAACATTGATTTTCGTTTAAACGAAATGTTCAAATTACCAAGAGGCAAGTGGGTGGTAGCTTTAACCATTGAATTTAAGCGAAAAGTAATATTTATTCGTCTACTGACATGGTTTTCCTTTTTTCCGACAACAGTAAAACGTATTTTGAATTAAATAAATTACATACATTCTTCTTTTTGTCTCAATTAATTTAATTAAAAAAAATTGGACACCCTTTATAAATAATTATGTTAGTGTTTCTATTAGTGAATAGAAAATTTAATACCCTTTCAAATGAGCTATCACATGGCCCCTATTCTCATTTAAAAAATTATCGATTACGTCATCAAGCCCAGATGGATGACGACACTAGTATGATATATATGCCAAAAAATTGTAATTTAAAAATAAAAATCGACCTGTTTCAGGATTTTTCCTTAAAGTCGGTGGCTTCCGAAATAATGAATTTATTACAGACATTTGCACTATATTGTATAAAATCAATGTCAAAATAGCCGTTAGCATCTATGCATGTATAACCACTAAAAAAGCTAGCTGGTTTCAACACTCTGGTGTCCAAATCTGTTAGTATGTATTTGTAAATGTACTGTTTTTCCAAACCCTAACTGATTTCAACACCCTGGTGTCTGCACACGCTAGCAACTGTAAATATGCAGCCAGGTCCAGACACGTGTAACGTGTAATGTAAACGTGTAATAAGCATCAATAGTGTGGACGTCACAGGAACGTCCACACGAATCGTTTAACGAATCTTGGTTTCCACTCAGTTGCTATGAACAGCCGAATGTGGAGGTCGTGAGAGCAGATAGATAAAATATTTACTGCTTTTATTTGTATGTACATTATGTATTTATTAACTGAAGACCGGAAATAACGTTCGGTGCTTCGATGGTGGAAAACTGATTTGTATCAGAAAAGATCAAGTTTACTTGTGGAACCAAAATCTCAGTAAATGAGTGCCAATATAAAAACTTTACCCGGATGTCGCCTACAGTTTGTATATTTATTGACATAGATTACATCTAAAATATTAAGACAAGATTCTATCATGAAATCTGCAATTTACCGCAAGATAGACTGGCACTAACATTAAGATTTTTGATAACAAGAGATTCACATTCTTCTTTTGACGCCTATTCGTTTTGGATGTTGGAAATCATATTGGCAACCATAACCTTGCTCGCTGCGTCTCGAAACAGTTCCATTGAGGTTTTCTTTAACCTTGTTCTCAAATTCCGCAGCCGTGATATTCTCCTTCTACCGGGTCCTCGCTTACCTTTGACTTTACCTTGCAATATGGACTGCAGCAGGGAGTAACGGTGCTGATTTCTTATAACGTGTCCCAGATACCTACTGCAATTTTATGCGTTTGATGGTTAACACAATCTCCGGTTCCTTCTTCATTCTTCCTAGGACTTCTTTGTTCGTGATTCTTGCTGTCCATGATATTCTCAGCCTCCTTCTATAAAACCACATCTCAAATGCTTCAAGTTTTTTAACAGTGGTGTCTCTAAGCGTTCATGCCTGCTCTCCGTACAACAATAAGTACAGAGAAAACGTAAAATCTCAAATGTCTCATTTTTGTATCTAGGGATATTTTGTGGCTTTTGAAGATGGAGCTCATTTTGTTAAACACCGTTCTTTCTTGCCTTTCCTCTGCGGCACTTTATTTCCTGAACATTGCTCCACTGCTCATTTATATCCCATAGTTCCCAGGTAGCAATACTATTTTACGCGCTCTATCTGCGTTCCATTAGGATTATCTGAGATTCATATACCTACTAGCCTTCAATACACTTTCAGAATTTCAAAACAGTCAATCTCTTGCATCGTGCCAGAAGTTTGTGAAGTGAATATAGAAGCATTGAAAAAAAAAACATAAAAGAGAGTTTTATATATTTTTAGTGATTTATTGAAAACAAAAATAAAGTAGCAGTTTATATAGCCTTCGTGCCAATCAAAAATAATACTATAACTGGGATATTCTAATAACCAATGATTGGTGGCTAATAAAAATAAATGTACTAAATATAATATTATATAATAATAATGTTACGCGATTGACTCTACTATTTTATTTATTTATATCTTTAGGCACTAAGTTTAATTTAAATAAAGGAAGACTTACTTATATTATTTTATGTACATCACTTATTTATTTTAATAATTACAAATAACACCAACTAACACATCTAATTTATTTACAAACTCAAATTTATGATTTAATTAACTAAACATAATAATTCCGATAACTAATAAATACATTTCATATCTTCGATTCGAATACATTAAATTACGCGACGCGCTTCGATGAATGAATGACTGGCCTGTGCTCGAATCTCGGTTCTATATATACTTCGGCAGCGGTCGCTCCGAACGCCGTGGATAGGAATGGTATTGTCTCGTAACGCCGAGAAGCTTCGGGAAGAAATAGGCCAATTTGTGAGCGGACTAAATAGTGTCACATTGCCCCCTCCTTAAAAGATGGTTCCTCCTGGAACCTTGTCGGGACTGGAACTGGATGCTGGTATCTGCAACTGGACCCTCTTTTACAACTCCCAGTTGTATAAAAGTGGCAGGGGACGGTCTTCGCTCCGCACCAGTAACTATGCGGATTGCAACAGACTAACACCCGGACCTCGGTGTCTTTAAAAATTTCTTCTACCATATTTCGGATAACTCTCCAGTCTAATTGGCGGCATTCTAACTTTGGCATGGCTAACTTTTGCACGTCGGACTCCAACACGTGCTCTCTCAATTGAAATAATGCATCCCATACATCTTGGTAGGTAGGTTGGTCTGGTCATGGATAGTGTCTTTTGTTACCAGATAGAATAGGTAACGTGATGCATCTTGGAGTTTCAATGCTTTGCCAGGAGCTGGCAGTTGGCATTGAAGTTCTGCAACTCGACCAAACTTCCTTCGAAAGGCGGATGCCAACCCTCGTGCGTCTTTGATACTGGCCGGGATGGTATGGGCCAGTGAATAGTAATCGGGAAGTGCGAGTAGATCTCGCTTTTCTTGATTGGTAACACCATGTCTCGCTTTACCGGTACCTCCATAGGCCCCCATGAACTCCTCGAACGTGAGGTCAGGTATTTCTCGAACTTGGTTTACTTCCACTTCTTCATCTACGTCGTGGTCTCCCTCGTACGGCGCCAACCGGTTATGGTGGACTATCATCGGCTTTCCCCTAGGAATCTTGCTTATTCGGTAGATAACGTCCTTAATGTTCTTGACAATGAGATACGGACCTTCCCAGAACTGCTGCAACTTGGGAGAACAACCTGTTCGCTTCTTTGGATTATAAAGCCAGACTTTGTCGTTCTCCCTGAAACATCCCTTCTCGGCTTGGGTATCGTATCGTTTCTTCATTCGGTCGCTAGCGATTTGAAGATTAGAACGGACCAACTCATGTACATCGTCCATTCTTTTTCGCAATTCATTCACGTAATCCTCACCAGCAACATCTTCTCCAGGTCGACATCCAACTCTAGATCACAGGGTAGACGCATCTCACGTCCAAATAGGACTTTTGCTGGTGTTTGGCCCGTTGATTCATTAACAGCAGATCTATAGGCCATTGCGAAGAACGGAAGGTACTGGTCCCAGTCTCGTTGATGATTGGACACCATCTTTGTCAAATACTTGCCGACTGTCCTATTCATACGCTCCACCATTCCATCCGATTGCGGGTGATAGGCCGTGGTTCTTGTCTTCTTCATGCCTAGTTTATCACAGATTCCTTGAAATAGATCGCTCTCAAAGTTCCTTCCTTGGTCACTATGGATCACCAGAGGTACTCCAAATCGGCTGATGCAGTCTTTGATTAACAAATCTGCAATAGTGGCGGCCTTCTGGTCTGGAATTGCGTAGATCTCCACCCACTTCGTGAAGTAATCCATTACCACCAACATGTATTTGCATCCATTGTCACTTTCTGGAAATGGCCCGGCAATATCCAAAGCTATTCTTTCAAACGGACTTCCAACATTGTACTGTCTCATAGGAGCCTTTCTTTTCCGGTAGGGTCCGTTACTTGTAGCACAGGTAGTACATTTCTTACACCAGTCCTTCACATCGTCGGAACTATTCATCTAATAAAATCGTTCCCGAATTCTCTGAAGGGTCTTCTTTACACCAAAATGCCCTCCTGATGGACTGTCGTGTAACTGACGAAGTACTTCGGCTACTCTGCTCTTTGGAATCACCAACTGTGTTCTCCTCACTGAACCATCATCATTTTCTATTACTCGTTTAAGCAAGCTGTCTTCCAAGATAAATGAGTCCCACTGGGCCCAATACGTCTTAACTACTGAGCCTAGGCTTGATATTTCTTGCCAAGATGGTCGACGACTTTCTTCTTTCCATTTTCGAATCTTCTGTAAAACTGGATATTTTTCTTGTTCTTCCTTGATCTTGGTAGGCGTCCACTCGTCGTTGACCACTGTTGTTCTTAGTACTGCTGCTTCCTTTGACTATGTTTTGTTGCAATGGGAACACTCTGCTGGGCACGGTCTTCTAGATAGAGAATCAGCGTTCCTGTGGCTAACTCCGGCCCGATGCTCGATCTTGAAATCATATTCTTGAAGTCGTTCAATCCATCTGGCTATCTGACCCTCTGGATTCTTAAACTGCATTAACCATTTAAGGGCGGCATGGTCGGTTCGGATTAGAAACTTCCTTCCGTAGAGGTATTGATAGAAGTGTTCCACTGATTTTACTACTGCTAGAAGTTCTCTTCTCGTGACGCAATAATTTAGTTCAGGTTTTGAAAGCACTTTACTAAAATATCCAAGGACTCGTTCCTGTCCTCCTTGGATCTGCGACAGCACTCCTCCAATTCCCACATTGCTTGCATCCGTATCTAAAATGAACTCTCCTTCTGGCAGTGGATACCCTAATATTGGCGCTGTAATTAAATGCCTCTTCAAAGTTTCAAAGGCCGTTTGGCAGTCTCCATCCCAGCAATAATCCCTTGCTTCCTCTGTAAGTCGCGTTAATGGCTTAGCAATATCTGCAAACTTCTTAATGAATCTCCGGTAGTATGTATCTAGTCCCAGAAAACTTCTCACTTGGTGTTTATCAGTTGATTCAGGCCATTCCTTAATGGAATCGATTTTTCCTTTATCCACGGCCACTCCTTCTTTGCTGACTATATGACCTAAATAATTGACTTTACTTTGAAATAACTGGCATTTCTTGGGATTTAACATTAACTGGGCAGCTTTAAGTCGATTAAAAACGTCTTCTAAATTCTTCAGGTGGTCTTCAAACGTCTCTCCCAAAACGATTATGTCGTCTAAATACACCAGGCACGTTTTCCAAGATAACCCTCTCAACACATTTTCCATAAGCCTCTCAAATGTCGCAGGAGCGTTACAGAGTCCAAACGGCATAACGTTGAATTCCCATAATCCAGATCCTGTCGTAAAGGCCGTCTTCTCTTTGTCCACTGGATCCATTTCTACCTGCCAATATCCAGACTTCAAGTCCAACGTAGAAAACAATTTACTTCCAGCCAATGTGTCCAACGTGTCGTCGATCCGAGGCAGAGGATAACTATCTTTCTTGGTAACATTGTTCAACAAACGGTAGTCCACACAGAACCTCGTAGTTCCATCTTTCTTCTTGACCAGGACCACCGGAGAGACCCATGGGCTCGTAGAAGTTTCTATCACCCCGTCTTTCTTCATTTCTTGAACAATCCTTTCAGCTTCCTCTCTCTTCGCCTGTGGTAATCGTCGAGCTGATTGACGAATTGGCCTAGCGGTACCAGTGCCAATTTTATGTTTGACAACTGTCGTTCTTCCTGTCTTTCCTCCTTTCGGTACGAATATGTCACGATATTGCCTAAGAAATTCCCTTAATTTCCTTTTTTCCATTTGATTTAGAGATTGGCCTGCAACTGCAACCATTTGGTCGAACTTGTCGTTGGAATTATCTGATGTTGTCGTCTGCCGGATTATGGACGTCACGGGTACACAAGTTCCTACTTTTGTCTCCTTCTTGATGGTCACTGGGTAGTCATTGACATTAATCAATCTCACGGGAATTTCTTTAGCAGAAGTAACCAATTCCTTTCCAATTATGATTCCTCGGCCAACCTCCTCATCATGGTTCCATGGCTCCATCATAACAGGTGTTCCTTCTTCTACAATTCCCTGTAGCCGCGCTACGATCATCGTTTCACTCCTCGCAGGCACAACTGTATCTTCTTTAATGGCTGCTAGCACAGTTCTGTCATCATGTGGATGAAGAAATACCTACTCGTTGCCAACTTTGATTACCCTATTCTTAAAATCCAATTGAAATCCATGCAAATTCATTACGTCCATTCCTAATATAACATCTTCTTCGATGTCTGCAACTATGACAGTATGGACGAACTTTTCTGCTCCAATCCCTAATTGTATCTGGATTTCTCCATGGGTGTTGGCGTTTTCACCTGTGGCAGTCCGCAGTCGCAACCTCGTTGGTAAGAGTTTCTTACGGCTGTTTAAAACTGACGGTCGTATAATGGTCCTGGTCGCTCCGGTATCCACCAACAATGTATACTTTTTACCATTTATTTCTCCATCCACATATATACTATCTTCACGACACTTCAAAGAAGCTATTAGTATGAGATGGTCTTTAGAGGAGTTCTGAGTCGAGGCTGCCCCCCTAGGGTCTGTGCGTTCTCTTATTTCCTGCTGGCGAGTTTCTTGATTTGCGTTCTTCCTTAAACTCCGTGCGTACCCCTTTTCACCACAATTGCAGCAATTCATGGTCTTCGTTTTCTTCGATGTAAAGCCTTTCACCATATTTACCAGCTGGTCAAGTTTGTCTTCATCCTCTTCTTCTTTCACAGTTCGAACTGCACTGTACTCACCAGAGGCCTGCGTAGCTGATTCGAACTCGAGGGCCGCGGACAATACATCGACCAGCGTCTTGTGACGAGCTAATCGCAGTGTTCTCTGCATTTCAACATCACGAAGACCATCCATTAATGTTTGAACAGCCAATATTTCCATCATGTCTTGGGGAGCTGTTGGATATGCATATCGTACCAACCTGGCAATATCTAGCTCATATTCTTGAAGAGTTTCATCTTTCTTTTGTCGTCGGTTTTTAAGCCGCGCCTGATAGACATACTCAAAATGTTCGTGCCCATAACGCATGTTTAGTCTCTTCATGAGTTATTCAAAATCATTCGTCTCCTCTACAGCTATGGTCTGGAGTACATCCAAAGCCTCTCCTCGAAGAGCAATAACCAGATTTACAGCTTTGTCTTTTTCAGACCATCCGTTCTCTCTTGAAACTGTTTCAAACTGTTTCTTATAACTGTTCCATGACGACTTTCCGTCGAAATTTGGCACCTTAACACGAGCAAGACTCACACTCCCTTCAACTATCGACTGTGGCTCCAATTTGTATTTGGTTTCATCACCTTTAATATCTGTTAAGATGGGTTTCATTCCTTTGTCTACTTTTTCCATTTCCTCCATTTTCTTTTCTATTTCCTTGATCTTTTCTTCAAAAGTAGATTTTATGGACGATATCTTGTCGTCAAAATCCGAAGTGACTTTAGAGATCTCGTTAGTCATTTTGCTGTCAAGGGATGAAATATCACCCGAAACTTTCTTCTCTAAGGATGTAATGTCTGTCGAAACTTTCAAAACATCCGAGGATACTTGGGAAATTTCACTAGAAACCTTTTTCTCTAACGATGTGATCTCTGTTGAAACTTTGTTCTCTAGCGATGTAATGTCTGTCGAAACTTTCAAAACATCCGAGGAAACTTGGGAGATTTCACTAGAAACATTTTTCTCCAACGACGTAATGTCTCCGGAAACTTTGTTCTCTAACGATGTGATGTCTGCCGAAATCTCTTTAGAAATTGACGAAATTAAAGCAGTTTGCCTGTCCTCAAACACGTAGGTTTCTGGATCATAACTCGTTTCTTGTAATGCGTTCTTCAGACGAACCACTAGATCAGCCTTTTTCCCCGCTGCGTCGAGCTCACGATTTTCCAGTTCTGTTCTGAGCTCCGTAAGGCGCAGATCAGAAAGTTTCGGCTTACACTGTGAAGACATGGTCACACTCTTTATTTATTACGATTTATATTTTATTTATTTTTAAAGGTTCCACACTCTATTTAAACCGAAAATTTACGTTGATATTTATTTCAAGTATCCTCACTTCTACACCATTTGTTACGCGATTGACTCTACTATTTTATTTATTTATATCTTTAGGCACTAAGTTTAATTTAAATAAAGAAAGACTTACTTATATTATTTTATGTACATCACTTATTTATTTTAATAATTACAAATAACACCAACTAACACATCTAATTTATTTACAAACTCAAATTTATGATTTAATTAACTAAACATAATAATTCCGATAACTAATAAATACATTTCATATCTTCGATTCGAATATATTAAATTACGCGACGCGCTTCGATGAATGAATGACTGGCCTGTGCTCGAATCTCGGTTCTATATATACTTCGGCAGCGGTCGCTCCGAACGCCGTGGATAGGAATGGTATTGTCTCGTAACGCCGAGAAGCTTCGGGAAGAAATAGGCCAATTTGTGAGCTGACTAAATAGTGTCACAATAATAATAGTAAGTACATACTATGTACATACTATTTACATACATATATTTATATGGTTTTAGGTCTTTTTATGTCAATGTAACTTATGTCTGTGTAACTTATTTTATTAAAAAACCAAATTACGTTTTCTGTGCATGCATCCATTAATAAGCATGAAATGCATGCGATATGTAGATATGAAGCAGTTTATGTACATATTTTCTTATTAAAATACAAGCACCAGAATTATTTATTTTCTCTTGAAAATTTTTTTGGATTTTTTGGATCCCATATACCGGGATTTTGTTGGTATAAACTAATAAGTTCAAGCAATTGTTCGTCACTCCACATAATGTTCGTCGCTCCACTGCGAGCGCCTTTGTGAAAAACCGACTGCCAATGGATCCCGGCGAGCTCAAGCGCGAATAGTACATGTAATGCTCGTAGTGCATTACATTACATGTGTCTGGACCCGGCTTTTATTTTTCTAGCGTGCTGCATATTAAACACTACCCAACTCAACCGTTGGCCATCGACGTGGCGAATAGAGACGGGCAAAATCAGTGCGGACATGTGTAACGGATACTTTTGATACCGGTTCTCAGTGGTACTGAGTACAAATATTGATGTATCTGATCCTTGTACTGAATTGAGTAGGCAACTTAAAATCGGTATTTTCGTTCTTGTAACTAGTAACGTTTTAAAAATATCTTAAGCTGGGTACTCACTTGAGTACGAATGCGCATGAGGCAAGCCGAGGCCGCACCGAATGTCTCGAGTCGGAAAAAATGTATGAGGACACGCTCCCGCATGAGGACGCATGTGGCTTGCCGCAGCAGTGATCCATTTATTCATCCTGAGGCAGCGAATATGTCGAATGAACAATTGTCTGTGGCTTGTGCTAGTTTTATAATTATTTATAAATTATTAAAAACTAAAAAACGTAAACAGCAGAGACATATATGATCCTCCCAATTTTATTTAAAAATAAGAGGCATGAATAATATTAATACTTCGTTTTTGTTAATCGACCTGTTAGCTGACGAAACTGACAAGTTTAATAATTTCACAAGAATGTCCCAAGAAGATTTTAATTTTATTTTGGATGGCATAAGAAACATAATAAGTAAAAAAATACAAAATTTAGAAAAGCTATTCTACTATTCCATATTTTTATATTTATCAATAACTTCTAAACATAACTCTTGGCTCCATTCCATTTCTATAGGTAAATTAATAAATTTGTCTTAAATTTTTAAGTGTATAACTTTCCAAAAGAATGAATATTTCAAGATAAGAAATAAAATTCAACAAAATCCAAATCTTTTAACACCGTTTTGTAAATTATATAGGCTACATTCATTGCTTGCACGGTCTGTTTACAAATGAAGAATCGAAACGCAACCGTATGTTTTAAATATACTTAAAAAACGTCTACACTGAGGCACGAATCCCTTTGATGGACCGACTGCAAATGGATCGCTCCGAGGCGTGCGGCGAACGATTTGAGCATATTTTCCGCGCCTCGGATGACGTCCTCACTTACTGAATCGTACGGCCCCGGCTTGCCTCATGCGCGTTCGTGCTCAAGTGAGTCCCCAGCTTTACACGTCCCTAGTAGTCGTAGCGGTATTACTTTCGAAAACATCGAATTTGATCATAAGCGGGCGCATAAAAAGATATCTTACACTGAGTATTTTATTTCTGCACATAATATCTACATATTTGAAATAATCTCTCCCCTACTCAGTGCCGGATTTACCACTAGGCCGACTAGGCCGCGGCCTAGGGCCGCAAGCAAAAGGGGGCCGCAGCGTTTTGTAGAAAAAAAAACTTTTTTGGTAAAAAAACTTTTGCTAATTGAATTGAAATCAGTAAAAAATTGTTCAAATAAGAGAATGGCTATTCTACTAAATCCGTGGTACCTACGATATTTTACAACGTTTTGACAAGAGTAGCAAAATATTGCAAAAACTGCTACAGACTTGAATGTGACTTGCAACATACAAATCTCTAAAGGAGTACGCATTGAGTCTGAGAGACAACTTTGATTCCTATGAAAAAAGAGGAAAGTCTAACAATGAAACTTATATCCTTGAAATAAAAAGATGCCCGAAAAGAAAAACTCTCCCAGGCTAAGACAAAGAAGATGAATCCGCTGAACCTCACTTTAATGGCAAATAAGACTTAAAGATTAATACATTCAATGTTGTAATTGACACGCTTTATTCAGAATTGAATGAAAGGTCCTAAGTTTATTCCATTCTTAATGAAGAATTTGGATTTTTAAACAACTTATCGTCAATTTCCAATGATGAAATCAGGGTAAAAGTTTCTATTTTGACTAAAAGTATCGAATCGACATAGATGATGCCCTTGGAGAAGAGTGTGTACAGTTTGTGTACAGTACAAAGGCTTTGTTGAAGGTATTTGATAAAGAAAGAGAACCTCATGACAACAAGATTACCAAGCCTCCGAGAAATACACTTTTGGAGTATCTGAAAATCATTCATAAAAAACAGTTAACATTAACAAACAACATTATTTCCGATTATGGACACGGCTTTGCGCATTCTACTATGCATGATGCGTGATGATCATTCAGCGTGTTGAAAAGAATCAAAAACTACTTGAAGAACTCGACTTCTAAGAAGATTCTAGATTGTATAGATGGCTAGTTTTGTTTCAAATGATGAGCTTTTTCAATCCTTAGACTTTAAAATTTTGATTAAAGATTTTGCAGCCAAAAAAGCTAGAAAAGTGAGTGTTTATAGTTTATATATATGATAGTTATTATGAGTATGGAGTGGAGTGAGTGTCAATGTTAATCACTAATCCAACTTTATCCAAATTAAGAACATGACATTGACGTTTTTTAGTATAAGAGAATAATGAATAATGAATTGAACGATCTAGAAGTTTATTTGCTGTATTCTTAAATATTTTGATTTTTCAGTACCGTAATCTGTTACTAGTACAGTTCATATTATTTTGCATGTTCTTTTACTTATGTTTTTTCAACCGGCTCTTTTTTTGTCCTTTGTTGTCATCTGTACTTTTCCCTCCGCAAATGGTATTTAATTTTAACAATAAACTACAATACTAATTTATAATATAATAATTTTAGCAATATTAATAATTTTACAAATAAGTGCTGTTTGCTAACATTTTGAATTATATATTTTCTATCTTCTTCTTAAGGTGCCTTCTCCATTACTGAAGGTTGGCTATAACTAGAGCAAATGGCTCTCTATCTTGAGCGGTTCTTAGTACCTATCGAATGTGTGTCTATGCCTGTCCAGTCTCTCACGTTCTTCAGCCAGGAGCATTTTTTTTTCCTGAACCTCTTCTTCCTTCCACTTTCCCTTCCATTATGAGTCGTAAAAAATTGTATCTTTCTCCTCTGTGAATTATGTCCTAGATAACTCGTTTTTCTGTTTTTTACAATATTTATGAGTTCTCTCTCACTTTCCATTCTTCTCAGTACCTCGTTGTTGGTCACGTGATCTGTCCAAGAGATCTTCAGCAGCGTTCGAAAAACCAACATCTCAGAGGCTTCTATAAATATAGAATTCTTTCTATAAATTTTCTTTTTCGAAATTTCTATAAATATAGAAATTGTTGTTAGAGCTGTTTTGGGGTAAATTAGCAAACCAAGATCATTTAATTAGTGAATACATTTTAACCTATTTATGTCCGTATTTAAATAGAACATTAGAGGCATGTCTATTCATTTCTGTTATTTTTTATATTACGAATTTTAAAAAGTAAAATTAAAATAAACATTTTAATTATTATTATTATATTATAATAATCGTGAAGTTATCGGGGGCCGCTCGGGGTAATTTGGCCTGGGGCCGCAAGTAACCTAAATCCGGCACTGCCTACTGCTCGGTAATAACTCATGTTCCTCAATTTACTGCTTGGATCACGATCTTTTACAATTACTGCAGGATCGCAATCATTTACAATTAGGTACTGCAGGTCATAATTCATAATCCCTCCGCTATTGATAGGTCATACAAAATAACACTATCTGCATATTTCGTTTTTAATTTTTAAGCATAAACAAAAATGTAATATGTAATAAACAAAAATGTAATATGCCGACAAGTTGAATTTGAGGGTAATACGATATTTTTATCGATCACGGTTTTAAGTAACATGAATCATTTTTCACCTTATTTTTCTAATACATAATGTGTTTTTGTAAAGGCATAACTTTGATTATTAATTTCGTATCGCCGCTTATTTAGTCTACCAAAAATTATCAGAATTTAATGACAAAGACAACGCAGTTTTCACTCGGGGTGTTGACTATGCGAATATTTTTATTTATCATAATAAATTTTACTTAGGTACCATCCGTATTCAGTTCAGATACTTCCATTTCGCAAACAAAAACTAGTAAAAATAAACATCTGGCGGTGAGTCACGCGTCCCAGGACCCAAGAAAACTGTACGCCGATGACAAACGTTCCCAAGCGAGACCTGCGAACGCATGCACTGATAGTAGGATGCGCAGAACTGTCTACGCAGTTCGCCGATGCAGTTTGTGTCTCGCTTAGGATAAATTTGCGCCGGGGCTTAAGATCTGTTGGTGCAATTATCCATTAGTGTTGGCTTTTATAACTAAACTAGTTATTTTTCTCGTCGCCATGAGACGGGGGATACAATCCATTGCCCTCTACGGTCACTGCACTCAATTTTTTCTGACATACTCCTATTTTATCGTATCTTCTTCCAATTTTTTCTGACTCCCTTCATTTTTTTCTGACTCCCTCAATTGTTCTGGCAACCTCCAATTTTATTGGAAAACCTCCATTTTTTTCTGACACCCTCAATTTTTTTCTGATTTCCTCTAATTTTTACTGACTCCCTCTAATTTATAGGTTTCAAAATCGAAAGGCAATAAATAACGGTGCTTGTTACTTTGGGAGTGCTGACGGAAGTGACTATTTCTTATAGCGTGTTATAACTAGTATGTGGGTTAACGAAATTTAATGTCTGCTTATTACTGAATTGTTAATATTTTGTTATAATACACCACAAATTTAAGTTATTAAAAATCTTAATTTTCTTCTTTAAAAATTTTGTTTCATGATTTCAGTAATTTTGAAAATGTGTTAAATGTAATAAGTGAATCAGTCACTTTAAAAATGACATTTTGACAAAAATAACTTTATAACCTTTTACTAGAGTTGGTACCAGTCTCTACTATGTATTTTTTGAAAAGATTTAGACTAATCCGACCCCCGAAGGCGTTGCATATAATATTATATAAGTATCAAGCCACAATAATTGCATTGTCAAATCATTGCCCCCTCAATATATTGCATTTAAAATGGGTTTTCTCAAAAGTACTTTAGTGGATATACAGGGTGAGTCACCACTCACCAACGGGACGGGAGATTACAGCGAAATGGTAAAAGATTTGAAAAAAATTTAAATTAGTAGTTTGTAAGTTTGTAAGTTAAAAAGCTACATTTTAAAATTATTTTGAAATATACAGGGTGTCCCAATAAATGGCGGCGTATCGAAGTTATATTTTTTCTTATGGAACACCCTGTATTTTATTGCATTTTTTAATTGTCCGCAAAAAATAAGGTATAGTTTCATAAGGCTTCCCTATACCTATGTTCAGAGTGTTCTGAGTTATGTTGACTTTTCTTAAAATGTAAAATTTTAAAAGAAGGCTTATTCTCGAGTTATTTAAGAAATTATAAAAAAGTTACTTTTACATATAAATAGTTGGATATTAGTTGAATGTATTCCATGATTGATTATTACAAATTAATTTACAGGGTGTTCAACATTTACAGTTTCATTATTGGATTATTCAATGTGTCACATGATGCTTATTTTAAATGGAACACCATGTATATTAATAAATCATTATACTAAACAAACTTACCTCTTTCGAATGGTATATGGATGTCCTATCCTAGATCTCATAGTTTATGCGTAATTTACAATTATTTGAATTCTTAATCTCTAAATCGATTTTAAAACAAAAGATGTATCTCACTGTATGACATTGTAATTTTATGACAGTACGGTCTGGTAATTATCGGAAATATAAACATCCGTGTATGGTATTCAAATTTAATTGTCCCTAAAAATGAATAATCACGAAAGAGTAGACATGGTATTTTGCATTGGGGAGTGTGTGCAAAATTGTATCTTACCTTATAAAGTTTACGCTCAAAAGTATCCTGATAGAAGACACACAAAAAGGACGTTTTCGAGAGATTTCTGACTAGATTCCTTGCTACTGGTAATGTTGAATACGGAAAGTTAAATAAAAATAAACCAGTTATTTGTGATGACGTCAAGCAACTTGATGTCCTGCTTTCTGTTACGGAAAACCCAAATACTAGTAAAGAAAAAATTTCGGGTGAAATCAGTTAAACGAGTGTTAGAATACTTAAGAGAAACCAGTATTATCCGTATAAAACTCAACTACACCAGTATTAGACCGGACAGGATTATGATAAATATTTAACTTATCGTTTATGGACTTTAGAATTTCTAGAAGATCCTGATTTTTTTTAAATGTATTGTATACAGACCAATCTACCTACTTTTCATAATAGTGGTCTAGTAAATAGACAGAATTTTCATTTCATTATGATACAGTAAACAAACATTTATTTCGTACTGTTGATCGCCAACAACGATATAGTGTTAATGTTTGGGGCGGTATTCTGGGCGAGTACCTTATCGACCCGTATTTTTTTGACGAAAATCTGAATGCAACAATTTTTTAAAATTTCTTAAAAGAAGATTTTTGGATCCCTCTTTAAAACCTTCCACTTAGCGTCCAAACAAACATGTGGCTCCAATTTAAAAAAAAAATTGAAATTTAAAAAATTAATCCAAAATTTAAAAATAAATGGATAGGTAGAGTTGGTCCATATATTTGGCCACCTAGGTCACCAGGATTGACAAAGATGGATTTTTTTTAAATGGCGTTATACTAATAATATTGTATATCTATGCTACACTTCCTACTACTCCAGATGATATGAAATTAAGAATTTCGAACTCTTTTGCATCTATAACAACAGCTATTTTAAATAATGTAAGCAAATCATTTGAAGATATTGTTCGTCCGCTATAACTTTTCCCATGCGTCACGATTCATTTTCAAACAAATTAAGTCAAAACATAAAGTGAAACGTACGCCGATATGTGTAGTATAATGTAGTATATAGTATACAAAATGTATATATGTTACGGTAAGAGTATAGTATTTTTACTACAAAAGCAAGATTACGTAGGTCAAAATTTCTGACGTAAGAACACTGCCAAATCATTAGAATGTGACTTTTCATCATGGCCACGTTAATGTCATTACTTGTCAGATATTTTGTTTGTTTTTGTTTACTGTACAAATAATATCTCTAATTCTTTATTATAATTAATGATGTCAATCAGTTTTCATTTCTTGCCGAAATATATTAATAATACGCCGTAAATATTTGTAATGTTAATTAAAGTAAATAAATATTAACTTTAAAATTGAACTTTCTCTAGCATTTCTTACAAGTGTCAAAATGGTAATATAATAAGAAAAACGTAATCGCGATTATATTGAGAATTTTAGAATTACATTAATTAAATAACCAAAAACATTTTTTATTATTAGTAATATAAATTTTATGAAACAATCCTTATATACTCCAAAAAATAACAATTTTATTTAAATATAGTAGACAAGCGTACGCTACTGATCTGACAGTTCTGTGGTGCTACATTTTTACTTCGTTTCGTACACAATTAGGGATTCCAATGAACTGTCAGTGGTGGTCGGTGGATGGCTAAACTGACATGGCCATAGACACAGTTAAGGGGGGGTGGTCATGATGTATGTAATGTTTACATTGAATATTGACAAATTTGTAAAGAATATCCTGTTTGGTTTTGTTTTTTTGTTAATTGTGTACCGAAATTTGTGAAATTGTGATAGCAAATTAAATATGAAGTGGTTTAAACATTGGATACGCCTATGGATGACAGTTTCGCCATCCAGCAGCCATATTATATCACGTGATTTGGAATGCCTAATTTGATTCAAAATATAGCTTTAAAACACTACTGTTTTTATAAATACCTACATATGTATTAATATAGCTTAATTTAAAAACTATTGCAATTATTGTTGTGTACCTATTAATTGTGTTTGTTTTTGTATAGGCCATTTCAAGACTTTGACGTTTATGACACTAATTGAAAGCTGGAAGGCAAACATTGAAATTATTTATATTTGTACCGCATTGAGTTTCTTAAGTTTTTTACGTTTAATAGTTTTTTTATAAAATAGTTATTGTTGTTATAAAATAGTGGTTTATATAATTGTTTTTATATAATAGTTTAATCGTTGTATAATAGTTTTTTATAGTTGTATTTTCCGAACATTTTGCTGTTGACTTCTGTAGCTTCTAGCTGTAGAAGTACTTTAACGACTGTATTTAGTTGTAAGCAGTGAATAAATAAACATAAGTAAATATTTTCAAAAGCTTTTGGTATATAGATCCATTTTCCCTCAAGGGGTATGAGTTAACCTACAGTAGAAAAAGTTTTTCAAGGGTGACAACATGGACAAATATAGTTACTTACATGGACATAGTTTTTTTTTGTATTTGGAGCTTAGTAATAGTTTTTACACAGGTCAACAAATGAAGGCATTCAAGAGTTTAAATTCTTACAAATATTTTGAGGTAGGATTTGTATATAATTGTGGAGCTATAAAAATAAATAATTTCATCATAGTGGTTCACCCCAGATATCTTAAAAAATGGACCTTTTAAAGAATTTGTACAGTCGGAAAAATGAAAGAATACCCATGAACGGTCACGTCAAACAGGTACAATCACATATTTTGTATTTGCTGTTCTTTTTCTATAAATAATAAACGATATAGATTAATTATGTTAATAATATGTGATCGTTCATGGGTACTCTTTCATTTCTCCGACTGTACCTGCAGTGAAAAAATTTCAAGAGAAGAAACTGAGAATCTGCCGGAAGAGGTGAAATGTTTTTTGATTTTAGACAACGCTCCTGCTCATCCCTCTGAAAATATTCTATGATCAAAACATGGCAACTTTAGTTGTATGTTTTTGCCAAAAAATACATCGCTTATTCAACCCATGGATCAGGAAATAATTTTAGCAACAAAATGAATATATCGCAGAAAGTTTTTAGATGAAGTAATTGTATGATGAAGATAACACAGAAGATACAAGAGGGCAGCATACTTTGCAAAACTTAACTGTTACAATTTGAAATCAACAATTTGTTAAGTTTGCTACAGCATGGAAAGGCAGTTATTAAGGGGTTACATAGGTCTTGCGGGTAGAAAAAGTGACTTTTTAAAAAAATTATATCTTGGAAACTAAAAATTATTTTTATTTATAATTGGAACATGTAAAAGTATAGTACACTCAAAAAAATTTCAGCCAAATATATTCATTTTTGTAGAGTTGACTGCAATTTTTCGACAACAGCCCTTTTTTGTGGTGAGCAGCATAACAAGTCCAGTCTCATCTGAAATTTCTTGTAGTTTATACCTCTGGTTAGTGAATGAACAAAGATTTTTTTATTAGATGAGGTCATTTTTGTTTTATCAAAAAAAAACTACTTTAAAAATGAGAAAAATTGGGGTCAAAAATGTGTTTAAACTTATGTAAAATCTTCAAATTTCATTTTTTTTAATTCCTTCGTTCATTTACTAGCCAGAGGTATAAACTACAAGAAACTTTTTGATTTCAAATGAGACTGGACTTAGTTTTGCTGTCCACCGCAAAAAAACCTACAAAAATGAATATTTTTGGCTGAAACTTTTTTTGAGACTACCTTAAGTACTATACTTTTACATGTTCCAATTATAAATAAAAATAAATTTTAGTTTTCGAGATATAATTTTTTTAAAAAGTCACTTTTTTTACCCCTAAGACCTATGTAACCCCTTAAAAAAATGTTTGATGGCCAAGATGCATACATATATTTAGAAGGAAAGTTCCTGATTTCTGTAGTATAATACATAATACCAAAGAGGAAGTAGCCCTAAGCGCCGGACTCCACTTGCGATTTGTAGTTGTGAAGATTGAACACATTCTTTCAAATAGAAGTCAATCCATGATTATTTAGTCACAAATGGATTGACTTGTATTTGAAACAATGTGTTCAATCTTCCTGATTACAAATCGCAAGTGGAGTGCGGCGGTAATAACACCAAAATATTCCATATAGGTCCATAGAAGGTACACAGACATTGAAAAATTCCTGGAATATCCCCGAAAACATGTTCCCTGAACATCCCAGGAAAATCCTGTGTCAGCATTTTAAACATTACCTGAATGTCTTATTGGAACATTCCATGAATGTCCACGAATGTTCTCTGGACATTCAAAATATATTTTGTAGACATTCCCTGGATATACCAGAAATACAGTGATGAGCGCTCTAATAACCTGCAAAATAGCACAAAAGATGGAAAATTATTAAGTAGTGAGATAAAAAGAAATGAAACTAGTCGAGCTGGGAAATTTAGCGATATTAACTTATACATTTAGATTGTATTGATTGTGTACCACCTTCAGACGTATCAGACGAGTTTGGAAACTACCACTGTCACAGTGACAGTTTTAGTTGACATACTCCTCTGATATGTGTAAAGGTGGGAAACAATCAATATAAAATAAAATTTAAAGGTTAATTTCGCTAAATTTCCCAGCTCGACTAGTTTCATTTCTTTTTATCTCACAACTAAATATGTTGCCCGTCTTTTGTGCTATTTTGCCGGTTATTAGGGCACTCATCACTGTACATCCTTGCTGATGTGACAATACCTCCTATCTGTTTTTTCATGAGTTTTGTAGGAGAGATGGAAAAACATGTTTTAAGGTCACCTCCTGTGTTCATATGTAAGTTTTGACTTGTTTTGTAGTTCATAGATAGTTTAATTTACTACAAAACAAGTCAAAAAATATCATATGAAAACAGGTGACCCTAAGACAAGTTTTTAGTCTCTCTTACGAAACTCATGAAAAAACAGATAGGATGTATTATTACATCACTGACGATATGTGGCCATACCAATTAATACATCCTTGATAAATATAAACATTTTTATTGAACAAAATCTTTTCATACATTTTTTTAATGCAATTTACTGATATTCCTAAATATTTCAAAAAAATGTGTCACATTTGCTTTGTAAACCTTTCTTTTGCCTTTCGTAGCCACATATTCCGTTTCCTTCGTGGGTTTTTGTAGACCACTTCTCTCAGCTGATTCTAAAAAAAAATAAAATAAATGGTAATTTTTCAATCCTTTACAATTAACAATCAGAAGAAATATTTACAGGTAATAATATGCATAAATAATAATATTTTGTATTTTGACAATGACGTCTGATTTGGAAGTCGAAAGATTAATAAAATTATTTTTTAAGTTAAATTGTGGCTTATTTCCCAATTAGAATAGTTAATTACAAAAATGCCTCAAATAACTAGCTTCAGAACAATAAATAATTCGTTTCATACAAACATTCGTCCAAAGTCAATTATACCTGTAGTATTTCCATGAAAAGATTCTTTAAGTGAATTTTGCATAGTTTTCTTTAAAATATCTCTATCAGGCCAGAACACAAATTTTTTTAACCTAAGACACATTATATACAAAGTATTTTTGAAATAAGTTGATACCGGGTAGGGTGAAATACTAAACCTATATCTCAAATCTTTATAATCTAAGTTTAAGCTTAGTTTAGCTAAAGTAAGCAATACTTGATCACTTGGTGACACAACAGTATTTTGATGGTATTTGATAAATGGTGTAATATACTTTAAAGCTATTTTAAAAACATTGTAATTTGCTAAACCAGTATAATTTTTAGTTTTGGCATCATCATTTTCTATACTTTCACAAGATAAAGCTAATTTCTTAAGCTGATATTTAAAATCCTGTGTTAATGTTAATGACATAAAATGTATTTGTTAATTTTTCCATTGTAATATATGTTTGACTATTTGGCAAAATCTTGTCTTCTACTAAACTAACTTTTATACCAAATAACTACTATCTACCACTAACTATCCACTGTTTCTAAATCTACTAAAGTAACAGTAATGTATCATTAATGAAAAATGTGTAAAATCATAGACCTACCTAGTATTTGTAGAATATAAGACAGTCCAGTGTCTTATAAATCATTTCAAGAGGAATAAAAAAGCAATTTTTTCTTGTAGGTACCCTTTTCTTTTAATTCTCCTTTGGTACCTTAATTCCCATTTTAGATTTTGGGGAACTCATTTCATTGTGTTTATATACCCCATATTTATTGAAGGAACCCAATCTGGATTGTTATTATCAGTTAAGTCGGCTGGTTTTCCTACAAGATTAGACTGTTAACATCTTCAAAAATCGTTAATGTTCAAATGTTGTAACTTACCAGATATAAGATGATTACAGGGGAATTTCCATTTTGCTAGTAAAATCTTTATATTTTATTGCATTTTACCATTGTTGTTGTCTCTCAGATGATAACTATAACTTATTTAGTTAAATTGGTTCAGTTTTGTGCTTAGAATGTAGCACTGATGGTAAGTGGTAAAAGCTAACTTTATCACGATTACTTTGCATTTCACACTTCAAAACACAACACCAATGAGGCATATTATCTTTCTAAATTAATACTTCCAGAGAAAATGTTAAATTAATCTTTGTACAACAACTAAAATGATCTAAAACCATAAGAACCTGATAGAATAATATTCAATGTTTGCCTTCCAGTAGCCATATTGATTTAATTTTGACAGCATCTTGGAACGGCCTATTGAGAAACATAGGCCAAATCAAAATGCTTATTTAATAGAATATTTTGAACAAGAACGAAATAGTTTGATTCCCTTTTACCATTAACCGCAGCAGAGAAGTAAGTTAAAGAATTTAGATTTCTTAGATTAGGTTTATTAGAAATAAGATCATTATTAGATTTACAGATCAGAAAGTTTTCTTATGAATTTTAGCGCTTGCAGTAGTTAGTTTTAAAAATATTAAATAATCTGTTTTAATGATTATACCTACACTATGTGTATGTGTTATGATATTGTTGTTAATTAATATATTTCGGCAAGTAATGAAAACCAATTGACATTATTAATTAGAATAAATAATTATACCTAGATATTATTTATTAAAGTAAACAAAAAAAAAAAGAAAAATATCTGACAAGTGTTGACATAAACGTGGCCATGATGAAAAGTCACATTCTAATGTTTTGACAGTGCTCTTACGTCAGAAATTTTGACCTACGTAATCTTGCTTTTGTAGTAAAAATACTATAGATAATTGGTAATTGTGTATAATTACCGGTAATTGTAAACAATTACCAAGGACCAGCGGTAAAAGTATACATTAATGAAATAAAAACAATAAATTTCAACAGCTATTCAAAAAGTGTGATTTTATTTAATTAAATTAAAAACAAGAGACATTTTGTTTAACCTGAATTCAGTTTTTTTGCCAGAATTAATACTACTGCTTTACCTATTTACTACTTTACTTATTTAGTACCCGGTTCGTATAATTCTTTTTGAACACTTATAATAACGGCCAAAATATTTCTAGAATCACTTCGTGCCCTGTCAACATTTGGCACTCTTAATTTTACCGTATCACCGACATTACCAGGAGAAAATTTCAAGTCTGATGTTTTAAGCATTTTCTTCGCTTGCTTTTCAAGACCTTCCTTTGTACGTGTACGTTTAATTGCAACAGAATCTTGTAACAATACTTCAAACAACACACGGTAAAGAAAACACTTCAAAGATAGGTAGGTAACATTATTGTTAGTTAAAAAACACGAAGCACATGCCAAATCAGGATATAAACACTGTTGATTAGGGTGCATCGAAAAAATAAAAGTTCGAAATGTTATATCTAATAGCGTGAAAAAGTTGCTTGTGTTATTTTTCAGCATATTAGTATTTTTAATTTTTTTTCTAAGCCAATTTTCTAACCCCCCCCCCTCCCAACGACCTTAAATTTTATTAAATATCTGATTTTTATGGAAATTTCAATTTATATTATTTGGAATAAAATATGTGCTAAGTCGATCTAAGATCAATTAAAGAAAACTTAAAATTTTGTCAATTACAAATTTAAACGATATGTAAAGTTTTATGTATTTTTTCAGTCTCCCCAACCCCTTTGAAATGTCCCGCTTCGTGAGTCCGTGCGTGTAATTTTCACTTATGTTTGGTGCGATGCCTTACTTTGTTATTATTGGTGTTTGTAAATTACAGATTTTTAAAATAGATAAACCAGGACGATGGGGAATAAAATCAAGATGTGCTGTGGACCGCCCCATTTTTGGGCATCCGCCAAATATACCTGAAAATATTTTACCGAAATACAAACAAGCGATGAAGTTTTGGGGTTGCAAGAGGATAAAAAACTCAGCAAGAAAGAGCCAGAATTTTCTGGTACTGCCGAACAGGTTGCAATTAAATTGGAGGAAATTTGGAAAAAGGCTTTAATTCTAATAATTTAACATACAAGAATTATTCAGCTTTTAAAAGCCTACCATGACAAATATATGAAACTTATGAAACCATTTAAGAACAGGCAAAACAGTGAATTTTACAAAAATAAAATTCAATGCTTTAAGAACAAAAGTAAATTTTCTTCGTAGCAAATCTCAAAAAGTGCCTCTGGATGAGCGCGAATTTCTATTAAATCAAAGAGGTACCAGAAAAATGGTGATAAGCTCGATTGATAGGGAAAACAAAAACAAATATAATCAGAGAGAACAACGGTAAAAGATCTAAAGTTACCGACGCAAAGACAAAACTTTAGCTCAAGTAAAAAACAGTTCCAAGTTTTATGGTCAATCGATCGTGGAAGAACACATAACACTTGTGCAAAAGAAGTTTTCTCAAACTTTCTCCTTAAAAATTTTGATTCGAACGACTACTTTGAGTTAATTAACTAACAAGAATATCACCTTACTACAGAACCATCTATATTCTCTAGATGTTCGAGTGACAATCTGCGAGATTTTATGGAGAATCCTAACTTAGACCCTTTTACCCACTGCCACAAACAATGTGTAGAACGATGTGTTAAACTTGTGACACAAGCTTCTCTAGCAGTTTGTGGAGCGTATTCGAGGGATGGATTTATAAAAACTCGAATTAATTCCAGAAAAACTATGCCCCACTTTAATGCTAAATCGGAAGACCTTCGAATAGAATGGTTTTACCATATTTTTTTGTAATACACACAACGCAAAAGTGTAGGGATATTTTTATAAATAGACGTATTTTGTTTATCTGTAATCAACTTAAAAAAGTAATACAAAATTTGTAGTTTAAATTGTTGTTTAATATATCAAAAACCATAAATTGCAAAAAAAACAGAAAATTGGACCAAAAAAAAATATATTGCAAATCACCCATGTTTCACATACCACCATATAATGTCAGAAATACGAAATATAAACTTAAAATAAAGTATGGCCACCACGTTGGTTTATCACAGCTCTACATCTACTGTTCATACTCCGAATCACATTGTTAATGTCTGCTTGAGGTAGTTATGTCCATTGTTCTCTCAGAAGCTCTTTTAATTGAAACTCATTGTAGATATTGCCCATATGTGCAGTAATTCTTCGTTGGAGCATGTCCCATACATGCTCAATGGGATTCAAGTCCGGTGATTGTGCTGGCTACGGCAATACATCAATACCCTCGTTATCCAACCAGTTTGTTACAATATGCGCAACATGTGGTCGAGCGTTATCATGCATAAAGTAAAAATTTTCTCCAACAGCACCAGCAAACGGGCGCACAACAGGTTCAAGAATAGTGTCCAAATATTGCTGACTTCTGAGAAAGCCACGTGGGAAAATGAGGTCAGTTCTTCCGTCAATCATGATTCCGCCCCATACCATTAATGTACCACCTCTGTATGCATACACTTCTTGAAGATGTCGTAATCGTTCTCCATTTCCGGGTCGTCTCCAAACTCTTGTCCGACGAGAATTTGGATGAAATCCATATCTAGACTCGTCACTAAACAAAACTGTGGCCCAGTCATGGTCAGTCCAATTTTGAAACTCTTGACACTAGGTTAATTTTGCAGCGCGATTGCCTCTAGATAGAGGTGGACATCTCAGTGGTCGCCCACTACGAAGATTGGCTTCATTGAGACGATTCCTCACAGTACTGCGGCTAATTGTTACATTATGTGCAAGCTGTAATTCATTAACCAGCTCGGGTGCTGTGATTGTTGGTTGCCTTCTGGCATTTAAAATTAAATATCAGTCTTGAGCGACGGTTGTAGAGCGACTACGTCCTGGATGTTGTTCGGCTGGACTCCCAGTGTCTCTAAACTGACGCCACAAACCACTTACGATGCTTTGGGAGACACCCAGCTGGTCAGCAACTTGAGTTTGTCGCATACCAGCTTGAAGGAGGCCCACGGGTCTATTCATCTCGTCCAACGTTAAATGTTGTCGTTGCATGGTAAAAGACAATATCTTTAACTCACCTATTAAGCAAAAATGGTATAAAGTGACTAAAATTAAAAATAAACAAAACATAAAAATGTCGATTTTTTTGTCCCTTATAAAAAAACATTCTAAAACACGTATTGCTATCAGTTTTACAATTTTTTTTTGATAAGAAGTGAGTGTCTGTATCAACAATTATAGTACAAGCAAATTTATATGGTCATGAAATTTCTGTCATTGGTATTGTCAAATTATTAAAATATCCTTAGACTTTTGCGTTGTGTGTATTTATATACCTAATTTTGTACTTTGCTTTATATTTATTGTAGTATTAAAAAACTTGGGTGACGTCAGGGAGACGGATAAGTTAGGCTATTTTGTTATAAAAAGAATGTTTTGGTATACTTTTCTTAAGTAAAATGTTTAATTACGTTGTGAAACCAGAAAATATGTTCCAATTTAAACCGAATTTATTTATTCAAGTTCTATAAGGTACTACATTTCCCTTACAAAAGAAATTCGCATATTAATGTATTTTTTCTAATTTTTAGTTGCCGTGGGGGGCAGAAAATATTTTTTTATTTCAACGCAATTTTACTAAATACTAAATAGTGTGTTAAGCAACTTTTATAAGCTATTACATTTTCGTTTCGAAATAAAAATTTTTGTCATCTGTTAACATTTTTTTAAAATTTTTAATTGTCTTGGGGGGGCAGAAGATAGTTTCCAATTTCGAAAAAATTTTACCAGAATACTTAACAGTTGATTGGGCAACTTTTGTGAGGTATTACTTTTCCATCGCAAAGAAAAATTTTTTTTTCGCCTTTTTCGATGCACCCTACTGTTGATCTCTCAATCAACACTGCAGACTGAAGACTGATTACGCACGAGGTAAACAAAGCCATTGCACTTGTGTATTAAATAGTGTGTTGTTACTGCCTTCTGGTTCTAATTAATTAAAAAGACTAAACACGTCTTACTATACATTATATTTTATTCACTGGTATCCAATATCTAAACAATAACATTAATCATTCATAGCGCCTCGCCTTACTACATACTAACTTCTAATAATTATTTGTATATCTATATCCATACTGATTGCTCAGCGTGTTTTTATACCTATCTGAACCATAACAAATATAGTTCAAGTTCACTCGTAATAAACATGTGATACAAACTATAAGCTATTGTTTTTATGTATGTTCAATACCCTAAAGGTTAATAACATCATATTTAAATTATGATTTATACAGAGGGTTCATAATATACCACATCTCCGCCGTTTTTAAAAAAAGAAAGTCCTAAGAAGAGAAGAAGAATATCTGACGGTATATTCCTCTTTCCCTTTTACAAAATGTTTATGGTTACCTAATACTATTTTCAAAAATTAAATTTCCTAACTATCCTAACTAACTGTAACATGGTACGTTTCAGAGTTTTTTTTAATCCTAAAAATTGTTTATTATTATCACTAATTCACTTTCTGTTCCGTCTTGCTTTTTGAGTCTTTTCTCCATTCACAAAACAGTGTCCACATGAAAACAGTGACTAAACCTATCGGGATTTTTAATATAGTCTTTTAGTGCCTATATGCATCCCCTATTCGCGGTGTGCAAGTACTTGGAAAGGGAAACGTGAAACGACCGTGCGCGAGTCGCGTAGAAATATTGCAACTATCTTAAATAATTCATATTGTCAATTGAAATTGTCAAATTGACGTATATTTCATACCTTCTGTCATTGACGCAGAAAAATTATATATTGCTCCACAATATTGATATGATATGCAATTATTATATAAAGGTAAATTTAATTAATTGTATTTTGCTTGCAGTACTGCATTTTAATAACTGATTTTATTTACTACATACATTTGTTTACGTTTGCTAAACATAACCTGCATCTTATTTTTTCTTCTTATTATTTTTTTGGACTATGGTCTTGACAATTATCCAGCAACCAGGACTAATATAATTGGCGAATATAATTAAAAGTGCGAATAAAAGTACAGAGCGTAGAAATAGAGGTCGCTTTGCCGAACTTGCACGGTCCCAATTAGCAGGGGAATAATCTAATCTACCTAACTAAAAATCTCGTATCTACCTAAAAGTCCTAAGCTAAGCTAATATTACTCGAATAAGTAAAAAAAATGTATCCTTTACTCTATTAATAATTCCTATTTCAGTCTTCTTTTGATTTATTTATATATATCTTACTAACTTTAAAATAATGCACCTATAATAAAAATGTAATCTCTCTAAACATTTCTAATATTTCTCTAAACTTCTAATAACTCTTTTGTAGCTATAATAAAGATTTAATCTCTGTTGCTGAATGTCTAAAAATTTCACTTTTTGTGTCCCTTTGCTTACTATCTACTAACACTATTGTAAGATATTGTCTATCCTTAATTCAAACACTTCCATTTTCCGCGAAAATTTAACCTGAATTCATTATATACATTTAAAAATAAGTTATTTATAATTTACATTACTTTAGAGCAAAAAAAATTTACAACTTTAATTCTTAGACATAATTCAATGATTAGCTACTTATTTGCTTAGTATCTTCTTAATTTTGCTTCTTTTCTTGCAATTTTTATGTGTCTTCTTTCATTTTTCCCACATATTTTACTAAAAATTCTCTTTTTTTTTTCTCTTCTTCTTCTTGTCTGGTACTACAACTATATATTTCTTCATTTTTCTTCATATAATAGCACTTCTACAGTGTACATAGTTCATCTTAATATAACAATCATTTTTCATTTAATCATCAATATATCATTTCATAATATAACATCATAATCATCACTTCATATACTAGCTCCGATACCTTCGTTTTACCTTAATAAAAGAGGTTTCACTCGGATGTCTTAGTTCTCCGCCAATATTAACCCGAATTTTCGCCCTGATCTGTACGCACCATGGAGGTGGTATAGTTAACTCAAAACACGAAATAGGTATTTTATGCGGTTAAAATTCTTCTAAAAATATCACAACCTCAATCCCTTGCTTTGAGGCCGTGGTTTATTCACGAATAATCATGAATAAAATAAGTACCCTTCAAAACACAGAGTGGGTCTCTAATAAGCTTTCAAGCTTCTATAAATCATTAGTACCTTCCTAATTTGACAAGAGCCGTGGTTTCTTATTGTCTCAAGTTGCCTCATAATATTTAGCTTATAATATTGTTAGTTCTTCTTCTTATCTATATAGTCCTCCAGATTCTTTATCTCGACTCTTCAGGTCGGTTCGTTAAAAATATATCTCTTGCTTATAGCAATGTTTGTCTTAAAGCTCTTATATCAACGTATGTCATCACTAATCATTATTCATTAAAAAAATATCATTTATCACTCAAAAAAATATTAATTCAGGTTCATCTCATACAAAATTTAACACAAAATCGATGAAAATGTATCTATAGAATCAATAAATATCAATAATAAAAACAAAATAGCTAATAAAAATTCAATAATTCGATACAAATTCAATTCAAAATTCAAAAACAGCCTATGCAAAAGTTAGATAAAAATATTCAAAATCAGTGCAAATCTCAAAATTCGATAGAATTTTTTTTGGAAAAAATTCGATATTCCATACAATATTTAAAAATAACCGTACTAAAAATCGAAATCGGATAGAGATTTTTCAAATAAATTTAATAACAATTCAAAATTCAATAAAAATTCAAGAATAGCATATATAATAAACTTCTATAAAAATATTCAATTCAAAAATCACTTCATGTTTCAAAATTCATAGATATTCTTAAAAAAAATCGATACTTCATAAATTATTCAAAAATCAGAAAAGATAAATATTTAATGTTCAATAATAATATAAAAACGAGGGAAGCATTTTCCATAGAGATAGACATTCTTACTTACATTTTATCACTTTGTCTTTGTTCCCTGGGTTCTCTGCATCTTCGTCCTGGTCCGTCTTCGCCGTCTCCGTTTCCAATTTGTTACCGCCATCTCTGCTCCTTTCAGAAGACCTCCTCTAATCTGCAGGATCAGCCATGTATTAAATAGTGTGTTGTTACTGCCTTCTGGTTCTAATTAATTAAAAAGACTAAACACGTCTTACTATACATTATATTTTATTCACTGGTATCCAATATCTAAACAATAACATTAATGATTCATAGCGCCTCGCCTTACTACATACTAACTTCTAATAATTATTTGTATATCTATATCCATACTGATTGCTCAGCGTGTTTTTATACCTATCTGAACCATAACAAATATAGTTCAAGTTCACTCGTAATAAACATGTGATACAAACTATAAGCTATTGTTTTTATGTATGTTCAATACCCTAAAGGTTAATAACATCATATTTAAATTATGATTTATACAGAGGGTTCATAATATACCACACTTGCGTGTCGATCTTTATAATTTGAATTTCTTACTTTGATCAAGATCTTATGGGAAATGTATACAATTACCGGTAAAAGTAGGAAATAAAGGGTTTTTAAAGAATATTTCCTACATATACCGTCGACTCTGGTAATTGTATACAATTACCGGTGACTGTGTACAATAACCAGATTATCTACTTTTGCCGTAACATATACACATCGACGTTCGTTTCACTTTATGTTTCACGAACAATATAATCGCTTGTTGTATTGCACAAGAAGTCAAACATTTTGAACATATATTACATAACTGATAATTTTTTATTTATAATAAGTTGTGGTTCATTTTGTATTATTTATGTACATACATATTTGTTTTAATAAAATTATTTATGTCTCGTTATGTATTTAATTATTTTCAATAACGAAAAAAATTATTTTATCTACTCTATGTCATATTATGTATAAGTTTTTAGTTTGTGAAAACTGTCATTATAGATAGCAGTGCGTGAAGGGTTTAAAGTGTGCGTGAAGTAACAATGTATTTTAAATGGGATTACTTTTTCGCACACTTTCAATGGGTTTTTTGATACACTTTCATATAATCAAATATTCTTAACTTTCGCGTTGTCATGGTGATGACAATATGAGCAATGACTTACAACAAAATTTTTGACAGTTTTGTGGTTTGAAAGTAGTTAGGATTTTTAAATGTCAAAGTTTTAAAAATTCTAGAATAGAAATGAATTCCAGTGACGAAGAGTTACAGTTTTTTTATTTGTTTATCGTAGATAAAATATTGTATGAAACTGTGCGTGAAGTACTTTTTGCGAACTTACGCGATGTATAGCACTCGCTCCGTTGTCGCTCGTGCTCTAAAAATTGCGTGCGTTTGCAAAAAGCATACTTCACGAACTGTTTCATAAATAACTATTACAAATCAGCAGCTATAAGTAAAATAATTTATTTACAACTACACTCGTTTATAACAACTATGCCAAGATGATGGGTTTAAAAATCGAGAATGACTATAAATTTTTAAAATCAATTTACCGTTTAAGAAAATTGTAAATTACGCAAAAACTATGACTCCTATAGTTATACAACATCCCTATAACATTCGAAAGAGGAACCTGTGTTTAGTATAATGATTTATTAATATACATGGTTCTATTTAAAATAAGCATTATATGGCACATTAAATAATCCAATAATGAAACTGTAAATTTTGAACACCCTATAAATAAATGTGTAATAATCAATCATGGAATACATTAATTATAAGATAATTACCAGACCGTACTGTCATAAAATGACAATGCGATACAATGACATTAATTAACTACATAAACTTTTTCTTTTATTTTCTCTAAGGTGTCTTCGTGGAATTCCCATTTGTAATTTTTCTCTTGTATTTTCTATTTCTCCTAGCGCTTCCAGACCTGCTTGTGACCTTGCTTTCTCTTATGTGTTCGTATGTACTGTTGATATTCTCCTCAAACCGAAATTCCACTAGCTTCTGATCTAATCTTCTTTGGTACAAGTTTCTTATGGAGTCGTCCTGAAGTAAGTGTATCTTCAGTCTTTTTTCTGTTGGTAATTCTTTAGGTGGTTCTTTGTTACTCTGTGCACTTTGGTGTACCCATGGTAGTTCTAATCTTGCTATCAGTAGTCTATGGTCGCTGCCGCATTCTGCTCCTCTTTGTACTCTTACGTCTCTTATTCGCATTGTGGTTTCTTTCTTCAGTATGATGTACACTATTTTATTGGGACACCCTGTATATTTCAAAATAATTCTAAAATGTAGCTTTTATCAACTTATAAACTACTACTTTCAATTTTTTTTCAAATCTTTTACCATTTTGCTGCATCTTCCGTCCGTTAGTGGTGACTCACCCTGTATATATCGTGAATATAATGAGTGATTCAAGTATAGAATTTATTCAATATTTACAATATCATTATTATCAAATATTTATGTTTAGGTAATCACTTATGTTTTGTAAAATCCTCATTTATGCGTGTGAACCTTTTGAAATTTTAAAATTACCTAATTAAAAAAAGAAAAATGACGTTTTTGATGGGGGAATGGTGAAGGGGAATAGTGGGTTAAAATTGAGCTGGTTCCTATTCTATAATCAAATGACGTGTAAAAAATTGAATTCTAGGAAGTGAGGGCATTTTGTTTATTGTAACGGGGGGTTCCCTTTAATTTATTTATTTCATCCATAAGAGGAAAGTTTGATGCGCCACTGTCGGCATAGTGCTCATACGTTTTCTTTTAGGTTCTACTAGTAAGTTATGGACTCTAACGGTGCCTAAAATGATTAGCAAATTTTACCTATTCCGGCTCTTAGGCAATCATGTTTAATTAATAACATAAAAAATATTTCGCACAATTATATCTAATATATTTATAGGTCTGGATCCCGCGTATGAAAAAAAAGTTGATTAATAGCAAGCTGAAAATGTGTTAATAGCTTAAGGGTGTCTAGTCGGACAAACTTTGATGTATGGGAACACTGGAACAGGGGAAGTTTTAATTGTGGAACAGGTTAAAAACTTGGAACGTCAGACCATGAAAACGTTTCATGTATTTTGTCGGACAGAACTTCCAATTGATTTGTTACCCTTTTATTAAACTCTCATGCAAAAATCAGAGTGCTATTTGTCACCTGTCATAATTCCTGTCAATTGACATGTTCTACGTGTTCCACTCATTAAAATACCCAGTTGGTGATAAATAGCAAACTTATTTTTGCAGGACAGTTTAATGAAAGGGTAACAAATTAATTGGAAGTTCTGTCCGACAAAATACATGGGACGTTTTCGTAGTCTGACGTTCCAAATTTTTAACCTGTTCCACAATTAAAACTTTCCCTGTTCCAGTCTTCCCATACAACAAAGTTTGTCCAACTAGACACCCTTAAGCTATTAACAAGTCTGCTAACAAATCTAACAAATAATCTGTTAATCAACTTTTTTTTTCATACGCGGGATCCAGACCTATTATAATTTAGTAGTTATCTAATATTTTTTCACTCTATTGTTGTAGGCATTTCTCTAGACTGACGATATACTTCAAATCTGACCAGTTTATCCCAAGCCAACGAAACGAGCTCTACGGCTTCTTCGATTTTTTGTCGAACTTCGGGGGACTGCTAGGTCTATTCACCGGATTTTCATTACTCTCGGCAGTCGAAGTCGTATACTTCATTAGCGTCCGACTGTATTACAATTACAAAATCTATGGTGATTATTCTGGACCACCACCAAGAACCGAAGTTTAAACGAAATTATTGAATATGGTTTAAACGAAATCAATAAATGTGTCTAAACTATATAGTCTAGGTCTGGGCAAGCTAGGTCACCGTGGCTTTTTCAATTTTTGGTTGCTGAATACGAATTTCAAGGGTGGATTTCGATCCGAGTGGTCAAACAATTGAGGGGGTTAGAAGTAAAAGGGTATAAGTGCACTTTTTTGAAATTTTACTCTAAGTACGGATTCGCATACTTAAATGGTATTAGAACTTTGTGGTAAAACGATTTAAGCATATTTCGTCCTATAGTCGCCATCTATCGCCATTACATTTAGTTCACTGAAAACAATTGCAGTTTGCTTTGGTAGTAAACAGGTTTAACCGTGCGCTTGAACCGTTTTACCACAAAACTATTTTTGGTATTCTGTAAAAACAAATAGTAATAAACGGGTTTAAGTGCGCTTGAACCCTTTTAGCACAAAACTATTTTAGTATTCTGTAATGTGTAAACCCGTGTTAATACAGGATTATTTTTTAAATAAATAAATACTAGATTTGTGACCAATTATGAAGACCAATTAAGTATTATGCAACGTGCCAGTTGTAGTTACACCGTTGACTGATAAATATACTGGAAGATACGAAACTAAATGAGCGTTTATGTACGACACCAGTGGTTTTAGAAATAGATGGCGTTAGCAGCTTTCTAGGTACGAGATTGAATTATTTACCTGAGACAACGATGAGACGTATTCAGGTAGCTTTGGTTATCGGAATTTGGGGTCGGTCGGGTCGAACGGATTATAATAAAAATTATTTATTTCTTTTGATGCATTTAAATTTGAGTTCTCATTCAACGATAACAATGGAAATCTTTAAAATAATTATTGGAGTGTACCTATGTATTACTTTCTAAAAACTCGTTTTTAAATTAGCAAGAATAATTGTGGTTGTAATTTGTCTTTTAATTTAAATTCTTGAAACAAATCATTGAATATTCTAAAGTTTATTTAATAATTTTATATAATATATTGTTATGATCTGCTTCTTATTAATTTTATATTAATTATTATTTATTTGATTAATTATTTAATTGTCGCAAATCATACATAAAAAATGAATAAAAAATCTCAGGGTGCCTTTTTATAATATCAAGAAAATGTCTAAATTATCTTACGTTATACTTATCTTCTCTCGTGGGTTCAGTATCTCTTAGTTGATCCTAATCGGGATAAAATAGGGAAAAGAAATAAAGCAAAATATAAAATAAACATACAGAATTGTCTTTTATTTATCAAAATCTATACTCTAAAAATCTATCAAATCTAAAACCTGTGGACACAGATGTCCGAATGAAATTTCTACCATTTAAATTTATTCTAGTTAAAAAAAAACAATTTATCGGTTTGTTCCCGATGACTTTGGTACAACAAAATAAACAAAACCAAATTATGTATTCGCAAGATTAGCTATACTCCCTATTTACTTTCTGAAATATTGGAATTTTAATTCCTACGCTTTTTACGCAAAATATTAGTTTCCGAACATAAAAATATCTTTCACATAAGTTGACTGACCTTTTGCTTCACTCACTCTGATGTCTCCTCGTGACCCAAAACAGCTCTCCCTCGTTGACTATGTTAAAAGCTACTCATCAAAGCCCTCTCCATTCTCCAGCTTCAAAACTATCAGCATACCAGCACCAATTCTCCAACAAGCCAGGCCTCTTTTGACCAGTACTCGATTCAAACAAAACTCCAAAAATTATCTGCTCTCCTTCTCACAATAATACAGAATCAAAGAGGTATTTCGTCTCAATTTGATCTGTCTCTCGTTCTACTTTTCAGCACTATTCTCCACTATCAAACAACCACGGGTACTTGCTAACTATCTATCCACGAAAACGTCGAACTGCTCCTCGGCGATGCCAATAACATAATGCCTTCCTTTTCAAACTCACTCAATCATTCAAACCACTTTTCCCCTTCCAAATTGCCAAGAATCAGAAGCATTTCTCTTTTCCATTCGATAAACAAACAGTCATTCTTTCAAAATTATTCCGACCATCTTAATTACTTTCGGGGAAACTCTACAAACATTTACTCGGGGTGAAACAAAGATATTAAAATTCCAAACTTTCTTTTAAACCATTTTTCTAAAAAATGATAATTACCTCTACCTGTGGATTCTATAGTTCCCGTAATAAACAATCTTTTTCCATTTTAAACCTAAATACATCGTTCTTTTCACTTTAATTATTCACAAAAGTCTTTAATGGTTCATCGGAAAGCTCATTAAAAAAAAGAAATCCACTTACATCCAAACTAAATTCTAATAAATATTTACAGATTTACAGGGTGTATCAAATTTATGTGCTCGCGTTATTTAAAAAAAAATTAATTTAATTTTCATTTTGCCTTTGATTGATAAATTGAAAACACAATAATATATAATAATATAATTTATTTAACAAAAAATTTATTTAACGAGAAAAATACTCACTGGGTTATTTTAGATATTGTAAATTTCTTATTTGCCTCATAATCTCGATACAAAATTAGGTAGTTATTTTCGTTAATTACAGTCTCTTCTGATGATTGTATATTTTGTTTGGAGATATTGCAACCGTATTTACTTAAATGAAATTGACTTAGTAACCCGCTCGGCCACTTTAAACTCTTCGAGAGAAAAATGGTAAGGACTCGTACAATTTCTTCCAAGTTTTTTCGTGCGGTCGATATTTTCCGAATTAGGGGGAAAATAGTGACTAATATAAGTATAATTATTGAATTATTTATTATAAACTTTACTTCTTAAAGGCGCCGTGTATTTCTGCGTAGGCGTCCACCGTGCATTGTATTGTCAGGTGAGATATTAGATAGTCACGATTACATTATTCTATTAAGAGTAATTTCATTAATATCATTTGGCGAATATTACCCAGCCATGACATCTTTTTCTAGACCTCTCTTACCCTCTATGTTTCCTTCGAGTTCCAGTTGCCGACAAGTATATCGTTCTCTTCGCAATATGTCCCTAAGTATGTCCATGATATTTTAAGCATTCGGTGCAGGCACCTCATTTCAAAGACTTCAAGCTTGTTAGGAGCTGGCCTTTATTATCCATGCTTTCATTCCATACAAGAGAACAAGCCAAACGTAACACTTTAGCGTATTGTTTGTATCTCAGGTTGAAACCCAACTTTCAGTGAACAGTCATAAGAGTTTGGAAGTCGGCATCCCATTGTTTATGAGAGATATTTTTCATTAAGGTGAGCCCGTTTGAACTGACAGTCGGAGTGGGTGTATATTGTCTTACCAAGATAGACGATTATCCAGTTTTATTCCCAAGAAGTTAATCAATTCTGAATAATTTATTGTAAACTCTTTAGGAACTACTTATTAACTTTGGCTCTCAGAACGAATTTCGAATAAACAATAAGTTCTTTAGACACAAAGATCAACAAAAATATACATTCAAAAATACAAGAGCACACAGATCCGATATTGATTATATATTGAAAAACAGAAACATCCATCATTCTCAAGTACTAGACATAATATGTTTAAGTGCAGCTAATATCGGAAGTGATCACAACCTAGTACTTGGAAAAATCAGAATACATCTACAAAAAAACAGGAAAAAAGACCCTATTAAATGTGAGGCAAGAATAAAGGTAGAACAGCTACAAGACTTGTCAACACGAGATCTATACCAGAAAAGACTGCAAAAAGTACTGAACGAAAACTACATAACACCAGATGAAGACATAGAAGAAAGTTGGAGGAAGATTAGAGATAATATCAAAATGGCAGCAACGGACGCACTTGGAGAACGTAAGATAAGTAAACATATACGAAAGAAAAGGAGAACACCATGGATCTGTGAAGAAATAAAAATAAAATGCCAAGAAAAAAAGAAAATCTAGCTAGACTACAAATTCAAAAGAACGAGACAAACATATGAAGAATATAAAAGAGTTTGAAATGAGTTAAACTCAATAGTAAGAAGGAATAAAACAGAACATTGGTAAGCATTTTCAAAAGAGATGGAGCACGACTTATACGGGATGCAAAACGAAATGTGGAAAATGATAAGAGGTCAAACAGCAGAGATGAAGGAATTGATAGAAGTAAAACATATTGATACAAATACATGGACAACTTACCTAGAAAACCTGTATCAAACAGCTAATCATGAAGAACTGGAAAACCAGGATTAGAATCGGATGAGCAAACAGAAATTAAAGAGGAAAATATAACAAACGCCTTAAAACAGATGAAAAATCGAAAAGCACCAGAGAAAGATTGAATAGCTAATGAACTTTTAAAATACGGAGGAGAGAGACTTCGCAAAGAACTGAATATCCTGATAAGTAAAATAATAAATACAGGAAGAATTCCAGAAGAATGGAGTACCACTCAGATGATAGCGTTATTTAAGAAAAGTGATAGGGCAGACCCCAGTAGAGCACTATACTGAAACTCACAACAAAAATACTGATGAAGAAAATAATGGCGTGCATAAATATATCGGTTTAACAACAAGGATTTAGAAGTGGAAGATCATAACGATGCAGTTTTTGTGATAAGACAAATAGCGGAAAAATCATTAGAATATAACAAGCGAGGGTTTTTCTCTTTTATATACCTAGAGAAAGCGTTTGATAGAATACAATTAAAAGATGTGATACACCTACTATA
Source organism: Diabrotica virgifera virgifera (assembly GCF_917563875.1). Classification (NCBI taxonomy): domain Eukaryota; kingdom Metazoa; phylum Arthropoda; class Insecta; order Coleoptera; family Chrysomelidae; genus Diabrotica; species Diabrotica virgifera. Next base: position 100,968,151 of record NC_065449.1, read on the forward strand.
TGAAAAAAATTTACCACTGGATATTATAAAACTGACAGAAACCATTTAAGTACGAAATAAAATAGGAATGAAAGTCAATGGAATACTAACAGAACCCATATAGAAGCAAACACAGGAATCAAGCAAGGAGATTCACTAAGTCCTCTACTGTTTAAAATAACGCTAGATGCAATAATAGAACAAGTGAAGAAAAAAAGAGGGTAAAAAATAGGCGATAAAGAGATAAAAATACTCTGTTACGCTGATGACACCGTGTTAGTAGCAGAGTGCGAAGACGACCTACAAAGATTACTGCACGAATTCAACATTAACGCAAAAGAAATGAATATGAAAATATCAGCCCAAAAAACAAAAAGCTTAGTAATATCCAAAGAACCAATAAGATGCAAATTGGACTTAGACAATAAAAGTAAATACCTGGGAATTATTCTATCAGCCGAAAATAATATCGAAGAAGAGGTTAAAGACTAATAATTAAAGCCAGTAGAACGGCCGGATGCCTAAACGACACAATTTGGAAAAACAAACATCTTAGAGTGGAAACAAAGGACCGAATATATGTCATTTGACTGAAGTTATTAGACCAGTTATGACTTACACTGCCGAAACAAGACCAGATGCAAGCAAAATACAAAGACGTCTGGAGACCAACGAAATGAAGATCTTAAGAAGGATTGCTGGAAAAGGACTACGGGATAGGGTAAGAAGTCAGGAAATCAGATGCATATGTGGGGTAGACAATATAAATACCTGGGTAAAGAATAGAAAAGAAAAGTGGAATGAACACATAAGCAGGATGTCTGAATCAAAGATAGTAAGAATAGCCAGGGACAAGTCACCGTTAGGCAGAAGAAGTATAGGACGCCCAAGGAAAAGATGGAATGACAACTTAGGGGCAGAATGAAAGGCACCATTGAAGAAAAACAGGCAGTACTACCTATATAAAGAAGAAGACGAAGAAGAAATTCTTTAGGTAGATTTTTGGTAGTATAATGTGCTTCTTTCGAGTTTTACTGAAGATTATTGTTTTCGTTTTAGTGGGAGAAAATTCTAGGCCAGTAGTGTTCGACCAATTCTCTAATTTCTAAATGACTAGTGGGTTAAGTGATTTAGCGATGTCATTGATGGCAATAAGGAAAAGTGCAACGAGTAGACCATTGAGGAATGTCGTTTAATTGGATTTTTGAGTCTAAAAGAACGTTATATATTCGAATAAGTTTCATCTATATAGGAAATTACTAATAGATTTTATATTTCCTGGAATTTACCAACTTAATAGAATTCTTACATCTAATCCCCAAATGGCACGCATTATAAAATATAATAAAAGATAGCCATAAGCCAAACATACTTGATCACATCCAAATGACCCATGAATTACAGATTCAATATCCACTAGGTTGTCTAATGTAGATGTAGACTTTCTAAATCCACTTTGTATAAGGCTAGGTAGCTATAATAACAATAAGTCTAATACTATCTAGTATCTATCAAGTGGATAAACTGATTAAATTTACCAAGTTTTGTTCTATTGAGTTTTTTCACTAAGCTAATACTTTTCGAGTTATTTGCGAGTGAATATGTTCGTTTTTTAACAAAAAAAAAACACGTTTTTAGACAGTTTTACGCAAATAACACAATAAGTAAGTATTTTATCGAAAAAAGTATTCAATAAAAATATAATTTATAAAAAATTTAAAAAAATGTCTGTATCAAGTCTTTATACTCAGTAGAAGCAGAGTTGTAGCTAATGAAAAGTAAGTTCTTATTCGTCAAATTCCAAATCGAATATTTCAACGTGAAATAACCAAAAAATGAAGCACATTTCTGGGAAAACTCATCGCAACTTTTTTAAAGTGTTTAAAAAAGCTTTGTTTTTGTTTTTAAAAAAGTTTCTAGCATTAAAGTAAGCACGTTACGCTGAAAATAAAGTTGGTCCTTTTTTGTAAAAGATAGTTTTAAAAAAGCGTGAAAAAGCATTTTTGTTACAAAAAAAAGGGATCAACTTTATTTTATGCTTAACTTGTTTACTTCTCATACTAGAAACTCAAAAAAATAAAGCTGTTTTTAAACTTTTTAAAAAAGTTATGATGAGTTTCCCCCGAAAGGTTCTTAATTTTTTGGTTATTTCATGTAGAAATATTCAATTTTGAATTTGACAAATAATAAGAACCTACTTTTCATTAGCTACAACTCTGTTTTTACTGGGTCTACGACTTCATATGTCATATTTATATAAAACATATTTTTCCCTTTTTGATAAGCTGTATTTTTGCTATGAATGTTTTTTTTTGTGAAATACTTCCTTTTTAAGAGGATCGGTACGTATTTTCGGCTGCAATGCTATTCAAATGGGGATTCATTTTTTTCGAATCCTGAAAAAACTAATAAGTATTTTTGAAAAATTTAAACGCAGAATGAAAGATTACGTTATTAGCGAGGGCCGAAAGTCCCTGAGAACTTCTATAATGTTTATTTTAATAAGTTACAGGGGTGAAAAACTAAGCGAAAATTTAGTGTGATTTTTAATTTCAAATATCTCACTCAAAATAAACTTTTTATTTATTCTAAGGGACTTTCGGCCCTCGGTAATAATTTAATCTTTCATTCTGCGTTTAAATTTTTCAAAAATATTTATTGGTTTTTTCAGGATTCGAAAAAAATGAACACAATGCCGTGGTAATATTTTCCAAATCTATCTTTGTCTTACAACGCACTCAGCCGAATATAATATTGTCAGCATATATTGTCAGTCAGACACTGACAATCAGTGACAATTTTAAATATTTGACATTGCATCGGGAATATTTTAAGTTATTGATTAAATATTATTGATATATAGTGTATTTGATAAATAATTGATTTAAGACGTGAACTTAATAAAAAGTTATTTATTGTGTATTATTTGTGAAAGATCCAAGAAGAGAATACATCAGGATAATATATTCTGTGATCCAAGTATTTTGTTGTTAAAGATGTTCAAAATTGTAAGCGTTCCATAACAATATATTATTGAAAAATCACTTTAACACTTTTCCTCTTTTCTTGATTGATTATTAGTTTTTGTTGTACACATAAATTATTACAATCACTGAATACATAGTTAGTGAAAAAATTATCACATTTATTATTAACTGAATTAATAATTTGCAATTATAAAAATAACAGTTATCCAAGAACATTCAAAAGCCATCTCTTTAAATTAATGATGGCATTTTCAAGTAGAGTGACATTCTAGTAGTAATGTTTATATATCCATACCAGTGTGAATTTTACTACACGTAATTTGTCGTGTAAAGACAGAAAAAATATGGATACATGTAAAATATTTGCGAATTATGTACCCATAGCCTTAAGTTATTTGCGAAAATCCGTCTAAAAACGTACTATTTTTTGAGAAATGAATATATTCACTCGCAAATTATTTACTTGTGAGGTCAAGACTAGTGAAAAAAAACTCTATAGTCAATTTATATTTTCAACATTTTTGCAGAAACAAAAACAAAAAAAATAATACAGATTAATATGATAGTGACTGCTGCGTTAAAATTTTGAATACGGGCCACGTAAAATAACCGCGTGTTCTTGGCTAGTTCCTTGAGTAGGGAGAATTTTACACTTCCCTCTAAGGCTAGTTCCAACAAATTTAAGCTAGGCGCGCCACTATACGGGCAGGTTTTAAAGACAACAAAATAATGCATAGGCTTTCGTATCTTTCCGTATTTATCAATCAACGGTTACACTGTGGATAACAGCTGTGACAAAAATGATTATTAATATGTAGTTAACATCTGCACTTGAACCGTTTTACCAGTAACATTTATCCACATTAAGTACCGATTCAAGTACATTTTTTTAATAATTGAAAAAAGGAAGGATATAGTAAAAGTAATAATATACCCTTATATTTTTATCATTTTATAGTACATTGTACACTAGACATATTTTAGTTTAATGACTCCTAGAATTTATAAAACTCAAACAACTTTGAAGCTGATTATCTCAGAACTATCAAAACTGCACTTTAGTGTCCACAGTCATATAAACCCAAATGAACAAGAACAACAAAACTGCACTTAAACCCTTTTACGTCTAGCCCCCTCGATTGTTATAAATAATTTAATTATTTATAAGGCTCTAGCTCTAACACTAAAAAAGATAAAAAATGTACTCCAATAATACAGCATAGCCCGAAATAAACGGTACTGAAACGGAAACATAGGTTTCTCTTTCTGCACGCTGTCATACCCAAATTAACTTGTATAGCGTGCAGAAAGAGAAACCTATGTTTTAGTTTCAGTCGTGTTTATTTCGGGCTATACTGTACTTAGTGGTTACAAAATAAGTATTTTTTGCAGCTTTTTCAATCGTAACTCGGCTTTGACTCAGGAAAATGAGATTTAATTTATAGACTTTCACACAAAATGTGTTAAATTACTTTATGTTCATTTGTATTAAAGTTATACCCGTTTAAAGTTACAATTTTATTTAAAAATTTATAAATTCATTTATACTTGAATTGAATATTTTGAGCTATGGGAAATGTTCGTAGGATTATGTTTGGCCAAAATATCGATATTTTAATAGCGCACTTTGAGGTGCAACGTTCAAAGCAAAGCAAAGAAAAGGTATATACTTACTTAAGCCGTCCTCTTATGCCTTACGGTGTCGAGTTAAGTGGAGAAATCAGACGTCTCCATGCCTTTCAGTCAATAGCTAGTCTCTCTGCTTCTCTCCACTCAATATTTCTTTTGCGCAAGCCTTTCCAATATCCGCGTTCCATGTTCTTACTGGCCTGTCTCTTCGTCGTTTGTTGTCGGATGCAGCTTTTCATACCCTCTTTACAGTTTTACCTTCACTCATTTTCGCCAGATGTCCGAACCACGATAACTGTTTCGTTTCAAGTGTGTCTAAGGTCATTCCGATATCGCACCTTTCACGTATTACGTCGTTTCTTATACGATCACGTCTGGTCACCCGGTTACCGCTAGCAAATATCGCATTTCGCATACTTGAATTTTACTATGGATGTTTTCGTTCACTGTCCACGTTTTCCTACCTTAAAGTAGCACCGGCTGGTATACAGTTTGAAATACTTTCATTTTTGTTTTCATACTTACTTCCTTCTTTCTAGTAAAACTTTTATTTAATGCATATTATAATTTTGTTGCACTCATTACCCTGCTGTTTATTTCTGGTTCTATATTTCCTTTTCTATTTGTTGTTGATCCTAGATACTTGAAATCCTCTACTCGTGTAATGATCTCATTATTTAGCTTTACATTTATTTGAGTTTTCGATATTACTAAAGCTTCTGTTTTTTTAATATTTATTTTCATCCCGGATTTCTTAAAAGCTTCATTCCAAACATTCACATTCACTTGCACGCCCTTTTCTGATTTTACCACAACTACCAGGTCATCGGCCATATATCAACTCTGACACGTACACTTGTTGAAGTTTATACATCCCGACCCTAGTTCTGTTTACCTTACCCCTGCATTTTTTGCAATTTAAGGTCGCGTCATATTATAATGCACGTCGCGTTTTCGGCACGTAGCGTTTCGTTTGCGAAAAATATAATTTAATGGTTTTTAAATTGAACCATTCATATTGTGCGTATAAGACACGTAACGTAGCGTATAAGACACGTTACGTCTGCGTTCGGTTCATTCGAAAACAATATTTTTCGGATGTTGACAGCTACGGGTCGTTTTCCCCTCGTTGTTTATTTAGGTATTTCTTTGAATTTGATACAGAGTATTTAGACCGGTCAGTATCGTCGCCCTCGCTAGCGAAATTATTCCTATTCGATTTTTTGCACAAATTTACTCAAAGAGAGGTTCTTATAACATATCCACAGGGTGCCAGACGGTGCCGTGGTCGAAAAATTGTTTAAACAATCTTTTTTAAACAAATTCACAAAAATATTTTTTCATTCGAGCAATATTTTTTTAGATAATTTGGGTAATTCTGAGCAAAAAAGGTTTCTTGTCATTTTTCTCAAAAATTGCGAAAATGGCTATTTTCAAGGCTTAATAACTCGATTAAAAATTATTATTATGAATTTCAGTAAGTGACCAAATCAAGTTTCAAACAACTACTTCAAGGTCCTGAAGAGATTTTTGTCATTATTTTATTACAAAGCTGTTATTTTTAACTATTAACAATTACCGCTATAGTCCAACTGTATCGTCGCCCTCGTTAGCGAAATTAGATTTTTTTGCACAAACTTACTCAAAAAGAGGTCCTTATAACACATAAACAGGGTTCCGGGCGGTGCCGTGGTCTAAAAATTGTTTAACAATTTTTGTTAAACAAATTCACAAAAATAATTTTTTATTAATAATTTAATTAAACCCAAATTAATAATAATTTGAGTTATTCTGGGCAAAAAAGGTCTCTTGTGATTTTTCTCTAAAATTGATTGTTGTCGAGTTATATGGCCATTTCCGCATTTTTGCAAGATACGTTTTTTACTAAGAATAACCCAAATTATCTAAAAAAAAATCGTTCGTAATGAAACAATTATTTTTGTGAATTTGTTTAATAAGAATTGTTAAAACAATTTTTTGACAAGGGCACCGCCCGGCACCCTGTGGATGTGTTTATTATAAGGACTCTTTTGAGTAAGTTTGTGCAAAAAAATCTAATCGAAATAGTTTCGCTAACGGGGGCGACGATACAGTTGGACTATAGCGCTAATTGTTAATAACTAAAAATAACAGCTTTGTAGTAAAATAATGACAAAAATCTCTTTGGGACCTTGAAGAAGGGGTTTGGAACTTGATTTGGTCACTTATTGAAATTCATAATAATACTTTTAATCGAGTTATTAAGCCTTGAAAATGGCCTTTTCGCATTTTTCAAATTTTTAATCGCATGTAACTCGACAACAATCAATTTTAGAGAAAAATGACAAGAGACCTTTTTTGCCCAGAATGACCCAGTTTATCTAAAAAAATATTGCTCGAAATGAAAAAAATATTTTTGTGAATTTGTTTAAAAAAAAAGTGTTTAAACAATTTTTCGACCACGGTACCGCCCGGCACCCTGTGGATATGTTATAAGGACTTCTTTTTGAGTAAGTTTGTTTAAAAATATCGAATCGGAATAATTTCGCTAGCCGGGGCGACGATACTGCCCGGTCTAATTTAAAAAGTAGTTTTCGAGGCAATTTGTCATGTAAACATGTGTTGTGACAATAAACACATCTGCACCGCACCAAACTGAAACCAACGTAAACGTTCTATGTATGATGATGTGAATGGGCAGTCCGATTGCCGGTCTGCAAACGCTACGTGCCGAAAACGCGACGTGCATTATAATATGACGCGACCTTTAGTCCATTAGAGTGGTGAATATTAAAGGACTCAGAACACCATCTTGTCTTACACCTATACTTGTGTAGAATTCTAGAGATCAGCGGTTGTTCGTTCTTACATTATTAAGTGTATATTTATATACTCTTTATTGCTTGGATTAGCTTCGGTTTCACATTTCTACGGTTTGATATTTCCCAGATCTTATTACGCGGGGCACGATCAAATGCTTTTTACAGGTCCACAAAACAGAGAAACAACTTACTGTTGCGCTCTAGGGCTTTATCTGATAACTGTCTCACCATGAATGTGAGATCGATTGTACCTCGCCCTGGCTAAAGCCGCATTGGCTGTCATTCAGTGTGGCCTCGATATTTTCTCTCAGATTTTTCTCTAGTATTATTTCGTAGATTTTACTAGCAACTACCAACAATGATATTCCTCTGTAGTTAGATCACCTATGTTGATCACCTTTTTTGCATAATGGAAGAATTGTTGCAAGAGTCCAATCTCTAGGTATGCATTTGGTATGTCAACAGCTCCTTATGATCTTCCACAGTAATTGTAATTCTTTTCTTTTGATATATAATTAGTTCAGCCTTAATCTTTTTCTTCATTTAAATTGTACTCTACCCTATCATTATCTATTTCGTTGTTGTCTTCCATTAATAATTCCATAAAATATTCTCGTCATCTTTCCGTAATCTCTTCATTTTTTAATAATAAACCTCTTACTTCGTTTGATTTACTTTGTCTTAGATTTTTTAGAGTCCTATAGAGAAACTTCACATTACCCATAAATTCTTTATAACAATTGTTGTACCACTCGGATCAAATCCACCCTCGAAATTCGTAATCAGCAGCCAAAACTACCAACAAAAAAAACTTGGATGTGACCATCAGAATTCAAAAGACCAGACCAAAAGACCTAGCTGGCCACCATACTAATATTCGCACAAAAAATTTTCAGTTGTATTTGGATTTAGTGCCACCACTTATATTCAGTTCATATGAACGATTCATACTCTATTGTAATAATTGGTGTACGATCCCACGCATCATTCAGCTGTGAATTTGTTGTGTGTTTTGTGAGGCCACATCCACAATGGGCTTATGCAATAGTTACAAATATTGGATTCGGCACGCAAGTACAAATTCTTTAAAACAGCTCATAAAAAACAACCTTGTGTACCTGTATAAGTAAAAACAAAAAATATATTTAAAAGCAGTCATGTTCAAAGGTGATATACATATCTAAAGGATTTTAGGATTGATATCTATACAGAAACCCATCAAAATCAACTATAAAAATTAAGATTAGTTACTAACAGCGCAATAAAGAAAATTTCAAGTAACACCGATATGCTAGACCAAAAAAGTTACAATGACTTTAGAATGGGACAAATAAAACATAAAACTAACGAATCATACAGACCATTTGGTGTTTGATTAGATACATATACCCCAATCAAGGAAACGCTAAAATGAGCAACATTGCTTATGATAATGAGTTGCATTGCGACTGTAGAATGACGAATGACTGAATAAATCTGTGCGAATCAAGTGCATTAGGTGGGCAGCGGAAGAACAGTGTTGCCATTTATAATGCCTATATCTAATGTAAAGCTAAACAGTCTGTATTTATTTAGCATAGAACAAAATAATGCAATATAGCTTTACAATAAAATGATACTTATGGCACAGTGGATTACTTGCTTGCTGTGTGAAGAATGAAGTTGGACGTTGTTGGCTGCAGCTGATGTGGTAGGCCTTAGATATTGATCATTTGAATGTCTTCAAAAAGCCGTTGTGGTCTTGGCGACAGCTGCAGTCTTTAGTTGGTTAATTCTACATGGTAGTTACGCATCGTCGACGATGTAGGAAGATCAGGAAAAAATCCCTCCCGAAAGGGGGAACAAAAATTTCTTATTTAATCCAAAAAACTAGAATAATATATTCTATACTAGAGAGACCTCAAACGTTTTCAAAATGTCCTTACTATCTCTTCCAAAATTAAAATTATAAGGAAAATATTAATTAAAATAACAAATTGGCAACAATCAAGTAAATAAAAGTATTATTAAAAATATTTAGTTAAATTTAATCTAAGATACTAACTGCATAAAAGTTTAACAAAGTTAAAGGATATGTAGGCTGGAGAAGGTTGTGTATAAAAAGAAAAGTCCAAAAAATAGGAAATATAAAAAGACAATTATGAATATTGGTTAAATATTAACTGTAACAGTACTGATCCCAAGAGATTATAGAAGAAATAAAATGATCTTTGCAGTGAAATATGAACTTAAATTTACACAAGATGTTATAAAAATAACTTGACACTTCCATTTTAAGAGGTTGATATGACAATGAATGGAAGGGAATTCAAGGGTTGCCAACTGACAATTGAAGTGTGACACAGAACCATTAAAGTTAATATGTATGTGATTAAATTACCTATCTTTAAATACGGGTAAGATAAGAATAGAAGATACGCTCAAAAGATGAGCGAGGAAAGACTCCCTAAAAAAACAATGAGATGGATACCAACAGAAAAACGAAAAAGAGGAAGACCGAAAAAATCTTGGATTTGTGGTAGGTATAGGGAGATCTATGAGCGAAAGAGGATTATCCGATGAAGACTAGAACAGCCAGGGTATAGAATATTCAGCTAATAAAAATGAAAAGGACGCCAACTATTTTTTGAAGAAAAAATAGTAAAACCAAACAAAAAGTTAAGAAATTAATAAATTCAATAGAAATTGGAATAAAATAGTTATTTAAATACTCGTATAAATTAATAAAGATGTGACGTTTATAACGTATAATGTAAAGATATACAATATTACATAAATAAATATATGAAACAGGAACATTTTTAAGAAAAATTTAATGTTTCATTCTGATCAGCCTCAATTTGAATATCAACGCTAGCAACTAGGTGTGAACTGTTTGCTGGCAAACATTCAATTACTTGCAAAAAGTATTGATTGATGTGCAAGCTCTCATTGAAAGTGCGCCCATAGAACGTTTTTTGACGGTAAAATATTGAAAAACCTAAAAATTTTGAAGAACCGCTTAGATTGCCATGAAATTTGGCATACACATAGGTAACATATCAGTGAAAAAAATTGATATTGTGCCGATGTGTGCTTTTGCCCTGGGGTGACTTTCACCCCTTCTCGGTGGTGAAAAAATATACGTTCAAAATAAGTCCGGAAATGGATAAACTGGCTAATTCTAAGCAACTTTTGTTCTATAGGATTTTTTCACGAAGTTAATTCTTTTCGAGTTATTTGCGAGTAAATATGTTCATTTTTCAAGAAAAAACAACGTTTTTTGGAGGAATTCTGCAAATAACTCTAAAAGTAAGTATTTTATCGAAAAAAATATTATTAGTAAAATTATAGCCCATAAAAAAGTAAAAAAAATGGTGTACGTATGAGATCTTCTTTTACCTAGTAAAAGAAGAGTTGTAACTAATGAAAAATAGGTTAATATTCGCCAAATTCCAAATCGAATATTTCAACTTAAAATAACCAAAAAACGATGCACTTATTGGGCAAAACTCATTACAACTTTTTTAAAATGGTTAAAAAAAGCTTTATTTTTGTTTTTTAGAAAAGTTTCTAGCATCATAAGGAAGTTACGCTCAAAATAAAGTTGGTCCCTTGTTTTTTGGTAAAAAATCTTAAAATCACCCTTAATTATTAACATTCCAAGCGAAATTAATCGTTACCACTTCACAAGTTGCTTTACTCGTGTATGTTTTTTTTTATATGATATGTAAGTTTCATCAGTTCAAGGTGCTTATTTTTGAAGAGGCTGTGGTTGAAAGGGCTTGAACTAGTCAATAATCACGAGTGTATGCAAATTTTGAACAGCCATATCTTAACCAAAGTTTGCATTATAGAGAAACAAAAACAATCCAGAATATTCAGAAAAGTAAAACCTATATTTTTTTTATACTTTGTAACTTTTGGTACCACTAATAAATTTTTAGTTATTTAAAAAAAGATTTTTTAAAACATTTTTTAAAATAAGCTCTTTGAACCCATGAAACTTACAGATCATATAAATAATAAGTAAAGTAAATTGTGAAACGGTAACGATTTATTATTTGATTTAAGATTTGATTTTGATTTGATTTATTATTTGATTCTCATTAGGGGGTGATCCTTCCGAGTTTTTTTTTACCAAAAAATGGGACCAACTTTATTTTGAGCGCTTACTTCTGATGCTAGAAACTTTTTTATGAACCAAAAATAATATCTTTTAAACACTTTAAAAAAGTTGACATGAGTTTTCCCAAAAAAGTGCATCATTTTTTGGTTATTTCACGTTGAAAATACTTGCTTTAAAATTTGACAGATATGAACCTATATTTCATTAGTTACAACTAGACCTAAAGAGTTCATACATACACAATTTTTTTTACTTTTTTGGATGCCATATTTTTGTTAAGAATGTTTTATCGATAAAATACTTATTTTTGAGTTGTTTGCAAAAAACTGACCAAAAACGTGTTTTTTTTTGTTGAAAGATGAACATAATATTATTTACTCGCAAATAACTCGAAAAGTATTAACTTAGTGAAAAAATGTTATAGAATAAAAGTTGCTTAGAATTAGTCAGTTTATCCACTTGCGGACTTATTTTGAACATATTTTTTCACCCCCGAGAAGAGGTGATGCTCACCCTAGGGCAAAAGCACACATTGGCACAATATCACTTTTCTTTTTTGACATGTTACATATGCGTATGCCAAATTTCATGTCAATCGAAGCGGTTTTTAAAATTCAGGGCAAGAACCGTGAAACAATGTACTATTCTTTTTCTCATGAGCATCTTTCAGTGCGTTACAGTTTTTCGATTTCTTTCTAACTCATTAAATTGTATGTGACAGAAAAAAAGGCACGTCTGTGATTAGAGACGTTTATAACATTTATTCTAGTTGTCGATAGATGGCGGTATAATCGAAAATAAATTGTTTATAATATATCTACGAATATAATCTGTACAATTTATAAGACTATACAAATCAAAGAAAATGCCATTTTATAAATGTAATAAACACAATTGATTTGTTTTTATGCCAAATTGCAAATAAAATGTGATAACTGTCAGATTTAATTAAAATGTCATGTTAGAATAAATGTTATAAATGTGTATTATCATGGACTTACCTTTTTTTCTATCATTTGTGACGCACTGAAAACTGCTCTCATGAAAAGGACTTTACCAATGTGGATATGGCTTCTAGGTTTAGATATAACAAGAAATACTTAATTTTTAATAAAATATTTGATTCATGTTTGATTCATGTATAATATAAATGGCAGTTACTTTAAATCTACCTCTCCCGACAGTGATAACTTGTAGCTTTCATAAAATTATTTTTTCCACCTACCTCTACCGAAAGTATACTTTTCCGGACCTAATTGTAGGGAGCAAAGTTGTACTTTTCCTCCCTAGGGAGGAAAAGTAAAAGTGACATCATGGTATTTCATTCATGAAATATAACTTATTGACGCCCTGTAAAATATCTATTTTCTATTACGTAAGTATCTATACATTTTAACGTTTATTTAAAAACACTCTGTATTTTGCAGAATGGTAAAAAACAGTAAATTGTTATTCTGATTTAACAATGTTTACATTAATAATTTGACTTATATTTGACAGTTGACAGTTATATTGTACCTACTTGTTAGTTTTAGTTCTAATAAATTTTGTTGGTTAGTTACATAAATAAATTAAGTAAAAAATGATAAAATGACTTGATATTTGAGGAAGGTGGAAAAACCATATGTATAACATGGGAGTAAAGTGCCTTTTCCTCCCTTGAATGATTACTGCCCTCCGCTACGCGTCGGGCAGTAAACTTCATTCGGGAGGAAAAGAAGCACTTTCCTCCCTTGTTATACAAATAGCTATTACATTCTGTTAATACCAATAAAACATTCTGAGGTTATCACATGTTATATGTTATATTTAATGTTACTAATAAAATAAATAGTTAGTTTCATAAAATTGTGTGTACTTATTCCTTTTTAGAACAATTAAAAGAAAAATACATAAATGATTTGGAAGAAACGATAAGAACGAGCATAATCACTGCGATCAAAAATAACCCATATGTTGCTGAAACCGAAAAATAAAAAATAATCAAAGACAGAAGAAACACAGCAGATGATTAGGGACAGAAGCTGCACGGATAGAAATTCACTAGAATATAAGGAACTTAATAAGACAATAAAAACAGGAATAAGACAAGACATCAGGAACAACAATACCGAAAAAATCGAAAATATTATAGAGAAAATCAAGAGTATCAAATTGTTAAACACTCTAAATAGCAAATTCCGACAACAAATACACCAGATAAAAGATAAAAATGGAATACATAATTATAAACGACAAAAACCAGCTAATAAACATTGTTGAATATTACTATACAGAATTATACACGTCAAGTGTAGCAAAACCCGAAACTTACGATATGGAATGAACAATACTAAAATAATAATAATAATAATAAAATTTCTACCATTTTAATTTATTAAATTGGTGGATTCTGCATCTGAGATTCTTCAATTTTTTAGTAGATGTCGCTGTATCGCGTCTGATGGGAAATTTGAATTATTTTTCAGATTCCCTTTAAAATGATGGTGGAGCTATTTTTCGGTTCAGAGGTGGGCACACTTTGGAAAGCTACTGATGACGCCTGAAAGGGTAGAAACAGGGCCTGTCTAGCTAGTGTGCAACCCTCTGAATCGAAAACAAGCAAAACCATCATTTTATTATTTTTATTTCCTATTACTCGGATTTGAGTACTGAAAGTTCCTCTGCTGCCCGTTTTTCCTAGACGAATGAGAGCGAAATGTGATCGTTTCCCTTTCGTTTTCTATATTCGTCGTCTGCTGTCTTATTAATTGAAAAAGTCGCAGATTGAGGATGTACCAGTAAGAACTTTCAAACACGAAGGATCTCAGTTTTCTACCATTTTAATTTATTAAATTGGTGGATTCTGCATCTGAGATTCTTCAATTTTTTAATACTAAAATACTCCAGGCTTAGAGCTGCATTCCCGGGACAAATTTCCCGGGAAATCAGTAAAACATGGTAATCCCGATTCCCGGAAATTCTTACAAATTTCCCGGGATTTTTTAAAATATTTTATTTTAAATTATGAGTGGAGCTATTACAAACTCAAAATGAACAAAAATTGATTCTGATATAATTATTATATATGTTTGCTTAATAATCATTTTAAATTATTCCACTTAAAATATTTATTTTTCAATTATATTTTATACCTTCCAATTTTGCCGTTAAATCAGAATGTATCATAACCGTCAGCACAAACATTCTTTTGTTTATGCGACGATCTGATCCATTTGGAAGTACTGTGGAACCTCGAAAACTCGGATTAATCGGAACCGCAGCCGATCCGGGTTATCGAAAATCCGGGTTAGCCTGAGAAAATGGTAAAAATTAATAAAATACGGTATACTTACAGATAAACTCCGTTATAATTGAAATAACATGAAATATACAGGGTGTCCAGAAACTCTACCGACAAACGAAGACAGGAGATTCCTCAGGCAAATTTAAGATAATTTAACCCAATTCACTTAGTCCGAAAATGCTTCTTAAGGGAGCTAGAGCTCTTTGAAGATGGCGTCTTGTAATTAGTTTTTCTTAAATACCTCCAGAACGCTTCTATTTAAGAAAACAAAAATTGGTAAGCGTATTTACCTTCAAGATATAAATCTAATCCATACATTGCAAATTTATAGTACCGATCATAGGCGTCCGTTTTGGGTAGGGCAACGGATATTTTATCGCATAACTTTTTTATCTTTAACTTTTATGCATTTCTGACACTGGATTATTAAATTGTAAAGTATTCTAGTACTAAAAGGTACTCTTGTTTTAAATCGGTAGGACACACCGTTTTCTAGAAAAATCGATTTGAAAATTTTTCACTTTCTGAATTACAAAAAAAAATTTCAAAAAAAACTGTTTAGAAAGACGAAAATTGGTACATTTATTTACATTCCAGAGATAAATCGATTTCATTAATTGCGAATTTCTAGTACTGGTCATAGGCGTCCGTTTTGGGTAGGTCAACAGTTATTTTATAGCATAATGTTTTTGTCTTGAATTTTCGAGCATTTTTGACACTAGATTATTAAATTATGAGGTATTCGAGTACTAAAAGTTACTCTTACTTTATGTTGGTAAAATACTTCGTTTTTTGTTGAAAAGTTCTTTCATTTTTTTTTCAAATTCCAAAAACGAAAAACTTTCAAATCGATTTTTATAGAAAACGGTGCATCCTACCGACTTAAAGCAAGAGTCCCTTTTAGTACTAGAATACCTCACAATTTAATAATCCGGTATCAAAAATGCATAAAAGTTAAGGACAAAAAAGTTATACGATAAAATACCCGTTGCTCTACCCAAAACGGACGCCTATGACCGGTACTAGAAATTTGTAATCGATGGAATCGATTCATCTCTGAAAAGTAAATATGCATACCAATTTTCGTTTTTCTAAATAGAAGCCTTCTGGAGGTATTTAAGAAAAACTAATTTCATGACGCCATCTTCAAAGAGCTCTAGCTCCCTTCAGAAGCATTTTCGAACTAGGTGAATTGGGTTAGATTGTCTTAAAATTATCTGAGGAATCTCCTGTCTTCGGTTGTCGGTAGAGTTTCTGGACACCCTGTATATGTACAGTACACATCTAAATTACGTATAAATTACGCCTTTATCAATTCTACCTAATGCTTCTAGTTTCTTTTCCATTGTCACTACAACATTTTTACGTTTTGTTGCCATACGTACACAAAAAAAAAACACGTAAAAACAAAATCTGAATAGATTTACGAACGATTGCAGAACAGAAGCGAACAATACGACTGTACTACACACAATACTAATACGGTCTCAATCGCAACGATGTTATGTTATTTAATAACAGAGGAGACTGAACACATTGTTTAAAAAGAAATTAAAAAAAAAGGATACTACAGGTGCCTCTTGTTTCCGATAACACGACAATGAACGTCGTGTGCCATGACTCATTTTTTACTATCGTATATGTAGTTCAAATTACACAAATACCCATTATCTCTCAAATATTATATTACATACATTTTTATTGTTGAAATGTTTGTCTGATAAAAATCGGTCCGGGTTAGCCGGACCTCCGGTTTATCGGGGGCCGACTTAACGGGGTTCCACTGTATCCAGAATTAACATAAATATTATTTATTTTGAATTAAAATTATGTTCATGAAGAATTAGTACATAGGAAATTTAATACGTTATGATATTGGTGCAAATCAGCTGACCGGACGTTTAAAAAATTACTCACTGCACTAAAAAGCATCAGACCTACATCCAATAAAAGTCTGTTTTCAACTTCAGCAAATATCTGTATAAAAAAAGAGCCACCCTGAATGATCAAACACTCAACAATTTGTCTTTTTTTAATATTTCAATAATAAAAACAACGAACATTCAGCTTAAATACAAATTTTAGTCCATTCTTTCACGGTTTTTACTCTAAATTTTAAGGAACCGCTTGGATTAACATGAAATTTGGCATAGGTACGCATAGCTTACATGTCAAAGAAAAAAATGATATTGTGCCGAGGTGTGCTTTTCCACTGGGGGTGACTTTCACCCCCTATTGGGGGTGAAAAAATATATATCCAAAATAAGTTCGGAAATGGATAAACTGACTAATTTTAAGTAACTTTTGTTCTATAGAGCTTTTTCGCCAAGTCAACACTTTTCGAGTTATTTGCGAGTGAATATGTTCATTTTTCAACAAAATAACTACATTTTTAGACGGTTTTTCGCAAATAACTCAAAAAGTAAGTATGTTATCGAAAAAAACGTTCTTAGCAAAAATATAGCATGTAAAAAAGTAAAAAACTTGGTGTACGCGTTAGGTCTCTGGACCTCGTAGAACCAGAGTTATAGCCAATGAAAAATAGATTCATATTCACCAAATTTCAAATAGAATATTTCGAAGTGAAATATCCAAAAAATTAAGCAATTTTTGGAGAAAACCCATAACTTTTTTAAAGTGTTTAAAAAAAGCTTTATTTTTGTTTATATGAAAAGTTTCTAGCATTAAATTTAAGCAAGTTACGCTCAAAATAAAGTTGGTCCCTTTTGTTTTGGCAAAAAAAATCGGGAAGACCACCCCCTAATTAGCAACTTAAATGAAATTAATCGTTACCGCTCCACAAATTATTTAACTTGTGTTGTGTTTATATGATCTGTAAGTTTCATCGATTCAAAGTGCTTATTTTTAAAAAAATTTGATTTAAAATTAAAATTTTCAAAAATTTTAATTTTGAAAAATATGCTTTTTTTCAAAATAACTTAAAAGTTGTTAGAGATACCAAAAATCTCGAAAAACAAAAAAAGTCAGCATTGCTTTTCTGAATATCATGTATTTTTTTGTTTTTCTGTTAGACAAAAATTGATTAAGATTTGGTGTTTCTAAATTTGCATACATTCGTGATCAGTGACTCGTTCAACCCCTTTTAACTACAGCCCTTTCAAAAATAAGGACTTTGAACCGATGAAACTTACAGATCCTATAAACAATACATACACGAGTCAAGAAACTTGTGAAGTCATAACGATTAAGTTCATTTGAGCTACTAATTAGGGGGTGATTTTCCCAATTTTTTTACCAAAAAAAAGGGACTAACTTTATTTTGAGCGTAACTTCTTTACTTTTGATGAGAGAATTTTTTTTTATAACACAAAAATTAAGCTTTTTTTAAACACTTTAATTACGTTGTAATGAGTTTTCCCCGAAATGTGTTTCATTTTTGGTTACTTTACGTTAAAGTATTCCATTTGGAATTTGACGAATATGAACCAATTTTTAATTAGCTATAACTCTGCTTCTACTAGGTACAGAGACGTGATATTTACATCATTTTTTTTTAAATTTTTTACAGGCTATATTTTTACTACAAATGTTTTATCGACAAAATACTTATTATTTAAGTTATTTGCGAAAAACCGTCTAAAAGCGTGGTTATTTTGTTGAAAAAATGAACATATTCACTGGCAAATAACTCGAAAATTATTGACTTAGTGAAAAAAATCTATAGAACAAAAGTTGCTTAAAATTAGTCAGTTTATCCATTTCCGGACTTACTTTGGACGAATACTTTTCGCCCCCCAAGAGGGGGTGAAAACCACCCCCGGGGCAAAAGCACATATCGGCACAATATCACTTTTTTTCTTTGACTTGCTAGCTATGTGTATGCCAAATTTTATGTCAATTCAAGCGGTTCTTTAAAATTTAGAGGTTTTGCAATATTTTACCGTTAAAGAACGTACTGTTTATAAGTTTTCTATTTTTAAAATTTCCTTTAAAATTTTGAAGTTCTCTAAACATTTTTAATTTGTAATCAATATTTATACGTTTTTATACTAATTGCATTGAAAAATTAAAACAAAAACAATTTCTTCTTTTTATTTTTAAATTTTCCGATTCCCGGGAATTCTCGGGGAATCCAAATTACCGACTCTCGATTCCCGGGAAATCAAAAGTGGCCGGGAAAATGGAGCTCTGGTCCGGGCTAATTAGCAAAATACAAGGAAAAGCTATTTAACAGGAATTTGATTGCTGGAATCGAATCTTATGATTGTATATATTAATAATATTGGTATGTAAAGTCCGCAAATAGTGTGCTACTTTTTTTATAAACAAAATGGTGCTCAAAAATCGTGTTTTTTTTTCAATGTTTGCTTTATAACTCCAACGATTTTAACTTTACTCCAAAAACACCCAAATAAAAATTCACCGTAATTAAATTATGCATAGAGACGTGTTTTTTCCAAATTACTTCGACGAAAATTTTCCCAGAAAAATGCGGGTTTTTCCAAAAAAATCTTCAATTTTCAACTAAAATTTTAGATAAGTAATTGCTTATCAATAATTAAATAACTTGGTAGTATAAAAGCTCTTTTCGAATAGATTATAATTCCATTAATTCCAGAAGCTGATGGAACTTAAATGAACAGTTTAGCAACAATTGAATTGTTAATTAAAAATTTACCGTCGCTATTATAACCACAATAATTATGATACATAAGAATAACTATGATTTTTAACATTTTGTTATAATAAATTAATTAATTTATTATAACAAAACAAAAGCAACTTTGACATTTAATAATGCGTTAGTTAGATGGCTCTACTCGAGTTACTTTTGGGAACAAAAAAAAATGAAGAAAATTGCTCCATGGGAAGCCGAGAAAATGCATTTTTTTAATGTATACCGATTTTGAACTTTCAGATTACATTTTCTCCAACCTGATTTTTGATTGGAATTTGGATATTTTGGCAATTTTCACTCGTAATATCGGTAGTTTTTATTACGATAATATATGTTATTATTATTTTAAAGATATGAAAATTGGTGTGAAGAAAGAGGATAAAAATAGAAAGGTGAGAAAAAGGTTCGAAAATTATGATCCTATTGTTGATATCTTTGCCGTAAATGCCGCTCAACCTTGATGCCATTAAACGTTTTTTCTTTTAAAAGAAGCGTTCTGCCGCTTTTTTTCTATGGACCATTCCACGAACATACGCCTGTTTTGGATTACTTCGACAACGAATATTTTACTGTGCAACTTAAGAAGTACGAAAGTAAATGGCGCTAATAATTATTCCAATAAACAACAATATAATTTGCAGTTTACTTTCGTTCTTCTTATTTTGCACAGTAAAATATTCGTTGTCTAAGTAGTCCAAAACAGGTGTATGTTCGTGGAATATGGTATAATGCCGTTTTCATGATTTAATTTAATTTAATCTTTCCCGAGATATTCTATTTGTTTATAAGCCAAAAAATTGTTTATAATTTTAAAATATTCCTGAGGCCGCTTAAATAGTCCAATTTCAATTATTCTGTAAGATACATAAAATAGGTGCAGTTCTTATGTATCATAATTATTGTGGTTATCATAGCGACGGTAAATTTTTAATTAACAATTCAGTTGTTGCTAAACAGTTCATTTAATTTCCATCGGCTTTTGGAATTATAATCTATTCGAACAGAGCTTTTATACTACCAAGTTATTTAATTATTGATAAACAATTACTTGTCTAAAATTTTAGTTGAAAATTAAAGATTTTGTTGGAAAAACCGGCATTTTCCGGGGAAAATTTTCGTCGAAGTAAATCGGGAAAAACACGTTTCTATTCAGAATTTAATTACGGTGAATTTTTATTTGGGTGTTTTTGGTGTAAATTTAAAATCTTTGAAGTTATAGAGCAAAAATTCAAAAAACACGATTTTCGGGCGCCATTTTGTTTATAAAAAAAGTAGCACACCATCTGCGGACTTTGCATACCTATATTATTAATATATTATACAATCATAAGATTCGATTCCAGCAATAAAATTGCTGGGAAATAACTTTTCCCAAAAATGGCCTGTTTTCCGATAATCTGCCCAGACTAAAAGTAGGATCTGAAACATCACCAGAAATTACGAACGAGGAAGTTATAAATGCCTTAAAACAGATGAAAAATGGAAAACGTCCTGGAGATGACGGAATAACAATAGAGATGATTACAGCTGGAGGTCAAACTACTTTGGAGGTAAGTAGTTAGAAGATAAAATCTTAATGAACACGTGCCTCTTTGAGGCTTCTATTCCAACCTCTTGACCAAATGTGCAGGTACTTTTTGTACACAAGAAACTAGACAAACACAAACCCGAAAATTACAGACCAATAAGCCTGAAATAGCTGTACAAACTGCTTACAAAAATAATTAGCAACAGTCTATCAAATAAATTCGATAGTTACCAACCTGTTAAAAAAGCGGAATTCCGCAAAGGTTATAGTACCATAGAACACCTTGCTACACTAAACTCGGCTTTAGAAAGGAAAGATACTCGAAGTTAGTATGCAATTTGAAAGGAAGTGAAGAAAGTATAGAATAGAGAAGAAGGAAGGAAGGACAATAGAATAGAGCACCGGCTAAGTAAGCTCGAAAAACAAGAGACTAAAAAGAAGGTGGGATTCTAGAGAAAGAAAAAGGAATAAAATAAAACAGACTTCTTTCTGTAATAATTTGGGCGTGAAAGAAGGAGAGCTGGAAGAACACAGATCCTGAACAAACTAAAATGGAGGGCGCCAGTGTTACTCTTCAGCAAATTAACAAATATATAGATTAACTAAACTTTCCTAATATAAAATTTATGTTGTTTCATCCTAAACCAACTACCCTTTGAAGTGAAACTGGAAAGAGATATTACGTGATAAGCAAAAACGAATTTTACTAAATTATTTATTATAATTTTCACAAATATAGTACAATTTACAAAAGCAAATATACAAGGTTACAATGTGATACTAGTCCAGAGAAATAAGATTTTTCTCGTGACACATCCCCCTCCAGGCCGAAACCAAATTTTTTGAGTAGTATGGACATCTATATTATTAACCTATATGTTTCCTGCAGCGGATTTTGATGATATACATAGTTATAAACAAATGAAGATCAAAAAACGCTAAATTTTCGCTTTTTTCGTCTATTACCAAAAAGTTAAGCACTTTAAACAAATTTGAGTGTAAGAAACTCATAAATCGTATAAAAAAATTCAATATGGCGTTCGCTGAATATGTCCATCCCATGGACGTATGTCCATCCTTATTGGTTGTTTAGAAAATTGCAAAATAAATCATAAATTTTGAGTTTTTAAAAATATTCATAACTTATGTAAAAATTAACTTAGAACCTTCTTATTACACGGAATGCTGATACTTCTTGTACTTAAATTATATTTTTAATTTCAAAGCAATTGGTCAAATAGTTTAAAAGTTATTTAATTTGTTTATCCCAAATTCATTTTTTTTTGCAACACTACAAGTCAAAAAATTATGAGGCTACAATCATACTTCGGACAGTTTATGAAAGAAGAACATTTATACTATTACCATTATTAAAAATAAATGACAAAAAACAATTTTAAACAGTGTAAAATTATTTTGAAAAAACATGTCGATTTTTTGCTTATTTATAAACAGTTAGAATAACTTTTTAACCGTTACCTGTAGAAAATTTTTTTTTTCATATTTTGAAAGGCTGAATTTTTATACACATTTGGAAAGAAAAACCCTCCCAGAAAAAAAGTTAGCCCCCCCCCCATTTATTTAATTCACATGTTTTTGCAAAATAATTTTGCAATATTTATAATTATTTTTTGTAATTTTTTTTAATTAAATTAATACTGTAAATTTCCTTCTTCCATATACTATCCAAAGTATTACTGTAGCTTCATCATTTTCTGACTTACAGTGTTGCAAAAAAAATAAATTTGGGATAAACAAATTAAATAACTCTTAAACTATTTGACCAATTTCTTCGAAATTTAGGGTATGAATTAAGCACCATAAGTCTCAGCACTCCGTGTAATAAGAAGGTTCTAAGTTAATTTTTACATAAGTTATAAATATTTATAAAAACTCAAAATTTATGATTTATTTTGCAATTTTCTAAGCAACCAATAAGGAAAGACATATTAAGCAAACGCCATATTGAAGTTTTTTTATACCGTTTATGAGTTTCTTACTCTCAAATTTGTTTAAAATGACTATTTTCTTAGTAATAGACGAAAAAAGCGAAAATTTACCGTTTTTTGATCTTTATTTGTTTATAACTATGTATATCATCAAAATCGGCTGCAGGAAATATATAGGTTATTATTATAGATGTCCATATTACTCAAAAAATTTGGTTTCGGCCTGGAGGGGGTTGTGTCACCAACAGGCTATTTTTTTTCCTTATCTCTCTGAACTATACATGTAGTTAGTAAATAATTGTAAATAAAATATCCTAGTGAGATTTGATGGTTTAAAAATAGAATAACATATCAGTTTTTATGATTGTACTGTTCATTGAAATTTAAATAAACCCAAAAATAACATACAGGAATATTTGAAATATATATTTTATCGCTTTTTGACCAGCAGCGATAGAAAATCCTGGATAAAATCTCCCTGAAGACTTAAGTTGGCTGATATTCACATCAGCGATCAGCGATCACCACACCGTGGTAGAGACGAAATTCAATGGTACGTGACCCATAAATCATAAATTCACGTACGATAGAAGGAAACCATTCGATTTTCGGAAACGTCTAACCATAGACCATTCCAGACAGCCTCCAACCAGAAAGTAAACCTATTTACTTTGAAGCAACGGAAAGTTTCCAGGTACGGAAAATATGCAGAAAAGCCAACAAGAGTAGAACCAAAACCATAAGACCAAAATCCAAAATATAAACTCCAAAACCAAAATCCAAAACCAAAACTCCAAAACCAAAACTCCAAAACCCTGAAACAATAGAATATTGTTTAAGATTTAGAAAACTAAAGTGACAATTTTTTACCGAGATAGAAAAAGAAATCAAAGAATTATTTCCTTATACAATGGATCTTCTCACTAACGACTGCTTACCACAACAGCAAAATGAAGGCAAATTGAAATTAGTGGTCTTTCAAAATAACTAACTTGCCACCTTTTACAAAAACTAAACGATGTATAGAGGTGGGAACGGATATATTTTTGTAGAGGCTTTGTAACTGTAGAAACCTACAGACAATAAGGACAAGGGCCCTTATCGAAAAGTGTACCGAATACAGTGAACCTTTTCATTTGGCATTTGTAGATTACAATAAGGCATTTAATTCCATAGACCTCTGGGCCGTATGAGAAGAAATGAATAACGCAAGGATTGATCCAGATATAGAATACTCCTAAAATGTATATAAGACAATGCAATTATTATGCAAATAAATGTAACACAAGCAACAAGCAAAATAACAAAGGGAGGAGTTAGGCAGGGAGACACTATCTCTCCAAAATTATTTATTCTTGCATTATGAGATGTGCCCAAGAAGTTAAATTTAAAACAACACGGAATTAAAATTTATGGCAGATTTTTAAGTCATCCAGGATTTGCCGATGATATACACACACCCAAACTTATATGGAATCACCTGCTATTTCTTATTATTTCGGGCGAATTAAAAAAAAAGAACACACGAAGTCAAACAATCAGTGCCGCTTTAACCTAACTTCTGGCCCTGGGCGCTGGAGGTGTAGGGCCCCCCTTCATTGCTATTCGTTGTCAGTTTTTTAACAAGAAAACACATGCATTAACTATAAAGGTTTATTGTAAAATCCATAAAATATTTTTTTAACAAGCCAGAAGAATAGCAAACGTAAAAAATAATCCAAAAATTACATTTAAAAACATAAAAAAAAACAGAAAGTTCCACAAAACAACACATGACAAACAAAAACCATATTCTAAAAAATACATAAAGACAAAAATTAGATCACTTTTTTCTTGACTTGCATTCGCAAACTGCCATATAATATTATCACAATTCAGTTTCTCCAGTTCTTCAATCTCTATATAAGTACAATAGTGATAATGCGGCTAGGTTTTCTTGGCCCAAAGGCTATAGCGGGATAAGATGGTAAAATCTGCACTCGGCTGGATTCTTAGTTGGGATTAGGCAATCGAAAGTACATAATTCAAGAACCCCCTAACCAAATTTTTAGCTCCATATGTGACCCCAGGTGTCCCCTATCGAAAAAAATGTGTTTTTTCGAAAAACATTTTTTTGGAGCGATCTTTTGCTTTAAAAAATGTGAAAAAAATTGTGAGTGTACATTATTGTACCCAAAATCACACTGATTTTTTTCAGATTTTTTTGATCAAAATTGACGCCAGAAAAAATTTTTGAATTTTTCAAAAAATTTTTAGGTTATGTAGGTAATTTTTGGCTAGCTCCGTCAAATTTTTTTTTAGTGTATTTTTTTCCGTTCTTTTTAATGGTAGGGATAATTTTGCCATTTTCTCGCCGGAAATTGCTCAAAATTCGAAAAAACCCATTTTTTTGGTTCCCCCCCTCATATTTTTAGTGTTTACTGAGCCATCTTTTCTTTAAAAATCTGAATTCTTTTGAATGGCTGGGATAGTTTTGCCATTTTCTCGCCGAAAATTGCTCAAAATTCGAAAAAGGTGGGCCAATTTTTTTTAACATTTTTTTTTAATCATATTGCAAGAACCAATATTTTTGGCCCGAGCAATTTTTTTTTTAATTTTTTGGACTATTCTGGACAAAAAAGATCTGTTATAATTTTTCTCTAAAGTTGATCGTTTTCGACTTATAAGCAATTTAAAATTGAAAAAAACGAAAAATGCCGATTTTTAAGGCTTAATAACTCGGTTAAAAGTTATTATTATGAAAGTCAATATATGACTAAATCAAAGTTTAAAGCCCCTCCTACAAGATCCTGAAAAAATGTTTGTTATTATTTTATTACTAACCTGTTATTTTTAAGTAATAATAATAAGCGCCATGCACGTGTGCGACGTCTGTAAATGCTGAGTGCAAGAGAGAAGCCATTCCAGCAGTCCAATAATTATGCATCTTACTCGCACTCACATTTACAACCGCGTCAATACGATCTAACCGCTCATTTTATTAATTAAAAATAGCAGCTTAGTAGTAAATTAATGACACAGATTTCTTCAGGATCATGTAGCGGAGACTTTAAACTTTGATTTCTCACTTTCTGTAATAATAATAATTTTTAACCGAGTTATTAAGTCTTAAAAATGGCCATTTTCGCGTTTTTCAAATTTTAAATTGCTTATAACTCGAAAAAGATCAACTTCAGAGAAAAATTATGAGACCTTTTTTGTCCAGAATGGTCCAAAAAACCTTAAAAGAATTAGTTCTGTCCAAAAATATTGATTTTTGCAATTTGATTAAAAAAAATTGTTAAAAAAAATTGGCCCACTTTTCACGTGGGCGACTTCTTGATCCTTATTCTGGGATGTCTCACGAATGTGATTATGCAAAAATATCTCATGGGAATTTTTTTCCCAACGAACCCGCCGTTTCCGCCTTGTCTATACTTATTTAGTAAGCTACATTTATGGAAATAACTTGATTACGGTGCAAACGTGTTTGCTTATTTAAAATGTAACTTTTAACGAATAATTTTATTTACTTTACACCTTTGAAAAGTAAAATTAATAAAACAAATAAAGTTGAAAATAAACGTTTGCCTATAACTGTATGGCATATTTCATGCTGTGAAAACGTTTTTAATAATTACTTATTACTTATTAATTACTTATTAATTACTTATAATTACTTATAATTACTTATTAATAACATTAATAATGTCTATATATATTTAAATATTTTTAATATTGATATATTTTTTAAAATAGGTACTCTAGCGTATCAAAAAATTAACTTTCAATTACCTAACTTAATTAATAAATACGCAAAAGGTAATATTAATATGGTAGTTTCAATTGAGAAATCGGAAAACACAACTAAGACGAAGAAATATCTATGAATTGATCTATACATAATGTAATTAAGGTACCATACCATGTCATGTACCTATAGTTAAGGGTTAAGGTTGTCTACTAAAAACATAGGAAAAATATCAACAAAGGGAGTTTGTCGTATTTTATGCATATTCTCTTCTCAAAATGGCTACCTTCTCTTCTCAAAAAACCTGATCACGCTATTCAAAATAACGGAAAATCGTTATTTATTGACATCAAAAATCGTTATTTATTGACATGCAATTGAGTTTATGTGCACACATAGGGGGACACAAAGAAATGGCTCTTTTCGAATTGTGAGGAAGTCCCGGAGAGAAAATGGCAAATCTAACCCAGTTATTCAAAAGAACGAAAAAAATACACAAATTATTTCGAAGTCTGTCAAAAATGGCTTACATAACCGATTTTTTTTGAAAAATTCAAAAAATTTCCCTGGGTAAAATTTTAATCCAAAAAACCTAAAAAAAATCAGTATGTTTTTGGGCATACAATGTATGTTCATAATTTTTTTCAGATTATTTTAAGAAAATATCGCTCAGTAAACAATAAAAATATGAGGGGAGAAAACCAAATGGGTTTTTTCGAATTTTGAGCAATTTCCGGCGAGAAAATGGCAAAACTATCCAAGCCATTCAAAAGAACGGAAAAAAATACATTAAAAAAATTATATCGGAGCTAGCCAAAAATTACCCTAAAAATTTTTTGAAAAATTCAATAATTTTTTCTGGCCTCAATTTTGATCCAAAAAACCTGAAAAAAAAAGTATGATTTTGGGCATCAATGTATGTTCATAATTTTTTTCAGATTTTTTAAAGAACAGATCGCTCAGTAAACACTAAAAATATGAGGGGGGGGGGGAACCAGAAAATGGGTTTTTTCAAATTTTGAGCAATTTGCGGCGAGAAAATGGCAAAACTATCCCAGCCATTCAAAAGAACGGAAAAAAATACACTAAAAAAAATTATGTCGGAGCTCGCCAAATATTACCTACATAACCTAAATTTTTTTTGAAAAATTCAAAATTTTTCAATTATGATCCAAAAAATCTGAAAAAAAAACAGTATATTTTTGGGCATCAATGTATGTTCATAATTTTTTTTCAGATTTTTTAAAGAAAAGATCGCTCAGTAAACACTAAAAATATGAGGGGGGGAACCAAAAAAATGGATTTTTTCGAATTTTGAGCAATTTCCGGCGAGAAAATGGCAAAACTATCCCAGCCATTCAAAAGAACGGAAAAAAATACACTAAAAAAAATTATGTCGGAGCTCGCCAAATATTACCTACATAACCTAAAAATTTTTTGAAAAATTCAAAATTTTTCAATTTTGATCCAAAAAATCTGAAAAAAAAACCAGTATATTTTTGGGCATCAATGTATGTTCATAAGTTTTTTCAGATTTTTTAAAGAAAAAATCGCTCAGTAAACACTAAAAATATGAAGGGGGGAACCAAAAAATGGGTTTTTTCGAATTTTGAGCAATTTCCGGCGAGAAAATGGCAAAACTATCCCAGCCATTCAAAAGAACGGAAAAAATACACTAAAAAAAATTATGTCGGAGCCCGCCAAATATTACCTACATAACCTAAAAATTTTTTGAAAAATTCAAAATTTTTCAATTTTGATCCAAAAAATCTGAAAAAAAAACAGTATATTTTTGGGCGTCAATGTATGTTCATAAGTTTTTTCAGATTTTTTAAAGAAAAAATCGCTCAGTAAACACTAAAAATATGAGGGGGGGAACCAAAAAATTGGTTTTTTCGAATTTTGAGCAATTTCCGGCGAGAAAATGGCAAAACTATCCCAGCCATTCAAAAGAACGGAAAAAAATACACTAAAAAAAATTATGTCGGAGCTCGCCAAATATTACCTACATAACCTAAAAATTTTTTGAAAAATTCAAAATTTTTCAATTTTGATCCAAAAAATCTGAAAAAAAAAGCAGTATATTTTTGGGCATCAATGTATGTTCATAATTTTTTTCAGATTTTTTAAAGAAAAGATGGCTCAGTAAACACTAAAAATATGAGGGGGGGGGGAACCAAAAGAATTGGTTTTTTCGAATTTTGAGCAATTTCCGGCGAGAAAATGGCAAAACTATCCCTACCATTAAAAAGAACGGAAAAAAATACACTAAAAAAAATTTTGTCGGAGCTAGCCAAAAATTACCTACATAACCTAAAAATTTTTTGAAAAATTCAAAAATTTTTTCTGGCGTCAATTTTGATCCAAAAAATCAAAACCAGTGTGATTTTGGGTATAATAATGTACACTCACAATTTTTTTCACATGTTTTAAAGCAAAAGATCGCTCCAAAAAAATGTTTTTCCAAAAAACACATTTTTTTCGATAGGGGACACCTGGGGTCACATAGGGAGCTAAGAATTTGGTTAGGGGGTTTTTGAATTATGTACTTTCGATTGCCCAATCCCAACTAAGAATCCAGCCGAGTGCAGATTTTACCATCTTATCCCGCTATAGCCTTTGACCTTAAATATGTTTTTATTCTTTTTAAAGCCGAAAAAGACTGCTCGCCTGACGCATTAGAAATTGGTATCGTCAAATAAATTTGCAGTAAAGTTAAAATATTGGGAAAAGTTGTTTTTACATCCTGGAAGAATCAAATTTTTCATAAATTGTATGATGTTTATACAAATTTTGGCATAACGTTACAAAATGGGTAATTTCATTATGCAAGTACTCTTTGGTTTCATCAAGATCGTCTTTATGTTTCTTGCATAAAGTATTAATTGACGTCTTGACTTCTTCTTTACCTCTAGATTAAAAAAACATCTAAAAGCTGATGTTACATCCTTGTAGCATTCAATTCGCGATTCTGAAAACAGCGACTAATTTTCTAGACTCTAGATTTTCTGCGACAGCGATTTTTTTGTCGCTGTGACTACAAATCGCAAGTGGAGTGCTAGCCTTAGAGGCCACTGTATAATGCCAAATTGCAATTTTTGTAATCGCTTTTGAATGTTTGAAAGAGTGTGTACCTATTGTTTGGGTATTGGCATTTTCGAGAATAATTTATTCTTTATCTAAAAATTAGATTTATGTATATCTATTTTTGTCTTTCGTTTAACTATTTTAAAGGACTTATTTTGTTCCCATTTTAAAAGAACTTATTTTAAAGCCGAAAAGTGAGATAAATTATTATTTAAACCCCACAATTCAAAATGAAATTATTAGAAACTAAAAAACTCCGTTTGTGCGATTATTTTAGATACAATAATTCGAGACATGGCCATTGATTAATAGCCTACACAGTTTTTACCCATTACCTGGGTAGTTTTTAATCAATGACATGGCAAAATCTGACAGCTTTCTGTAGTTTTTGGAAAATGGCCCCGCACAAACACTGACACGGGGCCCCTGTGGGGCTAGGCTACGGCACTGTGTATAGGCGTGGAGAGATGTAACAATAGAACAAAGGCGTTTGCAGTGTATTGGCGTATCTGCGTATGAGATTTTTTTCGGAGAATATGTAAATTATTTAGCGATTTTATTTTTTTATAATTAAAAGGAACGGGCCCCTCCGGGCCCCTGGGCGCCCGCCCCAAGCGCCCAGTGGATAAACCGGCACTGCAAACAAGATTTATTTTAAAGCAAGTTAATAACAAATACATAACAATTAAATAAAACAATAACGCATTTAACAAACAAATTAAAAGTAGTTGTTTTAAAGTCAATAGCATACAAAATTTCAATGTCAAACGAATAACGTTTAACTTGTTTTAATTTATTTTTTTTTGTATTTTGTGGTATCACCTCTAATGCTTATGCAAGCTTCAGTTTTCGTGGGCACGCTCCTAATCAAATATCAACATTTTGTTGTGGTAGGTTGCTCCATCCTTTAAAAGCAGCTTGTACTAGCCATGCGGTGTTTTGTGGATTATCCCGGCGAGCTCTAATTTTTCTTTTAAGCGTATCCCACAAATACTCTATAGGATTAAGCTCGGGTGAGCAAGGAGGCCACTCCAAACAAGGGATACCTTCTGCTTCAATGATGTCTGTAGTCACTCTAATGGTATGTAGAGGTCCATTATCATGCAATAAAATTAAATTTTCTCCTGTTGCACCTCTCCAGAGCCTGATCACAGGTTATCAACATACCTGTGAGCAGTTAAAATTGATTGTATGAAAATTAAAGGAGTTTTTTTACGGATCACAATTCCTCTCCAGAACATTACACTTCCCCTTGTATATTTGTGAACAGATCTGACAGTTTTCGTTCTTGCTTGTCTTCCTCGACCTCTAAGTACACGATTTCGTGGGTCACCTGATTTTCCATCTGATTACATTAAATTCTGACTGTTTTTGAAAATAGCACATTTTGTCAATTCCCAATGTTCCAGTTTTGGTGGTGAAGACACCAATTTAGGCGATCAATCTTGTGCTGCCTGGATAACTCGAGAACCTATAACTGTCACCTGTTGTATACTTCTTGGTACAAACTCTTCTTCTTATCCTTTCAACTGAAACAGATACACATGTAGCTTCCAAAAGCTGCCTTTGGAGCTGCAGGTGAGAAATGGTTGGGTGTCTTCCAGCTTATTGGACAATTAAACGATCATGGAGAGCCGTTATTACTTTTGGCGACATTTCCTTGCTTTATTTTTGAGCTTTCCTAGTTCCTGTTACCTAGCATATGTTTTGGACAGAACGCCCTGTATTACGCCTAGCTCTGCAGCTATGTCCATCTGAGAACATTACTTTCTCCACAAGACCAATAATCTTTCCTCGTTGTAAGTTCTATAACCCCACATGAGGTATATTTTCGTTTTTTGACGCAAAAATTAGTTTATTTATTTTCGTTCAACTTACAACTCAAGCAAATAATCTATCTTGTATATTTGTTTATTTTCAATAAAAACCTTTTTCTTCGCAACAATATCAAGTTTTTTCAAAAGAAATAAATATTACTTTGAAATACATGGTGATTCCATATAAGTTTGGGTGTGTGTAGTATCATAAGCTACAATACAGAAGAACTAACCAACATGCTACCGGAGCTTAAACAAGAATCCGAGAATATCGGTTTAAAAATGAATTTAAATAAAACAAAACTAACGACAAAAATAAAAATTTCACAATCGACTTGTGAGATTTTAATGGAAGATGGAAGATGGAGATGGAAGTGAGATCGAAAATGTCGAAGAGTATCTTCTTCTTCTTCTTCTTCTTAACTCAGGCGAGACTCGTTAGTCTCTGGCACTTGGTCATAAGACCTTTGTACCAAACCCTGTTCTTCTCCTTAAACTTTAATAAGTCCTGTGGCCTCAACGAAGGCCAACAGTTTTCTTATTGGTAGTTTTAGGATCTCTTCTGGTTCTAACCTTATTTGACCAGTGAAGTCCTGCCTTACATGACCTAGCACACTGCAATGGCATAGTATGTGTATGGCAGTTTCTTCTTCCATTTCGCACTTTCTGCACCATGGTTCATTCACCTTACCTAGTTTGTATAGGTGATTTCTTAAACGGCAATGTCCAGTCACCATTTCAGTGACCGTTTTGATCTCTCGTTTATTGAGGTTCATCAAACTGTTCGAGAGTTTTTTATCAATATTCTTGATTATTTTTTTTAGTCTGGATTTGCCCTTGAGTGGTTCTCCATTTATTTTGATGATTCTTTATCAGCCATTTCTGAACCTCGTTTTTCATAGCATCTTTAGTGATGCCACAGAAAGGTTCTGGGTCTTCAAAAGTTTCTCTCGAGCCTTGTTTCGCTAACATATCTGCTCGTTCGTTCCCATGCACCCCTTCGTATCACTGATGTGTACAACCAACATATCACCTTTGGTTTCAATCCCCAGGTTTTACCTACAACTCGTCTGCAGTTCCAGAAGAGTCGCTTAGCCCTATTGGTTATATTGGTAATATGAGTATTCCAATTGAGTTTCGAATCCAGTGTTACCCCTAGATACTTAACCTCATTGGTTCTTTCCAGTACCTCTCCAAATAATTTCAGCTCACTCAGTCCAGTAAGCTTCCTCTTATTTGTAAAGGCTACCAGTTTAGTTTTAAAAGGTTCACGGAGAGGTTCTCTTTTAGACAACAGTTCTCTATGTAGTGAAGGGCATATCGCATCTGATACGCAACAGTGCTGGGAAATTTTCCCCTAGTTACTATTACGATATCATCTGCGAAACCGTGGACCCAGATTCCTTGGGCGCTTAGCCCATGAATCAGATCATCGACAACTATGTTCCATAATGACGGTGACAATACACCGCCTTGAGGGCATCCCTTAGTTGCATTCAGATTTATGGTGTCTTCATGCGTATCTGTGGATATTATTCTGCTCTGGAGCATCTGAATAATCCACTTGCATGTTGTGTTGTTGATTTTCTTCCTCACCAGTGCGCTTTGTATAGACTCGATTGAGATATTATCAAATGCACCTTCTATATCTAAAAATGCAGCAAGGGCGACTTCGTTCTGATGCAGACTCCTTTCGAGTTCCGACACTAGATTGTACAGGGCGGCTTCACCTGATTTCCCTGCCTGATACGCCCATTTCCGTTGGTGCAGTGGATTTTCATTTAAATTGTTTTTCTTGATGTGTTCATTCAAGATTTTTTCCATGGTTCTTAACATGAATGAGGTCAGACTTATAGGCCTGTAGGATTTTGCTAAGGTGTAATCTGTTTTTCCTGGTTTGGGAATAAACGCCACCCTTGCCCTTCTCCAAGCTTTGGGAATGTATCCCAGAGCATCGCTAGCTCTAAATATTGTGATCAGGGGACCCATGATTATTTCCAAACTCTCCTGGAGAAGCTTAGGAAATATACCATCTGGTCCAGCAGTTTTATAAGGTTCAAAAGTTTCAATAGCCCATCTGACCTTGTGAGAACCAAAGATCTCGTCAGAGGTCAGCCAGTCCCTTTTGGTTGGGCTATTGTTTGCTTGATGATTGTTATTGCCAGTCAATTGCGTCGACCCTGGAAAGTGAACACTTAAAAGATGCTCTACAGCCTCCTTCGCTGTGTCCGTATACTTCCCATTGGGCAATTTCATTGACTTGAGTTTGTTAATGTTATCTCTTTTGAGGATTCTGTTGACCCTGGCGCTTTCAGGTACACTTTCAATGTTTTCACAGAATTCTCTCCAGGATCTCTCCTTAGCGGATTATATTTTCTTATTATAGGTTTTCAGTTTAGCCTTATATGCTTCCCAATCACCTAATTTCTTCGCCCTATTGAAGAGCCGTCTTATTTCTCTTTTGAGATCGGACAGCTCCTTATTCCACCAAGTTACTTGCCTGGGAGGGCGACTTTCTTTTAACGGGAAGTTTTCCTCATATGAGACGACTATTGCATGCTGCAACCAGTCTACTGCCATCTCAACCTCAACGTTGTTTTTTGGCCTTTTAGGATAATTCCTTACCCTTGTTCCAAGATCCCTCTTAAAGGATTCCCAATCGGTCACCTTAGAGTCTCTATAGAACCTTGGTTCCGGTTTGACTGAGTTTATCTCAAAGCATATGTATGCATGATCCGATAAGGATAACGCATCCGACACATGCCAATCAGATATTATGTTCCCAATCCCCATAGAGCATTGGCTTAGGTCGATTAGTGATTCTGCCCTTGATGTCCTGAAGGTGGGCTTATTACCCCTGTTCAGAAGATCAAGTTCAGTAGTGCAAAGGTACTCAAAAAGTAACTTACCTCGAAGAGTATATTATATTTCTAGGTCACATGATCAAACTATTGAAACATAATCAAACGGCAGAGATAACTGGAAGAATCCGAATGACTTTGGCAGCAGTAGGAAGACTCGGTGATGTGTTGAAAAACAAAAAATAGATACACCAATGAATCTAAAGAAATGGAGAGCATGACACTTACAGAGTTATCAGTTGAAAGTGTCGAAGAGTAATAAATTTCTAGAATTAACTATCCGAGAAACTTAAAAGAATAGAAAATAAGTTCAACATTTCAACAACATTCAAAACAACAAACACATTGAGATCTATTTTATCTAAAACTAAACCTAACAATGAACAAGAAAGAACAAAGAATTGTATTTATAAAATACCTTGTGAATGCGAACAATTTTATTTAGGTGAAACATCAAGACCATTAAACGTTAGAATAAGTAAACAATAGTCTTATATTAAAAATAGAGAATTTGATAGATCTCAAATATGTCAATATGGGATCATGAACATAGAGTTCAGTGGAGAGATTCAAGTATAGTCCTGAAAGAAACAGATAGTAAAAAGAGAAGAATCAAAGAAGCGACTCTAATTATGCTGAATGAAACCAATAATTGTGTCGCAAATTCCTCGGTAGAATGCAGTAGGATGTGGTTAATCATACTAAAAGAGGAAGTCAATAGAAAGAAAATACCACGATTAGTAAGTCAGTAACATATCGAGTTCATATTTTATATTTTAGTATTATTTATATATCTATGTATTATTAATATTATTTATAATTTAAATAGCGTAATATACATAATATATATTGAAGTCAGAATTTGTTATTAGTTTTGAGAGTAAACTAAATGTAAGACCAAATACTTACGATCTCGGGATAGTAGTTACGATCACGAAGTTACGATCACGAAGTTTTTTCCTGGTTTTCCCTCGTGATTTACTATGGGACCACTAACACGAGAATTTTACTGTCACCGTTGTATTTGGTTGTCTTTTTAAAGACAGATCACATGCTATGATTTTTTGTGGCGGATAGTCTTGGGTTGATTTCATGTAATCGAATAAACTATCTTTCATTAAAGTCGTCTAAAGAACGCAACTCATAAATATTGGCAATATCATTTTAAAGTCTTCTACTTTAAAATGTATAATATATGTCTGAATTGCCGATATAAATGAGTCAGATCAAATAAATTATTATAAGATTTTTTTTACTAAGCAACAACTTTTTTGTTTAATTTAGTAATATTTTGTATTTTGACAACGACACCCGATTTGGGCATCTAAAAGTTAATAAAATTATTTTTTCAATTTAATTGTGGCTTATTTCCCATTCAAAATAGTTAATTTAAGCTTTAGAACTACATATATCCCTAGGTCACACGATCAAACTAGGTAAACAGAATCAAACGGCAGAGAAAACTAGAAGAATCCGAATGACTTTGGCAGCAGTAGGCAGACTCGGTGATGTTGAAAAACAAAAAAATACCAATAAATCTAAAGAAAAGGGTATTTAAAAGTTCTATTCTACCAGTTATTACCTATGAAATGGAGACCATGATACTTACAGAGTTATCAGTCAATAGATTAAGAACAACACAAAGGGCTATCGAACGAACTATGTTAGGAATATCTCCGAGAGAACATATTATTTATACGAAATGAGGATGTGCGAAGCAGGACGAAGGTGGAAGATTAGAAGAAAAATAATACTACTATTAAAAGAAAGAAGTTGTTTTGTAAAAAAAATAGGTAAAGAGCTGAAATAAAATATAGGTAATTATCTGCCTAAGATATAACTTTTATAGAATTCGTACAATATAAAATGTAACTAAGTAAATTAATGGATAACTCCCAATTGTTCAAAAAAACCTTATTGGTTTCAACTACATCCCTACGGCAACTTATGGCCTTGACGGTAACCGTACATCTCTATTTGAAAATGTGAATTTGTAATGAGCTGACAGTTGCAAACAAATAGACTTTAAATATATTGTCGTAGTAGAAGTAGATATAGTCCACAGAAATAAAGTTTTTGTCGGGACACTTGAGCAGCCAGGTATACGCTGTGAGCTTGTACGTAGAGGGGATATTTATAAATTCGCGAGCGCCAGTAGTGGCAAGTTTGTAAACGTTTACCGGAAATTTGACATAAATGTCAAAGTAATTAATTTAAAATAAAATTAAAAACATTAATTTTAAAAAATATTAGTTGGTCAAAGCTGTGGTATATATTTTTACCTTAAATATACTTACGTTTTAAATACTGAATTTACGTTTTTTTAATGTTCCGTAATATGTAATTATAAATTATTCTTAGCGCCATCTACACGATAATTGTGAAAGTATCCGAAGTAAGAAATTAATATTTCATCAATAGAACGTCAAAATGATTAGCAAAATCTTAAAAAAATCTATTATAATTTAATTACTTTTTACCGTTGTAAATATTAAGCGATAACAATTAAATAATAAATTTAAAAATTACCGGTGAAAGTTGAATTAGTAATCCGCCAGGAGCGACACATACAAAAATGCCCGTCACAGTTCGGACGAGCATTTTAGTTATTAACAAATAAATAAGTGTCAAAAATGGCAGTCTTTCGTTTAAATCGCTACAGGTAAAAATAGGGTAACTAAATATGTTATTTAGAGCATTCACCTTTTAGTACATGAGCAAAGGTTCAAAATGGCAGTTTTTGAATTTTGGTCCGATCATTTGTTACTTCGCTAATTGCAAAATAAGACTAAAATTTCGAAAATAAAAAAATTGCTATAACTTTTGTGATAATGAACTTAAGACTTTAATATTGCACGGAAAGTTGAGACAACCAGTACATAACATGCACAAAAGATTTAAAGACGATTCGTCAATTAGTTTAAATTTTATTCAATTTGTTTATCCCAGAGAGCTTTTTTGCAATGCTATTGTTCAAAAAATAATAATGATACAGCAATTTTGTGGAAACTACATCAAAGAAGAACACTTATATTTTCAAAGATTTTAAAAAAAGTCAATCAAAAGTGATTTTTATCATTTCGAAAACATTTTACTAAAGTACAGTCATTTTTGGCTTAAAAACAATTTGAATAGATTTGTTAATATTGATTGTAGAGTAAAGCTACTTTGGGATTTCAAAAGCTGGTATTTTTACACGAATTTAAAAAAACTTTTCGCCTATGTTGAATGCGGTCAAAGTTAGCCACTTTTATTATTTAATTCACAGTTACTTCTATATACATAAAATTCAACTGTAACAGTGTTAGTTACCATACTCCTCCGAAACGGCTAGACCGTTTTTATGAAATTTTACACTTATATCCTGTATGACTGAGAATAGGTTTTAATCTATTTTTCATACCCATAAATTATAAGGGGAGTTGCCCCCTGACATTTTTTTTTATTTTTTTGGACAAAATTGTCTACCTTAATTTTATATGGTGTAGAATTAAAAAATACATACAACCCTTAATTTTCACTCTTCTATCACCAACCCCCATTTTTTAATAGCCATCTATATCTTTACATCTATAAAATTCTCCTGTCACAGTGTTAGTTGCCATACTCCTCTGAGACCGCTTGACCGATTTTTATGAAATTATATATGAATATTCGGTAGATCTTAGAATCGGTTGTAATCTATTTTTCATATCCCTGAGTGATAAGGGGGGTTCCCCCTAACATTTTGTAATGTTAGGAGGGGATATGTGTATATAACGTACTCTACAAGACTACGAGTACATACAAATTGAAAAAATTATTATGAAAATCCATCAACAAGCTCCGGAGATATTAATCGCAGCATATGTTTGAAGAATCAATTTCATTTTTTGAGTGCACGGGTTTTAATAATTCCCCTCCACCGACCACGGATCGATTTCGTTAGGACGTGATTTTTAAAGCTTTATTAACCACTTTGTTGAAGTTAAAAGTTTACTCATACTTTTACACACAAACTATTTACCTTGAGCTTCAAAATGGCGCTAGTTACGTTGCTTAATTGTTATAAACAAAGTAGCTGTGAATTAAATAAAAAAAAGTGGCTAAATTTGACCGTAATTAACATAGGCGAAAAGTTTTTTTTAAATTCGTGTAAAAATACCAGATTTTCAAATTCCAAAGTAGCTTTAATCCAGATCAATATTAAGTTATTCAAATTGTTTATAAGCCAAAAATGACTCTACGTTAGTAAAATATTTTCGGAATGATAATAATGACTTTTTATTGTTTTTTTTTTTAAATTCGTTGAAAATATAACTATTTTTCTTTCACGTGGTTTCCACAGAACTGCTATATCATTCTTATTTTCTGAACAATAATATTGCAAAAAAATCTCTTTGGGATAAGTAAATTGAATAAAATTTAAGCTTAAACTTAAACTTTTAGTCTTAAAAGTCTTAAACTTTGTCGTTCATTAATATGGACTGTTTGACTCAACTTTTCATGCAACATGAAAGTATAAAGGTCATTTTTGCAAAAGTTATAGCAAATTATTTATTTTCGAAATTTTAGTTTTATTTTGAAATTTCCGAAGCAACAAAATGATCGGGCTGAAATTCAAAAATTGCCATTTTTAACCTTTGCTCATCTACTAAAAGAAGGATGCTATAAATATGATATTTAATTACCGTATTTTTACCTGTAGCGATTTAAACGAAAAAACTGCAATTTGTGACACTTATTTGTTAATAATTCTCGTCCGAACTGTGACGGGCATATGTATTTATAATGCAATATGTATTTATAATGCATTAGGTATATAGTACCTACCCAAAAAACCTATTTGCAACCTGGCTGCTCAAGTGTCCCGAACATGGTATATTTTTGCCTTATTTCCCTGGCGTAATAGACTAGAAAAGAATAGAGTAGAAATACCTATGCGTCACTGAAAATTTTATAAATTTTATCGACAAAGCTTACAAAAAGTCATAAAAACAAAACAATAATAAACACAATTTACTAAAATTGCATAAATCGAATAAAAAAAAATAATGAACTAAAACAAAAACAATCAGTTGCCAAATTTAAATAAATTGCTAAATAACTAATATGTTTAAAAGTTAAGCTGCTGCATATGACACCCAAATATAGATAAAAATTACTACTTGTACAAAGAGTACGTAATTTCTTAGTTATTGATTAAGAAATTCTTCTACTGAATTTGTCTTTCAGATAGGTAGGCTTTTGTCATTTTACGGAATTTGGGGAAGGATGTTGCAGGTTTAAGCTGTAGAGGGACATGGATGTACATTTTTTTTGCGGAATATAATATAGAGTTTTTACTAACTCAGAGGACGGGATCGGTAAATAGAGGCCAAAGGTAGAATTTCTGGTGGAATAGTCATGATTAGGTCTTGCTGGTAAGACATGTAGATGTTTACGAATTAAGCAAACAGTTTATAAAATATATAAAGAAGAAAGTGTTAAAATCCCGTGATATTTGAAGTAGCTTCTGCAATGTGCTGTTCTTCTTAAGCCAAATAAATATCTTATTTCTCTCTTTTGTAATTTGAAAATAACATCGGATTGGGCAGCTGTACCAGAACCCCAAAAAGGAAGACCATATCGAAGAATATGAAAGAAAATATGTTATTTTGGAAGATGCTAAATTGAGTTCCTTCGAAACAGATCTTATAGCATAGCAAGCTGAAGATAGTTTCTTCCTTAACAAATTAATATGAAGGGACCATTTAAGGTTGCTGTCTAAAAAATAACAAGAAATTTTACAGAATCAACGGTAGGTACTAATCTGGCTTTTATTAAGAGGTAAGGGTTGAAGAGCTCCTTTATAAGATAATGCTACTATTTTATCAAAGTTAAACGGGAGTAAATTAGAGTCGGACCAGGATTTTATTGTAAGTAGATCAGAAATTATAGTAGCATGAAGAGTTTTAATTTTTGAGTTGCTCCAAGTGCTACTGGTATCATCAGCAAAAAGAAAGATTTTTCCATCGATTTTTAAACTAGTGATGTCATTAATCAATATAAGGAAAACTAGAGTACCCAATAATGAACCTTGAGGTACCCTACATACAATGTTTTTGAGGCTAGAGTCTGTATAATTTGCTCTAACCAATTTTTTCCTATTATCAAAGTAAAATTTGAACAAATTCAAAGAAATACCTCGAATTCCGTAAAAATTTAGTTTTTTTATCAAAATGTGATTTACACAATCAAAAGCTTTGGCGTAGTCACAAAAAACGTTGGCAAGTGTGAAGATTATTGTTCAGTGCTTGATAAAACTCATGTACTACAGAAAATATGGCATCAGTGGTACATTTATTATTTAAAAAGCCGAACTGATTTTGTGATAAAATGTTGTTATCGACGAGAAAAGACATAAGTCGGGCTTTTCTGAGTCTCTCGATAATTTTGGAGACTACCGGTAGTAATGCAATAGGTCTGTAATTGCA
The DNA here is from genome assembly GCF_917563875.1 of Diabrotica virgifera virgifera. NCBI lineage: Eukaryota > Metazoa > Arthropoda > Insecta > Coleoptera > Chrysomelidae > Diabrotica > Diabrotica virgifera. The sequence continues at coordinate 101,009,007 of NC_065449.1, forward strand.
GGTATTTGATTTTTCACCCCCTTTTTTTACTTATGAAGAGGAATAATGATGACTGACTGTTTTTAGGCACTCTGGAAATTTACCTTTCTCAAGAGAATCATTAATTAGTGAGATGAGAACTTCCAACATATTTTCTTGAGACTTGAGAAAATTTTTGTCGATAGAGCATCAGTACCTACTACAGTAGATTTGCTTTTGATATTGATTGTTTGGATGAGTTCAGATTTATCAACTGGTCTCATAAAGAATGAATTCGAGACCTATCTTGAATTACGGAGATAGGGATCTTGTTGTGGCAAATTAGTTGATGTATTAACAAAGTATTTATTTAGATTTTCAGAGTCTGGAAGGGAAAATGTTTGAGCTGTGTGGGTTTTATTTCGAAAATCGTTTAATATGGATTAAGTTTCTTTTTGCAACAGTTTTAGAGCTTCCCAGACGATTTTGATAGTACAGTTTTTTTTATATTTTTATAGATATTATGTTTATTTGCCAAATTTGCTTTTGCAATTTGCCAAATTTGCAATTGGATGCTCATCCAAAATGAAGAAGAGAATATGTATTTGTTTTAAATCACCATTATTTGATCTGCCAGTCATTGTATTTGATATGTATAATGTATATAGTCCCAGGAGCGCAACTCGTATAAAGAACGAATAGAATGAAAACTTGCATTGTTTCGGAAAAATTCAAACAAGCTTATATTTTTCTAAAAATGATTTTGTTAATTTATATATTATATATTAAGGTGAAAAGTTCTACTTACAGATTTAGCAGTCAATTGTTTAGTAATTGTTTAAACATGTCTGCGTAACTAGAAACCATTATGGGAAACTTAAACTTAAAAATTGTATTCTGAATAAAATGCTCTGCATTGCCTAAAATCTAAAACTCAACCAGCAGATATCAAATTTTATCAATTTTATCAATTTTATACTAGATATGTCAATAATATGAATGTCGTTCAAGAGTAAAGTACCTTTACACTTAGATTAACGAAACCGGAATCGTCTTCGTTAATCTAAGCCTTTACATTTCAGAATATCAAACATTGTTATTATGAAAAGTTGTTTGGAATTAAAAACTATGTTTTAATATGCAATTATTATGTTCTTCTAATAAAAAAAAATGAAAATTTTTCTCAAATTACGGATATACATCATTTTTATTACAATTATGATAACGATTTTATTATTATCTAATTTTACGAACAAAAGTTCTTCATAAAATGCTCTACCTGGTCCAAGTTCTTAGATGCGACCATCAGGTATTAATTTTTTCAATTTTATATGAGGTATGTCAAAAAATATGAATTTCGCTTAGGAGTTAAATACCTTTATAGTTCACAATATGTATATCAATTAGAAGGATGTAATTGAATATTGAAACATAGTTTTTAACTACAAACAACTTTTCTAATTAACAACTGTCGATATTGTGAAATATAAAGGTAAGTGCTTTACTCTTGAGCGAAATTCATATTTTTTGACATACCTCCTATAAAATGATTAGGTAACATTTGATATCTGATGGTAGCATCTTAGATAACATACGATGCAGAGTATTTTATGAAGAATAACTATTTTTCGTAAAATTGATAATAAAGAAGTTTTCAATAGGTTCCAAGTAACACAGATATTATTATACTGTATAAGAACTCAAAAATTTTTTTTAATATTTATTATTGTTACTTGTTTTTAAATGTATTTTAGGTAAGTAGTGCAGAAAAAAGTTTTGATGACTTTGTATAAACATTTTTTTAACTGATAATTTTCTCAAAAGCAGCTGTTTATTTCATTTTTAAAGTAAAATAATTTAATGCATTTTTAAGGCTTCATCTTGAGCTTTAAAAAACACCTACAATATTGTTATAAGTATATGCGTTTAAACTTAAGAGGAAAGGAATATTTTGACGCCTGTCAAAATTTTCGATGTATTTTAAATGTAATCATTTTTTTCGAATCCTGAGAAAACTAATAAATATTTTTGAAAAATTTAAACGCAGAATGAAAGATTACTTTATTACCGATAAGGTCCTTAGAATAAATAAAAAGTTTCTTTTGAATGAGATATTTGAAATTAAAAATCACATTAAATTTTCTCTTAGGTTTTCACCCCTGTAACTTATTAAAATAAACATTATAGAAGTTTTCAGGGACTTTCGGTCCTCGGTAATAACGTAATCTTTCATTCTGCGTTTAAATTTTTCAGAAATACTTATTAGTTTTCTCAGGATTCGAAAGTATGGATACCATTTAAATAGCATTGAAGCCGAAAGTTCGTACCCATCCCCTTAAGTAATATCCTCTTAAATTGGCAGTAACTCTGTAAAATTACACTTTTTGAGATGTCGCGTCGCGTCGTATCATTCGAATTAAACTTTTGAGATTTTTTAAATAAAACATCGTTTAGTAAGATGTTTGAAAAGTAAGTTGAGCAAATGTTAGAGTTTTATAGGTAAAATTGTGTTAGTTACACATTTTTAAATCATTTTTAAACAAAATTCATTTTCCGCCCAGGCGGTACATATTTTTTTTTCTTTTTATTACAACTATAAGATAGATTTAATGTTCTTATTTAATTTCCAATTTGTAAAATTTAATTTGATCAGTTAGTTAAAAAACTATAATAAATTAATTCAAACGCGCGCTGCGTCGAACGCTACTATACAGTGCGCCAAAATTGATATTTTCGTGCAACATTTCTTAATGAAATTACAAAAAGTTCTGTCTTGTTTGACTTTTTCCGTAAGCAAAAAACTCCATTGACTCCCCTAAAAGAAACAGCTTCAGATTCAGAACAATATTGATATGTTGCATGTTTGCATGCCTATTGTATTGTAAACACAATTTATTTCTGTTTCACCTAAATATATAAAAGATGGTTGACCTTGTTTAAACATTCAATCTTCCGTATCCGTATTTACAGACAAGGTTCGGCGAATGATGTAATACAACGCGAAATACCAACTGCATAACATGCTCTACGTCGGTAAACAGTAAACACATTAAAAATATTCGAAATCGCCAGATTTATGTAATAATAACTATTAATTAATACAATAGAACTGTGGTTTTAATACCCGCCCGCGTTGTGTTTTCTTGGATATCATAACCTTTGCTTTAGCTCTCTCAGACAAAGGTAAGAGTATATACCTATGTTTTTGGTCTAATTATTTGTCTATTTTTTATTATTATTATTAAAATATATACCTATTAGAATATCATAGGACAATGGTGTCATGTTTAGTTCACGTTAAAAAACAAAATAGAGTTGGGTCAAGGCGTTAAAATTTTTAATACACTGCGCGCCAAAATTAACGCATATTTTAAAATTATAAGTTCAGTCGTAATGGAAAAAATTCTGTTTGTTCTTTGGTTCCTTTTAGAACATCTGAAATAAAAAAGTTTATCTTTTTGACGAAAAATATATCCCAAAAAAATAAAACTACCTATTAACATCATAAATAAATGACGAAATTGAAAATTTTTAGAGGTCAAAGCGAGCATTGCCTCCGCTGGCATTTATTACTGCTTGACAACGATCTCTCATGTAGAGACGTACCGTTCTTATTTTTCGTCTTGATCAATTTGATCCCATATTTCAACTAATCGCCAAAACAAATGATTTAATATAATATAATAAAATAAAAATGTATACCATTTTTGTTCAGTTGCAATGCGAGGGCAAAACAATCTTACTTTTCATCTAGAATACGGAGCGCAGTCCAGTCCTCTGAATCGCGATTTTCGGCTCATATTGGAGCCTCATCGGAGAGAACGTAGGCACTGTTTTTCATACAAACACTCAAACACTCCGATGAGGCTCCAATATGAGCCGAAAATCGCGATTCAGAGGACTGGACTGCGCTCCGTATTCTAGATGAAAAGTAAGATTGTTTGGCCCTCGCATTGCAACTGAACAAAAATGGTATACATTTTTATTTTGTAGTCGTATTACTCCGTAGAGTAACCAGGTGCATTTTCCGTTGGAACTTTACCAAGCTGAAGACGCGGGATGTGAATTGCATAGTGTAGAATTCCTTCCCTTTGTCTTGACTGCAGCATCCATGTGCTTGCAAATTGTAGAAGCCTTGGAGGTGTCACCAGGAAAGTGTACCAATAAGTTTTCAATTTAAAAATATTTTAGTAATATTTATAATATTTTCAATATTGTTAATTTTGCTATTAGGATTGAAAACTACTTCATCTATCAACTGTCTGTTGCGATAGGTAGCTGTCGTAAACATGTCTTGTTCTATCGGGTTGAAGGTTGAAGAAAATAATATAGACCTTATAGAAGGGTACTGCCCTGTAACGTTTCAGCATAGGATTTTGTGGTGCATGTGGCCTGACAATGACTACGGTACTTTCAAGGGACAAATAAACGTGACCATAAGTAAAAACACTTAATAAACTTGAAAAACGCCTTCGAACATTCAACACAACGTATTCCAACCCAACTAAATTCGAATTAAAATGAAGCACAACTATACTTCAATCACAATAAAGATGCACTAGAAATAAACAAACCAAGACACGTTGAATGTTCCAAAGAGCACTCCCAAATCATAATTTACAATATATTATATACATTTTAAATTACAAATCATGTTTTATAAAGTTTATACATTGTAAATCATTCGGGAGTGCTCCTGGTAACATTCAACGTGTCTTAGTTTGTTTATTTCTAGTGCATCTTAATTGTGATTTTAGTGTAGCATGTTTTTAATTTGTTTGTATAAAATGATGAAAACATCAGCGTTTTTACCATTCTTTCGAGAAATTTTACAATATACCGGAGATAACAATTATAAAATATTATCAGTAAGTAGTAATTACACGACAGCTCTAAAATTATCGATTTGTCTCCCGAGTGATACCTTGGTAGTTTTAATTTCACGACCCAAAGGAAAGTGAAATTATGTCAAAGTGTCACGAGGGCAAAACAAATCGATAATTTTTAAGAGCTCGAGAGTAATTCGGTAAGATTATTTCATGAATTAAACTGTCTATTTGCTAAACCTGTTTCCTGGTGTTCTCTGTGACAAGTTGTAAAAAATTAATTGCCATTCATGTCACTGAATGTATTTTTGCGTAGCAACGAAGGGCATATGTATTTTTGGGGAAAGTGACCGCTACCCTCCAGCCAGACCGGCATTTTATATTAGGCCATCATGGAAGAGTTACCTAAAAAAATTTCAGATTGCCTAAAATACCTACCAAAAATGTCTAACAGCTCTCGTGCTTATTATGTTATAGATCAATCAAGTTAGATTTTTACTCAACATAACTGTAAGGATGGGTTTGACAGTTGAAATGTGTAGTATTACCCCAGGCTGTGGGTGAAAAAACGTGATATAATTCAGGAATTTTTGAAACCTATCAGGTGTTTTAAAGGACGATGCCAGGAATAACTTCTACTAAAATGTGACCAAAAATATTGTGAGCTTTTTTTTAATTGCGATTTTCATTTGTTAAATTTGCAATTTTTATAGATTTTTAATTTTGCAGCTTAGGATATTGATTTTAGAGAAAAACTTTTTAATAGAAAGTTGTAGTAAATTAAAAAAACTACAGTTTGAGCTATGGTAAGTTTAATTTCGTTTATTTGTTATTGCAAAACTGCATGCGAAATGTCCAAAATGGCCGTTTTTTACAATTGCGTTATTTATTATACAAATAATTTTTGTTTATTTTTTTTGAGCTTTGAAATAAAGATCTTTCAATTCCAAACATAAAAAAAATTGCAAGGCCGGATTAACGAATTTTTTGCTTAGATATTATAAATTGTTTATCCCAAGAGGTCAAATGTCCAAGGCTATAACTTTTTGAAGAAAAATCGTAGAGAGTTGTTGTAACATCCAATCTCCTTCTAAAGAGTTATATTTTCATATTCTAATGTAAATAAATGCGTAAAACATTTTTAAACCTCTAATTTTTGGGTTTGAAAATAAGGGGGCAAATTTCGTTATAAACATTTAGGGCTGAAGCGGCCCAGTACAACCTATGAGTTTTTAACTTACAGATTATTGTTGCTGAAGAGAAAAAGAAGATTTATAAAAAAATAAAAAATTTCTACGACCAGCTGAAGCCGAGCTAAATGTTGGGTTTGAAAATAAGGGGGCAAATTTCGTTATAAACATTTAGAGCTGAAGCGGCCCTGTACATCCTATGAGTTTCTAACTTACAGATTATTATTGCTAAAGACGAAACGAAGATTTATAAAAAAAATAAAAAAATTTACAACCAACTGAAGCCGAGATAATTGTTTGTTTTTTCTTAAATCGTAGTGCCTTTATTTATAACAATTAAGAAATTATTTTACAGTCATTGACTAAAGAAAGACGTATATTATCTTAAAATAAAAATTATTATAAACTATAATTACATTTAATTATTAAAAATTATTTTTAAAATCGGTGCTTTTGCGAGCGGCCGAATTTTGCAAATCGCCCGGCTCGCTTCAAATCCGCGCGCTCGGAAAATTTTTACGTAACTTGTATTAAATTTTGACCGAAAACAATTTAATAATATTACCATAATAATATACAGTGTATTTACCACTGTATTTGTTTTTCTTGATAAACTTTTATATGTGAAATCTCATTTCTGAAGAAATAATATTACAAAAATGATACATATAACTATATTTTTAATTTTTGCATTGTTATATAAATATAATAATAATAATGTTACTTCTTATTATACAATATAAAACTTTTTCTTCTTGTAGTGACTATCCGTTTTGGATGTTGGCGACCATCATTGCAATTTGGCAAACCCCATTTGGAAACTGAGAACCAGGAAGGCGAAGGATTACCTTGCTAAAAAATTTACGTACGTCGTTCAACACAACAACTACAAATCTTTTTAGAGCAGCAGTACCGATTTAGTGTGCAAGTACAGATTGCCATGATGGTCGCCAACATCCAAAACGGATAGTCACTACAAGAAGAAAAAGTTTTATATTGCATAATAAGAAGTAACATTATTATTATTATATTTATATAACAATGAAAAAATTAAAAATATAGTTATATATTTCATATATATGTATCATTTTTGTAATATTATTTCTTCAAAAATGAGATTTCACATATAAAAGTTTATCAAGAAAAACAAATACAGTGGTAGACTGTATATTATAATGGTAATATTATTAAATTGTTTTCGGTCAAAATTTAATACAAGTTACGTAAAAATTTTCCGAGCGCGCGGATTTGAAGCGAGCCGGGCGATTTGCAAAATTCGGACGCTCGCAAAAGCACCGATTTTAAAAATAATTTTTGATAATTAAATGTAACTATATTTTATAATTATTTTTAATTTAAGATAATATAAGTCTTTCTTTAGTCAATTACTGTAAAATAATTTCTTAATTGTTGTAAATAAAGGCACTACGATTTAAGAAAAAAGAAACAATTATCTCGGCTTCAGTTGGTTGTAGAAAATTTTTATTTTTTTATAAATCTTCGTTTCGTCTTCAGCAACAATAATCTGTAAGTTAGAAACTCATAGGATGTACAGGGCCGTTTCCGCTCTAAATGTTTATAACGAAAATTGCCGCCTTATTTTCATGCCCAACATTTAGCTCGGCTTCAGTTGGTCGTAGAAATTTTTTATTTTTTTATAAATCTTCGTTTCGTTTTTAGCAACAATAATCTGTAAGTTAAAAACTCATAGGATGTACAGGGCCGCTTCAGCTCTAAATGTTTAAAACGAAATTTGCCCCCTTATTTTCAAACCCAAAAATTAGAAGTTTAAAAATGTTTTATTTATTTACATCAGAATATGAAAATATAAGTCTTTAGAAGGATATTGGATGTTTCACCAACTCTCTACGATTTTTTTTCAAAAAGTTATATCCTTCGACATTTGACCTCTTGGGATAAACAATTTATAATATCTAAGCAACAAATTCGTTAATCCGGCCTTACAATTTTTTTTATGTTTGGAATTGAAAGATCTTCATTTTAAAGCTTTAAAAAATAAAAAAAAATATTTGTACAATAAATAACGCAATTGTAAAAAACGGCCGTTTTGGACCTTTCGCAGGCTGTGTTGCAATAACGAATAAACGAAATTAAACTTACCATTGCTCAAATTGTAGGTTTTCTTAATTTACTACAACTTTCTATTAAAAAGTTTTTCCCTAGAATTAATATCCTAAGCTGCAAAATTAAAAATCTTTAAAAATTGCAAATTTAACAAATGAAAATCGCAATAACAAAAAAAGCTCACAATATTTTTGGTCACATTTTAGTAGAAGTTATTCCTGGCATCGTCCTTTACAACACCTGATAGGTTTCAAAAATTCCTGAACTATATCCTGAAATCGACCTATTTTTCACCCACAGCCTGGAGTATATGAGATATAACAAAAAGACTACCATCTAGGGATTCATCAATGTTTTAGTGGAACAGTTGTTAAATAAACAATCAAAACGTCATACTTAGTTTTTTGAACATAACTTTTATTCTCGCTTGTTGCAAATTTCAGATTTTTAGCTTAAAGAAATTTAATTCGTGAACGAAAGGGTTAAATTCTTTGCAAATGAACCCTACTAATCGTATTTTATTGTTGTGAATATTCAAAAATTTATCTTGAGCATGGGTAATTACAGTATTATAGTCCGTCCGCTATAACTTTTCCCATGCGGTACGATTCATTTTCAATCAAATTAAGTCAAAACATAAATTGAAACGAACGTCGATGTGTATATACATTTTGTATACTGTATACTATATACTCACACATCGGCGTACGTTTCACTTTCTGTTTTGACTTAATTTGATTGAAAATGAATCGTACCGCATGGGAAAAGTTATAGCGGACGGACTATACAGCCGAATCTTACGTAACCTAAATTTATAGGTATTTTTGGTCTGCACAATATTGTAGTTGCATATATTTGAATAGGTAACCATTAAACTCAATCGTCCCATTAGTATATTTTTTTACAAAATTTATATAATATTGAATAACATTTATTGAATATTGTATATTCCATCTTACTTTGTGTAATAAAAATCCACCATGGATGACGAAAAAATCATTTTGACACGCTATAAAACCTGTCATTTTATGAAAATTTGAATAAAACAATGATTTTTGAGTTTGTCATTAATTGTGATCATATTATTAATTTCCAATAATTATTTTTAAAAATTATTAAATAAAAAACACTAAATATTCCAATAGAGTGCAACAAAAATATTCATAAAATATCTCATTTCACCGTCATAGCGTATTTCATTTTATGTATATTTTTTTTCTTAAAAAGTTGTCTGTTGACGTCAAATCTCTAAATAAACAAGTTTTTAAGTGATGGGCAAAAAAACTAAGTTTGACGTATTGATTGTTTATTTAAGAATTTTTCCACTAACAGATTGATGAATCCCTAGATGGTATTATTTTTGTAATATCTCATACTACATATTATTTAAACTATCAAACCAGTCTTTACAGTAATGTCGAAAAAGGCTTATTTTTACTAACGTGATTAATTTAAAAATGATTAGCAAATTTTTCGTACCACGTCTCTTAGTCTTCTTCTTCTTCAGATGCAAATCCACTAACTAATGGATGTTAGCGATCACATTTTTATTAACTCTCTGTTTTTTACAATGTGCATCAGAGATTTTATGTCGTTAATCAATGTCCATTGCCTTATGTTTCGGAGCCAGGACATTCCTGTCTTACCTTCAATTTTACCCTCGATTATAAGCTGAAGGAACTGATATTTTTCGTTTCGCATGATGTGACCCAGATACGTCGTTTTCCTTTTCTTGATGTATGCGAAAAGTTTTGCGTTCTTGGTTAATTATTTTAAGGACATCTACATCTGTGACTTTCGCCGTCCATGGTATCTTTAGGATACGGCGATAAAGCCACATTTCGAAGGCTTCTAATTTGTTTATATCCCTCGTTTTGAGTGTCCAGCCCTCTACGCTATATAGCAGAACCGACCATACGTAGCACTTAGTAAACCTTAAGGAATAATCATATTATCATGCCCGCACCGTTTCGGCACGTAGCGTAGTCTCCTTTCCCGTAGTATCCCTATCAGACGGTTTACTCTAAAGAGACCGAAATCATTAGACCGAAAGCAGTAAACCGAACTCATTAGACCGAAAAACACTTTACCGAAACCTCACTAGACCGAACAGTAGGAGACCGAAAAGCAGGAGACCGAATAGCAGGAGACCGAATAGCAGGAGACCGAATAGCAGGAGACCGAATAGCAGGAGACCGAAAAGCATTAGATACATAATACAGGGTGCTCAAACAGGATTGTAATCTGAGCAAGGGTAACACCAACCTCCTTTAACCCTTTATCCATAATGATTGTTGTCATCATAATCATTAAATTCAAATTAGAAGCAAATAAAATTTACCCTTAATTATAATACCCCACTTGTCGCAGTAAAAGACAAATATAATTACAACTAAATGTTATTTGAATGGTTATTAGAAATAGTTAAAATGGTGTTAATGTCACTTTACCCTTAATTTATTTTTACCTTCACTAATTTGTTTCACGGATGAAAATTATTTTATATCAGACTGTACAGTCAGTACTATAGTACCGCACACAGTCTATATTGTTAGGCTCTGTATTTTCTCTCTGATATGAGATTGATCAGCATATTCTTATTTTGATTAATTAATTAATTAATTATTTTAATTACTACTTACGGAAAATAAAACCAAAATTAAATAAAACTTTCCAATAAAATTTATTCTCGGGGCTAATTTATTTTAATGTGTTACCTTTGGTTTGTGGCTTCTAGTATCTCTATATAGTTGTTTACTTCATCCAGGAGAAAACAGGGAAATAAATATACTCAATGTCATATACATTCTATAAATATTATTTTCCACCTACCTCTACCGAAAGTATACTTTTCCGGACCTGATTGTAGGGAGCAAAGTTGTACTTTTCCTTCCTAGGGAGGAAAAATATTTTCCTCCCTAGGGAGGAAAAGTAAAAGTGACGTCATGGTATTTCAATCATGAAATATAACTTATTGACGCCCTGTACAAGATCTACTTTCTATTACGTAAGTATCTATACATTTTAACGTTTATTTAAAAACACTCTGCATTTTGCAGAATGGTAAAGAACAGTAAATTGTTATTCTGATTTAACAATGTTTACATTAATAATTTGACTTATATTTGACAGTTGACAGTTGACATATTGTACCTACTTGTTAGTTTTAGTTCTAATAAATTTTGTTGATTAGTTACATAAATAAATTAAGTAAAAATGAAAAAATTACTTGTTATTTGAGGAAGGTGGAAAAACCATATGTATAACATGGGAGTAAAGTGCCTTTTCCTCCCATGAATGATTATAATAATATACCCAATATACCATAAATATAAAATTTAAATGTATGCTGAAACTTAATTTTGTTGCAACTATTTCTTATCTAATAAATTAATCTTTAATTCTGCTATCTCCTTTTTTTAACAAAATTTTCATTTTAATAATTTGTTAAACTGTTCTTACTACATATTATATAAAAAAAAAAACAAAATTTACTTTTCACCTTTTGAATAGATTAGGTACTTATTTCTTCTTTGAATTTATGAATGACTAAATTATGTTATAGAACTGTTCAATAAAAATAAACAAATATGGTATGTGATATAAAACAACTCTCTCCGTTTCACAAATAATCTGACTAACCTTTTTTTCTCTTCTGTACTTCTTCTCATGGGTTGTGCAGTCCTCTATTCTCCCACACGTGCCCCTAGGATAATGCGAACGATCCTTCTCGTCCAAACTGCTTCACAAACAAACAACAGCACTCGCTCAAAATTTTTCCTCAGTTTTCTCTCTGCTCGATATCTTGTGCAAATTAATACCAACCGGCTACTTGTTCCAGACAGAAACAGGAATCTCTTCGGACACAAGGAGATTTAATTCTCAACTCGATCAACGATTTCGTTTCAACACGATTCTGCTTACACGGCCGCCAACTTCACCACTTTACACAGACTTCTTACTTTTCAGAAAGGACTGCTCTCTCCAGATCTTCATTACACAGTGAAACTTTTTTTCCTCAACTCAGACTCAAACATTCTATTCTCCCTATATGCGTCTCTCTCGCCAATCACAAAACATCCTCTCTACACATTACATTCCTAATTTCATTTCTTAAGAACAAATTATTTTTGTATACAACTTTTCCGTTTCGTCAAATTCCAGGAGATACCAAAATTAATTTTGTGTTTCTACATGCTATAAAAAACCGATATTCTAAAATTCAACAATTTTGTTTACCGTCTTTCCTTCCAAAAAGCGTTTATAAATGTCCTATTGTTTACTTCAAAGCGAATACATGTACTTTCCAATCTGACCGTATCAATTGTATAAGTCCGTTCATAGAAACACTAATACTGAACGATTCTTACTTTCCACGAAACACTGCTTATGACTAACTAATACTATTTACAATTTTTGGGTCATGTACAGGGCGATGAAAATCTATGATTTCGTGGTCTTTGTCATAAATTAATTTTCTAAATTTTTCCCATAAAATTATATAACAATATATAAAATAATACAAAAAAACACAATAAACAAAAAGAAAGATATACAAAATCTTAACATAATTTACTGCAATCTTTTTTAATTTATGTACCATTTCGGTCTAATGCTGTTCGGTCTAGTGAGATTTCGGTAAAGTGCTTTTTGGTAAAATGAGTTCGGTCTACTGCTTTCGGTCTAATGATTTGGGTCTAATTGTCGTGTACCCTATCAGACAACTCTTTTACAAAGAGTTGTCTGATACTATACGCTCCGGACAGTATGAATAATTGTTCATATTTAAAACCATTAAAATCAATATTTTTCGGAAACGAAACGCTACGTGCTGGAACGGATAATATGATGCTTGCTTTTAGTCTCAGTAGTTGAAGATCGAACTCTGAACAGGTCAGTACCTTCCTGAATTTTACGAAAGCTTGTCGAGCTTGCTCAACGCGATATTTTACTTCCCTGTCCGATGCCCTATCTTCAAAAAGCCACGTTCCCAGGTATTAGACCGGTCAGGTTAGACTCAAAAATAGGAGTGAGGCTACAATAATTACCATCAAGCTGAAAATTGGCAGGATTGTTCAAAATACCATCATAAATGAAATCTAAAAAGTCCTCATAAATCCGACCCCTGCTAAAAAATTTACGCGGGGTCAAAGGTCACCAAATATGGTTTTTAGCGATTTTCAGCGAAACGGTAAGCTTTATCATAAAATTAGTTCTAACAAAAAATGTAGATTAGATAATTATCTATAAAAAATATCTTAATAGTTTTTTTCCTAAGAGGCACTGTTTTTGAGATACAACGATTCAAAGAGTTGAAAGACTTCTAATCGTCATAAAATATGTATTACAGGGAATATTTCAGGGACTTTCGGCCCTCGGTAGTAACGTAATCTTTCATTCTGCGTTTAAATTTTTCAAAAATACTTATTAGTTTTCTCAGGCTTTGAAAAAACGAATGCATTTAAATAGCATTGAAGCCGAAAGTTTGCACCTATCCCCTTAAACAATGTTTAATTGTTTAAATATAAATTTTCTTCTTCTTCTTCAAGTGCCGTCTCCTAATCGGAAGTTGGATATCATCATCACTATCTTTACTCTATCCACCGCTGCTCTAAGAGTTCTATAGAACTGCATCTAAACCAGTCCCTTAAATTCTTTAACCATGACACTCTCCTTCTTCCTATACTCCTTCCGCCTCTTATCTTTCCCTGTATTATCAGTCTTAGCATTTCATATCGCGGTCCCCTCATTACGTGTCCCAGATATTGTAACTTTCTTATTTTTATTGTGTTTATTATTTCGCATTCTTTACCCATTTCTCGCAGTACTTCCGTGTTCGTTTTCTTCTGTGTCCATGCTATTCTAAGCATTCTTCTGTAACACCACATTTCAAATGACTGTAGCTTATTTATGTGTTCTTGCTTTAATGTCCAGCTTTCAAGTCCATATTGTAGTATCGAGAACACGTAGCATATAAATTTTATTTATTGTTAATAACAATTTTATTTTCTTGTGCAACTATATGGTAGGGGAGCCCAAGCGGGGATTTTTGCAGTTACTCGAGCGCGTCAGATTATCATATGGGGAGAAATCTGGTACCCTGCAGATGTACCTCTACCATATATTGCCTCTTAACACAGGGAAGTTCGTTAAGGGGGGCCCGAAGAAAAAAATCTATCTTTAAAAAAACTAGAAATTGTCAGATTAAGATAAGGTAAGTAAAGTATGTGCAAAAGAGTGTATATTTCAAAAATCTGACGATTTGAGCCGGGCGTAAGGAAATGGGGGAGTGCCAAAGTTTCACAAGAGAAAAGCGAATATTTCGCGAAATGAATGACAGATCGAAAAACTAAAAAATATGTGCTCAATATTTTTTTAAAATCTATCGAATGATACCAAACATGACTTCCCACGGAGAGGGGTGGGGGGTAAATTTAATATTTTAAATACGAATCCCGCGATATTTCGCGAAATAAACATCAGATCGAAAAATTGTAAAATACACTTATTCAATATTTTTTAAAAATCTATCAAATGGCACTAAACACGACCCCTAACGGAGATGGGTTGGGGGGTTACTTTAAAATATTAAATAGGAGACCCCGTTTTTTATTGCAGATTTGGATTCCTTACGTAAAAATAAGCAACTTTTATTCGAAACATTTTTTCGAATTGTGGATAGATGGCGTTATAATAGGAAAAAACGATTGTTGGAAATGGAAAATTAAATTAAAAAATGGCAAGCTCCTACTAAAATGGAAAACTTCACTTAACTTTTTTTGGTTTTAGGACCTACTCTTGACAACCCAATAGGTCCCCATAACGCTCGAGTGACTGCACATTTAGCATACTTTGCTCCCCTACCAATATTTCTATTAAATAATTAATACATTTAAAAAAGTTATTATTATTGTATACACCAGTTATTAGATGTATACACCAGGTATATACATCACTGAAGCTGTAATACAAGTAAACATAATATTCTACGGTCAACTTAACTTATATTACACATAATAATATAAGATTATAAATATGATAATGTTTCTACTATACAGCTTGCGGTCCATAAGCTGTATTATATTACAGTGCCAACAAAAAAATCTTTACAAAGTGAATGTAACGCGAAAATAATAAGAATTATTTGAATTTTACGGCTTAATCTCAACAAAAATACACAACAAAATACAACAAATGACAAAGTATTAACTTATAATAATTCTTTTTATTTATGCGCCTTAGTTCAATTTGCAAAGATAGGTTTTGTCGGAATAAACACGTTCGTCAGCTAATCTAATCACCCTACCTATTCTCTTCTCAGAAGGGTTTGAACATAATAATGAAAGACAACTTTCTAGGCAAAATGTTTATTGCTAAGTACTAATAAATACTTATGCAAATTACACCGTAATTTTCCTGGGTGGCGAAATCCTTCAGGTAGATGACACCCTCGAGGTATTAATTAGTCTTGAGTACTACTCCGGAGTGAAAATACGTGTTAAACCTATATTTTTTTTATAGTGTATTTCGTGTTATATTCATTGTTATAACAAAAATGTCAGAATATTGTTTTATTTGCGCTAAAATTTTAACTGAAAGTGAAATTGTTACCGTTGAACGTGGTATAAAAACATTAATCAATGCAAGTACTGAAAGAGCTGATGGATTTTTAGAATTTCTTAAACAGCAGAAATATGTGACCATACATGTGGAGTGTCGTAAAAGTTATCTTCGAAAGTGTTCTATTGCTGCAGCTATTAAAAGACAATAAGAAAAACAAGAAGCCAGTACATCGACCAAAAGTCCTCCTCTTACTAGAGCACGTGTAAGTGAACCAGCTTTTTGTTTTAAAAAACAATGCTTATTTTGCGGCCAGGAATGTAATGAAGAGCGTGAAAAAAAATGGCCATCTCTTCTCACTCTATGTATGGAGCGCCTATGAAAACTACGTGCTTAGATAAGTTTCGATATGCATGTTTTTTTAAAAGTACTCGAAACAAAAAACAAGTGCAGTTATCTTGTCTTCCTCCAACCTCAGCGGCTGCTCATCAACATCTTTTTCGGGTATATTACCAAGTTCAAGTGTGGCTTGGTTATCAGCTAGATCTAAAAGACTGGGGATGTAAATTAGTCGACAGTTCATTAGAACCAATTCAAACTTTACTCCCCCCTGCGCCGGAAAAACTCCTGAACACAATTTTTTGCAACTGTAAAAAGGGATGTAGCGCTAAATGTGGTTGCAAAAAAGTTGGACTGTTTTGTTCGGTAGCATGCACTAATTGTCAAAACCGGTCGTGCTCCAATGTTGAATCACCAACAATTGAGGATTCATTTGATTCTATCGAGGAGCCATGCGATGTGTCATTATTGGGACAATTTACTTGCACCCAGGATGAACAAGAAGAAGAAGAAGAAGAAGAACAATAAGAAGAAGAAGAACTAGAAGATGAAGAAGAGGAAGAAGAACAAGGGAAGCAGAAGTATTAGAAAATTATGAACCAGTTTGATAAATTTCCCTTTTTTTTAATTTATACCGCTTTATATAAAGTTTAATCATTTTTAACCCTTGCCAATATCAATTATTAAATAGCTTTAAATTAAACAGAATCATAACAGATCCGTGGAATAGGCCTACTGGGGAAACCACGTTAAAAAAACGCGCTAAGTACAATACCTCAAAGGTGGTGTGGAAACGTGTGCGCATATTATGACGATTACCACTTTTTGAATCGTTATATCTCAAAAACGGTGGCTCCTAGGAAAAAAGTAATGGTGCATTTTTTATAGATAATTATCTAGTCTACATTTTTTGCTAGTACTAATTTTACCATAAAACTTACCGTTTCGCTGAAAATCGCTAAAATCCATATTTGGTGACCTTTGACCCCGCGTAAAATTTTTAGCAGGGGTCGGATTTATGAGGACTTTTTAGATTTCATTTATGATGGTATTTTTAACAATCCTGCCAATTTTCAGCTTGATGGTAATTTTTGTAGCCTCGGATGCGTAAGTTGACCGGAGTATATTTAAATTTGCTCACTCTTTCAATGGCCTTGGTATTCAGTGTTATGGTGGAGTTTTTAAGAGCATCCAAGTTTCTGGAGATGATCATGAATTTGGTCTTTTTGGTATTAATCTCTTTTGTTGACTCTTAAAGAACTAATATAAAAACTTCGTATAATGTACCTAATATTTTTAACAGTTCTTAGACTTTAAGTAAACGAGTAGGTAGCTCTTTTTTTTCGTTGATATTATGATACTGTGAAATCTAGGAGGATTTTATTAATACGAAGTTGTTACCTTCAAGAAATGTCCTTGAACTAAATGGTAATTACATGACACATTTTTTATTTAAACGTTTGGTTAAAAAAATTGCCGTGTCATTTTTACTTAATCATTTTTTCAAATAGTCCAATTGGGCTAGCCTAGAAATGATTGACAGCGGTCTAAATTTATGACCTGACCTGTTTATTTAACAATTTAAGTTTTAATTCGGTATTTATCGTTTATAATTTTGTATGTAATTGTAATGATGAAAATAAATGAATGACTATTAAACATTATTTATTTAATTTTAGTCATCTACAGAATATTCAAAAACGTTTTGGGTCTGGATCCCGCGTATGAAAGAAAAGTTGATTAATAGCAAGCTGAAAATTTGTTAATAGCTTAAGGGTGGCTAGTCGGACCAACTTTGATATATAGGAACAGGGGAAGTTTTAATTGTGGAACAGATTAAAAATTTTAAACGGCTAGACCGTGAAAACGTCACATGTATTTTGTCCGACAGAACTTCCAATTGATTTGTTACCCTTTCATTAAACTCTCATGCAAAAATCAGACTGCTATTTATCACCTGTCATAATTCTTGTCATTTGACATATTCTACCTGTTCCACTCATTATATTTCCCTTTTGGTGAAAAATAGCAGCGTGATTTTTCCATGAGAGTTTAATGAAAGGGTAACAAATCAATTGGAAGTTCTGTCGGACAAAATACATGTGACGTTTTCGTTGTCTGACCGTTCCAAATTTTTAACCTGTTCCACAATTAAAACTTCCCCTGTTCCATATATATCAAAGGTGTTCTTATATATCAAAGTTTGTCCGACTAGCCACCCTTAAGCTATTAACAAATTTTCAGCTTGCTATTAATCAACTTTTTTTTCATACGCGGGATCCAGACCTATTTGCAAACCAAAAAAGATGTACATTCCTAAACGAATGTTTAGGAAGCCTTCGTAAAAGAACATTATTAGACCAGAGAAATTAGCAAATAAATGGCCTCTTTCGTGACATCCGTTGATACAGGTACATACATATCTAAGAACTGCTTTGGGTAAATTTGGTGACAACAATATCCAATATAAAAATTATGCAAAAGATCAAACTTACTTTTTAACTTATAAATAATATACATATAAACAATTAAAAATCGCTATTTGATTTTAAATATTAAAGGTGGAGACCGGTATGCAATATGGAAAGGTGATACAATTTAAATGAAGAAGCATAGGAAATTCTTTAAAATGAGTGTTTGAAAAGTTATATTTGTTAATTTGTTGTTTAGTTATTCGGAAAATAGCTTCAAAAGGTCAATTTTTTGAAAATGATTAATAACTTTTCTAAAAATACACAAAAAACTTTAACTTCGCGTGAGTATAGGAACAATAGCACAAGTATTCAGCTGTTGAAATTTCAAGAAGTTTCACTTAATAGTTATTGCAAAATTGAAATTGTTTATCCCAAAAGCTTTTATCTACGGCGTTATTGTGCGTAAACTATTAGGTCTACATAAATTCTGAAGACATCAAATCAAAGAAAAAGGCTCATTTTATCAAATTAGATTTTCTTGATTAAAAAGTTTATAAAAAATGTAAAATAATTTTGAAAAGGTAGTGTTATTTTAAGCTTATAAACAATTAAAATAACTCAGACGCATTAACATGTACAAAGTTAATTTTTTTTCAAAAATGAATAACCACTTTCACTTTCGTTGCAAAACGAAAATACAGCCGCATCATATTCTAGTCCAATCAGAACGTGCACGAAGCACCTCTACTGGTTTCGAAACTTATTAATCTCTCATCAGGAGGCACAGATTTATGCTGCTCTCTCTGATCCAACCAAAACAAACCCCGGCGTGCAGTCACTGATTGCAACGAACGAAATGGCATAGATGCCCTAGCGGCAACTGCTACAACAAGACTAAGATTTCACTCTAATGGCATATAAAACAACGTAATGTTACTCTAAATCCCACCAGACTGAAAGAAATGGGAACCTTCTCTGGTTACACCTCCGAGGCTTCTACAATTTGCAAGCCACACGGATGCTGAGACTAAGGAAGTTGTTTTGGTTAGATCAGAGAGAGCAGCATATGTGCCTCCTGATGAGAGACTAATAATTTTCGAAACCGGTAGAGGTGCTTGCTGTACTCTCTGATTGGACTAGAATATGATGCGGCTGTATTTGCGTTTTGCAACGAAATTGAAAATGGTTATTCATTTTTGATTTACATGTTTACTCTGATTGGAGTACTAAGCCTCTAAATTGTAGAAGCCTCGGAGGTGTAACCAGAGAAGGTTTCCATTTCTTTCAGTCTGGTGGGATGTAGAGTAACATTACGTTCTTTTATATGCCATTAGAGTGAAATCTTAGTCTTTTAATTTTTTTTATTCGTCATGTTGGTATTCTTTACAAACTGAAAAAAATATATAATACCCTACGACCCTTAAAACCCGAGTTGGCCACTTGTTTTCAAAAATTCACCGGGGCTTTGTTTATATACATTAGAAAATTCGAAAAGCAATATTTAAACGACTGAAAGATAATGTTTATATAAAAAAATCAACGATTCTAGTAAAAATGAGCCATCCATGATGCGCCAAAAGTGAAGGGTTTAAAAGTAAAGCGATTCTTATCCTCTTGATGTATTATCAAAAACTTAATTCACAACTAAACATTTACAAAAGGCACAACACCTCCGGTTATAATCAACGAAAATTGATTTCTTTTTGAAGTGAATACTTCTTATCGCTTGGTATGGAAATTTGACGCCAAATACTAAATTCGTATCTGGCCTTATTCAAAAATCGTGACGCGCGTGGTAAGCTTGATGTATACCGCAATATACATATCTAACACTTATTTTAACTTTCATAGTAAACCTGATCCTGAATTTTCTACTGTTTGACTGGTTTCAGGGTGATTTCAACTATAGATCCCGAATTGTAAATAACTAACTGGGTTAGGTCGTTTCAGCCCTAAAGGGGTGATTTATTAAGTTTTTCTTAAATAAAGTGCGACACAAG
Source organism: Diabrotica virgifera virgifera (assembly GCF_917563875.1). NCBI lineage: Eukaryota > Metazoa > Arthropoda > Insecta > Coleoptera > Chrysomelidae > Diabrotica > Diabrotica virgifera. Next base: position 101,029,379 of record NC_065449.1, read on the forward strand.
TTTTTATGGTACAACTAAATATAGATTCCAAATTTTCTATCTTTGGCTGGCTTCTTTCTCGGGGTTGATTTGTTCTGTTTTTTTTAATCTAGTGCGAAACATGTTTTTATACTAAAACTAAATTATGTAGATTCCGAATTTTAAATTCGTGGGGTGGTTTGGCGGTATTTACTGGGTTTGGAGTCATTTCAACCCTAAAGGGGTAGATTTATCCAGTTTTTCCAAAAAATAAAGTGCGATACGTATTTTTATGGTAAAACTAAGTATAGATTCCGAATTTTATATTATTGGTTCGGTTCAGGGTGGTTTCGTCCCTTTGGGAATGATCTGTTCTGTTTTTTTAATCTAGTGCCAAACATGCTTTTATACTATTCCGAATTTTAAATTAGTGGGGTGGTTTGGCGGTATTTGCTGGGTTTTAGTTCAATAAACTATACACCTCCGAGGCTTCTAAGAGAAGATTCCCATTGTTTTCAATCTGGTGGGATGTAGAGTAATATTTTTAATATTGTTTTTTATGTGCTATTAGATTAAAAACTTAGTCTTTTGCTAGCAGTTGCCGCTAGGGCATCCCTGCCATTTCGTTCGTTGCAATCCGTAACTGCACGCCGGGTTTTGTCCTGGTTGGGTCAGAGAGAGCAGCATATGTGCCTCCTGATGAGAGACTAATAAGTTTCGAAACCGGTAGAGGTGCTTGCTGCACTCTCTGATTGAACATATAATGCGGCTGTAGTTTCGTGTTGCAACGAAATTGAAAATGGTTATTTATTTTTTTTTTAATATGAATTTGTATGTGCAGTAAAATAAAAAGTAAAAACGTCTCAAACTTAGTTTTTATAATATTGTGAAGTAAAAAATAACATCTTGTATGTATCACTGGTGTTACCGGATGCTTATGCCCATCGAGCAACATAAATCCCTCGATCCAGAAGTCCTCTGGCAGGATTATGTTGCTCTCCAGGCGTAATCATCTTAATAACACCCTTGGTGCATAAATAACTATTATGTGAAATTGATCAATCGCGTGATTGATTATTACGTCCACTCGAGTGTTAGATTTACATCTAACATTATAAGTTTTGGAATATTTAATATAGAAATAAAATACAGTGTCGTTTTTTTTTGTTTTTCAATATTTTATTGAAGAAACATAAACTACGTCCGCAAAATAAACATAAGTTTCGTATTTTGACCTTTAAAAGTAACCATTACATAATAGACCATGGGCCCATATTTAAAAAAAATTATGATTAAGCATCTCTTTCATGGGACTTCGTTTATTCAGTTATTCATGTTGAGTTGGACAACTTTTCTAATACGGACAATTTTTGGGAGGGGTGCGTTTGGGAGGGAGGCAAAAAAAATTGAAGTAAAAAAGTAACCCAAGATAAAGAAATAAATCAAAATATATCAGGATATTCGTCTTCTTACATAAAGCAGTCCTGACATAAAACTAGTTTTTCTCGTATGTTTCTTAGGCGGTGGTCTTAATACACGCTGTGTCCAGCCTACGGCATCTATTAGATACCACCAGCTAAGTCAGTGGTCACTACAATTCACCCCGTAATTTGAATTTGTTTTAGAATTACTCTTATTTAACTGTATTCGGTTGTAAGATAATTTTTGTCCTTCAAAGTTTACTAAAAGTAACGAAAATTAACAATTTTCCTACGGCGTGGCGCTGCACTCAGCCTACAGCGTCTACTGGAGATCACAGCCTAACAAATAGGCTTGGGGCGTACATCTCACTGGTAATTTGTAAATCTATTTTTTTGCATTGGTCAAAAAGAGCATCTAGGTTTTCGCTGAGTACCAATTCGTTCCTCTTTGGCGCTGTTGGCGCTCGTTCTGTTGGAGATTCTTCACGACCAAGAATATTTCGAAAATGAATAACCATTTTCAATTTCGTTGCAACACGACACTACAGCCGCATCATCATTCCAGTTCAATCAGAGAGTGCAGCAAGCACCTCTACCGGTTTCGAAACTTATTAGTCTCTCATCAGGAGGCACATATTGCTGCTCTCTCTGACCCAACTAGGACAAACCCCGGCATTCAGTCACGGATTGCAACGAACGAAATGGCAAGGATGCCCTAGCGGCAACTGCTATCAAAAAACTAAGTTTCCAATCTAATAGCACATAAAACAACATCCAAAAATGTCATTCTACATCCTACCAGACTGAAAACAATGGGAACCTTCTCTGGTAACACCTCCGAGGCTTCTACAATTTGCAAGCCATAACGGATGCTGAGACTAAGGAAGATGAGGGAATTTTACAATTTATAATTCACGTCCCATCTGCTCAGCGCGGTAAAGTTCCAACGAGAATGGTTCCCTTCGTACTCCAATGGGAGTAAACACAAATCAAAAATGAATAACCATTTTCAATTTCGTTGCAACACGAAACTACAGCCGCATCATTATTCCAGTTCAATCAGAGAGTGCAGCAAGCACCTCTACCGGTTTCGAAACTTATTAGTCTCTCATCAGGAGGCACATATGCTGCTCTCTCTGACCCAACTAGGACAAATCCCGGCGTGCGGTCACGGATTGCAACGAACGAAATGGTATGGATGCCCTAGCGACAACTGCTATCAAAAAACCAAGTTTTCAATCTAATAGCACATAAAACAACATCCAAAAATGTCATTCTACATCCTACCAGACTGAAAACAATGGGAACCTTCTCTGGTAACACCTCCGAGGCTTCTACAATTTGCAAGCCATAACGCTAGGGCATCGATGCCATTTCGTTCGTTGCAATCCGTGACTGCACGCCGGGGTTTGTCCTAGTTGGGTCAGAGAGAGCATCATATGTGCCTCCTGATGAGAGACTAATCAGTTTCGAAACCGGTAGAGGTGCTTGCTGCACTCTCTGAGTGAACTGGAATGATGATGCGGCTGTAGTTTCGTGTTGCAACGAAATTGAAAATGGTTATTCATTTTTGATTTGTGTTTACTCCCATTGGAGTACGAAGGGAACCATTCTCGTTGGAATTTTACCGTGCTGAGCAGATGGGACGTGAATTATAAATTGTAAAATTTCCTCATCTTCCTTAGTCTCAGCATCCGTTATGGCTTGCAAATTGTAGAAGCCTCGGAGGTGTTACCAGAGAAGGTTTCCATTGTTTTCAGTCTGGTAGGATGTAGAATGACATTTTTGGATGTTGTTGTATGTGCTATTAGATTGAAAACTTAGTTTTTTTAAGAATATTTCGATTTTTTGCGTCAAGGAGATTGAAAAAAGTGGAAGAGACACATAAATAGTAAGATCTACAAATGTTATGTTAAATAACAACTTAATTTAATTGGGTACAGAAGTATTTTTCGCCATGCTTGTGACTGTGCCCAGGCCCGCCGAGTACATTTTACCGGGACCCGGCGAGATAAGGGGCCCGACGTCGACCAGACCAAAGACGTAATTTTTCCCGATTTTTTTGCTCTTCACTTTATGTGCATAATGCGTTTAATTATTACTCTGCTATATTTAATCTGACCTTTACCTCTATTTTGAAATATATTTTATTGTTTTATTCTAAAAACGGCGGAAGAAGCCCGCAATATTATTTGATGATTTGCCTGGATCTAATAGTGACACGACTGATAATTTTGAGCCTGATGAAATATTTCGCTGTGAAATATGTAATATTGACATATCCCACATAACAATGATGTTCGCATCATGCTCTAAGCATATCCTACCAACATTCGTCGAAGTATATCCTTTTTAGTATACGCGTAGTACAAGCATAGCATGTACCATAAAAACATTCTAAATTTCATGTTCTTTGCATGTGCTTCAAAGAATATTCTTGCACCGAATATACTGAGCACATTCGTGTACGTAGTGTCTCGGAATGTTCGTGAAAGTTTATTCTTAGAATACACCTTAATCGAATATTCTTAGTATATGCGTAAGTATATGCAAAAGTAACTGCTTAACACATATTTGTATATACGTTTAAAATATCTTAAAAATGATATACTGTATGTACCTATAGGAAGAAGAATGTTAGCTTATAGATTATCAACTTCGTTAAATAATTAATAAAGTTTAGGTATTTTGGTTGGTACTACTGAACTATCTAATTCATTTTTTTAAACCGTTTTAATCGTATGGTAAAAAAGTTTAAAACTTAATTCTATTGAAGAAAAATGAGAAATTCTCGTTTCGTTTTCAATTGAAATGAATATACCATTTTGATTTGAGTTTATACCATGAGTATTTTTACGTATAATTTTATTTTTAAGTACATTGTACATTACATCCAGGTAAGCTTTAGGTCCACAACCAAACAACGTGAAACGGGAATCCGGAAACGGCCATTCATTGTCATTCTGACCCTTGCATTGCATATTATACCTGCACAGGGGAAGGGGGTAGGTAACAAGGGCAAAATATGAAAATAGTTTCCAGTACAGTTAGGCATTTGTGTCTACGCTGTTAGGACGAAGCGAAGACGAAGTATTTCTAGCTACAAGGACTAAAACATTTTTAAGAACATACATAAATAACTTTTTTATTTTGTTTGCGGGCAGCTTGAAAATAATAAATTCATATTGGTACTTCAATATTTCCTAAATACCTAGTAAGTAAAAGTATGTATATAGATACCTATAAATGTTAGTAATTTACATACATATTATTATACTTATATTTGGCTATTATATAATATATGAGCAGCATTTTTATTTTGATGTGCACATAATAACTAAATATATTACTTATATTTTATATACCTACTTACCCATATAATATTTATTATACATAGGTACCTAGCTATATAACTAACTAAAGTTTATATATTTTATACTTACTTTTACGTAATATTGTAGAATGTAATAACTACATTCTTATATGCAATTAGAATATGTAAATATAATATATTAGTAGAACCTAGGATGAGATTGGGTGATGTTGAAAACATACTTCTGAGAAATATAGTATATCCTTGGAATATTCTTCCCATATACTAAAAATATGTGCGATAGTACATTCTAATTATATAAAGAGAAGGTTTGATCACCTCCTTAGAACTTTCTAAAAAATATGTTCTTGGTATATACTGAAAAGAAGTGCGGTAGTACATTCTAAGTATATACATAGAACGTTTAAGTACTGTAATGTAGTATATACTCAGTATCTGCTCTGCACATTCGCAATGGTAATTACGCATATTCTCAGTATATACTTTTTCTGAAAAGTATGTTCCATGAATCTACTAAGAACATGAAATTGTTATGTGGGATATTGTATAATAAGCAATTTAACCAGAAGATTTAATTTAACCTATTTAACATTTTATGGACATTCTGAGACGAAGATGACGATGTTTTCTAAAGAAGACATCAGTGAAGAATTGATACATCAATTTTTTCATTTAAGACAGATAGAGGTACAAGGATAATATTGGTGAATCTCAACTTTCTCCACTAAAACTTAATAACATTAAACATCTCAAATTGGAATCATTATTTCCTAACATCGTTATTGTATTAAGAATAATATTTTGCACATTACCGGTGACAGTCGATGAAAAGGAAATATCCTATAGTTTTCTTTCTCGAATAAAAAATGCTATGATATCTACAATGAAACAGCATCCGTTGACTTGCCTAGCAACTTTGTGTATTAAGGATGATGTGGTAAAATCATTCGATTTTTCAAAAATTATAGACATCTTTGCCAATCAAAAAACTCGGAAAGCACCTATATTATAAAAATTTTCACTATTATAAAAATTAAAATTTAATACAATATAGATTTGAAATGTTTTTTATTATTTATTATTAATAAAAATTAAAAACAATTTTTTTCGCCCTTCACTTTTTCCCGAAGGCCCACTCTTCACTCCTTACCGGGTTCCGCTCATCCCTCTCGGCGGCCCTGACTGAGCCAACGGATTAAAAACTGTAAGGCTGTAGGGTCCTGTTCTCACATTGCCGCAATTATTTTTATTATCTTACCAATGCAACGTATAAGTCAAAAATTATTAGACCAGCAAAAATACTTTCAGACTTATTTATCATATCCTGATACTGATCGCGTAATAAACGAAGATAAATAATGATGAACACTAAGACTATTATTGTAATGTAAGTTTGAACATTTTTTTACTATTTTGTAGTTTTGCAATTTTATGAAATTCTATTATTATTAATAAATATTGAAAAAAAGGGCTAATATATGAAATTAAATATAATATATTTATAAATAATATATTAAATATATAAATATTAATTTATTCAATCAATTATAATATTTAAATTATAATAGCCACACGAATAAAAGGGAGGGGGAACAAAAATCGTAATAAATTGTCATATATAGCCCGGGAACAGTCACGCTCTATTCTGTCACGTAAGCAATCGCGTGTTAGATTAACAATACGAATTTAAATATGAATTAAAAAAATATTTTATAATATTTTTATTTATTTGTTATTTTAAAAATATTTATTTCTAACAATTTTAAAGCTGATTGGTTCTCACCAAAGCCATAAATTCCACAAAAAAAGAATGTGTGTGTACTTTGTACGCACGTAAGAAGTTATACTTCTATTATATGATTTAAACGAAATTAATATACTTTTTATTTATATTTTGTTTAAATATTAAACTAATTTATACTTACTACTTCTCAAACATTTTTATTAGAACAGTGCCAAAAATTAAAATAATAAAAGAATAAAACACACACAAACACATTAAACAAGCCACAAAATTTGTGGCTTAATTTGTGACAATTTAATTTGTGACAAAATCATTTAATGATGTCTGAACATTAATTGTCGAAATTTTTTTTAACTAAATACGTATTTTCTGAAAATACAATTATATAATAAATATACTTAAAATCATAAAATGTATTAAAAAAAACAAAAAAGAAAGTTTCTATTGGGACTCGAACCAGCGCTGATAAGAGCGGTTGGTATTGGAATTCATTCGCCTTCTCCGCTTAGCCACAGACACTATGTGTCATTATTTACGAAGATCGACTAACTAAACGGATTAAACTTGTGATATTTTGATATTTTGAAAATTGATCAAATTATTTTAATTTTGAATTGAAATGATTTAGAATTGAAAAAATACAACAAAACATAGAGTAAAAAACAATATATTAGGTGAATATTGATAGAAATTTTGATGGTAATCAAATTATATAAATAAAAGTATTACATACTATGTATTTTGGCAGATCAAATAGGTAGGTTTATACCCATGATACATTAACAATTATTACGTACCTGTTGCTTTTAAAAACTATTTAAAAGTCACTACAATATTATAAACTTTTTTGTTTCTGTCCTCACAACAATAAAACTAATATATTATACATTTGTTTACCTTTACCTTTACCTCCAAACCACAGCTGCCATATCATTTGAACATTCAATCAGAACAAAGTTATAATGCGCATGCGCCGGGCTGATAGGTTTTAACATATAAAAAAATCACCCTCTATCGCCGGTAAAGAAGTATAACTTCAAAAATACCTACGCATTACTACAATCTTCCTTTCGAGGCACCTACGAGTGGAAAGTTATGTTGCAAAATTTTTCATTAAGTTATCACGGAAAAGGATAAAATGTTAGATTTTTTTTAACAGCGCGACTACCCCGGGGTAGATGAGGGTATGTGCTTAAAATATGGGAAAAATATTTAAAAATAATCTTTGTTGTATTTTAAGCATGTTTTGATCTGAAAATGGCAAACCTGATCTTGTCATTAGTAATAACAAAAGTTTATGTGCTAACAACATGAATGGAACACCAAAAAATGGGTATTTTCGAATTTTGAGAATTTTTTGGGGAGAAAATGGCAAATCTAACCCCGCTATTCAAAACACACAAAAAATAATATTTCGAAGTTTGCCAAAAATTGCCTACTTAACCTAAATAATTTTTTGAAAAATTCAAACATTTTCGTGAGCTCAATTTTAATCCAAAATATCTGAAAAAAATCAGTGTTATTTTGGGAATAACAATGTATGTTTATAAATTGTATCAGATTTTTTAACGTAAAGAATCCTTAAGAAAGGAAATTTCGCATAAAAGACAGCTGGGGCCACCTATGAAGCCAAAAATTTGGCTAAAGATGTTTTTAAATGTGTACTTCAGAGTGTCCAATTCGAAATAAGTTGAGTGCAGATTTTACCATCTTATCCCGCTGCTGGGTGTTCCGAAAAAACCAAAGTTTAAAAATATCGATCTCCGCGGCTGTTTTCTGATGATGGGTAGCCTATAAACCTCCTTAATTTCAAATTTCAGCCCAAAATGTTAACCCTAACCCTTGTCCCCGGCCCTCCAAAAAAAATTTTTAATTAAGTTAAAGATTTTTAATTATTTTTATTCTATAATTTTCAACTTTTAACTTTTATTTTACGTAATATATAGGGTGTCCCAAAAGTAGTGGAACGGTCGAATATTTCGCGAACTAAACATCGGATCGAAAAACTGAAAAATACGTGCAACCCTCTGAATCGAAAACAAGCAAAACCATCATTTATTATTTTATTTCCTTTACTCGGATTTGAGTACTGAAAGTTCCTCTGCTGTCCGTTTTTCCTAGACGAATGAAAGCGAAATGTGATCGTTTCCCTTTCGTTTTCTATATTCGTCGTCTGCTGTCTTATTAATTGAAAAAGTCGCAGATTAAGGGTGTACCAGTAAGAACTTTCAACACGAAAAATCTCAGTTTTAAAATACTATTTACCATTTTTAATTCTTATTAAATTGGTGGATTCTGCATCTGAGATTCTTCAATTTGTTAGTAGATGTCGCTGTATCGCGTCTGATGGGAAATTTGAATTATTTTTCAGATTCCCTTTAAAATGATGTAGAGCTGTTTTTCGGTCCAGAGGTAGGCACACTAACGAAAGCTACTGAGGACGCCTGAAATGGTAGAAACAGCCTGTCTAGCTGGTGTGCAACCCTCTGAATCGAAAACAAGCAAAACCATCATTTATTATTAATTTATTATTATATTATGAAAAATACGTATTCAATCATTTTCAAAAATCTATCCAATGACACCAAACACCAACCCCCACTACACCCCTTGGAGGTGGGGTGGGGGGTAACTTTAAAATCTCAAATGGAAACCCCTAGTTTTTCTTGCAGATTTGGATTCGTTACGTAAAAGTAAGCAACTTTTATTCAAGACATTTTTTCGAACTGTGGATAGATGGCGCTATAATTGGGAAAAACCATTTATCCTGATACCATAGGTAAATTATAGAAACGGTCTAATATCTCGAGAAGTACACTTCCAAATGAGAAAACAAAAAACAGGTTTTTAACATTTTTCGAAAACCTATCGATAAACACCAAAAATGACCCTCCAACCCACCCCCTGGAGACGGGGTGGGGGTAAATTTAAAATCTTAAATAGCAACTCCCACTTTTTATTGCAGATTCGAATTCGTCATGAAAAATTAAGCAACATTTATTCGAAACATTTTTTAAAATTGCTGATAGATGGCGCTAATAAATCGTATTTTTCCAATTAAAGCGCCATCTATCAACAATTCTAAGAAATGTTTTAAATAAATGTTGCTTAATTTTTTATGACGAATCCGAATCTGTAATAAAAAGTGGGGGTTGCTATTTAAGATTTTAAAGTTACCCCCCACCCCACATCCAGGGGGTGGGTTGGAGGATCATGTTTAGTGTTATTCGATAGGTTTTCTAAAAATATTAAAAATCTTTTTTTTTTGGTTTCTCATTTAGAAGTGTATTTCTCGAGATATCAGACCGTTTCTATAATTTACCTATGGTATCAGGATAAATCGTTTTTCTCAATTATAGCGCCATCTATCCACAGTTCGAAAAAATGTCTTGAATAAAAGTTGCTTACTTTTACGTAAAGAATCTAAATCTGCAAGAAAAACTAGGGGTTTCTATTTGAGATTTTAAAGTTACCCTCCACCCCACCTCCAGGGGGTGTAGTGGGGGTTGGTGTTTGGTGCCATTGGATAGATTTTTGAAAATGATTGAACACATATTTTTCAGTTTTTCGATCCGATGTTTAGTTCGCGAAATATTCGACCGTTCCACTATTTTTGGGACACCCTGTATGTTCAGAAAAAAATCATAGGCCATGATACTTATTTTTCAGGTTTATTAGTCTTTCTCAAGTTATCTTAAGTACACATTTAAAAACACATTTTTTAACTGATTAGGTATACATTTGAATATAAGGAATGCACAAAGCTGTTACAAATTTATTTAAATGGAAAATAGTAGGCGGAAAACTCCAGTCTGAGCATGAGAGGAGAACGAAGACTAGCTTTAAACCAACGAACTTTGCTGATGAATGATGTTGCTGAGAGAGGTGTAAAATTGATGCAAGATATTACTCCCTCACAAAAGATTAAAAAAGCAAGAAAAGTGTGTTACAAGTAGTAGAAAACCACAGAAAGTAATTTAGCGACTTCAAAAAGGCAACTTTTTTTTATTTGGCATGGTACCTTTGATTTTGCAATCAGAGAATATAATGTGCGGTGTGTGTGTGTGTGTTGAGTAAATGTCTTGTTACTTAGTAAAATGGACTTCATTGTCTTTACAAAGAGGTGCTAATTGTATACGAACGCCTGCGGTCCCTCCGGTGAGTACCGATCACACAAGGATGGAAAGGCAACTTTCATTAATCTTTGTAACTGCTTTGTGTTCATTTATATTCAAATGTATAATAAGTTACAATAATTTTTTAACGAGAATTATTTTCATAGTTAGGTACTCAAGATATCTTGAAAAAGGCCAATAAACGTGAAAAATGAGTAATATTTTTGATATTTTAATCCCCATTTTAAACTTATCATCATGGTCTATGATTTTTTTTCTAAACATATGTATATGTAAAATCAGTGCCGTTTTATCCATTGGGCGCTTGGAGCGGGCACCTAGGGGCCCGGGCCTCGGAGGGGCCTGTAGGGACCCTTTTTTTATTAGTAACAAATTAAAGTCCGCTAATAATCGAGGATCATATTTTTTAAATAGAGAAAAAGACTACGAAATGCGTGTGATTTCGATATGGTCTGATTTTAATACTGATAAATAAGAACTGTGACAACTTTTAAACCAAAGAGCGATTCCTTGGAAAATTGTAAAAATGTATGAAGCTGGAGACAAAGCTTATTATAGAAGATTAAATGAAAGCAAATCTTATAGAGTAAAACCCAATGGCGGCAAAGAGAAGTGTTAAAGCTGTTTTTTGGGTTTACTGTAAAGTGACCGAAATCATTAAACCGAAAGCAGTAGACCGAACTCATTAGACCAAAAAGCCCTTTACCGAAACCTCACTAGACCGAAACAGTAGGAGACCGAAAAGCATTAGGTACATAATACAGGGTGCTCAAACAGGATTCTAATCTGAGCAAGGGTAAAATCAACCTACCTTCACCCTGCATCCCGGCTTAGGACTGGCAGCACAAAGTACTGGCGAGTTTAGAGGTTGTTTTTTGCTTTTATTTACCTTCACTAATTTGTTTAACTAACGGATGAAAATTATTTCATATCAGACTGTACAGAGTAACAATTTACACAGTATATATATAAAATAATACAAAAAAATACAATAAACAAAAAGAGAGGTATTCAAAATCTTAGCATAATTTACTGCAATATTTTTTAATTTATGTGCCATTTTAGTCTAATGCTGTTCGGCCTAGTGAGGTTTCGGTAAAGTGCTTTTCGGTCCAATGAGTTCGGTCTACTGCTTTCGGTCTAATGATTTCGGTCTAATTGTCGTGTACCATTTATTGTTACCCGTGCAAATTATTTTCAATTGAAAAAAATTGTTTAACTGATTTTGGATATATTTTACCCACTGGAAATATTTGAACAGCTTACTCAAATCTCACAAAGAAAGTAAATTTCATCTGAACTCTATCGTTACATTAATAACAAGATCATCAGTTGGAGTTAAATGGATCATCAGTTAAATTGGAGTTGATAAAAAAATAGACGCTGGCTTGAAAGAGCAAGTAGAACGCGAAGCTGACTATTGAGACCTAAAGGTCCTAAGAATAGTTGTTGTCACCATTAAATTACTTGCTCCTCAAGGACTAGCTTTTCGTTGATCCCATGACAATTTAACGAGTCGTCATAAGGGAAATTAATTAAGTTGTCTTGTATACTTTGCTTTTGACAACTTCTTAGCTCAGCATTTACAGCGGAATGCGAATAAAGAAAAAGGTTCAGTTAGCTATCTGTCTGACGAAACTTGCAATGACTTCCTGGAAGCGATGAAAACAAAACATGTAGAAACTTTTTACGCTGTAAATGCTTTACTTAAAAACTACATATCCATCAAACATATATTTCCAGTTAAGCAATAATAGAGACAAAAACACAGCAGTTAGAAGTGATGCCAAGGCACTGCATAATAAAACGGATCTTTGAGACAGGTTAACTTGGATACTCTATTGACACTGATTTGGGCAAGGATTTTAAAACGAGTGAATGCAACAAGCAAAACGTTAGAAACTGTGGACTTGAACCTGTCAATTGGAGTAGAATTAATGGCATTTGAGCTTTTCTGGTAATGTAAGAAATAAATTAAACGAAATTGACCTAGAAGCCAAAAATAATTTTTTTGTGAAGGCAATAATCTCAAACGTATTCTATGTAATTGGCCTTCAAAAAACAAATAAAAAAAACATTTTTCGATGAAGCAGTTGAAAGTGAAACAATTTTAAAGGGGCAAGATATATTCAGAATTGAAGTACCTATTTAATATTATATGCCAGAATATTTCTCAAGATCTTTTAAAGAGAATATAATGCTACAAGGATGTTACATCAGCTGTTAGATGTTATTTTATATATATATATATATATATATATATATATATATATATATATATATGTATAAATTTATATATATATACATATATATATATATATATATATATTATATATATATATATATATATAATAAATAAGCAAAAAATAAATAAGCAAAATCATTGGCTAATACTCGTAAAGTGAATGTGAATTTAGTTGGAAATATATAAAATGATGAAGGGTCATCATTCCATACATTTCTGTGCAACTATATACACCGGTGTTTCGGCCTATTTGGGCTTCGTCAGTATAGTGTAGCAAGTTAAAAAAGTTGTTTGTTAACTTGTAAAAGGATTACTACAGGAGCAAGGTTACCAATTTTGGTCAGGTTGTTAAAAGACCCGCAGTCGCAAGGCTACAACTAACATTGCCAAGGAGGTAAAGCTACCTGAGGAAATGAAAAGCCATAACATTATTAAATAAAATGATGTTGGATAATCGAGTACAAATATAAAAATAAATAAGCAAAATCATTGGCTAATACTCGTAAAGTGAATGTGAATTTAGTTGGAAATATATAAAATGATGAAGGGTCATCATTCCATACATTTCTGTGCAACTATATACACCGGTGTTTCATCATTTTATATATTTCCAACTAAATTCACATTCACTTTACGAGTATTAGCCAATGATTTTGCTTATTTATTTTTATATTTGTACTCGATTATCCAACATCATTTTATTTAATAATGTTATGGCTTTTCATTTCCTCAGGTAGCTTTACCTCCTTGGCAATGTTAGTTGTAGCCTTGCGACTGCGGGTCTTCTAACAACCTGACCAAAATTGGTAACCTTGCTCCTGTAGTAATCCTTTTACAAGTTAACAAACAACTTTTTTAACTTGCTACACTATACTGACGAAGCCCAAATAGGCCGAAACACCGGTGTATATAGTTGCACAGAAATGTATGGAATGATGACCCTTCATCATTTTATATATTTCCAACTAAATTCACATTCACTTTACGAGTATTAGCCAATGATTTTGCTTATTTATTTTTATATTTGTACTCGATTATCCAACATCATTATATATATATATATATATATATATATATATATATATATATATATACAAATATTATCTTAATTGACTTATTAGGAAATACGAATTTCACTATTTTTGGGTATAGAAGTCAAACTGGGGCCTTAAAGTACACTATTATCCAATATTCAAGCTTTCGGAAATGTTTATTTCCTTTCTCAAGAATTTCTACAATGCAATAAGATAAAATTTAGAAAATATGTATGAAAGAATAAAAAATATTCATGAGTAACTTACCTGTTAAACATTTAAAAAAAACATAGAAACAATAAAAATTCTTCAGAAAACATTTTAGAAAAGATTAAAAAAATTAAAAAAGATTAAAAAATATTAAAAAATTGATTAATTTTGAAATTCAAAATTAATCAATTTTTTAATCTTTTCTAAAATGTTTTCTGAAGAATTTTTATTGTTTCTATGTTTTTTTTTAAATGTTTAACAGCCGTTTTAGTAATAGTATTTTTAATTATGTATTGTAATCAACATTCTTTTATAATCTAAATTCTGGTAAGTTACTCATTAATATTTTTTATTCTTTCATGCATATTTTCTAAATTTTATCTTATTGCATTGTAGAAATTCTTGAGAAAGGAAATAAACATTTCCGAAAGCTTGAATATTGGATAATAGTGTACTTTAAGGCCCCAGTTTGACTTCTATACCCAAAAATAGTGAAATTCGTATATATATATATATATATATATATATATATATATATATATATATATATAAACAAATGAAATAGAGAATGCGGAAAAATCCCCTTACGAACAATTCACACATCCACTACTTCGGGCTGGGAAAAATTTTTTGAATGGAATCGAAGATCCAAACACCAGCTCTTAGAAATGTGTTTCGCATCTTTATTCTTTTTAAAGTCAAAAAACCGCTTGCCTGACGCATTAGAAATTGGTATCGTCAAATAAACGTGCAGTAAAGTTAAAAATTGGCGAAAGTTGCCTTTTCATTCTGGATGACACCAAATGTTCAAATGTTTATCCAAATTTTGGCATAACGTTATAAAATGAATAATTTCAGTATGCAAGTTCTCTTTGGTTTAATTAACATCAGCAATATAAAAAATATTCCTAGCATAAAATATTAATTCACTTTTTGACTTCTTCTTTATTTAGCATAAAATAACATCTGATACCTACACCCGAGAGGGTAGAAGGTCTAAAGATTATATATATATATATATATATATATATATATATATATATATATATATATATATATATATATATATATATATATATATATATAAGAAGACAATGAGTCTTTGCTGACAGTAATTATATAAATTTGGTTATTGGGTTATGTAGCAAATGAAAAAGTGTACTCTTTTAAATTTCTTTAATCCGAGCTTTCGGTTAAGATTTTAACCATCATCAGGGTGCTACAAAGATATTTTTGGTGTAAGATAATATGAAAACATGTATAAAATTTTGTACTTACAAACTTATTGAGGATATTTCAAATATGGTGTAACTAAAATGAGAATCAAACTTAACATGGTCATGTAAATGCTTCAATGGAAAAACGTAAAATAAAGTAGTAATTTAGTAAAATAAAAGTTAATTAATTTAGCACAACTTCAAAATCAATAAAAGATAAAATGACATTTAGACATGACATGACATTATTTGAAATATCTTACAAAAATTTTTAATATAGATGAACAATTTATTGAAGGACCAATAGGGTCAATGATAAGAATTGAAATATTTTTAATTTTTATAAAATATTGAGGGATATCACTATAGAGGGATCGCAGTGTTATATATTAAATCACATATAATCCCATTTTAATTCTTGCAAACTTTTGTTCGTAGTAATTTTGAGTGGCGTTAATAAGAATTGGATTTATTTTCAATTTACCCATTCTATCCATAGTTGGGAGGTCGGTACACTGTCATATGCTTTTTCCAAATCTATTGAAGCTATATGGTTTCTTTATTTCTCTGCACTAGTTTTTCCATTGCAAATTTTAATGAAAAATATCCATATTGGAGCGTCCGGCCCTATATCCCGCTTGTTCTTCGGGTTTTTTGTCTTTAATATCATTTTCTATTAGGTTTCGTGATTTCAATTCTTATCATTGACCCTATTGGTCCTTCAATAAATTGTTCATCTATATTAAAAATTTTTGTAAGATATTTCAAATAATGTCATGTCATGTCTAAATGTCATTTTATCTTTTATTGATTTTGAAGTTGTGATAAATTAATTAACTTTTATTTTACTAAATTACTACTTTATTTTACGTTTTTCCATTGAAGCATTTACATGACCATGTTAAGTTTGATTCTCATTTTAGTTACACCATATTTGAAATATCCTCAATAAGTTTGTAAGTACAAAATTTTATACATGTTTTCATATTATCTTACACCAAAAATATCTTTGTAGCACCCTGATGATGGTTAAAATCTTAACCGAAAGCTCGGATTAAAGAAATTTAAAAGAGTACACTTTTTCATTTGCTACATAACCCAATAACCAAATTTATATAATTACTGTCAGCAAAGACTCATTGTCTTCTTATATATATATATATATATATATATATATATATATATATATATATATATATATATATATATATAAATATATATAATCTATATATAATCTTTAGACCTTCTACCCTCTCGGGTGTAGGTATCAGATGTTATTTTATGCTAAATAAAGAAGAAGTCAAAAAGTGAATTAATATTTTATGCTAGGAATATTGTTTATATTGTTGATGTTAATTAAACCAAAGAGAACTTGCATACTGAAATTATTCATTTTATAACGTTATGCCAAAATTTGGATAAACATTTGAACATTTGGTGTCATCCAGAATGAAAAGGCAACTTTCGCCAATTTTTAACTTTACTGCACGTTTATTTGACGATACCAATTTCTAATGCGTCAGGCAAGCGGTTTTTTGACTTTAAAAAGAATAAAGATAATTATATTGAAGGTCAAAGGGTCAAGAAAACCTAGACGCATTATTACTATCGTATTATAAAAAATGAAGAAGTGGAGCAACTGAATTTTAATAGTATTAATAAGGCAGTTTGCTAATGCATAGTCATGAAAAAAAGTGAGCTAATTTTTGTGTTATATATTTTTTAAAATGTTTTTTTTTGTTTGTCATGTGTTGTTCTGTATAATTTTCTGTTTTTTTTTAAATATTTTTAAATGTATTTTTTGGAATATTTTTTACGTTTGCTATTTTTCTCGTTTGTTTTAAAAATCTTTTTTTAAATTATTAAAAATGTATGGCTTTTACAATAAACGTTTATAGTTAATGCATGTTTTTTTGTTAAAAAAATTGACAACGAATAGCAATGAAGGGGGTCCCTAAATCTCTAGTGCCCAGGGCCCGAAGTTATGTTAAACCGGCACTGTGTAAAATAAAAGGTACAACTAAGTTTACTTGTTTGTTTACTTACAATAATTATAGATTAAAAATCTTTGAAAACCAAAAAAATATTTTTTGGGGGGCTTGGGACAAGGGTTAGGGTTAACATTTTGGGCTGAAATTTGACATTAAGGGGTTTATAGACTACCTATCACAAAAAAACAGCTGGAGAGATCGACATTTTTAAACAGTGGTTTTTTCGGAACACCCTGCCTATAGCCAATTTACTGAAACCTTGTAAACCATGATTATTAATTATATAAAAAGGTTACATTCCTATCGTATCTATTTTAATGGCCATTAATTTAATATTATCACAATATTGATAAACACACAACCCCACCTATATAATATATCACGCAATTTATAAAACATGTATCTAACAACTCCTTTTTATTTCAGCAAACTCCCGAGCAGCAAGTGCAAAATTTCTCATAATGCGCAATTTCTAAAGACGCAAAGCTGCGTTTGAACTAAATTTAGACGAATTGAGAAAAGAAGATAGATAGTTAAATCATCAAGTCACTGCGATCGATAGTGAATTATGTGAAGGAAGAGTGCGTTAAAAAAGTTGTAGATATGACGTGGAAAAGGTTCAATAAATATTTTAATGATTACTGCGAACATTCTAGTATTATTGGATGCAATTATGTGGCAGAGAAACGGTCTAGGACTGAACGGTAAGTAGGTTTAGTCCTTGTTGTGAGGCTTCTTCCGTATGAGAAATTTTCTGATTCATGTCCAAAAAGACCCTCTTTAAATATACCACAGCTATTTCTCAGTCGGAATTATTATTTTTATTATTAGTTGGTTTGATTTAGAGTGAGCATGAGACATGACAGTTCAAATAAAACACTTTATGTAATGTCAACAGAAATTTAAGTCTCTTTTTACATACAAATAATATATTAATTTTGATTTCAATAGTTTATAAGAACAAAAGTAAGTAAATAAACCAGAACCAGCTGTTTCCTTCACATAAATATCAAAAAAACTTGTTATTTTAGTCCCCTTTTTAGACCCATTTAACCCAACCTAAATTGTACCTTGTTTCTTCTTTTTTCTCCCATAAAATAAAATAAAATCTGTCTTTTTTTTTCTTCAATAACAAATCATTTGCTTGGATAAACACACTGCAATCTTCCTTAAATTTTGTCAAAATGTCAAATGGTTAAACGTCAAATATAAAACTTCACAATGTACTAAATCTGTTAAATGTAAATGTAAATGTACTTCTATTACAGCTTCTTCAAAGCCCCAGGATCCATAAACACATACAATTTTTGTACTACCGGAAAATTCTAGCAAAAGAAAAAAATAATAAAAATAACTGAACTAACCTCTTAAAACTCGAAACCAATAAACTGACCAAAAATGACTTAGCTTACCTTTAACATGCAAAAGGGTCCATTACAACTCTCAGCCTGTCCATTAACAAACATGAAATTATTCTTTTGAGGTTTTTCCAAACAAAAATCTTCACGTGCCTCAAATTTCCAGCACAACAACGGAAACTTCAACAAAAGAATTCCCAGTACATCCCACCAAAGGATTAAAAAACTATCATTTCAATTAAAAAAACTGGGAATCCAAATCGCCTACCAGGCTTCAAGTCCTTTCTCAAAATTTCTTTATTGAAAAAGAATGAACGTGGTTGATTTGCTACCAAGGCGTTCAAAAACAAAAACTTTACAACAAAAATATTCTCTCACTGACTCACACAAAAAGCATATACTTACATCCAGAGTACATCCAAAGTACATCCAGAGCTTTTTTAGTACATCCAAACATACAAACTATACATCCTCCAAGGACAAAACAATCGGTTACTAAATATCCAAAACTTAACAAACGTTCTAACAAATCAACCGTAATAAATAAATCATAAGGGTATCGGGCGAAATTTTTGGACAGAAATTGTTAAAACATTTTTTTTAAACAAATTCAAAAGATCACCTTTTTTGCTCTACAAAATATTTTTTAGGTATTTTGGGTTATTCTAAACAAAAAGGCCTATTTCCATTTTTTACAAACGTTGATAGTTTTCGAGTTACAAGCGACTTAAAATCTGAAAAATGCGAACATACTAAAAATAAGAATATTTTACGTACTTATGCGAAAAATTCCCAACAAATATTTCACATTTATTAAAATTTTATAGTTTATTATTAACATAGTTTTTTTATAAAAAGACTAAGTTTTCACTCTAATGGCATATAACATATCCCACCAGAATGAAAACAATGGGAACCTTCTCTGGTTACACCTCCGAGGCTTCTACAATTTGCAAGCCATACGGATGCTGAGACTAAGGAAGATGAGGGAATTCTACAATTTACAATTCACGTCACATCTGCTCAGCGCGGTAAAGTTCCAACGAGACTGGTTCCCTTCATACTCCACACAGAGTAAATGTAAATAAAAAATGAATAACCAATTTATGGTTATTCATTTTTTATTTACATTTACTCTGTGTGGAGTATGAAGGGAACCAGTCTCGTTGGAACTTTACCGCGCTGAGCAGATGTGACGTGAATTGTAAATTGTAGAATTCCCTCATCTTCCTTAGTCTCAGCATCCGTATGGCTTGCAAATTGTAGAAGCCTCGGAGGTGTAACCAGAGAAGGTTCCCATTGTTTTCATTCTGGTGGGATATGTTATATGCCATTAGAGTGAAAACTTAGTCTTTTGCTAGCAGTTGCCGCTAGGGCATCTATGCCATTTCGTTCGTTGCAATTCGGGACTGCACACTGGGGTTTGTTTTGGTTGGATCAGGGAGAGCAGCATATGTGCCTCCTGATGAGAGACTAATAAGTTTCGAAACCGGTAGAGGTGCTTGCAGCACTCTCTGATTGGGCTGGAATATGGTTCGGCTGTATTTTCGTTTTGCAACGAAATTGAAAATGGTTATTCATTTTTTAGTTTTTTTATAATTTATTTATTTAATTATGAATAATGTGCTAATTAAACAAGCAATTGGACTTCGTAAGTTGTATGTTTTCACCCAATGTGACCAAAAATGGAACAGCAAGTTGATATTTGAACTCTTCGTGTAACTTTTCGTCGATTGATATACGATTTCACCAATTTCGAGTAATTTTTGCAATACTTCTGATCATCAACTTTTTAACCGGATACGATATAAAAATCAGAACTAAATATTCGAGCTTGACTATCAATACGCGAAGATTGTATATCCAATGTACCTACATACTATTATTGCACTTTCGGTTACACAGTTTTAACCGGAAGTGATATAAAAACCAGCCTATATATTTTTGTTTTCGTCTTGTTAAGGCGCGTAGACTAATATATTGCTTGTACTATTTCAGCGACTTTAAAATATCCTTGGGTTATAAGCTTTCATTCGATCCCTCATTTGTCATTCTATCCGTTTTAATACAGGAGGAGTTATATTCTTGGACAGACATACAGAAGGATAGACAGGCATGAAACCGGAATTCTATATTTGTTCTCGTCTTGCTAAGGCGCGTCAAATAATATATCGCTCGTACAATTTCAGCGACTTTAAAACAGTACTTCCGGTTGCAACTCTAAAACAGGAAGTCCCAAATCAAATTTCTCATCTTTAATTATCATCCTTGTGTTACCTATATGCTTTCATTCGACTCCTCATTTGTGATTCTATCTGTTTTAATAACCGAGGAGTTATATTCCCAGGCAGAAAAACAGACGGATAGACAGGCATGAAACCGGAATTATATATTTAGTTCTCGTCTTGCTAAAGCGCGTCAAATAATATATCGCTTGTATTGTTTCAGCGACTTTAAAACAGTACTTCCGGGTGCTAATCTAAAACCGGAAGCCCCAGATCAAGTTTCTCACCTTTAGTACCATCCTTGAGCTATAAGCATTCATTCGACACCTCATTTGTCATTTTACCTGGTATAATGACGGAGGAGTTGTGTTTACGGACGGACGGACAGACGGACGTGGATAATTCAATGTTTTTACATTTTTTCAAAGTGGATGAACACAATACGCCAATTATATACTGATATAGACCAGGGCGCATCTGTAAAAATATTAGTACATTTGGACGTTGAGAGGTGACTCAAATTTGTGTGCAGAAATTGCTTGAAAATAACTCAAATAATTATATTTAAGTTATCCTCCCTCTCAAAAAGGTCACGAACATTATTTAAATAATTAAAATGTCAAAAAATGAAGGAAAAATTCGATTTTTTTCTTCGTTTCTTTGATTATAACTTTAAAAGTATTCATTTCCGAGAAAAGTTGTACTGACACAAAAGTTGCGTAATTAAATTTCCTACAATACAGAATTGGTAAAAAATTTAAAAAATAGTCATCCTTGTTGCAAAATAGCAATAATTTCGAAAAAAAAAACATACAAAAACAAGTATTCGCATTTTACGTCTTTCAACAATTTATGCTAGACTTAGGACCTTCATATTTCACCCAGAAAAACTTAATGATACAGTAAAACATTACCGTAAATTTCATTAAGATCGGTTCAATAGATTTTGCAAAATAAATTTTTCAATCCATCTTTCGCAAAAAAAATCATTTTTTCAAAATGTTACAGGACTGACAATAAAGCAGATAGTAAGTTGAATTTATACGTATAGAAGTGTACTGTATCTTTCATTTGCAATTTGCAAAATTAAAATCGATTAACTACCACGGCGTCAGGATTTTTTTTAAATAAACATTAATTACTGGTGCTACGCGCAGGACAGCGGATAGTTTGCTCTGATTGGGCATTACAATAACCTTTGATAATGATTGATACAATTAAATTTGTATTACATTTCGATATAAATAAATAAATTTGTTTATTGCAAAATAAAAACACGTACTCTATCTTTTGAAATAACACTTTTTTTAGCAAAAACTTTCTTTGTTCTTTAACTTAGGGAATAAAAGTTTACTATTTTTAAACATATGCAATTATTTAAACAATATTTCACAAACAATAATAAAATTAGTTTGATTTTTGTGGAATTAAAATATTAAAATACAACAAAATATAGAGTAAGAATATAATATATTAGATAAAGATTGAAAGAAATTTTGGTGGAAATCAACTTGTGAGAATCGAGCACCGCTGTCCTGCGCGTAGCACCAAAAATTAATGTTTATTTAAAAAATTTCCTGACGCCGTGGTAATTAATCGATTTTAATTTTGCAAATTTCAAATGAAAGGTACAGTACACTTCTATAAGCAAAAAAAAACTCAACTTGCTATCTGCTTTATTTTCAGTCCTGTAACATTTAAAAAAAAATAATTTTTTTTTTGCGAAAGCTGGATTGCAAAATTTATTTTGTAAAATCTATTAAACCGATCTTAATGAAATTTACAGTGTTGTTTTACTATATCATAAAGTTTTTCTGTGTAAAATATGAAGGTCCTAAGTATAGCGTAAATGGTTAAAAATCGTAAAATACGAATACTTGTTTTTGTATGGTTTTTTTCGCAATTATTGCTATTTTGCAACAAGGGTGACTGTTTTTTAAATTCTTAACCAATTTTGTATTGTAGTAAATTTAATTACGCAACTTATATGTCAGTACAACTTTTCTCAGAAATGAATAATTTAAAAGTTATAAACAAAAAACCATTAAAAAAATCGAATTTTTCATTCATATTGTGACATTTTGATTATTTAAACAATGTTCCGGACCATTTTGAGTGGGAGGATAACTCAAATATTATTATTTGAGTTATTTTCAAGCAATTTCTGCAAAAAAATTTGAGTCACCTCTCAACGTCCATCTCAAAACAGATGCGTCCTGGACTAATATACGCCAATCATAGAGACGCACCATGCAACGCGGAACGGCTTAAAACCCGAGTAGACGCGCATAATTAATAATTAAAAAACAACGGTCTAAAATTGAAATAAGCCCCGATTACTCGCCGGAATCTTGAAATTGAATGTTTAACCTTTAATTTAGGCACTTGGCAACCTCAAGCATGAGTTTTCAAGCCTCGAAAATGCCTATTTTCGCATTTTTAGATTTTAAATCGCTTATAACTCGAAAACTATCAACTTTTGAGAAAAATTAAAAGAGGCATTTTTGTAATGACCCATAAAACCTAAAACATTTTCCGGGGCAAAAAAGGTGATCTTATGAATATGTTTAAAAAATTGTTTAAACAATTTCTATCCAAAAATTACGCCTGCCACCCTTCTTATTTGCTTAATAGTAGAACATCCGATTAATATATTAATAATTACATTTTTACAATTAATAATTAAAAAATTACATTTTTTTATGAATTAAAAAAATTTACATTTTTTTATGAATTAAAAAAATTCGACCAAACAGATATTATTTCAGATTTTTTGGATCATTCCAAACCAAAAAAGTCTTTTGTAATGTTTCTCTAAAGTTGATCGTTTTCGAGTTATAAACAATTTAAAACTGAAAAAAGAACGAAAGATGACAATTTTCAAGGCTCAAAAACACAAGTAAAAAATATCATTTTTGTAATCATCAAGTACATAAATTCAAGTTCAAACCTTTTTCTATCAGGTCTCGATAAGAATTTTAGCCATGTTTTATTCTAAAATATATTTTTTTAATTGTTAATGAGGAAGGTTTCTTATGGGGAGACGGGCATTAACAAATAAAAAACAATGTTTCAGAATGAAATAAGTCCAAAGGCCTTATCAAGAACTGATAGAATAAGGTTTGAACTTGGAAATTTAGGTACTTCGTAATTTCAAAAATGATATTTTATACTTATTATGTTTTTGAGCCTTGAAAATCGTCATCTTTAGTTCTTTTTTCAGTATTAAATTGAAACTGTTTATAACTAGAAAACGATTAACTTTAGAGAAAAATTACAAAAGACCTTTTTTGTTTAGAATGACCTAAAAAAATCTGAAATAGTATCTGCCCGGGTCGCAATTTTTTTTATAAAAAAAATGTATTTTTTAATTATTAATTAATGGTAGGGGAGCCCAAGCGGGGATTTTTGCAGTAACTCGTGCGCGTCAGATTATCATATGGGGAGAACCCTGGTACCCTGTAGATGAACCTCTACCATATATTGGCTCTAAACAAAGGGGAGTTCGTTAAGGGGGGCCGAAAAAAAATCTATCCTTAGAAAAACTCGAAATCGTCAGATTAAGATAAGGTAAGTTAAGTACATGTGTACATGCAAAACAGTGTATATGTTACGGTTGATGTGATAAATCCGGTCTGTATTAATAATTACCGGTAAATATTAATAATAACCGTAGCAGCTGGTCAATGTGATTAATAATGCCTTTATAATTAGATTTACCGGTTATTATTAATACTTCCCTAACAATTTTGGTTACTGTAATAAAAACGGATTTTGGGCTTCACTATTGTTTATTTATGAAATTTGATCATGAATTTAAACACTTAAACAGAATTTATATTTGGCGAATGGATTTAGTGTCCGCAGTCATATAAACCCAAACAAACAACAAACAGAATTTATCAATAAAAAAATCTCAATTAGACACCTTTTAAGTAAAAACAAACTCATACACACGAATTAGGCTTTAAGTTACTAGACTATAATTACTTGTTTTTATAGGAAAGGCTGTTGTGGCACTTAGAATTACAAAAACACGCTTAATTTTTTGCGTTTGCAGCATTTTTAATTGCATTGCCACTACAAGTGCAGTGATGGAATCCTTGACTGCCTAGATTCGAATCTTTACGAACGCATTCACTGAGACTTATTTCAGTATCAGGCGCTTCATTGACTGAAATAAGTGTTTCCTTGCAGGTGGTAAATTCTCTTCTTGTTAGAAATTGGTTTAAAATGCTATGCTTATTGCCTAGCTTGTATAGCTTTTCATCTATAACAGAAATAATAATGGCAATAATGTTTCGGCTATCGGCTTTGGCTCTACCAACTTCTGGAATTCGCACTCTAACACTTTGACCTACCTTTTTCAACAGGGAATCTATTATTAGAATGCTTTACCATTCTGTCACATTATTTTACAAGTGACTGTTTAGCAAGATGCCAAGTCTTCTGAATTTTCTTTTGAAATTTTGTCAATTGCAGTGCCGTCTTCTTCGTCTCCCTCATTTTCTTTAACGCCAATACTGGCATTGTCTTCCTCATTGACAGCAATTATCGCACACGCATTATGTTCGATTGGACTGTTAGTGTTACATGTATCTTCAATATTCGTTAACTGGAATCCTCGGTTGAACTGTTGAGTTCCATATCACCAGGCAGGGCTGCTTCATCCATTAGGCAATATAGGCAGTTGCCTAGGGCGGCAAATTATGAGAGGGCGGCAAAAATACTGTACAAAAATATTTATATATAAAAATTGAAATCGAATAACATTTAAGTACATCGTACTTTTTTTTCATTGAAACATTTTCATTGAAAAATGTCGCCTTTTCGGACGGTTTTTTGCGAATACCTTAAAAATTATGCATCTAACGAAAAAAACTATATAAAACATTTTTGTAGCTTATGAAAAATCAAAGAGATTCGTTCCTTCATGAGTCTTCTAGTGATAACATAAAAAGAGATATAGTAGGTGAAAAGACATCTTTTTGTGCATGCTCAAATCGGTGTGTTCAACTTAATAACGGAGAAATGTTCGATTTTAAGGGTATAATGCTATCAATATCTTTTGTAACTACTGCCTGAAAAGACCTTTAAAACGACAGCAATGTTAAATCTCGATTACATTCAAACTAAGCGAGATATGGTGTAACAAAAAAGGATGACTAATTTATTTTAAGATGAAATGCGAAGTATGTATGTTTTAACCCCTCATCCACCAGCTTTAAATGCATCGTTTTGCTTCTACAATACCTTTTACTATAGTGTTATTTCTACATTCAACAAGTTGGACGGGTTTAAAATGTATGGTTTTTGAAAAAAATAAGATCCAATTTTTAGAGAGCATTTTTATTTTTTTTTAATCTTTCTTTTTCTCCATGTAACTCGAAAATGATAATGAGATACAGTAATGAAAGAAAAATAAAATTAATATCTAAAAGAAAACCTACATTTTTGTAAGGTATTTTTTTACGTATCTCTTATCACTTTCGAATTACATGGAGAAAAAGAAGATTTTTAAGGAAATTTAAAAATGTGCTCTATAATTTGATCTTATTCTTTTCAAAATCCATTCATTTTAAACCCGCCAACTTTTTGAATATAAGAATAATACTATAGTAGAAGGTATTGTAGAAGGAAAACGATGCATTTAAATTCTGGTGGATGAGGGGGGTTAAATATACTTTTTTTCTATATTTATATATACTATTTCTTATTTTTATTTCTTATTTAAAAGTGGGCTGATCCCCCATGTCTTAACGGATCATTAAAGTGAAAAACAGCTATAACTTCCACGGGAGTGTACAGCTTATATACATATACATTTCTTATTTTATACTAATTTTCCTTAAAATACATTAGTCATAAGTTTTTTTGCACCATATCTCGCTTAGTTTGAATGTAACCGATATTTAACAGTTCTCGTTTTAAAGGTCTTTTTTTCTCGTTTTTTTAAAGGTCTCGTTTTAAAGGTCTAAAATCGACCATTTCTCTGTTATTTTAAGTTGAATACACCGATTTGAGCAGGCACCAAAAAAATCTTTTTCACCTACCATCCCTTTTTTCATTAAAGCTAGAAGATTTATGAAAAAATTAATCTCTCTGATTTTTCATATACTACAAAAATGTTTTATATAGTTTTTTTTTTCGTTGGATGCACAATTTTTATGGTATTCCCAAAAAACAGTCTCCGAAAAGTGTCATTTTTCAATGAAAATGGCAAATTTTTAACCACGAATAACTCAAAGTCTTGAGTTTTCAAAAAAAATTATAAAACAGTTTTTGCTTAGAATTAGGTTCTCTGGTCGCTTCCGGTGTTAGTTTGATAAAAAAAATTCCACCCCCGAGATCGGGTGGGAACGACCCCTAAGTTAAAAGCGCCATAGGATATAGAGTAGACTTTGTTTCTTAAGCTATTCCCTACTTACAGTGAAAATATCAAGTAAATTGATGCAGTAGGATGGAATTCGGAGCCAAATACCCTCACTGACTGCACTAATAGATACCTACATCATTCATACATGAATGCATTCACTTAAAGGGTCATTTGGATACCACAATAAAATCACCAATCACCAATAATTGACATATCTAAATATTTAAAGAAGAGTGGATTGAAAGATATTTTCCCTAATTTTGAAATTGCTTTGCGCATTTACTTGTGCCTCCCAGTTGCCAACCAACGTGTCCGCTGAAAGGTCATTTTCGAAAATGTCAAGAATTGAAAATAGTCATGAAAATAATTTTCGATCAAGTATGACGCAAGAACTTCTTAACAATTTGTGGATTTTGTCCATAGAAAGTGACGTATCAAGGGCGATAAATTATTATGACGACATTATAGATGATTTTTCCAAAGAAAAATCAAGAAAGAAATCTGATGTGATCGAACTGGAATGACAATTTTTATGTATTCTTATTTAAATAAGAAAATCTGCTTGCAATTTTTTTTCACAAAAATGGTACATGCTTGAAGGGCGGCTACAAGAGAACTGCCTAGGGCGTCACTTGACCTAAACGCGGCCCTGTCACCAGGGTGCTTTGCTCCATTATCAGCGTCATCAGAATGATCTGCTATTGTCGCTTCTAAATCTGCTTCTGGTTTCGGATAAAGTACCAAGAGCTAAGGGGGTTTTAATCCCACTTTAACCTTATGTATTGTATTTAATACATTAAATAGTTTATTACACAGTGGCCGCTTCCGACTACAAATTGACTAACACTGTGGTATGCGCTATACGCCGTATTTAACTTGGGTATGTCACAGTGACTAATAAACCTCCCTACACTCCTCAAGCTTCTACGCATTTAACGATATTGCAATTTATCACATTTACCAATCTAATCCGGAATTTATTAATAATTACCGGTCGATGTGATTAATTCTGGCATATTTATGACTTTTACCTAGCGATTCGGTTTGTATTAATAGTAACCGGTAATTATTAATAATTTCCAATTAATCATTTGTACTTACCGTAACATATACATATATGTATTTCAAAAATCTGACGATTTGGGCGGAAATGGTACGGAAATGGGTGAGTCACAAAGTTTCACAAGAAAAAAGCGAATATTTCGCGAAATGTACGATAGATCTAAAAACTAAAAAATACGTGCTCAATATTTGTCAAAAATCTATCAAATGATACCAAACACGACTGCCCACGGAGAGGGGTGGGGGTAAATTTAAAATTTGAAATACGAATCCCGCGATATTTCGCGAAATAAACATCAGATCGAAAAACTGAAAAATACACTTATTCAATATGTTTGAAAGATCCCCCATTTTTTATTGCAGATTCGGATTCCTTACGTAAAAATAAGTAACTTTTATTTGAAACATTTTTTCGAATTATAGATAGATGGCGCTATAATCGGAAAAAACGATTGTTGGAAATGGAAAATTAAATTAAAAATGGAAAGTCCCCACTAAAATGGAAAGCTTTACTTAACTTTTTTTGGTTTTAGAACCTACTCTTCACAACCCAATAGGTCCCCAAAGCGCTCGAGTAACTGCACATTTAGTATACTTTCCTCCCCTACTATAATTATAGTTAGAACAAGATTAGATCGGGCAACCCTTGTTTTTGTCATTGTTAACATGCTAAATTATATATCCAATAATTTTTATCTATTAAACAGATCGGTGCAAATCGACCTTACATCGTATCTTAGACTATAAAGGGAATATTTTTGAACAGGAAAGCGCAAAAAACCCGAACATAATCGTTTCGTACGTGAGCCGCCTCATAACATGAAGTAGTTTTGCTGACTGGTAATTAAAATAGATTTCGATCGCATAAAATAAAGGTTAACAATGCCAAAGAAATTTCGTGTGGGAGTAGATCTGCAATTATTGCTATTTGTTTAATTAACAACGCTGTGCTAAATACCGATTGTCGGTTGCATGTTATATGATCAAAATAATTTAAATAATAACGTTTGCATCAACCAATATTCTTCTTCTTCCTTCTTCTAGTTCCATGACCGTTGGATATCATATTGGCTACCATATTCGCTATCGTGACTTTATTAACAGCAGCTCTGAATAACGATGTACAGGGCTGCTTTATCCATTAGGCAATATAGGCAGTTGCCTAGTGCGGCAAATTGTGAGAGGGCGGCAAAAATACTGTACAAAAAAATATTTGTATATAAAAATTAAAATCGAATAACAAGTATGTATGTTCATCCATCAATGAAATAGAAGTGGGCATTCATTTCTATTAGCCAGGGAGGTAGTGTCAAATTTGACCGGAGCATTTTAGCATGGCTGGTTTCTTATTATTTAGGTAGGTGCTCCAAAGCTTATTAACAAATGATGTGTCAGCTGGCCCA
This sequence comes from Diabrotica virgifera virgifera, assembly GCF_917563875.1. Classification (NCBI taxonomy): domain Eukaryota; kingdom Metazoa; phylum Arthropoda; class Insecta; order Coleoptera; family Chrysomelidae; genus Diabrotica; species Diabrotica virgifera. Next base: position 101,059,093 of record NC_065449.1, read on the forward strand.
AAACCGGGGATTTTAGTCAAGAAAAGGTAAAACATGAAAGTTGATGGACCAATGCTACAGCTTAAATGTCAAATATTTATGTATGTTACTCAGAATATTTAATGGACTTGCTTACTTGGCGCCTACCTGTCACTCAGGAGATCGGGGTTCAAATCCTGGCGCGGAAAATTATTTTTGTTTTTTAAATTGACATTTTATTTTGAAAAATATTTATTTTTATAATACCACGTTTTTATTATTTATACGAGACAATATAAAAAGATCTGTACGTCTTTTATAGAATTATGCATAGAACTTATGAAATAGCATAATATAGGTATACATTTGATCATAAATATTTGATTCACCTTAATAAGCAAAATTACTGTACATGAACCCCTGAAGCTTCCTGAGTTAGTACGACCAATCTAAGTGAAAAAGGGGGTTGGCCTCCCCACCCCACCCCCTCCTGACATTTTTTTATCTTTTTAGACAAACTGTTTTTTGCATAATTTTATGTGATGTAAAACCAAAAAATACATACAACCCTAATTTTTCACTTTTCTATCAACAACCCCCATTTTTAATAGCAATCTAATTATTTCCCTGTTCTCTATAATATATAAAAATGAATTTTTGTCTGTATGTCCCTTATAGAATCGTAAATTATGCATTTAATCATATAATGACCTCAAGCAAAGTTTTTGTACTGACATGAACCCAGGAAGGAGTTAATACGACCAACCTAAGTAATCATTATTTTGTGATGTCTGCGTAAATAAATTATTTACGCAGACACCACAAAACAATAAGCATGTATTGTTTATTAGAAAAAAGTAGACGCAATATTTTTGAGTATTTTTTGGCTTTCTGGTAATTTTTAGGTATTTAACTTTTAAACATTATTTGGTTCTAAGGCGGTACGACGTTTGCCTGGTCAGCTATTTAATACTAAAAAAATATTCTTGGACTAGTTTGGCAAAGACTAAAAAGTATAAATCATTAATTTATGAATTTTAGATTGTAAGAAAAAAGCGTCCGTATGGAACAAGTGGAAGAAGGTCTGAAAACACTTGAGATTACCAATTGGAGGAACAAAGCAAGGAACAGAACAGAATGGCGGAAAATTTTAGAACAAGCCAGGAGCCAAAAAAGGGTTGTCGAGCTACTGATGATGATGATGAAGAAAAAATGATACGGGATTTCCGTATTTTTCTGTCACGTTCACTTGGCCAGCTAACATTTTTTGCCATGTACCTACATAATGCAGCTGACGATTTTTTCTTCATCATTATCATCAGTAGTTCGACAACCCTTTTTGGCTCCTGGCTTGTTCTAAGATTTTCCGCCATTCTGTTCTGTTCCTTGCTTTGTTCCTCCAATTGGTAATCTCCAACTGGTAATTGTTTTCAGACCTTCTTCCACTTGTTCCATGTGGACGCTTTTTTCTTACAATCTAAAATTCATAAATTAATGATTTATACTTTTTAGTCTTTGCCAAACTAGTCCAAGAATATTTTTTTAGTATTACCTAGCTGACCAGGCAAACTTCGTACCGCCTTAGAACCCAATAATGTTTAAAAGTTAAATACCTAAAAATTACCAGAAAGCCAAAAAGTACTCAAAAATATTGCGTCTACTTTTTTCTAATAAACAATACATACTTATTGTTTTGTGGTGTCTGCGTAAATAATTTATTTACGCAGACATCACAAAATAATGATTACTTAGGTTGGTCGTATTAACTCCTTCCTGGGTTCATGTAAGTACAAATACTTTGCTTGAGGTCATTATATGATTAAATGCATAGTTTACGATTCTATAAGGGACATACAGACAAAAATTCATTTTTATATATTATAGAGAACAGGGAAATAATTAGATTGCTATTAAAAATGGGGGTTGGTGATAGGAAAGTGAAAAATTAGGGTTGTATGTATTTTTTGGTTTTACATCACATAAAATTATGCAAAAAAACAGTTTGTCTAAAAAGATAAAAAAATGTCAGGAGGGTGGTGGGGTGCGGAGGCCAACCACCTTTTTCACTTAGATTGGTCGTACTAACTCAGGAAGCTTCAGGGGTTCATGTACAGCAATTTTGCTTATTAAGGTGAATCATAATATTTATGATCAAATGTATATATTATGCTATTTCATAAGTTCTATGCATAATTCTATAAAAGACATACAGATTTTTTTATATTGTCTCGTATAAATAATAAAAACGTGATATTAGAAAAATAAATATTTTTCAAAATAAAATGTCAATTTAAAAAACAAAAAGAATTTTCCTCGCCAGGATTTGAACCCCGATCTCCTGAGTGAAAGGTAGGCGCCAAGTAACCAAGTCCATTAAATGTTCTGAGTAACGTATATAAATATTTGACATTTAAGCTGTAGCGTTGGTCCATCAACTTTCATGTTTTACCTTTTCTTGACTAATATCCCCGGTTTTGGGCCAGCTGACACATCATTTGTTAATAAGCTTTGGAGCACCTACCTAAATAATAAAAAACCAGCCATGCTAAAATGCTCCGGTCAAATTTGACACTACCTCCCTGGCTATATTATATATATAATCCTAAACCCATTTACCGTAAGGTGTCGGGTGTACTGTCTTTAGTTAGTTGCATGCACAATTTTTCTCCATTGCTTCTTATTCTTTGCTTGGTTTCTTGCTTGTTCTTTGCTGATTCCTCGTGTTTCTAGGATTGAGGTTACATTATCATCCCATGTCTTCATTGGCCTGCCCCTTGGTCTCTTGGTTTGTCTTCTGGCTTCCCATACTTTTTTAACTGGTCTTTCTTGGTTCATTCTAACCATGTGTCCATACCATCTCAATTGGGCCTCTTCAATTTTTTTAATAATTGGTTGGACCTTAAGATGTTCTCTGACTGCCTCATTTCTAATCCTGTCTAACCTGGTTATACCCATTATTCTTCTAAGAAATTTCATTTCTATGCTCTGTATTTTCGATTTTAACTTATCAGTAAGCATTCATTTCTAAATAGAATAAAACGAAATTGCTTCATAACAAAAATAAAACAAACATAGCATTCTGTTATCTTAACACTATTCATTCAAAAAGCACGGAAGTCATAAATTTAGTGATTATTAGGCCGCCGGCAGCTCGGCACAGGCCATTGAACACTTCAATATTGCACATTTTTCAGAAACTAAAGATTTGACTTGTCTACAATAGGACATCAAGTTAGAGTTGAGATTTTCAAACTATATTATTACAAGTAGATAAGTTTCGTGTTGTCGCACAGATATACTCCAGGGAAATAAGCAAGAAATAGACCATGTTCGGGACACTGAAATATCGAGGTAGCTGACTACTTTTTTAGTTATTGTTGACTGTTGACCTATAGGATGAAAATGAAAACCTACATGTTTCCTGCCTAGAGATCGCGTCCGTTTTTTTAATTATTAACAATTTAGTGCAATCAACGCGATTTTTCCATTTTTTGCACTCAATTAAAAAGCTAAATAGTTGACATAAAATTACAAAATTTATTTTTTTAATAATCCTAAATATATCCATATATATTGTTATATTTCTATTTGATATAAAAATTAAAATTTGATAATTATAAACATAATTCAATTTAATATAAAATATTTTCAATTTTCTCAACCAGGGGCATATAAATTTAGAACACCCTGTATACAACAAATTGTTATATTTAATTTTAAGAAGTGATTAGAATAAGCGTACGAAACTCGGAACAATGTGCTTAGATAAACAAAGTGAATGACGCGTACCATTATCGTTCTTCTCGGAAGGTCGATCATTAGCCTATGCTAAATAAAACTCAGTGAAATAGATGATAGTTCATTATCGTTTTTCGCGGAAGGTTTCGATCATTAGCCTATGCTAAATAAGACTCATTTGAAAGAGAGAATAGGTCATTAAAATTTGTAAATAGTTAGAAAGTATTTTGGAATGGGAATTAAATATTTTCTTTTGAAATCCATTAAGCATATTTAGAAAGATTAAAAATTGGTTTTGAGGAATATTACGAATGAGAGTTGGTGGTGGAAAATTGATTTGTGAATCTGGAAGGGATATTTAGAAAGTAGGGGAATGGATGACAAAGTGAGAGCAGAATGTTTTGAGCTGTCGAGAAGTGAAGTCGAGTAGTAGACGGTAGTGTTCGAGGAGTGAGAAAGCCGGTGTAGTTCCGTGAGTGTGGAGTATCTATCGTGGAACGAGAAGTAGGCCAGGTCGAGAGTAAAAGAACCTCCTTGAGCCCAGAGTGTCCCGGTAGCTGATAGCAGTTTCGAAAAAGGTAGAACACAGCATCACGACAAAAGCAGGAACGAGAGCTATTCGAGCTAGTTTTTCAAAGGAGAACATCACTGGAAGCCAGGACGAGGTTTGATCGCAGCCAAGGATAGCAGGAAAGGGTCTTGTGTGAGGACATTTTCAGTTCACCAGGAAAAGGTCAGTCTCATTTGTTTGGACATGAATGTATGGGTTTTCGTATTAAATTCCACATAAAAAATTGAATAACATAATCAATAATATCAGAAAAGCTTCATCAAACTTAAATAGAGTTGTTCCTAATAACTCCTAATAGTTAAATGTTAATAAAAACTTTCAATTGAAAACCAAAAGGAAATAAGATTCCCATTTGTAAATGTTATGTTTAAGAATAATAAGAAATAGCAAATATTAAGCAATGATTGCCTTTTTAAATAAAATAAAAAATATTTTGATTATAATTGTAACCCATATGTGTATTTTTTTTACTCCTTTCTTTTCTATCCCGATTAGGAACCATTAAGAAATATTTAGAAGCCACGGAAGTAAGTAATTAATTTATAATTCGCCCTGAGATTGAAAACATATTGATATGTGATCTGGTTAATTAATTAGATTAGTATTAATACATTGATTAAATTAAGTAACATATAAGAATATTATCTCATATCAATAATCAAGATCACATCAATATATATATATATATATATATATATATATATATATATATATATATATATATATATATATATATATATATATATATATATATATATATATATATATATAGGTACTACCGGAAATTTTAAGGGTAGGTATACGAGATTCAAATTAAATAATACTGGTCGAAAATCTTGATTATGATATTTCTTTAGTGTAGTAGAATATTTCTTTAGTATAATATACTCGTCTTAAAAAAGTAAGAATATAATTTATATTATAAGATTTTATTATAATTTTATTTGTTGGGGGAGTCCTGTTGTGGGGAGTCCTGTTTTCTGATGTAAAATTTATTAATATTTTTTAAACATCAAACTAGACTTCATATAAATATATACATTTTCTAGAACTGTATAACATTAAATTTAACATTTAATTTCCATAAATTATTTCGGTCAAAGTGAGGAAAATTATTATCTCTCATTGCCCTTAATACAATGTAAGAATCTTCTTGTTTAAATCGAATAGAAGGAATGAACTTTTCTCTAAATGACCTTTCTATGAGAGTCGTTCATCAATCTCCATTGGTTCATTTCCTTCATGTCTTTTTGCGCCGTTTTTAAATTTAGTAGCAACAAATTGAAACGATGATGCCATTTTAACGCATAGATTGAACTGCTAACTGATAACAAGGACAATTAGCCCGATCAAAAAACAATCTAACCCCCAAAAAAAAAATAAAGGAAAGATGAAAATTTGGGAATAGGCAGTTGAAATTGTCTATTATTATATAGGAAAAAGTTTACAATTCTACATCCCCTCCATTTTACAAAAATGGAAGGGAATACCCCCCTTAACAGTGAAAAATATACATTCAAAATAAGTCCGGAATTGGATAAAATGACTAATTCTAAGCAACTTTTGTTCTATAGAGTTTTTTCCCTAAGTCAATACTTTTCGAGTTTTTGCAAGTGAATGTGTTCATTTTTAACAGAAAAAAACAGGTTTTTGGACGGGTATTCGGAGATATCTCAAAAAGTAAGTATTTGAGCGAAAAATATTCGTATCAAAAATATAGCTTATAAAAAACTGAAAAAAATGTTGTACGCTTGAGGTCTGTAGATCCAGTGGAAGCAGAGTTGTAGCTAATGAAAATGCAATATGATTAAAATGCGTAACTCAATGTAAGTGAGTTACGCTCAAAATATTGTTGGTCCCTTTTATTTTTTGGTAAAAAAATCGCGAAAATCACCCCCCAATTAGCATCACAAATAAATTTTATCGTTACCACTTCACAAGTTACTTTGCTAATGTATTATTTATATGATCTGTAAGTTTCATCGGTTCAAAGTGCTTAATTTTGAAAAAGTTGTAGTTAAAATGGCTTGAACGAGTAACTAATCACGAGTTTAGGCAAATTTTGAACAGCCATAGCATAACCACCTTTTGTCTAAAAAGAAAACAAAAACGCTGGACGGAAGGGCCGCCCGAGAACTTTATCGTACCGATCTATTATCGTTATGGTACTAGATACTGGAATTCTATAAAAATAACAAAGTTACTCGTTATTTTGATATTTTAGAAACACCTACTGTACTTAAAAGTATTTTATGGTTCTACGCATCATTAATTCCTGCATTTGAGAAAATGTTCGATGCCATATTTCGGGGACACACTATTATAGATGTGTAGGTTATTGCATAAATCAATAGAATATTATAGTCATACTTTCATTTCAAATTAGTTCATTTTTCTGAGAAATTAATAGTTTACAATATTTGCATTTCATTCTATTTCGATTACGCCAGTCAATGCGCGAGATTAAGAACAAGATATTATCTCCAAATTCTATCCTACTGCATGGATTTTAATGAAATTTTGGGAGTAGCCCAATCTCCTAATTCAAAGTCTATCCTATATACTATGGCGCTTTTATCATGGGGGAAGTTCCCACCACTTCTCAGGGGTTGAAATATTTTTATTTTCGAATTACATGGAGAAAAAGGAAGATTTTTAAGAAAATTTAAAAATTCATTCTATAATTTGATCACATTTTTTACAAAAACCATTCATTTTAAACCCGTTCAACTTTTTGAAAGTAGAAATAACACTATATATATTAAAAGGTATTGTAGAAGGAAAACAATGCATTTAAATTATGGTGGATGGGGAGTTAAATGTATATACTTTTCATTTTTCCTTAAAGTACATTAGTCATATATTTTTTTGCACCATATCTCGCTTAGTTTGTAAGTAACCGACATTTAACGGAGCTCGTTTTAAAGGCCTTTTCAAACACTACAAAAGGTGTTGGTAGCATTATACACCCAAAACCTACCGTTCCTCTGTTATTTCAAGTTGAATACGCCAATTTGAGCATGCACCAAAAAACAAACTATTTTCACCTACCATATCTCTTTTTGTATTATAAATAGAACATTTACTCATAACTCAAAAAGTATTGAGTTCTCAAAAAAAGTATAGAACAGTTTTTGCTTAGAAATAGGTTCTTTAGCCACTTCCGTGCTTATTTTAACCAACAAATTTGCCACCCCCTTGAAGAAGTGGGAACCGCCCCAAGATAAAAGCGCCATAGTATATAGGGTAGATTTTGTTTCTTGAGCGATTCCCTACTTACTGTGAAAATATCAAGTACATCAATGTAGTAGAATGGAATTCGGAGCCAAATACCCTCATTGACTGTCCTACAATAATGCTCTGCTATGAACGCGTGAGAGAGGACACACATAAGATTATAGCAAAATTTCTATTTACCGTAACTTTTCGAGTTTTTGAGCTACAGCAATGAATTTTATGTCATTGGAAAGATAATTTTGCATTCTTTCAAAATATGTTAAAATATACAGGGCGTATCTAACAAAATTAAGATTTTTTATTCATTTCCGGTTCAACCGGAAGCCATATTTTTGGTAAAATTTATTGTGATAATAGATAATGAAGTACCATATATGTCTGCAAAATTTCAAATTTTAGTTTCTATTAAGAAGGAAGTTACGGGCACTCGAATATTTTTTATAAAAAATTCATAACTCCCCTCCTATGGGGAGTTAAGATATATGACTAATGACATTCAATTTACTGATAGGATATCAAAAATATATCAAAAAATAAAAAAATTCCTTGGAGCCATTTTTGAGAAAATCTATTTCAAATTTATGTCAAAATTTGACCCCTTAAATATAGGCAACCCGTAACTTTTTCTGAAAAACGATAACATCCTTTTTATAGCCCTATCTTTAGGCTATATAACGACTTTTTCAAATTAAACTTATGTTAAACAAGTTTTTAGATAGATAGGGAAATGTGTCGGGTGGGCGGTCGGCCATGTTGGCCGCCATTTTGAATTTGGAAATGTCAAATTCCGTATTTTTATTTACCTATCGATGAGCTTACTTTGAGTTGAATTTCATTCATTTCGGTCAAAATTTGCAAAAATGGGCCCTAAATAACCCCCCTATTTCGGCCCCCCTTTGAGAGGTTTTTTTTAAAGCTTAGTTTCTCGACAAAATTCTCTTAAACTTACTCATACCAAATTTCATCAAAATCGGTCCAGTAGTTTTTGCTGGGCGGTGGCGACATACGTACGTACGTACGTACATGTTTTTTTTTATTTGCTTTTTAGACTCAGTGGGACTCAAAACGTCGAAAATTGAAAAAATTTTTTTTGCACGATCCTATAACTTTATCTATTATACTCATAATACGTATGTAGTACGATAAAGTAAAAAGCAAAAATATTCAGAAAAGCAAAACGTACATTTTATCACTCTTTAAGATTTTTGGTATTACTAATAATTTTTAAGTTAATTCCATAAACAATTCCATTTTTTTTTTTCAAAATAAAAAAAATGTTTTAATTTAAACCCATTTTTTTCAAAAATGAGCACTTTGAACCAATGAAACTTATATATAATATAAACAATATAAAAGTAAAGTAACTTGTGAAGCGGTAACGATTAATTTTATTTGGGAAGCTAATTAGGAGGTGGATTTCGCGAATATTTGTACCAAAAAATAAAAGGGACTAACAATATTTTGAGCGTAGCTCACTTATTTTTAATGTTAGAAGTTTTTTAAAAAAGAAAAATAAACCTTTTTTTAGTAAAGTAAAAAAAAGTTGTAATGAATTTTCCCCGAAAAGTGCTCTGTTTGTTGGTTATTTTACATTGAAATATTCGATTTGGATTTGACGAAAAAGAACCTACTTTTCATTAGCTACAACTCTGACCTCAAGCGTACACCATTTTTTTTAAATTTTTATAGGCTATATTTTTACTAAGAAAATTTTTTTCGCTAGAATACTTACTTTTTGGGTTATATGCGAAAAACCGCCCAGAAACATGTTTTTTTTTTGTTAAAAATTAACATATTCACTCGCAAATAACTCGAAAAGTATTGACTTAGTGAAAAAACACTATAGAACAAAAGTTGCTTAGAATTAGTCATTTTATTCAGTTCCGGGCCTAGTTTGAACGTATATTTTTTCACTCCCGAGAAAATATTTTTCACTCCGTACTGCCCAATTTTTGTAAAATGGAGGGGATATAGAATTGTAAACTTTTTCTTATATAATAATAGACAATGTTGTTCTGAAGCTATTTCCTTGTGGCATTTTTATGATTAATTATTTATATGGGAAATAAGCCACAATTAAAATGAAAAAAATAATTTTATTAATGTAGTATATATATAGAATGCAGTAGGATGTGGTTACCCATACTGAAAGAGGAAGTCAATAGAAAGAAAATACCAAGATTAGTAAGTCAATAATATCGAGCTAGTACATATTTTATATTTTTCGTACTTCCGGGCCTAAAGTGACAACTTCACTCCCTTGTGACAGGTACTAAAGTGTCACATTTAATCCCTCCGGGATTAAATATTGACGAAACTCCCGGAACGATTAAATCACAAACAAACGAATTTAAGGGATATTTTATTGAAAAATATAATTAATTAGAATGGTAATTAACGTTAATATTCAAATTAATATTGTGACAGTTCGTCATATTGACCAGTCTTTCCTGGGTTAATGCAGCAGGTAACTGACGAGTAACAGATAGGTCCTTTTCATATTGAACTGGTGTTTGTTTCGAAGATCCTGCGGAAACAGGAAGCGAGAATGAGGACTGTGGCATAACTATAGTGGACGAATCGGCGACTTGACCAAATATTTTATCTGAAATTTTTTGTTTATTTTTAATAGACGATTCAATATATCCCTCGGCCACGTTGGAGGATTTCCATCCTCCATGTCTCTTCAGCACGTCTATTGTTGCTCCCGAATCAGCTAACAAAGACGCAGATGTGCGTCTAAAACAATGTCCCGTATAAGACGTCGCATTTTCTAATTTCAAGAAAGCTGCTATTTGCCGTGGAATTGTACCAAACATGTTTTTTCCTACTACTCGCGTAGTACATTCTTTGTTGATGTATTGAACAAAAAATTTTGAATGAGTTGTCCCTGTCTTTCGCAATGCCACATATTTCCGAAATATCGCCACAAAACTGATGGCACTGTTTTCTGAATTTTTGATCACAAAATTTCGGTCAATTTTATTTTTGGTGTTTCTAATCGCAATTAGGAAGGAATCGCCCAAATCTCTCACATCGTCGATTTCTAAATCAACCAACTCTTTTCCACGACAAGCTCCCGCAACGCCCAAAATAAGTGCAACCTACAAAAAAATTGATTTCTTAAAATTTCTGAATATAAACAAATTTCCAAATTTACCTTAAGCATTAAATATTTATCATCCGGAGCCTCCCGTAAGAACTGATCTACCTGCTCAGACGTGAGAATTCTTGACTTCTTTGGCTTAAATCCCTCATTTCTTCTCTTCAAAAAAGCTAATAATTTTGGAAATTTACTTATATCAATATCTTCTCTAATGTTAATAACCGATTTCAGCATTGAGTAATGTGCCCAGAGAGTTGAGGCACAAACCGCTTTTGATTTATCATCGAAGTAGACTAACAGCGCATTTTCAGTAGGTTGTCTCACATTTTTTAAGCGGCACCACTTTTTAAAAGCATCGTACTGCTGCTCGTATAGTTTTCTAGATTTCGGTGGTAACAATTCTTCACCTACTTCGGCTGCTCTTTTATCAATATCAGATACACCTTCTTCACTCATGATACCAATAATTATCAATAACAATGTTTCTTTACAATGACACTAGTAATGACAATGTTTCTAAATTATAACTGTCACAACGCAATGTTACTATGGTAACTTATTTTAAAGACAGTTTATTAAATGAGTTGAAGAGAGAAAAAACTGATTGAAATTATTGAAATAATTAATAAAATCATACCGGAAGTACGAAAAGTATCGTATATACCTTGCGACTGAAGTACATTTAATCCTTCAGGTAAATTATGGCCCTCCCTGCGGTCGGGCCATAAACTTTACCTTCAGGATTAAATGTACTACTTCAGTCCCGCGGTATATAATGTACTATTAGTATTACTTATATATCTAGTATTATTAATAATATTTATAATTTAAACATGTTACAAGTCAGAATTTGGTATTATTTTTTGAGAGTAAATTAATGTAAGACCAAATACTTACGATGTCGGGATAGTATCACAGGGTTTTTCCTGGTTTTCCCTTGTGATTTACTATGAAGTCTCTAACGCGAGAATTTTACTGTCGTTGCATTTGGTTGTCTTTTTAAAGACATATCACATGCTATAATTTTTTATGACGGATATTCTTGAGTTGGGGTTAATTTCAAGTAATCAAATGAACTATCTTTCAGTAAGTCGTCCCAGGAACGCAACTCATAAATATTGGCAATATCATTTTAAAGTCTTCTACTATATGTATAATGTATATTATACTAATGTATAATATATGTCTGAATTGCCAATATAAATGAGTGAGATTAAATAAATTATTAGAAGATTTTTTTTGCTTAGCAACAACACTTTAGTTTATTTTAGTAATATTTTGTATTTTGACAACGGCACCCGATTTGGGCGTCGAAACGTTAATAAAATTATTTTTTTCATTTTAATTGTGGCTTATTTCCCATATAAATAATTAATAATAATAGACAATTTCAACTACCTATTCCCAAATTTTCATCCTTCCTTTATTTTTTTGGAGATTTTTGTAAAATTGTGTGTTCCCTGATCGGGCTAAATATAAAATTCGTCACAACTTAGGCAGATACCCCAAAGATGAATTTTGTCAAATTCGTATATAGTATATAGTCCAAGTAATGAAGCTTAAAATAGAATAAAACCTCGCAATTTTTACAGAATGAATCGATTTGCTTGAAAATTTGAGAATAAGTAGTGGATAGTCCAATGATAAAAATATATATGATGCCGAAAGGCGCTTTTACCATGGGGGTGGTTGCCACCCTATCTCGGAGCTGGAAATTTTTTATCATATTTTGACCGCAAAAATTTAATAAAAACATTAATTCTAAGCAAGAAACGTTCTATATCAGTGGTTTTCAATGTTTTTGAGCCATGTACCACCAAAATGCTTATAATTATTTTTGGTACCACCTAACTGAAGTATCTATGGAGGTAGGTAATTTAATTAACTACAAATATGATGGATTTTGGCTGTGGTTTCGCGTTTTGTGTACCACCGCACCTAATGAAATGTACCACCAGTGGTACATGTACCACAGATTGAGAACCCCTGTTCTATATACTTTTTTGATAAAATTAACAGTTTTCGATTTATTCGCTATCGAAAGTGTTAGTTTTATATCGAAAAAATCAATGTTTTTAATTAGTTTTCTGCTAATAACTCCAAAAGTTTTCGTTTTATCAAAACAACTTAACAAAAATGTACCTTTTGAAAAAATAAACCAAACGGTTTATTTTTTATTTTCTTTAAGACCAACAGTAATTGAGCGATACTTTAAATGTTAACTTTTTCGAGTTAATCCTCGAAAAATGCATAGTTTTCCCGTCTTTTGACTTTGAAACTACAATATTTAGCATTTGACGAAGAAGAGCTAACACATAATAAAGTATAGCTTGATTACTATTGGTCTTAAAGAAAACTAAGAAAAACGGTTTTGTTTATTTTTTCAAAAGGTACATTTTTGTTAAGTAAAGTTGTTTTGATAAAACGAAAACTTTTGGAGTTATTAGCAGAAAACTTATTAAAAACATTGATTTTTTCGATATAAAACAACACTTTCGATAGCGAATAAATAAAAAAATATTAATTTTATCAAAAAAATGTATACAACGTTTTTTGCTTAGAATGAATGTTTTTACCAACATTTGTGGTCAGAATATAATAAAAAAATACACCCCCGAGATGGGGTGGCAACCATCCCCATGGTAAAAGCGGCTTTCGGCATTATATAGATTTTGATCTTTGGACTATCCACTATTTATTCTTAAATTTTCAAGCAAATCGATCCATTCTGTAAAAATTGCGAGGTGAAAAGCTTCGGTTCCTGGACTATATGCTAAATTTGCAGTCACTCGAGCGTTATGGGGAATGACGACCAATTGGGTTGTGATTATTAGGTCCTAAAATCAAAAAAAGTTGAGTAAAATTTTCCATTTTAGCGGGCGCTTGTCATTTTTTAATTTAATTTTCCATTTCCAACAATCGTTTTTCCGATTATAGCGCCATCTATCAATAATTCGAAAAAATGTCTCGAATAAAAGTTGCTTATTTTTACGTAAAGAATCCAAATCTGCAATAAAAATTTGGGGGTCCCATTTAAGATTTTAAAGTAACCCCCACCCCGGCCCCGTGGGGGTCGTGTTTGGTAATACCATTCGATAGATTTTTCAAAAACATTTTGAGAAAGTGTTTTTTTGCAGTTTTTCGATCTGATGTTCATTTTGCGAAATATCGCGCGGTTTTTATTTAAAATTTTAAATTTACCCCCCACCCCTCTCCGTGGGTGGTCATGTTTAGTACCATTCGATAGATTTTTGAAAAATATTGAAGACGCATTTTTTTGTTTTTCGATCTGACGTTCATTTCGCGAAATATTAGCTTTTCTTTTGTGAAACTTTTTGACTCACCCATTTCCTTACGCCCCAGTCATATCGTCAGATTTTTTAAATATACACTCTCTTGCATGTACTTAACTTACCTTATCTCAATCTGACAATTTCGAGTATTTTTAACCATAGATGTTTTTTTTTTCGGGCCCTCCTTAACGAACCTCCCTGTGTTAAGAGCCAATATATGGTAGTAGTCTGGGCTGATTATCGGAGAATAGGCCATTTTTGGGAAAAGTTATTTACCAGCAATTTTATTGCTGGAATCGTGCTTATGATTATATATATATTAATAATATAGGTATGCAAAGTCCGCAGACAGTGTGCTACTTTTTTTATAAACAAAATGGCGACTAACAATATTTTGAGCGTAGCTCACTTATTTTTAATGTTAGAAGTTTTTTAAAAAAGAAAAATAAACCTTTTTTTAGTAAAGTAAAAAAAAGTTGTAATGAATTTTCCCCGAAAAGTGCTCCGTTTGTTGGTTATTTTACATTGAAATATTCGATTTGGATTTGACGAAAAATAACCTACTTTTCATTAGCTACAACTCTGACCTCAAGCGTACACCATTTTTTTAAAATTTTTATAGGCTATATTTTTACTAAGAAAATTTTTTTCGCTAGAATACTTACTTTTTGAGTTATATGCGAAAAACCGCCCAGAAACATGTTTTTTTTTTGTTAAAAATTAACATATTCACTCGCAAATAACTCGAAAAGTATTGACTTGGTGAAAAAACTCTATAGAACAAAAGTTGCTTAGAATTAGTCATTTTATTCAGTTCCGGGGCTAGTTTGAACGTATATTTTTTCACTCCCGAGAAAATATTTTTCACTCCGCACTGCCTAATTTTTGTAAAATGGAGGGGATGTAGAATTGTAAACTTTTTCTTATATAATAATAGACAATTTCAACTACCTATTCCCAAATTTTCATCCTTACTTTATTTTTTTGGAGGTTTTTGTAAAATTGTGTGTTCCCTGATCGGGCTAAATATAAAATTCGTCACAACTTAGGCAGGTACCCCAAAGATGAATTTTGTCAAATTCGTATATAGTCCAAGTAATAGAATAAAACCTCGCAATTTTTACAGAATGAATCGATTTGCTTGAAAATTTGAGAATAAGTAGTGGATAGTCCAATGATAAAAATATATATGATGCCGAAAGGCGCTTTTACCATGGGGGTGGTTGCCACCCCATCTCGGAGCTGGAAATTTTTTATCATATTTTGACCGCAAAAATTTAATAAAAACATTAATTCTAAGCAAGAAACGTTCTATATACTTTTTTGATAAAATTAACAGTTTTCGATTTATTCGCTATCGAAAGTGTTAGTTTTATATCGAAAAAATCAATGTTTTTAATTAGTTTTCTGCTAATAACTCCAAAAGTTTTCGTTTTATCAAAACAACTTAACAAAAATGTACCTTTTGAAAAAATAAACCAAACGGTTTATTTTTTATTTTCTTTAAGACCAACAGTAATTGAGCGATACTTTAAATGTTAACTTTTTCGAGTTAATCCTCGAAAAATGCATAGTTTTCCCGTCTTTTGACTTTGAAACTACAATATTTAGCATTTGACGAAGAAGAGCTAACACATAATAAAGTATAGCTTGATTACTATTGGTCTTAAAGAAAACTAAGAAAAACGGTTTTGTTTATTTTTTCAAAAGGTACATTTTTGTTAAGTAAAGTTGTTTTGATAAAACGAAAACTTTTGGAGTTATTAGCAGAAAACTTATTAAAAACATTGATTTTTTCGATATAAAACAACACTTTCGATAGCGAATAAATCAAAAAATATTAATTTTATCAAAAAAATGTATACAACGTTTTTTGCTTAGAATGAATGTTTTTACCAACATTTGTGGTCAGAATATAATAAAAAAATACACCCCCGAGATGGGGTGGCAACCATCCCCATGGTAAAAGCGGCTTTCGGCATTATATAGATTTTGATCTTTGGACTATCCACTATTTATTCTCAAATTTTCAAGCAAATCGATCCATTCTGTAAAAATTGCGAGGTGAAAAGCTTCGGTTCCTGGACTATATGCTAAATTTGCAGTCACTCGAGCGTTATGGGGAATGACGACCAATTGGGTTGTGATTATTAGGTCCTAAAATCAAAAAAAGTTGAGTAAAATTTTCCATTTTAGCGGGCGCTTGTCATTTTTTAATTTAATTTTCCATTTCCAACAATCGTTTTTCCGATTATAGCGCCATCTATCAATAATTCGAAAAAATGTCTCGAATAAAAGTTGCTTATTTTTACGTAAAGAATCCAAATCTGCAATAAAAATTTGGGGGTCCCATTTAAGATTTTAAAGTAACCCCCACCCCGGCCCCGTGGGGGTCGTGTTTGGTAATACCATTCGATAGATTTTTCAAAAACATTTTGAGAAAGTGTTTTTTTGCAGTTTTTCGATCTGATGTTCAGTTTGCGAAATATCGCGCGGTTTTTATTTAAAATTTTAAATTTACCCCCCACCCCTCTCCGTGGGTGGTCATGTTTAGTACCATTCGATAGATTTTTGAAAAATATTGAAGACGCATTTTTTTGTTTTTCGATCTGACGTTCATTTCGCGAAATATTAGCTTTTCTTTTGTGAAACTTTTTGACTCACCAATTTCCTTACGCCCCAGTCATATCGTCAGATTTTTTAAATATACACTCTCTTGCATGTACTTAACTTACCTTATCTCAATCTGACAATTTCGAGTATTTTTAACCATAGATGTTTTTTTTTCGGGCCCTCCTTAACGAACCTCCCTGTGTTAAGAGCCAATATATGGTAGTAGTCTGGGCTGATTATCGGAGAATAGACCATTTTTGGGAAAAGTTATTTACCAGCAATTTTATTGCTGGAATCGAAGCTTATGATTATATATATATTAATAATATAGGTATGCAAAGTCCGCAGACAGTGTGCTACTTTTTTTATAAACAAAATGGCGACTAACAATATTTTGAGCGTAGCTCACTTATTTTTAATGTTAGAAGTTTTTTAAGAAAGAAAAATAAACCTTTTTTTAGTAAAGTAAAAAAAAGTTGTAATGAATTTTCCCCGAAAAGTGCTCCGTTTGTTGGTTATTTTACATTGAAATATTCGATTTGGATTTGACGAAAAAGAACCTACTTTTCATTAGCTACAACTCTGACCTCAAGCGTACACCATTTTTTTAAAATTTTTATAGGCTATATTTTTACTAAGAAAATTTTTTTCGCTAGAATACTTACTTTTTGAGTTATATGCGAAAAACCGCCCAGAAACATGTTTTTTTTTTGTTAAAAATTAACATATTCACTCGCAAATAACTCGAAAAGTATTGACTTGGTGAAAAAACTCTATAGAACAAAAGTTGCTTAGAATTAGTCATTTTATTCAGTTCCGGGGCTAGTTTGAACGTATATTTTTTCACTCCCGAGAAAATATTTTTCACTCCGTACTGCCTAATTTTTGTAAAATGGAGGGGATGTAGAATTGTAAACTTTTTCTTATATAATAATAGACAATTTCAACTACCTATTCCCAAATTTTCATCCTTACTTTATTTTTTTGGAGGTTTTTGTAAAATTGTGTGTTCCCTGATCGGGCTAAATATAAAATTCGTCACAACTTAGGCAGGTACCCCAAAGATGAATTTTGTCAAATTCGTATATAGTCCAAGTAATAGAATAAAACCTCGCAATTTTTACAGAATGAATCGATTTGCTTGAAAATTTGAGAATAAGTAGTGGATAGTCCAATGATCAAAATATATATGATGCCGAAAGGCGCTTTTACCATGGGGGTGGTTGCCACCCCATCTCGGAGCTGGAAATTTTTTATCATATTTTGACCGCAAAAATTTAATAAAAACATTAATTCTAAGCAAGAAACGTTCTATATACTTTTTTGATAAAATTAACAGTTTTCGATTTATTCGCTATCGAAAGTGTTAATTGTATATCGAAAAAATCAATGTTTTTAATTAGTTTTCTGCTAATAACTCCAAAAGTTTTCGTTTTATCAAAACAACTTAACAA
Source organism: Diabrotica virgifera virgifera (assembly GCF_917563875.1). Taxonomy (NCBI): domain Eukaryota; kingdom Metazoa; phylum Arthropoda; class Insecta; order Coleoptera; family Chrysomelidae; genus Diabrotica; species Diabrotica virgifera. Next base: position 101,077,063 of record NC_065449.1, read on the forward strand.
AAATGTACCTTTTGAAAAAATAAACCAAACGGTTTATTTTTTATTTTCTTTAAGACCAACAGTAATTGAGCGATACTTTAAATGTTAACTTTTCTTCTTCAAATGCTAAATATTGTAGTTTCAAAGTCAAAAGACGGGAAAGGAAAAAGTATGCATTTTTCGAGGATAACTTGTTTAAACTAATTTAAAACATTTAAAAATGTATATCTCCAGAAATAAAAAAGAAGTATCTAGCTCAAAAATTAAGTGACTTATAATGAAAAGAATGTCAGTCCCTATTTTTTTTTCAGCAAAAAAGTAATTGGAAGCAACCCCCTAATTACTACTTTAATTAAAATTTGTCATTGACCTTTGTTAGTCTTCTTTATTTATGTATTATTAATAGGCTTTTAATGGAGTTAAAAGTGAATAACGAATTTTTGTTGTTTGGAAAAAATGGCTTTTTCTTCAGAATAGAAAGATTAGCATCAGAGATACGAAAAAATTATTAAATAGGAAATTGTAGCTCATTTAATTCCCAAGAACCTGTTTTGCAAAAAATTTTTCTACAGCTAAAATTGAGTAAGCTCTTGACAATTAAAACTTGTAATAACGTGCAAAAATAACCTTTACCAACCCTTTCAAAGTCACCTCTTTTTGCGACTGAGGATTCTAAAAAGATTTAATATTAATAGGCATATAGATCTTGTAAAATCCTACAAAATTCTGTTTTAAAAAACTTTCTAAGATAAAAAATAAAAAAGGTGAGGTTAAAAAATCAATATATTTTTTTTGAAAAAAAAAAAAGGAGAAATTCAATTAAAAGCATAATAATGTAAGTTAGCGGTGTTTTTAGTAATTGGCCTTATTCATTCTTCCTTATTTATTTATGCATTATTAATAGATTCTAGAAGTTTGACTGGCTTAGAATAATTAGTTTTTAAAAAACCGGAGTTAAAAGCGAATAACAAATTTTTGTAGTTCGTTAAAAAATGCCATTTTCTTCAGAATAGAAAGATTAGCATCGGAGATACGAAAAAATGTTTAAATATGAAATTGTAGGTTATTTAATTCCCAAGAATTAGGTTTGAAAAACATTTTTCTACAGCAAAAATTGAGTGAATCGTACACGAGTATATCGAAAAACATTGATTTTTTCGATATAAAATTAACACTTTCGATAGTGAATAAATCGAAAACTATTAATTTTATCAAAAAAATGTATAGAACATTTCTTGCTTAGAATGAATGTTTTTATCAACTTTTGTGGTCAAAATATAAAAATTTCCACCCCCGAGATGGGGTGGCAACCACCCCCTTGGTAAAAGCGCCTTTCGACATCATATAGATTTTGAGCCTTGGACTATCCACTGCTTTTTCTCAAATTTCCAAGCAAATCGATCCATTTTGTAAAAATTGCGAGGTGAAATGCTTCGGTTCCTGGACTAATAATGTATATTTTGGTGGCATAAGCATGGAAAACCTGTTAACAGCACTGATGATGAACTCTTTAGTTCGAAAACGTTCTGTGATGTAGCCCTTTAAGGGATTTTTTAATTAAATATACCTTTTATAAAGGATTATACAGGTATAGAGCCGGCTACAGGAATGTTTTTTTCCTTGTGGATTATTTTTAACTACCAAATCTCGTTCCTAATTATTTACAAAATATGTTAAATATCTAGAACTATTTTGAAAGCACATAACTAAGAAAATTTACGCCAGTAATATATTGTTAATCGAAGCAAGCACTCATAGTATATTTAGAATGGATAGTTTTAGTGAATGATTTAGGTACGTACGCCGCGGCGCTAAATACTAGTAAAATTGTTTGTGTCCTTATTTTAGAACATAATCAAAAACGCTGCTCACGTTAACTTGTAAATTTAAATTTGCGTTCTTTAAAATTAAATTTAAATGTTCAGTGTGATTCACACATGTCTAGCATAGTCCATAATCTTTGTTTTTAATGAATATATTTTTATTTTTTTGAAAGGTCCACAACCTGATCTTAACAAACTATACCTAATTAAAATTTTGAAATTATTTATAAATTCCGTCAAGATATTAAATACAAAACCTAATATACCAAGTGATACAGTGGAACCTCGATTATCCGTCTCTCCATTAACCGTCACCTCTGTTCGTCAGGGTACATACAGAAGTTGTAAAAAAAAATAAAAAAAGGTAGGTAATTTGATTTGTGATGAGAACACAAACAGCTATCCATTGCTGGCAGATAAAGAAATAGTTGAAATGGCAACAAAGGCGGACCAAACAGATTAGCCCAGTCGGGATAGCATTTGACCTTGCATTAGGAGCTGCCCCAAATTTTATTTTTCTAATTTTTAGAGGGGTCAATAGTAGTGTAAATTTAAAATCTCGACTGAATTCCACCGTTGCGTTAGCCGCCATCTTGATTTTAAACGAGAACCGACTTTTCGATAAAAAGTGTAGACACTGAAATTGTTGAAAATACGATTTTCTATAATTTCGTTTATTATAATTTTTTTCGTGCGGTCGATATTTTCCAAGTTATGGAGGGGCGGGAAATAGTGACAGTTAGAGCATAATTATTCAATTATTGAATTATCTCGTTTATTATTAATTTTACAACAAACATGTATCTATACAAAAATGAAGAGAATTCAATTTTGTATAATTTTTATCTCTTTAATTTTTTTGAGAAAATTAATATTTAAGGTAGTAAGTATGCGGTAAAGTGCGAGGGTAAGACCCGATTGATTTTATAGCAATGGTTTTTGTTCAATATCTCCGCCATTTTCAACTTTTCGACAAAAAGTGTAAGGACTGAAATAGTTGCAATCACGATTTACTACAATTTTTCGAGAAAACCAGTGGCTGGTCTACGAGGGGGGATGGAAAAATTCCCCCAACAGGGTCCAAAATTAAAAAAAAATGTTGGAATATAAAAATATATTAGTTGACATAAAACTTAAAATGTCGACAGACAAATTCAGCCAATAAAACCCGCTAGTTAATAAAATGAAGTTAACTTAATGCATATGCATAATATTATAAGTTATTTATCTGTCTTTTATGTACCTACTTAGTTTGGTTGGTGTTTCATCGGAAGTTTCAAAAATTGTATAAAATATTATTTTCTTTATTTTTGTTTATGTACAATTATGTCGTGAAGTTAATAATAAATGAGACAATTCAATAATTATGCTTTCCCTCCACTTACAATATTTCCCCCTTAATTCGGAAAATATTGATCGGATAAAAAATTGTGCAATACAAATTGTAGGAAATTGCATTTCCAACAATTTTATTTTCTACCGTCTCTCTCGAAAAGTTGAAAATGGCGGAGATATTAAGCAATAACGGTTCCCCTTTAAAATCAATATGGCGGCTACAGTAACAGCGGAATTCAGTCGCGATTTTAAATTTACACTACTATTGATCTTCCCTAAAGGATATTATTATAAAATTTGGGGCAGCTCGGAAACAAGATTCAATTCAATAATTAGGCTCCCCCCACCACTTTTTACAATTTTTTCCACTTATCTCGGAAAATATCAACCGCATGAAAAAACTTGTTAAAAATAAATTGTAGGAAATCATATCTGGAACAATTTTAGTTTAAAATGGCGTAGATATTTAACAAAAACAATTGCTATAATATCAATCAGGTCTTACGCACGCGCAATTACCGCATAAGTACTACCTTAAATATTAATTTTAACAAAAAAATAAAAGAGATCAAAATTGTATAGAATTTAATTCTCTCTATTTTTGTATAGGTACATTTTTGTCGTAAAGCTAATAATAGACGAAATAATTTAATAATTATGCTCCTACTGTCACTATTTTCCGCCATAACTAGGAAAATATCGACAGCACGAAAAAATTGTAATAATAGAAATTATAGAAAATAACATTTTCAACAAATTTGGTTTGTATACTTTTTGTTAAAAAGTTGAAAATGGCGGAGATATTGAGCAAAAGCTGTTCTCGTTTAAAATCAAGATGGCGGCTAACGCAACGGCGGAATTCAGTCGAGATTTTAAATTTACACTACTATTAACCCCCTTTAAAGATCAGAAAAATAAAATTTGGGGCAGCTCCTAATGCAAGGTTAGGCCTGTTATTCGTCTAACCCGACTGGACTAATTCAGAAGCTGACACAGACTTAGAATTTGACTCTAGCTATGTTGATGAACCTATTGTAACTGACAAAGATTTGCGTAAATAATCTAGAGAAGCTGCATCGCATATGCAATAATTCGAAGCTGCATCTGACGGGTAATCGAGGTTCTACTGTACTTACTTTAAAAAATTGAAGTCGTTATTTAGCTAATTACCCTTGGCCAGTTTCACCAATGACAAAATAGTAGTTTATTCTATGAATAAAGTTATTCGAACAATAAACTGACATTTCTCCATTTTATAGTAGGGGAGTAAAGTATGCTAAATTTGCAGTCACTCGAGCGTTATGGGGAATGGGGACCAATTGGGTTGTGATTATTAGGTCCTAAAATCAAAAAAAGTTAAGTAAAATTTTCCATTTTAGCGGGCGCTTGTCATTTTTTAATTTAATTTTCCATTTCCAACAATCGTTTTTCCGATTATAGCGCCATCTATCAATAATTCGAAAAAATGTCTCGAATAAAAGTTGCTTATTTTTACGTAAAGAATCCAAATCTGCAATAAAAATTTGGGGGTCCCATTTAAGATTTTAAAGTAACCTCCACCCCGGCCCCGTGGGGGGTCGTGTTTGGTATAGTCCGTTCGCTAAACTCAGACTCAACTGGCTAGTGATTTAAGCTAGTAATTTTGCCAATTTGATAAAATTGCCAAAAAAATTATTACTAAATAATTAATAATTACTAAATATTTAGTAATTTTACAAATTTTGTCAAAATTGGCCAAAAACAAAAAAGTTACGTACTAAAATCTTTAGCCATTTGCGTCTGAGTTTAGCGAACCGACATACCATTCGATAGATTTTTCAAAAACATTTTGAGAACGTGTTTTTTGGAAGTTTTTCGATCTGATGTTCATTTTGCGAAATATCGCGCGGTTTGTATTTAAAATTTTAAATTTACCCCCCACCCCTCTCCGTGGGTGGTCATGTTTAGTACCATTCGATAGATTTTTGAAAAATATTGAAGACGCATTTTTTTGTTTTTCGATCTGACGTTCATTTCGCGAAATATTCGCTTTTCTTTTGTGAAACTTTTTGACTCACCCATTTCCTTACGCCCCGCTAATATCGTCAGATTTTTTAAATATACACTCTCTTGCATGTACTTAACTTACCTTATCTCAATCTGACAATTTTGAGTATTTTTAACCATAGATGTTTTTTTTTCGGGCCCTCCTTAACGAACCTCCCTGTGTTAAGAGCCAATATATGGTAGTAGTCTGGGCTGATTATCGGAGAATAGGCCATTTTTGGGAAAAGTTATTTACCAGCAATTTTATTGCTGGAATCGAAGCTTATGATTATATATATTAATAATATAGGTATGCAAAGTCCGCAGACAGTGTGCTACTTTTTTATAAACAAAATGGCGCCCGAAAATCGTGTTTTTTTAAATTGTTGCTCTAAACCTCCAAAGATTTTAAATTTACACCAAAAACACCCAAATAAAAATTCAGCGAAATTAAATTCTGCATAAAGACATGTTTTTCCCGATCTGATCCGACGAAAAATTTCCTCGGAAAATGTGAGTTTTCCCAACAAAATCATTAAATTTCAAATACAGTTTTAGATAAGTAATTATATACCAATAATTAATTAAATAACTCGGTGACATAAAAGCTTTCTTGGTTTAGATTATAGTTTCAGAAGCCGGTAAAAATTAAACGAATATTTTAGCAACAATTCAATTGTTAAGTAATAATTTACGGTCGCAATAATAACCAAAATAATTACGATACATTGATCAAACTTTGAAATCTTATAAAGATGAGATACCTATTTAATATTTTGTCGACAAAATATAAATTTTTAATTTTTTTGAATAATCTTTAAATGTTTAAAAAAAAAATAGTTATAAACAAATTAACGTTTCTCAGAAAGTTTTTATTATATTCTAATTTTAAAAAATAGGTAAAATGCGTATTTCAAAGATCTTTAAAATGAATGTTTTAGAACTTTTTTGCAGCCATTTTCAAAAAAGTTATAAAACAACAAAATAAACATACGATTACTACGTTGTTTATAATTTTTTTTAATTCTTTCAAAGCGTAAAAGTGAGTTTAAAGTACAAGCTAATTACTTATGAAAATATTGATTATTAGTTTAATGGTTATATTTTAATTAAAGATTATAAATATATTTTTTGTAATTTACACGCGCGAAAGTAGACTAATACAGTACCGTAGCCACCCGTCCACATACACAACTCGCGCGAGTTTAAATCCTGTCAGTCGCTTCGAGTGAACATTTTATGTCCGGCTCTGTATCAAGCCTCCTTTCGCGCTAAAAATTACAAAAAAAAAACATTTTTAATCTTTGATTATATTATAACCATTGAACTAATATTTGATATTTTTCCAAAGTAATTAGTTTGTACCATAAACTCACTTTTAAGCTTTGAAACAATTAAAACAAATTATAAACAACGGAATAATCGTATGTTTACTTTGCTGTTTCATAACTTTTTTGCAAATGGTTGGAAAAAATTTTTAAAGCATTCATTTTCAAGACCTTTGAAATACGCATTTTAAGTATTTTTTTTTTAATTATAATATAATAAACAATGTCTGAGAAATGTTAATTTGTTTATAACTATTTTTTTTAAACATTTAAAGATTATGCAAAAAAATGAAAAATTTATATTTTGTCAAAAAAATATTAAATAGGCATCACATCTTTATAATCTTTCTAAGTTTGATCAATGCCTCATGATTACTTTGGTTGTTATTGCGACTGTAAATTTTTAATTAACAAGTGAATTGTTGCTAAAATATTCGTTTAATTTTCACCGGCTTCTGCAGTTATAATCTATACCAAGAAATATTTTATTTCACCAAGTGTAGAATTAAATTGGGGCGAATTTTTATTTGAGTATTTTTGGTGTAAAGTTAACATCTTCGGAGTTATAGACCAATAATTAAAAAAAAGACACGATTTGGGGGCGCCATTTTGTTAATAAAAAAAGTAGTACACTATCTGCGGACTTTGCATACCTATGTTATTAATATATAGGAACATAATATTCGATTCCAGCAATAAAATTGCTGGTAAATAACCTTTCTTTGTACTTTACTAATTAGACCAGCGTATTACAACTATTTTTTTTTCAAAATTTAAAGATTATGCAAAAAAAAACGAAAAATTTATATTTTGTCGATAAAATATTAAATAAGCATCTCATCTTTATAATATTTATAAGCTTGATCAATGTATAATGATTATTTTGGTTATTATTGCGATCGTAAATTGTTAATTAACAATTGAATTGTTGCTAAAATATTCGTTTAATTTTCACCGGCTTCTGGAATTACAATCTATACCAAGAAAGCTTTGACGTCACTAAGTTATTTAATTATTGATTAATAATTACTTAAATTACTTAATAATTACTAAAATGTGATAAATTACTAATTTCAAAATTGTATGTATTTAATAGGGCTTTTCATCGACTCTCATTTGTTTCGAGCTTCTGTCATATGTTGTATGTATAATCTGTATAATCTGTATAGGTGAGAGTTGGACAAAACAGGATAGTCGGATAAAACGGGATACCTAGCCTAGAGACCCAACTAGTGGTGCTATCAGTCGGACAACGACGGAAACTTGTTATCAGTCGTCATTTTAACATTCTCAGTTCGTTTTATCTCGATGCCACTATTTGGTGAAAAGTTGTTGTGTTTAGAATTGTGTGACTATATTTTTTTGATACTTTGTACTTTTAAGTGCGTTGTTTTCTACATTATACTGCCTACATATATAAAAATATAATTCCGGTTACTATTACATTTAATTAAGCAGTCATTAACGAATATTCTCATGTGTAGTCTGCCTAATTTTACTTTCACATTTAGGCAGCAGCCATTTTTGTTTTGAAAAATGTCTGAGTTTGACAAAACGGGACACTTATAAGTTGGATAAAATGGGATACAGTTTCTTATGTCCCGTTTTATCTACCTATTTATTTGTTGTCCTATTCATTTTTTAAATAGAGATATGAAGCGTTTTCTCATACCGCAGAGAAGAACAACATATTTTTATGTGACTTTTGTTCTGATATACGTACCCAGTCCTAAATAAAAGGTCTTATTTCCCATTTTGCCATAAAACATATTTTTAAGTTTCTGACTACTGAAGATATTATTCTTTCAAGAGTAAATTTTACTATACAGTTTAATGTCTACTTAATTTAGACATAAATTAAGTTTTAGATAATTTTATACAAAAAATTAAATATTATAAACATATCCCGTTTTATCTAACCGCGGTTGGATAAAACGGGATGTGTAGGACTTTAATAAACTTTTTTTTTTACTATTTTCCAGTTACTAAAACTAGCTAAAGGTATGTGTTTTGTGTGCTGCAATAAATGTTATATAGTCCGTTCGCTAAACTCAGACTCAACTGGCTGGTGATTTAAGCTAGTAATTTTGCCAATTTGATAAAATTGCCAAAAAATTATTACTAAATAGTTAATAATTACTAAATATTTAGTAATTTTGCAAATTTTTTCAAAATTGGCAAAAAACAAAAAAGTTACGTATTAAAATCTTTAGCCATTTGCGTCTGAGTTTAGCGAACCGACTATACCTATAAAAAATAATATTATGATAATTTCTTTAACATATTTTCCGTAGTAAAAGTAAACAAGAATGGTATCCCGTTTTGTCCAATTCTCCCCTATATGAATATTATACACAGATTATACAACAGACAGAAGCTCGAAACAAACGAGAGTCGATGAAAAGCACTATATTTTGACAAAAATTATACTCAATTTAAAAATTTCACCTTTTATTATTCATAATAGACCCTACATGGTATACTTTTTTGAGACGAGATTGTTAATCGATGAGCTCCTATTTAATCAGCGCAGAACTACAGGAAGATAGTAAAATTCTTCTGTATCCCAAGATTTTCTAAGGCTTCGATCTTACATACTTATACGGATTTTTTTGAGTCAATGTTATTGTTCGATCTTTTCATATTTTAATTAATTTAGCTGTTGCGATTCGAGTCAATGCTGGTCTATATTTTTTTATTTCTTAGGAGCAAATTGCCATTTTTGGTTATCAGGGAGCGCAATTATGTATTCATATCTATCCAGTACTTTAAAATGCGCCACTTGATGTATGTTGTATGTGATTATTATTTCTGTTTTCCGGTGCTGATCAGCAGTCCAAATTCTTTGAAGCCTTCTTTAAAACTGTATTTTTAGCTTATCTGTCGAACAAATCAAATGTTATGACCGGAGTATTATTTTTATCACTTAAATTAACTACACACATCGGCAAAATTAACGGAACACCTTAAACATGGGACATGTTAGATGTCTCGAATTTTCTAAACCTGTTGTTCGATTTGAGTGATTTTTTTAGTATATTATAGCCTTATTATTTAAGAAAATCGATGTAGTAATATTGTTGCTAGACAGGTAAATGCTATTTTATACCGGGTGTAACAAGCATACTGTTTTTTCCTTAAAGTTCGGAACACCATGTGGAATATTCAGGCACACATAAAATATTAAAATTAAAATTTAGTTGTAGCCCTAGGCTTTATTAACATTTTCCTTTTTTGATGCAATTGGTTATGTTGGATAATAGAAAAGTTAGGTACGTTAACGACTAGCCATGTTTTTCATCAATAAATCCTCATTTTCTGCTTAGTTTAATAGACAAGCCTAAAGTAGGCTATGAGAAATTACCAATTTAATATATGTCAAATTGTTAAAAGTCAAAAAGTGTCTGGTTTGTTGTGATAATTAGTAGATTTATTATTTAAAGTTTCAATTAAGTTCGTATTTTTTTTTTTTGTTGTTTGGTGGAAATGGAACGCGCTACAAGGAATTTGACCCGTGATAAGTTATGGTAATCCCATATATCGGGACCCATGATATCGGTTCTTTATATTGGTAACAATTTTTTTCTAATGAACGATAATGCAAGACATCACGTTCACAAACTGCAATCGAATATTTACAACAGGTAAATCTTCGGACTTTGAATTGGCCATCGCATAGTGCAGATCTTAACCAGATCGAACGTTTGTGTGACATAATTGGCAGAAGACTATCAGAGCGTTTGCCACCTGATCGAACCCTACAAGAGGTAGAAACAGTAGCTGTCCAGATTTGGAATGATCAATAAAAAATAGCATGCCTCATTTATAATATAAAAGTACATTTCTCTACCATTATCGAACGTAAGTGAGTGGATTAAAAAAACAAAATGTTAAGAAAGCATAAGGCTACAATGGCAGCTATGTACGCATTTGATCCCGCTTGGCGGCGCTAGTGTAGTTGGAGGTCAACGTTTTGACAATTCGTGAAGTTTGCATATGGTGTTTTTGATTACGATTTAACAAATAATAAACTATGGCCGAAAAATACGGATCTTAGGCTGTTTGTGTGTTGAAAAACGATAAGGAATGCGAGAATTATGGAAAAAAGGAAGATGTTATCGAATGATAAACTATATTATTCATCGTCTCAATGTTTTATTTCTATAGCTCAGAGGGTATAGATCTGAGGTTATTTATTTGGTACTGACTCACTCCTCCCACGAGTCTAGTGTGTATAATATATCTGCCTTACTTTTTTATCAATTTAAAATTCCCAAATAAGTACTCTCATTTAAAAATGTGATATTTTCAAAATATGGCCGCCATGACAGTTGCGCATTTGGGGTAAATTTGGTTTAAGCATGGATTGAGCGCAGTTGATTCTGCAATTTTGCCTTATTTAAAAAAATATAATTCCTTATAGAAATATATAATGTGTTAATTTAATTAAGTATAATTATTTGGGTGTTTGTCTAGGTGAAAGGCGACCTTAAATTTAAGGCGAAATTAGAAAAAATTAGGATAGTTGACAGTTTTTACTTTTTGATAAAAAAACCTCATCAAACCTCTCATCAAACCTAATTTAATTTGAAAACAGTTATTTTTGTTAATTTTTTATTTATCGCTGATAAGAAGTCGAGTTCCGCTGGGATGAACAGCCTCTGCTTCTTTTCGCAGTGAATATCTCTTTTGATTTTTGTTGTGTTTGACGTTTGATTTTTTGGAAGAAAACTTGAAATAGACTATCTGTGAATATAGAAATCTGTGACTATCGTTCGAGGTAAACGGACGACTTTTGAAACTCATCCAAAGGGTAAGGGCCAAAACTATCTATATTTTCCTGTTAATTTCTAACTTGCATCGCCTAGTATAGATTTTAAATTCGTCAATCTGCCGCATAAGATGGAGGAAGAAGTTCCTCCCGATCCTCCTCCACCACCTGACCCTCCTAATAAAATCAACCAATATGAATGTCAATCTCAACGTCCAAGTATTCAGAAAAGTCTTACAGTAAAAAAACAAATACTATATTCGAAGACCGACATAGGTCCTTATGAAGTATTTGTCCAAGGTCAGAATAGCAATATTAGAGATTACCACGTGTTAAGCATAGCTAAATCTATTTCCGTTTTAAAAATTAAAGACATCACGAAAATCAGTAGAAAAGGTAAAAACAGGATAGGTGTATTATTTGCTACTAGAAAAGCAGCCAACGATTTCGTTGTGAGGAAAGATTGGGAAGCCCTAGGGTATGAGGTGTTCATTCCATTTCATCAGGTTTCTTGTAGGGGTATAGTAAGGGGAGTTAATAAAAAATTCACAGAGGAAGAAATAAAGGAGGCATCAGAAACAAACTTGGCTTTATGTAACATATTAAGTGTTAAGCGAATGAATCAAAGAGTACAAGTAGATTCAAAGATTGAATTTGTCTCCACGGGAACTATTAGCATAACTTTTTCAGGAAAAACTATTCCTAAAGAAATTTCCATATATGTATCAACTACCAATGAGGGTCACACCATTCATCAGCCCTGTTCTTCAATGTGGGAATTGCTTACTTTATGGCCATTCTACGAACCAATGTAGAGGAAAAAAGAAATGTGCTAGATGCGGAATTTCTCATGAAGATTCTTCATCTAATATGTGTAAAAAATATTGCATTTTCTGTAAATCTTCTGACCATGAATCAAGTAGTCGTAATTGTAGAGAGAGAGTCAGACAAAAAGATATTAAGGATCTAATGTCCTTTTCTAATCTATCTTTCTATGAGGCAAGTCAGCAGGTTCCTAGGATCTCTAATATTTCATCTTTCAACATAAACGATTTCCCCCCTTACATAACGATCAGAATAATTCTAATGGCATCTTACCACAGGAGAGGAGGTCTGCAGCCTCAGCTCAATATTTAAAACCTTTTAGTCAAGTCACTCAATCTCCACAAAAAAAGAAGAAGACCTTCAATACAAGAAAATACAGGTTATGATAAAATCTCCCACCAAAGACTACTTATTAATCCATCAGGTAGAAGGATAAATGAGCCCTCAACTTCAAAATTCAATCCTGCTCACTCTGATTCTCAAATCACTAACTCGCAATCTTTATCCCAACTTCATTTGGATTTCAATCAGGCCATGTCTATGCTGAACCAATCTCACAGGGAGCTCATCATGACCTTCATTGGGGACTTAATAAACTCAAAATCATACTCTATTCCTTACAATATGGTAGATCTAAAGACCAGCATAAATAAAAATGTATCACCTTTCAATACAAATGTAAACCAGAGTCGGAGGGGAATAGAGGATCTCGAGCCTGAGGATTCGAGATCTTCTGACTCCTTGGTCTAGAAAACATACTCTATCTATATAATGAAGCCTAACACTCCGATAACTATTATTCAGTGGAATATACGTTCATATAACACTAATTCTGACAATCTAAAAATCCTTATAAAAAACCTTAACCCAGATATAATCCTTATTAGCGAATCTTGGCTCTTAAACCAACATGTTATAAGATGTACAGGGTATCAAATAATCGGAAAAGATCGAGAGGATGGCTATGGCGGATTAATTACTCTTATCAAAAACAATATTGATTATAGGGAAATTCAAATTGCCAATCCAGGCTTCAATCATGATGTCCAATTCCAACTCACATTTCTCCCTAACTTTAATTTGAATATTCTTAATACATACTGACCACAAGACAACTCTATCTCCAAATCCAACTGGTCTTCCCTTGTGAAATCACTTAATAAGCCATTTTTAATCATGGGTGATCTAAATTGTAATCATAAGGCATGGGTAGTTCTAGAGACAGTCACAATGGTAGGATTATTTTTGATTCTTTGGAGGAACTTGAGCTAGTATTTCTCAATGATGGGTCTCCAACTAGATTGGTGGCCCCAGGAGGCAGTAAGTCGGTAGTAGATCTAACAATGGCATCAGTCGATGTGGCAGCCAGGGTGGGCAAGTGGTCCACTCTTTCAGATACTGGAACTAGTGACCACTTCCCCATAATATGTCAGATAGGTGTATGTCCTCAATCTCCCCCGCATTCATGTAAAAGAAGAAATCTAAAGAAAGCTGATTGGTCTACTTATCACAACAATTTAAACAGCATTTTCTCAGCTTCTCCCAGGGAAGATTACGAATTTTTTACTAACTCCATATCATCGGTAGCTGATGAAACAATACCTTGGATTCACCCTGCTAATAATTCCAAATACCACATTCCATGGTGGGATGACTCATGTGCTGAAGTCGTCTCTGCGAGAGTGTCTGCCTTAAAAAAATTTAAAAATATCCCCTCAATGGAAAACTATATCGAGGCTAAAAAGAATATAGCCAAATCAAGAAAATTTCTAAAATCAAAACGTAAAAATAGTTTCAGGCTATTTTGCAGTAAATTAAATAGAAACACTCCTCTAAAAGTTGTGTGGGAGAAAATTAATAAGGTATCGGCTTCGAAACCTTCAATATATACTCAATTTCCTTCTACTCATATATCCCACGAAATTCTATGTTGCTTAACCCCTCTTTCCGCTGTCAATAAAGTATTGGTTAGATATCCTCAAGCCCTAGAACCGCCATTTGCTCTCGACGAGTATCAGAACTCCCTCTCAATTAAATCTGACTCGGCTCCTGGTTTGGATCAGATTTCCTACTCCATGTTAAAAAATCTTCCCGTTGTTGGATCTTTGTTATTAATTCAACTTTTCAATGAAAGTCTTAGAACGGGTATAGTTCCTGTTCAGTGGAAACAATCAGTAATTTTACCTATAATCAAAAAAGATAAAGATTGTAATAATCCGTTAAACTTTAGACCAATAGCTCTTTTTTCATGTGTAGGCAAAATGCTCAAAACTCTTATAAAGAATAGAATAGAGTGGACTGTAGAATATAATAAGATTTTTAATCCACTACAACTAGGATTTAGAAGGGGTAGAGGTTGTACGGAATGCCTTACATACCTCACCTCAACAATTCAAATAGGCTTCGCTCTAAACCAATACACTATTGGCATCTTTCTAGATATCTCCTCTGCTTATGAAAATGTCAATATATCACTCCTGTATTCCAAATTATTAAAGTATAACATTCCAACCCAACTGGCTAATTTGATTTTCTGCCTTCTAAATGACAGAGAGCTATTTGTCAAAGACAAACTGGGACAAACCCATGGCCCAAGAAAATCAAGTCTGGGACTACCCCAAGGTTCCCCATTAAGCCCTATCCTCTTCAACCTATATTGTCTTTCCCTGTATAATATAATCCCCTCTTCATGCAAACTAATTCAGTATGCAGACGATTTAGTTCTTCTGATTAGAGGGAGTGATATTAATGAATTGGTAATTAATGTAAATAAATTCTTGATTCAGATGGAATTATGGTTGCTAGACCACAACTTAAATCTATCTCAGAACAAATCTTCTGCAATATTATTTACAAAAGGAAACACGAACATCTCTCCCCCCAACGTAGTATTTTGTAACCAGAATATTGGTTGGGTGGATTCAGTCAAATACCTGGGGGTAAATATTCAAAAAAACTTAAAGTGGAATTCATATGTAAACTCAATAGAACTAAAAGTAAATCGTGGTCTGAATGTGATGAGAGCTCTTTGTGGGACTTATTGGGGAAGTGATCCAAAAACCTTATAAATTGTACACAATGGTCTGATTCAGAGCCATCTGGACTATGGCTGCCAGGTAATTTTCGATTGCCCAACTTCCTTAATTAAAAGATTGGAGAAACTAAAATACAAAAGTATCCGAATTATAACTGGATGCATGAAATCTACCCCAATCCATGCTCACTTAAGTGAAAGTGGTCAGATCTCGCTTAAATCTAGATGGGAATGGCTTAGCTCTTAATTTATATTAAAAAATTTAATGCTAATTGGCAACCCAATTATTTGCGCTTTCGACCTGTTAGACTTGGTAATTCAAAGGAACCAAAATCATTGGAAAAACAGAAATATTCCATTTCTAGTGCTTTTAAAAAACAAATTTAAAAGTACTTATCCCAACTTATATTTAAGTGACTTATACCCATGCCATAACTTTGAACTAGACCATCAATTATTTATCAACAATTCCAATCATAAATATCCAACCTAATCGTTCAGATGAACTTGCCTCAGTTCAACTCCAAAAAATAATTCTAAATAAACCTGGTCACATCAAATTCTTCACGGATGGCTCGGTTGATGGTGAAGGATCAGCAGGCTTTGGTGTCTTTAGCCCAGAGATCAACTATTCTTATACCAGTAAACTACCTAAGTATGCCCAAATATGTACGGCTGAGATTGTCGCAATTAATCATGCCTCCAAATTATTTTGAAAAATGGGATTAAACAAGCAATCATCTGATCGGACTCTAAAAGTGCCATACAGAAAATAGGCAGATCAACCTATTCTATGGAAACAGAACACTCATCGTTCATGACCAAGAGAGGCATCATTGAAACGAAAGAAAATAACGTTAATATTAGTCTGGCATGGATTCCAGGACACTCGAATATTAAAGGGAACATGGTGGCTGATAAACTAGCTAATATAGGTAGAACCTTAAATGTAGCTGCTGGTATCACTCTTCACTATTCCAACTTTCTACCAGACATCAAGCATTCCATCTGGAATCGGTGGAAGCAAGAATGGCAGGGGAAAAATCGAAATAATTCATTTTACTCTAAAATTGTAGGTCAGATAGATAAACTCCCCTGGTACCACAATTTTGCATACCAAGACAGAAGACATATAACCACCATTATTAGAATGAGGACAGGTCATTGTGCTACTCCAGTTCACCTATTCAGGATAGGAGTAAAAGACAACCCATATTGTGACTGTGGCCAAGTTGGGTCCTTAAATCATCTGATTTTTGAGTGCTCTATAAATATGTCACCCAATTTTGACCTATATAAAGAATTAGCTAAAACAAATACCCCCACCCCCATTGAAATTTGCCTACTTATGTCCAACCTTAATCCACGTAGGATTAACTTGATCCTTAAATTCCTTAACTTGGCTAAACTTAACTTATAAATTAATCAATTCCCAACTTTGAATTAAAAAAATTAAGAAGATAGATATAAAAAGATATTAGACCTCCAAACGATAAAAGTTTTAACCCTTATGTTTTTTTCTTTGCAATCGAGTGTTCTCGACATGGAACAGCCTTCCGGCTGAGATTATAGATGCTCCATCTGTCAATGTTTTTAAAAAGAAACTGGATGACCACTTGTTCCAAAATTGAACATTTAATTTGTACCAAACACTTGCTCCCTATGTGCTATGTTTTTGTATATTTAGTTATATTTATTTACTTAGTTAGTTTGCATAATATGTATCTATTTTAATGTAACTATTTAATTTAACATTTCATGCATACTATATAATAATATTGTAGTCTAATGGGCATATGGGTTTCGCGACCCCTGCTCAAATTTATTGTATAATAATAATAATAATAATAATATTGCCTTTCCTGTAGGGACTGTCTGGCCCTATAAGAAGATGTTCCTACTAATATATATTTAAAAAAATTGAGGCTTTAGCATATATATTTGGAAATATTCGATTGCCCAGAGCAAGACAAGAGTATTTCCCTGGTGTAAGCTGGGCGAATTATCCCGAGGGATATAACCCAATAAAGGAAGAAGAAGAAGAAGAAGAAGAAGAAGAAGAAGAAAAAATTAGGGTTAGGTTTGATCAGGTTAGGTTTTAGTCATTGACCATTCCAGGTCACGTGACTTTCGACACCGTTGCTGAGGGGCAAAAATTGTGTTTTTGGTGTTATTTTTGCTATTTTCTCGTTTTATTATAAAAAATCTGTGGTTTTAACTACAAAAATTTCAAATATTGGATATAGGACACCCTCGTAGGGGATTCAAAAACCCGGTATAATCAGAAAATCAGTTTTCTTGGCCCATATCGTCGTTCTGTTTACAGTGTATTGTGATTATAGTGATTTAAAACATTTCGGTCTTTAAATGCGGCTGGTATTATAAAAAAACTTACTTTATCTCTTTTACCTTTACTGGAACACTTTCAAGCTGAACAAAACGCTGGTATTTTAATCATATTCTTAAATTAAACAATGGTTTTCTACACTTAACCTAGTTTGTTTACAATATTTTGCCCATCAGTCGCTGTCAAATGACGTCACCCTGGAATGGTCTATTAAAGAATATTTGAATGGTAATATGTCACTTTAATTTTCAGTTATTAACTTGTTTATATTATTTTCGATGACGGTAAGTTAGGTTTGGTCAGGTTATGTTTTAGTCACTAAAAAATATTGAGAACTTGAGAATTATTTCAAATTTTTCTATATTCTTTTCCAAATATATATTTTTTTATATTTTGTCTTCATAAAAAGCGATTGTAGATGTGGTAACAGTGTGAATGTATATACAATTGCATATCTTAATCCGTGCGTTTATAATAAATTTTGATCTGAATTTTATAGTGAAGTATTCTATTTTTTACAGTCGAATTTATATAGGGGCAATACGTAATCTGTTTCAACAAATTTTTTATTGCAGATACGTGCATTTATTGTCAGCACATATTTATCCCTTCTTATTGCTACAATCCTTTTTTTTCTCATCAGAATGTCTTTGGGAAACCTGCGTCCTGTTTAATTCACACAGCCAACCAAATATGCAATATTTACTTAGAAATAGATTGATTTGAAGTGTTGACGTAAGTTGAGGTGACCTTCAACTACACGAGCGCCACCTACGTTGAGCTTTCCATATTAGTTGCCATTGAGTTTTCAATATTTTATATATGCTAGAATATTTCACAGGGTATTCCGAACTTTAAGGAAAAAACACAGTATGATTGTTACACCCGGTATAAAATGACACTTACCTGTCTAGCAATATCATTACATCGATTTTCTTAAATAATAAGGCTATAACATACTAAAAAAATCACTCAAATCGGACAACAGGCTTAGGAAATTCGAGACATCTACATAACATGTCCCATTTTTAAGGTGTTCCGTTAATTTTGTCGCTGTGTGTATTTTGTTACACAGGTAAAAGATTTTTAAATATTTGCTATCTTATGTTTCAGAGTACTATGGATCGTCCTTATTGCCATAGCAATAGCTCTATCAGTTTACTTTATTTTGGAACAATACGAAAAATATGATGAAAATCCATTTATAGTTAGTTTGGCAACGAGGGAGAGGCCCATATATACCATACCATTTCCAGCTATAACCATTTGTCCGTTCACAAAAGCAGACAAGAATAAATTTAACTACACAAGTGTTCTTAATAGACTTTGGGACAATGAAACAGTTTCTCCATTTGAGTAAGTTTATTTATTGTCATTGTGTTTCACATTTAATTTCTCGTTTTGAAAATAGACCTACCATATTACATAATATACTAGACTAGGCAAGACTAAGCTTGTAATATATGTTACGGTAAGAGTAGATAATTTTTTATAGAATAAAGCGACATACCTATTCGACGCGCCTTTTTTAACTTTTTTTCTTTCAAGATATCTACAGATCTATTTTTATTATTTTATATATTTTATCAAACACTCTATTTCCAAATTTTTCAGATTATTCCGTAAGGGTCGTCAGCTTCAAAATTCCGAGAAATTGTTTTTTAGGGGATTTTGCGAATTTTTCCTATTTTATAGACTTCAAAATAGATCAAATCAAGGTTTCCTCATAAATTATATTTAAAATTATTATATATAAATTGAAGAGTCCTTTAGGAAAATGGAAGAAACACGTTTAAACCCCTAAAAACCCCAAAAACAGTTTTGAAGGTGGCGAACCTTACGGAAAAATCTGAAAAAATAGAAATATAGTGTTTGATAAAACCACACAAAATAAAAAAAATTTAGACCTGCAGCCATCTTCAAAAAAAGTTATAAACATTTTTCCAAATTTTTTTTGAAGTTATATATGTTACGGTCAATGGTGTAAATTGGACATTGACGTTAATGGCCGGGCATTGTCGTGAATGTCCATTTTCCTTGGTTATTAACGACAATGTCCGGCCATTAACGACAATAACCTTAAATATTGGCCAATGTTGTAAAAACTTAACGTAAAATTAGATTTTTCATCAATAACCGGTCAATAAGGACAGTGGCCAGAAGCAAATGGCCAATGTTGATAAATCGATGCCTCAGAAGCCAATCACTGGTAAGTTAATAAGTGTTTAAAATGAGATACTAAGATATTTCTGAAAGTAGTTGCAGAAATATAAGTAGTTATTAAAAACAAATAAAACATCTTTATTTATCATATTACGGGTAACATATTCATAAATACAAACAAAGAAATAATAATATTTTTATATACAGTATGGTGCAAATGAAAGGAATAAATTCGTTATTTCGTAAACCGGCGACTTTAGGAAAAATCCCGAAACAGGTCGATTTTTGTTTTTAAATTATGATATTTTGGCATATATAGCATACTAGTGACGTCATCCATCTGGGTGTGATGACGTAATTGATGATTTTTTTAAATGACAATAGGAGTCGTGTGCTAAATTTAATTTATTTCATTTATTTAAATCAGAAAAAAAATGTTTATTTCACAAATAAACAATGGTTTTTCGCTTAAATTAATGTTTAAACTGCCAAGAGGCAGGTGGCTGGTGGGAGCTGGCTTGATCACTGAATTTCATTCTATAGTGATAGTGCTTTGTTGTTTTTTTAGCACCCGGTGTTCTCAAAATATTTTTCGCGTCTTTAATTTCACTTATTCGGTAATTGTATTCGTCACAGTTTAAAAATTATTTATTGTCATCACGTTTTCACTGGACTATTAAGTTTATATAATTATTAAAACGAGTCGCACATCGTTGATATTGATATCCATGATAACACTTATTAAATTTTACGAGTAATTTCAGCACGAAAACAATACACACACACACATGAGGTAAAAAATAGTAAACCTACACATAACCTATCTTTTAGTCAAAATTTCAACATTGACCGATTAACAACGGGCATTGTCGACATTGGCCGGGCAATGATAGAAATGTTATCAAGAATTTAAAATTATCATCAATGTCCAGTTTCTATGGACAATAACGTTAATATCCGGCCATTGTCGACAATGACCAATTCAACCGGCCATTGTCGATATTGGCCGGATTTACGTCATTGTCCGTAACATATACACTGAATCTACGGGTCTATAAAAATAGACAAACATATTTTGTAAAAGTGTCAACTACGCGTGTGAATTTTCGAAATTTTAACATTGGTTACATCCCACATAAAAATAATTAAAACAAAAAATTATGTTTTTGATTGTGGAGAGTGGGAAGGAGGGCGATGAGTTAAAATTGCACTGAGCCCTATTTTTTAATCACATAAAATGTAAACAAATTGAATTCTGGGAGTGAGGGCATTTTGCCTATCTTAACGAGGAGGTAAGCTTTGCTTTATTTATCCCGTCCATAAGTGGAAAGTTTGATGCGCCATTGTCGAGGCATATGCCACTGAAAATTGATGGCAAGCTCTTCTTCTCCACTAAGCACACTGGCCTCGTGCCCAGAGCCCCACGATCCATTGGGGCCCCTAGTCTCTACTCGATTACTAAATGATAACCTAATCCATTATCTAAGCACGGAAAAAAATATACGCGAAATATAAGACCTATCTCAATGAACCAGACGTAATAGCTCATGCCAGATTTTTTTGATGACTCTGTATCGTCAGTCCAACAGAATAGAAAAGATAGATTTAGAGTCGAACCTAAATTCCGAAGAGTTAAAACAAAGTTGCAAAGAATTTGCTGAAATCTATTATGACGACGTAAACGCGAAAGAGTTAGAAATGGAGGGTCTGCATTTAACAGAATACTTGAAAATTAATCAAAATAAAAAAATGCAATAGTATATAGTATTCTGGAATCATCTTTTAAAGGAGAACAAAATTGAAGACATCTTCCCTAATGTAGAAAAGAGCACTGATAATCTTTTTAACCATGATGGAGGATGGTAACAAACTGCAGTGGAGAACGATCCTTCTCAAAATTAAAATGAATAAAAAATTAATTAAGAAGTGCAATGCTTTAAGAGAGATTAAACAGTTTGTCGCTAATATCGATATAATGTGATATGCTCGAAAGCATAGATTTTGAAGATATGTTGCCTCTACAATCAGCATAGATAGATATTTATAAGGACTAATCTTGGATGCTAATTAATTTGTATGTATTGCATTATTTTATATATTTATTCATAATATAGGTACAGTGATGAGCGTGCTAATAACCGGAAAAATACCTCAAAAGATGGAAAACATATTAAGTTATGCGATAAAACAAAATTAAACTAGTAGAGGTAGGATAATTAGCGATAAAACCTATAAACTCACATTATATTTATTGTTTCTCACATTTAGACGTATCAGAGGAGTATGTCAACTAAAATTGTCACGTCACAGTGACAGTTGCCAAACTCGTCCGATACGTCTAAAGGTGGTAAACAATGAACATAATGTAAATTTATAGGTTTTTATCGCTTAACTTCCATAGTTTCATTTCTATTTATCTCACAACTGAATATGTTTTCCATCTTTTGCGTTATTAGCGCGGTCATCACTGTATGATACCTAATGTTACTGTAAAGGAATAAAAATAAAGCTAAAATTTGGCATATCTATCTGTTTTTTTTTTTCTATTCTAACAAAATATTGCTTTATTAGAGTCCATAGTCCCCATTTTCTTAATATGTCTAAAGCAATTAATAGGTGAAAGACGGCCCTGAATTTGACGGCATACTGGTACTACATTTTCTTTTGAGGGGATGGGTACGAACTTTCGGCTTCAATGCTATTTAAATGGGATTCATTTTTTTTCGAATCCTGAGAAAACTAATAAATATTGAAAAATTTAAACGCAGAATGAAAGATTACGTTATTACCGAGGGCCGAAAGTCCCTGAAAACTTCTATAATGTTTATTTTAATAAGCCACAGGGATGAAAAACAATTAGAGAAAATTTAGTGTGATTTTTAATTTCAAATATCTCATTCAAAAGAAACTTTTTATTCATTCTAAGGGACTTTCGGCCCTCGGTAATAAAGTAATCTTTCATTCTGCGTTTAAATTTTTCAAAAATAGTTATACTCTGGGCTAATTAGCAAAATACAAGGAAAAGTTATTTACCAGCAATTTTATTGCTAGAATCTAATCTTATGATTGTATATATTAACAATATAGGTATGCAAAGTCTGTAGATAGTGTGCTACTTGTGTTATAAACAAAATATCGCCCGAAAATCGTATTTTTTCAATTTTTGCTCTATAACTCCAAAGATTTTAACTTTACACCAAAAACACCCAAATAAAAATTCACTGCAATTAAATTCTGCATATAGACACGTGTTTTCCCGATTTACTTTGACGAAAATTTTGCCCGAAAAATGCGGGTTTTCCAACAAAATCTTTAATTTTCCACTAAAATTTTAGATAAGTAATTGTTTATAAATAATTAAATAACTTGGTAGTATAAAAGCTCTTTTTGTATAGATTATAATTCCAGAAGCCGATGGAAATTGAATGAACAGTTTAGCAACAATTGAATTGTTAATTAAAAATTTACGGTCGCTATAACAACCACAATAATTATGATACATAAGAATGACTATGATTTTTGTATAAAAAGACACTGTACTTATCTAATGTACTTTACAGAATTGAAATTTGACTATTTAAGCGGCCTCGGGAATATTTTAAAATTATAAACAATTTTTTGGCTTATAAACAAATATAATATCTCAAAAGGTGATGGTTCGAAAATTATGATCCTATTGTTTATATATTTGCCTTAAATGCCGGTCAACTTTGACCGGTTGTATCTCAGGAACCACTCATCACAATTAAACGTTTTTTCTTTTAGATAAAGTGTCCTGCCGCTTTTTTTTCCAATACCGTTTTCACGATTTAATTTAATTTAATATTTAACGAGATATTCTATTTGTTTATAAGCCAAAAAATTGTTTATAATTTTTAAAATATTTCTGAGGCCGCTTAAATAGTCCAATTTTAATTATGTAAAGTACATTAGATAGGTACAGTGTCTTTTTATACAAAAATCATAGTTATTCTTATGTATCATAATTATTATGGTTATTACAGCCACCGTAAATTTTTAATTAACAATTCAATTGTTGCTAAACTGTTCATTCAATTTCCATTGGCTTCTGGAATTATAATCTATACGAGAAGAGCTTTTATGCTACATAGTTATTTAATCATTGATAAACAATTACTTATCTAAAATTTAAGTTGAAAATTATAGATTTTGTTGGAAAAACGGCATTTTCCGGGGAAAATTTTCGTCGAAGTAAATCGGAAAAACCCCTCTCTATGCAGAATTTAATTACGGTAAATTTTGATTTGAGTGTTTTTGGTGTAAAGTTAAAATATTTGGAGTTATAGAGCAAGAATTTAAAAAATACGATTTTCGGGCGCCATTTTGTTTATAAAAAAAGTAGCACACTATCTGCAGACTTTGCATACCTATATTATTAATATATACAATCATAAGATTCGATAGCAATAAAACAATAAGCAATAAAATTGCTGGTAAATAACTTTTCCCAAAAATGGCCTATTCTCCAATAATCTGCCCAGACTATTATCAGTTTTCTCAGGATTCGAAAAAAATGATTACATTTAAAATACATTGAAAATTTTGACAGGCGTCAAAATATTCCTTTCCTCTTAAATTCTACTACAGTCGAAAACCTTAGACGGCAACTGCAAACGGCAGTTGCAATTTCAACTGCCGTCTCACATCTAACTGCAAATGCAGTTAGATGTGAGAATCAGTCTCATACAAATTAATAGTGCCAAGTAGTGACGTCTGTTACGGCGACAACTGCAACTACCGTCTGTAGCTGCCGTCTGCCGCCTGCAGTCGATGTCGGAATCGTACCTTTCATCATCATCATCAATGGCGCTACAACTCTTCGTGGGACTTTGCCGCGTTTACTATTGCCTTCCATGTTTGTCGGTCCTGTGCCACTAATTCCCATTGTCGCACTCCCTTTTCTCTAGATCTTCTTTGACTGCATCTTTACACCTTTTTCTAGGCCGCCCTACAGACCTTCTTCCATCTGGCCTTTCCCAGAACCCATTGTTTATAAGTCGATTGTTGTTAATGCGTAACACATGCCCTGCTCTTTACGGTACCTAAAATGATTAGCAAATTTTACCTATCCCAGCTCTTAGTCTATTAAACATATACAAAGTCTAAAATATTTTTATTTTTTTAGAATGCAAACCGCCCAATATATGTCATTGGTTTGTGAAGACAATAGCATTGATGATGAGGATACCATTAACACTCATTTGTTAAAAAACGAAACTTTTACAAATCATTTCTATGAAAGACTTGATGAGGTAAGATTAAAGACGTAATTACAGTAGAAGCCCAATATTAGTGCGTAGATTATCCGGGCTGCGGTTTGCGCTTCGTTTTTAGGTTTGCGCACTTTTCCGTGCTATGATTTTTCATTTCTCAAATTGCATCTTTGGTTTTATTGAAATAAGGTCACCGTAAATCACTCGACGGGAATTGTATATTCCATGAGGAAGACGGATAATACAATATCGATGGCAACAGTTCTTGCAATATAATCTTATAAAAGTCGATGCAACACGTCAAGTCTGCCCGGGACATTTGTCAATATATAGGGTGTATCATTAAGAATGTCCAATCTCTGAATTGTAGGTTCTAGACCTCAAGATATTAAGATTTAACCCAAATCACTTAAATAAAATATGGCTCCTCATCATACTTAGCAGAAAGTGTGGCTACTATATACCCTATTAAATTGTGATAAGCTACTAGCGTTTCTAGCTACTACCACTACTACCAAGTAGTAGCGGATAGATACACTTATACAATCCCGGTGTAAGTCAGATCTATTTCAGGGACGCGACCCTGCTCATGCAAGCCATGGCTATCCCCCAAACCCAAATAGGGGAGGTCATGTCCCGATCCAAGTTTCCTACCAGATATCCAAAAATCCTTTCCGATTTTCCAACCCACAGGAGTAAACCTAATGCGCCAAAAAAATCATTGGGGAAGGCAACGGGAAACCACTCCAATTATTTCTCCCGAGTAAAGTTAACATGGCGCAATCCAAACATAATCAGAGTATTACTGATCATTGACCTCGGAAACCAAGATCCGGCAGGGAAGAGTGCGCACCAGACTGTAGGGCCTTCCCGGTCGTCACCACACGAAACCCCTACAATTTAAAAAGTGCGACAACTTTAAAAATGTCTAGCAGTACAATCAGATTAGGCACATGGAATGTTAAAAGCCTCTATGCAGCAGGCAAGCTCAGTAACTTAGTTCAAGAGGTTAAACGCTTAAAAATTGATATAATGGGCATCAGTGAGCTCCGCTGGCCTGGAGCGGGAACATGTGAACAAGATGAAGGCACACTATACTATTCTGGAAGTGTAGAAGATGACGTACATCATAGGAATGGAGTTGGCATATTTATAACATCTAAATTCAAGAAATATGTTAAAAATGTTGTACCTGTGAACGACAGACTAGCGATACTCCAATTAAATAGTAAACCATTTAATGTCAATGATATCGAGGTATATGCCCCTACTTCAGAAAAGAAATATGACAATGATGTTGAATCATTCTATAGTCAATTAAAACAGACACTTAACAATCTAAAAAGGAACGAAATCACATATCGTATTGGAGATTTTAACGCGAAAATTGGTCAAGGACGAAGATCTGACCTGATAGGTGAATATGGACTAGGGGAGAGCAATGAAAGAGGCGATAGATTATACCAGTTCTGTCAAGAACATGACATAATAATCGCAAATACATGGTTCAAATTACACAAAAGATTATATACATGTAAGGGACCAGGAGATAACTCACTTCTAGTGTTGCCCAAAATCGGTCTTGGTCTTGCAGTCTTGGTCTTGTTCTTGCATTTTCGCAAGACCAAGACCAAGACCGCTTTATTTTAGCAAGACCAAGACCAAGACTGACCGTGCAAGACTTGAGCAAGAACAAGACTAAGCCTGCAAGACTCTTGCGTCTTGCAGTTAGGATTGAGTGTCGTTTTAGGGAATATAGTAGTTCGGGTATATGCTTAGAGACTATGAGACGCAAAAAAAGGTAAAAAAAATTTGGAAAATTGGACTTTGGATGCGCATTATGAACAATACAATAAACATACATAACGAATCAAAATATACATTAACCCTCGTAAGGCGATGCGGGGTGCAGCTGCACCCAGACCTCGTTTTTCTCACCTATCTTTTTTAATAAATTTTTTTGATTTTTGTCCATTTTTTTATTCGCATTAAATTCAATTCTAAACACATTACACCCATTGCAGCATCTAAAACGTTTTACGTTTACGTGATTTTTTAGAAAAATTACTGTATTGTGCAAATGATGAAAATTTCATATTCTGAATTGGACATTTCTGGTGTTCCACTTGGAGCTAACAGAGCTACGGGACAAGGTCGGTGTTACTTATGTCAGAGAAAAAAGACCGAAAGTCCCGACATAACTGTATTTTGTGTAAAAACTTTGTGTTGGTCACTCTGTGAAAAATTTCATGTGTTTATCTTGCAATGATAATAATTTTTTTTAAGAAGAAATGGGTACTTTGTTTGTAAAATTATGTCTCATACTATAATAAACAAGTCCTAATTATCTTTCAAATCAATTTTCCCGACGTTCACATATAAAAAAATGGATATACAGATGGGGTGCAAATGCACCCCGCACCGTTGTTTACGTAAGAATCTAAGCACCGCTTTACGAGTGTTAAAAGAACACTTGACACGTACTGTCTTTGATTTATTTGACACGTACTCAGAGGTCATAATAAATTTGTACGATGTAAAAATAAAATATTTTATAATACATTCTTTCTTATATAGCAGACGACGCATTCGCTCTGAAATTCATTGTAATTGTCTAGATTTTGAGAATAGGTCCTTTCATAAAATAATCTTGTGTTTTGACGCCGACAGTAATAAATATCATTTTGAAACTTGTTATGATGTCACCAAAGCTAATATAATACGACACCCACTTAATTGTTTTTCCTTATCAGTTTAAAGACTAAAGACTATCGTAGGTATATAAATTTTTGCAGAGTGTGCAATTATATCAATGGTCAAACAAAATACCATTCTAGACAAATATGTAATGTTCTTTAATACAGTCAAGTTTATGCCATTTATTGGATTTTTTGTGTTTTAACCATGTTTTAGCACATGTAAGGTTATTAAATGCAAATGTTTATTAAGAAACAGACTGACTCCCGTGGGACATCGTAGATAGCTCAGTTAGTGAGAGTATATAGGCAGGGATAGTTTAGATCGTGGGTTCAAACTCCACCCGATGTGAGTTGTTTATACATTTATTAATTTGGTTGGTTTTGTAACTAAAGGAACAGAATCATGAAAATTGGAACGAAGGGGTTTTAAAGAGTGATCTATTTTTAATGAAAATATTTTCATCTATTTCCCACTTCCGGTTATACCGGAAGTTGCTTATAACTTCATTTTTTTGAATGGGACACCCTGTATATTTTTACATACATTTTTAAATTCTCGTCGATGTCTTCGTTGTTAAAATGTTTTGTAATGTTATATAAGGTAGTTTAAAAGAGAATTAAATTTTTTTCTTAATTTCGCAGCAATATTCACACCCTGTATAATTGTAGTAGTTTGACATCCAAAACTATATTTATGTTTAGATGATTTTTAATATAATCTACTATTGTTAAGAATTGTTAGTATACCCCATTCCACGAATATAGGTACGACTCTCTTGGATTATCGCGACAACGAATATTTTACTGTGCAAAATATGAAGGACGAAAGAAAATCGCAAATTATATTGGAGGGGAGCCCAAGCGGGGATTTTTGCAGTTACTCGAGCGCGTCAGATTAGAATATGGGAAGAAACCTGGTACCCTGAAGATGTACCTCTACCATATATTGGCTCTTAACACAGGGGAGTTCGTTAAGGGGGGCCCGAAAAAAAATCTATCCTTAAAAAAACTCGAAATTGTCAGATTAAGATAAGGTAAGTTAAGTACATGCAAAAGAGTGTATACTTCAAAAATCTGACGATTTGAGCCGGGCGTAAGGAAATGGGTGAGTCCCAAACTTTCACAAGGAAAAAGCGAATATTTCGCGAAATTAGTGACAGATCAAAAAGCTAAAAAATATGTGCTCAATATTTTTTAAAAATCTATCGAATGATACCAAACACTACTTCTCACGGAGAGGAGTGGGGGGTAAATTTAATATTTTAAGTACGAATCCCGCGATATTTCGCGAAATGAACATTAGATCGAAAAACTATCAAACACACTTATTCATTATTTTTGAAAAATCTATCGAATGGCACCAAACGCGACCCTCCTCGGAGGTGGGGTGGGGGGTAACTTTAAAATCTTAAATAGGAGTCCCCATTTTTTATTGCAAATTTGGATTCCTTACGTTAAAATAAGTAATTTTTATTCGAAACATTTTTTCAAATTATGGATAGATGGCGTTATAATCGGAAAAAACGATTGTTGGAAATGGAAAATTAAATTAAAAAATGGCAAGCGCCCACTAAAATGGAAAACTTTACTTAACTTTTTTTGGTTTTAGGACCTACTCTTCACAACCCAATAGGTCCATATAACGCTCGAGTGACTGCACATTTAGCATACTTTGCTCCCCTACCATATTGTTGTTTATTGGAGTAATTATTAGAGCAAGGTATTACCGGTCCTGGTAAAGAGACAGTGAGGTCGATTTAAATCCGCTCCGCAAAAAAACTTCAAATACTGAAGCTTTGCGAGCAGAAAAATCACCAAATTATTTGCAAAGTGTAAATAAGTGAGTTAAGAAATTTACAGTGTAAATTTAAAAAGAATATTGAAAGTAAGATCCATACATTATTAATCTAACCTAGTTTTAATAAAATTATATTTTAACTACTAACAGTAAAATAATTACAGTCATAGTCAAGTTTTTTGGCACTGATAAGAAGTCAAAGTCCTATGGGTGGACTAGCCGAAGCTGCTTTCAGCAGTGGTAATTACTAATAAATTGATTTAATTATAATTAAGGTACTTCGGTATCTATCTATCGAAAAATACAGAGTCGGCTTTCTGAACGAAAACAAGAAGATATTGAAGAATAAGAAGATATTGAAGAATAAGAAGATATCGAAGAATAAGAAGATATTGAAGATAAGAAGAAGACATTGTTGATAAATCTAATTTATTCAAGTGAACATTAATTGTTGATATAAATAAATAAATAAGATATTAAATGGTATTTAAATAGTTTTATAATTAAAGTAAAAAAAATTGAATAATATATAAATATTTTGTAATTAAAGTAAAAAATTTAATTAATTTGATTTAATCAAGTAGGTTTTAATTTGATTTAATATTTGTATTTATAAATACATACCTACTTTAATAATTTGAATAGGAAGAAAGATGGCGGATGGTAATGATAGCATTAATGAGGATGGTAAAAGAAAAAGCAAAGAGGAGCAAGATATATTTAGCAGGAGTAGAAAAGTGAACCGAACACCAGACAGGTCGAAACCATCAACGAATGAAACCAGCAGCCAGAACGAAATGATGGAACTAATGAGACAATTAGCAAGCGATAACAAAAAGAAAAACAAGGACCTGGAAGATATAAAAAATACAATGGGTAATATGATTGAGGAACTAAAAGAAATTAGGAAGGAAAATAATGAATACAAATTGCAAATGAAAGAAATAATAAGAGAAAATGAAAATCTAAAGAAAGAAATGGCTACGATGAAACAAAAAATAGATAAAATAGAAATAACCTTGGAAGCATGTCAGAAAGAAAAGAAGAAAAATAACCTAATAATGAGAGGCTTACCACTAGACACAATAGGAACAGAGCAAATAGAGAACTTCATAGAAGCAAAAATGGGAGTAAAATCAGAAATAAATAGGGTACAAAAGATAAATGAAACAATGTGTGTTATAGAATGTAAAAAATTCGAAGATAAAATGAAAATACTGAAAGCCAAGGGTAAACTAATGAGCTATAAACAACATAGAGTATATATAGAATGTGACCTAACATTAAAAGAGATAGAAATACAAAGAAACCTTAGGAAGATAGCAGCAGAGGAAAAGACTAATGGGAAAAGGACAAAAATTGGATATGGATTCATAATTATTGAAGACATTAAGTGGAAATGGAACCAAAAAACAAGCCGGATAGAAAAAGTAACATACAATACAGAACCAACTTGTTCAAAAAACTAGCTGTAGAAAACACAATGATGGACCGAGAAACAAAACAGGCAAAGAACAGGGACATGACCAGATTTAAAGATAATAACACAAACGTAAGGAAAAACAAATTGAAGTACAACTTAAACATAGAAAAGAACAGAACAATTTTGAAAATGGCATCATGGAATGTAAGAGGTATAAATGGGAAAGAAATAGAACTGGGGGAAGAAATTAGAGATAAGAACATTGAAATAGTAGCTATAACAGAGACAAAGAAAAAAGGAAGAGGATCAATAATATTAGAAAACGGAATGTTACTAATATACAGTGGAGTGGAAGAAACGAAGAGAGCTCAGGCAGGAGTAGCGTGCCTGATTAAGAAGGATAGTATCAACAAAGTAAAAAATTGGATATATTACAACGAACGTATACTAAGAGTAGACATATATATGGATACAGAGGAAACCAATACAAACCTAATCATATGCTATGGACCAGATGAAGACGCAACAAAAAACGAAAAGAATGAGTTCTGGGACAAATTACAAGAAGTGATAAATGATTGTACAGAGAAAATGGTGATCACAGGAGACATGAACAATAGAGTGGGGAAAGAAGCAGAAAAATGGAACAATGTCATCGGACCGTATGGGGAGGAAAAAATAAACAAAAATGGAAAATTACTACTTGAATTCTGTCTAGACAATAACCTGGTGATTATGAACACACACTTCCAACATAAAAGGATACACAAGATCACAAGAGAAGTCAAATCAAGAGACGAACAATCAATTATAGACTATACTATAGTGCAAAAAACAGAGAAGAACTGGATAAGAGACGTAAGGGTGAAAAGGAGTTATGAAATTGGTAGTGACCACTATCTACTAGAAACCACATTCAAAAGCAAAAGAAAAGAAATAAAAAGAAATGAGAACATAAACAGAGAACACAAAGAAATAATAAAAATTTATAAACTAAGGGAAGAAACAACGAAAATAAGATACACAGAAGGGCTAGAGAAAGAAATAGACAATGAACATATAATAACAGAAACAATAGAAGAAGAATGGGGAAAATTTAAAAATGCGATGATAAAAACAGCTAAATCAATATGTGGAACCACAAGAAATAACAACACAGGGAAACGAACGTCTTGGTGGAACGATGAAGTGAAAAGAGAAATAAAAGAAAAGAAGAAATTATGGAAAGAATACATACAAGACAAAACACAACAAAAATATGAAAATTATACGAGAAAAAGAACAAAAGTTAAAGAGATAGTTAGGAAAGAGAAAAAGAAAAGTTGGGAAAAATTCGGAGAAAAAATGGAAGAAAACAGCACAGAAAACGTAAAATTATTTTATAGAACACTGAAAAACCTAAGAAGCAACAAAGAAACGAAACTGAAACAAATAATGAACAAGGAAGGAATAATAATAAATGACGATAAAACAATAATGGAAAGATGGAGGGAACATTTCCAGCTGTTACTGAATGGAAATCAAGTGAACACAATGGAGAAGGAAAGCCACATAAAGAGAGTATCCATAAGAAACACGGAAAATCCAGAAACTATAGAAAAAGAAGAACTAGAAGAAGCAATAAGAAAGATAAAGATTGGAAAAGCACCAGGAAGCGATGAAGTAGCACCAGAAATGATGAAATATATAGGAATAAAAGCAAAAGAAAAATTGTTATACATATATAACCTAATATGGAAGAGAAAAGTAATACCCAGAGTATGGACAAATGCAGTAATTATACCTATATACAAAAAAGGAAACACAAGAGACTGTAAGAACTATAGAGGTATATCACTACTATGTGTAGCAGCAAAAGTATACGAAACCATAATAGAAAGGAAAATCAGAAAAGAAATAGAACATAAATTAGAGGACGTACAAAGTGGATTCAGGAAAGGACACAACACACAAGACCATATATTTACCATGCAACAAGTAATAGAAAAAGCATTAAAGAAAAATAGAGAAATATACCTGAGCTTTATAGACATGGAAAAAGCCTTCGACTCAGTCAAAAGAAAAGATATATGGGAAAGCCTAAAGAAGAAGGAAGTACGCGAAGAACTGATAGAAGCAACAAAGAGTATATACATGAAAACAACAAATACAGTAAGAATGTTAAATATACAGTCAGAACCATTTGAAACAACTCAAGGAGTTAGACAAGGGGGAAGTCTCAGCCCAGTGCTATTCATAAATGTAATAGATGAGATAGTGAAAGAATGTAAGAAAACTTTCAAGAAATACTGCATCGGTTGGAACAGAATGCAAATGATAAACGCTGAGATGTGTATATTTGCAGACGACATAGTATTAATTGCGGAAACAGCAGAAAAACTGAAATACAACTTAGAGAAATGGAACCTAGAAGCAAGCAAATACAACTTAAACGTAAACAAAGAGAAGACTCAGATAATGAAAATATCAAGGAAACAAGGGACGGAAGATCAAATAGAAATAATGATAGACCAACATCAATTAATACAGACAAATTCATACAAATACTTAGGAACAGTAATCAACAACAAAGGAGACATAGAGGACGATCTTAACAACAGAATAGAAAACACAGGAAAACTATTCCAAGCACTAAATAGAGGATTCCTTAATAAGAAAGAAATATCAACAAAGACCAAGATGACAATATACAAAACAATATATAGACCTACGGTGACATATGGAGCAGAAAATTGGATATTAAACAAAAGACACCAGAGCAGAATACAGGCAGCAGAGATGAAATACCTCAGAAGAACGATAGGAGTAAAAAGAACAGATAGAATCAGAAATGAAGAAATAAGAGAAAGACTCAAAATCATGCCGATACTCGACTCAATCAAGAAGAAAAAATTGGCATGGTTCGGACATCTAACCCGGATGGACAATGATAGACAAGTGAAAAGAGTGTGGGAAGCCAAACCAATAGGTAAGAATAGAAGAGGAAGGCCCATCAAAGAATGGAACAGTGACATTTCGCAGATACTGCAGAGTAAGGGTAAGACTTGGCAGGAAGCAACACAGATGGCATCCAATAGGAAGGAATGGAGAAAGTTCGTTAAGAGCTAGGACAATTCAGAAGATTGTAAAATATTGTAATTTATTGAATTGTAATTTAATGAATTGTATTATAAATGGCCCTACACCGAAAGGTACTAATGGGTCTACTGATTAAGTAAAGTAAAGTATTAGAGCAAAATACTTTCGTACTTCTTATGTTGCATACTAAAATATTCGTCGTCGCGATAATCCAAAACAGTCGTATATTCGTGGAATGCACCATATAGCTAAATTTTTTACTTTTAGAATACAGGGTTGGTCGAAACTCGGAATGAGTATTTTCTGAGTTTGCTTAAATGGAGCACCCTGTATTTTAGTATTGTAATGATATAATATGGTACTTTTTTATTTCTTAAGCATTTCCTATACCTAACTGATTTAGTTTGTGAGTTATTGGTGATTCAAGCCAAATATTATTTGCAACAAAAAATATGTAAAATTTTATTAGGTTGGCCGTGAACATAAAATGTTCGCAAATAATTCAACAACAAATAATTTTTCGGAAATAGATACATATTAATCTAGAGTCTAGAGTCTAGAAGTCTAGACTGATCCTAAAAATTACCAATAATATTGTTGAGCTATCAAAATACCTACGTAGTTACGATTGTTAGTGCGATTAACAATTAAGCACAAATTAAGGCAGTTAGATATAGAGAATGCTTAATAAATAAAAAAGTACCATAAAATATAATTTCATTACAATACTAAAATACAGGGCGTTCCATTTAAGAAAACTCAGAAAATATTCATTCCGAGTTTCGACCAACCCTGAATACCAAATTCAACATTTAGCTACAGCTACACTAATAATTTTTAACAATAGTAGACTATATTAAAAATCATTTGAACATAAATAAAGTTTTTTATGTCAAATAACCAATTCTACAGGGTGTGAAAACTGCTACGATATTAATAAGAAAACGTAATTATCTTTTAAATTACCCTATATAATATTACAAAACCTCTTATTTCAGAAAGAAGACATGGAAGATAATTCAGAAATGTAAAAATATACAGGGTGCCCCATTAAAAAAAACGAAGTTATAAGCAACTTCCGGTATAACTGGAAGTAGGAAATAGATAAAATATTTTCATTAAATAGATCACTCTTCAAAACACTCCATTTCAATTTTCATGATTCTGTTGTCTTTAGTTCTGGAGATATTTTTAATAGGAAAGTTTATCTGCCTCACCCTGTATGTTAAGTCAAGCTAAAAATGTACCTATACTGTTACGTTGTTCTTAGATCTAAAGTAACGTTTAATAAATAGTAATATGCTAGTGGGCAACTGCGAGACTTGCAAGACTCTTGCTGCAAGACCAAGACCAAGACCAAGACCGGGAGTGCAATACCAAGACCAAGACCAGGTGTATTGGTGCAAGACCAAGACCAAGACTCTCTAAGTCTCGTCTTGGTCTTGCATTTGGGCAACACTACTCACTTCATATAATTAGAAATCAGATAGATTATATTCTAGTAAACAAGAGATTTAAGAATGGTGTCAAGAGATCAACTACATATCCTGGTGCAGATATCGGTTCAGACCATAACCCTCTAATAGCTGACATCCAAGTGAAGCTCAAAAAAGTCGAAGAAAGCCCCAAAACACCAAAATTACATATATCAGCATCCAACAAAATACTAATAGAAAATGACCTGAATAATGAGCTAAAGAATTCAACAAATGAAAACAATACAGAAATATGGAACACGTTTAAAGATCTTACCTGGAAAGTAATGGAAAAATATACAACAACGATGCAGAGGCACAAAAAACAACAATGGATGACTGATGAAATCCTGGAGTTGATGGAGCAGAGAAGAAAACTGAAAGATAACAAAACAGAATACAAAGAAAAACAGAAACTAATTAAACAAAAATAAAGGCAGCTAAAGAAAAATGGATGGAGGATAAATGCAAGGAATTAGAAAAGTTAAATGAAAAACATGATACGTTTAATATATTTAAAAAAGTTAGAGAAGTAGCTGGTCTTTATCATAAGAAAACTCCACATACTATAACCGATTCGTCAGGAAAAATGATAATAGACGAACACGAAATTCGAACTACCTGGTATAATTATATAAATGAACTGTATAATGATGATAGACCCGAAGAACTGGAGACTTTAGATGAAGGTGAAGGACCAGAAATACTAAAATCAGAAATACTACATGCTATAAAATTGGCAAAAAACAAGAAAGCCGTTGGTCCCGACAACATACCTACAGAAATGTTAAAGCTCATAAATGAGGAAAACATTGGAATACTAGTCAAACTTTTCAATGATGTTTATTCGACTGGTGATATCCCTGAAAATTGGTTAAAGTCCGAATTCATAACCCTACCAAAAAAACAACGTCCGAAAAACTATAGCGATTATAGAATGATAAGCCTTATGAGCCACACTTTGAAAATCTTTCTACGTATCATCCACAGTAGAATCAGAGGTAAATGTGAAGAAGACCAGGATGAAACACAATTTGGCTTCAGAAATAGACTGGGAACCCGGGACGAACTCTTTGCACTAAATGTGTTATTGCAGAAATGCCGAGATCAAAGGAAAGACGTCTTTGCTGTATTTATTGACTATGGGAAGGCCTTTGATCTAGTACAACATCACAAATTAATTAAAATATTAAAGGATAAAGGAGTTGATAGTCAAGATGTACGAATCATAGAAAAATTATACTGGCGTCAAACAGCGACAGCTTGCATAAATGGAAAATCAACAAAAATATGCAAAATACAAAGAGGTGTCAGACAGGGTTGTATACTGTCCCCACTGTTATTCAATTTATATTCAGATATAATATTTAAGGAAGCGCTGCATAATTTGGAATGGGGTGTGAAAGTTAATGAAATTATGATAAATACAATCAGATATGCAGACGATACAGTTATTTTAAGTGATGATATGAATAAATTACAACACCTTTTAAATGCCATTGATACAGTGGGAAGAGAGTTTGGCCTAAATATAAACTGTTCAAAAACAAAATACATGGTATTTAGCCGTTTGGCCCATCAAGATTCACGGTTATATGTTGATGGTCATATAATTCAAAGAGTACCCAGTTTTAAATATCTTGGTTGCCATATTACTGAACAACTAGATCCAGATAAAGAGATAAAATGTAGAATCGAGATAACCCGCACGATATTTTTAAAAATGAGGTCATTCTTCTGTAATGATACCTTGCAACTTCAACTTCGAAAGCGTATGATTAAATGCTACATTTGGTTAGTCCTCTTGTATGGTGTCGAAGCATGGACATTAAAAATATCCACCATTAACCGTTTGGAGGCCTTTGAAATTTGGCTGCACAGACGTATACTGAAAATACCATGGACGGCTATGCTGACAAATGTGGCAGTCCTTAAGAGAGCAAATGCTACCCGCGAGCTGCTTGATAACATCAAATATAGAAAGATGGCCTATTTTGGACACGTAATAAGGGGAGACCGGTATAATATTCTTCAACTTATTATGATGGGTAAAATCGAAGGACGCAGAGGAATTGGTAGAAAGCAGGCCTCTTGGTTGAAGAATATCCGGGAGTGGACAGGAATAAAGAAAGCAGAACACCTATTTAGAATAGCTCGAGACAGAGACAGTTTCGCCATGTTAATCGCCAACGTCAAGGGGACTTGATAGGGCACGTTAAGAAGAAGAAGCTACCTCCAGAGGCGTACGACAGGGAATAGTTGACCCTTCCCAAATTCTAAACCACTGGAGGAATTACTATTTTAGCGAAATTATTCGATTCCCCAATACTTTCTATGTAAATATATGTCTCTTGATTGGTAACGATAAAGTAAGTCATTAGTTTTCGAGATATTTGAAGTTAAATGTGAAACGACACAGATATTTTGATTAATGTATTGTGTCGCTTCATTTTTAACTTCAAATATCTCGAAAACTAATGATTGAACCGTTACGAATGAAGAGTATATTATTTACATAAAAAGTATTGGAAAATCTAAAAGTTACACTAAAATAGCTATTCCGTCAGTGGCGTAGAGTTTGGGAAGGGTCAACCAGTCAATTTACCCTGTCGTACGCCTTTCATACACTTTCTACCAAGTATGATAAGGATACGTCAAATAGTTTTAAAGTACTGGGTACAAATAGTTTTTAAATATTAATCATATGAATCATATCATAAATTAATCAAAATAACTGCGCCGTTTCATGTCTAACTTCAAATAACTCGAAAACTAATAACTTTAGTGTTGCGAATGAAGAGGATACTTATACTATTTACATATGTATAAAGTATTGGAGAATCAAAAAATTGCCCTAAAATAATAGTTCACCCAGTGGCGTAGAATTTGGGAAGGGTTAACCATTCACTATCCCCTGTCGTAGGTACGCCTATGGTAGTAGCTAGAATTAGAAATGTCTATTTAATAGGGTGTATAGTAGCCACACTTTTTGCCATGTATGATAAGGATACGTCAAATAGTTTTAAAAGTACTGGGTAAACATAGTTTTTAAATTTTTAAATAAGACCCTGTAACTCAGTAAGGAGCCATATTTTCTTTGGTGTGATTTGGGTTCAATCTTAATATTTTGAGGTCTAGAACCTACAACTCAGAGATTGGACATTCTTAATGATACACCCTGTAGAAACATTAAATGACGTTTAGTAAACAGTTATTTTTAATGGGACTGCATAGCTACACTGATGAAGCATAAGATGCAGAAATAGCTATCTGTAGATGGTGGTCCAACTCTGAATCAAATTAAAACAAAACTGCCTTTCCCCCTTGTTCTTCTTTACTCAGATTTTTGAGTACTCGAAACTGTCTTTCGGCACTTTTTCCTATACGAAAAGGGAGTAGATACGTGACCGTTGTCCTTTCTACTTTCTTCTATATTCGTCGTCTCCGTGCTTAAGGCGCGTTTTCACGGGTTGATCTGGGTTGAACGATTTGGATCGTTCGACCATAATTCGATCTGTGCCGAAAGCAAAAAGATTTACACGACAGTCGATGAGTGTTGAATTAATTGAAGTACAAAATGGCGTCACGTGAAATTCTTAATGTAGGTGTGCAATTAATTTGTTATGCAATTCGAGAAGAAATCGCCAAATCAAACAAAAAGAAAAATAAACGAAGGTGGTGGACCCGACCGTGGATTTTAAGACGAAATACTCATGGTGCATCACAAAGCCTGCTCCAAGAAATGGTTGTGGAAGATCCAGAGGCTTATAGAAATCATGTAAGAATGGATAATGCATATTTTAAAGAACTTTTAGAAAAAACTGCTGGGAAAATTAAAAAAACGATACAAATATGCGATAAGCATTACCGGCAAGGCTGAAATTGCAAATAGCTCTTCGATTTCTAGCCACTGGAGACAGCTATGCGTCACTCGAAGCCTTGTATCGGGTACCAAAATGCATGTTTAAACCAAATTAGAACCGGTACATGTAAGTCGTCAGGTCCATAACCACTCTTTAGTGATTTCAATACTTTGCTCAATTCACGATTTTATGTTCTAATATTTTTGATTTTATTTTTCAAGTCATTTTCAGACATTTTGTGTTTATTCATATGTTGTAGAATTGCTTGCAATGCTGCTCGCCTCGTTTGAAGATTGCGATAAATCTCGGTTTGTTGATTCCATAATACATCATAGTTTTGATATGCATCCAAAAATCTTGCCATGCCTGCATCTGACCATTTTTCAGTAATTTTTTCCCAAAATTACAGCTTGTCGCACTAAAAACAACAACTTCATACACGCTAGAAGTACTCTACTTAGCTTTCGGTACGTTGTGTTTCTGTTCGACGAGGTGTTTACACATTCGATTTCAGTCGTTCGACATAGATTCGGCGACAATCGCTTATCAAAAGTAGACAGTCTTTCTACTTCCGTCGAATCGACTCACCGAACGGCTAAGTCGATTTATGGTTTACATATTCAATTTGCTTTCGATTTAATAATCGATCTAAATCGTTCAATCCAGATCGACCCGTGAAAATGCGCCTTTATAAAGCCGGAGATTCAGGATGTAACCAGAAAGCAGTTTCTTTCGACGAAAAGTCTTGGATTTAAAATACTGTTTATTGTTTTATTTCAATTATTTTAATTGTTTTATTACAGTAAACTTTGCGTCTGGGTCTTTTCGTCGTCTTCCTAGTTTTACTAGAGATGTCGCTGGTTTGCGTCTCAAAGGTGGAATTACTGCATCGCGGTGATTTCCCTTAAGAAGGCAGGATTATTGATTTTTGTTTCAGAGTTGGGACTGCATAGCTACACTGATGAAGCATAAGATGCAGAAATAGCTATCTGTAGATAGTGGTCCAACTCTGAATCAAATTAAAGCAAAACTGCCTTTCCCCCTAATTATTTTTAACGTAGAATGAAGTAAACACTTCTGTTGTATTTAGGTATATAAATAGAATTTCATATACCTAAACATTTCATTCATATACATAAATACAACAGAAGTGTTTACTTCATTCTACTTTGTCTTATCGAAGGTATACAGCCAACTACAGGGTTTACCCTTTTTAAAGTTATTTTTATTATTTTATCAAGTAAAGCCAATAGTTTTAACCATATCAACATTTTTAGATTGAAACCTTAGAAGAACTGGTAGATGACTTTAACTGTGACTTCATGGGCGACAATGTAGCTTCTTTTAATTGCACTAATATTTTTACTCCAATAATCTTGGATGGAGGTATATGCTATACCTTTAATATGTTAAACAGAGAAGAAATCTTCAGACCTAAAGTGTAAGTTTACTTTACTAATTTATATCAATTTTAGCCACAATCTCCGGATTTCTCAGATCAGTTCACTGCCAATTTGTTGATAAGGTGTGCACAACCGCTAATTGTTGTTATAATTGAGGCTATGTCACATTCCAGTCAACAAAAATTGTACTTTGCCTACAGTTGAGTCCGCGAGTCTTTACCCGTGCGTCATCATTTAAAGCATACGAAATAAGTCGGAAATTTACTAAACGCAACGGCAAGTGGATATTATTCCGATCACGGGTTATAGTTTAAATTTGACGTTATCAAATAAATAGAATGTCAAATTTAAGTTTTGCTTTAAAATTTTGGTGCATAATTACAGCTACATTTGAAGTAGCTTAATAAATTATTTTATTATCATTGATTAATAAATAAATAAACAATTTATGAAAAAATTCGATAACATATTTTCTTTTTGTTATTTTATTCACTTTGGCGGAACCTTAAACACAAGCATTCAACTGTGTCAACAATGAGGTTAGCTTTGTAATACGTTGTCAAAATTTATCGTAAAATGACATAAACTTATTACAAAGTTTCTAACTCCAATATAAAATTAGTTGTGAAAACAACTGTTTGTATACTATACGCTCTGAGCTTCGCTGGTGTCGCTCCTGGCGGATTACTAATTCAACTTTCACCGGTAATTTTTAAATTTATTATTTAATTGTTATCGCTTAATATTTACAACTCAAAAAAGTAATTAAATTGTAATCGATTTTTTTAAGATTTTGCTAATCGTTTTGACGTTCTATTGATAAAATATGAATTTCTTACCTCGGATACTTTCACAATTATCGTGTAGATGGCGCTAAGATTAATATAATTACATATTACGGAACATTAAAAAAACTTAAATTCAGTATTTAAAACGTAAGTATATTTAAGGTAAAAATATATACCACAGCTTTGACCTGACGTGGTACTAGGTCTGGTGGCTGAGCTATTGTGCCCTAAGTGCGGGATGTATAATAATATACCATTTTCACTTTATAAATATATTTGAACTTCACAGTGTTCGTTAAACAATTAAACAACAGTATATATGTAAACAATAACTAAGGTATTATTGCTTCATCGTGACTACTCGATTGATATGAATGTCTCGTCACTTCTTTGGTCCGTTTATATACAACAATAAATCATAAGGTCAATACCGGTCAATGCCGAAACATATTTACATTACTATAAACTATACCTATTATATTTTATTCAATGCTAAGGGTTAACGTACCATGTTCAGCCGAAAATATTTAAATTACTATAAACTATACTTATAATATTTTATTCAATTCTAAGGGTTAACGTACCATGTTACAGACCAACTAATATTTTTTATAATTAATGTTTTTAATTTTAATTTTAAATTAATCACTTTGACATTTATGTCAAATTTCCGGTAAACGTTTACAGACTTCCCACTACTGGCGCTCGTGAATTTGTAAATATCCCCTCTACGTACGAGCCCACAGCGTATAAAAAACTTCAAAATGTAAAAATTCGACAAAATAACAGCAAAAAATTCAACAAACTGACAGCCACAAAAGTAAACAAACCAAAACGTCAGAAATTGTACTTAAAATATGTGAACACATCCCCAATCGTCTTTCTTTGTACCTATCTCTTTTCAATGCACTGAGTCTAAATCGTTCATAAAAATAACATGTGTCATTACTTAATAACAGGCGTCGGCTGATTTGTCATTAATTTCATGCGTGGAAGAGAATGATGCTAAATAAAAAGTATGTGTTTTATCTCGCCAGGTATTAATGACGCACGGGTAAAGACTCGCGGACTCAACTGTATGATGGTTGTAGGCAACAGCCAGCTAAGGCTGAAAAGATATGAGGGTGGATGTTTTTATGCTCTGTGATACATCAAATTGATTATTCTGTGTGTTATGTGATCCTATGTTTGGGAGTGTTCGTAATAGTAAGTTTTTGGGTAAAAAGTTGTGAGTTAAGTTTTATGTATTGTGTCTTGCATATGTGTAGTGTATGATAGAGATATGTGCTTCACGTTTGCCTGTCCTCTATTATTGGTATGTAACTCTGGTTGTTCTCTTCTTCTTTAAGTATTGGCAACCAAAGTTTGCTGCATTCTGCTGATAGATTCGCTACATAGTCCAAGCTGTGGGTGAAAAATAGGTCGATTTTAGGATATAATACAGGAATTTTTGAAACCTATCAGGTGTTGTAAAGGACGATGCCAGGAATAACTTATACTAAAATGTAACCAAAAATTTTGTGCGGTTTTTTATTTATGACGATTTTCATTTGTTAAATTTGCAATGTTTAAAATTTTTAATTTTACAGCCTAGGACATTCATTTTAGAGAAAAACTTTTAAATAGAAAATTGTAGAAAATTAAAAAAACCTACAATTTGAGCTATGGCAAGTTTACTTTCGTCAAAACAGCCTGCGAAAGGTCCAAAATGGCCGTTTTTTGCAATTGCCTTATTTATTGTAAAAATAACTTTTATGTAATTTTTAAGGCTTTAAAATGAAAATCTTTCAATACTAAACATAAAAAAAATTGTAGAGCCTAATTGGTGAACGTGTTGCTTAGATATTATAATTTGTTTATCCCAAAAGGTCAAATGTCCAAGGCTATAACTCTTTGAAAAAAAATCGTACAGTTAATCCAAGATCCACTCTCCTTCTAAAGACTTGATGAATACTTTCATATTCTGATGTAAATAAATGCGTATAACATTTTTCAACCTCTTATTTCGGGTTTTAAAGTAAGGGGGCAAATTTCGTTATAAACATTTAGAACGGAAGCCGCCCCTGTACATCCTATGCGTTTCTAACTTGCAGGTTATTGTTGCTGAGGACAAAATAAAGATTCAAAACCAAATAAAAATTTTCTACGACCAACTGAAGCCGAGATAATTGTTTTTGTTTTCTTAAATCGTAGTGACTTTATTTATAACAATTAAGAAATTATTTCACAGTCATTGACTAAAGAAAGACTTATATTATCTTAAAATAAAAATTATTTTACCCGAAAATTACATTTAATTATTAAAAATGATTTTTAGCGCTTGTTCATAATGGACGTAACCATAAGATGAACGTAAACCGTTATAATTTCGTAAACCGTAATTTGTACATAATTTTATGCAGCGTTCACAATAGACTTAAATTTTACGTAAAGACAG
The DNA here is from genome assembly GCF_917563875.1 of Diabrotica virgifera virgifera. Classification (NCBI taxonomy): domain Eukaryota; kingdom Metazoa; phylum Arthropoda; class Insecta; order Coleoptera; family Chrysomelidae; genus Diabrotica; species Diabrotica virgifera. Next base: position 101,120,891 of record NC_065449.1, read on the forward strand.
GCTGTCTTTACGTAAAATTTAAGTCTATTGTGAACGCTGCATAAAATTATGTACAAATTACGGTTTACGATATTATAACGGTTTACGTTCATCTTATGGTTACGTCCATTGTGAACAAGCGCTTAAAGTGTAGTGGAGATTTATTTTTCGTTACGACTGTGACTTATTGTGTCGGTTGCCCTTGGCAACGGCAAGCAACTTATAATACATTGAATCATGCAATTTGGCAAATACATAGATAACATGTTAAAGAATAAAAATGATATTGGGCCTCTGTGTGCTTTTGTCCTGGGGGTGAGTTTCACCCCTCATAAGGGGTGAAAAAATATATGTTCAAAATAAGGTCGGAAATGGATAAACGTCTAATTCTAAGCACCTTTTGTTCTATAGCATTTTTTCACACAATACCTTTCGAGTTATTTTCGAGTAAATACCTTCATTTTTCAACAAAAAAAAAGTTTTTAGGCGTTTTTGACAAACAACTCAAAAAGTAAGTATTTTATTTGAAAAAAAATAAAGTGTTTAAAAAAATATGTATATCTGTTTTTAAAAAAAGTTTGTAGCATCAAAAGTAAGCAAGTTATTACGCTGAAAATAAAGTTTTTAAAGTTACGCTGAAAATAAAGATCAAATCTTTTTTTTTTTGGTCAAAAAACTCGGGATAGTCGCCCCCTAATTACCATCATAAATCAAATTAATTATTACCGCTTCACAAGTTACTTTGCTCATGTATTATTTATATGATCTGTAAGTATCATCGGTTCAAAGGGCTTATTTAAAAAAATTGGTTTTAAAGTAAACCTTTTTTAATTTTCAATTTAAAAAAAAATGTTTTTTTTAATAACATGTTAAAGAACAATCGGTGCTTTAAAATTTAAAGCAAAAACCGTGATTTATTATAAGTTGCTAGCCGTTGCTAAGGGCAACGGACACAATAAATCACAGTCTTAACGAAAAATAAATCTCCACTACACTTTAAAAATCAGTTTTAATAATTAAATGTAATTTTAAGGTAATATAAGTCTTTCTTTAGTCAATTACTGTGAAATAATTTCTTAATTGTTATAAATAAAGTCACTACGATTTAAGAAAACAAAAACAATTATCTTGGCTTCAGTTGGTCGTAGAAAATTTTTATTTGGTTTTGAATCTTTATTTTGTCTTCAGCAACAATAACCTGCAAGTTAGAAACTCATAGAATGTACAGGGGCGGCTTCAGTTCTAAATGTTTATAATGAAATTTGCCCCCTTATTTTCAAACCCGAAATAAGAGTTGGAAAAATGTTATACGCATTTATTTACATCAGAATATGAAAATACAAGTCTTTAGAAGGAGAGTGGATCTTGGATTAACTCTTGCGATTTTTTTTTTCAAAAAGTTATAGCCTTGGACATTTGACCTCTTGGGATAAACAAATTATAATATCTAAGCAACAAGTTCACCAATCGGGCACTACAATTTTTTTATGTTTAGTATTGAAAGATCTTCATTTTAAAGCCTTAAAAAATACATAAACGTTATTTTTACAATAAATAAGCAATGGCTGTTTGGCAATTTTCTATTTAAAAGTTTTTCTCTAAAATAAATATCCTAAGCTGCAAAATTAAAAATCTTGAAAAATTGCAAATTTAACAAATGAAAATCGTCATAAATAAAAAACCGCACAAAATTTTTGGTTACATTTTAGTATAAGTTATTCCTGGCATCGTCCTTTACAACACCTGATAGGTTTCAAAATTCCTTAATTATATCACGTTTTTTCACCCACAGCCTGGGGTAACACATTTTTCTTCATTTAGTAGGATGGGGGCTGCTACTTTGATTTTTCTCATTTTTCTATTGATGCATCTTTCCAGTGTGGTCTTTGTTCGTTTTCCAGGCATATTTGCATATCTTTAATTTGTCGAAATCACTGTTTTTGATGTATATTTCATGTTTGTTAATCCTGATGCTTAGTGGTCTTGCAGTTTCTACTTCGTAGAAATTGTTGCATTCAAGGAGTTTTTTTTATAGATGCAGTTCCTTGGCCTCTCCTGTATGTTGTTCGGTTTGGTTTTGGCAGGATAGATCTGCGTGTGTTGGTTATTTTAAATGTTGTTGTTATGTTGTACTTATTCTAACTGTAATTTTTCTGATAAGTCCTTTACATACTTATGGAATTGTTGTTAACCTTGAGTCCCTTTTTGAGTGTAACTGGATTGCTTGTGTTGTTTTGTTGTTTCCTTTTTTCTATCTTATGAAATTCCTTGTTTATAAATGACACTGGATAGTCCTTTTTTGTTAAAACCTTTGTTAGCAGGTTTTTCCCTCTTGAAATGCCTCTTTCAGATAACGATTTGCTGATTCCATTTTGATAAGTATTTAGATTGTGGTTTGTGCGAAAATTTAAATACCTGCTAGTGTGTGTTGGTTTTCTGTACACTTTGGTTACATATTATGTAACTTCTTTGGTGATCAGCATATCCAGGAAAATAAGTGAATTGTTTTCCTCTTTTTTCATGGTGAATTTGATTAATTCTTCTTGATTGTTGATTTCAGTCAGGACTTTAACCAATGCTTCTGGTCCGTGAGGCCAAATGGAAAACACACATCGTCTACATATCTCCATACAAGAAATCAATAATTATTAATTTTTGTTACTATGCTTTGTTTGGAGAGGAAGCTATTATATTCACAAAAATGGTTGTCTCAGGTGGAAGCCTCATTATTATTTACACCTACTCCATACGTACATATTTATCAGAGGCGTAACAGAGGACCCCACAGCACAAAGCTTGCCGGGGGGGGGGGGGCAATATATCAGAGGCCCCATCTTCTCGTCTAATATGTAAAAATATGTCATATTTATATTATTTTACGAATACATACGCAACGTTTTTTAAGCAATGTAGTATTGAAAATGAAGCTGTAGATGAAAATGTAGATATAGTCTCTGATAGTAGTGCACGAAGAAATTGTTCCTTTCATCAATAATACTATGCAATAATGTAATCGTTTATTAATTTTTGTTCTAGTTTATTCTATCTATACCCATAAAGATGAAAAATGTATGTTGTCATAAACAGTGCATGAATACACTAATAGCCCAGTAAATGACCGTTTTGGAGTGTAATTATCAGCGTCACGACAAATTTGCTTGATTATTTCATTCATAGGAGATTCTGACCAATAGAAAGCTACAGAAATAAAAATTAAAATGATAATTTTTGATAATTTCCCGTCGTCAAGTATATTACGTCAGATGCCCTTCGTTGCTACGAGAAAATACATTCAGTGACATTAATGACAATTAATGTTTTAAAAATTTTAAAAGTGATGACTTTCTACCGTCAAATATTTATTAAAACTGTGTGTTTAATTGTACTAACTTGTACTTACATAAATAAATTTCAATAAAATTTTGGTTTTGAACAGTTTTATTCATGAAATAATCGCAACAAATTGCACTCGATCTTTAAAATTAATATATAATTTTTCCCTCGTGACACTTTGACATAATTTCACTCCCCTTCGGGTCGTGAAATTAAAACTGTCAAAATGTCACTCGGGAAAAATTCAATAATTTTAGAGCACTTGTGCAATTACTACTAATAATTTGGATTTGGGTTCTAATTACCCTAACAAAAACATACGTTTAAAATAAGTCCGGAAATGGATAAAATGACTAATTATAAGCAACATTTGTTTAAAAATTTTTCGAGTTATTTGCGAGTGAAATTGTTTATTTTTCAACAAAAAAAAACACGTTCTCAGGTGGTTTTTCGCAAATAACTCAAAAATTTAATGTTTTATCGAATTAAATATTATTGAACAAATATTTTTAGCAAAATATAGCTTATAAAAAAAAATTTAAAAATGGTGTATTAATGAGGTATATCGACACCGTAAAAGCAAAGTTGTAGCTCATGAAAAATTGTTCTTATTCGTCTAATTCCAAATCGATTTTTTTCAACGTGAAATAACCAAAGAATGAAGCACTTTTCGAGGAAAACTCATTAAAACTTTTTTAAATGTTTAAAAAGAGTCTATTTTTATTTTTTATAAAAGTTTCTAGCAACAAAACTAAGCGAATTACGCTCAAAATAAAGTTAGCCCCTTTTTTGGTAAAAATATTGTAAAAATTTCCCCCTATTTAGCACCCCAAATAAAATTAATCGTTAGCGCTTTATCATTTATTTTATACCTATATGTATTGTTTATAATGATCTGTAAGTTTGACCGGTTCAAAGTTCTTATTCCTGAAAAAATTTGGTTTTATAGTAGAAAAAGTTTTTTTATTTGGGAAAAATGCTCTTTATCAAAATAACTTAAAAGGTAGAGGTACAAAAAAATCTTAAATGGTAAAGAAATGTAGGTTTTACTTTTATGAACATTATGGTTTTATTTTGTTTTTTGAAGGACAAAAATTGATTAAGATATGATATGATTGTTCAAAATTTGCATACACTAAAGATTAGTGACTGGTTCAAGCGCTTTCAACTAAAACCCTTTCAAAAATAAGCTCTTTGAACCGGTGAAACTTACAGGTCAAATAAAAAAAGTTAAGTAATTTGTAAAGCGGCAGTGATTAATTTCATTTGGGGTGCCCTATTTAGGGTATCCCTAAATAGGGATAGATTTTTACCATTCCAAAAAGGGGTTAACCGCTTAGTTTTGATGCTAGAAACTTTTATATAAAATAAGAATAATGCTTTTCTTAAACACTTATGAGTTTTTCCCGAAAAGTGCTTCATTTTTTGGTTATTTCACGTTGAAATATTGAATTTGGAATTTGACGAATAAGAACAATTTTTAGAGAGTTAAAACTTTGCTTTTACTGGGTCGATAGACATAATTTTTTCCATTTTTTATGAGCTACATTTTTGCTAAGCATATTTTTTTCGGCCAAATACAGTAGGCTCCCTCTATACGAGAACTGAAATGGCAGAGTAATTACCTCGTTATAAGCCGATCTCGTTATATCAGACAACAATAATATTGTGCATACATATGAATATGTAGTTTTTTAAAACATTAACTTTCTATAGTGAAGCCATTCCGAGCAATGTATGACGCTAAATATTGTTTGAATGGCACTTTTGAAAAGTGCCATTCATGGATGAATGGGTGGATAAACAGGAAGAGTTGACAGGTAGTGGAGTTTATTACATCACTGGTCTCGATAAGACCACAGATTTTAGTTTTTTTTTAGTATACAGGCAGCAGGAATATTTATTTATAGCCATCACCGCGCAAAACAGGTAAAGAAACATGTTCTTCGATCTAATTTTCCCTCGATATAACCAAATATGCCTCGTTATAGAGGTGTTATAGTTCAATAGGAATCTCATGGGCCACTTAATGTACCTCGTTATAAGTGAAACCTCGTAATACCGGTGTTCGTTATAGAGAGAGTATACTGTACTTACTTTTTGAGTTATTTGTGAAAAACTGCCTGAAAACGTTTCTTGTTGGTTTTCTTGTTGAACAATAAACATTTTCACTCGCAAATAACTTAAAAAGTATTGACTTAACCACTTCGGTGGTGACACTGAAAATTACACGTTATCTCCGTATTTCACGTTCATTTACTGGGCCATAACACATATAAGTTTTTGTAACACAAGTCGCATTTAGTAATTTTTTAAAGGGGCCCATTTCCAATTCTGCGGGGTGGCCTCGAAGGAGTTTGTTACGCCACTGATACTTATACATACTTCAGCTGAATTGTCTCTGAAATGTGCTTATTTAAATGTGACAATATTAAAACTAAAGCTTGTTGAAGGTACCAGTATATGCATACCCACGAAGTAAGCTTGGAACCTAAAAGTAGTTGGAGTGTCGACGATGGATATTCTGAAGGTAGTGGAAAAAATGCTTATCCAAGACGAGCGCTACAATCAGGTGCAGATAATGCATTGCTAGTGATGTTGTTAGCAAAATCTCAAGATAATGATTATATATGCAATACCGATGTTGGATATAGTGTAAGTAAACTTTCTATTACTCGGTTAATTGATTTATTAAAATAGCAATCGAAAATTTCACTTAATTATTTTTCAATGTATATAATCATTATTCTTTTACGTGGAACATTTCTTCGAAACAGTTCACATCACTGCGCGTCAAAGAAAACGGGCCACCCACAAAATGGGTCATTTTTGATATCTCGAATTTCCTAAACCTGTTGTCTGATTTAAGTGATTTTTTTAATATGTTATAACCTTATAATTTAACAATATCGCTGTAATAATATTGTTGTTGGACAGGTAAATTGTCATTATATACCGGGTGTACCAATCAAACTGTGTTTTTTTCTCAAAATTCACCACACCCTGTGGAATATTCTAGAATTTATAAAATACAGAAACTAAAATCCAACTATAGCCTCAGGTTTTCTCAACATTCTGTTTTTTGATTCATTCGCTTATGTTGGAAATTTAAATAAACTCATGAATAATGCACATGAATGTTAAAAATAGTTATTTTATTTAATTAAACGAGATTACTTACGCCATAATGCTGAAATCTGCATTTTAAACGTAAAAAATGGGTGGATGTCACCCCTAAAATGTAAAAAGTGTAAGTTGGCATTATATGACTTTTGTTTCTTGTGGTATTCTCTAACTCCTCACCAATTTTCATACAAATCGATGAAGGTTCAACGAAATCGGAGGTGAAGACCTTCAGTGACTGCGCTTTCAGAAATATAAAAAATAATTTAAAAAAAGTGGTGAATTTCACCCCTAAAATGCACAAAGCGCAAGTTGGCACTATGTCACCTTTATTCTTTGAGCTATCCTCTAACCCAGCGGTTCTCAATCTGTGGTACATGTACCACTAGTGGTACATTTCATTATTTGAGGTGGTACAAAAAACTCAAAACAGCCCAAAATATCAGCACCACTATTGGCACAATTATAGTTTATTAGATCACATAGCTAGATAGGTATTTTAGTTAGGTGGTACTAAAAATGAGAAAAAGTATTTGGTGGTACCTGACTCAAAAAAATTGAGAACCGCTGATCTAACCACTAACCAATTTTCATAAAAATCGATAGATTCAACGAAATCGGAGGTAATAGCTCATATCCACCTTCAGTGACTTAACTAACTCCAAAATGGTCATTTAAGTACTGCGTTATAACTAAACTTGAATCGGTTGCAAATATGCAACAAGGTTGTAAAAAGTGTTTTGTTTCAGATATCGGTCCATTTACCGAGTACCATTCCACAGACAAAAAAGGATTTCTATATTCTTCCACTAGACACAAATTCACAAATCATTCTTCAGCCAAATTTAGTCACAACATCCAACGCTGTCAAAAAATACAAGATAGAGGATAGACAATGCTTTTTTAGTGACGAGAGGAATTTGGAATATTTCGTAACCTACACTCAGGAAAATTGTTTTCTCGAATGTCTCACAAATTATACTTTGAACAAATGTGGATGTGTAAACTTCTTCATGCCTCGTAAGTTATTTAATTATGTATTTTCTGTATCTACTTAATAATACGGTATCTGAATCTAGGTCGACCTTCACCCATCTGCTTTTCGGATAAAAACATTTCTTGCATGGGTTACCTATCAAAATATTGTCATAGCCACAGTATATAGAGGTTCCATGCCTCTCTACGTTATACGTGGAACCTCTATATACTGTGTCATAGCTATCTTTAAGGGGGGCGTAGTGTTTGAAATAAACATTTTAAGCACATTTTTGTGAATTTTTTTGAACAATTATTTTATTTGAGGCGTTGAGAACCAGAGCGGACCATCCAAAAAATAACTTCATTGAAGATAAATGGGTTTAAAAAATGTTTGATTTTTCACAATTTTTTTAATGCTAGTAAAATCATTTTAAGAACGCTTCATTTTTGGTAAAATAATAAGAAAATGTAAAATTTTGCTACAACACTAAAAATATATCACAATTTGCACTAAAGAAGAAGTTTTTGTGGCTTGATCCACTCTGGCTTTAATAAGAGTTTTTGTTTTTCCGTAGTGGACCAAAACCAAATAAGACAAATATTTTAATTTCAATATTATTTTATTACAAAATAAACATTTTACGGCATAGATTAACTTAAAAAATCATAATTTGTTAAATATTGAAAACTTTAATCAAAATTTTTATCAACTATGGGAATTCCATCGTGCGCTGCTAATGAACATTTTAAAGACTGAAAGAAGTTATGATAGATAGGTGGAATAAATTCAATTAACTGTAAAATATGTTTCTTTTTGGCGTCGGTTATACAATTTCCATTTGGGTACAATGGAAGTATTGGTCTTTGGAAATCTTCCATTAACATATTTCTTTTCTGAATACTAAATTTTTGTACAGGATGAACCTCATTGATGCCATATTTCAAATATACAGCAAATGTGTCTTCTTTTTTTATTATAATACAATACTTTTTTAGCCGTTCTACTTTTGAGGATTCTAAAGTTAGGTATTTTTTTTTTGTTTGTAATAAGTTTTTCTAAACCGACCGTAGAGTAAAAGGTTTATTTTTCTCTTAAGACTATTATAAATGGATTTTTTTTCTTCGCTCCTAAATGACATTAAGCCAGTTATTGGGAACGTAAAATATAATAAGACCGAAGTCCCTATCGCACGAGAGAAAAGAATGAGTGCTAGCCAAAAAATTATGTTGAATTTCTTCTACCGCAAATTCTTGAGAATGGACAATATAGTTGCAAATTAAAGTCATTTTAATACTCCTGTTCTGGCCTCTGCAGCCATCAGAATACATTATAACGTTTTTGGTTTTTACATTATTTTTAATATAGTATATCAGGCATGATCCCATCTCTTGGGCTCTTGGGCTCAAAAGATGCAATCGGTGCATCCCATATAAACATGGTGTCTTCACTGTTCTGCAAATTATGAACTCCTAGACAGAATGTCCATAATTGCCTCTTACAATAAGTTATACCAGTAGAGATGACGGGTGTAGGTATGGTTTTCATAAGATCAAAGGCGATAACTGTAACATCTTCTTTCGATGGAATTTTTGCAACCTGATCCATAGCATCTCGTAGTTGTTGGGCTTTGCGCTGGTGAAGTTCTAGTTTTAAAGTTGATTCCTTCAGTTTGGTTTGATCTACTTCATATTTTATTTTATTTCCTCAAGAATCGCAAGTTTTGCAGGAGTCTACAATGGGCGTCTACAGATACATACGAACAACTAGGTAATGCCATACTTTTCAAATTAAACTATGTAATTCTACCAAATAGTCAAAATATTAATACCTACACAAAAATACGTGTAATTTATATCGAACCAACCCACAGTAAACAATAATTGAACTATCTGCCACAGTGGACTAAGCCACATGATCCAGTATGACATGGACAAATTATTAAAATCGACCGACTGGACCAAACCACCAAACTTTTCAGTAGCGGCATCTATTATAGAATAGTAGTAGCTCACTTATTCCATACTGGCTTTGATAAATATGTTTTCTGCTACTGAAAACATGTAATGATGAATTTTTTAAGATTTTGTGGGTTGGTCCGCTCTGGTTCTCAACGCCTCATTTTAAAATTAAATAAGCATATTCAGTATAGGGCCCGGATAGCTCAGGCGGTAGCATGTCTGACTTCCACGCAAGTAGGCCGGGATTCGAAACCCAGCGCCAGCGAGACATCTAGAAATCTAGACATTTTTAAAATGTCTGTAGGCCACAGGTCGAATCAGGCTGAATAAAAATGAGTACCTTGTGTAAAACCAGAGGTGGTTGAAACGTAGCACTGGCCCTGTTACCTTCCTTGTATACCGTAGGCCCTAGATATAGCAGACTACGCTGCTATAATCCCAAAGCCGCCTTAGCGGTATACAATGGGGGACTATTTTTATATTCAGTACAATTCATAAAATATTGAAAAAAAAATTTAAGGAAAAATTTTGAAAAATAAGCCAACGGTGGCTTATAAAACACCTCAAAAAATAATGGATTTTGTGGTGGACATCAGAACTAATCATTGGATCATGTTAAACAAAAAATTCAAAAAGATTTTATTAGGTTATAAGTTTCTCGAGGTAACGCTCTCGCGTTTTTTAGTTTTAACGATTTTTGATTTTTTGGTATCACTCAAAAGTCAAAACAACAATTTTTTTGCAAAAGATGGGTGAAAACCAACATATTTATTGTTAAATAAAAAATAAACATAAAACAAAAAAATATCTCGACAACCTACCTCACGAAATGTCTAAAGAAAATATCTACAAAATTCCAGGTGGATCGGTTAAGTAGTTTTTGAGTTACAATGTCTACCGCCTTTGAAATAAAAAAAGTTTTGAGAAAAACGCGTTTATAGTTTTGTCAGCTTTTATTTTCAATTTATTTTTAGTCTGTCAAACAGTAAAGTGATGCACACTGGAATATGTCTTTAAATCGCAGAGTAATTTACAAAAAATAATTGGAACAGCTGTTGAACGTTTCTCACTACGCTCAAGCGCGCTGGCGCGAACCTGCTACAAAGCGAGTCGAAGGTAGGGAGGTAGGGAGACAGTGTTGAATATCAGCGCGCTCGAACGTATTGAACAACGGTCAATAGCTGTTAACATTCTCTTTTGTAAATTACTCAGCGATTCAAAAACATTCCGGTGTGCATAACTTTACTACTTCACAGACAAAAAAGAAATTGAAAATAAAAGTTGACAATAATTTAAACGCCTTTTCCAAAGTTTTTTTAAACACCTGTTTTTTTCAAAGGCGGTTGACATTGTAACTAAAAAACGACTTGACGGATCCACCTGGAATTTTGTATATATTTTCTATAGAAATTTCTTGAGGTAACGCCGTCGAGGTATTTTTTCTTTTATGCTTATTTTTTGTTAATCAATAATAAATACGTTGATTTTCATCCTTTTTGCAAAAAAATCGTTGTTTTGACTTCTGAGTGATACCAAAAAGTCAAAAATCGATAAAACTAAAAAACTCGACAACCTTATCTCGAGAAATTAATAATAGTCCAGGGCGCATCTATTTTGAGATGGACGTTGAGAGGTGACTCAAATTTTTTTGCAGAAATTGCTTGAAAATAACTCAAATAATAATATTTGAGTTATCCTCCCACTCAAAATGGTCCGGATCATTGTTTAAATAATCAAAATGTCAAAATATGAAGGAAAAATTCAATTTTTTATTGGTTTTTTGATTATAACTTTAAAATTATTCATTTCTGAGAAAAGTTGTACTGACATAAAAGTTGCGTAATTAAATTTCCTATAATATAAAATTGGTTAAAAATTTGAAAAATAGTCACTCTTGTTGCAAAACAGCAATAATTGCGAAAAAAAAATCATACAAAAACAAGTATTGGTCTTTTAGGTTTTTCAACCATTTATGCTACCCTTAGGACCTTCATATTTTAACCAGAAAAACTATATGATATAGTAAAACAAACACTGTAAATTTCATTAAGATCGGTTTAACAGATTTTGCAAAATAAATGTTGCAATCCAGCTTTCGCAAAAACAATTCATTTTTTTTAAATTTTGCAGGACTGAAAATAATGCAGATAAAAAATTGAATTTTTTTTTGCTTATAGAAGAGTACTGTATCTTTCATTGGCAATTTGCAAAATTAAAATCGATTAATTACCAAGGCGTCAGTAAATTTTTTAAATAAACATTAATATTTGGTGCTACGCGCAGGACAGCAGTGTTCGATTCACACAAGTTGATTTCCACCAAAATTTCTTCCAATCTTTATTTAATATATTATTTTCTTACTCTATATTTTGTTGTATTTTAATATTTTAATTCCACAAAAATCAAACTAATTTTATTATTGTTTGTGAAATATTGTTTAAACAATTGCATATGTTTAAAAATAATAAACTTTTATTCTCTAAGTTAAAATATAATATGAACAAAGAAAGTTTTTGCTAAAAAAAGTGTTATTTCAAACGATAGAGTATGTGTTTTTATTTTGCAATAAACATATTTATTTATTTATATCGAAATGTAATAAAAATTAAAATGTATCAATCATTACCAAAGGTCATTGGAATGCCCAATCAGAGCAAACTATCCACTGTCCTGAGCGTAGCACCAATAATTAATGTTTATTTAAAAAAATTCCTGACGTCGTAGTAGTTAATCGATTTTAGTTTTGCAAATTTCAAATGAAAGGTACAGTAGGTACAGCACACTTCTATAAGCAAAAAAAAACTCAACTTGCTATCTGCTTTATTTTCAGTCCTGGATTGGAAAATTTATTTTGCAAAATTTATTGAACCGATCTTAATGAAATATTCAGTGTTGTTTTAATGTATCATAAAGTTTTTCTGGGTGAAATATGAAGGTTCTAGGTGTAGGATAAATTGTTGAAAAACGTAAAATGCGAATACTTGTTTTTGTATGTTTTTTCCGCGCAATTATTGCTATTTTGCAACAAGGGTGACTATTTTTTAATTTTTTAACCAATTCTATATTGTAGAAAATTTAATTATGCAACTTTTAGGTCAGTACAAATTTTCTCGAAAATGAATTCTTTTAAAGTTATAATCAAAAAACGAACAAAAAAATCGAATTTTTCCTTAACTTTTTGACATTTTGTTATTTAAACAATGTTCCGGACCTTTTTGACAGGGAGGATAACCCAAATATTATTATTTGAGCTATTTTCAAGCAACTTCTGCAAAAAAATTTAAGTCACCTCTCAACGTCCAAATGTACTAATATTTTTACAGATGCGCCCTGGTCTATAAGCTAATAAAATATTTTGAATTTTTTGTTTAACATGATCCAATGATGAGTTCTGATGTTCACCGCAAAATCCATTGTTTTTTGAGGTGTCTTTAAAAATTTGCCACCGTTGGATTTTTTAAGATTTTTTCATGAATTATGAATTGTACTGAATATGCTTGGGTACTTAATTCAAAAATAAAATAATTCTAGCATATTCTCAAAAAAAATCTCAAAATGCGCTAGAAATGTTGATTTCAAACCATACACCCCTTTAAGAATAGCTATGAAAAGATTTTGATAGGCAACCCATGCAAGTAATATTTGTCTATGTATGAAATTTAATAAAAAAATTGTTTCATCCGGAAAGCATATGGGTGAAGGTCGATCTAGATTCGGATCTTATATAGATATAGATCTCGGGGAGTGCATATAGATTTTCACTTCGGAAAAAATCAAACAAGGTAGAACTTTTTGTAATTTCATTTAAACAAGTTTAATAAACAACATATCAAAAAGTTATACTCGAGCAGTGGGTGCTTCATTTTTTATTAAACAAATGAACTACGAAATTAGATGTTTTTTTAAATACCTCGGTATATATAAATTTTAAGAAAAAACTGATTTGACCATTGAAAAATTCAGAAAATTTTACAAAAAAAAACCTTAAATAAAGAATTTTCTAAAATTAAATCCGTGTCTTCTATAATTTTTTATTTATAACGCTAAAGTCACCGTTCTCACAAACATTGGCGCACTGTAAACTAACGTACGGCGAAGTGCACGGTGGAGTTATTTTAACGTAATACTTTAACTAATAGATCAAATGAAATTTTACAAATTGAACATGAAAGAAGAATAATTAAGCTATCTTATGGTTATAATAGAAAGAAATAAAATGTATGGGCATAAGTACGGTGTGGGCGGAAAATGAGCCTTACATGAATTTTGTTTAAAAATGATTTAAAAATGTGTAACTAACACAATTTTTCTTATAAACTCTAAATTTTGCACAACTTACCTTTCAAGCTTCTTACTAAATGATGTTTTGTTCAAAAAAAATCTCAAAAATTTAATTCAAATGATATGACGTCTCAAAAAATGTAATTTTTGAAAACTTCGTAGTTTTATAGAATTACCACCACTTTAAGACGGTATTAATCAAGTTTGAACAAATCTATTACAGTTTTATAAATGCTTTTTTAAAGCTTAGGGTGTAATCTTTAAAATGCACTGAATTATTTTACTTTAGAAATTAAATAACTTATTTCCTTTTAAGAAAATTAAGAAAGATAACAAAAATATAATACAAAAATCGAAAATTACCAGCTAAAAAAATGTCTATACAAAGTGATCAAAACTTTTTTCTGTAAAACTTACCTAAAATACATTTAATAATAAGCTTTAACAATAATAAATGTTCAGTAAAAAAATTGTTTATAGCTCTTATACAGTATGTCTGCATAACTTAGAACCTATTGATAACTTTTTTATTATCAGTTTTACGAAAAAAAGTTATTCTTTATGAAATACTCTGCATCGTATATAATCTAAGATGCAATCATCAAATATCAAATTTAATTAATGTTATACGAGGTATGTCAAAAAATATGAATTTCACTCAAGAGTAAAGTACCTTTACATTTCACAATATCGAAAATTGTTATAAATAAAGGAAAGTTATTTGGAATTAAAAAAATTGTTTTAGTATTCAATTACATCCTTCTAAATAAAATATTGTGAATAATAAAAGCACTTAACTCTTAAGAAAAATTCATATTTTTTACATACCTCGTATAAAATTAAAAAAGTTTGATATCTGATGGTTGTATTTTAGATTTTAGACCAGGGAGAGCATTTTATGAAGAATAACTTTTTTCGTAAAAGTGATAATAAAATAGTTATCATAATTGTAATAAAATGATGATGAGTATCCGTAATTTGAGTAAAAATTGAAAAAAAATTTTCGATTAGAATGATGTAATTGTATATTTAGACATAGTTTCTAATTTCAAACCACTTTTCATAATAGAATTTTTAGGTATTCTGGAATATAAAGGTACTTTACCCTTTAACGAAATTCATATTTTTGACTATACAGAGCATTTTAATAAGAATAACTTTTTTTCGTAAAAGTGATAATAAAAAAGTTTTCCATGTGGTTCCTAGCTACGCAGACATACTGTATAAGAGCTTCTGTATAAGAATTTTCAAATTTCAATGCCATATTCGAATTTAGTATAATCAAAAACAAAATATAAACATATTTGATCAAAGTAAAATAACGAATTTAACGATATTTTTAAAATTATTTATATAAAACAATTGTTATTGTTTAAACAATGAATAAACAATTAGCGGCCAAATCTGCGAGTAGAACGTTTTACTTTAACATGTATATCAACTAACAAAAAAAGTTTTAGAAAAATATAAGCTTGTTTGAATTTTTCCGAAACAATGCATGTTTTCGTTCTAATTGCACTCCCCTAATAAGTATTTATTTATTTAATTTAGGTGAGAATACAACTAGCATTTGTGGAAACTCAAACAAAAAATGCCTTGATGACGCAGAAAGTAAGTATCTATTTTTATGTCTACCTATGCTATTTTAGACTCTAGGCGAATTTAGCATTGTATAAACCCTAGCATAGTATAAACTCTAGCATTGTATAAACCTCTGATTTAGTCGAATTTATTAATAGGCTCATCTACATGTACTCTGGGCTAATTAGCAAAATACAAGGAAATGTTATTTACCAGCAATTTTATTGCTGGAATCGAATATGATTCTATATATTAAAAAAATAGGTATTCAAAGTTCACAGATAGTGTGTAGTGTGTTAGATTTTTCAAAAAATCGTGTTTTTTCAATTATTGCTCTATAACTCCAAAGATTTTAACTTTACACCAAAATCACCCAAATAAAAATTCACCGTAATTAAATTATGTATACAGACATGTTTTTCCCGATTTACTTCAACGAAAATTTTCCTCGGAAAATGCGGATTATTCCAACAAAATCTTTAATTTTCAACTTAAATTTTAGGTAAGTAAGTATTTACTCATAATTAAATAACTTGGTGAAATAAAAGCCCTTTTGGTATAGATTATATTTGCCGAATTATGCCGATTATAATTAAATAACTTGGTGACATAAAAGCCCTTTTGGTATAGATTATATTTGCCGATTATATAGAAGCCGATAAAAATTGAATGAAGAGTTTAACAACAATTAAATTGTTAATTGTTTACGGTCGCTATAATAACTATGATAATTATTACGATACATAAGAATAACTATGATTTGTGTATAAAAAGGAACTATACCAACCTAATGTACTTTACAGAATTGAAATTGGACTTAAGCGGCCTCAGGAATATTTTGAAATTATAAACAATTTTTTGGCTTATAAACAAATAAAATATCTCGGCAAATATTGCATTACATTAAATTATAAAAACAGTATTGGAAAGACTGCGGTAGGACGGTTCTTTTAAAAGAAAAAACGTTTAATTGCGATAAGTGCTTTCTGAGATACAACCGGTCAAAGTTGACCGGCATGTACAGCGAAGATATAGACAATAGGAGGATAATTTTCGAAACATCAAATTTTTATTTCGGTACCCTTTCTCAAATTTTCATATCTTTAAAAGGCTCATACCATATATTATAATAATAAAAACTATCGGTATTACCAGTGAAAAATACCAAAAATACCAAAATTTCAATCAAAAATCAGGATGGAGAAAATGGAATCTCAAAGTTTAAAATCGGTATACGTTAGACAAATGCATTTTCTCAGCTTTTCATGGAGCAATTTTCTTTATTTTTTTTTGTTCCCAAATAACTCGAGTAGAGCCACCTAACTAACGTATTTTTAATTTGTAACGTAACAAAAATTTTTAATTTGTTTAAAAAAATTGTTTAAATAATTATACAGGTTTCAACTGGGAATATTTGTATTTTAAACATTAAAAGGTACACTTGTGGTAAGTTTATCTAAAAAAAGTTTGGAACAAATATGTAGTTTTATTTTCTTATAAATAAATTTATTTATTATAACAAAGCAAAAGCAACTTTGACATTTAATAGTGCGTTAGTTACATGGCTCTACTCGAGTTACTTGAAAACAAAAAAAAAAATGAAGAAAACTGCTCCATGGGAAGCCGAGAAAATCCATTTTTTATAGAACCTATACCGATTTTGAACTTTGAGATTCCATTTTCTCAACCTAATTATTGATTGAAATTTTGGTATTTTTGGCATTTTTCACTCGTAATATCGATAGATGAGAAAGTTTACAAAATGACATATTTGAGAACTGTGATAACGGGCCAACTAGATCCAGACATAGAAATAAAACGTAGAATAGCAATGACTAAAACTACTTTTACGAAAATGAAGTCAATTCTTTGCAATAATCATCTCAGTTTAGAACTAAGGCAAAGAAAGGTTAAGTGCTATGTTTGGTCCGTACTTTTGTATAGTGCAGAAGTATGGACGCTAAAAGTATCGATCATGAACAAAATTGAAGCATTGGAAATGTGGATTCATAGACGAATGCTGCAGATACCTTGGACAGCAAGGAAAACTAATGGAGAAGTACTAAGGAGGGTCAACAAAGATAGAGAACTGCTAAAGACTGTTAAACATCGAAAAATGTCTTATCTGGGACATATAGTGAGAGGAAGTCGATATAAAATATTACAACTGATCCTTAAAGGCAAAATAGAGGTCAGTAGAGGTGTAGGAAAGGAAGAAAACAAGTTTCTTGGTTAAAGAACATTCGTGAATGGACTCAGATATCAAATGCAGGACAATTATTCCATATTGCAGAAGATCGAGAAGCCTTCGCAATGGTGATCGCCAACGTCGAATAATTCTGATATGGCACGTGAAGAAGAAGAAGAATATCGATATTATAGTATATGGCTTAACACCCCATGTGGGGTTTCGCTGCTTTCGCTTTCTAGCTCCATTTTAGGGGGTGGATCAGTCCCCATGATCATTGTACTTGTTCACTAATATGTCTCCATTTCTTCCGGTCTATTGCCTTCTCTTTCCATTTTGTAATTCCTGCCCCTCTTAGGTCCTCCTCTACTTCAGTTAACCATTTCGATGTGGGTCGACCACGTCTCCTTTTTAATCCTGGTTGCCACAATATCATAGCTTTTGATACTGATTCTGGTCCTTGTCTCCATATATGACCCAGCCATTTGGTTCTTTGTACTTTTATTTTCTTTACTATATCTTCACCATTTAATTCTTCTAAAATTTCTTTATTCGTTCTCCTTCTATACTCTTGTTCTTCGATTCTCACTGGACCCAGTATTGTCCTTATTATCTTTCGTTCATTTATCCTTAATTTCTCTTCGTCTTTTTTTGTCATAGTCATCGTTTCTGCTTCATACATTGTTATTGGTCTTATTATTGTTTAATATGTATTTATTTTTGTTTGTTTGGTCAATATTTTACTCTTTAGTAGATAGTTTTCTATTTGCTTCTGCAACTGCTAGTTGCAGTTATTCCTTCTTCGATGTCTGTTTTTCTTTCCCCTTTGTTGTTTATCATAACGCCCAGGTATTTAAATTTCTGTACTTCCTCGAATTTTTTATTTCCTATTCTTATCTCTCTGTTTTGTTCTGCTTTTCCGAGTCTCATTAATTTTGTTTTCTTCTCATTAATTCTTAGTCCCATCTTCTTTCCCTCGTCTTCAATCTCCATTAATAATTTTTTCATGATTTTCCTTATTTTTGTCACTATCGCTATATCATCTGCATAGGCGATTAGTTGGTAACCTGATGCTCTTAGGTTTCCCTTGTGAATCTTTCTTAACCAAAATCTACTGTCAGAATAAATAGTGTTGCCGGCAGTGAGTCACCTTGTCTCACTCCTTTATTTATTTCGAATTCTTCTGTTTCCCCTTTTAGTGTTAGAATACTGATTTGTTCATTGACATTTTTATTAGGTTTCTTAGTTTTTTTACTTACTCCGTGATATTTTAGGGCTTTCATTATTTCCTTTCTCTTTATTGACTCGAAAGGCTTGTTCAAAGTCTATAAATAATATTTCTATTTCATGTTGATGTTCATGTGCTTTTTCCATGATTTGTTTAATGGTATGTATTGCATCTGTTGTTGATCTGCCTTTTACGAAACCGCATTGGTATTATTGTCCTATGATATTTTTTGTTTCATCCGTTAACCTTTTTTGTATTATTGACGATAATATTTTATAGGCAACGTTTAATAGTGTAATACCTCTGTAGTTCTTACACTCATGCTGGTCGCTTTTTTATGGATCGTTATAATCTGTCCAATTTCCCACTCGTTCGGCATTGTCTCCTCTTTCCATATTTTCTTAATCAATTCATGTATTTTTTATGCAAAATGTCCCATTCGTATTTTATTAGTTCTAGATTTATTCCGTCCTTCCCAGGTGCCTTTCCATTATTCCCCTTCATTATAATATTTTTTACTTCTTCTAATGTTGGTTCTTGTAGGATCGTTTTCTTCGTCCTCGTCTTCTATTTCATCATTTATAACTGGTTCAATTAGTAATTCTTTAAAGTGACTTGTCCATATTTCTTTATATTCTTTCTCTTCCTCTACAATTTTACCTTGTTTGTTTTTTATTCCTTTTGGTTTACCTTTAAATGTTCTATTGTCTTCTTTAATTTTATTAGAGAATTTTTTTGAATTTCTGTTATATTTTTCGTTCTCTATTTCCTGGATCTTTAAATCTATCCATTGTCGTGTTTGTTTTTTGTTTATTTTTTTGCCCTCATTTCTCAGTATGTAATTCGTAATTTTCTCTCTCTTCTGTCGTGTTCGTTCTTATCCATTTTAATCTCGCTTCCACTTTTTTTTCATAATTTTTTGAGAATCGATATTGTACCATTCTTTTTTATTCTCCTTCTTCTTTTTGACAATTGTTTTTTCTGCTGCTTCCTGTATGGGGTTTTTTCTGCAGCTCCACTCCCGTTTCACATCAACACATTCTTCATTATAACAAAATAACAAAATGCTATACTTACTGTCAGGGCCCCCGCTACCATATGTGCAAGGTGTGCAATGTACACGGGCGCCATCCTTTAGGGGCGCCAAAATCGGAGTCAAAAATTAAAAAAAAAGGACAAACAAACAAAAAAACAAAAATTAATTTTAAAATAAAAGTTGAGAAATTAAATGGGATTAAGTATAAACACACACGAAATTTTATTAGTAGGTATATCAACCAGTCAACCAGTTACTGCCGATTCCCATTTGCAAGAACATATCAGAACTCAGGCATTTTAATTTATTTTGTTACGATTTTATTCTGATTGTTTCATTTTGATGTTTTAGTCCACAAAATAATAGTCCGCTTACTCACGGTTTTTGCTGTGAATTTTAAAGAACTGCTCATACAGTATGTCCCTGTAAGTTGTATCCATATGGAAAACTTTTTTATTATTAATTTTACGAAAAAAAGTTATTCTTCATAAAAAGCTCTGCATGGTCCAAAACCTAAGATTCAACCATCAGATATCAAATTTTATGAATATTACACGAGGTATGTCAAAAAGTTTGAATTTCACTCAAGAGTAAAGTAGCTTTATTTTTCACAATATTGAAAATTGCTATTATGAAAAGTTGTTTCGAATTAAAAACTATATTCTAATATGCAATTACATCCTTCTACTTGAAAAAAATTTTCTTTGAAAAATTATGGATAACTAACATTATTTTCAGTAATTTTAATTCTAATAACTCTTTTATTATTAATTTTAAGAAAAAAGTGATTCTTAATAAAAAGTTCTGCATGGTCTAAAATACTCTAAAACCTAAAATACAACCATCTTATGTCAATTTACGAGTCAAATACGAGGTATGTCAAAAAAGATAAATTTAGATCAAAAGTAAAGTACCTTTATAGTTCAAAATATTTCAATTAGAAGGATGTAATTACATACTGAAACAGGGTTTTTAATTCTTAATAACTTTTCATAAAAACAATTTTCGATATTGTGAAAAATAAAGGTATTTTACTCTTGAGCCAACATATTTTTTGACATACCTTGTATAAAATTGATAAAATTTGACATAAGATGGTTTTATTTTAGATTTCAGACCATGCAGAACTATTTATTAAGAATCACTTTTTTTCGTAAAATTAATAATAAAAGAGTTATCAGAATTGAAATAACTGGAAATAATGTTAGTTATCCATAATTTTTCAAAAAAAAAATTTTCAATTAGAAGGATGTAATTGCATATTAGAATATAGTTTTTAATTCCAAACAACTTTTCATAATAGCAATTTTCAATATTGTGAAAAATAAAGCTACTTTACTCTTGAGTGAAAATCAAACTTTTTGACATTCCTCGTATAATATTCATAAAATTTTATATCTGATGGTTAAATCTTAGATTTTGGACCATGCAGAGCTTTTTATGAAGAATAACTTTTTTTCGTAAAATTAATAATAAAAAAGTTTTCCATATGGATACAACTTACAGGGACATACTGTATATTGACATGAAATTTGCCATACACATAGCTAACAAGAAAATAAGTGATATTGTGCCGACGTGTGCTTTTGTACCTGGGGTATTCTCAGGGATGAAAAAACATACGTTCAAAATAAGTCCGGAATTGGATAAACTGACTAATTTTCACTAAGTCAATACTTTTCGAGTTATTAGTCTTCATCTTAATCTTAATAAATTAGTTTTTTCCAAATAACATAAAATTATTAGTGATACCAAAAGTCTCAGTAAAAAATTTCAATCAGTAAAAAGTAAGGTGTTGCTTTTCTGAATATTTTGGATTTTTTCCAAAAAATTGGTTGTGGCTGTTCAAAATTTGTATACACTCATGACTAGTGACTCGTTCAAACCCTTTTAACTACAGCCTTTTCAAAAATAAGCACTTTGAATCAATAAAACTGCAGATCATATAAACAATACATAAGTAAAGTATCTTGTGGTGAAGCGGTAACGATTAATTTCATTTGGCATGCTAATTAGTGAAAATTGATTTTCACGATTTGTTTACCAAAAAAAGGGAATAACATTATTTTGAGCGTACCTTACTGTTACTTTTGATATTAAAAAAACACCTAAAAAAATAAAAATATAGCTTTTTTTAAACACTTATTTCACGTTGAAATATTCCATTTGCAATTTGACGAATAAGAACCTTCTTTTCATTAGCTACAACTCTGCTTCTACTGGGTCTGCAGACTTCATAAATTACACCATTTTTTTCACTTCTGTATAAGCTATATTTTTTTCGATAAAATACACTTTTTGAGATATTTGCGAAAATCCGTCTAAACACGTGTTCTTTTTTGTTGGAAAATGAACACATTTACTCGCAAATAACTAGAAAAGTATTGACTTGGTAAAAAAAAACTTTATAAGTAGAAAAAAAATTGTTCAAAATTAGTCATTTTATCCAATTCCGGACTTTTTTGAACGTATGTTTTTTCGCCCCCAAAAAGGGGTGAATAAAATTTTAAAAAATATCACTTTATTCCCTTACACCTTAGCTAATCTATGTGTATGTCAAATGTCATGTCAATCCAAACGGTTCTTAAAAATTCGTAGGTTTTACAATATTTTACCTTGAATGAATGAGTGAATAGATATGATTTTTAAAGTTCAGTATTTTGGTTTATTTCAAGCACCTACCTACCTTCAAAAAGTAAATAAAAACATGATCCAAAATGCCTTAAGGGGCGCCAAAATCCTTTTTTGCACACAGGTGCCAGTAACCCTTACGGGGGCCCTGTTCACTGTACTTGCTGATCTGCTCCTCGGTACACAAACTGCACGTAAGAATGAATCGGCTTGTTTGTACCAAAAAAGTTTGGGGACATAAACGTCATCTGGCCCTTTACCACTTTTTACGGATTGATTTACTTTAGCCAGTTCAGATGAATATCGGGTACGAACTGTTTTTATTTTTAACTTAATATCTTCCACCGTCATTCCCTGAAGATTCAGCTCCTCAACGATTTCTTTTAACGCTTTTCTCTATGGGTTTTATTTTTATATGTCTCTGCTCTAGTGTTCCAAAGACACTGTCGGTCTTTCTTTAAACTCAAAATTAGAGGAGTATGGTCGTCTTTCCACTTAAAAACCATGATAACAAATGTACAAACACTTTAAACGCGACAATAAACAACGACGTGGACCTGTTGCCGCCGTTCACTAGTCACTGCCGATGAATCACAGCAACAAATGCATGTTTACATGGTTCACTTTGGATGATTGATCCGCGATGCATCCCCTAAAGTGAACAAAAGTAGAACTCTACTAATAGTTCCTGCTAATAGGCCAGGGTAATAAGACAAAAATATACCCTCTTCGTGACACTTCAGCAGCCAGGGTACTGAAGCATTTTTTCGACAGGTAATACCTATAGGGATAAATTATAACTATTTACTGCGTAGGATCTGGCGGCCATTTTTATTTATAAACAATTAACTGTCAAAAAATGGCATTTTTGCCATTATGTTTTTGAAAACAGTGAAACATGATTTTTTTAGTACAAATATCTTCGAGATTATGGAAAAAGCTTTAAAATTACGTATTACAAAATTTGATAATATACTCATTTTCTCAATAACTGTTGTAAAAATTAGTGTACAGCTTTAAAATTTTTGTGAAATGAAGGTTCTTTGGTGCTTAATATGTGATAAAAATGTCAAAGCGATTCATTCAATTGTTTAAATTTTATTCAAATTGTTTATCCCAGAGAGCATTTTTTTTTCAATTACATTAGTCAGAAAAAAATGAACTTAGAACCATTCCACAGGTGTCAAATAAAAAAGCATAAGCTACATTTTCAACATGGTTTAAACAAGTGAATAAAAAATGCATTTATTAGTAATAAATAATTATGCAAAAGTATCGTCAATTTTTCTTTATAAACTTTTTAAATACCTTTTTCCAAAAAAATTAACTTTTTTACCCTGTTTTAAGTGCACAACTACCAAGTAATGTTATCTATATCATAATTGATAAAAAATTGTAATAAATATGTATAATTTCTTATATAACAAAATAAAAAGTTTATAAGGAAAGATTTACGATACTTTTGCATAATTATTTTTTACTAATAAATGCACTTTTTATTCACTTTTTTAAACCAAGTTGGAATGGAAACCCTTATTTGACACCCTTATTTGACAAAAATTTGAAAGCTGTACATTAATTTTTACAACAGTTATTGCGAAAATAATTTTTTTTGCAATTCCGACCTTTTTTCGCAATTATATTATATTAATAAATGAGTATATCAAACGTTGTAGTACGTCATTTTAAAGCTTTTTCCATAATCTCGAAGGTATTTCTACTAAAAAAACATAAGTTTCCCTGTTTTATATTGATTTGAAAAAAAAGTGAAAAATGCCATTTTTTGACACTTAATTGTTTATAAATAAAAATGGCTGCCAGATCCTACGCACGAAATAGTTACAATTTGCTTTTATGTCGAAAAAACGCTTCAGTACCCTGGCTGTTTAAGTGTCATGGAAAAAACCTTATTACCCTGGACTATAATGTTCACCTTGATAAGTTACTTATTAAAGAATCAAAGATTCTGATGTAAACTTGAGTTTTGAACCTTGTTCTTCCATCAAGATGAGCTTCATTTTCATTACCAATGGTTTCATCCGATATTTTTTAGTGGGTAATTTATTTCTCCAATTTATTTTTATTATTATCTCTTTTATTTTGCTCCCCCAAAAATTTGGCGCCCTGGGCAAATGCCCAGTCTGCCCATTTATAGCCCGGGGCCTGCACTTTGGATGATTCATCCGGGATGATCATCTAAAGTGTACCGTGGAAACGCGCCTTTACGTCCTTAATTGATGATTGTCTTAGCCTGTTTATCAAAATATGGTCTATCTGAGATTTAGTTTGCTGATCTGGTGATATCCATGTTATTTTGTGTTTGTCAGAATGTGGGAACTTTGTACTGCTTATGACCATATATGTTCTTATTGCTAGGTTGCATAATCGTTGTCCATTGTCATTTGTCCTGTTATATATTGTGTATCTTCCTGCTACAATTTTTGAGTATTTTTCTTTCCCTATTTGGGCATTGAAGTCTCCCAGTACCATGATCGTGTCCTCTTTGGATATATATTATATTTCTTCCTCTATATCATCATACCATTTTTCTTTTTCTTCTCTGTTCGCATATACGTTTAGTAGTGACATATTGCTTGGTTTTGCTTCTATGCGCAAGTAGGCAAGTCTATTACTTATCGGTCGAAACTGTAGTATTTTTTGCCCTACATCTCCGAGTATCATAAATTCTACTCCATATTGCCCTTGTCTTTCGCTCCTTGAATATCTGAGACTGAAATTTTTGTTTTCTAATTCGCCGCTTCCTTTCTCCTGCTATCTCTTCCATTTTTCCTGTAGTTAACATTGTTCTTATATTTCAGGTGCATATTTTCATTATTTTATGTTTTCTTTTTTGTTTCTTTTTCTTTTGATTTTTAATACTATTTTTAACATTATTATTCCCACCACCAATCATATGACTATTACAATAATTAATAGTTATGTTCCTATTTCTAATCTTATCACTACTTAAATCTATACATTTTTTTTAGTGTCCTGTTCACTTACAATATCTTCTCTCTCTATTCCTCGCATGATCCCTACATCGTTTCTTCTGTGTGACTGTGTTTTTGGAGTCGCTATTTCCATTATACCGTTTCTTCTTTCTGACTCCATCTCCACTCCCTTCCGTCTACTGTAATTATATTATATCCCATTTTTACTTTTTTCCCGTTTTCTCTCACCTCTCTGCTTATATCTCTTTTTATATATCCGTCCATTACGATCTATACGACATATATACGATCTATACGTCCATTATCTTATTAATTAACACACCAAAAATGATGGAATAAACTGCGCGTTAAAGTGATAGAACATTCTTTCACGGTTTTTGCTTTAAATTTTAAAGAACCACTTGGATTGACATGAAATTTGGCATACGCATAGCTAACATATCCAACTTTATTTTGAGCGTAACTTGTTTACTTTTGATGCTAGAATTTTTTTATAAAACAAAAATATAGCTTTTTTTAAACAATTTAAAAAAGTTGTAATAAGTTATCCTCAAAAAGTGCTTCATTTTTGATTATTTCACGTTAAAATATTCCATTTGGAATTTGACGAATATGAACCTATTTTTCATTAGCTATAACTCTGCTCCTACTAGGTCTAGAGACCTAATATATACACCATTTTTTTTTCACTTTTTAACAGGCTATATTTTTGTTAAGAATGTTTTTTTCGACAAAATCCTTACTTTTTGAGTTATTTGCGTAAAACCGTCTACAAACGTGGATATTTTGTTGAAAAATGAACATATTCACTCGCAAATAACTCGAAAATCATTGACTTAATAAAAAACTTTATAGAACAAAGGTTGCTTAGAATTAGTCAGTTTATCCATTTCCGGACTTATTTTGGACTTATATTTTTTACCCTCGAGAAGGGGTGAAACTCACCCCAGGTCAAAAGCACACATCGGCACAATATCACGTTTTTTCTTTGACTTGTTAGCTATGTGAATGCCAAATTTCATGTCAATCCAAGCAGTTCTTTCGAATTTAGAGGTTTTGCAATATTTTACCGTTAAAGAACGTACTATGACTGGCCACACTTATTTTAGCGCGTAGTCAGCAGAAAACGCGTTTTTTAATCCAATAATTTCAAGATGGAAATCGAAGCTGCTACTCTGTCAAGATTTTAACGATTTTTTATATTTATTTAAATGAGTCCTATATAGCTTTCGCTTTCTGTTGCTATCTTTTTGTGAGGTCTTCTGTAATCCATATTTTCTCATGCTTTACGTCTTTTAGTTTGCTTTTATTTCGTAGTATGGCTACTTTTTCTTCCTCATTTCCTAATTCAATTAAGCAGGTTTCTGTGCCAATTTTTTGTGCTCTCTTAACATCGGTCTTAACTCCTAGATGGTTTTCTAGCATGTTTGTAAATTCTTGTTTTAGAACTATTGGGTCTTCATTGTCTATAATTGATCCGCTTATGATTAGGTTATTTTTTTTCTTTGTCTAGTCTTTCCATTGATCGTTTAAGATCAGATAGATCCTCTGTTATCTTTTTGTTTTCTGCTTTGAGCATTTTATTCTCTCGTTTCTGCTCTTTCCTCTCCTTTGCTCTCCTTTGCCCATTCATTCTTCATATTTTCTATTTCTTGTTTTATGTTTTTTATTTCTTCGATGTTTTGTTTTAATTCTTCTTTTACCTCCCTTATATCGTTTCTAATCTCCTTTATTTCCGTTATTTCTTTTATTTGTGTTTTGATCTCCTCGTTCATTTCTTTTAACATTTTCTTTATTTCTTCCATTTCTTGTTTTTCTTGCTCTTCTTTGTTGTCCTTTGGTGGTGTTCTTGTCGTTGATTTGCTTTTTTTAAAGACTTCCTCCTCGTCGAATGAGCTTTCGTGTTCCGGTTTATCTATTCTGTTGTTCATTTGTTTAAGCTATGTTTGTCTTTGTTCCTTGAATTTTAACTTTTAGCAGGATAAGTTCTTCCACTGTGTTTGCTAGATACAGATCAGGCGTCCCACACACCGTAAACCCGAGCCTACTCAGTTCAACCCACGACCGATGCACGAGCTAACCTTATCTATACACAGTAGAACCACTCTCCGAAAATTTGGAAGTAAAATCTGTAGTCGCGCATGGCGACCGCGCAATGTTCTTAGTCGCTTTTGCCCCACTCTCGCATTGCTAGTCGCATAGAAATGTACAGGTTTTAACAGGGAAAACCCGCATCTACCACTGATGAATTACCAATTGCGTACTGCCGGTATTACTTCTTGAGATCAAAGCGCCGACAGAGGAGTGGTTTTACTGTGGAACCTCTATACACTGGTGTCTATACCAACAATCTACCTCCTTTATCCTTTATTCAATTAATGATAACGTAATATCAATAGTTTTTAACATTATAATATATCTTATGAGTCCTTTAAAGATATGAAAATTTGTGTGGAGAATGAGTACCAAAATAAAAAAGTGATGTTTCCAAAATTACCATCGTATTGTTCCTATCTTCGCCGTACATGTCGGTCAACTTTGACCGCTTGAGGTTGTACCTCAGGAACGACACATCGCAATTAAACGTTTTTTCTTTTAAAAGAAACATCCTGCCTCGCTCTTTCCCATACCATTTTTATAATTTAAGGTCATTTAGTAGTTGACGAGATATTCTATTTGTTTATAAGCCAAAAAACTGTTTAAAATTTCAAAATATTCCTGAGGCCGCTTAAACAGTCCTATTTTTCAAAAACGGCAAACGGGATCTTTCAAAAAGGGCAGCAAGTAATGTCTCCTTATTCATTGTACAAACATTAAAACCGCGCGGAAAAACTAAATTCTCATTCGAGTAAAAGCGGTCAGGCGGGTTAAAGCGGTTGGCCCACGCGAACCTGCTTTGACTATGATCGTGTACATTTAAAGACGTGCATTCATTTTCAAAACGTTTAAAAGCGGGTCTGCGCGGTTTAACCGTGAGCGGAAACCGCTTCCACTATGTTCGCCGACTTATAATCTATACGAAAAGAGCTTTTATATTACCAAGCTATTTAATTATTGATAAACTCTAACTTACCTAAAATTTTAGTTGAAAATTAAAGGTTTTGTTGGAAAAACCCGCATTTTCCGAGGGCAAAAAATCTCTTAAAATATACAAGAAATGGGATAAAGTACATTGTAACTTCAGAAATATTAATTAATTTAAAAAGATCTTCATCCATATGTTCACACAAATGAGTTCTTTGATACCTTTATCTTTTAAAGAGCATCTTTTATTCGTTAGTACTAGCGCTGCTTCAGAAAAAAGCCGCTCGACTGGTACGGACGTTCCTTGGACACATAAAATATCCCTAGCCAACCGAGATAAAACGGGGAAAACACTAGTATATGATTTCCACCATAATAATATATTTGTGTCTGGTCCAGGTGTTGGAGTTGGAGATTGGAAGTAGTATTCAATTTCAGTTATTAAGTTTGACGTATTGGGTTCATCGCTCTTCTCTCGCGCACTAATGAAGATGATACGCGCTTTTGCGTCTTATAATATTTTAACTGTATAATAGGCCTTATGCAGCATTCACGTGGCGTTTAATTATTTTTTTCTCGATATCGATATTCTTAATAATATCGAGGTAAGCGTATCGACAATACAAGAGTATTGTATTGATTTCAGATAATGAGTATCGTATCGACATTAATATTGCTAAGGTATGTATTGTATCGGTATCTTATTGATTTTCGATACGATATTAATATAATTGATACTATTATCGAATATCGTGAAGCTATATCCATTTCAAATCTCTTGCGCAGAGCACTCTTCTCATTTTGTTAAAATTTGCTCCAGCCTATCACACTACACTGTACGAAATATACGCCGACACAGTTTATATACCGTTTGATTATCATGGTATCAATATATTCTTTCTAAAGTATCGAAATTGCAAATTGCAATTTAAAAGTGCAATGTAAATTCAACATTGTAACATTGGCTATTAGGTATTGATTAAAAAACCCGAACATCGGTGTAAACGGTATGCAAAATAACGGTATAACCGAAAACCGGTGATTTGTCACCAATCGCCATCCTTAGTCCAATTGTGCTTCATAATCTTTTTATACAAATTAAAGGAAACAAGTTAAGGTGTATTTCTTTAAGTTTACATTACATGAATAGAAATCTTTAAATATTGTTTCTAGTTTTCAAGATCAGCTAGTTTTATGTTTTAACTATTTCAGATGAAATAAAAGTCGTCGAAATAGACGCCCTTCTTGGAAAGGGCGAAAAATCCCGTTGCAACTGCCTTCCACTTTGCAATCAACTCAAATATCAAGCCACTACATCCAGATATCCTTGGAAATGGAAAGAGTTTTTCCGTGCTCATAAAAAATTGCAACAAGCGTTAAGGTACGACGAAAACGATCTACATAAATGGTAAGTACCTACAATTTGTGTATGGTATTTATACGCGTGTTAGATTTTACGAGATTTTTTTTGCTTTGATATTTTTACAATTATTAGGGGACATTGGCATTCATCGTGAAAAAAGAATATAAACGTTAATAGAAGGGTACTGCCCTATAATGTATCAGCATAGAATTTTGTGCACCTACTGAGTAGGTGCATGTGGCCTGACAATGGCTACGGTATTTTCAAGGGCCCAATAAACGTGACCATCTGTTCCATTAAAACTCTTCTTCTAGGAGAGTATATAACTTTTATTCTGTATAAAATGATGTGTGTTCGTTGAAAAATTAAGTAACGAAACTCTAAAGGAAATGCATAAGTTTATTGTGATGTTAACAGCTTAGGGTACAAAACGCTACTAAATTAATAAATACAAACTATACAACTACTGGAACATATCAGTGACACCTCGAAATAAAAAAATGCAAATATGTACTAGATATGATATCTTAAAAGTTTGAAAATAGCGAAACAGAGTGAATTTAAAAAATTAAAACAAATACAAAATGAATATAATTCGACTAACCTCAAGTACTTCCGTGAGAAGTGGCTTTACACCGGAACGGGTCGAAAACGTTGCAGCTTCCCAGATCTAGTGGTTTTACACTGGAACGGGTGGAGAACGTTACAACTTCCCAGATCAAGTAGCTCTACACTGGAACGGGTAGAGAAGGGGTGGAGAACGTTGCACTTTCCTAGATCAAGTGGCTTTACACTGGAACGGGCAGAGAACGGGTGTGAGCACGTTTTGCACCTTCCAGATCAAGTGGCTTTACACTGGAACTGGTCGAAATTCTAAACTGTGTGTAGTCGATATGGTAGCCGGGATGTTGTTGCTTCTTCTGTGGAAATTCTTCACCGTTTCCAGAGTTGAGTGGCTTTTCACTAAAGCTGGTTGAGAAGATTTCACGAAGTTGCTAGTTGCGCCTCCCCAGAACTTCCGAATTACTTTGTGGCTTTACACAACAAGTGGCCTTACACTTGGAATTGTTCAAAGTTGCTTACGGGGTTTCCCCTCCTCTCAGTTTTCGTGGCCTTACACTCGGAACTCAAATACTAAGTCACTAATTCTCCAATTTTCCAATTAACGATCAAAATCGATTAAAAAAAGGCTTTACTTTTTCTAATTGGAAATTCTACTGACTGCGCTGCTTTTATTCTGTATAAAATGATGTGTGTTCGTTGGAGAATTAAGTAACGAAACTCTGAAGAAAATGCATAAGTTTATTGAGATGTTAACAGTACAGCTTGGGGTACAAAACGATACTAAATTAATAAATAATAAACTATTTCTTAAAACCTTTCATAGTCCTGGAACATATCACTGGCACCTCGAAATTATCAGCGTGGGTGTTTATCATCTCCGATGTAGTCTAGATATTGAAATAAAAACACACACAGTGGCGTGCTTGCCATAACATATATTCTTTAGTGAAAGGTTTGACTGTGCGAGATAGGATATAGTGAGCACATAGCTCACAATGCTCACTAAAGTATTGGCAGAACATTTTGATAGTGTTGTTGCTGCAATTATTGAGGAATTATGTCATCAACAAAAAAATTTGGACACCAGAGGTGCTGCACATAAACTTATGCACGATGTGTGTAATTTCACATTTCTTAGTTATCTTTTCTTTTATAATGATGTACTAAGAGAAATCAATTTTTGTTAAATTGAATTGCAATGTAAAGGCATAACCGCTGATCAACCAGCGACAAAAATAGGAGCATTTTGTCTTTATATTGAAGAGCAAGAATTGCTAGACATTATAGATGAAGCAATAGATTTTGCCACGAAAAAATATAAAGACGATGACATTCCTACCGCAAAACGAATTCGATCAGTGGCGCACCCGGGGGGGGGGGTTGGGGGTTAAAACCCCTCCCAGGGCATATAAAGGATAGTAGGAAAATGTAACTTGTCTTTAACAAACTGTACAAAAAAATTTCTGTACCCAAGCCAAACCCCCCTCCAGAGGAAACCAAACCCCCCCCAGAGGAAAATTCTAGGTGCGCCACTGAATTCGACGTCAAAAATGAATGGATGGTGAGTAAGCTACCGATACAGGACTCACACTTCGAGCCAAACTTCAAAAGGATATGTTGGAATGCTCTGACCTATTCAAGTTGGAATGCTCTGATCCAAGTCATGATGCGGCTTCATTGTTCGAGATTGTGCAGACACACACTTTGCTTTTCAATAACAGTGAACAGTTGAAATTAGCTGTTTCAACATTTTGTGACTTTTACTATGAAGAGGTATCAGAAGCAGACCTGCTAGAAATACCAAGGTTCATAAGACATTTACAAGCGGCCAATACTACAGCCTCTAAATGGTTAGCCATAGACTTTTTAAAAGTCATTGTGGAATGGGTTTTTATGGATTCCCTCCAAAACTTAATGGTCGCATTAAAATTGTTTATGACCATTTGGGTAATCAGTTGCTTTATGTGAGAGAAGTTTTAGTAAGTTAAAATTAATCAAGAAATACTTGCGAGCAACAGTGACGCAAACAAGGCTAAATAACCTCGGTTTATTAACTATCGAACCTGAAGCACAGCATAATAAACGAAACGTTTATTGTGCGCTTT
This sequence comes from Diabrotica virgifera virgifera, assembly GCF_917563875.1. Lineage (NCBI taxonomy): Eukaryota > Metazoa > Arthropoda > Insecta > Coleoptera > Chrysomelidae > Diabrotica > Diabrotica virgifera. The sequence continues at coordinate 101,153,218 of NC_065449.1, forward strand.
CTATGCTGTGCCTGAAACAACACAAAACATAAAATATAAAAAATCTGTTTTCAGAGTGTCCCGCTAGTAAATCGAGAGAGAAAAATACTTTTAATTCATTCACATAATGTAAAACAATACTATGTACTGCAAATTCATATTCATTAATTCAAACTATAATTCTTAATATTTTCAATATTCAAAACATACGCATATCGGATTTTTGTTGATTTTAATTAACAATATCTATTGTTAGGATTTGGGGTGACACCATCAATTACCGCCCCGGGTGTCACCCATGCTAGCTACTCCACTGCGTCCACGAACTTCTCGTTTCTGACTTTATTTCTTAAGCTTATTCCAAGCATTGATCACACCATCTTTCGTTGTGCTTCTCAATTTTTCAGCTGATACTTTTGTAAGAGTAAAGCAAGAATCATATTATCATGCCCGCACCGTTCCGGCACGTAGCGTAGTCTCCAAAAAACCTGATTATACAAAGAATTGTCTGATACTTTACGCTCCGGACAGTATGAATTGTTCATATTTAAAACCATTAAAATCAATATTTTCGGAAACGAAACGCTTCGTGCCGGAACGGTGCGGGCATGATAATATGATTCTTGCTTTAAGGTTTCTGCTCCGTATGCGAGGACTGGTAGAACGCACTGGTTAAAAGCTTTCCTTTTTAAATATATTAGTAGGTATATTTGTTTTAAATACGTCTTTCATTTTTCCGAATGGAGCCCAACCTAAACTTATTCTTCTTAGTAGCTTGTATGTTTGGTTGTCTCGCGTTAACCTTATTTCGTGACCCAAATACACATATTTTTCCACAAGTTTTATGGACGACTTATCTTACTTTTTACTTTTTCGTGTCTGGATCCGACTACAGTTTTTCTGCCCAATATCGGGCCACGTCTACACCCTTTGTATTTGCGAGCCATAAATAATCATCGAGGGTGCACTATGATGGGCAAAGTCTGCATACTCTCAGGTGCTCCACGTTCTGTATTTCCCCACATTCTGTATTTCCCCACAATGGGGCATTGATGTCCCATTTAATGAGGTTCTGTTTTACAGAGGCAACACCTGTGCGTATGCGGTTGAGTGTCCGCCAGGTTCTCCAGTCCAGGTTCATTCCATTAGGTCGTTCTGGATGTAGGGGGAACAGTTCGGGTGGTTCGACGCTGACATTTCTCATAAACCTTTTCCTTGATTTAAGTCGGCTGGTTCCTGGCGGTTCGTCAAACCCGTATAATTGGTGCCTTTCATCGAAAGTTTGCCTGAACTTCTCCAAATATTGTGAGGCGCATCTACGGTCGTCTGGTGATGCGAATCCAGCTGCCCGGTACAATAGGGGTAGATAAGTAGGCTTCATGCAACCGGTCATTATTCTACATGTTTCATTTAACGCCGTGGTGACTTGTTGGGCGTGTCTAGATCTACCCCAAACGGGACAAGCATATTCCCCTGTTGAGAAACATAAGGCCTCAGCTGTTGACTTTAAGACCTGGTCATATAACTCCCTACAAGTTTCCGGAGAAGGTTGTTTCTTGTAGAAACCTTTTGTCTTGTGCTCTGACAGTGGAATTTATACGTTAGTGACCGGTCTAGTATCACTCCAAGATATTTGGGCCTATCAGTATGTTCCAAGCGTTGTCCCTCCCAAGAAACATTCAGTTGTACATGCGCCAGACGGTTGTTGAGATGGAATGCACATACTTGGGTTTTTGTAGGGTTTGATTTTAATGAGTTTTGTTTGTAGTAAGTTAACATCATGTTTAAAGCTTCTTCCATTGTCGACTCCACTTGTGTGAGTGTTTTCCCCTTTACGGAGATACCAAGTTCGTCAGCATAAACAAAACTCTCAGTCTGAGGGTGCATTGGTTGGTCGTTGGTGTATATGTTAAATAGGGACAGCGCCAGAACGCTTCCTTGAGGTAGGCCATTTCTTTGGGTTCTCCATCTGCTCTTCTTTCCATTTAGCACAACGTAGAAGCGTCTATTACACAATAGTGATCTAATGATATTTACCAGATCATAGTCAAGCACAGTGTTATAGATCTTAGTTAGCAAGGTTCTGTGGTTTATCGTATCGTTCTGCCGCTGTGAGGTCTATCAAGGCTACTCCTACTATCTCTTTCTGTTCAAATCCCTCATCTATGTACTCTGTTAGGTTCAGCACTTGGCCTGTGCATGATTTACCTGGTCTGAAGCCTGCTTGTTGTGGGATTAGTTTTGCATCTAATTTTTCCTGGATACGGTTCAAAATGAGGCGTTCATACAATTTATACAAATGGCATAGCAGAGATATCGGACGGTAGCTACCCGGTAGTTCAGGGTCTTTCCCAGGTTTCAGAAGGGCTACTACTTTTGATTTACGCCACAGTTTTGGAATCTGGTAGGTAGAGCGACAGATGTCAAATAGATCGAGCACCCATTGTCTCGCTTTTTCCCCGAAGTGTTTTATCTGCTCTGTTAGGATTTCGTCTACCCCAGGTGATTTTCCATTTTTCATACGGTCAATACCATTTTTGATCTCTTCGATGGTAAATGGGTTTCGCAAGAGAGTTGTTTCCTGGTCTTGAGTTCTTATGATCTTTGGCGTTTTGCAACGATGGTTTGCTTTGCCATTCAGAAGCAGTTGGTGGGCTATCTGATTTGGCGTTATTGCACATGCCTCTTTCATCTATGTGGGATCACCATTAAGTTTTTTGATCATATTTCAAGCCTGCTTACTACTGTGCGTCATATCCATTTTACTTAATGTCTCGCTCCACCATTCTTGTCTGGAGGCACTTAGTATTTGCTGCAGTCTCTCCCCTATCTCTGCCCTAACTTCGCTGAATGGGTCTTTACTATATTCTTCGGTGTACTTTGTCATAATGTCTTTTGCTTTGTCATTCAGACCAGATATGTAATGTTGTTGACATCCTCTGGGTATATGTTTACATTAGGTTCGTTTTAGAAGTTTGATGAACGCATCATAGTTTTTGGGGATCGGGACTATGTTTTTCACTTGTGTTTCCAATTCATCAGTATATTTTTCCCAGTTCGCTTTTTTGAAATTAAACCTTCGTTTGAAAGTGATTTTGGGAGCTTTTATAGCGCTATATACGGTTATTCCCACGGGCCTATGTTGTGTCTTTGGTATAGGCTTATACGCTTATATACCTTTCTAACGCAACGGTCCTCTAAAGACAAGCTGATGAAGATGAGATCAGGGTTATAACCTTTCTTCCACACTTCGCTCTGGAACGAATAGGGTAATTTTGGGTCATGCAGCAGTGCCAGGTTGTTTTGTTCAGCCCACGATTCCAGCACAAGATCTCCATTTTTATCAGTTGAAGCGTATCCCCAATGAACATTATGACTATTAAAATCCCCGAGGATGAATCTGATTTTTTGAGAAGCGAAATTTTTTGGAGGGGAGAAAACAAAGTCTCTCCAGGGTGGTTTATACACAGATGTCACTGTGCAGGGCTCCTATTTCGACGGTCAGAATTTCAATGTCGTTGTAGCATGTTTTTTCAGATGATGTTACATAAATATCTCTCCTCACGAAGATGGCGCTTCCGTGTTTTGCACTTGGATGTTCAATGATAAGCTGCATTCCCTCAACGCTAGGTCTATGTGCTGATATGTCACGGTGAGTCTCTTGTATACATAATATATCACACTTGTGGGTTTTACACAGTTCAAACAAAATTTCTTGTTTATTACAAGTAATACCCTCAATGTTTATGGTCATCATTGCCAATGTATGCTGAGAAGAGCCGTTGATTCTCGTTTGTTTCTTCGGATCCAGTGGTGAAAGGATTGGCCGCTCGAGGGGCGTTTTCAGGGAGCGCCAGTGACATTTTGTTCTTATAATAGCTTATATCACTTGCGTGGAGGCTCCTTCCGTGCTCCCCGACGACTTATCGATTTCTATTAGCTCATTTGGGACGAGCGATTGGTCATCATTTTTGTTTTTCCGTAGTTTGTCTTTAAACCGATTCTTTGTGTTACTTGTAGTTTTTGTAGCATAACTCTAGCTTCTCTTAAGTCGTCTGTTATGAGAACAATGTCATCGGCACATCGGAGATGATTTAATATCTTTCCATCGATGCTAATACCCTCTGATTTCCACTCTACTCGTTTAACCCGGCACCTGGTACTACGAGGTGCCGGGTGGTTTCTGGAGCTACCAGAACCCCATAAGATATTTTCATCAAATATTTCGTATTTAAAGTTTGACAACAGTATCTTTTTGCGTTTGAAGTGGTTATTTAGTGGCATTCTGAACTTGTAGCTATAGGGCTTTTCATCGATTGTCATTTGTTTCGAGCTTCTGTCATATGTTGTATAATCTGTGTATAATATTAATATACATGGACTATACGACATATGACAGAAGCTCGAAACAAATGACTGTGAATGAAATACCCTATAAAGTCGACTTGGGGTGTCATCATCTGGCAGATTAAAATGTCCACTTACGCCAACACATAGACGATTGATTTGTTGATTTGGATTGCCCGTTTATTTTAAAATATAATAATTGTCAAAGAACTGTCAATTAAAACAAAAATTTTAACGATTCTCCCGAGAATATTAATTTTTTTACCATCAAATAAAATAACAGAACACTTTTCTTTTCTTTGGAAAAAGGTTAAAATTTAATATTTATTGGGAGAATCGTTAAAATTTCTGTTTCTAATTTGACAGTTTTTTGACAATTTTATATTTTAAAATAAACGGGCGATCCAAATCAGAGGTGGGATTACGGACACTCGATACGAATCGTATCCGCCATGTTTTACCGTAAGGCGCTACAGTAAAACATGGCGAATACGATTCGTATCGAGTGTTCGTAATCCCTATGCAGTAGTTTATTTGTTGGTGCAACTCACGGTTATTAGACTTTATTACGGTTGCCTTTACCGACGGTGGTGGGGAGACTTATATTTTTGACTTTACGTCACAAGAGTACACATTCCCATATTTTTAAATGATTTTCGATCATTGAATGTGTGTTATTGTGTATATATGTGTATTATTTGTGTTATTATGAAATAATAAGACAAACAGTACACATTTTATCTTATACCGGGTGGTGAATCGTAAAAAGGGCCATAGGAAACTCAATGTAAAATTCTAAATTGTTGAATTCCTGCTTCCCTAATTATTTTACATCAAAAGTCATGAGAGAATACTTGTAAAAAATATCTGTATTAAAATCAAAAGTTAAAATTGTTCTACGATTTAAATGCATTCCAAAATTTTGAAAAATATAATACATTTGCCACAATAGGTATGCGTGTAAAAGTTAGACCACACGTTACTATTTAACTGACAGTGCTCACACCATTGACTGAATAAAAAATCTTTATTATTAATACTTTCTCAGCAACTGAGGGCACCTGAGGGTATCTTATCAACTGTATTGTTTTTAAACAATAGATGATAAAATAAAAATATTGACAGTTCAAAAATGTGAACATTATTGCATTGTGTGTGGCCTAAGTTTGGGCTGAAAACTAAAATGTATTAAATTTTTACAAAATTTTGGAATATGTTTAATTACATAGACCAATTTTAACAGTTTTTTTCAATACAGATTTCAATCCTCTACAAATCGTTTCTAATATCTTTTGATGTAAATTAATTAGGGAAGCTGGAAGTTTTGAATTTTACATTGAGTTAATGCAAAATTTTGACGCATGTCAAAATTCTCAATGTATTTTAATTGTATTCATTTTTTCGAATCCTGAGAAAACTAATAAATATTTTTGAAAAATGTGAACTCAGAATGAAAGACTACATTATTACCGAGGGCCGAAAGTCCCTGAAAACTTCTATAATGTTTATTTTAATAAGTTACAGGGCTGAAAATGAAAGAGAAGTGTGATATTTAATTTCAAATATTTCATTCAATAGAAACTGCTTGTTTATTCTCAGGGGCTTTCCGCCCTCGGTAATAATGTAATCTTTCATCCTGCGTTTAAATTTTTCTAAAATACTTGGTTTTCTCAGGATTCGAAAAAAATCATATTACGATTCAAATGACAGTACACTCTCGTGACGTAATCGCACCCTAAGGGCCGGTTGTTCGAACGCTAATCAACAATGATCACTATCAAATATTTAATTACTGTCACCAAAACTGTCAAAGTCAACTTTTATTGGGTTGCTGAAAACAAAATTGCTTATAATTATGAGATTAGTTAATCAATTAACATAACAATTATTAACATAATTGATTTAGTAATTTCATAATTGTAATCAATTATGTTTTCAGCAACCCAAACAACAGTAATTAAATATTTGATAATCATCATTGTTGATTAGCGTTCGAACAACCGGCCCTTAATGTTCATTGGTTAGTCGATTTAGGCAACCGTAGTAATCTCTAAGAACAGTGGGGTGCACCTGGACATTATGTCCAGTTGTACCAACGCTAATTTGACAATTATATTTTAAAATAAACGGGCGATTGAAATCAATCGTTTCTTTGTTGGTGCAACTGGACATTATGTCCAGATTTTAATTTTTTTACTTTTTATCATACTTCTTATCATCTTTATTGCATAAAAATGTAATAATGTCACAGCCACCTAAAGCTATCTGTTAAGGCGGGTTCTCACTTGTCAGTTTCACTGACGCAGTCTAACTGATTCAGTGATACTGAACAAATAATGACCATGAGAACACATTTTCATTTTAAATGATCAGTACATTCATACTTTCAGTTAAAGTGAAAACCAGTTCTACTTTTTATCATTTTGGACTGATCATGATCGCATAATGAATAAAAATTGAAGCGCGAGAACATAAATTTTCGTGATTTGTTCAGTGTGGCAAGTTTTGAGAGCAATTTTTTGCAGAATCTTCCAAAGATAAATCTTTCAATATAGTTTCACTAGTACCTCATATAATCCTTTAGTTTTAGGTAGCTGTGAGTAATACAGAAAGTGATGTTTGCTAACCGTTAACAAAGTTTTCGTTATGATAATGTTCGCATTCTCAGCTTGTTTTTTTTTTTAGAAAATGTATTATTGTTAATTTTTAGGCACTACTCTTCGCTGAAGATCTTCTTCAGCTCCGATCAGTTCCTACCATCCGAGAAAAACGAGTTATACGGAATATTCGACTTTATCTCAAACTTCGGAGGACTCTTAGGACTTTTTACCGGCTTCTCTCTTTTAACTGCGGCTGAAATTGTCTATTATATAACTATTAGACTGTGGTATAACAAGAAATTGTATAATGACATATCGGGACCACCAGACGAAGATTGATTTTAGTTTTAGTTATCTAAGATTAAGTTGTTAAACTCGGTTCGCTCAACTGAAATTCATTTTGACAGATTCAGAGTAGGAAACATACACAACACAAAAATTTCTTCCTCGCACTATTAACAGCTGAAATAAACTTACTCTTTCATTAAAAAAGAAGAATTATTGGAAATAGTGGGAGTGTATACTAAATTCGTACAATTTTGTGGAATTTATTTCCTCAAAATTATTTTTATTTTGTACAATAAATAATTTTCGCATTTGTTATCAATACCTTATATTCAGGTTTAAATAAATAATTGATTGCCTTAGATTTATGTCGGTTATATTATATTAATAGATAATACTGGCTATGGTTTTTATTTAGCACCTGTATTTGGTTTTATAGTAATTAGTCATTTCCAGCCACGTCTAGTCTGTCAAAATGTAACTAAATTCGCAAAAATAATTATGTACTAAAATTACTAGACAGTTGTGTCTCAGATTAGCGAACCGACTATATTGGTGATACATAATTGATATTTTTTTAATTTGTTGTTTGGTCAGACACAAAATTTGAGGATGGATTGTTGATTAATTTTGACAAATTAAAATTACTGAATTATTAGAAAGATGTTTTTAATTAGCTTCTTAATAACCAAGATACAGAAAATATATAATAACGCCCGATATCCAATATATTATACGACCAAGCAAAAAAAAATCGACTCACTCGTTGAATTGTACACGTTAGATGTCTAGAATTTCCTAAACCTGTTGCCCGATTTGGGTGATTTTTTTAATATGTTGTAGCCTTATTTAAAAAAATCGATGTAATATTATTGTTGCTCCACAGGTAAATGTCATTTTATACCGGATGTAACAATCATATTATGTTTTTTTTTCTTAAAGTTCGGAACACACTATGGAATATTCTAGCATATACGGAGTGGACCAAAGAAAACAGTCCACCTCGATATTTGGCAGTATTTATTAGATTTTAAGGAAATGACGAAACAGGTCGATTTTTGATCTAAGGGGGACACATTTCTACGGTACATACATCTGTCATTTGTCAACCCCCTCCCTTCCACTCCCCTACTCCTTATTTTTAAATAGGGAATAGGGGTCGTGTGCTAGCTCGTTTGAAAAGTTATTCAATTCTCTATTCAGTAATATTAACATTGACATAATTATTTATACAGGGTGTCCAAGGAAAATTATTTTGCATTACCTAAATTAATTGACACAAAAAGAAGAATGTATGTAATTTATTTAACTCAAAATACATTCTACTACTGACAGAAAACAGAAAAAAAATGTTTATTTGATAAGTAAACATTGTTTGTTGCTTAAATTCAATATTCAATTTACCAAGAGGCAGATGGGTAGCAGCTTGAACATTGAAATTAAGCGAAAAGCAATGTTTATTTATAAAAAAAAACATTTTTTCTGTTGTGCGACAGCAGTGGAATGTATTTTGAATTAAATAAATTACATGCATTCTTCTTTTTATGTCAATTAATTTAATTAAATTTTTTTAGACACCCTGTATAAATAATTATGTTAATATTTATATTACTGAATAGAGAATTGAATAACCTTTCAAATGAGCTAGCACACGACCCCTGTTCACTATTTAAAAATAAGGGGTGGGAGAAGTGGAAGTGAAGGGTTGACAAATAACAGATATTTACCATAAAAATGTGTACCCCTTAGATCAAAAATCGACCTGTTTCCTCATTTCCTTAAAATCTAATAAATATTGCTCAATACCGAGGTGGACTGTTTTATTTGGCCCACACTGTATAAAATATTTAAATTATTAGGTACTCTTTTGTAGCCTTAGGCTTTCTTAAATTTTGTTTTTTTTTATTCATTCGCTTATGCTTGATAATAAAAGAGATATTGATTATATATATTATACTTTTGTATTACAAAAATGATGTATGCTATTTGGTCTTCATCAATATCATTCCAAATCTCGAGAGCTACTATTTCTACCGCTTGTGAGGTTCTAGGAGGTGGCAAACGCTGTCGTAGTCTTCTGCTAATTATGTCCCGCAAATGTTCAATCCGGTTAAGATCTGGATTATGCGATGGCCAATTCAAAGTCCGAAGATTTAACTGTTGTAAATATTCGGTTACAGTTCGTGAACGTGAGGCATTATCGTATATTAGCAAAAAATTGTTAACAGTATAAGGAGCCGATAGCATGGTAGCTAAGTCCTTCGCTATGTAAGATCACTGCTTGAAACCACTCATCGCGGGTAAAATTTGTATTTTCACAACAAATCAGACACTTTTTGACTGTTAAAAATTTGACATCCATTAAATTGTCAATTTATCATAGCCTACTTTAGGTTTGTTTATTAAACTAAGCAGAAAATGAGAATTTATTGGTGAAAAACATCGCTAGCTGTTAATGTATCTAACTTTTTTATTATTTAACATAAGTAAATGAATCAAAAAAGAAAATATTAATAAAACCTAAGGCTTCAATTGTGTTTTAATTTCAATATTTTATATATGGTAGAATATTCCACAGGGTATTCCGAACTTTACGAAAAAACACAGTATGATTGTTACACCCGGTATAAAGTGACATTTACCTGCCTAGCAACATTATTATTACAGCTATATTGTTAAAGAATAAGGCTATAACATACTAAAAAAAAGCACTTAGAGCAGATAACAGGTTTAGGAAATTCGAGACATCTAACGTGTACAAGTCGCAAGTGAGTCGATTTTTTGCTCTCAAGTGTAGTTGTAGTTGTTCAAATGATGAACACGCTGCTGATATGAGCACATTGTAGAAAAATGCTCACAATCTTATTGAAGATTTTTTATTAAAACAGTTTTCAGGCGACCGGTTTCGGCGTTTACAGTTTATACGCCATCATCAGGCCCTTTAAGAAACTGAAGAAGATATCAGTACAAGAAAATTACAGTGTACAATCTGATGTTGGATTGTAACATTGAATTATCGTTATAAACGTCTAACATAACATTACATTACATAGTTTCTCACCTTTAGACGTATCAGAGGAGTATGACAACTGTCACTGTGACAGTAGAATTTTATAAAATACTCCTGTCACAGACGTCTAAAGGTGGGAAACAGTGGCGTACCGATAGATCAGCGGGCCCTGGTTCCAGTTGGGATGTGAGCCGCCCGCCCAATTAAAGCAAACATTGTATACCAAAAGTTTTTAATAAACATTAAATATAAATTATCATAATATATTATGTCACATGATATATTAATGCAATATTAAGCAAATGGATTAATAGTAAACGTTGATAAAACTCAATTTTTATATTTTCATTCCCAAAATGTTCTTAGCAATGTATACTCATTATCATTTAAATTTGACAATATACTTATTTCGTCAGTTACAACAACAACATTTTTAGGTTTAAATATAGATTGCCGTTTGAGATGGACTGAACAAGTCAATACAATAAATACAAAATTAAATAAATCGTTTTATGCTATTTCTAGAATAAAAGATACTATGCCGATATCAGCACTGATCAATATCTATTACGGCCTTGTTTACAGTCATATGAGTTACAACATACTACTATGGGGAAATTCTATTGACAGCCCTAAAATTTTTGTAACTCAGAAAAAAATTATTCGTAAAATATTCGGGCTAAAATTTCGGGAAACTTGTAAACCAACGTTTATAAAATACAAAATCATGTCATTCTATAGTCTGTACATTTACCACACTCTTCTGTTTGTCAAAGAAAATTTCAATCAATTTGAAACTAATGCTCATCGACATGATTACCATACAAGAAATTGTAATAAGCTCCGAATACCCCAGTTTAAAACATCAAGATTAGAAAATAGTTTTAAATTTATGGGAATGAAATTGTACAATAAACTTTCCGATGAAATGCAGGAGATTGCTAGTTTTAATAGTTACAAAAATAAAATCAAAAATTTATTATTAGCCAAATGCTACTATTCAGTCAAAGAATTCCTTGACGATAGCCTATAAACTATTTTACACTATTTTGTTTTTTATGTATAAATTGTTTTGTGTATACAAAGTCTAAAATGTCTAAAAATGTTAGTCTAAATATGTTATTTTATAATATGTGTTAGGTGTTAGGTACCTATAAAAAATTGTGTAGCTAAACAATGTTAGCTTGTAACAGTTATATTACTGTATATGACCTGTCCTATACATTTGTAAAAATGTCTTAAAAGGATGAATAAATATTTCTATTTCTATTTCTATTTATAAAAACTCCAGCTAATTTTAAACAGTAAATTAATATTAATCCTATCGTTTTTCATACTGACATGACCGATCACTTTACTCCAGCAGTTTTTACAGATAATCAAAATCAAAAATTTTCTACATCTAAATCTCCAGCCATAATGTATTAACAACCTTAATATCGGAAAACTAAAACAGCTTTTAAAAATGAACATTGGAATAATATTTATATTATGAACAAAATAGATTATTCATTGTATATATGATACATTTAAAAATAAGTTAAATAATTACATACCAACCTCTAGTATAGGGAGATACAACGCTTAAATAAAAAAAATATCAAAAATAAAACCTTGGATAACGGTGGGGTTGATATCTTTAATCAAACGACGAGATTTTCTTTAAAAAAATTATTAAAGCAATTTTTGCTAACTGTTATTATAAAAACTATAGAAATAAGCTTAATAGTTTGTTAAAAAAACCAAAAACGACTTATATCAAAATAAAATTCATGAAGCTGGTGCAAACACAAAAAATGTGGAATAAACATCTAAAAATAATGAACACATATTAATGATCAGATTAAATTTTAAATAAATATTTTTGACTGAATCGTTTAAAACTAAGTTAAGACTATATGAAGCGCTGTGAACATGAGGAGCGTTTGGATATCTTTTCGAAATTTTGGCTTGAACGCCGTTATAAATGCCAGTCATATTTGCTACACCACCGCATCCCTGACCCCGCAGTTTGTTCATGCATATATCTAATTTAGTTTATAATTTAGCCAAAATTTTATCGCTAAGTGTACTACACGCAGTTTGGTCAGTTATCGGAACAAATCGTAAAAATGATTCGTTAATAATTACATCCAAAACATTTTCTTCGGCATACACAATTTCTACATATCGAAAAACTAACTATACTGAATTTAAAATCAAGATGCAGTAGAAGTCAACAAAACAGGACACATTAACTGTTACAAGGAGCACTCCTGAATCATTACATATTTACAATGTATCTACAGTGTAACTCCCAAATGATGATTTACAAAGTTTATACATTGTAAATCATGATTGAGGACTGCTCCTTGTAGCAGTTAACGTGTTTTGGTTTGTTTACTTCTACTGCATCTTGATTGTGAATTCAGTGGCGGCTAGTCCTATGAGGCAGGTGAGGCAGTGCCTCACCGGTATATCAATCGACTCTACGTTATTTCGTTATTTCATCATCAATTCTTTAAATACAATTTAACTGTTTGAAATTTGCTAAATAACTTTATTTTCGTTATTTCATCATCAATTCTTTAAATACAATTGAACTTTTTGAAACTTGCTAAATAACTTATTTTTTATTATAAAACTTAATAACTTTATTTTTATGATAAAAAATAAAAATAGGTAGGTACGGCCCTGACCCCGTATCTTTGTAGTTAAGCGTTCTTCATAAATACATCGGTAGGTATTACCTACCCTACGTGGGAGTATATATGCGTCTCATTCTCACTTTCTCAAATTATAGCAGAAGCACTGCCTCAGATGGGTCCTTGTCTAGCATATTACGAAGCCGGCGGTGATCAGCCGGCCGCAATAAAATTTAAACTGAGAATAATTTTTGGAGCCGGGATTAAATATCCTTTCAGAGGCTGGCAAAAATATGCCTCTAGCGTGGTTTTGCAGTTTTTGTTAAAGCAGTTTGTTCTGGTTACGTGTACTTGGCCTTCTTACACTCTGGTTACTTACTATTAGTATAATTAGATGTTTAGAATATGTTATCATGCTGTGACTAGCTGTATGCCATTTTCCAAATGTCAATTAAATAAGTAAATTAATAAAAAAAATTAGAAATTATGATTTCTTTCATAATAATTTTACTTTTAAGCACGCTGTTTAATAAAAAATATAAAAAACCAAAAAAATAAAATTTAACCCTTAGTTTATTTAACATAAAAAATCAATCTTATAATATAACAGTAATTTGCTTACTTGCTTGTTTTTATTTCCTATATATTCAATACATTTACAATATAAGATTGGTTCCAAATGAAATTATCACGTGTTTGAAGGTATATTGATTGCGCACAATAATTTCATTTTGGCAAGTGATTAATAATAAAAGAATCAGTCAACAGCGTAACCAGGATGATCCTAAGGGGGTATGGGTCTTCGGGGGTATGGAATTAAGGAGGATGTTAAGGGTATGGGGCGCTTATAACCCCTAAAAACCCGCTGGTTACGCCACTGAAATCAGTTGTACGTTCTTGTCATGTAGTATATAATGTAAATTTTGCTTAATATGACTGTACAACGCTGATGAGACCAAGAAAGGACGAAACATCTGACTCACACTGTTTTGATATGTGGTATCATATTAATTATTTTTAGCTAAAAAAACAGCTAATAAGAGTATGAACGATGTTAAAGACTTAGAACTTTCGACTTTCTTTTGCGAATAAAATAATTGTTATTTAATATCGTTTGCAAGCCTTAAAATAAATACGGTGCCGTTTTGTGACGTTATGACGCCACAAAATCGACCTTCCGGCTATTAAAGAAAAGCTAACCATAATAATACAGGAAACTCTCTCTATAACGAGAGCTGAAATGGCGTACTAATTACCTCGTTATAAGCAGATCTCGTTATATCAGACAACAATATTATGTAATATATTATGTTTAGGATGTAAAAGAAGAAGACCAACGACAGACAGATGTCAGCGACGTAACGCCATTCTGGCTAGGTCATGTAACTTGTAAGTTGTAGCTTCTTGATTGCTAATAAAGATTTGTATGAACAATACTGTTTAATATTTGATTTACATGACGAAAGGAACTTAAAACAGTACATATCACCACTACTGAAATGTTTTGAAGCCTCCTCCATAGTTTATTAGGTGTCGATCATCGACTTCAACAATGAAACTTGGCCATCGCAAATTGTAAATTTCCTACGATATTCAATATCGGTCGACAGATAAATAGGAAGGAAGTTACAGGCGGTGGAATTTATTACAGCACTGGCCTCGGTAAGCACACAGATGTTGGACATACCTCGTTATAAGCGAAACTTCGTAATACCCGTGTTCGTTATAGAGAGTCTACTGTAATATTCCTCAAGTGTAGTGTGCCTCACTATCTTGTACTATCACGAGCCGCCCCTGTGTGAATTTAGTATAAGTTGGTCTGTTTGTGAAATTTCTTGAGTTGCATCTATAATATTATCGAAAAAAATGGAGATGCACTGATATTATGAAGTTCACTTTTAATTGAGTTTCCAAGCAAATCGTTTATCTTATTTTGAATTTTCAAATTTGCAAAAAGCGCGTTAAAGCGTTCCGCGGTTCTGGTTCCGCGGAACCCGCGGAACGATGCTCAATACGCCACTGGTGGGAAACTATGTAATGTAATGTTAATTAATACGTTTATAACGATAATTTCCACCTCCTCTAGTTTCATCTCTTTTTGTTCCGCAATGTATTATGTTTTCCATCTTTTGAGCTATTTTGCCGGTTATTAGCGCACTCATCACTGTATAAATAAAGAGTATACGTCGAACACCGTGAAGTACATCTGCCGAAATCTTGGTTTGTATATGTATAAGCTAACTGTCCACTTGAGATAAAAAATGTCGAGAGGTCTCAAGGTATTGTCCATTTTATATCAATTGCGGTCTCGAGGTCGGCATGGGAGACACGCTTGTAACTTTAGTCTCGAGTCGAGACCAAGACAACTTCGTGTCGACTAGAGTCGACACACAACCCACTATGTGACTTCATCGCGCTTATACATATACAGTCGAACTCGCTTATTAGAATCCAGTGGCGGCTCGTATAACTTTAGAAAGGTAGTGCCAGAATCCGGGCAGCTGCCTAAATTTTTTGTGGCGGTTTTACGATATGGTCAAAAAGGATATAAAATATAAATAGAGTATCACGATAAGCTGAATTTAA
Source organism: Diabrotica virgifera virgifera (assembly GCF_917563875.1). Lineage (NCBI taxonomy): Eukaryota > Metazoa > Arthropoda > Insecta > Coleoptera > Chrysomelidae > Diabrotica > Diabrotica virgifera. The sequence goes on from NC_065449.1 coordinate 101,168,649, forward strand.
TTGGGTTTTTATATTTAACTTACCAAGCATTGAAAAGCTAAAAACGTTATTCATGTGCACTTGAGATTTTTCATGGGATTTCAATTTCTCCCATATATGTACAAGATCATCGGTTTTTTTTTTCTAACGAAAAACCACCAAAAGAGTTTTTTAATATACTAATTTGATTTATTGTCAATAAATAAATTAAACGTAGAAAATAATCAAAATATTATTTTTATACCTACGACACCCACGATCACAACGCACTAACTAATAATTACAAATTAAAAAATATAGTAGAGTATAAACACAAATATACAATACAGTAGTAGACAATAAACACAATAGCGTCAAGCGAACGCGTAAAGAAACTAGAAATATGTAGATCTAAAACATTGTATCTTAAGATCCACTAACTTCCTTTTCGAGATTTCGAGCCTGGCACGGAGACTCCAATTTAAACGTATGTTAAAAGTGCAATACCGCTCTCTCTCTGTCACTTACACAGGATGCTCATACAATCTTTCTCTTTTCTCACGAGCCACTATGCCGTTCGGCACTGGGATTTTTATGATTTTCATCCTTTATCCGGTCAGCTGTGGGTGGCCAGAGTCGGTAGATTTGCATTGCGCTACACAGTTGCCAGATTTGATATAATTTATAAAAATAAAGAGAAATATTCACAAAAAAAAATAAACAGGCATTAAAATGTTTTTAAGATAAAAAATATGTTTCTGCATAGTTAGCAAGGTAGTGCCATGGCTCTATGGCACTACCTCACGGGCCGCCACTGTTAGAATCCCTGTTATAGGAATATCCCGGTTTATGTAATATAAATTCGAGGTCCCGAAACGTTTTCATTTACTCCTTAATAAATTTATCCGTTTATTGGAATATATTCTAATTAAACAATACCTCTTAATAGAATATTTTTTAGGTCATCCAATAATTTTTTTGTACAATTTACTAAAAATTTAAATTATGTTCGGTATTATGGTCTGTCGTCAAAGGCCTGTATAACACCTGTAGTGCTGGTTTATATTATTAGGGTTTCTTAATAAGTAGGTAATAAATATTTATTCGATCTTTAGCCGACAAAGTCATGGGTCATAAAGTAATTTTTATTTGTCTACAAAGTTCTATTATACATACATATTACCAAACACTTTTTACTGTTATAACACTGTTATAAATTATTGCTAGAAGCAGTTTATTTAGAATTCACCCAAAGAGTACCTACTTGTTTGCAAGAAGTTAATCATGGCTTTGTTAAATTCGAAAAGAAAAGATCTTACTAACCCGACGTGAGGTTGAATAATGTAACAATTCATTTCTTGCCGCCAATACAACGTCGATTCAACCAATGGATTAAGGATGACCACAAGGATTAACAACAATAAAGCTATAATTACCGATGATTTCTCAAAAAAATAAGTAATTTTATTATTTGCAATTTAATACAAAAATATTTACATATCTACATATTGCAAATATTTCAATTACTTTTTATATTAATTACTGTATTCATTCACATACATAATATATAATGTAATTTGGTATTTAATACATAGATACGTAGTAGTTCTACTACTGTATAATTGACATCAAAAGACCTAAATCCATATAGGTACATATATAAATTGGCATAATGTGTAAAACTACATATTGGCATAGTATGTAAATTAGTCCAGGAACTGAAGCTTTTCATCTCGCAATTTTTACAGAATGGACCGATTTGCTTGAAAATTTGAGAACAAGTAGTAGATAGTCCAAGGATTAAAATCTATATGATGCCGAAAGGCGCCTTTACCATGGGGGTGGTTGCCACCCCATCCCGGGGGTGGAAACTTTTTATTATATTTTGACCGCAAAAGTTGATAAAAACATTCATTCTAAGCAAAAAAGATTCTATACATTTTTTTGATAAAATGAATAGTTTTCGATTTATTCGCTATCAAAAGTGTTAGTTTTATATCGAAAAAATAAGTGTTTTTCAATAATATATTAATTTACGATTCACCCAATTTTTGCCGTACAAAAAATTTTCTCAAACCAATTTCTTGGGAATTAGATAACCTACAATTTCATATTTAAACATTTTTTCGTATATCTGATGCTAATGTTTCTATTCTGAAGAAATCGACATTTTTACCAAACTACAAAAATTCGTTATTCGCTTTTAACTCCAGTTTTTTAAAAACTAATCTTTCTAATCCAGTCAAACTTCTAGAATCTATTAATAATACATAAATAAAGAAGAATGAATAAGGCCAATGACTAAAAACACCGCTAACTTACATTATTATGCTTCTAATTGGATTTCTCCTTTTTTTTTCTAAAAAATATATTGATTTTTTAACCGTAACGTTTCTATTTTTGATTTTAGAAAGTTTGGCAAAAAATAATTTTGTAGGTTTTTATAAGGTCTATAAGCCTATTAATATTAATTCTTTTTAAAATCCTCAGTCGCAAAAAGAGGTGACTTTGAAAGGGTTGGTAAAGGTGGTTTTTGCATGTTATTACAAGTCTTAATTATCCATAGCTCACTAAATTTTTGCTTTAGTAAAAATTTTTGCAAACCAGTTTCTTGAGAATTAAATAAGCTACAATTTCATATTTATACATTTTTTCGTATCTCTGATGCTAATCTTTCTATTCTGAAGAAAAGGCCATTTTTTTCCAAACTACAAAAATTCGTTATTCGCTTTTAACTCCATTTTTTTAAAAACTAATCATTCTAAGCCTGTCAAACTTCTAGAGCCTATTAATAATATAAAAATAAAGAAGACCAAATAAGGTTAATGAATAATTTTAATTAGGGTGGTGATTAGGAGGTTGCTTCGGATCACTTTTTCGCTGAAAAAAGTAGGGACTAACATTCTTTTCAATATACGTCACTTAATTTTTGAGCTAAAGACTTTCTTTTTATTTCTGGAGATAGCTATTTTCAAATGCTTTAAATTAGTTTGAACAAGTTATCCTCGAAAAATGCATAGTTTTGCCGTCTTTTGATTTTGAAACTACAGTATTTAGCATTTGACCAAGAGCTATCATTTAATAATGTATAGCTCGATTACTATTGGTCTTAAAAAAATTAAAAGAAACGGTTTTGTTTATTGTTTCAAAAGGTACATTTTTGTTAAGTAAAGTTGTTTTGATAAAATGAAAACTTTTGGAGTTATTAGCCGAAAACTTGTTAACAACATTGATTTTTTCGATATAAAACTAACACTTTCGATAGCGAATAAATCGAAAACTATTAATTTTATGAAAAAAATGTATAGAACGTTTTTTGCTTAGAATGAATGTTTTTACTAACTTTTGCGGTCAAAATATAATAAAAAATTTCCACCCCCGAGATGGGGTGACAACCACCCCCATGGTAAAAGCGCCTTTCGGCATCATATAGATTTTGATCCTTGGACTATCCACTACTTATTCTCAAATTTTTAAGCAAACCGATCCATTCTGTAAAAATTGCGAGGTTTTGTCCTATTTTAAGCTTCATTACTTGGACTAAATACCATTATTACGTATATTCGGTACACTTATTTCGACTAGCCACCAATGATCGGTTATTAGAATATCCCGGTTATAAGAATATTTTTGCCTGGCACGAGGGCTATTCCAATAAGCGGGTTCGACTGTAGTCGAAATTCAATAAGATTGTCAGGGTATCGCTTAAAAATGATAGCCTCTGGAAGAGCCTGAGACGAGAGAGAAGTGCAGTGGTAATGTGAACATTTTTCAAATAAGGGAAAATAAGGGCTCGTAAAAAAATAAATATATAGCCGCTTGCCATCAAGTATTTACGAAATACAAAATGTTCGCCCTGACAACCTATTGAATTTGAAGTTATAGGTATTTTCATTATTCAAAACGGATTCGCGTCAGGCACTACCTTTTATAATATTGCGTATATGATTGTGCAAAAACGAAAAAAAGTAAAAAAAGAAATGTTGGATGAGAAAATAAGCGGATTATCGAATTGATTTGGGAGCCGGTTAAGCTCTCTTAAATGAGTAGCGGTTAGATGATGCAAAGCAATTCAAAAACTTTAAATTCGAATTGCTGCGCAATTTGGAACTGCTTTTATACTTTGGAACTGAAGTATTTGTCGCGGTTCCTGTATAACTTGTGGTTAACACTTCATAAGATTTTTTTTATTCGTAAAGAGAAATTATTTTTAAAATTTCATCATCGTCCAATGTCGGGCATTCAATTCATATCAAGTCAACATTTACTTTTTCTCTAAACACTAACTTAAGACTAGTCTCAGCTTTTCTGGCATAGACAAGAGACTAGATACACCAGGGAAATAAGGCAAAAATATATCATGTTTGGGACACTTAAGCAGCCAGGTTGCAAATGGGTTTTTTGGGTACTATATACCTAATACATTATAAATACAAAAATGCCCGTCACAGTTTGGACGAGAAATTTAATTATTAACAAATAAGTGTCAAAAATTGAAGTTTTTTCGTTTAAATCGCTGCAGGTAAAAATATGGTTATTAAGTATCTAATTTATAATATTTTTCTTTTAGTAGATGAGCCAAGGTTTAAAATAGCGCTTTTTGAATTTTGGTCCGATCATTTGTTGCTTCGAATATTGCAAAATAAAACTAAAATTTCGAAAATAAAAAATTTGCTATAACTTTTGCGAAAATGAATTTAAGACTTTCGTATTGCACGAAAAGTTAAGTCAAACAGTTCACACAACGCACAAAAAATTTTAGGACGATTGGTCAATTATTTTAAATTTTATTCAATTTGTTTATCGCAAACAGCTTTTTTTTCGCAATGTTATTGTTCAGAAAATAATAATAATACAGAAATTCTGTGAAAACAGCATGGAAGTAAAATAGTGATATTTTCAAAGTATTTAAAAAAATCATTAAAAATTTATTTTTGTCAATCGGAAAACATTTTACTAAAATAGAGTCATTTTTGGCTTATAAACAATTTGAATAACTTTGTTAATATTGACTGCAGGCTAAAACTACACTGGGATTTGAAAAACTGGTATTTTTATACGAATTTTCAAATAAAAATTTTTCACCTAGGTTAATTACGGTCAAAGTTAGCTAGTTTTTTTTATTTAAATGACGGCTACTTTGTTTATAACAATTAAGCAACCTAACTAGAGCTATTTTGAAGGTGAAGATATATAGTTTATGTGTAAAAGTTTGAGTAAACTTTGAACCACAACAGAGTGGTTAATAAAGTTTTAAAAATGGCGTCCGAACGGAATTAATTCGTGGTCGGTGGAGAGGAATTATTAAAATCCGTGCACTGAAAAAATGAAACTGATTCTGCAAACATATGCTGCGATTTAAATCGCCGGAACTTGTTGATGGATTTTGATCATAATTTTTTTAATTTGTATGTACTCCTAGTATTATAGAGTACGTTATGTACACACATCCCCACCTAACAATACAAAATGTTAGGGGGAACTCCCCTTATCACTCAGGGATATGAAAAGTAGATTACAACCGATTCTAAGACCTACCGAATATACATATATAATTACATAAAAATCGGTCAAGCGGTCTCGAAGGAGTATGGAAAGTAACACTATGACAGGAGAATTTTATAGATGTAAATATATAGATGGCTGTTAACAAATAGGGGTTGGTGATAAAAGAGTGAAAATTAAGGGTTGTATGTATTTTTTATTTCTACATCATATAAAATTAAGGTAGATAATTTTGTCAAAAAAAAATTTTAAAAAATGTCAGGGGTGCAACCCTCCTTATAACTTATGGGTATAAAAATAGATTAAAACCTCCTCTCCTCCTATAGGATATACGTGTAAAATTTCATAAAAATCGGCCAAGCCGTTTCGGAGTAGTATGGCAACTAACACTGTTACAGAAGAATTTGATGTATATAAAAGTAACTGCGAATTAAATAATAAAAGTTGCTAACTTTGACCCGAATTAACCTAGGCAAAAAGTTTTTTCTGAAAATTCGTGTAAAAATACCAGCTTTTTAAATCCTAAAGTATATTTACTATATAGTCAATATTAACAAAGCTATTCATATTATTTATAAGCCAAAAATGACTCTATTTTACTAAACTTTTTTCGGAGTGATAAAAACGACTTTTTAATGATTTTTTTCAACACTTTGAAAACATAACTATTCTTCTTGCATGTGATTTCCACAGAGTTGCTATATCGATATTATTTTCTGAACAATAACATTGCGAAAAAAAAGCTCTTTGCGATAAACAAATTAAATAAAATTTAAACTAATTGACGAATCGTCTTAAAAATTTTTGTGCGTTATATGGAATGTTTGACACAACTTTTATTGCAATATGAAAGTCTTAAGGCAATTTTCGCAAAAGTTATAGCACATTTTTTATTTTTAAAATTTTAGTTTTATATTGTCATTTTCCGACGCAAAAAATGAGTAGACTAAAATTCAAAAAGGGGTATTTTAAACCTTGGCTGATCTACTAAAATAAGATTATTCTAAATAATATATATAATTACCCTATTTTTACCTGTAGCGATTTAAATGAAAAAACTGAAATTTTTTACCCTTATTTGTTAATAACTAAATTTCTCGTCCGAACTGTGATGGGCATTTTTGTATTTATAATGTATTAGGTATATAGTAGCCAAAAAATCCATTTGCAACCTGGCTGCTCAAGTGTCCCGACAAAAACCTTATTTCCCTGGAGTAAGAGATTGGATCTCGAGATCATAAATAAGCATGTCCACTTCTGACAAGAGCAGTCTCGGCGACTAGTCACAGCTTGTCTCGGAGTGTTCTTCCAGACTCATATACATTTGTGAGTGCAGTCTCGGGACTGCTCTCGAGACTATTTTGTCTCAAATGGACACTTGCTTGACTGACAAAGCTTGACAGTTAATGGAATATTTACAATAAGTTACTTGACTGCAGTATGACCGGTGTATAAGGTAAGGCTTCGCGAAAGGAAAAAAATAGTTCAATAAGACACTCGTACAATATTTTATTGCAAAAATTGTATATACCGTCCACACAGTAACGCATAAATTCATTATTTCGTAAACCGGTGACTTTAAGGAAAAATCCCTGAACGGGTCGATTTTTATTTTTAAATTTCGATTTTTTGTCATTTATATCATACTAGTGACGTCATCCATCTGGGTGTGATGACGTAATCGATGATTTTTTTAAATGAAAGTAGGGGTCATGTGATAGCTCATTTGAAAGGGTATTCAATGCTCTATTCACTAATATAAACATTAACATAATTATTTATTCAGGGTGTTCAAACAAATTAATAATTTGTAATACGTTTTAATTTATTTATTTAATTCAAAACACGTTTTACTGTTGTCATAAAACAGGAAAAAAATGTTTATTTGACAAATAGGTATTATTTTTCGCTTAAATTCAATGTTAAAGCTGCCACCCACCTGCCTCTTAGCAGTTTGAACATTTCGTTTAAGCAAAAATCAATGTTTTTTTGTCAAATAATTTTTTTTCTGTTTTCTGACCTCAGTAAAATGTATTTATAATAAAATAAATTACATACATTAATTCTTTTGTGTCAATTAATTTAATTCAAAAAAATGTTTTGGACACCCTGTGTAAATAATTATGTTAATGTTTATATGTATTAGTGAATACAGAATTAAATACCCTTTCAAATGAGCTATTGCATGACCTCTATTCCCATTTAAAAAATTCATCGATTACGTCATCACGCCCAGGTGGATGACGTCACTAGTATGATATATACGCCAAAAAATCGTAATTTAAAAATAAAAATCGACTTGTTTCACGATTTTTCCTTAAAGTCACCGGTTTACGAAATAATGAATTTATGCGTTACTTTATGGACGCACTGTATGTATTGTACAATACTTACACATAGGTATAATTAAAATATTATCAAAAATATTCTAATTACTACAAACATAGAAACAACAAATATCAAAGTCTAAAAATCTAATCTAACAATATCTTGATACTTATCTCATGATAACATCTCAGTTTTGTTGCCTTCCCCAAGAAGTATCATTGGAATTATTAAACATTGTACGCACATTTCCATTTGGTTTTTCTGAAAAAATAATAAGTAAAAAAATATTGTGAGTATTATATTATGTCTTTATTTTATTTAGGGTGCCCAATATAAGAGGTGTTCCAGTCCAACAATGTTTGATGAGTTTGAAACGAACCTATCAGAGGCCCTAGAACAGTTTCAATATACGAGATGTGAAATTGCTTGACAAGGTTACATTTCAGATCTGATCTAGTTGTGGTTGCAAAAGGTTTGAGATAGGGAGATTCTTTATACCCTACATTATTAAACTTAGTGTTGGAAACTGTAATCAGAAGATGCAGCTTGAAGGTGGAAGAAACAATCATGAAAAATGAGCACAAGTGCATGAAATTTGCTGATAATATAACGATCTTAGCAAGAACAGTAAAAGAATTAAGATGCGTGGTAAAGACAATTATTGAAAAAGCACAGTTTGGATTGGAGCTAAATGAAGACAAAACCAAATATATGATCATGGAAGGAACAGAAGAAGATTTTAGTGTAAGGTCTGTAAGTGATAAAAGTTTTAGAGTGCCGGGTCGGGCTGTGCCGTGCCGGCCGTTCATAATGGGTTTCTTGCTTTAAACAAGAAACCCATTATGAACGGCCGGCACGGCACAGCCCGGCCCGTCACAGGACAGTCCAAATTCATTTGTATAGTTTTAAATGCAACGTAACCCATTATGAGCGGCCGGCTCGGCCCGGCACAGGCCAGCACGCAAACGGAACGGCCAAAATTCTCCGAAGAGAATAAAATCCGTTGAAGTCGAACGGCCAGTTGGCGCCAGTGCTTCATAATTGTTGGTAATAAGCAGATATATTGTTGATTTTTTAATTGAAAGCGCGTTGTTTCTTTTGAAATAAAATAATATGGAAGAACTTTTCATTGAGAGTGTCAGAGAAAACCCATTTTTGTATGATGCATCGGACTCAAGTTATCATGATAGTAAGAAAAAGGACAATACATGGGTACAAATATCCGAAAATTTTGATCAATGAACAGGTACGTACATTATCTTTTAACCATGAATTCGTTTTTTTTTAACATGATGCATCTTCATTAAAATTGTGTAGTTTATGTCTTTTAAAAACTTTTATTTTACGATAGTTTTTAAAATATATGATCATTTTTCCGGTGCCGTGCCGTGCCGGCCGTTACAAATGGGTTTTTGGACGTGCCGGCCTGTGCTGTGCCGTGCCGGGCGTTCATAATGGGTTTCTTGCTTATCGTAAAAATACAAAGAGGCAAAAAAGTTTTAAAAACACTGTGTTTAACTAATGGTATCGTAGTAATAGTTTAATTGGGACGTATACAAACATTTGAGGGGTTTAAAGGAACAAAACCCCCATAAAATTTTTATGTAAACATATTAAAAAATAAGCCGCAACTCGATAAAAACTGCCTTATCGAAAAAATACTAGGAGCCAAAAAAGTTTTAAAAATATTGAATGTAACTAATGGTACCACAACAATAATTTAATTGGAACGTACACAAAAGTTTGGGGGGGGGGGGGGTTAAGGGAACAAAACCCCCATAAAACTTTTATGGGGTGCACAAATTTCACTATATTTTTTCTTTAAGATGTTCCTGTCATAAGAATGTCACATGTCCATTTTCAATAAAAAATCTCTAATAGTTTTCGATATACAGTGGAACCTCGATTATCCGTCTCTTTATTAACCGTCACCTCTGTTAACCGTCAGGGTACATACAGAAGTTGTATTGACTACATAAGCAAAAATTTTAATGTAAAAAATAAAAAAAAGTTAATTTGATTTGTGATGAGGACACAAATGGCTATCCATTGCTGACAGATAAAGAAATCGTTGAAATGGCAACAAAGGAGGACCAAACAGATTCAGAAACTGACACAGACTTGGAATTTGACTGTAGCTATATTGATAAACCTATCGTAACTGACAAAGATTTGCGTAAATGATCTAGAGAGAAGCTGCATCGCATATGCAATAATTCATCGAGTGGTATTCTCAACAAGAAGAAGCCAATAAAGTAGATTGCATGATCTTATGTCGATTAAGAAATTCAGCTGTCGCAAAATGTGAAGCAACTGTAAAACAAACACAGATTTCAGAATATTTTAAATTGATTTGATTGTACGAACACAAATCCCTCTTATATTGTCAAACAAAGCATATAAATGAAATTTGAGAGTTGTACTATGAATTTTAATTATTTTTAATGTTCTGTTAACTGTCTTTTCGATTATCCGTCATACCCTTGGTCCGGTGCCCTGACGGATAATCGAGGTTCTACTGTATTCGAAAAAATCTATTTTCATTTTGTAACTTCAGAGAGCTGTAACTTTTTTTATGTGCATATTAGTACTAAGGTAAGTTAGGTTCATTCGAACTATTTTTGGTCCCAGAATATGTGATTTAATTTATGACCTGTATTTTTGTTACACCCTGTATAAAACAGTAAGTTGACCCACAGTAACATATATGCATGCGAGGCATAGACATTAAATAAGAAGGAAGAGGATATTCTGAAAAGATGGGAAAGGAAAATATTGAGACGCTTATTCGAAGGAAAAACCAACTATTAAGTAATGGCTTTATAAAAAAACCTACCACCATCAGGTTCGTCAAGGTCACAAAGGATCAGATGGTTGTGACATGTAAAAAGAATAGCAGCGAACGGAATGCCTAAATTAATTATGACCAAAAAACTAATTGGTCATGATTCGTTTATATCCGATTCCCTCTAAGAAGAAAAAAATGAGATACCTACATTGTGTATAATCATTTTACTATGTACTGCGCCTAGCAGAGCGTACACTACATTTACCTACACCCTAATGAAACACTCACTGCTGGACATTTCTTTTTCTTTTCTTTTTATGGCATTGGCATAACCAATTGACCAGGACATGAGTTATATTATACATCAAGTGAAAAACGCTCAATAGATTGAGGATCAAGTAAAGCTAATCTCGTGATGGCAGTGGCGCACCCAGAATTTTCCTCTAGGGGGGTTGGCTTGGGCTGGGTTCGGACAACTAATCGCTGACAAAAAGTCCTCACAAATTAACCCTGGACAAAAAATCCCCAGACAAAAAATCCCCGGACAAATAATCCTCGGGCAAAACATTACCACAAAAAAATCCCGGACAAATAATCCCCACAAATTTTTTTCGACAAAATATTCCCACAAAAAATCCCCATGAAATATTTGCTACCGAATAGTTCTCTAAAAGTTTTCCCGTGAACGCAATCGACTCAAATGTTTTTCAGCCTCAGTGCATAAGAGTTATAGCAATGGCCATGAAACCGCTTTTCGGCACGACAATAATGATTAAAAGTAATTAAGATTAAGCATGAATTATTGTAATTTCGATTACCAAATTTCGAATTCCAATTACATGCCGAAAACTTCAAATTTTACATGACAAACGAGTGTGAGTTTTTTCAAAAATCGTGGAAGATATGGGGAATGAGCTAAAGCTGTGTGAATCATGTTTTAATTATTCGCTTAATCTTTTGCTCACTTGAATAACTAAGTTCAAAACATTACCTATTATCTGTGTGCATCCATGAAAAAATTTTGCGCTATTAAGAATATTTAGCTTTAGTAAACTTTAGTTTACTAGATATTAGACAAATGCCTGAAAGGAATGGGAGTATACTCAAGACGTGCATCAGATCTTTATAGATTTCAAACAGGCGTATGATTCAATAATTATCCTACACTATGTACACTATGGTCACTATAGAATACAATGGTCGAGCTGGGCGTAGCCAAGAAACTAACTGCGGTAACGCAAATAAGTAACTTCTTTGCACAAGTTAGAAGAGGTGGGGAAATATCAAATGCTTTCTGCGTAAATTCTGGACTGAAACAGGGAGATCCGTTGTCCCCATTGTTGTTTAACCTGGCCTTAGAATATGCCATGCGAAAAATTTATCCAAATATCAAACCAGACATAGCTGCTCGGGGAGAGGCCAGGTGGGAGAAAGTCTGTAGGACGGCCTATAAAAAGGTGGAAAGATGCAGTCGAGAAGATCTGGAAAAAATGCGAGTGAGACAATGGGAAATAGTGGCACAGGACCGACACATGGAAGGCAATATAGTAAACAACTCGCAAGGATACTCGAAGAGTTATAACGCCATTGATGATGATAATAACTAAACATATTTGGCGTTAAATTTGCAAAAAGTAACAGGTTTTTGTGCATTACAATCAAGATTATCGTTTTCAGGACCAGCAGTTTTCATCACGAATAGGCAATGTTTTGAATATAGTTATTAAAAGCAGAGTAAGTAAAATATTTAAGCGAATAATTACAACATGGTTCCCACAGTCTTAGCGCATTCCCCATATCTTCCACGATTTTTGAAAAAAACTCACACTCATTTGTTATGTAAAATTTGAAGTTTTCGGCATGGAATTGAAATTCGAAATTTAGTAATCGAAATTACAATTCATGCTTAATCTTAATTGCTAATCATTATTTTCGTGCCGAAAAGCGGTTTCATGGCGATTGCTAGAGCTCTCACGCACTGAGGCTGAAAATCATTTGCGTCGATTGCATTCACGGGAAAACTTTTAGAGAACTCGGCAGCAAATATTTCTTGGGGATTTTTTGTGGGGATCTTTTGTCCAAAAAAATTTGTGGGGATTATTTGTCCGGGATTTTTTTTCCTGGGATTATTTGTCCGGGGATTTTTGTCATTTTTTGTCCAGGGATAATTTGTGGAGATTTTTTGTCCGGAATTATTTGTCCGGGGATTATTTGTCCGAGCTTCGCTTGGGCTATTATTCTTTATATTTTTTTTATGCCCTGGGAGGGGTTTTAACCCCTAAAACCCCTCCCTGGGTGCGCCACTGCGTGATGGTCATTGTGACTGGAGAGATGTAGTCCCCAGCTGTCTATTAGTCTATACAGGTATCAATTAAATTGATTATGCATATTTCCTAAACAAAATCAGTGTTTTTATTGATCAGAGCATGGTTGGTTGGTGAGTACCGGTCTTATTAAGGTTTTTTATATTTGGCATTTTGTTTTTCTTGCGACGTTATCTGATCTTAGTTGCCGAATTAAGCCATGGTAACTTTTATTGGCAATAAATATGGGGCTCTTCACTTCCCGGCTCAGAAACCTGGACACTCACTAAAAGAGAGGAAACATTGCTAGCCACCTTTGAAAGAAAAATCTTGCGACACATATACAGTGTGTCTGCGTAACTTGGAACCATATGGGAAACTTTTTTACGAAAAAAAAGTTATTCTTCATAAAGTGCTCTGCATAGTCCAAAACCTAAGATGCATTCATCAGATATCAAATTTTATCAATAATATACGGGGTATGTCCAAAAATATGAATTTCGCTCAAGAGTAAAGTGCCTTTATATTTCACAATATCAAAAATTGTTATAAAGAAAAGTTGTTTGTAATTAAAAATTATGTTTTAGTATGCATTTACACTCCTCTAATTGAAAAAAAAATGAAAATTTTCCAATTGCAGATACCTAACATCATTTTTATTTAAGATAACTTCGTTATTATTAATTTTGCGAAAAAAATTTATTCTTTATAAAAATGTCTGAATAGTCAAAAAACTAAGATGCAATCATAAGATATAATTTTTTTTTATTTTATACGAGGTATGTCAAAAAATATGAATTTCGCTCAAGAGTAAAATTCCTTTATAGTTCACAATATTTTAACTACAAGGATGCAATTGCATATTGAAATACAGTTTTTAGTTCTGAACAACTTTTTTTAATAAAAAATTTCAATATTGTGAAAATTAAAGGTACTTTACTTTTCAGCGAAATTCATATTTTTGGGCATACCTCGTATAAAATTGACAAAATTTAATATCTTATAATTCTATCTTAGTTGTTAGACTATGCAGAACGTTTTATAAAGAATAACTTTTTTTCGTAAAAGTAATAATAACGGAGCTATCATAAATAAAAATGATGTTGGGTGTCCGTGATTAGAGGAAAATTTTCACTAGTAATACCACTAGAGGTCAAATTATTTCCGGAAATTTTTTTGAGATCATGAATATTTTGAAAATTTCCCGAGTCGCAGACGAGGGAAATTTTCTAAAAATATTCATGATCAAAAAAAAATTTCCGGATATTAATTTGACTTCGCGTGGTATTCGGTAAGAAAATTCCACACCAGATTTGCATTTGAAAATCCAAAGCTGCATGAACAGATTAATAGCGCGCCATAGCTTTGTCAGCAATTATTTAGGCTTTCAAATTCGTAATTTCTACTCATTGTAGTTGCATGGGAATACCATTTCAAGATAGAAAATAGTATATTCTTCAATTTTACATAAGTTTTGAGTAACTACAAGTGATAGAAAATGAATCAAAACTAAATTATGTAAACAAATAAAAACCAGTCTGTCAAAAATGTTCTGTTATTGTAAACGTCAAAAAATTTTCACTATAATTCGCTGTTGGGTACCCCACGAGCACAAAATTTCCGATAAAATACCTCCGTTGCCATGGTGATCTGTCAAAATAACGTATTTTGATTGGTTCAAAATTACAGGTGTGGAATTTTCAAAAAAAAAAATTTTTATTAGAAAACTGTAAATGCAGATTATAACATAATTTTTAATTACAAACAACTTTTCTTAATGAAAATTTTCGATATTTTGAAATACAAAGGCACTTTACTCTTGAGCAAAATTCATATTTTTTGACAAACCTCTTATACTGTTAATAAAATTTGATATCTGATGATTGCGTCTTAGATTTTAGACCATGCAGAACACTTTATAAAGAATAACTTTTTTTCGTAAAATTGATATTAAAAAAGTTTCCCATATGGTTCCAAGTTACGCAGACACGCTGTATAAGGGCACAAAAGAAAACGGAATTTGGCGATGAAGTTGAAGCACGGAGTTGAAGAACGGAAGCTTTGAACTATACAAAATATACCAGGATCCGGATATCATAACATTCATTAAAATAGGACCGCTGCGTTGTATGGGACATGTAGAAAGAATGGAAGAAGGCGAAATACCAAACAAAATATTCAAACAGATGCCAGTAGGAAAAAGAACAAGAGGAAGACCGAAGCTGAGATATTTAGAACAAATAGAAAATGATATAATAATAATAACCATAAAAATAAAAAACTGGAAAAAAAAAGCACGAAACAGATCAGAATGGAGAAGAATTCCTGGAACAGGCCAAGACTCAGAAAGGGTTGTCGAGCCAGTGATGATGATGATGGTTGGTTGGTAACTGATGTTATAGTATAGACTGTCGGGTTTAAATATAAGTTCAATGACGATTTTATCCCATATGCCTTTGAGAGTACTGAAAAATTAAAGTAAAGAGGGTAAAATATGTGAAAACTGTGGGATTTCCTAGAAAAATCTGCGTGAAAATTGAATTTTCTTTTGTAAAGAAAATCGCATGTGCTGCGAAGATTTTATCCCTTATGCTATTTTAGGAATCGATAGAGGAGTATAAATTCTATTTTTAAAAATTTTGGCGTAAGACTACTGGTGCCCTAAGGGCGTTAATTATGACCTAAAGATGTAATGTCAATAGATCAGTGATTTTCTCCTTTATGAAACTTGAAAGTTTATTAGTTTTCACCATAAGATACCTGCAAAGAAAGCATGCCGGCAAATGGTGAAAACCAAATACCTTGGATAAGTTGCAGAACATAGGAAAAATTCGATTTTGAGAAAAACGAACCCATTCAACTCTAAATTTTCTTTTCCTTTTGCTTATCTTATATGACATTCACAGTAAACAAAAAGTCATAAGGGGTAATAAGGATTTTCTCGGGACACTCAAAGATCCAGGTGCTAACTACTTTTTTAGCTATGGTAGACCTATAGGAAAAAAACCTACCTGTTTCCTGCCTAGAGTTCTCGTCCGTTTTTTAAATATCAACAATTTAGTGCAAATATCGCGATTTTTTCGATTTTTTGCATCCCATTTAAAGGCTAAATAGTTGACATATATATATATATATATATATATATATATATATATATATATATATATATATATATATACAGTGAGCACGTAAAGGTTGGAATAAATTCATTTTCTCGAGAATGGACGACTTTGCAAAAAAATCCCGAAACAGGTCAATTTTTATTTTTAAATTACGACTTTTTGGCATATATCATACTAGTGACGTCACCCATCTGGGCGTGATGACGTCATCGATGACTTTTTTAAATAAAAATAGGGGTCCTGTGATAGCTCATTTGAAAGGTAATTCAATTATCTATTCAGTAATATAAGCATTGACATAATTATTTATACAGGGTGTCCAGAAAAAAAATTTTTGAATTAAATTTATTGACATAAAAAGAAGAAAGTATGTAATTTATTTAATTCAAAATACATTTTACTGCTCTCAGAAAACAGAAAAAATGTTTATTTGAAAAATAATCATTGCTTTTCGCTTAAATTAAATGTTCAAACTGTCAAGAGGCAGGTGGATGGATGCTTTAATATTAAATTTAAGCAAAAAACAATATTTATTTATCAAATAAACATTTTTTCCTGTTTTCTGATAGCAGTAAAATGTATTTTGAATTAAATAAATTACACACATTCTTCTTTTTATATAAATAAATTTAATTAAAAAAAAAATTTTTTGGACACCCTGTATAAATAATTATATTAATGTTTATACTGCTAAATAGAGAATTGAATTATCTTTCAAATGAGCTATCACTCAACCCCTATTCTCATTTAAAAAAATCATCGATGACGTCATTACGCCCAGACGGGTGACGTCACTAGTATGATATATATGCCAAAAAGTCGTAATTTAAAAATAAAAATTGACCTGTTTCGGATTTTTTTTCCAAAGTTGTTCATTCTCGAGAAAATGAATTTATTCCAACCTTTACGTGCTCACTGTATATATATATATTATACAAGCTGTACGCTCCCGAGGAAGCTGAAGCTGTTTTCACTTGAAGATCCTTTTTGTGGGGGATCATCCCATTCTGACTTTGGTTTTACAATTGCTGGTGTGACTTCGCTGTTTCCACTACCTTTCTCCATTCTTCTCTCTCTCTGATTTTGCTTCCTATATTTCTAATTTCCATACTTCTTAAATCTTCTTCCACTTGTGTCCATCTGAGTTTAGGCCTGCCTCTGGTTCTTGTACCTGGTGGTATCCATTCGGTTATAACTCTTAACGGATTATTCTTCTCTCTTCTCATTATGTGTCCATACCATCTAATTCTCTGTGCTTTTGTTGCTCTTACTATGTTCTCTTGACCCATCCATTCTTGTATTTCGTGGTTCATCCATTGCCTTGCATCCTCTTCGTTTTCCCTCTTTGGTCCCAGAATTTTGCTCATAATTTTTCTCTGAAAAACTTTCAGCTGCTCTTCTTCTCTTGCTGTTAATGTGAATGTCACCAAAGCATATAGCACTATTGGTCTTACCCTAACAACACACAACATTCCAGGAATGTACTACCAAAGTTCTATCAATATTTGAATGTCCTGGACATTTAGGGAACATTCGGTGAACATCTGTTTAAATTATTCCTGGAATGTTACCATAAGACATTCTGTGAACATACTACCAATGTTCCTATATTTTAAGTTGCGAAATAATACATACGTGTAAGAGATACAACATTACTTATAACATACCAGACAAACTAAGTGACATTTTAGGCCTACAGTGCAATAATATGTCAAATTTAAAGAGTTTCCCAAGATTATAAACATACAAATGTAATAAAAATTATTGTTCGCGAATATTCAATTTGGAATGCGATTTTGTTAATAAAAAAAATACTTATAACTTATGCAAAACCCAAGAGAGGCATTTATATTTATTTCTTTTGCGTTCATTTTCAAATTCGCCGTGCATATATTTTTGTGCATGGCGCTTGAGAGGGCATCACGTGACTAAAAACGACCAACCATCGACCTCGCTTCGGCCATCTTGGCATCTTCATCTTGGCGACCTTGCCTTGCCGTGGATTGTTTTTAGTTGTTTGTATTATTTGTGCTTTTTAAGAATATTTTTTTAATTCGGATACTTTTATAATAGCTTTAATAGTATTATTAACATAGTGCATAAAATGGTGTCCTGTTTTTAACGCAGTTGGAGTAGCAGAAACAAATGTAGATAAAAAAATCTGCAGGAATAACGTTTCAATTATGACAGAAGCTCCAAACAAATGACTGAATGAAAAGCCCTATTAAAAGGTTAGTATGCAAATATGTAAACGAAAGCATGCCCTGTATTTCAGAAAATAAATTAATACTATTAATACCCTAATAATACTATTCATAAAAAATCTTTTAAGTAACGTAGATATAACAAAGTGAATAAAAGGCATAAATCAGAAGAATTATTATTTTATTTTATAAGTTAATAATTGGTCATATCCATTTATTATTTTAATAATAATTGTGAATAAGCCACAAACTTCGCTTATTCCTAACTAAAATAGTAAATAGAGATAGGTAATAACAAAAGGATTTATAAAACTAAAATAATTCCTTTTGCGTTTTTGCTAGTGTATGCGTTTATAAATAGGATGGTAGACCACACACTATAATATGCAGTACCAACTAATGAATACACAGAATATTATAGTCGATTTGCTAAACTCAGTCTCAGTACTAATTACTGTAATTTTGGCAAAATTGGCCAAAAACAAAAAAAATTACCTACTAAAATCACTAGCCAGTTGTGTCTGAGTTTGGGGAACCGACTATACTAATAAACAATTTCTAAGCTGTTTTATAATAATTTTGTGAGTTCATTAATCATATTTTTTATTTAAAACTAAAATTTGTTAATAATGCTTAGTAATGCATATATTTTGTATTTTTAGCTTTCCAGAAGATCCTGCGAAGAAGACATGAAGTATAGATCAGATTTGTTAATAGAGGAGTATGTTCAAAACACTTTTTAGAAAAAGATATTGACAGAACTTCACTTTCATCTGTTCGTTTGAGAGACTGTGCTGTTCCAATAGCTTATGTCACACAGGTATATGCATAACCTAATTAATAATACAGTCCGTACAATATAGATACTGTTGTAATTCATTATCTACATCGGAGATCTAAGTTGACATTGTTGCCCAACTACAAAAAATTTTTGAATTCATTTTAAGTCAAATATATCACATAATTATTGCGAAGTAGATTATACAACAAAACAGATTAATATTCAATGTAAATAAATAAAAACATCAGAAATCGAAAACAAGAATTAAGGTATAATCTTATGTTACAGTTATTAAGGTACCAAGGGTATTATAGGGATATACGTTGACCGAAAGCGTTATTATTATAATACCTGTGGTGCCTTCAACGTTTAATGCCCGACTAAATTATTCTTTATATGCGAAAAATTTGAATGAATTTTGAATTGATTAGTTTTTAAATAAGTACATTTACCAGTAACAGTAGTAACGTAATTGTGGTAACCATAGTTTTACTTAGGTTGATATTTGTCAACTTGACAGTATCTAAGTCGTTATTTAAATTTAATGCCCAAGGGCGTTATATCGTACTTAACAGACTTCGAAATGTCATTATTTGTCAAATAATGTACCAGTAGGACATTAAAGTAAATAATAAAAACAATAAATATAATGAATACTAAATACTTATTTGTTTGTGAAAAATCTATTTCTTTGTGGCTTTTTTGTAATTAATTATTCTAATGGGGAAATAAGCCACAATTTACTTGAAAAAATAATTTTATTAAGGTTTCTACTTCCACATCGGATGTCGTTGTCAAAATACAAAATGTTCATTATTATTATTTTATTTATTAAATATTATTTATTATTTATTTAAATATTATTTAATATTTATTTTTTTATTATTATTATTTATGCATATTATTACCTGTAAATAATATTTCTTCTGATTGTTAATTGTAAAGGATAGAAAAATTACCTTTTATTTTATTTTCTTTTAGAATCAGCTGAGAGAAGTGGTCTACAAAAAACCAGAAAGGAAACGGAATATGTGGCTACGAAAAGCAAAAGAAAGGTTTACAAAGCAAATGTGACACATTTTTTTATAATATTTAGGAATGTCGGCAAATTACATTAAAAAATGTATGTAAAGATTTTTTGCAATAAAAATGTTTATATTTATCAAGGATGTATTATTTGGTATGGCCATATATCGTCAATGATGTGACAGTACCTCCTATCTGTTTTTTTCAAGAGATTTGTAAGATAGACTAAAAACTTGTTTCGGCCACCTCCTGTTTTCATATATTTTTTGACTTGTTTTGCAGTAAATTCAACTATCTATTTACTACAAAAAAGTCAGAATACGTACGAAACCAGAAAGTGACCTTAAAAAATGTTTTTCGTCTCCTGCAAACCTCATGAAAAAACATATAGGAGGTATTGTCACATTACTGACGATATATTTCAGTGAATGTCTAAAAAATATACTGTGAATGTTCAAAGAACGTTCGTAGACATTCATGGAATGTTCTAACAAGACATTCAGTCTAAAAATATACTGTGAATGTCCAAAGAACATTCATGGAATGTTCCAACAAGACATTCAGTCTAAAAAATAGACTGTGAATGTCCAAAGAACATTCGTAGACATTCATGGAATGTTCCAACAGAACATTCTAAGAATATTTAAAATGCTGACACAGCACTTTCCTGGTACTTTCCAGGGACATTCGTGTGCATTTGGGGACATTCCAGGAATGTTTTCAATGTCCTGTGTGTACATTCTAGGAACATTCATGGAATGTTTTGTGTTATTAGGGTATGGTCGTTTTGTAGATTTTCATTTTTGTATTTCGGCTTATCTTCTTATCTTTGAGATTTTTTTTATTTCTGTAGAATGCTTTGTTTTCTGCTTGAATTCTTCTTTTCATATCTACACAAACAGTTGACATAAAATTACAAAATTCAATTTTTTAGAACATTGAAAAACCTTTAAAATGCCGATTTTTGAAAGTTAAAAAGTTAATTTGTCGCTACGCAAACTGCAAAATAAGTGAAAATCGTTATGTGTTAATAACTTTTACTAAAACTATCTTAGAACTTTAGTGTTTCACCCAAAGGGTTTACTGTAAAGAGACCGAAATCATTAGACCGAAAGCAGTAGACCGAACTCATTAGACCGAAAAGCACTTTACCGAAACCTCACTAGACCGAACAGCAGAAGACCGAAAAGCAGTTCTTTTTACTTGTCGCAGTAAAAGAGATAAGACTAATGTAATTACAACTAAATGTTATTTGGATGGTTATTATAAACATATAAAATGGTGTTAACGTCACTCTACCCTTAATTTATTTTTACCTTCACTAATTTGTTTAACGGATGAAAATTATTTCATATCAGACTGTACAGAGTAACAATTTACACAGTCTATATATAAAATAATACAAAAAAAAAATACAATAAACAAAAAGACAGATATAAAAAATCTGTGCATAATTTACTGCAAACTTTTAAAATTTATTTACCATTTCGGTCTAATGCTGTTCGGTCTAGTGAGGTTTCGGTAAAGTGCTTTTCGGTCTACTGCTTTCGGTCTAATGATTTCGGTCTAATTGTCGTGTACCCACCCAAAGTTGTGTATTGGGGTACTTAACAAACCCTCAAAATTTGAGACCGATCCATTAATTAGTTTAAGAGTTATTCTATTTGATTATCCCAGAGACCTTTATTTTGCAATAACATAAGACAGAAAATAATGAAGATAGGACAATTCTGAGTATGCCAAATGAATGTAGAAGAGTGATAGTATCAAAATGTATTAAAAAAAGATAAAAACATTACTCAATGTAATCAAAAATCCTAATGCCAAATTTTTTAAATTTTGTAGTTTATAAACATTTAGAATAACTTTACAAATATTGTCCATAGGAACAATCTTTTTATATATTCGAAAAGCTAGTAGGTATGTTAACATGAATTTTCAAATAAAAAATTTAGCCTGGGTTCATTAGGGGCAAAGTTAGCAATATGTTTTTTTTTAATTCACAGCTAATTTGTTTATAAAAATTAAGGAATTTCATTGATGTCATTTTAAACAATGGGATTTGTATTTTTTGTTAAAAAATTTGCATGAACAGTGTATCTTCACAGCACCCTCTACGATTTTTCAAAATTGTAGTTCAAACGGTTACTAGGGGGAACCTACGGATCCACCGAGTTAAAATACCGAAAAAGCAATTTCAAACTAATAAAATTTTCTGTATCTCCGGATCAACTCAATGGATTTTCATCTTTCTTTTTTAATTTGTATGTAATTTCTACGTACATTACAAATATGCAATTTGTTTATAAACTTATTAATTAATAATCAGTGCAATTTGTTTAAAAAATACTTGAAAAAATATTTTTTACAAAAATCTATTTTTTTAATCATAGTATCATTAATGATCATACAAAAAGTTAAAGTGCACTTTAATAAATAAAATATTTTTATTAAACAATTATTTATTGAAGATAATTTATTTTTTAAAGTATACCTTAAGTTTTTGTATGATTAATAATGATAGTATGATCAAAAACATGGATTTTTGGGAAAAAATTATTTTTTCAAAAATTGTTTAACCAAATTAAACTTTTTATTAATTAATAAATGTCAAATTGCAAATAGACGAATTACATATTTGTAATGTACAGAAAAATACACATATATATATATATATATATATATATATATATATATATATATTTGTACAATATATACACATTTCTAAGAACTGGTGTTTGGATCTTTGATTCTATTCGAAAAATTTTTCCCAGCCCGAAATGGTGGATGTGTGAATTGTTCGTAAGGGGATTTTTCCACATTCTCTATTTCATCTATTTGATTTATATATATATATATATATATATATATATATATATATATATAATAGCGCTGCAGGCCTCAGGGGCCCATGGCTTGAAATTTTTCAACTGTCTTTCTCCACTTTACTCTGTCCAGGGCAGCTGTCTTCCAGTTTACAATGCCTGCTCTTTGTAGATCCTCTTTGGCTGCTTCCAGCCACTTTTTCCGCGGTCAACCCCTCCTTCTTCTTCCCTCACCCCTTAACAATACACTCTTCGCCCATCGGTCCCCTGACATCCTTTCCACATGTCCTAGCCAGCGAAGTCTTCTAGTTTTTACCATATGGCTGATTACTGGCTTCCCAAACAGTTCTTGAACTTCCGCATTCGTCCGTCTTCTCCATTCGTTCTCTCCCACTTTCACACCACCGAAAATCTTTCTCAGCACACTCCGTTCCCATCTTTCCAATACATTTTCTTCTCTCTTATTCAGAACCCAATATTCACTACTATACAGTACTGTAGGTTGTATCACCGTACTATATAACCGCAATTTTGCTGCTCTTGAGATAAGACTACTTTTTAAAAGTATGCTTAATGCTCCAACTGCTTGTTTTCCCTTCGCAATTCTTTTTTCAATTTCTGGAACTTCATCTCCTTTCTCTGTTACAGTGACCCCTAGGTATTCAAATTCTTTTACTTTCTCGAAACAATATTCTTTTCCATCGTTATCTATTCTAATTTTCAAAACCTGTTCTTCATTTAGTGTATCTCCCATTTCCATAAATTTTGTTTTGTGTTCGTTAATTTTCAGACCGTACTGCTTAGCTTTTCTTTCAAAAAGGTTAAATACTCTTAGCAGTTCTCTTTTTGTTCTTGTTATCAATACTATGTCGTCTGCATATGCAAGTACCTGAGTTCTTCTATCATGGATCGTACCTTGCGTTCTGATCCCACTCTCCCTGAATATTGCCTCTAATACACAATTGAAAAGGACAGTTGATAGAGGGTCTCCCTGCTTCAAACCCCTTCTTACTTTAAACTTTTCTGAGAGGCTACCCGCCAGTGCTACTCGATTTTCTGTTCTCTCGAGTGTCATTTTCACCAGTTTGACCAACTTCTCCGGTATCCCAATTAACCGAAGTGCATGATAAAGGCGTTTCCTTACGACTGTATCATATGCCTGCTTAAAGTCTATAAACAGGAGCTTCATATTTAGCTGTTGTTCGTAGGTACCGCACTGTAACATCTTTAGTACGAAAATCTGATCGATGGTAGATCTTCCCTTCTTAAAACCACCTTGATATTCTCCTACCTGCACACTAATATATCTGTCTAATTTTTCTCTTATAACCTTGGCAAGGACTTTATAAATTACATCAAGCAAAGCGATACCTCTGTAACTTTCACATTGAGATTTATCTCCCTTTTTGAATATCGGGCATATTACAGCCTGACTCCATTGTCTCGGCATTTCTTCCTGATCCCATATCATCTTTAGTAGGCTGCATATTCTCTTTTCTAATATTTTACCTCCATGTTTAATCATTTCTCCTGGAATGTCGTTGATACCCGCACTCTTGTTGTTCTTTATGCTTCTTAAAACTTCCATTATTTCCTCGTCTGTTGGCGGCCCCACTACATCCTCTTGGTTGTAGTTTTCTTGTATCACTTCCATCTGAACCTCGTCATTACCTTCCTGCCTCTCATTTAGCAGTTCCTCGAAATGATCTCTCCATCTATCCAGTTTTCCTTCCTTGTCGCCTATTAGGTGCCCCTCTTTGCTCCTGTAAAAGTTTTGTCCTCTTGAATACTGTTCTTTACTTATTTTTGCTTCTTCGTAGAAATTTCTAATGTTCTTATTGATATAGTGTTGTTCAATATCTTCAAGCTTTTTACTCATGTGTTCCCGCTTTTTATATCTACACAGTCTTTTTGTGTTTCTCCTCTCTTCTTCATATTTCTGTCTATTTTTTTCACTAGGCTCATCTATCATTCTTTGTCGTGCCTGATTCCTTTTCTCTAACCTTTTTCTACAGTCATCATCGAACCATTCTTTTTCCTGTTTTCTACTTACTTGTCCCAGGTGCTTACTTGCTGATTCCGTCAAAGATTCCTCAATTTCTGTCCACTCCGTTTCTATATTGTCATGGTACTGCCTACCTCTAAGCTTGTCCGTAATTTCCGCTTCCACAGAAAAATACATACAAACTAAAAAAAGAAAGATCAAAATATATTCAGCAGATCCCGAGATATAGAAAATAATAGTAGTTTTAAGTTGCCTTTTTTAATTTTTGAACTCGTGCATTTGTAGGCTCCCAGCTCCCCCTTCACTTACCACGACTAGTTACCAACTGAACGACATTTTTAAAAATTCGTGTAAAATACCAACTTTTCGAATATGTAAAATGATTTTTTTACGGACAATATTTTTAAAGTTGTTTGAAATGTTTATAAACTACAAAATTTCAAAAATTTGGCATTAGTATTTTTGACTATATGAGATAATTTTTTATCTTTTTTTAGTACATTTTGATAGCACCACTGTTCTACTTTAATTTGACATACGCAGAATTGCCTTATCTTCATTATTTTCTGTCTTATGTTATTGAAAAATAAAGGTCTCTGGGATAAACAAATAGAATAACTTTTAACCTAATTAATGGATCGGTCTCAAATTTTGAGGGTTTATTAAGTACCCCAACTTTGGGTGAAAAACTAAAATTCTAAGACAGTTTTAGTAAAAATTATTAACAAATAACGATTTTCATTTATTTTGCAGTTTGCGTAGCAACAAATTAACTTTTTAACTTTCAAAAATCGGCATTTTAAAGGTTTTTCAATGTTCTAAAAAATTGAATTTTGTAATTTTATGTCAACTGTTTAGCTTTTAAATGGGATACAAAAAATCGAAAAAATCGCGATTTTTGCTCTAAATTGTTAATAATTAAAAAACGGACGCGAACTCTAGGCAGGAAACAGGTAGGTTTTCTTCCTATAGGTCTATAATAACTAAAAAAGTAGTCAGATATCTGGATCTTTGAGTGTCCCGAACATGGTCTATTTCTAGCTTATTACCCTGGACTAATAAAATAGTGGTTGAATCGTATTGAAATCTGATCGTCGAAATTTTGGGACCGTGCAAGTTCGGAAAAGCGACACCTGGTTTCTACGCTCTGCACTTTTATTCGCACTTTTAATTATATTGGCCAATCATATGCTCCTGGTTACTGGATAATTGTCAAGGCCATAGTCCAAAAAAATAATAAGAAAAAATAAGATTTAGGTTATGTTATTAAAACGTAAACAATTGTATGTAGTAAATAAAATTAGTTATTAAAATGCAGTACTGCAAGCAAAATACAATTAATTAAATTTACCTTTATATAATAATTGCATATCATATCAATATTGTGGAGCAATATATAATTTTTCTTCTTAAATGACAATAGGTATGAAATGTACGTCAATTTGACAATTTCAATTGACAATATGAATTATTTAGAAAGTTGCAATATTTCTCCGCTATTCGCGCACGATCGCTTCGCGTATCCCTTCCGAGTACTTGCACACCGCGAGGTATAAATAGATCCAAACCCAGACATCCAAAGTGAAAGTTATCTTCCAACACAAAATTGTTCTATATGGTCCACATAATGTTCAGAAAAAAGTCACCATTTTGAGCTTCGGGTTTGGGGGGGGGAGAGGGGGGAGAAATCGGTAAATTCGTAGTTTTTTAAGTTTTTCGTCAATATTTCTGAAACTATGAGGTTTAGCATGAACAACCTTCTAAACAAAAATATTCTACATTAAATTTGAAACAAAAAAGGCTATATGCATAATCCTTCTAAAATGAACGGTTTCAAAGTTACGGAGGTAGTATAGTATAATTAGTCCAAAAAAGGCCTAACACAGACATCCAAAGTAAAAGTTTTCCTCCAACACCAAATTGTTCTATATGGTCCACATATTGTTCAGTAAAAAGGTACACCATTTTGAGCGTCCGGTTTGGGAGAGAGATGGGGAAGAAATCGGTAAATTAGTAGTTTTTTTTTTAAATAAAAAAGGTCCTATACATAATTGTTATAAAATCAGCGATTCCAGAGTTACGGAGGGTAAAAAGTGGAGGTTTTCGATACTTTTTATATTTTTGGGGCAATTTATAATATTTTTACCGATTGAAAGAAATTTTCTTTAACAGGATTCGCTATTTCAGTGACCGATGGTATGTTAGTGATAAGCGCTTAAAGAAACGTCAACCTCACCACCCAAAATCCTCATCAATTGCCCAAAAAGTATAAAAAGTATCGACAACCTCCACATTTCACCCTCCGTAACTCTCAAACCGTTGATTTTATAACAATTATGCATACTACCATTTTTGTTTTAAATTTTATGTAGAACGTTTTTGTATACAACATTGTTTACGCTTAAACATAGTTTTAGAAATATTGACGAAAAACGTTAAAAAACTACTAATTTACCGAATTCTCCCCCATCTCCCCCCCTCCAAACCGGACGCTCAAAATGGTGTAACTTTTTACTGAACAATATGTGGACCATATGGAACGATTTGGTGTTGGAGGAAAACTTTTACTTTGGATGTCTAGGTTATGCCTTTTTTTGGGCCAATGATATTATACTACCTCCGTAACTTTGGAACCGTTCATTTTAGAAGGATTATGCATAGAGCCTTTTTTATTTCAAATTTAATGTAGAACATTTTTGTATAGAAGGTTGTTCATACTAAACCTCATATTTTCAGAAATATTGACGAAAAACCTAAAAAGCTACGAATTTACCGACTTCTCCCCCCTCCCCCCCCCAAACCCGACGCTCAAAAAGGTGTGACTTTTTTCTAAACATTATATGGACCATATAGAACAATTTGGTGTTGGAGGATAACTTTCACTTTAAATGTCTGGGTTATGTCATTTTTGAATTAATTGTATCATACTATAACAAACTGCACAAAAAAAATAAACGAAACATCGATGAAAAAACTAAAGAAGCAAATCCTGGTATATAGTTCCAGTTCCAAGAATACTAAAGATTTAACTAAAGAAGCAAAGATGAAATTTTATATGAAATCTACAATATGATCGAATTTATTAATAATCTTACGAATATTAATTCCGTTGCTTTGTACTTTGAAATCTTGGTTACCTCTATCCATATTTCGACCTCCACCGCCCATATTTTCGCCATTGCTCATTGTATCGTTTCTTCTATCACTCAGCCAATAAGCGTAAAAAGCAGGATTATCTACAAAAGAAATATAAACTATAACAAGTCATCGAATAAAATCCTAATTGAGATAGGCCATGAAATGACCATTTCTTCTTTTTTGGATGGTTAGTTACTTTCACGCATGAAATTCAAAACATAATCTAACTTTGATATAATATTATATGCTTATTGAATTTTTAAGTTTAAAGAAAAATAAAGTAAATAAAACAAAAAGGAAACTAAAAACGAAAATAAAGTAATCTAAAACACGTTTAAGCTCTTTTGGCCACTCAAAATAAAACGTATGTGAATATTTTGACCTCATATGAGCTACATCATCATCATCATCAATCAGTCCTGATTTGTCCATTGTTGAACATAGCCTCCTCTGGATACTTCCATCTATTTCTGTTCTGCGCCTCTGTTATCCAATTGGTAACACTTCTTTTGAGTCCGTCGGTCTTCCTCGGCTTCACTTGTCTGCCCGTGGTCTCCATTTAAATAATTTCTTCGTACATCTGTCGTTTCTCATTCTTGCAACATGCCCCGCCCATCTCCATTTTTACCTTGTAATACGTTCGATCATAACTTCCACTCCGGTTCGTCTACGAACTTCCTCGTTTCTTACTCTATTTCTTAAGTTTATTAGTTATTCCAACACTTTGACCAATGGTTTATCCAACCATTGATCTCTCCATCTTTCGTTGTGTCCTAAATTTTTCAGCTGATGTGTTTGTGAGAATTAAGGTTTCTGCTCCGTATGTGAGGACTGGTAGAACGCAATGATAAAAAGATTTCCTTTTCAAATGGATTGGTATATTTGTTTTACACGTCTCTCATTTCTCCGAATGCAGCCCAATCTAAAGTTATTCTTCTGAGCAGCTATTGGTAGCATGTTTGGTTGTCTCGCGTTAACTTTGTTTTGTGACCCAAATACACATATTTTTCCACAAGTTCTATGGGCTATTTCTCGACTCTATCAGCTCATTGGGAACAAGATTGGTCATCATTTTTGTTTTACCATAGTTTATCTTTAAACCGACTCTCTGTATTATTGCTGTAGTTGTTGTAGCATAACTCTAGCTTATCAAAGTCGTCTACTATGAGAACAATGTCATCGGCATATTGGAGATGATTGAATATCTTTCCATCGATGCTAATACCATTTGATTCCCACTCTAGTCGTTTAAATGCGTCGTAGTACATAACTGTAATAAAAAGTTTATCCTCTGCCAATTTTATCTTCTTAGTCACGCAATAGATGTTAAAACAGTTGCATTTTCGTATATATTTCGAATAATATTCGCATACCTGTGGTCTATTCTGCGTTCTGATAGCAACTTTAAGATAGCGACTGTTTTCACTGTGTCAAATGCTTTGTTGAAGTCGATAAGGATAAGAGCAATATTATATTCAATAGACTTTTCGACTTAGTCCAGAAAGCCACTGCGCATCCACTAGGAAAAATATTCCGATTCGGATTTTTTTAACAATCTTACTCAAAAAGGACCTCTTTTAACAAATTTGCACGTTGCCAGGACCAAAAATAGGACAAAAATTTTTTAAACGTTTTTTTTTTGTCTTTTTCTTAAATTTTTTTTTGCATGGAACAAAGTTGATAGTTTTTGACATATAAGCGATTAAAAATTGAAAAATTGCGAAATCGGCCATTTTTAACCCTCAAAAACTATGTGAAAAACTGAAAATTTGAATGTTGCCAAGGTAGGTAGATATTCTTTAAACATCGATTAAAAAAGGATTAATTAAAGGAATAAATTCGTTATTTCGTAAACCGGCAACTTTAAGGAAAAATCCCTAAACACGTCGATTTTTATTTTTAAGTTATAATATTGTGGCATCTGTGATATACTAGTGACATCATCCATCTGGGCATGATGACGTAATCGATGATTTTTTTAAATGAGAATAGGGGCCGTGTGCTAGCTCATTTGAAAGGTTCTTCAATTCTTTATTCAGTAATATAAACATTTACATAATTATTTATACAGGGTGTCCAAAAAAAATTATTAATTAAATTATTTGAAAAAAAAAGTATGTAATTTATTTTAATTCAAAATACGTTTCACTGTTACCCGAAAACTAAGAAATGTTTATTTCACAAATAAACATTGCTTTTCGATTAAATTCAATGTTCATATACAGGTTATGTACACAACGCGTAGCGTCTTCCGTATACCACACCACTCGATGTGACTTCCGTTTTTTGGCAACCCTGTGTAACGGTTTCCAGACATTCATTTGTTCTAGATTCGCGGTCCTAATCGTACTTAGTATTTTGTGTGCCTTTTGTTTTTTAAACATGAATAATAGCAGATCTGCTTTACTTTTAAAGTTAGCCTTAAACGAAGGTACAATAAGTGATTATAATATATCTCTATAATTATATACTATCTGTACTTATTTTAATCTATAATATTTTACCTATACATTTTTTTTACTTCCTTTTTTACAATGAACTTCTAATTCAATCTACACTCACCGGCACGAAAAACGGGCACCTCAAAAAATGGGTAATTTTTGATGTCTCGTATCTCCCAAACCTGTTGGCCGATTTAAAAATTTTTTAATATGTTATAGCCTTATTCTTTAACAATATCGCTATAATAATATTGTTGATAGACAGGTAAATTTTCATTGTATACCGGGTGTACCAATCAAACTGGGTTTTTTTCTCAATTTTCACAACACCCTGTGGAATATTCTAGCCTTAATAAAATATTGAAATTAAAACCCGACTATAGCTCCAGGTTTTCTTAACATTCTGTTTTTTTATTCATTCGCTTACGTTGGATAATGAAAAAGTTAGGGACTCTAACAACTAGCCATGTTCTTTATCGATACAGGGTGTTTCTAAATAAGTGCGACAAACTTTAAGGAGTAATTCTGCATAAAAAAATAATGATCGTTTGGCAAAAGAATTTTATATTTGCAAACATTTGCGGACATAGCTTTATCAAGTAAACGATCATTATACCCCTTAAAGTTTGTCGCACTTATTTAGAAACACCATGTATTGATAAAGAACATGGCTACTTGTTAAGTCGCTAACTGTTTTATTATCCAACATAAGCGAATGAATAAAAAAACAGAATGTTAAGAAAACCTGGGGCTATAGTTAGGTTTTAATTTCAATATTGTATAAAGGCTAGAATATTCCACAGGGTGTTGTGAAAATTGAGAAAAAAACCCAGTTTGATTGGTACGCCCGGTATACAATGATAGTTTACCTGTCTAGAAGCAATATTATTACAGCGATATTGTTAAAGAATAAGGCTATAACATATTAAAAAAATACTTAAATCGGACAATAGGTTTAGGAGATACGAGCCATCAAAAATGACCCATTTTTTGGGGTGCCCGTTTTCGTGCCGGTGAATGTATCTATTAAATATTCTAAATTATTTTAAAAAATCTTATTAAAAGCTTAAATACAATAAATGTAGGTAAATGTTCTCATTTAACGAAATTTTCGAAAATTGCGTATTTTTTTGACCCAAGTAGGCTGAAAAATCGATTTTATAGTTATTGTTATTTCGAAAGTAATAAAACGTGTAAAAAATTGAATGTACAATTACAATTGAATGGAATTAAATACACGAAAAAATGAAACAAGAGCGATAAAAAGTTTAAAGTAATAAATTCTAGTATTAATATGAAATACAGTAAACTCTCTCTTAATGGGGTAGGCGCAAAGTCTCGGTCCAATGCTATGTAAATGCATTAATTTTTTTCGAATCCTGAGAAAACTAAGAAATACTTTTTAAAACTTACACCCACGATGAAAGATTACATTATTACGGAGGACCGAAAGTCCCTTAGAATAAACAAAAAGTTTCTTTTGAATGAAATATTCGAAATTAAAAATTACACTAACTTTTCTCTTGTTTTTTCATCCCGTTATCTTATTAAAATAAACATTATATAAGTTTTCAGGGACCTTCGGCCCTCGGTAATAATGTAATCTTCCATTCTGCGTTTAAATTTTTCAAAAATATTTATTAGTTTTCTAAGAATTCGAAAAAAATTAGTGCATTTAATTAGCATTGGACCAATATTTTGCGCTTATCTCTTAACGAACACCTCTATACGAACGGTATTTAAAACAAAACTCATTTGCCGATATTGAACCTGTACTCTTCATAGGTAAAAATGCATAGGTAGGTATTTTTCCAAATATTTTAAAATACAAAACTACATATATACATATATAAACTACATATAAAACTACAGAGATGTCGACGAGTGATATTTGATATCACTTTATCAGCAGTAGGTAATAAAAATCTGTGTAGGTCATTAAAAGAAATGTGACACCCTAAGGTTGCTCTAATAATATTTAACATTGATATGTTGTGACTAAAACTTTGAACGGAAATGTCTGCTTGAACATATCCAATACCCAATAAAAATTTTATTTTTTTTTTTAAAATGTTTCGGATTCAAGGGCGACTTGACTGTATGCTAAAACAATAATTATACAAACAAAACAAATATTCTGATTCGTTTTTTACGATCTTACCGAAATAGTATAGTTATAGTTCATTAGCGGATTTGCTTCAAATTTTAAAGAACGGATTGACGTGAAATTTATCATACACATAGGTAACATGTCAAATAAAAAAAGTGAAAAGAAAACTTTGTCCTGGGGGTGAGTTTCTCCTCTTCTCGGAGGTGAAAAATATACGTTCAAAATAAGTTCGGAAAAAGATAAACTGACGTTATTCTAAGCAACTTTTGTTATATAGAATTTTTTCACTGTTAATACTTTTTGAGTTATTTGCGCGTTAATATGTCAATTTTTCAACAAAAAAACACTTTTATACGGTTTTTTGCAAATAACTCAAAAAGTAAGTATGTTATCGGGAAAACCATTAAAAATATAGCTTATAAAGTAACAAAATTGATGTACGTATGAACTTTTAGAATCAGTAGAAGTAAAGTTGTAGCTAATGTAAAACAGGAAACAGGTTCATATTCGTCAAATTTAAAAACGAACGATTTCACGTGAAATAACCGAAAAATGATAGCAACCAAAAAATGATGCACTGTTCTGAGAAAACTTATTACAACCTTTTTAAAGTTTTAAAAAAATCTTTTTTATGTTTTCCAAAAAAGTTCTAAACATACGCTCAAAATAAAGTAGGTCCTATTTTTGTTAAAAAAATCCGAAAAATCACCACCTAATTGGAATCTCAAATGAAATTAATACTTACCGCTTCACAAGTTATATACTTAACTTATGTAATATTTATATGATCTGTAATTTCATCGGCTTAAAGGGCTTATTTTAAAAAAAAATTGGTTTTAAAGTAAATTTTTTTTTTATTTTGAAAAAAATGTTTTTTTTAATGACATAAAATTTAGTAGTGATACCAAAAATTACGAATACATAGTAAGAAATGTAGGTTTTGCTTTTCTGAATATTTAGGATTATGTGTTTTTCTTTGAGACAAATATTGGTTAAGATATGGCTGTTCAAAATTGGCATACACAGTTGGTTAGTGACTAGTTTAATCCCTTTCAATTACATCCCCTTCAAAAATAAGAACTTTGAACTGATGAAGCTTACAGATCATATTTATAAACAATACATACACAGTAAATCAACTTGTGAAGTGGTGACAATTAATTTCATTTTGGATGCTAATTAGGGGGTGAATTTTATGATTTTTTACAAAAAAAAGGATCTTCATTTTGAGCGTAACTTCCTTAATTTAATGTTGAAAACTTTCTTAACCTTTTTTTAAACACTAGAAAAAAGTTGTAATGAGTGTTCCCTAAAAAGTGCTTTAGTTTTTGACAGTTCACGTTGAAATATTCAATTTGGAATTTGGCGTGTATGAACCTATTTTTTATTAGTTACAACTCTTCTTTTACTGGGTCTAGGGATCTCATACATAAGTACACTTTTTTTCACTTTTTTATGGGCTATATTTTTCCTAAGAATGGTTTTTTTGATAAAATACTTACTTTTTGAGTTAATTGCAAAAAAAAAACGTTTAAATGAGTTTTTTTTGTTGAAAAATGAACATATTTAGTCGCAAATAACTCGAAAAAAGTGAAAAAATGCTATAGAACAAAAGTTGCGTAGAATTAGTTAATTTCCGGACTTATTTTGAACGTATATTTTTTCATCCCGAGACGAGGTAAAATTCACCTCCATGGCAAAAGCACACATCGGCACAATATCAATTTTCTTCCTTGACATGTTACCTATGTGTATGCCAAATTTCATGTCAGCGGTTTCACAAATTTCAAAATTTATGGGTTTTGCAATATTTTACCATCAGCGAACGGACTACTAGTAGAGGATCCGATATAAGGCTGATCTGCATCGATCTATTTAATGACAATAACAATAATTATTGGATATGCAATTTAGTATGTTAACAATTATAAAAAACAAGGGGTGTATGATCTAATTTTCTTCTGACTATAATTAATTAATAATTAATAAATGACTTTTATCTACTCTATATCATACTATGTATAAGTTTTTAGTTTGTGAAAACTGTCATTATAGATAGCAGTGCGTGAAGGGTTTAGTTTAAAGTGTGCGTAAAGTAACAAAGTAACACTTTTATATAATCAAATATCCTTAACTTTCGCGTTGTCATGGTGATGACATAATGAGCATAAATTACAAAAAGAAAAATTTGACAGTTTTGTGGTTTGAAAAAAATAAGAATTTTTAAATGTCAAAGTTATAAAAATTGTAGAATAGAAATGAATTCCAGTGACGAAGAGTTACAGTTTTTTTATTTGTTTATCGTAGATAAAATATTGTATGCAACTGTGCGTGAAGTACTTTTTGCGAACTTACGCGATGTATAGCACTCGCTCCGTTGTCGCTCATGCTCTAAACATCGCGTGCGTTCGCAAAAAGCATACTTCACGAACTGTTTCATAAATAACTATTTTCATAAATTAAAAAAAAATGTTTCGACCCGCGTAGATATTATTCCAGATTTTCAGATTTCAGCACAGTGTTAGATGGTTGGGGCATATATGGAGAGCAGGTAGAGCAACAACTATAAACTCAATTTTTACAATGGAAACCCGGAGTTAGAAGGAGGCGCGGAGGAACTAGAATAAATAGTTACACGAAGTAAAGGAAGATTTACATAGGGCAGGAATTAGAGACTAGCAGAAAAATACAGGATAGAAAGAAATGGAGAAACACAGTCAATAGTATCGAGTAGCAGACTGGGACTAATCTGCTTGAAAAAGATCTAGATAGCGTTTTAGCGGCTCATCCCCACCTGGGGTATTTAGCCATTTAATTTTCTTATTACATATTATTACTGGTATATCAAAAATTAAAAGGACGGTGTCTGTCATAAAATGTAAAATTCAAAATTTAATCAAGAAAAATAATAAATATTAAAATTTTCTATAAGTTCAAATTTATTTATTAACATTTTTGATATAATTTTCATAAATAAATGACTTAATATTAACACTTTTTTAATTAATTCCAATAAATCCATTTTACAGCAATAATAAAATATTAGTATTTGTAAAATAAATATCAATCATATCATAAATAACACAGGTTTACAAAAAAAACTAAATTTCGGACTATTTTACGAAACCGTATGACAAGGGTGTTTTTGGGGTGGCTGATTACGAATCCGGGGTCCGCTCACCTCTACCACGTCCAGTAAAGGTCATTTCAAAGTAGAATCAAGATAAATCGACAGTCGCTCTGAAAATGTATATTAGGAGGTTTTTGGGGTCGCTGAAGACGAATCCAGAGTCCGCTGACCTCTATCACGTCTAGTTCAAGGTCATTTTATGGTCAAATCAACATAAATCGACACAATCGCTCTGAAAATATATACTAGGGGCTTTTGGGGTCGCTGATCATAAAAACTGCGGTCCGTTGAGCTCTACCACGTCATGTAAAGGTCATTTCAAGGTCAAATCAGGACGTGTCCACAAAATTGATTTGACTTTGAAGTTACCTTTACTTGACGTGGTTGTGCTCAAGGGACCCCAGTTTTGTGATCAGCGACCCCAAAAACACCCTTATATACTTTTTCAGAGCGATTCTGTCGATTTATCTTGATTTGACCTCGAAATGACCTTCAGCATAGACGTGATAGAGGTCAGCGGATCCCGGATTCGTCGTAAGCGACCCCAAAAACCCCCTAATATACTTTTTCAGAGCGACTGTCGATTTATCTTGATTTGACCTTTAAATGACCTTTACCTGACGTGATAAAGTTCACCGGACCCCGAATTCGTGACCAGCAACCCGAAAGCCCCCTAATCACATGGGTTTGTCAAATAGTCCGAAATGTATTCTTTTGTAAACCTGTATAATCAAAGAGTATCAATCTTTTAATTTAAATAGACAACTGTAAAACACAGACAACTGTATTCACAGTAAAAGTTTCAAAAGATCACACATTACGCTCAAAGTAGGAGGTAAATCTAGCAGACAAGTCGTTGTGACTTCCAAAATATGACAACACCGCTGGAAGTGACAAC
Source organism: Diabrotica virgifera virgifera (assembly GCF_917563875.1). Taxonomy (NCBI): domain Eukaryota; kingdom Metazoa; phylum Arthropoda; class Insecta; order Coleoptera; family Chrysomelidae; genus Diabrotica; species Diabrotica virgifera. The sequence continues at coordinate 101,205,211 of NC_065449.1, forward strand.
GCGCCTTGAACTACCCTATATATGGAAGCCATAACGTATGCTGTACGCTTCGGTATATACGTATATATATACAAAATTTATTTTGGTAAATCCTTTCCCCTCAATAGGTAGTCCCATTTTATAAGCCCCCTTTTTAAACCGGGAGATATTAACAGAAGTTCAACCACGATTTTCTAAGTCCTGCCCTTTGCAATACTGGAAGGTTAGAGAAGGTACTTACAATTTGTGAAAAAATCCACGGGTTTCCTGTGACATTTTTCTGTGAAAATTAGATTTTCCATGAATAAAAAAATTGGGAGTTGCGATGAATTTTTAAGTCCTGCCATATCCATAGAATAACAGGATACTATCTATTTTATGAAGAAAATTTTTTGGGCAGGACGGTCGCAAAAGTACTTAGGGAGTATACATATATACAAATATGTAATGAAAATAATGAAATTTTCATGATTTTCTAAGTCCTGCCAACTTAATAAATTAATTATATTTATTTCAAAATGACCAAAAAAAATATTGGCATGACGTCACCTAATGTTTAACTGCACTTGTTTCTTGGAAAATTTTGTATAAAATTTTCACTCTGGTTCCGTGATTTTCTAAGTCATAAAATAAATTTTGTTACAAAATAAATAATTTCAGTATACATTATGCAAAATGGCAGGATGTTTAGTTACACCTTTTTTACTATATATAGTTAAAAAATTTGTAAGATAATTCGTGGAAAATTACACGATTTTCTAAGTCATGCCATTTCGCACATATCTCAAGAAGGTTAATATAAATCTATTTTCAAAGAGGCAGGATGGTTGTATAGTTATTTCGTATAAAAAAATTAAATTATCTGTCTGTAAAATTATTTCAGGGTGTTATACAAACATATTCATATCACCACATTTTTCTTGAGTCATACCATGTCGAGTATGCTTAAAAAACACTAATCTAAAACCGTTTACAACTTTACAAATGTCATCAGACCATCTGGTTGGCGGACGACCTCTACTTCGATATGCTTCGTCTAGAAGAAGCATATCGATGTCTTGTAATTAGTTTCTTTAAAATAGCTGCAGAACGCTTTTATTTGGAAAAACGAAAACTGGTACACTTATTTATCTTCCAGAGGTCAATTGTCAAATGTCAATTATCAATTGTCAATTTTTAGTACCGGTCATAGGGGTCCGTTTGGGTACGGAAACGGATATATTATCGAATAACTTTTCTGTCTAACTTTTAAGCATCTCTGACACTGGATTATTGAATTCTGGGATAGTTTTGTACTAAAAGGTACTTTTGCTTTAACTCAGAATAATACGCAATGCAGTGTTCTAGAAAAATCGATGTGAAAAATTTTTCGCTTTTTGGTTTTTTGAGTTTAAAAGAATTTAGAAAAATTCTATTTAGAAAAACGAAAACTGCTACGTTTATTTCTCTTCCAGAGATGAATCGATTTTATCAATTGTGAATTTCTAGTACTGGTCATAGGCCTCCGTCTATTTAAAAGTACGCCCACCAATAAAACGAGTGTGATTCATGTGCCTGAAACTTTTTTATCTTCGAGAGGCCCCACACCAAAGAAACATAAAACATGACACGTTTCATGAAAATAAAACACAGTTAAACAAATTGAAGTCCGCACACACAAGAAGCGAGTGTGATTCATGCACATAAAACATTTTTATCTTGGTGAAATCTGTTTCAGGAAAGAGATCGTGTTGTATTTTTCGGTTTCAGTTTCATTGTTTTGGACAGTTAATTATGTGCATAATATGAATTCCAACCAAAAATTTAATATTGCATTGGTTTCTGTTGTAAAGTAGAATGAAGAGTTGTACAATTATTATAACCTGGAGAGGTACTCGAATAGGTAATGATAAGAAAATATCAGTTTTCTTTAAACCAGGACCCACAATAAAACAATGTAGATGTTTGAATACTCAGTCTATAAAATTATTTAAATTTGGGAAGATGATTACTTAGTTCGTTTGCAACCAAATACGTACTATGATTATGATGTTGGGCAGTAATAAAAAGTTGCCGCAAGAGTAACAACCTCGTCATCATTACTTTCCATTGTTGGCTATACAAATTTTCATTTTGTTTCTTTGATTAGTATATAATATGAAACGGTTTCGTCCTTCACAATTCATTTTGTTTCATGTTTTACGTTTTATGTTTTACTTCACGTTTCTTTGATCTGCGGCCTCCCTTAGAAAGTAATAAAGGTTTGCCATGACAGCAACGACCTCGTCATAACTTTCCATTGTCGACTATACAAATTTTATTTTTGTTTCTTCGATTAGTATATCACATGAAATCAAATGTTTTTTCACAATTTATTTGTTTCTTATTTCAAGTTTCATGTTTCACGTCTCATCTTACACGTTTTATGTTATTTTAATCTGCCTTAGGAAGCATTTTCAGATTAGTTGAATTGTGTTAAATTGCCGTAAAATTATTAAATTTATTAATTGCCTTTATTGCAATTATTAATTGCCTTAAAATCAATTTGTTGTTATTAATTTATTTTGTTGCATAGCAATTTTATCCCGCCTTCTTACTTGTTCGAACACAAAATACACACGCATGTAACAGGCGCTGAGTTGCCGCACTCAACTCGTTTTCCTAATATTGTAGGATTGTAGATATTATCCTGATATTGTTTCCTATATTTGATAGCAAAATTTACTAACACTAACAACACCAGAATAACGATTTTTAAATACAGCATCTATCTACTTTCAACTTTTTGCATTGTGTTCAGGATAACATCAGGAAAAGGTGTATAATATAAAAATGGGTGGAAATTGCATTTTAGTGCATAACATGCATCCAAAAGTGCATAAACCTGTAAAAATCGGTGTATGAAGGGCAAAATTTTGTTATTTTTGAGGTTTATGGAGTTACGAATACGCAAGCAGAACCGACCTCTGAATCACCTAGTGCCCAGAGTTGCTGCTAAGGCACGCCATCTGGAGTTTCGTGGGATATCGGCAATAAATTTAAAAAAAAACAGAATATTCGATGGTTTTTGGGATGGCCGAACACGAATATGACATTACAACCGACCCTCGGAGCACCTGGTGCAAAGGGTGACTGATCTCGAATTTAAGAGAGTTTTTGGAGGTCGATTCTGATGGCGTATTCATGTTCAGCAACCACAAAACTCTTCGAGAAATCTACTTGCATCACTTTAGTGTCTGAAAGCCTCGAAATTTAAGAATACGGCGTGTATATCAGTCACCCCGGGCACTAGGTAAAGATCTGTTCTAATGTGACATTCTTGTTCAGAAACCCCAAAAACCACCTGAGTAATCTGTCTGTATCAATTTACTGCCGAAATTAATATATAAATATGGTATAGAAAATGCTTAGCAAATAAAAAGGTACCATAAAATATCATTTTATTATAATACTAAAATACAGGGTGTCCCATTTAAGAAAACTCAAAAAATACTCATTCCGAGTTTCAAGTTTCAACCAACCCCGTATACTAAAATTAAACATTTTGGTATACTATTAATAACTGACAATAGTAGACTATATTAAAAATCGTTTAAACATAAATTAATAGAAGTTTGGATATCAAATCACTAACAATATGTATAAGGTGTGAATGTTTCTACAAAATAAAAAAAAAACGTAATTATATTTTAAACTACCTCGTATAATATTTCAAAACACTATATTTTATTAAAGAGAACATCGAGTAGAATCCAAAAATGTAAAAATATACAGGGTATTCCATTTAAAAAAACATAAATTTTTGTCACCCTGTGAAAACGGGTAGCTCTGTATATTAGAAAATACTGTTAAATTATAGTCCTATCTGTGACACATGTTTTACCTAAATAACTTTTTTCGTATATCTTACGACAAACGAGTAATTGGACTAGCCCACACTAATGCCCCACCCTGTATACAAAATAACCATAAAACCATCCTGCCTCTTTGTATATAGACTTATATTAAGATTCTTGAAACATGTGCAAAATGGCATGACTTAGAAAATCGTTGACTTTTTCACGAATTTTCTTACAAATCTAGGACTCCTGCCGTCTTACAAGAACTGTTTAACCTTCCTGCCGAGTACCGAAAAGGTATTGATTGTATTTGAGTATTATAACTTTTTAAAGGCAGGACTTAGAAAATCACGGAATCAGGGTGAGAATTTTCCACAGAATTTTCCAAGGGACAAGTATACTTAAACATTAGGAGACGTCATGCCAATATTTTTTTGATAATTTTGAAATAAATATGTTTAGTTTATTAAGTTGGCAGGACTTAGAAAATCATGAAAATTTCATTATTTTCATTACATATTTGTATATATGTATACTCCCTAAGTACTTTTGCGACCGCCCTGCCCAAAAAATTTTCTTCATAAAATCGATAGTATCCTGTCTATCTACGGATATGGCAGGACTTAGAAATTCATCGCAAAACCCTATTTTTATTTTTTGGGAAAATCTAATTTTTACAGGAAAATGTCACAGGAAATTTGTGGATGTTTCCACAGATTGTAATTACATCGTCTACCCTTCCAGTATTGCAAAAGGCAGGACTTAGAAAATCGTGGCTGAACTTCTGTATAATATCTCCCAGTCTATTTACCAAATACACAATTTTTAAAAAATAATTCCTAGTAGAAAAGGTGGAGGTCGGACAGCCTCTTCTGTATACCGGAAGTCACAACTTAACGTGCATCTATATATCTATATATCTATATATATATATATATATATATATATATATATATATATATATATATATATTGATACATGTATCCATGTAACTTCCAAAGTAGATACTCGTAATACGTTGTCACTTCATATATACCGTTATGACTTCCGATTTCGGAAGTCACAACGTTTTGCCTAAATTTTTACGAATTTGGCTACTAGATGGTATTAGAAGGCTTATATCAAAAATTTCACTAGAAGTCACATCGTATCTAATATACTCATAAGATCAGATTTTAGTACGACGGTATATCATCAGCGCTAGTGTCGCTCCCGTACGAGAATACACGTGATATACACAACGCGTAGGGACTTCCGTATACCACACCGCTCGTTGTGACTTCCGTTATTTGGCAACGCTGTATAAACGTTCCCAGACGCCAGACATTTCATTGTTATAGATTTGCGGTCGTAGTATTTTGTGCAGCTGTTATTTAAATATGAGTAATAGCAGATCTGCTTTACTTTCATAGTTAGCGTTAAATTAAATATATTATCTTTATAATTAGTATATTATACATGTACAAAATTCAAAGTGTCCATTAAATAATATAAATTATTTTTTAATAACCTTATTAAAAAATTAATTTAGGTAAATATTTTCATTTCACGAAATTGCCGAAAATCGCGTATAGGTATTTTGGACCTAGGCTGAAAAGTCAATTTTAGTGATTGTTACTTCGGAAGTAAGTAAAAGTATAAAAACACCCAAAAAAATTGAAACAATGAATTAAAAGTGATAAATAGCTCTAATAAAGTAATAAATTCTAGTAATAATATGAAATACAGTAAACTCTCTCTTAACAGACACCTCCCTTTGCCGGGCACCTCCTCTATATGGACGGTTTTTCAAACAAAAATAATTCGGCGATATATGAACCTGTACCCTTCAACTGACAACTGACACTCAACACCGGACGTTGACAGTAAAAATGATGTGTAAATGCGGATCTTCTTCTTCTTCTTATGCCGTCTTCTAACCAAGGTTGGCGATCACCTTTTTAAACGCTTCTCTGTCTTTTGCAAAGTGAAATATCTGTTCAACACTGAGGTTAGTCCAATCTCTGATATTCCTCAGCCAAGATTTCTTCTTTCTTCCCAAACCTTTTTCCCCGCTACTCTTCCTTGCATGATGACGTGTAGCAGAGAGTATTTATAGTTACGAAGTATGTGGCCCAGATACGATGTTTTTCTTATTTTAATTGTGTTCATAAACTTCCTGACATGTCCAATTCTTCTTAACACTTCTTCGTTTGAGACTTTTGCAGTCCAAGGAATTTTCAGAATACGCCTATACAGCCACATCTCGAATGCCTCCAATTTTTTTACGGATTGTGCTTTTAGAGTCCAAGCTTCTACCCCATATAGTAGTTGCGACCAAACATAACATTCGACGAACCTCAATCTAATGTCCATACTCAATTTCTTATTTGTAAACATTAACTTGAATTTTATAAATCCTTTTTGAGCTATTTCTATTCTCACCTTTATTTCCTCATCTTGATCTAATTGTGAGTTTATAATTGCTCCTAGGTATTTATACCTCTCGATTCTTTCTATCGGTTTACCTCCAATGTCAGATGTATGTTGTCAACAGGGTTTTTTGAGATCACCATTAATGTGGTTTTATTTATATTCATTGTTATTCCCATCTTTTTGCTTTCTCTGTTAATGATATATAGGAGAATTTGTAAATTGTCTATATTCTCTGCCATGATTGCGGTATCGTCTGAAAATCTTATGTTATTAATGATGCTACCTCCAATCCTTACACCTTCAATTCTTTCCCATAGTGCCTCCTGAAATATTAGTTGGGAGTACACATTGAATAATTGTGGCGACAGCACCCATCCGTGCACGACAGCACGTATCCGCAAATGTGGATAGTAAATATAAAATGAAGAACTTTTTCCAAATATTTTACGATATAAAACTACATTTTTTATTATTTATTAAGCTCAATATTCCTTGTTGGCCTAAGAATAAAACGTTTACATTTCTGATTACATTTTATTTTAGTCTTATAAATTTTATTTAATTACAATTCAGTCCATTTATACAATCTTTCACCACCTACTTCCCTCTCCTTCAGTTCAATGCTAGTTGTTTCCATCTCGCAATGTTACTTTTCTTCAGGTCTTTGTACACACTGTCCTCCCATCTTTCTCTTGGCCTGCCTTTCCTTCTCTTTTGTTATGGTCTACGTAAGAGTACCATTTTGGCATTCTTTTACTTCTCATTCTTTCGATTTGCCCCAAATGTTATTCTCTGTGCTTTGATCGTCATCGTTATCGTTGGCTCTTTATACAGTTCTTCCAGTTCTTTATTGGTTCTCCTTCTCCACTGATCTATTTTCGCACCTCCATATTATATTGCTCTTAGCAATTTTCTCTGCAATCTTTCTAAAAGGTCTGTTTCTGACTTTTCAGCACCCATGTTTCGCATGCTCTGCGTATGATACTGTAGGTCATTTTTTATCGTTTCAAATTGATACATAGCCCGATCAAAGAACAATCTGACCCAAAAAAAATAAAGGAAGGATGAAAATTTGGGAATAGGTAGTTGAAATTGTCTATTATTATATAAGAAAAAGTTAACTACTCTACACACCCTCCATTTTACAAAATATGAGGGGAATACCCCTTCTCGGAGGTGAAAAATATAGAGTTATTTGCGAGTGAATATATTCATTTTTAACAACAAAAAACATGTTTTAGACGGTTTTTCGCAAATAACTCAAAAAGTAAGTATTTTATCGAAGAAGATATTCTTAGTAAAAATCTAGCTTATAAATAGTGAAAAGAATGGAGTACGCATGAAATCTGTATACCCAGTAGAAGCGGAGTTGTAACTAATGAAAAGTAAGTCCTTATTCGTCCAATTCCAAATCGAATATTTTAAAGTGAAATAACCAAAAAACGGAGAACTTTCCGGGGAAAACTTATTAAAAATTTTTTTAAAGTGTTTAAAAACAGGTTTATTTTTGTTTTTTTTTAACTTCTAACATTAAAAGTAAGTGAGTTACGCTCAAAATATTTTTGCTCCCTTTTATATTTTGGTAAAAACAATCGCGAAAATCACCCCCTAATTAGCATCCCAAATAAAATGAATCGTTACTGCTTCACAAGGTATTTTGTTTATGTATTCTTTATAATGATCTATAAGTTTTATTGGTTCAAACTGTTCAATTTTGAAAAAAATTGGTTTTAAAATAAAAAAAATTTTCTGATTTTGAAAAAAATTCCTTTTTTTTTCAAAATAACTGAAAAATTATTAGTAATACCAAAAACCTCAAACAGTAATAAAATGTACGTTTTGAGTTCTGATTATTTTGGATTTTTTGTTTTCCTGGTAGACAAAAATTGGTTATGCTAAGACTGTTCAAAGTTTGCATACACTCGTGATTAGTGACTTGTTCAAGCCATTTTAACTAAAGCCATTTCAAAAAGAAGCACTTTGAACCGATGAAACTTACAGATCATATAAAGAATACATAAGAAAAGTAAAGTGTGAAGCGGTAACGATTAAATTTATTTGAGATGCTAATTAGGGGGTGATTTTCGCGATTTTTATACCAAAAAATAAAAAGGGTTGAGCCCTTTTATTTGCGTAACAATATTTTGAGCGTAACTCACTTACTTTTAACGTTAAAAGTTCTTTTAAAAAACAAAAATAAACCTTTTTTTAAACACTTTAAAAAAGTTGTAATTAATTTTAACTGAAAAGTGCTCCGTTTTTTGGTTATTTCACGTCGAAACATTGGATTTGACGAAGATGAAATTTAATGAAAAAAGAAGATTTGATGAAATTTGACGAAGAAGGACCTACTCCTCATTAGCTACAACTCTGCTTCTACTGGTTCAACAGACTTCATATGTACACCATTTGTTTCACTTTTTTATAAGCTATATTTTTGCTAAGAATACATTTTTCGATAAAATACTTACTTTTTGAGTTACTTGCGAAAAACCGTTCATAAGCATAAAAATGAACATATTCACTTGCAAATAACTCGAAAAGTATTGACTTAGTGAAAAAACTCTATAGAACAAAAGTTGCTTAAAATTAGTTATTTTATCCAATTCCGGACTTATTTTGAATGTATATTTTCAACCCCAAGAAGGGTGTATTCCCCTCCATTTTTGTAAAATGGAGGAGATGTAGAATTGTAAACATTTTCTTATATAATAATAATAGACAATTTCAACTACCTATTCCCAAATTTTCATCCTTAATTTATTTTTTGGAGGTTTTCGATAAGTTTTGTATTCCTTGATCGGGCTAACAGATCTTTACACAAGTGATATTTGATATTAGGTATGAATACTGTTTACGCTATATTAATTATGTAATACAAATCTGTTCACATCTTTTAACTGTTAGCAACGCAAGCAAAATTTTAATGTGTATGTCGATCCATGAAAGAATTGCTGACCCCATTATTACTCTGATAATAAATACCTCGATAAATTTTTGTGTTTTGACTGAAATATGAATCTTAACTTAATTGAAGGGCTCGGGGCAACAAGGGACCTAAGCCACATTTTTTTAAATTTGAAGATTTCAGTAAAACTGGCTCTGTAACAGTGGTCTCCAGCTTCCAGCGAAGTTTTACAGCTATCGGGCCATAGATGTCGCCGCCAGGCTATAACGACCTTGTTGCCGAATTGCAAAATTACGGAAAATTTTGAAGCAAGAACTTCATAAGCCACAGTAAAATCAACATGGCCACACGTGATCGAAGAGTGCTAGAAGGAAAACAATTATTTTATAAGGAAAAAAACAGTAGTTCAGATTCGGATTTTGACTCTGACGATTCTGTGAAGGATCGAGAATATTCTCCCCTCACGAGTTCCAGTGAAAGTGATGAATCTTCTCCGAAAAGGGCAAGCAAACATTTTAGTGGCTTCAGACCTTCTTGCTGTAGGTTATGTGGCTTGTGTTTTAAAAAGTTATAATAACATTAAATTTACTTTTTTAGTAAAACGTAGCCATAAATAACCTGTTTTTAATTTTTTTATTGATAAAGAGGCCTTAACACTTATATTCTATTTAAATTCGTTTGTCAATGACACATTTTAAGGCCAAAAAAGTATTTTATTTAGTAGGTGGCTTGGTCCCTTTTTGACTAAAGAATATCAACTATATCAACTCAACACACCTAATTTTCACCCCTCTTCAGATTTGGTTATAATTTAGAATACTCATACTGGCGAATAAGGGAAACAAAAATACAAAATATCAAATTTTTATCTTAGGCCGTTTCCGAAATGTGGTTGTGTAAAGTTTTCCAAAAAAATCTAAAACACCGTGACCATACTTTTTTGAAATGGTTGTAGAAGCTGTCCTAATTGAGCTAGAATGCTGGGAGAGGTGTTATTTTGCAGCACTTTAAAGCTCTTTTGATAATATAATATACAACATGATGTTATGATAAAAAGGTTTTTCTCAACCAAAAAAATATATTTTGAATATTTTGATTAAGTATTTTTCCAAAAAGTACATAATTTAAAATTTTCATAATATTCCTACAAATACATAGTACTAATAACATAAAAATTTTATCATGAGATGGTGATGGATAATTTTTTTTATGTTGAACCCATCACCATCCCATGATAAAATCTTTATGTTATTAACAACAGTACTATGTTTTTGTAGAAATATTATAAAAAAAAATTAAATTATGTAAGTACTTTTTGGAAAAAAAAACTTAATCACAATATATATTTTTTTGTTTGAGAAAAACTTGATTATCATAACATCATGTTGTATAATAAATATATCACTGTAAAGAGCTTTAAAAATTCTGCAAAATGACACCTGTCCCAGCATTTTAGCTCAATAAGGACAGCTTCAACAACCATTCGAAAAAATTATGGTCGCGGTGTTTTGGATTTTTTTGGAAAACTTTACACAACCATAGTTTGGAAACGGCTTGAGATAAAAATTTAAAATTTTGCATTTTTCTTCACCTAATCGTCCAATATGAGTACTCTATATTTTAACACAATCTAAATAGGCCAGGAAAAAATTTATTCAAAGTGTGTTGATTTAGCCTGTAGCAGCTCTAAAGTACAAGTATTGTTTTAGAGGAGTCGACAATACCACATTGCAACTGCAGATATTAATCAAAGACAAGTAGAAGGCAACAGAGGTTCAATTATTTTGACCCCAGAAAAACTTTCACTAAGCCGATGGAGAAAAGTTAACATTGAAGAAAGAAAGAAAACAAAATCAAAGAAACGTCGAAACTTGGGGCACGACTATATAACTTTGAGAGGTGTAGCAAAAGAAGCGAAGAAGATTGGAGATCCGCGGAAGTGCAAAAAAAGTGCAGAGAGCTGCTTCGGGGTACCGATTTATCTATATTTAACGGATTTTGGGATTTAGAGACATATGCAAAACAGAACACATATTTATTTTCCACAATAAAGGTTATAAATAAGAAAATTTACCAATTTGTATTTTGTAAAAGTAAACGGAGTAGATGTGCAAATTTGCAAACAAGAGTTCTTATCAGTTTATGGACTACAAAACTCAACTAAACGAATTAAACTAATTTCTAGACAAATTTCTGAAAAGAGGTAAACATCACAATAGACCGAACAAAGTTTTCCCAGAAATGGTACAATCAGTTCATGGCCACATTAGAATAAATATATTAGCCATTATAGTAGAATCGATAATCCTAACAGAGTCTACATCAACCATGATCTTAGTGTTTCAAGTCTGTATAAGGATTACTACATTGCATGGTGTAAAGAACGTAATATTATTCCAGTTAAAGAGGATCGGTACCGAAGAATTTTTAACTTAGAATACAACATAGGATTTAAGATGCCAAAAACGCATACGTGTTCAACCTGTGATTCACTAAATATTATAATAAGTTCAAATAACGCTAATGAATCTGAAGTTGAACATCTCCAAGTAAAATTACGCCTACATCAAACTCGCGCGCAGGCAAAGCAGCAAAACCTTAAAGACGAAATAAAGAAAAATGAAGAAATTCACAACACCGACATAATTTCATTTGACTTGCAACAAACCTTACCCACACCTTCATTGACTGTTGGCGTAGCATTTTACCTTAGAAAAGCATGGACCTACAATCTTGGCATACATGATTGTGTATCTGGGCAAGGTCATATGTTTATGTGGACAGAGTCAGTTGCAAAAAGAGGAAGTTCCGAAATTGCTAGTGTACTTCTAAAGTATATAATCAGTAAGCCAACAAGATCTGAAAATCTTGTTGTCTTTACTGATGACTGCGGGGGCCAAAACAAGAATTGGTTAATAATGGCTTTGTGGCTGCAATTAGTTAGGGAAAAATTTTACAAAACCATAGAACATCGTTTTCTCGTATCTGGTCACACTCATTTGCCTTCAGATAGAGATTTTGCTTTAATAGAAAAACATAAAAAATATGTTACACAAGTATTTTCTCCAGAAGAATGGTTTGAAATTGTGAGAAAATCGAACAGGAAAAATCGAACAAGACGATTTTTATAGTTTTGATGAGATAGTTATAACGAAAAAAACATGTACCACCGAGAAACAACCACTCAATTTTACAGACGTGCGCTGCTTTCGGTTCGATAGCGAACACCCAAATTCAATATTCATTAAACACACCCTAAATGGAGCATTTGATGAAGTAAATGTTGGTAAGAGGGGTGTAAGGTTTGGTGACAACATATTAACAACAAAAAACTTAAAAAAAATATGGAGGACCAATAGTACTTAACATCAAAAAAATTCAAGATATAAAGAAACTTTTACAATATATTCCTCCCATAAACCAGCAGTTTTATATCAGTACTAGCTATAATACCCGGCTTCGCCCGGGAGTTGATATGAGATTACGCGGTAGTTGCAATAAAAAAATAAACTATGACGTAATAGTAAAAAAATTTATTGAAAACATTCGCTCATTTTTTACACTATTTGCTTATAAACAACGTTTTTCATTTTATTGTCTGGAGTATATATATATATATATATATATATATAGATTTTTCGGATTTCCTACCCTTGAGCAAGCTACATATAGCTGACCGTGAGAGAAGCAGGGTTCTTTGAGGTTAATCTTATATTTTGAAGAAAGTGTTTTGATTCTTGTGTTTCACCGGTCATGTAATGTAGAAATTCCTGTGGAGGTGCTTCCAGTGGTGGTAGTCGAATTTTTCCATTGATGCAACAGAGTCCTGCTGTTTCTTTACTGAATTTTTTCGCGTGGCAAAATTGGCAAATGTTATCCATTTTTCCGATCACAACATGTTTATGATTGTAATATTTTTTCGTCGGTTCGTAGTGGAATGCTTCCTTTGTTAAATTATCTTTTAAAATTCTCGATTCTTCTATACTTTCTTCTCTTTTCTTTCTTCATTTTTTGTGCTTCTCAGAGTTCTCATCCTAGTTCGTTGATTTTGTAAACGTGCTTCGCGCTCTTCTTCCGTTTCATTTCTTCTATGTTCTTTTTGTTTCCGCCGTTTCGCTGCAAAACTGGCAAGATCTCCTCCTTTTTTACGTCTAGGCATTGTATTCTGTAAAATATAAATTAAATAAACATTTTATAGACAAAAAATTAAAAGAAAAAGAAAAACAACCATTAGAATTAATTAAAGACACTATTAATTATCTTTTCAAAAATAATTATTTTTTCAAAAATAATTAATATAAATAATTAATAATCAAACTGAGAACTTCCTTTTTCTGAAGTCGGTTAAAAATACTTACATTTGATATTTCACAATAAAGGCTCATAGACGACTTTTTTCTTCTCGGCTTCAAAATCGAGAATTAATTAAACACACTATTAAAAATACTGGCACGTGATACTTCAAAATAAATGCTCACAGATAACTTCTTTCAGTTCCTTTCGCAATCGCTTTTCAAATCGAACTAACTCTGGCGAGTGAAACCGGGCCCTTATATATTCAGAGAGCTAGGCTCTAGCATATTCGGAAAAGTTCGAGAGTATTTTCTTTTACACATTCTAGAATGTACTCGACATTATCGTCCGCCGTAACAATAAGTTCTGCAGCTATAGCATAAGTAGTAAAGGCGCGAAATTTGAAAACTTAAATTTTTAAATATTTTCAGAATTAATAATTAATAATTTGAATAACTAAACTTATCTCGCTTCAACTCCAAAATATATATATTTATTATACATAATGATGATAATGATGTCAATACCGGAATATTTAAAAGTTTGGCGAAGGGGCAAAATTGGGAATATTTAAAAATTTGGTGGAGGAGCCAGGTCTAGTGCTAGCCAAGCTTGCTAGGAAAAGCCCTTATATCTTTAAAAATACGCCCTTTAAGTTAAAACGGGAACTTACTTGTTCGAGCGGGGATAAAGGGCTATTGCACTATATAAGTCCCTTTATCGTATCGGGAATCCTTTTTAAGTTTTATCGGCACACACATTTTATCAACTTAGTTTTATTATATATAATGATTATTGAAAACAGTACAAGTAACATTGAACAAGACTATAATGTTGATGAAGCAGAGGAACTAGACAGGGATGATGAAACCGATTATTTTTAATATAAATTAATATTGTAGGTATATTCTTTCTTTAAGAATGTATATTCATTTTGTTATTTTCAAAAAGGTCATAAGCCACATTTATTTGTTTAATAAATTTTTTCTTAAAACATGCAGTTTTATTTTGTATCCTTTTTTGAAAAAATATATTTAATAATTTATTATGCATGAAAGGAATTAAGGTAAACAATATAAAATATAAAAATGTGATTTCAGGATTTTGTCAAAAACTTTAAACGTGATTTACTCAAAACTTTTCAAAAGAGGCTTAGGTCCCTTGTTGCCCCGAGCCCTTCAATTGTCGAATGAAGATATTTGGGTTCAATAGACGTCATTGTATTAATTTGTAGGCCTTAGCGTTTTGGTTAAAATTTCATAAATTATTTTCGGATTAAATTTCACAATAAATTTTGTGCATGATCTGAGCCATCAACCTATATGTACATATAATTAAAGTAACTGAAATAATTTTAGTTATTAAAGTTATTAAAAATTTTAAATTAACAAAATACAAAATATTACTCTAGTAATACATTGTTACTCTAGTAATATTTATTTTGATGACACCCGACTTGGTCGTCGAAACGTTAATGAAATAATTTTTTTTAGTAAAATTGTGGCTTATTTCTCATTAAAAATAATTAATTATATCATATTTATTTTTCCCTTAAACGGACACCTGCCTTAAACGGACAGTTTATGTGGATCAACTACTGTCCATCCAAGGGAGAGTTCACTCTATAATAGAATAATTGTATCTAATTATTAAAAGTTTTTTTCCACCTACCTCTACCGAAAGTATACTTTTCCGGACCTGATTGTAGGGAGCAAAGTTGTACTTTTCCTCCCTAGGGAGGAAAATATTTTTCCTCCCTAGGGAGGAAAAGTAAAAGTGACGTCATAATATTTCATTCATGAAATATAACTTACTGACGCCCTGTATAATATCTATTTTCTATTACGGAGTATCTATACATTTTAACGTTTATTTATAAAACATCCTATATTTTGCAGAATGGTAAAAAACAGTAAATTGTTATTTTGATTTAACAATGTTTACATTAATAATTTGACTTATATTTGACAGCTGACAGTTATATTGTACCTACTTGTTGTTTTAGTTCTAATAAATTTTGTTGGTTAGTTACATAAATAAATTAAGTAAAAATGACAAAATTACTTGTTATTTGAGGAAGGTGGAAAAACCATATGTATAACATGGGAGTAAAGTGCCTTTTCCTCCCTTGAATGATTACTGCCCTCCGCTACGCGTCGGGCAGTAAACTTCATTCTCGGGAGGAAAAGTTACACTTTCCTCCCTTGTTATACAAATAGCTATTGCTTTAAACGTGTGCAGAAATACATCATATTAACAGAGCTCGGAAAATAAGCACTTAAAAATTCTAAAAATGTTTTAAACAAATTGTTACAGTTGCTATTTTTGTGCCGTAAAAAATTTTTTGGATCACTGTTATTGTTAAAAAAACTGACACTGACACTGACTTTGGATAACTGACAAACTCCCTGAGCGTTTTTTGCAATTATAGGATTTGCAACATTTTGTTTTTTATTTGTTACTAAGCTCGATTTTCTTGGCCGGAGTGTATCTACCTTTATATTGTTCATAATATTTTATTATTCAATATTATATTATTAAATTTAAAATGTCGTTAGTAAACTCCAACTCCAACAATAACCTGGAGCTAAAATAAAATCACTAAAAATATTTGTTAAAATTACTATTACCTAGCATCATTTTATTCATTATATTCATTTATTCTTCTTCTTCATCTTTTTGTGTAGACATAACTCTGTCTGTTTTTCAATGTGACTCCAGTAAGTTGTCATTCCATCGTTTTCGTGGTCTTCCCACTGATCGCCTTCCTATTGGGGAACCGTCTCTCGCCGTCCTTACTACTCTGTTTATTGTCATTCGGCTTTTGTTGTCATTCCACCATTTTACTCTTCTGTTTTTCACCCAGTTATTAATGTTGTCCACCTTGCATCTCTGTCGTATACGTATATCTGCACTTCTGGCTCTATCACATAGTGTCTTACCATCGATTTTTCGAAGTGTTTTCATCTCTGCTGTTTCTAGCATTCTTTTTGTCCTTTCTGTATCAGATTGTGTTTCTGTCGCGTATGTCATTATTAGTCTGAGGACTCTTTTGTAAATTCTGCCTTCCATTTCTTTTCCGGTATTTTTATTTCTCCATATTGTGTCATTCAGGCAGCCTGCGGCTCTGTTTACTTTATTCACCTGAGCTTGTACTTCGGTTTCGAGCTTTCCGTAGATAGAGCTAGATAGTGTGATGCCTAGATATTTAAACTCTATGACTTGTGCTATTATCTGACCGTCCAGCTCTAATTTACAATTAGATTTGTTGTTATAACCATGCATTTAGTCTTTTTTGGGGAAATCAACATGTTAAATTTTCTAGCGGTTATATTAAATTGGTGCAGCATACGTTGTAAATCATCTTCACTTTGAGAGATTAGTATTGCGTCGTCTGCATAGCAGATTATTTTAAGTTGTTTTCTCCCATTTGGTATCTTTCTTTTGTTCTTACTTTTTTTTTATTATTTCATCCATGATCAGGTTGAACAATAGAGAACAAGACAGGGAGTCTCCCTGTCTTATCCCATTGCCAGCTTCAATTGGGTCAGTTAGTTCTTTATCTACTTTTACTCTGATCGTGTTGTTCTGATAGATATTTTCGATCGTTTTAATTATTCCTAGAGGTACCTCTCTTGCGTAAAATAAATGGATAACGTCTTTTAATTTGACTCTGTCAAATTCCTTTTTAAAATCGACGAAACATAAGTATGCTGGTTTGTTGTATTCTACTGATTTCTCTTGAATCTGCCTCATTATAAATATAGCGTCGGTACATGATCTTCCCGACCTTAAACCTTGTTGTTCTTCTGCTAATCTTATAATTGTATTCAGTGTGTTTGTTATCACTTAGTGTTGTGTTTAATAAATTAATTCCTCTGTAATTCTCCGGGGGTCCGAATTACAGACTCATATTCATTTACAGAATTATGTTCATTAATAGCTGTAATTGACTAATGCATAGTTTTAATTATTGTAACAATTATTATTACAGTTAAACTATATAATATTAATGATATTTTATATATAGAATTAAGCCGTTTAACCAATTAAGCCAATTAACCAATTTCGATTTCCAATGCGAAAATGACATGTAATGAGAAATCAAGAACGTTACCGCCTTCTCCAACGGATTTTTCAAGGGAAGGTAAGTGGTAAAAGAGGACGTGGTAAAAGTGGTAAACTTTACGAACGTGGTATAACATGACTACCACTGAACTGTCCCGCGCTGCGGTAAACAAAGTCAAGATAGCCATGATGATCGCCAACATCCGGAACAGGTAGGCACTTTAAAAAGAAGACATTCTTATTGGAACGCTAGATACCAATGAATTCCACTGCCAAGTGTGAGACTCTAAGATAACAGATCACGCTCAAACTACGAGGTAAATTTGGCAGAAGAGACGTTGTGACTTCCAAAAACATGACAACATCGCTGGAAGTGACAACGCGACTTGAACTACCCTATTTACAGAAGCCACAACGTATTATGTCCGCTTCCGTATATACCTATATATATATACAACATTTATTATGGTAAATCCTTTCCCCTCAATATGTAGATCTATCGTAGCACCCCCCCTCTTATCAAATATACAATTTTTAAAAAATAATCCCAAGTAGAAAAGGTGGAAGCCAGACAGCCTCTTCTGTATACCGGAAGTCACAACTTAACGTGCATCAATATATATATATATATATATATATATATATATATATATATACAGTATGTCCCTGTAAGTTGTATCCATATGGAAAACTTTTTTATTATTAATTTTACGAAAAAAAGTTATTCTTCATAAAAAGCTCTGCATGGTCCCAAACCTAAGATTCAACCATCAGTTATCAAATTTTATGAATATTATACGAGGTATGTCAAAAAGTTTGAATTTCACTCAAGACTAAAGTAGCTTTATTTTTCACAATATTGAAAATTGCTATTATGAAAAGTTGTTTGGAATTAAAAACTATATTCTAATATGCAATTACATCCTTCTAATTGAAAAATTTTTTTTTGAAAAATTATGGATAACTTACATTATTTTCAGTAATTTTAATTCTAATATCTCTTTTATTATTAATTTTACGAAAAAAGTGATTCTTAATAAAAAGTTCTGCATGGTCTAAAATACTCTAAAACCTAAAATACAACCATCTTATGTCAATTTTATACGAGGTATGTAAAAAAAGATAAATTTAGATCAAAAGTAAAGTACCTTTATAGTTCAAAATATTTCAATTAGAAGGACGTAATTACATCCTGAAACATGGTTTTTAATTCTTAATAACTTTTCATAATAACAATTTTCGATATTGTGAAAAATAAATACTCTTGAGCCAAATTCATATTTTTTGACATACCTTGTATAAAATTGATAAAATTTGACATAAGATGGTTGTATTTTAGGTCTCAGACCATGCAGAAATTTTTATTAAGAATCACTTTTTATCGTAAAGCTAATACTAAAAGAGTTATCAGAATTGAAATAACTGAAAATAATGTTAGTTATCCATAATTTTTCAAAAAAAAAAAAATTTCAATTAGAAGGATGTAATTGCATATTAGAATATAGTTTTTAATTCCAAACAACTTTTCATAATAACAATTTCAATATTGTGAACAATAAAGCTACTTTACTCTTGAGTGAAATTCAAACTTTTTGACATACCTCGTATAATATTCATAAAATTTTATATCTGATGGTTAAATCTTGGTTTTTGAACCATGCAGAGCTTTTTATGAAGAATAACTTTTTTTCGTAAAATTAATAATAAAAAACTTTTCCATATGGATACAACTTACAGGGACATACTGTATATATATATGAAACTTAAAACTAAAATCAATATCAATAAAAGAATTAATATTAAAAATAAACTCACCAGGCTTCCGGGTTGAACCGCGTCGTTGATTTCTAGGCCGAGCTTTCGACGTCCTCTCTGACGTCATCTTCAGGGCTTCCGGGGTCTCAGTCTCCTGAGGCTCCAGACACTACACTCACTACTCACTGCACTACTGTTGTTGTTGGTTATTTATACGGTGGACTGGCGTGACTGACGTGGCTGTCGATGACGTGGCGGAGTGGGAATTAGCGCGAAGACTATTTTAGCGAAGATTTTTGACGGCGGGAATTGGAGCAGACGGTGTTTTCTTTAGGAGGGGTCTCCAAGTCGAAGGTAAACGGATGCCGTCATCTCTTTTATTGAGACAATTTGGCCGTTTTTCGATTTCTATAGCTTCTCGGATAATCCTTTGTTTATAGAAGCAAATGGAGGCTATGGTTCTGGAGTGTTCAAAGTCAATTTTGTGACCTGTATGAAGATGGTGTTGGCCTAGGGCTGAAACCGCAATTCAGATTCAGTTTCAGCCCTAGGCCAACACCATCTTCATACAGGTCACAAAATTGACTTTGAACACTCCAGAACCATAGCCCCCATTCGCTTCTATAAACAAAGGATTATCCGAGAAGCTATAGAAATCGAAAAACGGCCAAATTGTCTCAATAAAAGAGATGACGGCATCCGTTTACCTTCGACTTGGAGACCCCTCCTAAAGAAAACATCGTCTGCTCCAATTCCCGCCGTCAAAAATCTTCGCGCCAATCCAAATCCCGCTCCGATTAGTCTTCGCGCTAATTCCCACTCCGTTACGTCATCGACAGCCACGTCAGTCACGCCAGTCCACGGTATAAATAACCGCCCCAGCGTCAACAACAACAGTAGTGCAGTGAGTAGTGAGTGTAGTGTCTGGAGCCTCAGGAGACTGAGACCCCGGAAGCCCTGAAGATGACGTCAGAGAGGACGTCGAAAGCTTGGCCTAGAAATCAACGACGCGGTTCAACCCGGAGGCCTGGTGAGTTTATTTTTAATATTAATTCTTTTATTGATATTGATTTTAGTTTTAAGTTTCATTGTATTAACCGCGGAAACCTTTCCGAATATATATTTTTTAATAAATAAAAAAAAATTTTTAATAAATATATATTAATGTGATATTCAAAGATCGGTGTGCTCAAAGCACTTGATTAGATAATTAACTAATTAATTAAATTTAATTTTAATGATGCACTTATGATTTAATCACACTATTTAATGCTCTAATCTCAGGGTTTTATATTCTCGTGCTTCAATATCTCCTTTGCTTTACATATGATAAATAAGGTCAAAGATTAACGGAATAAAACACATATATGGTACAAAAGCATCTATTGAAATAAATTAACCCTCAAAATATCCTCTAAAAATAATATCTCCTATTCTGATTATTGAAATAACCCTACCACTATCTAAAGTACTTATTGAAATTTGCGTTATGAATAATTCTACAAAAAAAATAAAACTGTCTCTCGGATGATGAGTTGTCCAAATTCTTGTGTCTGGTCGCCTACAATTTACTCTTAGCAGCCCCCTATGTAGTCAGCAATCTCGCAACAAATTATTGCAAGCCTATTGTCATTAATGACCCCCTACAGATGCACGTATCTTTCAAAAAACAATGCTAGCCTTTTCTCCTCTCGATAAACTGAATCTATTTCTCGTTCCGGCATGCAACGGTGACTCTTGGAATATAAGTAGAACAATATAACTTACAATGCTTTACGTGATGAGCTTCCGTCAGGACACTTATTTCAACAAACTCACAACTATTCACTTATCTGCCTTACTACTTCAGGAGACTCTTAGAGATCACCACTAGTCGACTTAACGATCATTTAACAACTGACTCTTCTTCCACCCTCTAACATTTCGCTAAACTCCCATTCTTCATACCTAGCCCCTCCTTTTTCCTTCTTCACCAATCCGAGTTCCTCAATTTTATCCCCATCTACCTTTCAGATAACAAACACCAATTTTCCCTACCATTAGAAATTTCCTAAAACTAATTACATACCAATCGGTTTTTTTTTCCTTTCTTAATATCTAAACAAAGATTACATTCATTTAAATTTCTAAATACAATTATTCCCTCGCCGCAAAAGTCCATTTGGGAAACCCGGTCTCATTGTCCAAACACATAACCACTTTCTTATCATACTAACTGTACAAAGAAAATACTTAATCCCTATTTAAATTTTGTTTACCTACGGCCATCCAAAGATAATTGACTTTCATTTCTTCGAAATGAATTTTGGTATATTTTTATTATATGTTTTAACTTTTCTAAAATATTAAGATCGAAACCATATTAATTCAAATTTTACATATCTTAACAACTCCCCGCCATTTGATTTGCCGAAAAAATTCTGTTATTTATTTAAATGACACAAGTTTTTTTTTTAGGATCAAATTATTCCATTATGTTACCAAACTCTACTCATGATACTTATAAATGTCGTGAATGTTAAAAATACCCCGTATCTTGCCTGTCTCTATATGCGCTAATTCATAACTATTTACCCCATTTTCCGTATTGACCCTATATGGACCTTCAAATACCGGCATCAATTTAGCACAAATACCATTTTGTAAATTGGACACCCTCAGTGCCCTCACTAAAACTTTATCCCCTTTCTGGAATGTAACCGGCCTTCTTCTTCGGGTCCTCTCTTGCCTTTGGAGATATTTCTCTCCACTTCGTCTCAATCTTCGTTGAACCACCTCGATCACTTCTTCGTATTGTCTGGGGGCGGTGTCTTCCCACGGTCTCGTAGGCATTGTTCCTTTCATTACATATAAAGGCGTCTCCTTGGTAACCGTATTTGGTGCACAGTTCAAATACGTCTCTATTTCAAACACTTTTCTGTCCCAATGTCGATGATGTTCTTCCGCAGCAATTCTTAGAAATTTTGTGACTTCTTGTATAAAACGCTCTGATGGGTTGCTCTGTGGATGTCGGATGCTTACAAATTTTGTATTTATGCCTCTCTCTCTTAATTCCCCTTTAAAACGGTCATTCCTAAAGTATGTCGCATTGTCCAACAAAATATTGTCTGGTCTTCCCACTGTTTCGATAAAATCGTCTATCTTCCGAAGTATTTCAGCTCCTTTCGTGGTTCTACATGGGTACAGTTTTAAATACTTTGAGAAAACATCCACCATAACTAATATGTGTTTATTCCTCTGTGTTGTTGTTATTAAATCGCTCAACATATCAATGGCGACAATATCCAGTTTCTTCCGAGCTATGACGTTTTTTGTGATGTTTTCGTTTTTGAAATTCTTACTTTTACACTTTTGGCATGTCTCGCAATTTCGAGTCATCTCTTTGGCTATTGTATAGTCCTGTCGACAAATGTAGTTCTCCCTGAACATAAGCCACACCTTCCTGCTTCCAATGTGTCCGTTGTCACAGTGTAATTTTGCTAAAACTTCTTTTGCCATCTGTTCCGTGATTACATATAGTTCTTTACCATCGACCCTCTTAAAATATAAGTTATCTTCTTGTTCGGCCCTTTGCTTTTCTCTTTCATCCAGTTGTTCCTGATTTTCCCTGATCTGAGCCAAAGAAAATAAGCCTGCTTCTTCTCTCATTATGTTCATGCCAACGTGGAGAGTTTTGTGGTCCCCTTTGCGGAATTGTTCATCTCTCGTCAACGCATCAGCCAAGATATTGTCAGTTCCTTTGATATATTTAAATTCAAAATCATACTCTTGAAGTAAAAGAATGCCCCTATGAATTCTATTATTTACCAGCCTATTTTTCATTATATGTACCAAAGCTGCATGGTCTGTTTCAACGGTGAATTTTGCCCCTAGTAGGTAAAACCGTAATTTATTTACACAAAATAACACACTGGCGAACTCTAATTCAGTAACGCTGTACTTTCTCTCATATGTTTTGGTTACACGGGAGACAAAACAGATTGGCACCTCTACATCGTCTTGGATCTGTGATAACACCCCTGCGAATTTTGTTATGGAAGCATCGGTCCGGAGAATGAAAGGTTGCTCATATCTTGGGTGGTGTACTCTTACAGCTGTGGAGAAAGCTCCTTTTAAATTTTTGAAAGCCATTTCTTGTTCCGTTCCCCATTTCCACCTAACATTTTTCTTAAGTAATGCTATCAACGGTATTTCTTTTGTGCTGATGTCTGGTATTAGTTTTTTGAAATAGTTTACCATTCCCAAAAATCCCCGCAATGTTTTTAAATTGGTTGGCCTAGCGTAGTTATTTATAATTTCGATTCTATCTTCTGCAAGACTAATCCCTTTTGTGTCTAATTTGAATCCTAAATACAGTATTTCCTTTTGGAAAAACTGACACTTTTGAATATTTAATTTCAATCCCGCTTGATCCAGTTCTTCTAGCACAGTGTGAATATGTCGTAGATGGCTTGTTATATCCGGTGAGAAAATTAATAAATCATCTATGTAATGTACAACAAATTCTTCATGCCTATTTAAGATTGTGTTCAATGCGCGAACCAAAGCAGCGCATGCACTCTGTAGGCCAAATGGTACCACCCTAAATCGGTATACCACTCCGTCGATCGAAAAAGCGGTATAATTTCGACATTTCTCTGCCAAAGGTATTAACCAAAAACTATGTTTCAAATCGATTTTGGAAAAAATGTGTGACCCTGTGATTCGTCCAAATATGGCTTCGATGTTCAAAGGCGCTTCGTATTGCGCGATTGTGTGTGAATTAATGTTTCTTGCATCTAAACATAATCGCAAATCACCACTCGATTTTTTAACGCATACTATCGGGTTGATATATGGAGAGTCACATCTTTCTATCACCTTGTCTTCGATCATTTTTTCAATTTCCTGTCCGACGCTTTGCCTGTATTTATACGGGATTGGATATGTCTTTGATTTAAAATTTTCTAAGTTTTTAACTTTAAAAGAATGTTCATAATTTTTAGCCACTCGGCTTTCTTCATTAATCAAATCTCCATAATTTTCTAGAATCTTCTCTACTTCCTTTTCCATGTTTTCTCCACATTTTAATTTTCTTTCATCCTCATTTTGTTCGCATGTGTTCACTGTCCATAATATTTCTTCATAAAATTCTGGATTCTCGTCCATTATTGCCATTTCTTCTCTGTCCTCATCCTTTATTTCTTCTTCTGTTTTTTTTTATCTTCAATTTCCATTTGGTATCCCGAGCACCATGTTTCTACTGCTTTCATTTCTCTTATGAGAACTTCCTTTTCTTCCTGCTTCCTTTCTGTTTTATCGTCGATTGCCGACAATTCTTCCGTATCTTCGATTTCCTGTCTTTCTCTTGTATCCACCGTGTTTTCCTTCTTTCTTTTTGAACTCTTCTTCTTTTTCTTCCTTCTTTTTTTTTTTGGTTGATTTTTTTCTTGTACTTTCGGTTTTTCCTCTACAGTCATATTGATTTCTTTATGTTTTTCCTGTTCATTTATCTTTTCAACAATTATTTTCCTCTCTATTTCCGTTTCTTCTTCTATGTTGTCTGGTTCTGCTCTGATTTCCAGTTTATTCTCCGAAAAATTTATGGTGATGTGTTTTTCACTCAATTCATCAATTCCCGCTATCATATCATGGTTTAAATCTTCGATCACCACACATTGCATAATATAGTATTTGTCTCCCACTCTGATCCGCACTCCCAAACCTTCATTTACTGTCGTCAATTTTTTGTTGTTTGCACCCACTAAAACAACCCTAGGAATTTTGTACACAAATCTGTCCAAATTTAATTCTTTTACTAGTTTCTTATTGATTAACGATATCTCCGATCCAGAATCAATCAAAATTTTAATCGCTTTATGTTTTATAAATGCATCTAAGAATATTAAATTGGAATTAGAACTTTGTCTTTCATTTCCCGCCAACTGTATAAACTCTCTCGGATGACAAAATATACCGGAGAGTTGTTTATGTTTGTTCAGTGGATGCTTTATTGAAAATCCTGTCTGGATTCATTGCATATATCTTCTTCCTCGTTTTCTATTGTTACATGATTCATCTCCCTTCTATTTTGTCGTTGGAAATTCTGATTGTTTCTACCGTCCCTTTGTTCGTTCGTATTCCTAGTCGGAGGATTTTGTGCATCTCTGTTTCTGTTGTGATTTTCATATGTTCTATTTTTTGCGTGATTCCTGTTATCATAATTTTGTTGTCTATTGTAATTTTGGTATTCTCTCGGCCTATCTTCGTTTGTTGATTGGGCATGTCGGTTTCTCTGGTCATAATTTGATTGATACCTTCTTGCCGGTCCATTATATTGTTCATGTTGTCTTCTGTTTCGCATTTCTCTTCGTTTTGCTTCCCTTACTTGAAGGAATTGGCACAAACTATCAATATCTTGATAGTTTCTCAAAATCACGTGGTCCTCCAGCGTTTCTTCGAAATGTCTGCTTATCATTTCTACCAGTTGTTCGGTAGAGTATTTGTAGTCTAGATATTTGGAATTGTTATATATCTGCAAAGCATATCTTTCCTCCGATATTCCCATTTTCTCGTGATATCTTCCATTCTGTAGCTCTTGGTTGATTTCCCTCTGTTTAACTTTCCCCCAGAAATAGTTGAGAAATTTATTTTCGAAATCTGTCCAATTTTCAAACTCATCTTCTTTACTTTCATACCATAACGCTGCTCCTTCTTTCAGATGGTTTCTAATTGTTTCTTTGCAGTCGTCAAAATATCTAATATGTTGCAATTTGGTTCTCAAATTTTTAACAAATGGTACTGGGTGTGTTTTTCTAATATCCCCGCCAAATTGTATTTTCGCGTCGCTTGTACCATGGATAATCATTTCCCTTCTTTCTCCACAATTCTGTTGATTCTTGAGTTCCGCAATTTGTTTTTCGTTTTGCTTAAATTTTTCTTCTATTTCTCGCCTGTCTTCTTGTATTGCATTTTCAAATTTGCTTTCTAACTGTTCTAATTCCATCTTCTGCACATTCTTAATATCCTTCATTTTAGTTTCTATTTCTTCTCGTTGCATCTCCAGTTTCCTTTCTGTTTCTTCTCTAACTTTTTCTAAACAGGCTTTCATTTCATTTTCATATTTTTCCAAACGCTTTTTCAATTTGCCATCATTCTCTTCCAATTTCTGTTCTATTCTCTGTGATATTTCTCTTTGTGTTTCTTCCATGGCTCGTTTTGATTCCTGTTGATTTTCTTGCATTGTCCTTTTTGTTTCCTGTTGATTTCTATCCATTTGTTGTGACTGGAGTTGCATCAGTTGCAATAGTTTCTCTATTCCTGTTAATTCCTGTTCTTTTCTCTCCATAATCGTTGTATCTCCTTCATTATCCAATCCTTCTTCAAAAATTTTTTCCTCTTCTCTGTTTTCTTGCATTTTGCTTTGCCTCCTTGTGGTCGACATGTTGTTTCTTTTCGTTACTGTTTTCTTTGTCCCCGCCAAATGTGAAATTTTACAACACTCTATAAGTTGCAGAACACGACAAATATTTCTCCCCAAATTTAATAAATTTTCGCCACAAATATCAAATATGCAATCAGTAAATTTCAAAATAAATATCAAATGTACGATTGGTAAAAAAAAATCAAATAATTCAATGGCAGTAAATATCCAATACCTACGATCAATCCATAAATCAAAATTATTTTTACACCTGGAAAAATTGTCAAATTATCTCTGGATCACCTGTAGTTATTCCTTATCTCTTTCCCTACCATCAAATGCAAAGCTGCGATATTTTTAAGCCACCACGTTCTGGGCTCCAGTTAATGTGATATTCAAAGATCGGTGTGCTCAAAGCACTTGATTAGATAATTAACTAATTAATTAAATTTAATTTTAATGATGCACTTATGATTTAATCACACTATTTAATGCTCTAATCTCAGGGTTTTATATTCTCGTGCTTCAATATCTCCTTTGCTTTACATATGATAAATAAGGTCAAAGATTAACGGAATAAAACACATATATGGTACAAAAGCATCTATTGAAATAAATTCACCCTCAAAATATCCTCTAAAAATAATATCTCCTATTCTGATTATTGAAATAACCCTACCACTATCTAAAGTACTTATTGAAATTTGCGTTATGAATAATTCTACAAAAAAAATAAAACTGTCTCTCGGATGATGAGTTGTCCAAATTCTTGTCTCTGGTCGCCTACAATTTACTCTTAGCAGCCCCCTATGTAGTCAGCAATCTCGCAACAAATTATTGCAAGCCTATTGTCATTAATGACCCCGTACAGATGCACGTAT
Source organism: Diabrotica virgifera virgifera (assembly GCF_917563875.1). Lineage (NCBI taxonomy): Eukaryota > Metazoa > Arthropoda > Insecta > Coleoptera > Chrysomelidae > Diabrotica > Diabrotica virgifera. The sequence goes on from NC_065449.1 coordinate 101,232,730, forward strand.
CTTTCAAAAAACAATGCTAGCCTTTTCTCCTCTCGATAAACTGAATCTATTTCTCGTTCCGGCATGCAACGGTGACTCTTGGAATATAAGTAGAACAATATAACTTACAATGCTTTACGTGATGAGCTTCCGTCAGGACACTTATTTCAACAAACTCACAACTATTCACTTATCTGCCTTACTACTTCAGGAGACTCTTAGAGATCACCACTAGTCGACTTAACGATCATTTAACAACTGACTCTTCTTTCACCCTCTAACATTTCGCTAAACTCCCATTCTTCATACCTAGCCCCTCCTTTTTCCTTCTTCACCAATCCGAGTTCCTCAATTTTATCCCCATCTACCTTTCAGATAACAAACACCAATTTTCCCTACCATTAGAAATTTCCTAAAACTAATTACATACCAATCGGTTTTTTTTTTCCTTTCTTAATATCTAAACAAAGATTACATTCATTTAAATTTCTAAATACAATTATTCCCTCGCCGCAAAAGTCCATTTGGGAAACCCGGTCTCATTGTCCAAACACATAACCACTTTCTTATCATACTAACTGTACAAAGAAAATACTTAATCCCTATTTAAATTTTGTTTACCTACGGCCATCCAAAGATAATTGACTTTCATTTCTTCGAAATGAATTTTGGTATATTTTTATTATATGTTTTAACTTTTCTAAAATATTAAGATCGAAACCATATTAATTCAAATTTTACATATCTTAACAATATATATATATATATATATATATATATATATATATATATATATATATATATATATATATATATATATATATATATATTGTCATAAATAAAGAAAAGCAGAGAGGAAAAAGAAGAAAATCTAATTATCTAATTGTATGATAATTTCTATTACGTTAAAATAGTTTTTTTTAATATTTAATTTTTTCATTCACCCTGTAAAATAGATACCGATTTCAATTACCCAGTATTGTGTTGTAAGATATAAGTTTTTTTTTTTTCATAATGTTAAAATAATTCTATGAATTTTGGACAAATGCGTTTATCATGTTAACAGTGCGGTTACATTCACTAGACAGTGTTTCTAAGAACAATTAGCGGCAAAAGCGTTTGGAGGCATTGATATATGACGTAGTAAGGATATTTGTTTGAGACGAATGGAACTGAAGGGAGGATATAGTTTGAAGGATGTGAGAATTTTGAATTTTTGGGTTGACAAGAAAAGAACGAGAGTGAGGGTGTGTTTTAGAGAGCTGAAATAGAAGGTACTGTTGAAGAATGAGTAACAAGTGTCGGTCTTCGTAAATTAAAAAGCCTTATAGGTGCCCGTATATAAAAAGCACAAAGTAAAAATGTTATTTTTGGAAGTAAAAAGAAAATTCAATGTCAAGTGAAAGCAGCTGTACTAAGGTATCCAAAATACATTGTTCTCTCCGTCAATAGTCTCTGTTTGCCACACTTGTGGTTTTTCTTTGGTTGCATCGACCTCTATGTGGAGACTCAAGTGAAATGGGACATAAACTTTTTCGTGATTTTTAAATTGACATAAACTTTCACAGAAACCTTTTCGTGATTTTTAAATTGACTTTTGTTTACTAGTTATAATTTAATTTGTATTCATACTGGGTAATTTTGATTTCAAAATAATTTGCGGTATTTTTCAGAATTGTTTTCATTATTTTGCACAAGCATTTCTAGATTCATAGATTGTCTGTTTTCACAGTTTATTCTATTATTAAACATTTGTGTTTGAATTATTTGGTATAATTAATTTTTCTTTAATATACGCTTATATTTTATTTTTATTTTTCCATGAGTTTTTTCTGAGTATTGGTTTTGCATTTCTGTGATTGGATGACGTAAAACCTTGAGATAAATTTATTAATTTGAGCTAGCCCAATCAAAGTAGATATCAACAAGTAGAATCAAAACAATATATATATATATATATATATATATATATATATATATATATATATATTTCAACCTTGTTATACAGTATGTCCCTGTAAGTTGTATCCATATGGAAAACTTTTTTATTATTAATTTTACGAAAAAAAGTTATTCTTTATAAAAAGCTCTGCATGGTCCAAAACCTAAGATTTAACTATCAAATATCAAATTTTTTGAATAATATACGAGGTATGTCAATAAGTTTGAATTTCACTCAAGAGTAAAGTAGCTTTATTTTTCGTAATATTGGAAATTGCTATTATGAAAAGTTGTTTGGAATTAAAAACTATATTCTAATATGCAATTACATCCTTCTAATTGAAAAAAAATTTTTTTTGAGAAATTATGGATAACTCATTATTTTTTCAGTTATTTCAATTCTGATAACTCTTTTATTATTAATTTTACGAAAAAAAGTGATTCTTAATAACAAGTTCTGGATGGTCTAAAACTTAAAATACAACCATCTTATTTTATCAATTTTATACGAGGTATGTCAAAAAAGATAAATTTAGATCAAAAGTAAAGTACCTTTAGAGTTCAGAATATTTCAATTAGAAGGATGTAATTACATACTGAAACATAGTTTTTAATTCTAAATAACTTTTCATAATAACAATTTTCGATATTGTGAAAAATAAACGTATTTTATTCTTGAGCGAAATTCACATTTTTGACATACCTCGTATAAAATTGATAAAATTTCACAAAAGATGGTTGTATTTCAGATTTTAGGCCATGCAGAACTTTTTATTAAGAATCACTTTTTTTCGTAAAATTAATAATAAAAGAGTTATCTGAATTAAAATAACTGAAAATAAGGTTAGTTATCCATTTTTTCAAAAAAAAAAATTTTTTCAATTAGAAGCATGTAATTGCATACTAAAATACAGATTTTAATTCCAAACAACTTTCTATAATAGCAATTTTCAATATTGTAAAAAATAAAGCTACTTTACTCTTGAGTGAAATTCAAACTTTTTGACATACCTCGTATAATATTCAAAAAAATTGATATTTGATGGTTAAATCTTAGGTTTTGGACCATGCAGAGCTTTTTATAAAGAATAACTTTTTTTCGTAATATTAATAATAAAAAAGTTTTCCATATGGATACAACTTACAGGGACATACTGTATATATATATATATATATATATATATATATATATATATATATATATATATATATATATATATATATATTATATATATATATATATATATATATATATATATATATATATATATATATTTTTGATTAGAATGTGTCTAAAGATATTCAACCTCTTGTCTTTACCGACGAGCCCAGAGAGGTTGAAGAGGGCGAAACACATTTCTAAGAACTGGTGTTTGGATCTTTGATTCTATTCAAAAAAATTTTCCCAGCCCGAAATGGTGGATGTGTGAATTGTTCGTAAGGGGATTTTTCCACATTCTCTATTTCATCTATTTGATATATATATATATATATATATATATATATATATATATATATATATATATATATATATATATATATATATATATATATATATATAAATATATATATATATATATATATATATATATATATATATATATATATATATTATATATATATATATATATATATAACAAGATTATATATATATAAATTTGCCAGACAATTAATATTTAAAATATTTTAAGGACAAAATAAGTAAATTATATAGAATACAATTTCACTATACAATGTCCGAATATACCAATGACATAAAATATTTATATTTACGTCGTTGACAAATTTCATTTCATTCGTTAACATTATGAAAGTACTGTTACGATAGATAACTTTTGTTTCAAATTATCTTTATTCGCATCATGGATTGGCTATCTATTTACAGTAATGTTATATCTATAAAAATATAAGTCACTTTAATATGGGAAATACCCTTCAACGAATACATAATTTTCGAAGTTCTATGTATAATAATCACGGACGTACGATTTTTTTCTGTCACTTCGAGCTTAATGCGTTAGAGCACATTCGACAAACTATAACGCACTGAAAAAACAGTTTGGAATAAACTGTATATATTATGTACGATAAAAATAAATTTGAGGGAGTCAGTAAAAATTAGAGGGTGACAGAAAAAATTGGAGGGTGACAGAAAAAATTGGAGGGTGTCAGAAGAAATTGGAGGGTAATAGAAAAATAGGAAGGTGTCAGAAAAAAATTGGAGGGAGATACGATAAAATAGGAGGAAGTAAAAAAACTAGTGCAGTGACTGTAGCTGGTAATTGATTGTATCTCTCGTCGCATGTCGAAAAGTAAAATCACTAGTATACATATAAACACTTACCAGCAGGTCCAAAAAGTCTATAGCCTGTGGGACCGTCTCTATTTCCACCTTGGATATTGAAGTTGCCTTGATCCCGATCATTTCCATTGATCCCGTCATTTTTATTTGAAAAATTATTTCCTTTAAATGAATGACCAACATTGTTATTGTCTCCGCCTCTACCATTCGTAACTGGTTTCCTAGAATTGTTTTTAGGGGCGGCATCAGAGACATAAACCGATGATCCTAAAATAAATGATTTATTTTAATTAAATATAGTCTGGGAAGATTATCGAAAAAAATTTTTGGGAGAAGTTATTTACCAGCTATTTTAATTTTAATAACTAATTTTAATGTATGTGCCCATTCCTTTGGGTTGTTGCTCCGATTTACGGAATATCCGTTAGCTGATTTTATGTAGTTTTGCAATCCGTACTTTATATATTCAGGTGAGATATTTCTAGGCTCAGACGCTTATGGTAGGGGAGCCCAAGCGTCGATTTTTGCAGTTACTCGAGCGCGTCAGATTATCATATGGGAGAAACCTTGTACCTTCTAAATGTACCCCTACCATATAGGGACTACGTTGAGGGCAGTCCGTCAGATTAATAAAAAAAATTTATCCTCCGAAATATTCGAGCGCGTCAGATTAATACAAGGTAAGTTAAGTACAGGTAGAACAGTGTATATTTCAATAATCTGACGATTTGAGCGGGACCTAACGAAATGGGAGAGTCGCAAAATTGTAAAAAAAAACGTCAACTTGAAATATTCGAGCGCGATGTATTTTTTTTATTTTGAAGGAAACCCTTTAAGGATTAGGAAAAAAATATAATCTGACGATTTTCGTGGGGCGATGTAGCTAAAACAATAAATAACGGGGAGCGTACAGCTGCCGAAAACTGTATTTTCCATTCTGCGTCTCCTAGAAAGTACTGTTGCATTAAATTATCTTTATTTGTATCATTTATTGGTTGTTTATTCAGCGTATTATAAACGTCAACCCATTATACATCCATAAGTTGAAGTAGTTTTAATATAAAACTATCCGTCATCGAATACCTACATAAAATTTCTATGTACTTATTAATAATCGCGGACAGCTTTTTTATCTGTAAACGTAATGCGTCGTCAGGGAGAATTCAATTAATTTGATTGTTGTCTATCAACACAACTTTGTGAATTTAATGCCGTAAGTTTTATATGCATTACAATAATGAGTGATGCAGGTGTAAAATGTTTATTTTGTGGAGAAGAAAAGTGTGAAAAATGAAGTTTACACCGAAAACTTTAAAAAAATGTATAACTATTTTGGAGTATCGTAAAGTGAAACCGGTTCAAAGAAGTTGTAGCAACGCTTATCTTATCCTATTCATAGTTTTCCACGTTAAAGTCTAGAGACTGGCCGGTCCGTTGCATCTGGGGAAGAGCAAATACTCATAGTCTGGGCTGATTATCGGAGAATAGGCCATTTTTGGGAAAAGTTATTTACCAGCAATTTTATTGCTGGAATCGAATCTTATTATTGTATGTATTAATAATATAGGTATGCAAAGTCCTCAGATAGTGTGCTACTTTTTTTATAAACAAAATGGCGCCCGAAAATCGTGTTTTTTTCAATTATTGCTCTATAACTCCGAAGATTTTAATTTTACAACAACAACACCCTAATAAAAATTTACCGTGATTAAATTCTGCATAGAGATCTGTTTTTCCCGATCTGATCCGATGAAAATTTTCCTCGGAAATGCGGGTTTTCCCAACAAAATCCTTAAATTTCAAATAAAGTTTTAGATAAGTAATTATCTACCAATAATTAAATAACTCGGTGACATAAAAGCTGTCTTGGTTTAGATTATAGTTCCACAAGCCGGTGAAAATTAAACGAATATTTTAGCAACAATTCAATTGTTAATTAATAATTTACGGTCGCAATAATAACCAAAATAATTATGATACACTGATCAAACTTTGAAATCTTATAAAGATGAGATGCCTATTTAATATTTTGTCGACAAAATATAAATTTTTTATTTTTTTGCATAATCTTTAAATGTTTAAAGAAATAGTTATAAACAAATTAACGTTTCTCAGAAAGTTTTTATTATATTGTAATTTTAAAAAATAGCTAAAATGCGCATTTCAAATATATTGAAAACGAATGCTTTAAAACTTTTTTGCAACCATTTGCAAAAAAGTTATGAAACAGCAAAGTAAACATACGATTACTACGGTTTTTCTAAATTTTTTTAATTTTTTCAAAGCGTAGAAGTGAGTTTAAAGTACAAGCTAATTATTTACAAAAAAATATCGATTATCAGTTTAATGGTTATATTTTAATTAAAGATTATATATATATATATATATATATATATATATATATATATATATATATATATATATATATATATATAATTTTTTGTAATTTACACGCGCGAAAGTAGAATAATACAGCCCTGTAGCCATGCACTGTTATCCTTAATGGCAATTACGGTTCATTCTCTTTAATTCTTGACTAAACTGGAAAGGTGGCGCCACTAAAGACTTTCCAAATGCGCATGTCATCGCATCTGCAGAAACTGCAACAGCGTTGTCACATTTAGTAGATTTCTACTTTTTTGGTAGATTTTTGATATTGTTTAAAAAATTCTAGTATATAGGCAATATTTTTTAGTAAATTTTTGGTATATTTCAACATTTTGTTATGACTGAAATAAAATTTGCTTTTTATAGTATTTACTCCATTTCTAAATTAGTTTTCAGACATTTTGTTACAATTTCCCAATGTCATTACCGAAAATAAGATTCAGGACGTAGATGATGAATTTTACAGAGAAATGAAACTGTAAACTGGATTCTGGTGTAAAAAACTTGCAGATTTCAAGTAGCAGTGCAAGCAGTATATCAGGTGTTATTGAAGAGTTATGGCATTCGGTGAGCCTATTAGAAGCTAACGATGGAAAACTAAAATACCTAAGCATATGTAACTTTGCAAAACAAAAAATGTTGTGTTTACGTGTTTCCAATGTAAAATGCGAAAGAATTGTGTGAAGAATTTGATCCTGACATGCAGAAATCAGTGGATGACAAAATATTATATACAAATATTAAATATGAAACTGATAAAAATTAATTATAGTAGGTTATTTTTTGCCCAGTTAAAATCTAAAAAAGTTTGGTTTTTTTACAGATATTCATAATTATATTAATTTCTAGTTAGTCAGCTGTTGTTTTTATTATAAAAAGTCCTAAATTATATACAAATACGTTAATAAAGTTTTATAGTATATTTTAGTTTTTGATTTAGTAGATTTTAGCTAAACTTACAGACTTACAGTAGATTTTCTAAATAAAATGTGGCAACGCTGTGCAGAAATGTCATTTTATTTTGTCTTGTCAATGGCATCTGATGACATCGTTGTTTGTTTACATACGTGTTTGGATTTATTTTATTTAATTGTTTTTTTACTTTTTACTTATAGATTAGCTATATATAACAAAGACTTTTACTCTCTTACTTTAAAGTAAAATATTCAGTTTGTGTGTAAATTTTTGAATCAAACTTTAAAATGGTGTTTAAATGCTGTGTACCAAACAGGACTGAGAAGTAAGGAATATTCTTTTGCGTTACTTTGCATCCATGTAATTTAAAAATTTTGTGTTAATTTCGGCGCTGCCACATTTTCCGAGGAAAATTTTCGTCGGAGCAAATCGGAAAAAACATGCTTCTATGTAGAATTAAATTGGGGTGAATTTTAATATGAGTGTTTTTGGTGTAAAGTTAAAATCTTCGGAGTTATAGAGCAATAATTGAAAAAAATACGATTTGTCGGCGCCATTTTGTTTATAAAAAAAGTAGCACACTATCTGCGGACTTTGCATACCTATATTAATAATATAGAGGATCTTATAATTCGATTCCAGCAATAGAATTGCTGGTAAATAACCTTTCTTTGTACTATACTAATTAGACCAGCGTATTATAACTATTTTTTTTTCAAAATTTAAAGATTATGCAAAAAAAAGAAAAATTTATATTTTGTCGATAAAATATTAAATAAGCATCTCATCTTTATAAGTTTGATCAATGTATCATGATTATTTTGGTTATTATTGCGATCGTAAATTGTTAATTAACAATTGAATTGTTGCCAAAATATTCGTTTAATTTTCACCGGCTTCTGGAATTACAATCTATACCAAGAAAGCTTTGATGCCACTAAGTTATTTAATTATTGATTAATAATTACTTACCTAAAACTTTATTTGAAAATTAGAGTTCTTGTTAGGAAAACCCGCATTTTCCGAGGAAAATTTTCGTCGGAGCAAATCGTGAAAAACATATCTCTATGCAGAATTTAATTGCGGTGAATTTTTATTTGGGTGTTTTTGTTGTAAAGTTAAAATCTTCAGAGTTATAGAGAAATAATTGAAAAAAATACGATTTGTCGGCGCCATTTTGTTTATAAAAAAAGTAGCACACTATCTGCGGACTTTACATACCTATATTATTAATATATAGGATCTTATAATTCGATTCCAGCAATAAAATTGCAGGTAAATAACTTTTCCATGAATTTTGCTAATTAGCCCAGAGTATCAGTCGGTTCATCCTGCTCCGTTTCAAAGAAGCTTTTCCTGGATTTTAGTTGCTTTCGTGGTATTCGAGCTTTGTATAGGGCATATTTGTATTCGAGCATTGTATATGTGCACTGCAGCGAGTCTGCGTGTTGAAGGTTCTGCAAAACCCGCTACTTTATGTAGATTTGAGAGTGGCGTTGGTTTCATGCACCCCGTTACTATCCTGCATGTCTCATTTAGCGCAGTATCAACATCAATTTGTTTGGTGTGGTCAGGTCTACCCTAAATTGGGAACGCATATTCAGTAGTTCATGCGAAACATGGTGTCTGTGTCGTTGTTCTTAAGACGCCAGGACATGCATTTTATTTACTTTCCGTTAGCTTTCTGAGTATGCTCTTTCTAGTTGTTACTTTCCCCTCTTGTTTTTATGCAATGTTCTCTCCGGGATCGTCTTGGTCTACCTCTTTGTCTTCTAGTGGGCGAAGTCCAGTTTTGTGTATAATATTTTCAGGTTTTATCCTATTCAGGGGTCCATACCAATTAAGTCTTTTGGCTTCGATCGTGTCTATTATATTATCTAGATCAATTTCCATTGTTTTCGTGATATCTACGTTCCTCACCCTATCAATAGTCCAGAAAGCCACTGCGCATCCGCTAGGAAAAATATTCTAATTCGGATTTTTTGCACAATCTTACTCAAAAAGGACCCCTTTTAACAAATTTGCATGTTGCCAGGACCAAAAGTTGGTCAACAATTTTTTAAACGTTTTTTTTTGTTTTTTTCCTAAAATAATTTTTTTTGCATGGAACAAAATTTTTTTAGGTTTCTTGGATCATTCCAAACAGAAAAGGTCTTTAGTGACTTTTCTCTAAAGTTGATAGTTTTTGACATATAAGCGATTAAAAATTGAAAATTTGTGAAATCGGCCATTTTTAACCCTCAAAAACTATGTGAAAAGCTGAAAATTTGAATGTTGCCAAGGTAGGTGGATATTCTTTAACATCGATTGATGAAATCCCGAAGAGTTTTTTGCAATACAATATCAAAAACCCCTTTGTTTTTTAATTGCCAATCAAGCGTGCGCGACACTATTTTCCACCGTTGCATGTGTATGCAGTATGGTGCAAATGAAAGGAATAAATTCGTTATTTCGTAAACCGGCGACTTTAAGGAAAAATCCCGAAACAGGTCGATTTTTATTTTTAAGTTATGATATTATGACATATATGGTATACTAGTGACGTCATCCATCTGGGCGTGATGACGTAATCGATGATTTTTTTAAATGAGAATAGGGGTCGCGTGCTAGCTCATTAGAAAGATTCTTCAATTATCTATTCAGTAATATAAACATTTGCATAATTATTTTTACAGGGTATCCAATAATTTAATTTTTTTGTCAATTTGCCAAATGATTTAATTTTGTATAAATAATTATGTACATGTTTATATTACTCAATAGAGAATTGAAGAACCTTTCAAATGAGCTAGCACACGACCCCTATTCTCGTTTAAAAAAATCATCGCTTACGTCATCACGCCCAGATGGATGACGTAACTAGTATACCATATATGTCACAATATCATAACTTGAAAATAAAAATCGACCTGTTTCGGGATTTTTTCTTAAAATCGCCGGTTTACGAAATAACGAAATTATTCCTTTCATTTGCACCATACTGCATACACATGCAACGGTGAAAATAGTGTCGCGCACGCTTGATTGGCAATTAAAAAACAAAGGGGTTTTTGATACTGTATTGCAAAAAACTCTTCGGGATTTCATCAATCGATGTTTAAAGAATATTTACCTACCTTGGCAACATTTAAATTTTCAGTTTTTCACATAGTTTTTGAGGGTTAAAAATGGCCGTATTTGCAATTTTTCAATTTTTAATCGCTTATATGTCAAAAACTATCAACTTTAAAGAAAAGTCACTAAAGACCTTTTCTGTTTGGAATGATCCAAAAAACCTAAAAAAATTGTGTTTGATGCAAAAAAAATAATTTTAGGAAAAAAACAAAAAAAAAGTTTAAAAAATTTTTGACCAACTTTTGGTCCTGGCAACATGCAAATTTGTTAAAAGGGGTCCTTTTTGAGTAAGATTGTGCAAAAAATCATTTTTCCTAGCGGATGCGCAGTGGCTTTCTGGACTACAAGTCTAGTGAGCCGGAACATCGTCTACAATAATTTATTTCCATGGCCTTAATTTTTAATTTGTTTCTTTGGTATATTTCCCAGAGTTCGGCGACGTACAACAATAAAATAAATAAAAAACTATTCATAAGATCATAAACATTCTTGATTACAGAAACACGAGATGACGAAGAAAGTGACCGAATGGAAACCAACTTCGAAGACGAATCCAGTGAGGATGAAGAATAAAATACTTAATTTTAACATTTTTTTTTACCTAGTTTTATATCAATAAATTATATAATTGTACAAATATATGTATATTATTTTCAACATCCAGTAATTAAAAAAAAAACAAAAATAAAATTTTTCAAATTGTCAGATTAAGAATTGTCCTCCATATAATAGGAAACTTGCAATTTTTTTTTATTACATAATAATGTTCAGTTTTGTATAAAAATGAGATTTCCAAAATTTCACGCTTCAAAAACTCATAATAACTTAGAAGTACAAATTTAAAGTCTTCGGTATCTTAAAATAGGTCAAACGGCCCGTGACGTCACTCAGTTTAACTATATGGTTCCGTTTATGGTTATAATTAGGTATATTCTTCTTCTTCTTTAGTTTATTGGCCTCCACCTATTTTGGTATACCTCGTCGCGAAATAAAGGAAAAATATTTATATTCTATTAACATTTATCGTATGTCATTGTAATAATATATACCAGTTTGTTGACATTGGAGTTTGATATAGTTATTGAAGGAAAGGAAAGAAGGTTTACTACAAAAAATAAAACCATTTTGTTAAAGTACAGTTTTCTATGAATAGTTCAAACGATCAAAACACTTGTAACGTCAAATAAATGTATTTTCTACTGACGTTTATAACGTCTAATTTAAAATTCTGTTTACTTTGTTGGAAAAATGTAAATGTACAAACGAGTGACGTCACCACGCGTTTTAGGCCACCTGTTTTAATTTGAATTTTTAATCGCCTTTGGGGGCCAAACGAAAGACCTACAAAAATTTTTTATCTTTGATACATGTTTTAAATTATGTTCTGTTGTGATTTATTTTATTTTTTTCGAGTTTAAAAATTTATGCAAGTTCCCTAATTATTAAGGACGATTAGGACATCAAGTTGAACTGTATGAAAATCTGACACGCTCAAGTATTTCAAGGTCTGCATTTTTTTGCATTTTTAAAAATCGGCCATGACTTTTGGCCCCCTCCGAATCGTCAGATATTTGAATAAGATACTTTTTTGAGGTCACTTAACACCCAGTCTGAATATCTGACACGCTCGAATAACATTTTTTTTTTATTTTTTCTTCCTCTTTTTACGTCAACGTTCCCCTCACTACTCGTCAGATTAATATCTTTCGGTTATCCGAAATACATAGTGGGTATACACTATGAATATCTGACGCGCTCGAGTATTTCCATGTGACTGTTTTTTTTTACATTTTTGATAATTGTTTACACACTCAAGTCCCCGCACTTAAATGGAAAACTTAACTTAACTTTTTTTGGTTGTAGGAAATAATCTTCACAACCCAATAGGTCCCCATAACGCTCGAGTAACTGCAAATTTAGCATACTTCCCTCCCCTACTATTATTTATTGTTATTGACCTCTTTTATAGAGTTTCTGTTCCTATTCTGTTATTTGGTTCCTTCTCTTCGACGATGTATAATATCCGTCATGAATGTACCAAGATAAAAAATCATAGCTAGGTGTCAGAGTTCTTTGACTAACTGTGGATCAAGTCCGGAAATTGGTAAACTGACTAATTTTAAGTAACTTTTGTTATATAGAACTTTTTCGCCAAGTCAACACTTTTCGGGTTATTTGCGAGTGAATATGTTCATTTTTCAACAAAATAACCACATTTTTAGACGGTTTTTCGCAAATAACTCAAAAAGTAAGTATTTTGTCGAAAAAAAGGTTCTTAGCAAAAATATAGCCTGTAAAAAAGTAAAAAAAAATGGTGTATGCGTTAGGTCTCTGGACTTCGTAGAACCAGAGTTATAGCCAATGAAAAATAGATTCATATTCACCAAATTTCAAATAGAATATTTCGACGTGAAATATCCAAAAAATTAAGCACTTTTTGGGGAAAATCCGTTATAACTTTTTTAAAGTGTTTAAAAAAAGCTTTATTTCTGTTTTCATAAAAAGCTTCTAGCATTAAATTTAAGCAAGTTATGCTCAAAATAAAGTTGGTCCCTTTTGTTTTGGTAAAAAAAAATCGGGAAGACCACCCCCTAATCAGCAACTTAAATAAAATTAATCGTTGCGGCTCCACAAATTATTTTACTTATGCTGTGTTTATATAATCTGTAAGTTTCATCGATTCAAAGTGCTTATTTTTGAAAAAATTTGGTTTTAAAGTAAAATTTTTAAAAATTTTAATTTTGAAAAATATGCTTTTTTCAAAATAAATTAAAAATTGTTAGATACCAAAAATCTCGAAAAATAACAAAAAGTCAGCATTGCTTGTCTGAATATCATGTATTTTTTGTTTTCCTGTTAGACAAAAATTTATTAAGATTTGGTGTTTCTAAATTTGCATAATTTCGTGATCAGTGACTCGTTCAACCCCTTTTAACTACAGCCCTTTTAAAAATAAGGACTTTGAACCGATGAAACTTACAGATCATATAAAAAGTACATACACTAGTCAAGAAACTTGTTAAGTCGTAACGATTAAGTTCATTTGAGATACTAATTAGGGGTGATTTTACCGATTTTTTTACCAAAAAAAAGGACTAACTTTATTTTGAGCGTAACTTGTTTACTTTTGATGCTAGATTTTTTTTTTATAAAACAAAAATGATGAAGCTTTTTTTAAACACTTTAAATAAGTTGTAATGAGTTTTCCCCGAAATGTGCTTAATTTTTGGTCATTTCACGTTAAAGTATTCCATTTGGAATTTGACGAATATGAACCTATTTTTCATTAGCTATAACTCTGCTTCTGCTAGGTATAGAGGGGTGATATATACACCATTTTTTAAAAATTTTTACGGGCTATATTTTTGTTAAGAATGTTTTTTCGACAAAATACTTACTATTTGAGTTATTTGCGAAAAACCGTCTAAAAGCGTGGTTATTTTGTTGAAAAAATGAACATATTCACTGGCAAATAACTCGAAAAATATTGAATTAGTGAAAAAACTCTATAGAACAAAAATTACTTAAAATTAATCAGTTTATCCATTTCCGGACTTACTTTGGACAAATATTTGTTCACCCCCAAGAGGGGGTAAAAACCACCCCCAGGGCAAAAGCACATATCGGCACAATATCACTTTTTTTCTTTGACTTGTTAGCTATGTGTATACCAAATTTCATGTCAATCCAAGCGGTTCTTTAAAATTTAGAGGTTTGGCAATATTTTACCCTTAAAGAACGACTACACTTTTTTGGACATTACTATTACTTGGTTGTTATATGATTACAGAAAAAAGAATTGTTGCTGAAAATGCTCATGAATGAAAAATTTTAACTACACTTGCGAGCAAGAAAATCGACTCACTTGATAAATATTCATCACTCGATGAATACTTATTGTAGTGTATGTTTAGTAATTTTATGTTATGTTACTTTGAATTAAAACAACCAATGCAAAAAAATATTTTCTCTTATAGAGCTTCCACAAAATAATTGTTTTATGCAAATTGGCAACGTGTTATAAAGTTTGCCTACTTCTGTATGCCCGTATGCCTGTATGTTCAACAAACAGCAAACATTGTAACGGACATGTTCTACGCAATGTAGAACTCTATGAATGTGCCGCTGGTCGTGTCAGTCGCTTTTTAAATGTTGATGTATATGTACACTTCGAAGTGCAGTAAGTGAATATTTTACAAATGGATACTTTACCAGTGAAGACGACCCAGATAATTACGCTATTATGAGAAGGCTACATTCAGAGGACACAGGACGCAGACTGTAGTCTCTAAGGTTTACCGTCAACTGTCGACGACCAAATTCTGGTAGGCGACGTGTAACGACAGAGAGGGAGGATCGATTCATTGTCCTGCGTACCTTGTGGAATCGGCAAGCGACAGGGGTTGAGCTTCAACAATTCTTGAGGAATCTACGAGGTGTCATCGTCACTCAGTGGACAGTTAAGAGAAAACTTAAGGCTGCCACTTTGACTCCCAGAAAATCTAACACAGGACCCAAATTGAACGCACGTCAGAAACAAGTTCGACTTCAGTTTGCCCAAGAACACGTCAATTGGGACCTTGGCCAAAGGAGCAGATTTATTATCTAATGAGAGTGGAATGTGCTTGTATAGCAATGACAGAAGACGACGCGTCTATTGGAGACCTTTAGAATGATTTTCCTAGTGCTTCAGTGTCGAAACAATAAGCTATGGAGGTGGTTCATGTATATATTGGGGTCGTATATCTTTAGAAAGAAAAACAGAGCTTGTGTTCGTGCCCGGTGGTGTTCGCGGAGGGGGTTTGACAGCGGATCGTTACGTTATGAATATTCTCCAAGATCATTTTGTTCCTTACGCCGACTACACAGGCGATGGCTTCATGTTAATGCATGACAACGCTCGATGTCACACAGAGCCCATTACGAAAGATTATCTGGCCAACACCAATATAACAACAATGGACTGGCCTCTATTGAGTCTGGATATGAATCCCATCGAGCACCTATGGGATGTGCTCAAACGCAAAGAGTGGGAAGCGATTCCTAAGACTACGGCCAGACAAGCGACAATTTACAGCATTGTAAAAGCAGTAAAATGAAGCGCGAAAAATGGGTCCCACGGTGAGTGTAGTGGATGGCCAGACTGAGCTGTAAAATATTGCGCAGCAACATGGCAAAATAGGATAGGACCCATTTTTCCCCCTTCATTTTACTGCTCTTACAGCGCTGTAAATTGTCGCTTGTCTGGCCGTAGCTTAAGGAATCAGTAAGGTTGGCCGTACATGGACAACTTGAAGCAGTTAAGATCGACTTCTTGAAGCAGCCACCGCCCGGTAACTTAATCTTATATTCGCTGCCATACACACAACAGCTCGAGCAGACACGATCACTTCGAGCTGTCAACAACACTGCGATAGTCCGTGTATGTCGCTCAGTGCGTAGGTAAACTGCACTAGCAGTCCGTGTGTGGCCGCCCGAAGAAACCTAAGAGATCGCATGGAAAGTATAAGGGCGAAACCAGACGGGCCACTCTGCAGCGCTACTCTCTGGATCCAGAGTGGCTGAAACAGGCGATTTTCTAGCGCCGGCGACTACGCTGCGAAGTGGATTGTTTGGAAGGGTGCGGCGTTTAATGTAATGGGTGAGAAAAAACAGTAAGTTTGTTCAAATGATTAAAAACTTGCCGGCTAATATATTTTTTTAAAGTTTGTTCGTCAAAATCAGTGTTTGTAATGTCCATAGTTTTAAATATTTTATAAAATTTCAACGCTTTTGAAAAAAATACCAATAAACTCCATAAATGGAATTAAGAAGAACCAGGCAAAAACAGCTATATCACACAAAGAAGCACATAAAAAATTAACCAGTACATTTGGTATCCTACAGGCGTAAAATAGTTTGACGGCCCTTAAGGAGATGATGACATTGAATATATCTGAACATGTTAGCTTGCTGCAACCCCCTTTTAACTGATATCTTATCGTTTTGTTTTCAACAACAATCAATAAAACCTTTCTTGGCCTAGGATGGGATCCCACTATTTAACATAAATAAACAAACAAGATTGTGAGTATTTGTTTTGTTCAGTTGAAATTCATCCAATGTATAATAAAATGTATATATATTACAGTTAGAGTTGATTCTCAGTTAGAGTTGACTCCAACTAGTTGGAGTCAACTCCAACTGAAACGAGCAGTAAAAGTCGATTTTAAAAATTTAAATCAACTTTTACTAGTTGGAGTTGACTCTTCCTGGATCGATTCAGTAAATGTTGATTATACGAGAATCTCAAGTGCATTTTTGATGAGTGTGCATTTCTTTGTTTTGGCCGTTTCAACTACTTATTAGTATAGTCTGTAACGTCGCCCCCGTTCGGTAAATTATTCTGATTCGATTTTTTGCACAAACTTACTCAAAGAAATACATCCGTATAACAATCCTTATAACAAATACATAGGGTGTCACGCGGTACCGCGGTCGAAAAATTGTTTAACCAATTTCAGTAAAGTCAGTCAGTAAAGTGACTCTTTATCGAACGAGTCTGATATTACGAGCAGAGGAACAGACGCGTTCGATAAAGAGTATTGAGGTGGTGCGTACAAAATTGTATCGTCAATCATAAAACACATTAACACTTACTTACAACTTTGAGGAACTTTTTTTAATTTTAGACGAAATAAAAAATTCGAATGACAGTAATGACAGATGACTTTTGCATGATGGCCGGTTTTGATGTTTAATCGATAGTTATCAATATTGTATACCTACCTAATTACTAAATCTGTAAAGTTTTGATTTATTTTGTATGAATATAATTGCGAAACATTACAGAATTTTACTTTTTGACATAAATTTTATTAATAATAAGATAGATTTTGTACAATATTTTTAATAATTAAAGTAAATAAATTTAAATTTCACTCAAATAAATAATCGATTGCTGCCATTGACCACTTACATTCAATCTCGGTTAATTTGATTAATTATCGCGGCAGGTAAAGTAACATTCTTCTTTCAATACAACAAAGTGAGGGCAAATGAGTACAATACTGCCGAAAATGAGGGCAAATGAGTACAATAATGAATGATTTTAGTGACGTTTAGCGATAAACAATGATTTTAAACAAATTCGCAAAAATAATTTTTTCACTTCGTACAAATTTTTTTTAGATCCTTTGGGCCTTTTTTTCTCTAAAACTGACTGTTGTCGAGTTATTAGCGACTTAAAATTTGAAAAACGCCAAAATAACCATTTTGAAGGTTTAATAACTCGGTTAAAGATAATTGTGAAAGTCGAGCGAGCGGCCGTGGAGTAACGGCATAATCGCTGGCCTCATACGCCAGTGCACGTGGCTTCGAGCCCTGCTAAAGACAAACCATTTTCATTTCCAATAATGTCACGAGCCGTCTCACCGTGCCTGGGAGAGCACGTTAAGCCGTCGGTCCCCCTGGGCTAGTGTACATCGACACTAGTTACTTGAAACAGGGTTAAAGATGTAATTGGCGCCGGAACTGTCCGAAAGGCAAAAATGCCATACGATATTATATATTATGAAAGTCAGAAACTAAAAAAAATCAAAGATTAAAGCTACCTCTATAAGATCCTGAAGAAATTTTTGTCATTATTTCATTAATAAGATATTATTTTTAATTATCAACAATGAGTGCTAACCGTGTATTGAGGCGGCCGTCAATGTGAGTGCGAGTGAGATTCATCATTGGACGGCTGGAATGGTGCATCTCTTTAGCACCCACCATTGACGGCCGCCTAATACGCACTTAGCGCTCATTGTTAATAATTAAAGATAAAGCTTAGTAATAAAATAGTGACAAAAATTTCTGCTGGATCTTGTAGAGGGGGCTATAAACTTTGATTTGGTCACTTTCCGACTTTCATAATAATGGATTTTAACCGAGTTATTAAGCCTTGAAAATGGCTATTTTTGCATTTTTCAAATTTTAAATCGCGTATAACTCGACAACAATCAATTTTAGAGAAAAATCACAAAATACCTTCTTTCTACTAGCGTGCCAAAATGTCTACTTTCGCGAACGCGTTTTAGTTTAGAAAGTTTTACTTTTCCGCACGCGTGTTAATTTTTTAAAGACTCGTAGAAAAAATATTGTTCCTAACGCTTGCAGAAAGTCTCTTTTCCGCACTCGATTGCTTGCCAAACTCCTGCTTCGTGTCGTTCGGCAAACTGCAGTCGCGTGCGGAAAAGTATGACTTTCTGCACTTGTTAGGAAAATAACTATTTTTGCTCAGAATAACCCAAATGATCTAAAAAAAATTGTTCGAAGTAAAAAAATTATTTTTGTGAATTTGTCTAAAAAAATTGTTTAAACAATTTATCGATCAAGGTACTGCCTGGCACCCAGTAGATTTGTTATAAGGACCTCTTTTTGAGTAAGTTTGTGCAAAAAATTCGAATCAGAGTAATTTACCTAACGGGGGCGACGATACAGTCTATAGTATTTTTACTACAAAAGCGATATTACGTAGGTCAAAATTTTTGACGTAAGAGAACTGTCAAAACATTAGAATGTGACTCTTCATTATATCCATGTTTATAATAAACATGGCAATAATGAAAATTCACATTCTAATGTTTTGACAGTTCTCTTACGTCAAAAATTTTGACCTACGTAATATCGCTTTTGTAGTAAAAATACTATAGACTAATTTGAACATATTCAGTAACATTTAATTTCTAGAATCGGCTGTTTGTGTGAATCAGAATCAACTTTTACTAAATGGCATTGGGAGGAGTATACTTTTCCTAGTTGGAGTCTACTTTTACTAGTAAATGTTGAATATAAATCTTCATTTTATATTTATAATCAACTTTTACTGAAACCAGCCGTTAGAGTTGACTTCAACTAGTTGGAGTCAACTCCAACTGGATAATCAACTTGAACTGTAACATATATAAATAGAGAAAACATTGCTTACGGGATTTATTCTTTTCGATAAAGCTACCTTATTTAAAATCAGAAACAACTAATTCAACGATGACGTCCCTCGCTTTTCCTTTTAAAGCCCTATAAATATGCCGTCGGGTTCTTGTATCCCATATAGCCGGTCTGTTTTGCACTTCAATCAAAACCGTTCCGAGTCGAAATTCATTTTAGGTGCTCACCCTATAAACTCTCGTAAACATCTGCCGCAGCTACAAAAGTGGTCCGTCTGAATGGCGTTTGCCACTAGTGGACGCCACTAGCAGTGAGACTCGGCGACTGTGGCTGGACACAGTCGCTCGTCTGGGGTGCAACGTCCACTTCACATATGAACCCACGGCCAATCATCGGAAGCTGATTTGTGGGTCCACAGAGTAGCACTGCAGAGTGGTCCGTCTGGTTTCGCCCTAATACAACGCAGAGGAAATACTCAGTATTAATTTTTATTTTTTATGTCAATTTACTTTTATATTCATTACATAATGACTTTCATTCACAACATGTTTTCTCACATTAAGATATATTTGGTATTATATTCCTTAGTTACTAAACGGTTACTAACTTTATAAATATTGGTGTCGTTGCAATAAAAATTACACTTGACAAACAGCGTATTCAAAAAATATAACTTAATTTTCTTTTGAGTCGATTTTTTGCTCGCAAGTGTAGTAGAGAAAAAATAATTACATATTCAATTAAGAACACACTAAAATATAAGCTAAAATATTAATTGTGTTTAACCTTTAATGATATGATCCTCTCCACAAAGAGCTTGAGCAATTTCTGGATCTAAAAAGGTGACAAAACAGAATGCTTTGAAATCTTTTGGCATATATACATCAGTAACTTCGCCGAATTTTTTGAAGTATTGTCTTACGTCTTCTGCCGTTATTTCTTCAGTTAATCTGCCAACATACACTCTACGTGGAAGAGGTACCGAACCTGCCTGTAATAAAAATAATAAATACTAAAGCTGTAAGTACAATGTTTAAATTAAGTTAAAAATACCTTATACATATTTCAATAGGCTCTAGCTACCGTAATAAGTTGGATACAAATATTTTTTGAAGTGAATACTTCTTATCGCTCGGTATGGAATTTTGGCGGGACTAAAATCGTATTTGGCGTCATTGAAAAATCGTGTCGCGAGTGGTAACCTTGCGGTATACCGTGATATACATATTTATATACTTATTTTAACATTCTCAGTAAACTACAGGTCCCGAATGATCTATTGTTCGACTGGTTTCAGGGTGATTTCAAGTATAAATCGCGGATTTTAAATTATTGGCTGGCTTTGGGGTGGTTTCAACCCTAGAGAGGTGATTTGTTCAATTAATAAAAAATAGTGTGACTCATATTTATATGATAAAACTAAGTATGGGTCCCGTATTTGGTATTATTGACTGGGTTCGGGGTGATTTCAATCCTATAGGGGTCGACTTGTTCACTATAAAAAAATAGAGAGACGCATGGTTTTATACTAAAACTAAATATAGATTCCGAATTTTCAATTTTTGACTGACTTCTGGGTAGTTTTAACCCTGTATGGGTTGATTTGTTCAGTTTTTCCGAAAAATATAGTGCGACACATTTTTCTATGGTAAAATTAGATATAGATTCAGAATTTTCCATTGCATGATTGGCTGGGTTCTGGGTGGTTTCAACCCTACAGATGTTGATTAAATAAAATTAAATAAAATTACAAAAAATTTTAAAAAAATTGAATAAAATTATATAAAATAAAATAAAATTATATAAAATAAATAAAATTATATAAAATAAATCGAATTAGATCTAATCGAATAGAAACGAATGGGATAGAATATAATCGAATATATAAGAAGTATTCACTTCTGTCGCGCTCCGCAAGTACCACGGTTCCTTTTTTTTATTAGGTTGCCTAGTGGTAAAGAGTGATTTGAAGAAAAATGGCTCTATTACATAATTATTAACAAAGGAATAGTTTTTGGGATAGTGCTCATTGAAAATATAAGTGATATTTTAATCAGATTACACTCTCGGAAATACGAAGCAAATGAGAATATCGTAATAAGGGCTTAGGAGTAAAATTTCGCGTAAATGTGTTTTAAATGCATTCATTTTTGATATGAAAACTTCTTTAGGGGCGTTGTGCAATTTTTGGATAGAGGAAAAGGCATTGAATTGGTGACCGTCATTGGGACCGTCATCGCTTATACTGTATATTATGTGCATGTATATAGGGTGAGGCAGATAACTGGCCTATTAGAAATATCTCGAGAACTAAAGCCAACAGAATCATAAAAATTGAACTGAAGGGGTTTTGAAGGATGATCTATTAAATGAAAATATTTTCATCTTTTTGCTTCCGGTTATACCGGAAGTTGCTTATAACTTCGTTTTTTTAAATGGGGCACCCTGTATATTTTTACACTTTTGGATTCTCCTCAATCTCTTCTTTCTTAAAATATGAGTTTTTGTAATATTATACAGGGTATTTTAAAAGATATTTACGTTTATTTATTAATTTCGTAGCAATATTCACACCCTGTAGAATTGTAATAGTTTGACATTAAAAGCTTTACTTACGTTCAAGTGATTTTTAATATAGTCTACTATTGTTAAGAATCATTAGTATTGCTTATTTTAAAATTTTAGTATACAGGGTTAGTCGAAACACGGAATGAATATTTTCTGAGTTTTCTTAAATGGAACACCCTATATTTTAGTATTGTAATGAAATGATATTTCATGGTACTTTTTTATTTTATAAGTATTCCCTATACCTAATTGCTTTAATTTGTGAGTTATTGGTGATTCACGCTAAACATTAATTGCAACAAAAAATACGTAAAATTTTATTAGCTTGGCCGTGAAAAAATTCAATTACAAATAATTTTTCAGAAATAAATAAATATTAATCCAGACTGATCCTTAAAATTACCAATAATGGTTTAGATATCAAAATACCTACGTAGTTAAGATTGTTGATGCGATTAACAATTAAGCACAAATTAAAGCAGTTAGGTATACGTATAAGGAATGCTTAAGAAATAAAAAAGTACCATAAAATATCATTTTATTACAATACTAAAATACAGGGTGTTCCATTTAAGAAAACTCATAAAATACTCATTCCGAGTTTCGACCAACCCTGTATACTAAGATTAAAAATTTAGCTATACTAATGATTCTTAACAATAGTAGACTATATTAAAAGTCATTTGAACGTAAGTAGAGTTTTAGATGTCCAACTACTACAATTCTACAGGGTGTGAATGTTGCTACGAAATTAATAAAAAAACGTAATTATCTTTTAAAATACCCTGTATAACATTACAAAACCTCATATTTTAAGAAAGAAGACATCGAACAGAATCCAAAAATGTAAAAATATACAGGGTGTCCCATTTAAAAAAAAAACGAAGTTATAAGCAACTTCCGGTATAACCGGAAGTAGCAAATAGATGAAAATATTTTCATTAAATAGATGACTCTTCAAAACCCCTTAATTCAAATTTTCATGATTCTGTTGCCTTTAGTTCTCGAGATATTTCTAATAAGCTCTTTATTTGACTCACCCTGTATATATAAATTGTGCAGAGGTATTTAAATTTAAAATAAATGTAAAACCTATTTTAGGATGGGGCAAAAGGATTGATTTCGCGACCGTCATCGCTTCGGCGAAATACATTTTGTACATATATAGTATATAGGTATATCATGTAGATGTATATGTACTTCTTTAGGGGCGTTGTGCGATTTTTGGATAAGGAAAAAAATCATATCAGTTTGGGATTCGAGAAAGGCTATCGACCAAGTCCATAGAATAACGGATATAATAGAGAGGTCGCTGGAAGGAAAGAAAGTTTGCTCCGCTGTCTTCCTCGACGTGGCGCAATCGTTTGATAAAGTATGTCACGAAGGACTTAATCTACAAATTACGCAGGATTTTGCCAAGACAATACGCAGAATTATTGGAATCTTATATATCAGAGAGAGTTTTTAGGGTTAGGCAAGAAGAAACCTACTCGGAACTAAAAGAAATCAATGCAAGTATACCACAAGGTAGTGTGATAAGACCGGTCCTATACCTATTATATACTAGTAATATCCCTGGAGTAGATAATAACACAATAGCTACCCTTGCTTATAACACTGACGTCTTGGCCGCGGGTGAAGACCATGAAGAAGCAGCAAGAAAACTACAAATCTCTGTTAACGGACTTAACAACTGGACTAAATGCTGGCAAATTAAATTAAATGAAATGAAGTCAGTGTAGATTAATTTTACAAACAAGAAAAACAATACATTCCTGTTAACGTAAATAATACTCAGATACCATTAGACACTAGGCTACGCTGGAGTATCACGAACAACGACTTCTTCAACACGTCAATGTTGAGGCCATCCAGATCCTTGACAACACGGATCTAGCTAGAAGACTCGAGGAAGAAACCCTTCGAGTTAGTTAGGTGAAAAGTAGTGCACGGTGTAAGTGATGGTACAGGTTAATATTTGTGCAATAAATTACCAGAACCTATGTAAGTGGTACTAGTGAGTTTGTCCTTAGCCTTAAATTTTTAGTAGTAATGCAGGTTAGAAATAAGTTGCTTATTGATCATATTATTTGATAAGATTGCAATGTTCTTAACCTTTAACTACCCGCGCATCAAGTTATAACATAACTACATGCGTGGCGTACTTTATACGCCACAAGAAAATACACTTAAAACAGCGGATTTGTTTTTTTTTTTTGAAAATACACTTAGTTATTTGTTATAAACCTTATTCGGCATCAGTGAATACTTGGAGTACCTTCTCAGTAAGCCAATTGGGATTTATAACTGGAATCATGGAATAAGTGGATTCCATGATAAATAAAATTACTAATAAAAAATTTTTTGAAATGTAATTTTTTACAGGAGAAAAAGTATTGTTAATAAAGAAAATATATTTTAAAAAATTGAAGAATCTCAGAGGCAGAATCCACCAATTTAATAAATTAAAATGGTAGATAGTATTTTAAAACTGAGATTTTTCGTGTTTGAAAGTTCTTACTGGTACATCCTTAATCTGCGACTTTTTCAATTAATAAGACAGCAGACGACGAATATAGAAAACGAAAGGGAAACGATCACATTTCGCTTTCATTCGTCTAGGAAAAACGGGCAGCAGAGGAACTTTCAGTACTCAAATCCGAGTAATCCGATTAATGTGATTAATCCGATTAATCACATCCTCTTTGGATGTTTTAAGAATAAAAGGCTTTCAGATATATTTTCTGAAAACCTTGTAAAAAGTAAGGTGCAACTTCCAGCAAACATAACCCATCTGCTGTCACTCAATCAGAAATCAATATTTGAACTCGTATGCAATCATTTATACGCTTCCGGATATATAATTTAGATTTGTAACAGTCAAGTTTCAGTTCGTAATATACCATAATTAATAACTTATAATAAGATTATATTAATATGCAAAAATCTGTGGCAAATGGACTAGTTTCCATGCCAAACATCACCATCATCATCATCATCATCTGAACCGAAAAACAGCTCCACCATCATTTTAAAGGGAATCTGAAAAATAATTCAAATTTCCCATCAGACGCGATACAGCGACATCTACTAAAAAATTGAAGAATCTCAGATGCAGAATCCACCAATTTAATAAATTAAAATGGTAGATAGTATTTTAAAACTGAGATTTTTCGTGTTTGAAAGTTCTTACTGGTACATCCTTAATCTGCGACTTTTTCAATTAATAAGACAGCAGACGACGAATTGGACGAATATAGAAAACGAAAGGGAAACGATCACATTTCGCTTTCATTCGTCTAGGAAAAACGGACAGCAGAGGAACTTTCAGTACTCAAATCCGAGTAAAGGAAATAAAAATAATAAATGATGGTTTTGCTTGTTTTCGATTCAGAGGGTTGCACACCAGCTAGACAGGCACTGTTTCTACGCTTTCAGGCGTCATCAGTAGCTTTCGAAAGTGTGCCCACCTCTGAACCGAAAAACAGCTCCACCATCATTTTAAAGGGAATCTGAAAAATAATTCAAATTTCCCATCAGACGCGATACAGCGACATCTACTAAAAAATTGAAGAATCTCAGATGCAGAATCCACCAATTTAATAAATTAAAATGGTAGATAGTATTTTAAAACTGAGATTTTTCGTGTTTGAAAGTTCTTACTGGTACATCCTTAATCTGCGACTTTTTCAATTAATAAGACAGCAAAATCTCAGTTTTAATATACTATCTACCATTTTAATTTATTAAATTGGTGGATTCTGCATCTGAGATTCTTCAATTTTTTAGTAGATGTCGCTGTATCGCGTCTGATGGGAAATTTGAATTATTTTTCAGATTCCCTTTAAAATGATGGTGGAGCTGTTTTTCGGTTCAGAGGTGGGCACACTTTCGAAAGCTACTGATGACGCCTGAAAGCGTAGAAACAGTGCCTGTCTAGCTGGTGTGCAACCCTCTGAACCGAAAACAAGCAAAACCATCATTTATTATTTTTATTTCCTTTACTCGGATTTGAGTACTGAAAGTTCCTCTGCTGTCCGTTTTTCCTAGATGAATGAAAGCGAAATGTGATCGTTTCCTTTTCGTTTTCTATATTCGTCCAATTCGTCGTCTGCTGTCTTATTAATTGAAAAAGTCGCAGATTAAGGATGTACCAGTAAGAACTTTCAAACACGAAAAATCTCAGTTTTAAAATACTATCTACCATTTTAATTTATTAAATTGGTGGATTCTGCATCTGAGATTCTTCAATTTTTTAGTAGATGTCGCTGTATCGCGTCTGAATGTAAATTTGAATTATTTTTCAGATTCCCTTTAAAATGATGGTGGAGCTGTTTTTCGGTTCAGAGGTGGGCACACTTTCGAAAGCTACTGATGACGCCTGAAAGGGTAGAAACAGTGCCTGTCTAGCTGGTGTGCAACCCTCTGAATCGAAAACAAGCAAAACCATCATTTATTATTTTTAAAAATATATTTTGTGCAATAATGACTAAAGAACAATTGAAATATGAACTTATATTACTACTTACATTAATATAATAGTGGCGTATATTGTCCACCACCGGAAACAACAAATAATAAACTGTAAATTACGATCTTCCCAGAACGCCGATTATAACGAAACTAAAACCAAATTGTAAAGCACATTCCAGTGATAGGTTAGAGTAGAGAGATAAACAAGGTCCAAAATTAAATTTTTAAATATATTTGCAGTAGAATTCTTATATCTGGCGTACAAAATACGCCAGCGCGTGTAGTTAAAGGTTAAGCATCTTTTTGGTGTTTAATAAATAAAAAAACGCTAAATTTTCTCTTTTTCACCCCTGTAACTTATTAAAATAAACATTATATAAATTTTCAGGGACTTTGGGCCCTCGGAATAATGCAATGTTTCATTCTGCGTTTAAACTTTTAAAAAAATACTTATTAGTTTTCTTAGGATTCGAAAAAATGAATGCATTTAAAACACATTGGTGCGAAATTTTGCGCCTACGCCCTTAAGTTGAACATAGGAGACACTATTTTACAAAGGTCACGAGGTGGAAAGCGAAAAAGCTGAACGAGTATTAATACATAAACGACAGCCTGATAACATAAAAGTATATCCTCATATCCTGACGAGGATTTTAAACTTTTCTTCTTCTTCTTCAGGCCACGTCCCTACGTTACTGCTGGTGATAGGCATCTTTCGTTAGTTCCCATTGATATCTACACTGAGCCATTCTCAGCTATTGCTTGCCCACGATATGTTTGATATCATCCGTCCAACTATTCTGTAGTCTGCCCACCCCTCCCCTGTTCTCTCTTGGCTTCCTGTTTGTTATTCTATGCATCCATTTTTTAACAATAATAATAATAATAATAATAATAATAATAATAATAATAACCTGTGGGAGTTTTTTGTCAGTTCTTCTATCAGGCGCGGCCCCCTGCGAATGGGGGATGCTTTCTGGGTATTCGTAGCGCCAATACCCAGAGAGTAGCAGGAATACTTGCCGTGGAACAAAAACTGACACCTGGCAGTAGGTATAAAATACACACCCATGAGAATGGAGAATAATAATTTGTGTTTAGGATCGCTGCCTGGGGATCGCCAGGGCACGTCTGGAGCCGGCGCTGGACGTGACAGCATGCGGGACGTCGGTGGCAGGGTGTTGAGGAGGCGGGCCCCTGTCATACAATCCGCTACAGCCCAACCACAACCACAAGCGAGCCAAATAACAACAAGAGCTCCACCTGCCGAAGGTGCTGCGCTGGATCATCAGTCGGCGCTCACTCAAGCGGGACGACCGAGGCAGCGCATGAAATGGACTGTGTCCATCAACGAAAGCATTTTGCGCTTCTATTATACGGTGACAAACCTCGGTCAAGAAACGATCGGCTACAGACAACAGCTGTATGCCGAATTTTGCAGGGAGTACCCAGATATTCAAGTATCGGAGCAAAGAGTATCAGATCAATACCGGGTAATCATAAGAAATAATCTTATCCCAGAGACTAGACGCGATGCCATCAAAAGCGAAGTCGAACGGGAGATTAATAACCAAGAGCTAGTTTTAGATCAAGTCCCTAATGAGGAGCAGATTCCTGAGATTCCCATACCAGAAACTCAACCTGACAATACACAGCAGGAAAACAACGAGTTGCGCCATAGTCTAGAAAACGAAATGGCTCGTGCCGTACAAGAGTTTAATGGAACAAATCCACTTAGCAGACCACCGCTACCACGAATAAACTCTTGTAAGAAACTAGGTGCGCTGTTACAAATTGTGAACACTGAAGTCCTACCCAATTATGTTGTAGAAGCCCACACATTGGAATATCTGCATATGCTAATCTACTGTGCAGCAACAGCAATTGCCAATGTAATGGGCGTTAAGATCAGAACACGACGGGGGTACTAATAACGGAAAGACTGGTAACAGAATTGCACCATGGGAAAAAAGACTTCTCGGAAAAATTGAATTACTGCGTAGGGATATTGGTCAAGTCACAGAATATATAAGAGGTGTAACAAGTAGAAAAGTCATTAAGAGAGCTGAAGAAATAATGCGGAGAACTTCAAGACACTCGAGATACGATCCAGAAAACAACACAGCCCAACAGTGTCTGGATACATTAAAACAAAAACTCTCCGTCTATTCAGGACGATTAAGAAGGTATAAAGTTAGTAACAACCGAAAATGTGACAATGCACTTTTTGAGAACTCTGAGAAGGCGTTTTACCGAAAACTCAATTCCACCGTATTATTTTACTTATTATTATTATCTTACCCAAGCCAAGAAGAAATTCATGAGTTTTGGGGAAATCAACTTTCCACACCAGCTGCTTTTAACAACAATGCTGGCTGGATAGAAGATACCCAAGGATAAAAATAACACCCAAGATCCATCCAAGTACCGCCCAATTACTTGTCTTCCAACTTTGTATAAATTGGTCACATCCTGTGTAACCCGGCGTATCTACCAACACTGTGCTCTAAACGATATCATAGAGCCTCAACAGAAAGGATGCGCTAAGGGTTCCATGGGTTGCAAAGAACAGCTTATCATCGATTCAGTCATTTCTAACCAGGCATTCACTAAAAAAAGGAACCTTTTTACTGCTTTTATTGACTATAAAAAGGCCTTTGATTCAGTACCGCATGAATGGCTAATAGATATTTTGAAAATATACAAAGTCGATGATAACATAGTGACCTTTTTAAGGCATATAATGAGAGATTGGAAGACTAAAATTCACCTCCAAATACCTGGTGAAAAAAATATTGAAACCGAAAATATTGCAATCAACCGGGGCCTGTTTCAAGGAGACTCGTTGAGTCCACTGTGGTTCTGTTTAGCTTTGAACCCCCTTTCCCAGCTATTAAACTCCACTGACTCAGGTTTTAGCATTAAAAGCAATAATACTGTGGTAGCGAAGCTCAATCATCTGTTGTATATGGATGATTTGAAATTAATGGCTTCCACTCGAGAACACCTAGAAGAGATGCTAAAAACTGTAGAAACATTCTCTAATGATATTAGTATGCAGTTCGGTCTAGACAAGTGCCGTGTTTTGAATATAGTCAGAGAAAAAGTACAGCCCGGTGGATTCGATATGCAAAATGGCCAGAACATCGAGGCCATGGGCGACAACTATATGTATAAATATCTTGGAGTAAAACAGGCGCGGAAAATTGACCATAAGCAAATGAAAACTGAGATAACTACTGAGTTTATAAGAAGGGTAAAACAGCTGCTTCGTTCACAGCTTAACAGTAAAAATTTGTTTAAGGCACTAAACACCTACGCTTGTTCCGCGCTTAGCTATTCATTTGGTATTGTTAAGTGGACAAAAACGGATATAGAAAATCTTCAGCGAAAAGTACGAACACACCTCACAAAGGCACAAAAACACCACCCTAAAAGTGCAGTAGAACGAACAACATTACCCCGGTATTTAGGAGGAAGAGGACTTATGGATATAGGTGAGCAATTAGATAAACAAATTGCTAATTTAAGAACTTATTTTCAGATGCAGGCTGAGACATCTACTCTACACCGCGCAATTTGCGCAGTAGATGACACAACACCGATCAAACTGAGGGAACCAGAAATGCGCATAAACCACCTTACTAAGGACGAAAAACTGCGCACCTGGATGGGTAAACCTCTGCACGGGCGACATCCCAATGAGGTCAGCCAAGACTATGTCGACAATACAGCGTCGAACTATTGGTTGACATCAGGAAAGATGTTCCCTGAAACGGAGGGTTCATTACTGGCCATTCAGGATCAGGTTATACCAACCAGAAACTACCTGAAATATATCATCAAAGACCCTCAGGTTCAAAACGACAGATGCCGATATGGATGTCAAGCCCAAGAAACCATCCAACATCTTACAGGGGGCTGCCAGGCATTTGCTGCAACTGAATACAAGGAACGGCATGACGCAGTGGGAAAAATCCTTCATCAAGAGATAGCTATCAAGCTGGGACTTCTCCAAACGGACCATCTCCCGTATTATCAATACGTACCTGAGAGTATGCTTGAGGATGGCAACTACAAGCTATGCTGGGACCGCACTGTGCTCACAGACCAAACAGTGGCACATAATAGACCAGATCTCGTACTAGTTAATAAATTAACAAGACAAACAACACTAATTGATGTGTCGATACCTAACAACAATAATCTACGTAGTAAATTCACTGAAAAGATCGCCAAGTACAGAGATCTAGAAATTCAAATACGAAGGCAATGGAGAATGAAAAGTACCCAGACGATACCTATTGTTATGTCTACTACTGGAGTCATTCCGAAGAACCTCCTCGAAAGCATAAAAAGGCTGGGTCTAAATGAACATCTTTACAAGACCATGCAGAAAGCTGTACTACTCGCAACGGCCAGATGTGTACGAAAATTTTTGGGAGATACACCTGCATACCAAGTCACCTAGGGCTCGATAACACGGAAAAAGTCCCACCAGAGCTCAATCCTTTTGATACCGTAGGTATCTGGGATGAGTCAATTTCCCCCTTAGAGGGAGTGTGAGCCGTATGGCTAAATCTGGATAATAATAATAATAACCTGTGGGAGTTTTTTGTCAGTTCTTCTATCAGGCGCGGCCCCCTGCGAATGGGGATACTTTCTGGGTATTCGTAGCGCCAGTACCCAGAGAGTAGCAGGGATACTTGCCGTGGAACAAAAACTGACACCTGGCAGTAGGTATAAAATGCACACCCATGAGAATGGAGAATAATAATTTGTGTTTAGGATCGCTGCCTGGGGATCGCCAGGGCACGTCTGGAGCCGGCGCTGGACGTGACAGCATGCGGGACGTCGGTGGCAGGGTGTTGAGGAGGCGGGCCCCTGTCATACAATCCGCTACAGCCCAACAACAAGAACAACAACCACAAGCGAGCCAAACAACAGCAAGAGCTCCACTCGCTGAAGGTGCTGCGCTGGAACATCAGCCGGCGCTCACTCAAGCGGGACGACCGAGGCAGCGCATGAAATGGACTGTGTCCATCAACGAAAGCATTTTGCGCTTCTATTATAAGGTGACCAACCTCGGTCAAGAAACGATCGGCTACAGACAACAGCTGTATGCCGAATTTTGCAGGGAGTACCCAGATATTCAAGTATCGGAGCAAAGAGTATCAGATCAATACCGGGTAATCATAAGAAACAACCTTATCCCAGAGACTAGACGCAATACGATCAAAAGCGAAGTCGAACGGGAGATTAATAACCAAGAGCTAGTTTTAGATCAAGTCCCTAATGAAATCCTTGATCAGCAGATTCCTGAGGTTCCCATACCAGTAACTCAACCTGACAATACACAGCAGGAAAACAACGAGTTGCGCGATAGTGTAGAAAACGAAATGGCTCGTGCCGTACAAGAGTTTAATGGAACAAATCCACTTAGCAGACCACCGCTACCACGAATAAACTCTTGTAAGAAACTAGGTGCGCTGTTACAAATTGTGAGTACTGAAGTCCTACCCAATTATGTCGTAGAAGCCCACACATTGGAATATCTGCATATGCTAATCTACTGTGCAGCAACAGCAATTGCCAATGTAATGGGCGTTAAGATCAGAACACGACGGGGTACTAATAATGGAAGGACTGGTAACAGAATTGCACCCTGGGAAAAAAGACTTCTCGGAAAAATTGAATTACTGCGTAGGGATATTGGTCAAGTCACAGAATATATAAGAGGTGTACCAAGTAGAAAAGTCATTAAGAGAGCTGAAGAAATAATGCGGAGCACTGCAAGATACTCGAGATACGATCCAGAAAATAACACAGCTCAACAGTGTCTGGATACATTAAAACAAAAACTCTCCGTCTATTCAGGACGATTAAGAAGGTATAAAGTTAGTAACAACCGAAAATGTGACAATGCACTTTTTGAGAACTCTGAGAAGGCGTTCTACCGAAAACTCAATTCCACCGTAGAAAGTGTCGACAAGTCTTACCCAAGCCAAGAAGAAATTCATGAGTTTTGGGGAAATCAACTTTCCACACCAGCTGCTCTTAACAACAATGCTGGCTGGATAGAAGATACGACGCACAACTGTCACCACTACGTCACTGCTAACTACGAACCATTCACGACTGAAGAAGTCTCAAATGTCATCAAAGAGCTTCATAACTGGAAATCTCCTGGACCAGACGGAGTTCAGAACTTTTGGCTTAAAAAGTTTTGGAGTATTCATGAGTGCTTATCAACATTAATTAATCATGTTATTTCTAATCCGCAGGAATTACCATCATTTCTAACTCAGGGAACTACTTATTTAATACCCAAGGATCAAAATAACACCCAAGATCCATCCAAGTACCGCCCAATTACTTGTCTTCCAACTTTGTATAAATTGGTCACACCCTGTGTAACCCGGCGTATCTACCAACACTGTGCTCTAAACAATAGCATAGAGCCTCAACAGAAAGGATGCGCTAAGGGTTCCATGGGTTGCAAAGAACAGCTTATCATCGACTCAGTCATTTCTAACCAGGCATTCACTAAAAAAAGGAATCTTTTTACTGCTTTTATTGACTATAAAAAGGCCTTTGATTCAGTACCGCATGAATGGCTAATAGATATATTGAAAATATACAAAGTCGATGATAACATAGTGACCTTTTTAAGGCATATAATGAGAGATTGGAAGACTAAAATTCACCTCCAAATACCTGGTGAAAACAATATCGAAACCGAAAATATCGCAATCAACCGGGGCCTGTTTCAAGGAGACTCGTTAAATCCACTGTGGTTCTGTTTAGCTTTGAACCCCCTTTCCCAACTATTAAACTCCACTGACTCAGGTTTTAGCATTAAAAGCAATAATACTGTAGTAGCGAAGCTCAATCATCTGTTGTATATGGATGATTTGAAATTAATGGCTTCCACTCGAGAACACCTAGAAGAGATGCTAAAAACTGTAGAAACATTCTCTAATGATATTAGTATGCAGTTCGGTCTAGACAAGTGCCGTGTTTTGAATATAGTCAGAGGAAAGGTACAGCCCGATGGATTCGATATGCAAAATGGCCAGAACATCGAGGCCATGGGCGATAACGATATGTACAAATATCTTGGAGTAAAGCAGGCGCGGAAAATTGACCATAAGCAAATGAAAACTGAGATAACAACTGACTTTATAAGAAGGGTAAAACAACTGCTTCGTTCACAGCGTAACAGTAAAAATTTGTTTAAGGCACTGAACACCTACGCTTGTTCCGCGCTTAGCTATTCATTTGGTATTGTTAAGTGGACAAAAACGGATATTGAAAATCTTCAGCGAAAAGTACGAACACACCTCACAAAGGCACAAAAACACCACCCTAAAAGTGCAGTAGAACGAACGACATTACCCCGGTATTTAGGAGGAAGAGGACTTATGGATATAGGTGAGCAATTAGATAAACAGATTGCTAATTTAAGAACTTATTTTCAGATGCAGGCTGAGACATCTACTCTACACCGCGCAATTTGCGCAGTAGATGACACAACACCGATCAAACTGAGGGAACCAGAAATGCGCATAAACCACCTTACTAAGGACGAAAAACTGCGCACCTGGATGGGTAAACCTCTGCACGGGCGACATCCCAATGAGGTTAGCCAAGACTATGTCGACAATACAGCGTCGAACTATTGGTTGACATCAGAAAAGATGTTCCCTGAAACGGAGGGTTCATTACTGGCCATTCAGGATCAGGTTATACCAACCAGAAATTACCTGAAATATATCGTCAAAGACCCTCAGGTTCAAAACGACAGATGCCGATATGGATGTCAAGCCCAAGAAACCATCCAACATATTACAGGGGGCTGCCAGGCATTTGCTGCAACTGAATACAAGGAACGGCATGACGCAGTGGGAAAAATCCTTCATCAAGAGATAGCTAACAAGCTGGGACTTCTCCAAACGGACCATCTCCCATATTATCAATACGTTCCTGAGAGTATGCTTGAGGATGGCAACTACAAGCTATACTGGGACCGCACTGTGCTCACAGACCAAACAGTGGCACATAATAGACCAGATCTCGTACTAGTTAATAAATTAACAAGACAAACAACACTAATTGATGTGGCGATACCTAACAACAATAATCTACGTAGTAAATTTACTAAAAAGATCGCCAAGTATAGAGATCTGGAAATTCAAATACGGAGACAATGGAGAATGCAAAGTACCCAGACGATACCTATTGTTATGTCTACTACTGGAGTCATTCCGAAGACCCTCCTCGAAAGCATAACAAAGCTGGGTCTCAATGAACATATTTATAAGACCATGCAGAAAGCTGTACTACTTGCGACGGCAAGAAGTGTAAGGAAATTTTTGGGAGATACACCTGCATTCCAAGTCACCTAGGGCTCGATAACACGGAAAGAGTCCCACCAGAGCTCAATCCTTTTGATACCGTAGGTATCTGGGATGAGTCAATTTTCCCCTCAGAGGGAGTGTGAGCCGTATGGCTAAATCTGGATAATAATAATAAACTCGTCTTCCTTTCCTTTCTCTTAATGTTCCGCGCTTAGCTATTCATTTGGCATTGTTAAGTGGACAAAAACGGACATAGAAAACCTTCAGCGAAAAGTAAGAACGCACCTCACAAAGGCACAAAAACACCATCCAAAAAGTGCAGTAGAAAGAACGACATTACCACGGAATTTAGGAGGAAGAGGACTTATGGACATAGGTGAGCAATTAGACAAACAAATTGCTAATTTAAGATCTTATTTTCAGATGCAGGCTGAAACATCTACTCTACATCGCGCTATCTGCGCAGTAGATGACACAACACCGATAAAACTGAGGGAAGCAGAACTGCGCATAAACCACCTTACTAAGAACGAAAAAGTGCGCGCCTGGATGGGTAAACCTCTACACGGGCGACATCCCAATGAGGTCAGCCAAGATTATGTCGACAATATAGCGTCGAACTACTGGTTGACATCAGGAAAGATGTTCCCTGAAACGGAGGGTTCATTACTGGCCATTCAGGATCAGGTTATACCAACCAGAAATTACCTAAAATATATCATCAAACACCCTCATGTTCAAAACGACAGATGCCGATATGGATGTCAAGCCCAAGAAACCATCCAACATCTTACAGGGGGCTGCCAGGCATTTGCTGCAACTGAGTACAAGGAACGGCATGACGCAGTAGGAAAAATCCTTCATCAGGAGATAGCTATCAAGCTGGGACTTCTCCAAACCGACCATCTCCCATATTATCAATACGTCCCTGAGAGTATGCTTGAGGATGGCAACTACAAGCTATACTGGGACCGCACTGTGCTCACAGACCAAACAGTGGCGCATAATAGACCAGATCTCGTATTAGTCAATAAATTAACGAGACAAACAACCCTCATTGATGTGGCGATTCCTAACAACAATAATCTACGTACTAAATTTACTGAAAAGATCGCCAAGTACAGAGATCTGGAAATCCAAATACGGAGACAATGGAGAATGCAAAGTACCCAGACGATACCGATTATTATGTTTACTACTGGAGTCATTTCGAAGACCCTCCTCGAAAGCGTAAAAAAGCTGGGTCTTAATGAACATTTTTATAAGACCATGCAGAAAGCAGTACTACTCGCAACGGCTAGATGTGTACGAAAATTTTTGGGAGATACATCTGCATACCAAGTCACCTAGGGCTCGATAACACGGAAAGAGTCCCACCAGAGCTCAATCCTTTTGATACCGTAGGTATCTGGGATGAGTCAATTTTCCCCTTAGAGTGAGTGTGAGCGGTATGGCTAAGTCTGGATAAACTCTTTATTACAGAGACAAAATAAAGAAGTACAAGTACCAAATATAACAATATAGGAAAAAAAAGAAAATCTCTGTAAAAGGGACAAGAGAACAACATAGCACAACACGAATGCTGTGCCTGCCGATCAAAGCTCTGGCCCTTTTTTAACAATTAAAGAACATTTTTTGCTGGCATATATAAATCAAGTATATAACAGTTATATTACAGTTAATTAAATTTAAATAATAGAAGTAAAATAAAAAAGAAACAATACAGGTGATAGGACATGAAAATAATGTTTATAGGGTATTATGTGTTGACTCAAGAAGATGTAATTTCATTTTTCTTTTGAATGAGTTAATAGGTAGTTTTTTCATTGATTCAGGGATACCATTATATAAGTTGTAAATATTATAAGAGTATGACTTACGGAATGTTGTTGTTTTGTACGTGGGTGGAGATATCAAACCTTGTGAACGTCTGTCCTGAACTTAATTCTGTCCTATAGATATGGCGGACATTTTGTTACTATTATACGATGATAGAGACAAAGAGCATGGAGTTTTCGTCGGTTCGCCATATCAAGCCATTTAGCATCCTTAAGCTTATAGGAGACACTCTTATACTTCCTAATACCGTAAATAAATCTAAGGCATGACTTCTGCACTTTTTTGTATTCTATTTATATCAAACTGGTCAAGACAAGGACCATACACGACATCTCCATAATTGAAATGCGATAAGACTAAAGACTCCGTTAGTAATATTTTATGCCTAGAGGTTAAAATATGTCGATGCTGAAATAATATTTTTAATGAACTGTATGCTTTTTGAATACAAGCCGACACATGTTTTTTAAATCAGAATCTAGGAATAAACCCAAGCTTTTGGACACATCAGTGCAATTAATTTTATTATTTTGCAACAAAATTAGAATATTTCTCCTAATACTGTCTTTTTAGAATATAAAGAGATAATAAAGCGTCTCTATTAGCGTTTCAATTATCCGTGCCACGTCCGGTGACGTGGAGTACGTGACGTTGGAGACGTTGGAAGTTCTGTCCAACAAAATACACGGGACGTTTTCGTAGTCTTACGTTCGAAACCTATAACCTATTTCAGAATTAAAACTTCCCCTGTTCCAGTGTTCCCGTATATCAAAGTTTGTCCGACTAGACACCGTTAGGCTATTAAAAATTTTCAGCTTGATATTTAATAAACTTTTTTTGTTATCCAGGCCTTTAACACCCTTGATAAATAATATTTCGATTTAGGTATAATAATAAAATCTTAACATTTTTCATTTAAAACTTACGTACGTTAAACTTCTAGTCCATTGAAAAGTTACATTTGCATTTGTTATTATTAATTTACAAAACTTAAAAAATATAAATTATAAATTGTCATCACGCCATTGAGATAGGAGAAGCATTAATAATGGTAGGGGAGATAATTGGTAGAAATCCCAAGTGGAGATTTTTGCAGTTACTCGAGCGCGTCAGATTATCACATGGGGAGAAACCTTATACCCTGTAAATGTACCCCTACCATATATTAGATCTTAATACAGGGGAGTTCGTTAAGGGTGGTCCGAAAAAATATATATCCTTAGAAAAACTCGAAATCGTCAAATTAAGATAAGGTAAGTTAAGTATGTACATGCAAAACAGTGTATATATCAAAAATCTGACGGTTTGGGCGGGGCCTAAGGAAATGCCTGAATTACAAAGTTTCACAAATAAAAAGCCGATATTTCGAGAAATATCTACACGTCAGATCGAAAAACTAAAAAATACGTGTTCAATATTTTTCAAAAATCTATCGAATGATGCCAAACACGACCCCCCACGGAAAGGGGTGGGGGGTAAATTTAAAATTTTAAGTAGGAACCCAGCGATAGTTCGCGAAATGAACATCATATCGAAAAACTGCAAAATACACGTATTGAATATTTTTTTAAAATCTATCGAATGACACAACACGACCTCCCACGGAGTTTACTTTAAAATCTTAAATAGGAGTCCCCATTTGTTATTCCAGATTTGGATTCCTTACTTAAAAATAAGATCTTTTATTCGAGACATGTTTTCGAATTATCAATAGATGGCGCTATAATCGGAAAAAACGATTGCTAGAAATGGAAAAGTAAATTAAAAAATGGAAAGTCCTCACTTAAATGAAAAATTTTACTCAACTTTTTTTGGTTCTAGGACCTAATCTTCACAACCCAATAGGTCCCCATAACCCTCGACAAACTGCAAATTTAGCATTTTTTCCTCCCCTACTATTATAAGTAACATCATAGGATCTGATTTTCAATGACTATTATTACATCGCAAATCTAAGGTGCTATATCTAGTATATCAGTATACTTAGGTGCTATATCAAATAGTACATATCTGGCATGCAAATTAGCACCTTTTACACTGGCATTATTCGAAATACAATTCCAAGAGAAATTGTACCAAGTCATCTATGTCAAAAGAATGATCCTCTAATAACATTCACATAAGTAATTTTATTATCGATGGTGGTTTTTCTGTTTCTGTGGTGGGATTTCTGTTATATAAACATGGTTTAGGATCGGAATTCATCTTTGAACAACATTCTTGAGAAGTACGTTAGGTAGGTAGGTACCAGAATACTATGGACTATCTGCAAGTATAATACAGTAATCTCTCGTTTTATGCAATGGATACATTCTACAGAAAAGCGTATATAAAAATCGCAATAAAAAGACTTACTTGCCTTAAAAAAAGTAGGGATACGTTCCGTAAATTTCTAAAATCACATAAAACCGAAACGTTTGTCCACCAAAATTGATTATCTTTGATGTTTTTTCTCCATTGGGCCAAATAAAGTTAAAAAAAATGTTTAAAATAGACTTCGATATTGAGATGGCAAAAACTTCTTTTTATGAAAAATATAACTTTCTGACACTCACTGTATAGCACAAAATGACCGTTTTTGAATGTAATTTTCAGGGTCAACTCCGAATTGCATGAAAATTTGAATTTAGGTTCTACTTACCCTCCACTTCAAAGTTGAATTTGTGCCGTTGGTTGCTTTTACTTGGGCGGGTGACACTCACTCCTTCTCGGGGGTGAAAAAATAAGCGTTTAAATAAGTCCGGAAATAGATAAATTGACTGAATGTAAGCAACTTTCGTTCTATAGAGTTTTTTAAGTATGTATGTCAAAACTTTTCGAGTTATTTGCGATTATAAATGTTTATTTTTCGACAAAAAAACAAAGTTTTCAGGAGGTTTTCGCAAATAACTCAAAAAGTAAATATTTTATTGAAAAAATATTCTTAGCAAAAATGTAGCTTATAAAAAAAGGAAAATAAATCATGTATTACCTAATGAAATCTATAAACCCCGTTAAAGCAAAGTTGTAGCTCATGAAAAATACGTTCTTATTCATCAAATTCCAAATCGAATATTTCAACATAAAATAACCAAAAAATTAAGAAATTTTCGAGAAGAACTTATTAAATTTTTTTAAAATTTCTAGCAACAATACTAAACGAGATACGCTCAAAATAAAGTTGGCCGCTTTTTTTTGGTTAAAAAAATTGTGAAAATCTCCCAATATTTAGCACCCTAAATAAAACTAATCGTTACCGCTTTACCTTCTACTTTATATGTATGTGTAATACTGTTTATACGATCTGTAAGTATGACAGGTTCAACGTGCTTATCTGTAAAAAAATTTGGTTTTATAGTTAAATTTTTTTTTCTAAAAATTTTGTAGTAAAAGTGCTCTTTTTTAAAACAACTTAGTATTAGTGATACGAACAATATTAAAGAGTAAAAAAATGTAGGCTTTACTTTTATAAATCTGATAATTTCATTTTGTTCTTCTGTAGGACAAAAATTGGTTAAGTAAGATATGGCTATTCAAAGTTTGCATACACTCGTGATTGGTGACTTTGTTAAATAAACTCTGATTTAAATAAGCATCCAAAAAATAATATTTAAGTCATTAGCAAATAACTCAGTTTAAATTTTAAATCCTTTAATGACAATATTATTACGCAATGTTTTAATTATGCATTTTGTAGTAAGTATGCGACATTGAATATCTGTGCAATAGGGACACGCACCGAAAAATGCAAACTAAACAGAAAAAAAAGCTGTTAATATAATTCACGGTCGTATTAAGTAAATTAAAAATCATAACAAACAAATAGACATTAGATATACTTACGAAAATAATGAGAGAAGATGCTCTACGAAAGACTTTAGTAATTATCAGACGACGCCGCTAACATCAGATACCAACTGTAAGTGTAAAATAAATAAATATATATCGATGAGTACTTAGTGTGTTGAGTTGAAGTCAATCTACCTCCTTGTCGGGGTCGCTACCCCTACAACCACCATTTCAAGCCATTTAAACTATAACCCTTTCAAAAATAGGCACTTAAACCGGTGAAACTTACAGATTATTATAAAAAACACATAGGTAAGTAAAGTAAATTGTTTGTAAAGCAGGGTTGCAAAAAAAGATGTATTTTAATTTAAAAAAAAGGCATGTTTTTTTTTGTTTTAAACGTTTTTTTTTTGTTTTAAACATGTTTTTTGTGTTTTTAAATTGTATGTTTTAAACAAATAAAACTTGTTTAAAACACATGTTTTTTTGTTTTAAACGTTTTTTTGCTTTAAACATGTTTTTTGTGTTTTTAAATTTAATATTTTAAACAAATACAACTTAGAAGAACACATTGTTTAAATCATATTTTCTTAAACATAACATTAATTGAAGGTGTTTGATCTATTATTCTACCAAAGATATTTTTTCGTCGCAGCTGAGCTCATCGTTAAGTTTTTTTATACGTTTTATCTGTTTATTTTCAAATTCCGATATAATACCCCATTACTTCTGCTAAAGTTTAGGAAAACGAATTTCTCATTTCTCGAAGATTACCACGAGTTTTTTCAAAAAGTTGAGGGGCGACCGTTAACTATGCCGTTTCAGATTGCAAAAGTTTTGATGTTAGATTAATAATTAAGTTAAGTATTTTAGATGGAGCAGTAATAACGGCAAATTCAAAATTATTCATAATAATATGCTCTTGAAATGAAATTTTCGTTTAAGATTTCATTACTTGTCGGAAAGCTCGACGCAAAGCCATAACAGCATCATATCTGGAAGGTCCATGTCACCAGCCCCCCCTTTTTCGATTCGAGGGTCAAAAAAAAGCTCATTCGTTTGTATTGCGTTAGTACTGGATTGTATCACCCTTCATTCGTTTGTACTGCCCCCACCCTTTTAAATCTGCCTGGAGGGGCTGGTGACATGTCATCCCCCCCTTTTTCGATTTGAGGGTCAAAAAAAGCTCATTCGTTTGTATTGCGTTAGTACTGGATTGTATCACCCTTCATTCGTTTGTACTGCCCCCACCCTTTTAAATCTGCCTGGAGGGGCTGGTGACATGCCATCCCCCCCTTTTTCGATCTGGGGGTCCGGGATGGGTATGTTCGTTTGTACTACGTTAGTATCGGATTGTATTGACCTTATTTTTTTTGTACTGCCCCCACCCGTCTAGATTGGCCTGGGGGGGCCAGTGACATGCTACCCTCTACTCTGCACTTTTTGCCTTCTGAATGTCGAAAATAGGCTATTTCGTTTGTACTGCGTTAGTACTGGATTGTATCACCCTTCATTCGTTTGTACTGCCTCCACCCTTTTAAATCTGCCTGGAGGGGCTGGTGACATGTCATCCCCCCTTTTTCGATATGGGGGTCCGGGATGGGTATGTTCGTTTGTACTACGTTAGTATCGGATTGTATTGACCTTATTTTGTTTGTACCGCCCCCCACCCGTCTAGATTGGCCTGGGGGGCCAGTGACATGCTACCCCTCTACTATGCATTCTTTGCCATCTGAATGTCAAAAATAGGCTATTTCGTTTGTACTGCGTTAGTACTGGATTGTACCGCCCTTATTTTGTTTGTACTACCCCTACCCTTCTACATTTAAAACAGAGAAGGATTAGTGCTAGGAGTAAGGACAAAAAATCAGCCAAACCTTGCACATAACACCGCGGGTGTAAAACTTGGTAAATTCGTCAAAAATGAAACGAATTAAATTTTGAAACTGAAAAACAGGCTTGCAAGACACTCTCCACTCTCCATGGGGAATGGAAATGTACCCCCTCAGATGGATCTCGGAGTAGTTGCGATTTGAAAAATGGTACATGTATTTGTTGGAGATATTTTGAACAGCGACCTTGTCTTTTCCTACTAGGAAGAAATTTATCCATCCCTGGATAACTCTGGATAACTGATTAACTGAAACATACATACGGCAGAATTCATTGGAATCGAAAATTATTAAAAGTATTTG
The DNA here is from genome assembly GCF_917563875.1 of Diabrotica virgifera virgifera. Taxonomy (NCBI): domain Eukaryota; kingdom Metazoa; phylum Arthropoda; class Insecta; order Coleoptera; family Chrysomelidae; genus Diabrotica; species Diabrotica virgifera. Next base: position 101,275,485 of record NC_065449.1, read on the forward strand.
GAATATTAAATGAAAAATTCCCACAAGCAATATCTTTCTTACCATCTAATGTCAAAGACCAGATAACAATAATTGCCGCTGCTATGTTATGGTAATTTTTTTCTAGAAAGGTTTGTATTGTTCGTTTATGACTGCAATAAGATTCAGAATTTCCGTATTTCATTTGTAAAATAAATATAGTGTCAAAAACTTGCTTATACATTTGACGCACTGTCCGTCAACGTGTTAATTGACTCTACAGATTCAGTGCCAAAACGAGACATTTTTATAGAAAAATATTTGCAAGTATATTAAATGCCAAACTGACCTATTAAATAAACAATGACATTGCAATTTTCGATTTCTACTATGGAATTATCGCTGTATAGACCAGGGCGGATCTGTTTTGAGGTGGATGTGAGAGGTGGCATTCCGATTTTTGCAGATAAAATTAGGTGACAACTTCAGTAATTATAATTGACTTATGCTCCTTCTCAAATATGTTTGGAACATTATTAAAAAAAATTTAAATATTTAAAAATTTACAAAAACATCGATTTTTTTCAATTTTCATTGCTTGTATCTTAAAAACGATTCATTTTGGAACAAAGTCATAGGGAAATAAAATAAAGATAATTGAATTTTGTATGATATACGACACGACTGGTATAAAATATCTTAAATGATTATCCTTTCTGCAAAATAGCAATAAATACAAAATAAGAGGGCAAAATAAGCCTCTTTTTATTCAATGTTTTTCAACCACTTTGGTTGCACTTAGAACCTTCGTATTTTACTTAGAAAATTCTTACAACATACTTAATCTGTCCACCAAATTTCATTAAAATCGACATAATAGATTTTGCATAATAATTTTGCAATCTAAATTTTTTTAGAAAAAGTTCAAATTTTTTAAAAACTTTCTGAACAAAAAGTAGACCTGTTAGAAGTTTGCTAGTTTTTTTACATATCGAGAGGTACTTTACCAATCTAATACACTTTACAAAATTAAAATCGGATTATTTAAGCGGCCTCAGCACTGTTTTAAGGATATAAACAATTTTTTTGCTTATAAACAAATATAGTGAGGACGTTTGAGTTGGAATAAATTCATTTTCTCGAGAATGGGCAACTCTGGAGGTAAATCCCTAAACAGGTCGATTTTTATATTTAAATTATAATTTTTGGGATATCTATCATACTACTAACGTCATCCATCTGGGTGTGATGACGTAATTGATGATTTTTTTAAATGAAAATGTGGGTCGTGTGCTAGCTTATTTGAAAGATTATTCAATTCTCTATTTATTACATAATTATTTATACAGGGTGCCCAATTTTTTTTTTAATTTATTGAGACAAACAGAAGAAAGTATTTATTTTAGTTAATTCGAGATATATTTTACTGTTGTCCTAAAACAGAAAAAAATGTTTATTTGATAAATAACAGAAAAATGAATTTATTCGTATTTATTAACTCAAACGTCCTCACTGTATTTGTTTATAAGCCAAAAAATTGTGTATAAATTTAAAACATTGCTGAGGCCGATTAAATAAACCAACTTAAGTTCTGTAAAGTGTATTAGATAGGTAGGGCGTATCTTTATATGTAAAAAAATTAGAAAACTTCTAAATAATGGTCTACTTTTTGTTCAGAAAGTTTATAAAAAATTTTAACTTTTTTAAAAAATTTAGAATGCAAAATTATTATGCAAAATCTATTAAGTGTATTTTATAGTCGTATATCATAAAAAATTCAATTATCTTTATTTTATTTCCCTACGACTTTGTTCCCAAATGAATCGTTTTAAAAACGATTGAAAAGTTGAAAAAAATCGAAGTTTTTCGAAATTTTTAAATATTTGAATGTTTTTATTAATGTTCCAGACATATTTGAGAAGGAGCATAAGCCAATTATAATTATTGAAGTTGTCACCTAATTTTATCTGCAAAAATCGGAATGCCACCTCTCACATCCACTTCAAAACAGATCCGCCCTGGTATATACAGCGATAATTCCATAGTAAAAAAATCGAAAATTGCACTGTCATTGTTTATTTAATAGTCAGTTTGGCATTTCATATATTTGCAAATATTCTTCTATAAAAATGTCTCGTTTTGGCACTGAATCTGTAGAGTCAATTAACACGTTGACGGACAGTGCGTAAAATGTATAAGCAAGTTTTTGACACTATATTTATTTTGCAAATGGAATACGGAAATTCTGAATCTCATTGCAGTCATAAATGAACAATACAAACCTTTCTAGAAAACAAATTACCATAACATAGCAACGGCAATTATTGTTATCTGGTCTCCCGCATTAGATGGTAGGAAAGACATTGATTGTGGGAATTTTTCATTTAATGTTCCAAATACTTTTAATAATTTTTGATTCCAATGAATTCTGCCGTATGTATGTTTCAGTTAATTAGTTATCCAGAGAGGTTGAAATTGTACAACGAAGAGTGCATTTCGGAATGCGCCGCATGAGATCTTTGATTTTCATATCGATAGCGTGTAAAACTGTAAAATTTATTGAAGGGATGGATAAATTTCTTCCTAGTAGGAAAAGGCAAGGTCGCTCCTCTGATTTCTGATCGAAAATGGTGTTCAAAATATCTCCAACAAATACATGTACCATTTTTCAAATCGGTAGCGTAGAACTACTCCGAGATCCATCTGAGGGTGTAACTTTCCATTCCCCATGGAGAGTGGCTTGCAAACCTGTTTTTCAGTTTCAAAATGTAATTCGTTACATTTTTGACGAATTTACCAAATTTTACACCCGCGGTGTTACTATAATAGTTTTGGCTAATTTTGTGTCCTTACTCTTAGCATTAATCCTCTCCTGTTTTAAATGTAAAAGCGTAGCATGTCACTGGCCCCCCAGGCCAATCTAGACGGGTGGGGCGGTACAAACAAAATAAGGGCGATACAATCCGATACTAACGCAGTACAAACGAACATACCCATCCCGGACCACCATATCGAAAAAGGGGGGATGGCATGTCACCACACTCTCCAGACAGATTTAAAAGGGTGGAGGCAGTACAAACGAATGAAGAGTGATACAATCCAGTACTAACCCAGTACAAACGAAGTAGCCTATTTTCGACGTTCAGAAGGCAAAGAGGGCAGAGTAGAGGGTAGCATGTCGCTGGTCCCCCCAGGCCAATCTAGACGGGTGGGGGCGGTACAAACAAAATAAGGGCGATACAATCCGATACTAACGCAGTACAAACGAACATACCCATCCCGGACCACCATATCGAAAAAGGGGGGATGGCATGTCACCAGCCTCTCCAGACAGATTTAAAAGGGTGGAGGCAGTACAAACGAATGAAGAGTGATACAATCCAGTACTAACCCAGTACAAACGAAGTAGCCTATTTTCGACGTTCAGAAGGCAAAGAGGGCAGAGTAGAGGGTAGCATGTCGCTGGTCCCCCCAGGCCAATCTAGACGGGTGGGGGCGGTACAAACAAAATAAGGGCGATACAATTCGATACTAACGCAGTACAAACGAGCATACCCATCCCGTACCTTCAGATCAAAAAAGGGGGGACGGCATGTCACCAGCCCCTCCAGGCAGATTTAAAAGGGTGGAAGCAGTACAAACGAATTAGGGGTGATACAATCCAGTACTAACGCAATACAAACGAAATAGCCTACTTTCGACGTCAGATGGCAAAAAGTGCAGATTAGAGGGGTAGCATGTCACTGGCCCCCCCAGGCCAATCTAGACGGATGGGGGCGGTACAAACAAATTAAGGGCGATACAATCCGATACTAACGTAGTACAAACGAACATACATATCCCGGACCCCCATATCGTAAAAGGGGGATGGCATGTCACCAGCCCCTCCAGGCAGATTTAAAAGGGTGGAGGCAGTACAAAAGATTGAAGGGTGATACAATCCAGTACTAACGCAGTACAAACGAAATAGCCTATTTTCGACATTCAGAAGGCAAAAAGTGCAGAGTAGAGGGTAGCATGTCACTGGCCCCCCAGGCCAATGTAGACGGGTGGGGGCAGTACAAACAAAATAAGGGCGATACAATCCGATACTAACGCAGTACAAACGAGCATACCCATCCCGTACCTTCAGATCAAAAAAGGGGGGATGGCATGTCACCAGCCCCTCCAGGCAGATTTAAAAGGGTGGAAGCAGTACAAACGAATTAAGGGTGATACAATCCAGTACTAACGCAATACAAACGAAATAGCCTACTTTCGACGTCAGATGGCAAAAAGTGCAGATTAGAGGGGTAGCATGTCACTGGCCCCCCCAGGCCAATCTAGACGGGTGGGGGCGGTACAAACAAATTAAGGGCGATACAATCCGATACTAACGTAGTACAAACGAACATACCCATCCCGGACCCCCATATCGTAAAAGGGGGATGGCATGTCACCAGCCCCTCCAGGCAGATTTAAAAGGGTGGAGGCAGTACAAAAGATTGAAGGGTGATACAATCCAGTACTAACGCAGTACAAACGAAATAGCCTATTTTCGACATTCAGAAGGCAAAAAGTGCAGAGTAGAGGGTAGCATGTCACTGGCCCCCAGGCCAATCTAGACGGGTGGGGGCAGTACAAACAAAATAAGGGCGATACAATCCGATACTAACGCAGTACAAACGAACATACCCATTCCGGACCTTCAGATCGAAAAAGGGGGGGTTGGCATGTCACCAGCCCCTCCAGGCAGATTTAAAAGGGTGGGAGCAGTACAAACGAATTAAGGGTGATACAATCCAGTACTAACGCAATACAAACGAATGAGCTTTTTTTTGACCCTCAAATCGAAAAAGGGGGGATGGCATGTCACCAGCCCCTCCAGGCAGATTTAAAAGGGTGGGGACAGTACAAACGAATGAAGGGTGATACAATCCAGTACCAACGCAATACAAACGAATGAGCTTTTTTTTGACCCCCAAATTGAAAAAGGGGGGGCTGGTGACATGGACCTATATCTGGATGCTGCCTCTTCACCGTCCTATAGGATATACGTGTAAAATTTTATAAAAATCGGCCAAGCCGTTTCGAAGTAGTATGGTAACTAACACTGTTACAGGAGAATTTGATGTATATAGAAGTAACTGCGAATTAAATAATAAAAGTGGCTAACTTTCAGCCTAATTAAAATCTTTTGAAAGTATATTTACTCTATAGTCAATATTAACAAAGTTATTCAAATTTTTATAAGCCAAAAATGACTCTATTTTACTAAATTTCTTTCGAAGTGATAAAAACGAATTTTTAATTATTTGTTTCAATACTTTGAAAATATAACTATTATTTTTGCATGTGGTTTCCACAGAATTGCTATGTCATTATTATTTTCTGAACAATAACATTGTGAAAAAAAGCTCTTTGCGATAAACAAATTGAATAAAATTTAAACCAATTGACGAATCGTCTTAAAATTTTTTGTGCATTATATGGAATGTTTGACTCAACTTCTCGTGCAATATGAAAGTCTTAAGTTATAGCACTTTTTATTTTTGAAATTTTAGTTTTATTTTGCAATTTCCGAAGCAAAAAATGATAGGACAGAAATTCAAAAAGTTCCATTTTAAACCTTGGCTCATCTACAAAAAGAAGAATATTTTAAATAAGATATTTCATTACCCTATTTTTACCTGTACCGATTTAAACGAAAAAACTCCCATTTTTGACCCTTATTTGTTAAAAGTTTCTCGTCCGAACTGTGACGGGCATTTTTGTATTTATAATGTATTAAATATATAGTACCCAAAAAATCCATTTGCAACCTGGCTGCTCAAGTGTCCCGACAAAAACCTTATTTCTCTGGACTATTAAAAGACCTTCTGCACTTTGGTCTAATATGCGAATAAATCCCAACAACTTCTGCTTTGGAAGGTAAATTATTTTCATCGCTAGTTATTTTTACATAACGGAAAATAAAACTAAACTGCTCCTGTTTTGAAATATCTTGAGTGGTATCAAGAATTATTGAATAAAAAGAACTTTTTTTAATTAAATTAATCAAATTTCAGTTTCTTGAGCCAGCAAATTTATAACTTCTTTTTGTATGTAGGGGCTCAAGTAATTTGTTTTTTTTTAAGTTATTATTTTTATCGATCAATTTAGCTAAAACAGGGTCATATTTAGTTAGTAAAAGAACCACCGACAAAAAATTACCTTTTTGGGATTCACTTTCATTTAAACTACTGACATGTCCACGAAATGCTAAATTACACCCGGAAAGAGAAAGAGTTACGCCAATTACTCGCTTTATTACTTCCTTCCAAAATTACAAATTACCTATTTTGATGCTTATTCGGAAAATATGTTTTTGTCCCTAATTTAAAGAAAGTAAAAGTATTAAGCTTGAAGGCTTTAAGGGGCCCCTCCTAACGTCGGGCCCCCCCCCCCCCGCCTTGCGGGCCTATCAGCTACGCCACTGCGTAATCGGCTAGGCCCACTAGGCAATGTCAAAGCTTTTAAGTTGGTTTCAATTTTTAAAGAACTTAATTCCATTAGTGATGACGTGACTTATCAGATTTATGAGTTAGATTACAAGATTACTAGGAGACTGAAACAGTTTTGACAAATTGATTAACTCTTGTATGCAAAATGTTTTAAGTTTTCCAATTTTTTTCTGTGTTCCGATTATCAATAAATAATATGTATGTTAAAAAGTTTATATAATGTAAAAAAAACTCATACAGAAGTAAAAACTTCGAGGTGTATTCTGGTATAAAATCGTTTATTTAAAAACTATCTAAAATGTCATGGATTGCAAAACGTTTTCGTTCTTTACAAAACATCTTCAATGCCTAGAATGAAGTATTTCCACTTTAGTTTAAAGCAAAAGGTTAAAATTGTGACTGTTAGAATGAAAAATTTTGGGAATACTTACATCCTAATAATAATAATAATAATAATAATAGCGTTTCCTGTGGGAGTTTTTTGTCAGTTCTTCTATCAGGCGCGGCCCCCTGCGAATGGGGATGCTTTCTGGGTATTCGTAGCGCCAGTACCCAGAGAGTAGCAGGGATACTTGCCGTGGAACAAAAACTGACACCTGGCAGTAGGTATAAAATGCACACCCATGAGAATGGAGAATAATAATTTATGTTTAGGATCGCTGCCTGGGGATCGCCAGGGCACGTCTGGAGCCGGCGCTGGACGTGACAGCATGCGGGACGTCGGTGGCAGGGTGTTGAGGAGGCGGGCCCCTGTCATACAATCAGCTACAGCCCAACAACAACAACAACCACAAGCGAGCCAAACAACAGCAAGAGCTCCACCCGCTGAAGGTGCTGCGCTGGAACATCAGCCGGCGCTCACTCAAGCGGGACGACCGAGGCAGCGCATGAAATGGACTGTGTCCATTAACGAAAGCATTTTGCGCTCCTATTATAAGGTGACAAACTTCGGTCAAGAAACGATCGGCTACAGACAACAGCTGTATGCCGAATTTTGCAGGGAGTACCCAGATATTCAAGTATCGGAGCAAAGAGTATCAGATCAATACCGGGTAATCATAAGAAACAACCTTATCCCAGAGGCTAGACGCAATACGATCAAAAGCGAAGTCGAACGGGAGATTAACAACCAAGGGCTAGTTTTAGATCAAGTCCCTAATGAAATCCTTGATGAGCAGATCCCTGAGATTCCCATACCAGAAACTCAACCTGACAATACACAGCAGGAAAACAACGAGTTGCGCGATAGTCTAGCAAACGAAATGGCGCGTGCCGTACAAGAGTTTAATGGAACAAATCCACTTAGCAGACCACCGCTACCACGAATAAACTCTTGTAAGAAACTAGGTGCGCTGTTACAAATTGTGAACACTGAAGTCCTACCCAATTATGTCGTAGAAGCCCACACATTGGAATATCTGCATATGCTAATCTACTGTGCAGCAACAGCAATTGCTAATGTAATGGGCGTTAAGATCAGAACACGACGGGGTACTAATAACGGAAGGACTGGTAACAGAACTACACCCTGGGAAAAAAGACTTCTCGGAAAAATTGAATTACTGCGTAGGGATATTGGTCAAGTTACAGAATATGTAAGAGGTGTAACAAGTAGAAAGGTCATTAAGAGAGCTGAAGAAATAATGCGGAGCACTGCAGGACACTCGAGATACGATCCAGAAAATAACACAGCCCAACAGTGTCTGGATACATTAAAACAAAAACTCTCCGTCTATTCAGGACGATTAAGAAGGTATAAAGTTAGTAACAACCGAAAATGTGACAATGCACTTTTTGAGAACTCTGAGAAGGCGTTCTACCGAAAACTCAATTCCACCGTAGAAAGTGTCGACAAGTCTTACCCAAGCCAAGAAGAAATTCATGAGTTTTGGGGAAATCAACTTTCCACACCAGCTGTTTTTAACAACAATGCTGGCTGGATAGAAGATACGACGCACAACTGTCACCACTACGTCACTGCTAACTACGAACCATTCACGACTGAAGAAGTCTCAAATGTCATCAAAGAGCTTCATAACTGGAAATCTCCTGGACCAGACGGAGTCCAGAACTTCTGGCTTAAAAAGTTTTGGAGTGTTCATGAGTGCTTATCAACATTAATTAATCATGTTATTTCTAATCCGCAGGAATTACCATCATTTCTAACTCAGGGAACTACTTATTTAATACCCAAGGATCAAAATAACACCCAAGATCCATCCAAGTACCGCCCAATTGCTTGTCTTCCAACTCTGTATAAATTGGTCACATCCTGTGTAACCCGGCGTATCTACCAACATTGTGCTCTAAACAATATCATAGAGCCTCAACAGAAAGGATGCGCTAAGGGTTCCATGGGTTGCAAAGAACAGCTTATCATCGACTCAGTCATTTCTAACCAGGCATTCACTAAAAAAAGGAACCTTTTTACTGCTTTTATTGACTATAAAAAGGCCTTTGATTCAGTACCGCATGAATGGCTAATAGATATATTGAAAATATACAAAGTCGATGATAACATAGTGACCTTTTTAAGGCATATAATGAGAGATTGGAAGACTAAAATTCACCTCCAAATACCTGGTGAAAACAATATCGAAACCGAAAATATCGCAATCAACCGGGGCCTATTTCAAGGAGACTCGTTGAGTCCATTGTGGTTCTGTTTAGCTTTGAACCCCCTTTCCCAGCTATTAAACTCCACTGACGCAGGCTTTAGCATTAAAAGCAATAATACTGTGGTAGCGAAGCTCAATCATCTGTTGTATATGGATGATTTGAAATTAATGGCTTCCACTCGAGAACACCTAGAAGAGATGCTAAAAACTGTAGAAACATTCTCTAATGATATTAGTATGCAGTTCGGTCTAGACAAGTGCCGTGTTTTGAATATAGTCAGAGGAAAGGTACAGCCCGGTGGATTCGATATGCAAAATGGCCAGAACATCGAGGCCATGGGCGACAACGATATGTACAAATATCTTGGAGTAAAGCAGGCGCGTAAAATTGACCATAAGCAAATGAAAACTGAGATAACTACTGAGTTTATAAGAAGGGTAAAACAGCTGCTTCGTTCACAGCTTAACAGTAAAAATTTGTTTAAGGCACTAAACACCTACGCTTGTTCCGCGCTTAGCTATTCATTTGGTATTGTTAAGTGGACAAAAACGGATATAGAAAATCTTCAGCGAAAAGTACGAACACACCTCACAAAGGCACAAAAACACCACCCTAAAAGTGCAGTAGAACGAACGACATTACCCCGGTATTTAGGAGGAAGAGGGCTTATGGATATAGGTGAGCAATTAGATAAACAAATTGCTAATTTAAGAACTTATTTTCAGATGCAGGCTGAGACATCTACTCTACACCGCGCCATTTGCGCAGTAGATGACACAACACCGATCAAACTGAGGGAACCAGAAATGCGCTTAAACCACCTTACTAAGGACGAAAAACTGCGCGCCTGGATGGGTAAACCTCTGCACGGGCGACATCCCAATGAGGTCAGCCAAGACTATGTCGACAATACAGCGTCGAACTATTGGTTGACATCAGGAAAGATGTTCCCTGAAACGGAGGGTTCATTACTGGCCATTCAGGATCAGGTTATACCAACCAGAAATTACCTGAAATATATCGTCAAAGACCCTCAGGTTCAAAACGACAGATGCCGATATGGATGTCAAGCCCAAGAAACCATCCAACATATTACAGGGGGCTGCCAGGCATTTGCTGCAACTGAATACAAGGAACGGCATGACGCAGTGGGAAAAATTCTTCATCAGGAGATAGCTGTCAAGCTGGGACTTCTCCAAACGGACCATCTCCCATATTATCAATACGTTCCTGAGAGTGTGCTTGAGGATGGCAACTACAAGCTATACTGGGACCGCAGTGTGCTCACAGACCAAACAGTGGCACATAATAGACCAGATCTCGTACTAGTTAATAAATTAACAAGACAAACAACACTAATTGATGTGGCGATACCTAACAACAATAATCTACGTAGTAAATTTACTGAAAAAATCGCCAAGTATAGAGATCTGGAAATTCAAATACGGAGACAATGGAGAATGCAAAGTACCCAGACGATACCTATTGTTATATCTACTACTGGAGTCATTCCGAAGACCCTCCTCGAAAGCATAAAAAAGCTGGGTCTCAATGAACATCTTTATAAGACCATGCAGAAAGCTGTACTACTTGCGACGGCCAGAAGTGTACGAAAATTTTTGGGAGATACACCTGCATTCCAAGTCACCTAGGGCTCGATAACACGGAAAGAGTCCCACCAGAGCTCAATCCTTTTGATACCGTATGTATCTGGGATGAGTCAATTTTCCCCTTAGAGGGAGTGTGAGCCGTATGGCTAAATCTGGATAATAGCGTTTATTGTCCAACAGAATCCATTTACAGGACAAAATATTACATAAATAAAAAATTAAATAAAATATTAGTAATTCATAGGTATCGATAATAACAAACATTTTACAAAACTAAATTTGAATCTAAAGAAATAAATTATTAATCACCTAGGTAGATCTTGGCCATAGAAATCAGTTGCTTTAAACTGCAGTTAAATATATCGCAGTAAATACTTAAGGCATTATAATAGCTGCACATGACGAATAGAGGAGAATTTAACATAAGGTTAGTTCTAGCTTGTGTATTTCTGAACGTAATCGAATTTCTTACTGGATAAGACGGAACGTTAAAATTTATTTGTCGAAGGATATCAGGGCTGTCAATGAGATTATGTAGTAGCTTGTAGAGGCATACCAGGGAGGCATTAATTCGTCTAGATTCTAATGACACTACGTCCAAACCGCTACATAACTCATTATTGCTGATACCCCTCGTAGGATATATACCATTAATTTTATAAAACAAAAATTTTAAAAATTTACGCTGAACCCGTTCTATAATTTGGATGTGTACATCATAAAACGGTGACCAAATGATAGAGGCATATTCCAGTTTACAGCGTACAAAAGTGTAAAACAGTAATTTAATGGCCTTAGTATTAGTGAGATTTCGACTATTTCTAATTATAAATCCATAAGATTTAAGTGCTTCTCTAACCTTTACATTAACATGTTCAACAAAAGTGAGTTTGTGATCAAATATAACTCCAAGGTCTTTAATTTTAGTCAAACGTTCCAGTTCATTGCCATCAATAATATAAGGATGGTATATAGTAGACTGTTTCCTGGAATAACTAACCACCTTGCACTTATTGGCATTAAGATTCAGATGATTTTCCTTACACCATTCATGTACGAGATTCAGTTCACTCTGCAGAAAATGACAATCGTTAAGGTCGCTTATCAATGAATAAATCTTTAAGTCATCAGCATAACATAAACATGGTGCAGAAATAGATTCACACAGATCGTTAATAAATAACAAGAACAATAATGGACCTAGATTAGAACCTTGTGGAACCCCTGAAGAAGCAAGGTACTTTGCCGATTTGTAACCATTGTAAGAAACAAACTGCGTTCTATTTGATAAGTAAGACCTCATAAAAGTAACAGCATCCTCAGAAAGACCAAAGTGGTATAATTTAGAAAGCAATACTCCGTGGTGAATTCTATCGAACGCCTTCGAAAAATCGGTATAGACGACGTCAACTTGACTTCTATTATCTAGGGCCTCTGAAATATATTGTGTGACCACTAATAAGTTTGTTACAGTGGACCGACTGGAGACAAAACCATGTTGGTATTGAGACAGCTGATTACGAGTTCTTGAATAAATACGATTATACAAAATTATTTCAAAAACCTTCGACAGATTGCAAATTATGGAAATTGGTCTATAGTTTTCTACCTGATCCCTTTCACCAGTTTTGAATACTGGGCACACTTTTGACTCCTTCCAGAGACTTGGATATTCTTTATTGAGAAGACATAAATTAAAAATTTTTAATAGTGGCACAGTTAAGGCACCTATGCAATCCTTAACCAGAAAAGATGGTATATTGTCAGGTCCACACGTCATTTTGTCTTTCAATTTCTTACTAGCAGAAATTATCTCAGATTCTACAATAGGATAAAAATTTAAGTAATCTGCGTTAACTGATGAAGAGTTAGCTTTATAATTAATATCAGATGACAGAAAAACACTATTGAAAAATTCTGCAAAAACATTCACAATATTTTGTGGTTCGGAGGTAGTAATGCCAATATATTTCATTACACCAGGAATTCTTGAACTATTATTTTTCGCATTAACATACGACCAAAACTTCTTGGGATTGATGGATAGAGATATTTGAATGTTATCGACATACACATTGTATGCCAAACTGATTTTTGATTTGACAAGGTGTCTTAACCGTTGAAACTCAAGCAAATCACAATGATTTTTGAATCTTTTAAATTTTTTTCGAAACTTTGCTTTTAATTTGATGTTCTGAATGATGTCAGGACATCCTGCCGAGTAGTTTGAAACTAGCACACTGTATGTAGTGTTAACCCCATCATATATGGTTTACATAATATAATATATTAAAATTTTATGACTACAAATCGATGTTAATAGATATAGTGGAACACATGCTAAAAGGGTGCCATGGTTCCCTGCTCGAAGATGTACAAGTACCTAGCATCTTCGAGCAGGGAACCATGGCACCCTTTTAGCATATGTTCCACTATATCTATTAACATCGACTTGTAGTCATAAAATTTTAATATATTATATTATGTAAACCATATATGATGGGGTTAACACTACATACAGTGTGCTGGTTTCAAACTACTCGGCAGGATGTAAGTATTCCCACAATTTTTCATTCTAACAGTCACAATTTTAACCCTTTTCTTTAAACTAAAGTGGAAATACTTCATTCTAGGCACTGAAGATGTTCTGTCAAGAACAAAAACGTTTTGCAATCCATGACATTTTAGATAGTTTTTAAATAAACGATTTTATACCAGAATACACCTCGAAGTTTTTACTTCTGTATGAGTTTTTTAAACTATGGTATACAGCCAACTATTATAGTCGGTTCGCTAAACTCAGACACAATTGGCTAGTGATTTTAGTAAGTAATTTTGCCAATTTGGTAAAATTGACAAAAAAATAATTACTAAATTGTGAATAATTACTAAATAGTTAGTAATTTTGACAATTTTCGCAAAATTGGCCAAAAACAAAAAAATATACGTACTAAAATCATTAGCCAGTTGTGTCTGAGTTTAGCGAACCGACCATATTAGGATTTTTCCATTGATTTTTTATATAATTTATTTAATAATTTTTTTATGTTCATTATACATATTAATAAAGAAAATGGAAAAAAACACTTGTTTAATTTACGTGTTTTAAACATGTTTTAAACTGTTTTAAACATATACTCTGGGCTAATTAGCAAAATACATGGAAAAGTTATTTACCAGCAATTTTATTGCTGGAATCGAATTATAAGATCCTATACATTAATAATATAGGTATGCAAAGTCCACAGATAGTGTACTACTTTTTTTATAAACAAAATGGCGCCGAGAAATCGTGTTTTTTTCAATTATTGCTCTATAACTCCGAAGATTTTAAATTTACAACAAAAACACTCAAATAAAAATTCACCGCAATTAAATTTTGCATAGAGATATGTTTTTCCCGATTTGCTCCGACGAAAATTTTCCTCGGAAAATGCGGGTTTTCCCAACAATATCTCTAATTTTCAAATAAAGTTTTAGGTAAGTAATTATTTATCAATAATTAAATAACTTAGTGACATAAAAGTTTTCTTGGTGTAGATTGTAATTCTAGAAGCCGGTGAAAATCAAACGAATATTTTAGCAACAATTCAATTGTTAATTAACAATTTACTATCGCAATAATAACCAAAATAATCATGGTACATTGATCAAACTTATAACGATTATAAAGATGAGATGAAATTTTTCGTTTTTTTTGCATAATCAATAAATTTTGAAAAAAAATAGTTATAATACTCTAGTCTAATTATCAAAGTACAAAGAAAGGTTATTTACCAGCAATTTTATTGCTGGAATGGAATACTATGATCCTATATATTAATAAAATAGGTATGCCAAGTCCGCAGATAGTGTGCTACTTTTTTTATTAACAAAATGGCGCCCCTAAATCGTGTTTTTTTTTAATTATTGCTCTATAACTCCATTTTGACTTTACAGCAAAAACACTCAAATAAAAATTCACCGCAATTTAATTCTACATAGAGGCATGTTTTTCCCGATTTGCTCCGACCAAAATTTTGCTGGGAAAATGTGGCTTTTCCCAAAAAAATCTCGAATTTTCAAATTAATTTTTTGGGCGAGTTATTATTTATCAATAAATAAATAACTTGGTGAAATAAAAGCTTTCTTGGTATAGATTATAATTGCTGAAGCCGGTGAAAATTAAACGAATATCTTAGCAATAATTAAATTGTTAATTAACAATTTACAGTCGCAATAACAAGCAAAATAATCATGAGACTTTGATCAAACTTAGAAAGATTGTAAAGATGAGATGCCTATTTAATATTTTGTCGACAAAATATAAATTTTTCTTTTTTTTTGCATAATCTTTAAATGTTTAAAAAAAATAGTTATAAACAAATTAACATTTCTCAGAAATTCTTTATTATATTCTAATTTTAAAAAATACTTAAAATGCGTATTTCAAAGGTCTTGTAAATGAACGTAATTACTTACAAAAAATATCAAATATTAGTTAAATGGTTATATTTTAACCCAAGATTAAAAATATTCTTTATTGTAATTTTTAGCGCGAAAGTAGGCTTGATACAGAGCCGGAGCTAAAATGTTCACTCGAAGCGACTGACACGCAGCATACATAATAATATAATTTTTATTTACGGCGCGCGGTGGTCGTCGCTGCGAGTGAAAATTTTAGCTACCGTACTGTATTAGTCTACTTTCACGCGTGTAAATTACAAAAAAATATATTTATAATCTTTAATTAAAATATAACCATTAAGTACACTAATAATCGATATTTTTTGTAAATAATTAGCTTGTACTTTAAACTTACTATTACGCTTTGGAAGAATTTAAAAAAAATTATAAACAACGTAGCAATCGTATGTTTACTTTGCTGTTTTAACTTTTTTGCAAATGGTTGCAAAAAAGTTTTAAAGCATTCATTTTCAAGATATTTGAAATACGCATTTTAACTATTTCTTAAAATTAGAATATAGTAAAAACTTTCTGAGAAACGTTAATTTGTTTATAAATATTTTTTAACATTTAAAGACTATGCAAAAAAATAAAAAATTTATATTTTGTCGACAAAATATTAAATAGGCATCTCATCTTTATAAGATTTCAAAGTTTGATCAGTGTATCATAAATATTTTGGTTATTATTGCGACCGTAAATTATTAATTAACAATTGAATTGTTGCTAAAATATTCGTTCAATTTTCACCAGCTTCTGGAGGTATAATCTAAACCAAGAAGGCTTTCAAGTCACCAAATTATTTAATTATTGGTAGATAATTATTTATCTAAAACTTGAAAATTAAAGATTTTGTTGAGAAACCCCGCATTTTCTGAGGAAAATTTTCGTCGGAGCAGATCGGGAAAAACAGGGGCGTCATTTGGGCGTCCAGGGGGGCATTTGCCCCCCCCCTGGCCCTAAAAAATGACTGAAATTTACAAAAAATACATCAATATTCATCATAACATCATATATAATGTATTGTATATATAGTGCTTGCCCCCCCCCCAAACAAAATTTCAAATGACGCTCCTGGGGAGAAACATATCTCTAAAATCTTCGGAGTTATAGAGCAATTATTGAAAAAACACGATTTTCGGGCGCTATTTTGTTTGTAAAAAAAGTAGCACACTTTTTGCGGACTTTACATACCTATATTATTAATTAAGCTTCGATTCCAGCAATAAAATTGCTGGTAAATAACTTTTCCCAAAAATGGCCTATTCTCCGATAATCAGCCCAGACTAATAAACAAATATTAAAAACATGTTTAAAACAGTTGATTAAAACAAAATGTTTAAAACGAAACAACCCTGTTGTAAAGCGGTAACGATTAATTTCATTTAGGGTGCTAAGCAGAGCGAGATTTTTACGATTTTTTTTTCAAAAAAATGGGGTCAACTTTATTTTGAGCGTAATTCACTTAAGTTTTAATGCTATAAACTTCAAGAAAAACAAAAATAAAGCTTTTTTAAAACTTTAAAAATGTTTTAATAGGTTCCCCCTAAAGGTGCTTTATTTTTTGGTTATTCACGTTCAAATGTTCGATTTTGAATTTGACGAATAAAAACGTATTTTTCATGAGCTACAACGTTGCTTGTGCTGGGTTTATGAACTTCACGAATATAAAACTGTTTTCGTTTGTTTCTATGCTACAATTTTTGCTAAGAATATTTTTTTCGATAAAACACTTAATTTTTGAGGAAGCTATTTGCGAAAAACCGCCTGAAAACGTGTTTTTTTTTGTCGAAAAATAAACATTTTCAATCGCGAATAATTCGATTGAATTATTAAGTTTTGGCTTACTTAAAAAACTTTATAGAACGAAAGTTGTTTATAATTAGTCAATGTAGGTATCCATTTCCGGACGTATTTTAAACGTATGCTTTTCACCCCCGAGAAGGGGTGACTGTCACCCCCCTAAGTAAAAGCAACCAACGGCACAAATTCAACTTTGAAGTAAAGTTTAAGTAGAATCTAAAGCCAAATTGTCATACAATTCGGAGTTGGCCCATAAAATTACAGGATATCGCCGTATTTCCCGTTCATTTACTGAGCTATTAAACGTTTCAGTCCAGAACAGAAATCAAAATGTGCTGCTTGTATTATACTGCAACTTAAAATCAGCAAAATTTAAACTCGCCACTTATATAAATGAACGAAGCAACGCTAAGAGAAAATTTAATTTCAAAGCAATTACAGTTTCTACCATACCTTCCAATGCGAAACTAAGGCCTCGTACATAAAAGGGCGGTTTGCCAAAGTTGACATCGCAGTTTACCTGAAAAACCCAACCGTCGCGGTTCAAGTTGACATAGAAACAAATGCAACCGCTCAACATCGTACATTACATGTCATATAACATGCCACCGCCAGTTTACCAGCGTTTAAATTGGTAAATCGCGGCGTCGACGTTGGCAAACCGTTCTTATATGAACAAGCCCTAAGAATGATGACAATGTGATGTATTGTTGTAACATCATGCCATCATGCATGTAACACGGGGAATCCCCGAATTGCAAACGCTTACTTTACTGATACATATGTGGATGTGAATAGTTAATATTAATTATAATTTATAATAGTTGTTATAATAGAAATTTTTGGATGAAATACAAACCGGACAACCTCAAAATCGCATTAAAATGATCCAAATAAAAAGAAACCTTACTGTATTTGATGGCCACTCCAAAAACCCTGATATCGCAATAATCGCAAAGAAGAAAATCGTGGAAGCGCTTGCGTCGCACGAAAAAGCACCAATCGACACAGATACATAAAGTTTAAATAAAAGCACCTTACCATTATCCCCAGATAAATTTCTTGATAATGAAAAGAACAAAACAAACTTAATAGACCTTCTCAAAAGTTCAATCAAACAAAACTACTCTATCAGACAGCGTTGCCAGGCCCAAAAAATGTATTTCCCCAAATTGTGTTTTAAAAGTTGCCAGATTTTTAACAGAATTCCCCAGATTTAAAGGTTTGTTACGCACATGCGCAATAACGAAAATTTCTGCGCAGTTACACATTTTCCGTTACTGCGCATACTCGTAACCGTTCATGAACGGTTTTGTATCGAGTTGGATAAACCTAGTTACAGTTGAGTCCGCGAGTCTTTAACCGTGCGTCATCATTTAAAGCATACGAAATAAGTCGGAAATCTATTTCACGTAACAACAACTGACAGAAAGTGGCTACTGTTCCGATTACGGGTTTTATTTTAAAATTTGACTTTATCAAATATATAGAATGTCAAATGTAAGTTTTGCTTAAAAATTTTTGTGCAGAATTACAGCTACATTTGAAGTAGCTTAATAAATTCTTTTATTATTATTGATTAATAAATAAATAAACAATTTATAAAAAAACTCAATAACATATTTTATTTTTGTTATTTTATTCACTTTGACGGAAATCTACACACAATCATTTCTTTACTGTGTGAATGACGTTAGCTTTGTATGTTTTAAATATTAATTGCCAAAATATAATTATTTACCTTAAAATTTCAGAGCCCAATATAAAATTAGTTGTGAAAACAACTGTTTGTGTAATATAAAGAAACTTCAAAACGCAAAAATTAGACAAAAACCGCAAAAAAATCAACTGACTGACAGCCACAAAAATAAACAAAGCAGAAACGTCAAACAAATTGTGCTTAAAATATGAAAACATACCGAATCGTCTTTTTTTGTAGCTATCTCTTTTCAATGCACTGAGTCTAGATGGTTCATAAAAATAACATGTGTTTTTACTTAATAACAAACGGCAGCTGGTTTGTCATGACTTTCATGCGTGGAAGAGAATGATGCTAGATAAAAAGTTTGTGTTTTATCTCGCCAGGTATTAATGACGCACGGGTAAAGACTCGCGGACTCAACTGTAGTTAAATTTTTAACAATTCTTCTCCTACATGTATGCAACCCGTGTTGCAGTGTGTGTTGCCTGCCATGTAGGCACTAATTCACAGATGTAAGTCGGGAACCCCGGACCTACACAGGTGTTCATAATATGTAGATGAGAGAGTCAGGGAACCCCAGGCAATATCATTGTTCGCGGTAGTCACAATTCACCAAACTGTATTGAGTGTGGCCTATATGTGGAATCAGTCACCACGATCTTGTCGTTGTAAAACATTTAATATTCAAAAACAATAAATGCTGTATAAAAGGTATATTTAAAAAACCCTCAAAAGGGCCACATCAATTCACATAACTAGTTTTCGACTGGTTTACCAGTCATCATCAGTGCTTACGTGCAATGTACATGTTAGCCACCAAAATGCTATTTTACAAAAATATGTGGGTCAAAGCCCATTTCAAGTAGTCCGTTAAGGAAACATAAGTATAAAAAGCTACCTTAAGCCTTGATGTTTAAAATATAATTTAATTTGCCCTAGGTAACATCTGAAACTTGGGTGTGACTTGTTCACATGTTGGAAGTTTGACGGCAACTGGTAAACCAGTCGAAAACTAGTTATGTGAATTGATGTGGCCCTTTTGAGGGTTTTTTAAATATACCTTTTATACAGCATTTATTGTTTTTGTATCACATGGTATACAGCCAACTACAGGAAAACTTTTTTCCTTGTGGATTTAATATTCACATAATTACTGGACTTTCTAAAATAACTCTTTTTTACTAAATTTAATAACATATTTTAGCCAATTTGATTTCCCCAGATATTAGTCATTTTAAAAAAGTTTTTCCCCAGTCCCCAAAGTTTATCAATTTTCCCCAGTTCTGGAGAAAAATCCCCAGACCTGGCATCCCTGCTATCAGAGGACTAGAGGAGTGAGGTGCATTTTTGGTGGTGTCTTCTTCTTCTTTTTGTTTTTGGTTTCGCTGCAAGGCGATTTATTCGCAAAATTAAATTCCGACAGAGGGCGCTCAAAATTTCAAAGATGGACGATAACTCTAGGAAAACAATTCATTTTGTCATTTGACCTCACAGTTCTAAAACGTTAAATTAAAATAATTTACAGGAGTGTTTTACCAAAGTAACCACTAAGTTTTGCCACTAAGACATCTTATAAGTTAAATACGACTCAAAATTATGTTTCATCTCTATGCATTCATTCATTAAAATTTGATGCTAACTACTGATTTGTTTTTACCTTTTTTTCATAAAAAAATCTGGCCCCCGATAATCACACAGCGTTTTAAAAATTATTAATCTATCTTAGAATTTCTAATTTTGTTTTTAATTTAATTAATAGGTACACTACAATTTATTTTACACCAACAGATAACAATTTTTAATTAAATAAAAACTGGAAACGTGGGAACTAGTAGTAGTCTGGGCTGATTATCGGAGAATAGGCCATTTTTGGGAAAAGTTATTTACCAGCAATTTTATTGCTGGAATCGGATCTTATGATTGTATATATTAATAATATAGGTATGCAAAGTCTGCAGATAGTGTGCTACTTTTTTATAAACAAAATGGCGCCCGAAAATCGTTTTTTTTTCAATTTTTGCTCTATAACTCCAAAGATTTTAACTTTACACCAAAAACACTCAAATAAAAATTCACCGCAACTAAATTCTGCATAGAGACGTGTTTTTTCCGATTTACTTCGATGAAAACTTTCTCCGGAAAAAGCGGGTTTTTCCAACAAAATCTTTAATTTTCAACAAAACTTTTAGATAAGTAATTGTTAATCAATAATTAAATAACTTGGTAATGTAAAAGCCCTTTTCGTATAGATTATAATTCCAGAAGCCGATGGAAATTGAACGAACAGTTTAGCAACAATTGAATTGTTAATTAAAAATTTACGGTCGCTATAATAACGACAGTAATTATGATGCATAATAATAACTATGATTTTTTCATAAAAAGACACTATACCTATCTAATGTACTTTACAGAATTGAAATTGGACTATTTAAGCGGCCTCGGGAATATTTTAAAATTATAAAGAATTTTTTGGCTTATAAACAAATAGAATCTCTCCGGAAATATTAAACTAAGTTAAATTATAAAAACGGTATTCGAAAAACAGCGGCAGGACGCTTCTTTTAAAAGAAAAAACGTTTAATTATGATGAGTAGTTCCTGAGATACAACCGGTCAAAGTTGACCGGAATTTACGGCAAAGATATAAACAACAGGATCATAACTTTCAAACCATCACCTTTTTATTTTTGTCCTCTTTCTCCACACCAATTTTCATATCCTTAAAATACTCATAACATATATTATTATAATAAAAACTATCATAATACATGTGAAAATTGCCAAAAATAGCAAAATTCCAATCAAAAATTAGGTTGGAGAAAATGTAACCCTCAAAGTTCAAAATCGGTATACGTTAAAAAAATGCATTTTCTCGGCTTCTCATGGAGCAATTTCCTTCATTATTTTTTTGTTCCCAAGTAATTCGAGTAGAGCCATCGAACTAACGCATTATTAAATGTCAAACTTGCTTTTGTTTGGTTATAATAAATTAATTTATTTATTATAACACAAAATTTTAATTTGTTTAAATAAAAATTGTTTAAATAATTGTACAGCTTTCAAATGAGAATATTTATGTTTTTAACTTCAAAAGGTACACTTGTAGTAAGTTTATCTAAAAAAAGCCTAAAACTGGAAAAATATGTAGTTTTCTGTTCTTATAAATAAATTAATCTATTATAACAAAACCAAAGCAAGTTTGATATTTAATAATGCGTTAGTTCGATGGCTCTACTCAGGCCCGGACTGGCCCGCCGGCCCACCGGCCATCGGGATGATGCGCCTTTTTCCTTGGTTACTATCTATCCATTAAAAAAATTAAACGCTGAAAAACAATTTTTTTTGAACTGTTACACAAATATGATGCAGCTACCATTCCCCTAAAAAATGTTTCTACTTGCTTGTGATTTCGCCGTTTGGCACCAGAAACCTACATAATGAAGCCAGTGGGTACAACAAACTACCAGATATCAGATAATCAAATAACGTAGGCTATTCGGGCGCCTTTCGTGGATATCAATATCCGCTCCGAGAACGCGCAGCGCCCTCGAAGACCATTTTTACGATTCGGGCGCCTTTTGTAGGTATTAATGTCCGCTGTTTCTGTTATAATAAATTGCTTAGATGCGACAAACGGCGCCCTCGAAGACCTTTTGTTGGTATCAATATCTGCTCCGAGGACGCGCGCGCCCTCGAAGACAATTTTTACGATTCGGGCGCCTTTCGTAGGTATCAACATCCACTGTTTCTATTATAATAAATTGCTTGTATGCAACGCACGGCGCCCTCGAAGACTATTTCTACGATTTGAGCGCCTTTCGTGGGTATCAATTTCCGCTGTTTCTATTATAATAAAAAGCTTAGATGCAACGCGCGGCGCCCTCGAAGACCTTTTGTTGGTATCAATATCTGCTCCGAGGACGCGCGGCGCCCTCGAAGACCATTTTTAAGATTCGGGCGCCTTTCGTATCCACGGTTTCTGTTATAATAAATAGCTTAGATGAGTCGCGCGGCTATTTTACGATTCAGGAGCCTTTCGTAGGTATCAATGTCATCTGTTTATATTATATTACAATAGTGTTACATCCCACAATTGGCCTAATGAGTGCAGTTTTCTGCGCGCCATAACTAAATCATACATACAGGATTTTTGAACCCTAGAATCATACATCATAATGAAGCCAGTGGGTACAACAAAATTCAACTCGTATCAGGTAATCAAAGGCCAACACACATAGCTCGAAAATGGCACCCAGGTTTTCTGACCTCTTTTGGTTCAGTTGTGCGGCGAGCCTTAGCTTCTCCGGTATGATTCCGTCTATGCCAGGTATCTTTCGGATCTTTTTCCATCCAACGGCCTCGCCGAGTTCCAACTCAGTAAAGGGTACCGCCTCTATGAAACAAGTAACACTTAAACGTCTGTTCTCCACTTGAGGAAAGCGCTCCCGTATTAAACAGTCTCTTCTCCTCGGGCAGGGGATAGTGTGTCTTTTTCCCTTCTGTTAGATACACACCATCTTGAAACACTGTCCCCAGATACCTCTTTTGAGATCCTGAAGCAGGTTACTCCACTTTTCTCTCTTCAATCATGTAATCTCCGTCACCCCTTTCTCTACAGGGACCATGAAAATATTCTGACGGTTTTCCCGGTTCTCTTCCTTCTGACCCGTCCTTGTCATCGTGCTCATAGTACTAAGTTGGAAGTACTCCACCTTTCCTGGTCTGTATGTACCTCCTGCACATACTCCCAGTTCCTGTTTTTCCTTGTCAGGTCGTGGAACCTTTCCCCCTCACTGAATCCATGACCACTACTAAGTCGCATGTAGGTTTATCCTATCTTCCCGGTTTAACGACCCTATAGTGAGCTTCTTCCCATCTTCATGATGTCCTTTATTTTTTAAAGCCTCTTTCTCCTGAGTTCAGAACCGTTGCGATCATTTCTATCTCTTCTTCACTAAGTTTTTCGGGAAAAAACTCTTCGAAGCCGACCTGTGTGGACACTCCTGCCGTTTCCTTAGTCATTCCTTCCTCACCGGTTTGCTCTACTATTCTATTTCGTTTCTCAATGCTGCCGAGGGCGACTTGTCTGAGATTGCTCTGCATGTCTTTGGTGACTATCTTTACCAAGTTTTTTACCTCATTCTTGATCTCGACCTTCGTGTTTGTATGGTCGGACATTAGTTTCACTAAATTATTTGAAACTCTGGTAAGTTTATCCATTGTTCTTACCATGACTGTTATGTCGGAGCTCTCCTCCTTCTCTCTAGGTCTTTTCTCCCCAAGTGAGGAGCTCCTTTGCAAGGTTGTCTCCCCTGGGAGATCCGTCTTGGTCAGGTCCCTACCACTGACCGGAGATCTTCGAACAGATCCCATTCTTCCGAAGATCATAGTCTCTTTCTTCCTCTTTCCCTCTTCGCTTAGAATTTTTCCTTTGTTCCCTTTACTAGAATGAACACCTTATCATCTCATTCATACCTTGTTAAAGCTGCACCACCACCGGTGACACACTCCATTCTGACTTCGTTTTGTTTTATTTTTTCCTAAGTGATTAAATACTTATCCATATAGTTCCCGCGATTAGGAGAGAATTATACTGTACGGCGAGGCAGTGAGCCCTTGCCCACGCTAAGGCTTGAATTACAAAGGACTTTTGCCAGTTCTCCGAGGGCTCCGTTTGCGAGCGACTGACATTAGGCCATTCACTGCTCATTTACGGATCACCTGAAACAGTGTGATTGCGGCTTTTTTATCGAGGTTTACTCTGCTATTTTAGAGCGCTCTAAGAATTCGAAATAATTTTAAAAGTACCTTCTGTTGAACACCAATGATCATGATTGTTGATCAATGTTTTTGAACCAGTAGATTCTTCTGCTTCATAGACATTAAAGTATGAACCAGTCTTCATAGACATTAAATCAAATTATATAACAAATATAAGACATTAGTACATATTGTCATTTGTATTATGTAAAATTGTTATTGTTAAGTTGTACAGCCCTAGGCCTCCAAGGCCTGTAGAGCAGGTTAAATAAATAAATAAATAGATTCTTCTGTAGAAGCAGTTGAAAAATGGTAAATTACTTTATTGTTTTAAATTAATATTAAACTTAAAAAAATTCACAAGTAATATTAATTTACTTTACTTTAATTTAAAAAAAGTTGTATAATAGCAAGCTGAAAATTTGTTAATAAGTTAACAGTGTCTAATCGGACAAACTTTGATGCACTTGTGTTTGGAAACGCTGGAACAGGGGAAGTTTTAATTGTAAAACAGGTTAAAAATTTGGAACGTCAGACTACGAAAACGTCCCATGTATTTTGTCGGACAGAACTTCCAATTAATTTGTTTCCCTTTCATTCAACTCTTATGCAAAAATCAGACTGCTATTTATCACCAACATAATTTCTGTCATTCAACATGTTCTACGTGTCTGACTTATTAAAATGCTCAGTTGGTACCAGTCTGATTTTTCCATGAGAGTTTAATGAGTGAGTAAAAAATAAATTGGAAGTTCTGTCCGACAAAATACATGTGACAGTTTTCGTAGTCTGGCGTTTCAAATTTTTAACCTGTTACCACAATTAAAACTTCACATATTCCAGTATTCCCATACATCCAAGTTTATCCGACTAGACATCGTTAACCTATTAACAAATTTTCAGCTTGCTATTATACAACTTTTTTGGTACGCGGGATCCAGGCCTAATGCACTAGGATTTCAAAAAAGTTTGATGCAAAAGCTTAGAAGGGGATCTGGCGCCTTTGTCTAGAGATTGGGTTGGCGCCTTTTTTAGGAGCCAGTCCGGCCCTGGCTCTACTCGAGTTATTAGGGAACAAAAAAAGAATGAAGGAAATTGCTCCATGGGAAGCCGAGAAAATGCATTTTTTTAACGTATACCGATTTTGAACTTTAAGGGTTACATTTTCTCCAACCTAATTTTTGATTGGAATTTTGCTATTTTTGACAATTTTCACACGTATTATCGATAGTTTTTATTATAATAATATATGTTATGAGTATTTTAAAGATATCAAAATTGGTGTGGAGAAAGAGGACAAAAATAAAAAGGTGATGGTTTGAAAATTATGATCCTATTGTTTATATCTTTGCCGTAAATTCCGGTCAACTTTGACTGGTTGTATCTCAGGAACCACTCGTCATAATTAAACGTTTTTTCTTTTAAAAGAAGCGTCCTGCCGATTTTTTCGAATACCGTTTTTATAATTTAATTTAGTTTAATATTTCCCGAGATATTCTATTTGTTTATAAGCCAAAAAATTCTTTATAATTTTAAAATATTCCCGAGGCCGCTTAAATAGTCCAATTTCAATTCTGTAAAGTACATTAGATAGGTATAGTATCTTTTTATGAAAAAATCATAGTTATTCTTATGCATAATAATTATTGTCGTTATTATAGCGACCGTAAATTTTTAATTAACAATTCAATTGTTGCTAAACTGTTTATTCAATTTCCATGGGCTACTGGAATTATAATCTATACGAAAAGGGCTTTTACATTACCAAGTTATTTAAATATTGATTAACAATTACTTATCTAAAATTTTAGTTGAAAATTAAAGATTTTGTTGGAAAAACCCGCTTTTTCCGGGGAAAGTTTTCTTCGAACTGAATCGGGAAAAACACGTCTCTGTGCAGAATTTAATTGCGGTCAATTTTTATTTGAGTATTTTTGGTGTAAAGTTAAAATCTTTGGAGTTATAGAGCAAAAATTGAAAAAAACACGATTTTCGGGCGCCATTTTGTTTATAAAAAACGTAGCACACTATCTGCGGACTTTGCATAACTATATTATTAATACATACAATAATAAGATTCGATTCCAGCAATAAAATTGCTGGTAAATAACTTTTCCTTGTATTTTGATAATTAGCCCAGAGTATAGGTGAATTTATTTTATGATAATTGTGTTCTGGAAATTACCGAGGTGGTCGGAATATTTTGCATAACAATGTACATTCTATGTACAGAATATATACTACATTTTATTTATTTATTTAATTTTGCAGTAGCTTCAACATTAAAAAATACTACGTTTAATACAAACGTAAATTAACAAAATGTGTGATTTGGCATTGGTTAATTTAGGTCATTACGTAGAGTATAATAGGAATGAATACTGAGGAACACTGCAATAGTTTTTTTAAGTCGAAATTATTGTTAATTACAACATAAACTGACCGCAAATATGTACACAAATTAATGACAAAGTCAATGGTCTCCTAGAGTTGATGCTTTTCAAATTCGCCACCAGGTGTCGCCCACTCTGCGGTTTCTCGCCAATAGGGCTTTTCATTCACAGTCATTTGTTTCGAGCTTCTGTCATGTGTCACATAATATTAATATATGTACGTCATACGTTATTGGTAATAACAATGATAGAAACCAAAGACGTATGGCGTAGATATATTAATATTATGTGACACATGACAGAAGCTCGAAACAAATGACAATCGATGAAAAGCCCTATAGGCGACCATTACGTGTCTGGTGGTGTCGACTTTTTCTTAAAAATATGTCATTTGTCAGTTTATTCTTCTTCTTCTTTTAGTTTCTTGGCCTTCACCTCTTAGGTACTTGGCCAGTTCTCGTATTTGGACTGTAGTTGGAAGTGAATACTCTTTTCAAAGGGTCTGGATTTTTCCATATTCCCTTTGTTAAATTCATTGTATTATGCTTGTCAAATAACTACTATTTTACATTTTAATTTGAAAAGTTGTTATAAACTGATTGATATTTTTTAATGTTTGGTCATTAATATTATGTACAAGGAGATTTTGTATTGAAATAGGGGTTGGACCCAGAGACATGTAAAGAGAATAGACTTGGCTAGGGTTATGCCACTCAATGCATCGGGGTGTAACATCGATATCAAGTACGGTGGTCTAGCTATCTTTGTCTGTCGTACGAGTGTAAGTGTATCTACCAAGAGGTGGGAGTAACGGAACGACAGTGACACAGAGGCGGCAGCCATCATATGCTAGAGAGAGAAAGCTTAGCGCCCGTAGAGAGAGATAGATAGACCACCGACCCGAACTGCTCCGCGTTACGCTATTTTTCGGAGTTGGCCAAATTTATGTGTATAAGATCTTTGGTTGGACCACAGTTTGTGGACTTCCTATATAGGGCTTTTCATCGATTGTCATTTGTTTAGAGCTTCTGTTATGTGTTGCATAATCTGTGTATAATATTAACATACACGAATTATACGACATATGACAGAAGCTCGAAACAAATGACTGTGAATGAAAAGCCCTATTAACAAGTTCCTGATACAGGTCAAATCGATTTGTTTTGTTAACCATTCGTTTGGCAGCGTATCCAAGTGGATACAGTAATTTAATTATTTTTTAAACATCGTAAAATCGCACAAGTCCAGTGAAAACCAGGCAGTGAGATCATTTATGACGACTTTAAAAGTAAAAGAATGACACATCTTGGCAGTTTCTTTAAATATAATGTCAAAAATCAAAATGGCAACTAATAGTGAATGCGGATGCCAGCGTAAGGTAAGTTTATCTATTTTTATTAAGTATGTTTTTAAATTATGGTTTTTAAAATTTGTTTATTGAAATCCTTAACTTTTTGTTAGTAATTGAAATTTTAGTAATAAATATTGAGAAACAAGAGAACATGTTCATAAAAAACTAATGTATCCAAGTGGACACATTTGATCGATATTGTGATTTCGTCCAACAACTCGTTACTGTCGTCCAATTTTGCAGGTCCCTAAAGGGCTTTTTCGATCTCTAACTTCAAAAATTATGGAAATGACTTCTTTTTTGTCAAGTAAGAATGAATCGGAGAAAGAGGACACAGATGAGGAAATCAATGAAGACTGTCTGATTATGAATCTATATCTAACTGCTCATCAATTCCACGATCACTCTTCTCACAAACGTAGGTAGATAAAGCTTTAGCTGATATCGATTAGTTTGTAAAAACTTAAATAATGCATTTGATTTATTTGAATTAAATGAAATTTGTTTTCTTGCGCTGCAGATCATTTATTTGTACGTTGTATTGTATTACCTTAACTGGCGCAGTATTTATATGGATACAAAATCATAACCATCTTAAAGTATGGGATTCGTGACAGTGTATCGTGTATCCACTTGTATACATTATCCCCTTCGTTAAGGGTAAATTCTAATTTTTTTAAAGTTGACTGAAAATAAAAAAAAAGAATGTGTGTGTACTTTTGTACGCACGTAAGAAGTTATACTTCTATTATATGATTATATGATTATAAACGAAATTAATATACTTTTTATTTATATTTTATTTTTAAATATTAAACTAATTTATACTTACTACTTCTCAAACATTTTTATTAAAACAGTGCCAAAAATTAAAATAATAAAAGAATAAACACACACAAACACATTAAAAATGCCACAAATGATTTCTGAACATTAATTGTCGGAAATTTTTTTAACTAAATACGTATTTTCTGAAAATAAAATTATATAATAAATATACTTACAATCATAAAAAGTATAAAAAAAAATAAAAAAATAAAAGTTTCTATTGGGATTCGAACCAACTTACCAGCGCTCCTGTTATTGGCGTTGTATTGGGGTTCACTCGCATTAAACGCTTCGCCACGGAGACAGTATGTCATTATGTGCGAAGATCGACTAACTAAACGGATTAAACTTTTTGACATTTTTGAATTATGTAAATCAAATTATTTTGATTTTTAATTGAAATGATTTAGAATTGAAAAAATACAACAAAACATAGAGGAAGAAAACAATATATTAGGTGAATATTGATAGAAATTTTGATGGTAATCAAATTATGTAAATAAAAGTATTACATACTATGTATCAATATAACCACTAATAAATTTCGCAATCACTTGCATCGTGCTATGTTCAAATATCATAACAAAATTTGATCAACTATTTTTAAAACACTTACCAGTGTAAGATTCTTTAGTTTTGAATAAGCGAGATCGTAGATCGTCCCGGTTGATTGTTGTTATCCACAGTTCTCTACGCTTTCGAGCTAATAGGTTATTTATCAGTAATTTTGCGGCACTCATACTAGTCACAGTTTGATGGGCTTTCACATTGGCATGCAACAATCATCTCTTCTATGTTAATAAGTCCAAAAATATAATATGAAAACTATTTAAAAAGACAGTATAACCATTAACTAACTTTTTGTTTGTTGTTTCTCTTCCTACAAATTTTAAAACGCAACAACCAAACCATAGTCCCACAGCTGCCATATTGGATAATTTTTGTCATGTCATTTGAACATCCAATCAGAACAAAGTTGTAATGCGACTGCGCCGGGATCAAAGGTTTTAATCCTATTAAAATTCACCCTCATATCGCGCGTAAAGAAGTATAACTTCAAAAAATTAAAATACCCAGATCCTGAAAATAACTAATGTATCATAGCTGGTTATATTCTTGCCAAACGAAGGGTAATTGGTCATTCAAGGAACTTCAAGAGTTATTCTTACTATTTGTCCACATTCACAAAAAGGAGTATCACTACAATTGATTTTAAACAAATGGCCTGGTGTGAGGCAGTGACCCATTCGCCTTTTAATGATTGATGTAAAGTGTCTTCGATCCACAAATGTGAATTTGTGGAACCAAAACGAAAAGTTTGTAGAAAAATCATTTTGGAATTGTTGATACCATTTCCCTTTCGTTTTGAACTGTTTTGTCTTTAAATTTATAACTTTAAACTCATTTATAATTTTTTGTTTAATAAAAGGTAAAAAATCAAGTTTATCTATTTTGATGTATGCAGGAACATTTAAAGTTTTGCCTATATTTGCCAATTTATCAGCATCTGTATTCCCCTTTACTCCAGTATGGCCTGGAATACACGCTAAAGTTACACTACATCCTCCTCCCATTAATTCAATAATGAGTCTTTTAGTTAGGTTTACAATATAGTTGTTTGGCCCCCTGGTGGTGTTATGTATTTTTTGAATAGCACTTTTAGCATCTGAAAAAATTATTGCTTCTTTAATATTTCTTTCAATACAAATAGATACTGCCTTGTTAATTGCAGTAATGTCTGCAGGGCATTTTTGAGTGCGCTCATATATTCTGGATGCATAGTTGTAATTGATTGAAGGTATGTATACTCAAAAAACGTACTGTCCTCTACTCGGGATCAAAAGAACCATCTGTAAATGCCCATGTATAATTTTCATATGTAGCTAAAAATTCGTTAACAAATTCTTGATGACTATACGTTTCCTTTTTTTTTTGTGGGTTGAGAATACTGTTTGAATAATTGTTCCCGTAAGACAATTCAGTTCTGAAAGCAGCATTTAATGTTCTCTTTGTATAGATTAGTGAGATATTTGTCAAAATTATTTTTGATTTCAATTAGATATGGTGGCTCTTGTGATTTCCAAAATCCTATTTTATAAAAATGAATAACCATTTTCAATTTCGTTGCAACACGAAACCACAGCCACATCATCATTCCAGTTCAATCAGAGAGTGCAGCAAGCACCTCTACCAGTTTCGAAACATGTCTCTCATCAGGAGGCACATATGCTGCTCTCTCTGACCCAACTAGGACAAACCTCGGCGTGCAGTCACGGATTGCAACGAACGAAATCGCAGGGATGCCCTAGCGGCATCTGCTATCAAAAAACTAAGTTTTTAATCTAATAGCACATAAAACAACATCCAAAAATGGTATTCTACATCTTACCAGACTGAAAACAATGGGAACCTTCTCTGGTAACACCTCCGAGGCTTCTACAATTTGCAAGCCATAACGGATACTGAGACTAACGAATATGAGGGAATTTTACAATTTATAATTCACGTCTCATCTTCTCAGCGCGGTAAAGTTCCAACGAGAATGGTTCCCTTCGTACTCCAATCGGAATAAATGTAAATCAAAAATTAATAACCAGTTTCAGTTTCGTTGCAACACGAAACCACAGCCGCATCATCGTTCCCGTTCAATCAGAGAGTGCAGCAAGCACATCTACCGGTTTCGAAACTTATTAGTCTAATGATATATCTGAAATATTAGATGAGAGACTAAGCAGCATATGTGCCTCCTGATGAGAGACTAATAAGATTCAAAACTGGTAGAGGTACTTGCTGCACTCCTTGATTGAACTGGAATGATGATGCGCCTGTGGTTTCGTGTTGCAACGAAATTGAAAATGGTTATTCATTTTTGATTTACATTTACTCCGATTGGAGTACGAAGGGAACCATTCTCGTTGGAACTTTAGCGCGCTGAGCAGATGGGACGTGAATTATAAATTGTAAAACTCTCTCATCTTCCTTAGTCTCAGCATCCGTTATGGCTTGCAAATTGTGGAAGCCTCGGAGGTGTTACCAGAGAAGGTTCCCATTGTTTTCAGTCTGGTAGGATGTAGAATAGCATTTTTGGATGTTGTTTTATGTGCTATTAGATTGAAAACTTAGTTTTTTGATAGCAGTTGCCGCTAGGGCGTCCCTGCCATTTCGTTCGTTGCAATCCGTGACTGCACGCCGAGGTTTGTCCTAGTTGGGTCAGAGAGAGCAGCATATGTGCCTCCTGATGAGAGACTAATAAGATTCGAAACCGGTAGAGGTGCTTGCTGCACTCTCTGATTGAACTGGAATGATGATGCGGCTGTGGTTTCGTGTTGCAACGAAATTGAAAATGGTTATTCATTTTTGATTTACATTTACTCCGATTGGAGTATGAAGGGAACCATTCTCGTTGGAACTTTACCACGCTGAGCAGATGGGACGTGAATTATAAATTGTAAAACTCTTTTCAGTCTGGTAGGATGTTGAATAGCATTTTTGTATTTTTTGTTCCTATTTTATTATTTACTTTGGTTCCCAACTCTGACAGGATGTCGTTCAGTGGATTTTTTAGATCAGCTAGGATTTTAAGATAGAATTTAGCACAAAGAATTTTCTTCTGGTATCTAATGAGATTTCTCCACTTTCTGCTAACAAGGCATTAATGGGGGTAATGTCATACAGCCCGTGAAGATTTGTAAAGCTTTAAACTGAATTTTATCAAACCTCTAAACTTAAAAATTATTGGATTCACCGAAAGTTTTCTGAATGTTAATGGTCTTCAAGGTATGTAATACAGATTTCAGTTGGTTTTAATGCGAATTTTTTTATTTTGCAAATAAAAATATTAAATTT
Source organism: Diabrotica virgifera virgifera (assembly GCF_917563875.1). Classification (NCBI taxonomy): domain Eukaryota; kingdom Metazoa; phylum Arthropoda; class Insecta; order Coleoptera; family Chrysomelidae; genus Diabrotica; species Diabrotica virgifera. The sequence goes on from NC_065449.1 coordinate 101,308,285, forward strand.
TAAATAAAGCAGTACAAATAAGTAATATATTGACATTGGCCCTTTAAGCACCAAGCCACAGATAGGCATATTTTAAGCGGGAGATCGTATTTTTACTTTCCTATTCTCTCCTTCTTTTCATACGCAGTGGTACCATCGATTTTATAAAGATTCATCAATGCTACCAACAGAATTGAAAGCTCCAAATTAAAAAAAAATTCTGTTACCTATTTCTTAAAGATATCACATGAAACTCTGTAACGTAGAGGTTGCTCAGAAGATCGTTTTCGTTATTAAATACGTTCTCAGTGAGCACAAAAACCCCCAAGTATCAAGTTTTGATACCTCTCCCTCTCTCTCTCTCTCTATCTGTCGAAGCAATTTATGAAAGATACTGGCGAGGTGTCGCTGAAAAGATATACGGTACAGCAGTGTATTACTAGAAATAGAATATGATTAATCGAAGAGGGTATCCCATTCTTACAGTATGACCAAACCTAAAAACATCCATTAAAATATTAAAAGTCTAATATACAATATTCTTTTTTGTGATTTAGTTAACGAGCACAGTCTCACAGTATGGCCAAACCATTTCGCGCTTAATGAAAGTTATTGTTTTTAAAATACTGGATGGTGTAATTTACAATGACAATACATAAAGAGAAACTTCTGTTATATTTCATTAGTCAATCATAATGTGTCTTGACGATTGTACTCCTGAGATGAGCAATTTTTATGTAAGATTATCAACTTTTGGTAGCTGGAAGGGAAATAAACCTGCAATAGAATTATCTGCGTGTGGATTTTACTATCTACAAACAGAAGATATTGTTAGGTGCTTCAACTGTGGTGTAGAAATTTACAAGTGGAAACCAGATGACAATATTCTTGAAGATCATAGAAAGTTTAGTCCTAGTTGCAAATTTATAGACAAAATACAACATATTTTCTTTCAAAACAATAGCAGGGCAGTGATTAAGAAGAATCAAAATATTCAGCTACATGATAGCAATATTAAATTTCTATTCCTGAATATATTAATTATTTTAGTTCACATCATTATCTTTTTTATACTTGAATCTTCACGTTTTTAACATTGGTTCATACACATACGTTATATACTTAATTAATTTTATCCAAATGGACGGAATCAAGCTCGATCCCCAACAAAGATGAAGAAGACAGCAAAGAAGGTTACGTTTAACGAAGATTGAAATAAAATATATGTTATCTATAAACCGTAAAGTGACTACAATTTTGAATTTCTGAACCGAATGCGATTCCAAGATCGTATACATGTAACCGCCATAGTTATTAATCCTGTATTAGATGTCGCCCATAGAAATATTGTATATAATAAAATGAATGTAGAAATAAAGAAATTTTTAAAAATAAACTTGTTTCATTTATCCACCCACTTATGCATTAATAAAAACCTAAATTAGGATAACATAAATTTATTAATATTTCATGTATATGTAAGCAATTTATTAGTTTTAAACAGTCATCACAACGTAATTGATCATTCAAAAACCTTTAATTTGATGGTCCATACATCGATTTTCGCTTATCCGTACAAAAGATGCATCTTACAGTGCCATAACAACTATTGCGTGACGATGGCTCGACATAATGAAGAAGAATAGACAAATCCAAAAGAAGAGGAAGAAAAAGAATTGACAGCAACATGACAAACGAAGAGACGAAGAAGAATTGACAAACGAAAAGAAGAAAAAGTGACAAATCGAAAAGAGGAAGAAGAAGAATTGATAGAAACATGACACACGAAAAGAAGAATTAACAAACGAAAAGAAGAAGAAGTGACAATGGCTCAACACAATGAAGAAGAATTGACAAATCGAAAAGAAGAAGAATTGACGGCAACATGACAAACGTAAAGAAGAATTGACAAACGAAAAGAAGAAGAAAAAGTAACATTAGCTCAACACAATGAAGAAAACTTGATAAATTGAAAAGAAGAAGAGGAATTGACAACATAACAAACGAAAAGAAGAAGAATTGACATCAGCATGACAAACGAAAAGAATAAGACGTGACAATAGCTCAACACAATGAAGAATAATTGACAAATCGAAAAGAAGAAGAAGAGGACGTAACAAACGAAAAGAAGAAGAACAATTTACAGCAGCATGACAAACGAAAAGAAAAAGAAGAATTGACAACATGACAAACGAAAAGAGGAAGAAGAATTGATAAATCGAAAAGAAGAAGTTGACGTGACAAACGAAAAGAAGAAGAAGAATTGACATCAACATGACAAACGAAAAGAGGAAGAAGAATTGATAAATTGAAAAGAAGAAGAACAATTAACAACAACATGACAAACGTAAAAAAGAAGAAGAATTGACACACCGAAAAGAAGAAGAATTGACAGATGGCTTGACACAAAGAAGAAGAAGAAATTAAATACGATTTCATTATTCTAGCTACATTCCACATCTAATACTAGTATTAAATAGAATTTCATTAGTCACACAAAACAAATGTGTCAGCGGAAGCAATATCATATTACACCTGTAACATAATGGGGGCTATGCTGTATCATTTACGTAAACCGATTACGTACGGTAAACTCGAATTACAGGCTGTAATCTTGTGTGTAAAATCGGTATGCTGTATCAATGATATCCAAGGGGTTGCCTACCTTCGTATGTAATTTCTTTTAGGTAAACGCACGCGTAAACGTAATTTTAAACTTTTCTAAACAAAAATTACTTGCCGTTTAGTTTGGTTATGTGAAAATGTTTATGTTATATTAATAAATATTGTTATTTTTATTTGTGAAACCAAGTTGTTTGTGTGATAGACTTGTATTTGATTTTTAGTTTAATTGGTTTAGTGTTTAATTTTTAAGTGATTTTTTAGTTGTTTAGTACTTCAATATAATATATCATAAAATGAATTTTTGGTTTTGTTCTAAATAGCTTTCACTATTTCCTACTAATTACTAACACTACATCATCAGGATACAGTAAGTACCAGGGAATGTAAAGTTGTACTCACAACAAAGCGCCAACCCTCACTCCCTGGTATCCCTCGTACCATATCATGGATCGCCCGATGCATTATGTTAAATGCGATGAGATCGTTCACGAAAATGAAGAGTAGTAGGATACTCTGTTCTAGGCGAGGATACCATCCTTTGGTCTCCTTAGTGAGTGCACCCTTACCCTGCTAGGCCTGGATCCCACGTATCAAAAAAAGTTGATTAACAGCAAGCTGAAAATTTGCTAATAGGGCTTTTCATCAATTGTCATTTGTTTCGAGTTCCTGTCATATGTTATATATAATATTAATATAGGGCTTTTCATTCAGTCATTTGTTTCGAGCTTCTGTCCTGTGTCTCATAATATTAATATATCTACATCAGACGTTATTGGCATATACCAATGATACAAACCAAAGACATATGACGTAGATATATTAATATAATATGACACATGACAGCAGCTCGAAACAAATGACAATCGATGAAAAGCCCTATACACGGATTATACGGCATATGACAGAAGCTCAAAACAAATGACTGAATGAAAAGCCCTATAGCTTAATGGTGTCTAGTCAGACAAACTTTGATGTACGCAAACACTGGAAGTTTTAATTGTGGAACAGTTTAAAAATTTGGAACGTAGATTACTAAAACTCCCTTGTATTTTGTCAGACAGAACATCCAATTGATTTGTTACCCTTTCATTAAACTCTCATGCAAAAATCAGACTGATATTACTAACCACCATGATTCCTGTCATTTGACATGTTCTTCTTGTTCCACTCATTAAAATGCCCAGTTGGTGATAAACACCAGTCTGATTTTTGCATGAGAGTAATGAAATGGAAACAAATCAATTGGAAGTTCTGTCCGACAAAATACATAAAACGTTTTCAAAGTCTGATGTTCCAAATTTTTAACTTATTCCACAATTAATACTTCCCCTGTTCCCATACATCAAAGTTTGTCTGACTAGACACTGTTAATCTATTAACAAATAATTTTCAGCTAGCTATTAATCAACTTTTTTTTGGTACGCATTATCCAGGTCTATGCAGTTCCCTTGTTTACTGATCCAAAACTAATGAGTATAAATAAGAACTGAGTACTTACTGTGCCTCTCCCATATTTTCATGAAGTGTCTAAGTAGTTTTATGACTGTAGTTTGTTCATTATTGTATTTTTTTTTTGTTTTTATAAACGGGTACAAATATACTGCTTCTTCATTCGTTTAGCATTTGTCCAACTTCCATAATTCTATTAAATAAACGTATTAGCCAACTTATTCCTGCCTCTTCTAATGGCTTCCACATTTCCCCAGGAATATCCCGATTCCTTTATTTTTTGAAGTGCTTGAACCACTTCCTCATGGTCAGTGCGAGTTGACAGTAAAATCAAGTAGGAAGTATATATCAGCACGTCTCGCAACAAGGATGGAAAAAATACAGTATGTTTAAGATATACTATGTGAAGACAGACACATGTCTCTGACTCATTAGCTATCATCAGTACAGTATAGCCAAATTAGAATAGGTCTGCGTTAACCTTTCCTTGTTTGAAAAACTCTAAACATTGATTGTTTGAAACATTCCGCATTCCTTTCCTCAGGTAGCTGTAGCTTCCTCCTTGGATGTGTTAGTTGTTGCTCTGGAATCGTTAGGATCTTCTAACATTATTGTCACAAATTGGTTGCATTGCTCCTGTAGTGATCTTTTCCCAAGCTAGCATACACCTCTAGTAGGTATAGCGGTATAGCATACAGAAATTTTAACTATTTAGAATGGGAAATAAGCCACAATATTATTAAAAACTGATTTTTATTAACGTTTCGACGCCCAAATCGGGTGCCGTTGTCAAAATACAAAATACTATTAATATAAACAAAAATGTTGTTGCTTAGTAAAAAAATTCTTCTAATAATTTATTTAATTTGACTCATTTATATCGGCAATTCAGATACATATGATACATTTTAAAGTAGAAGACTTTAAAATGATATTGCCAATATTTATGAGTTGCGTTCCTGGGACGACTTTACTGAAAGATAGTTCATTCGATTACATGAAATCAACCCCAACTCAAGAATATCCGTCACAAAAAATCATAGCATGTGATCTGTCTTTAAAAAGACAACCACATGCAATGGTGACATTAAAATTCTCGCGTTAGAGATCTCATAGTAAATCACGAGGGAAAACCAGGAAAAACCTCGTGATACTATCCCGACATCGTAAGTATTTGGTCTTACATTTAATTTACTCTCAAAATTAATACCAAATTCTGACTTTACTATAATTTTGTTTAAATTATAAATAATATCAATAATACATGGGTATATAAGTAATACTAAAATATAAAATATGTACTAACTCGACTATTGACTTACTAATTGTGGTATTTTCTTTCTATTGACTTCCTCTTTCAGTATGGGTATCCACATCCTACTGCATTCCACCGAGGAATTTGCGACACAATTGGTTTCGTTTAGCATAATTAGAGCCGCTTCTTTGATTTTTCTCTTTTTACTGTCTGTTTCTTTCAGGACTATACTTGAATCTCTCCACTGAACTCTATGTTCATTATCCCATGCGTGTTGACATATTTGAGATCTATCAAATTCTCTATTTTTAATATAAGATTGATGTTCACTTATTCTAACGTTTAATGGTCTTGATGTTTCACCTATATAAAACTGTTCGCATTCACAAGGTATTTTATAAATACAATTCTTTGTCCTTTCTTGTTCATTGTTAGGTTTAGTTTTAGATAGAATAGATCTCAATGTGTTGGTTGTTTTGAATGTTGTTGAAATGTTGAATTTATTTCCTATTGTTTTAAGTTTCTCGGATAGTCCTTTTATGTATGGTATTGATATTTTCCTCGTATTATTTCTTGTGAATGTTGTAGGATCCCGTTCTATGTTGTTCTGTTCCATTCGATCCAATCTTGACAATTCCTTATTTATAAACGATAAAGGATAATCATTTTTTAATAAAACAGATGTTAAGAATTGTTTTTCTTCTAATTTTATTAATTTTTTTCTAATTTTAATATGGATATTCTTGAGTTGGGGTTGATTTCATGTAATCGAATGAACTATCTTTCAGTAAAGTCGTCCCAGGAACGCAACTCATAAATATTGGCAATATCATTTTAAAGTCTTCTACTTTAAAATGTATCATATGTATCTGAATTGCCGATATAAATGAGTCAAATTAAATAAATTATTAGAAGAATTTTTTTACTAAGCAACAACATTTTTGTTTATATTAATAGTATTTTGTATTTTGACAACGGCACCCGATTTGGGCGTCGAAACGTTAATAAAAATCATTTTTTAATAATATTGTGGCTTATTTCCCATTCTAAATAGTTAAAATTGTAAAAATGCCACAAGAAAATAGCTTCAGAACAGCATACAGAAATGTAGATAAACTGATAATGTTGATTTGTAAACAAAACATCTTCACTAAATGGGTGAAAAAGCTGAATTCTTAGTGTCTGTTATCTGTGTATTTTGAGGTTGCAGTCATTAAGTTAAGGGGCAGAATAAAAAAAAAACTCTGTAGACACATTAACGGACACACTTCACATGTAGTCACATCTTCTTAAGGAGTGACTTCATATGTAGTTGTGTCAGTGAATGTATTAATATCAAGCTTTCGCAAAATTTATTTGTTTCATCAAGTCTAAAATAAATTTATAATTCTTTTCTCAGTAAATACAATGAAATTAAGACAAAAAAGCATTGTATTAAAGAAGCATAAAAACTTACAACATGAGCTTAGTCCATTAAATTTTAAACATTATCACTAAACATAAAAAATATAAGATTGTTAATCTAGTAGTAATTACAATGTTTTATTTAATTTTATATCACAGTAATAGTTTTTGGCACTGAAATATCTCATAAAAACGGATTACTGGTTGTCTCGTAACTGAAGTCACTCTAGATTTAAATTATGTCTTTCTGCCACAGCATTTAAGTACATAAATAACCGATTTACAAAATTCATCTTTTCAAAATATAAACATTAAACTTAAAAACAAGCAAAAAGTTGGGTTAACATGAATGAAATGACAGTCAGGACATGACAGAACCCTAAATAACATGATACGTAATTTTTTTGATACAGCATACCACTTTATACACTTATGTTTTGACGACTGTAATCTGATGTACGTAATTCTGAACTTAACACATGTACGTAATCACTTTACGTAAAGGATACAGCATAGCCCCCAATAATGCAGAATTAGTAAGAATGTAGGGCAATGACCGCAAAAAAGCAACGATTATATTTTTGCAACATCGCCAGAAACACCTTGCAAATTTCAATAACGGAAATTAAAACTGCAACTTCTAGAAATAATATTCTCATGTCGTCTAATATTGCATTTTAACCTTACGGTGCAAAATTACTAACAATGTAGGGTAACGACCGCAAAAAAAGCATCGATTTTATTTTTTAGTATACGATTTCATTATTATGACACAGCACATTCCACAATACTTGTTAAAAACGGAAATTAAAACCACAAATTCTAGAAATAATATGCAAATGCCGTTTCAAGGAATCCTGCAAGTACATGTAAATTATAATGCATCATCAAAATAACCTACTGTATAAATAGAAATCGGAGGATAGTCAGTTCATTGAGTTTCTGAGAAGTATAAAGTGTAATAATTGTGTATAACCAATTGTGTCGGAGCTATAGTTAGCATTTCAACCTTTCGCTAGTAAGTTCGCAGTGCAGTGATAAATATTGAATCAAGGTAAGCGATTTTTGTCGTTCATTCGTTAAACATTTTTATGTGTATTTATTATGTACTTGTGTTTCATATTTTAAATATTTTTTTAAATAAGTTCTTGTGTTAGTGTTATATACTTGTGGTTGTTTTATGTATTTTTAACATAATTACGTGCAAAAAAAGTTCACTTCTACTCTGCTTTAATAATTTTGACTTCTCTTTCTCTCTCCTCATTTTTGTGTGAAGGCCTTCTATGTACTTGTGTTTCTTTTATCTATGTAGTTTTAAAATAATTACGTCCAAAGAATTTCCCGTCTGCTCTGCTTTAATAATTGTGGATTACTGTTTTCTATTTCTCTCTGTTTATGTATGAATAGTTTTCTACCAATTGGCAATCTTAGTGCTGCATTGGGTTAGTATATAAAAACACTATGCGTTTTTTTTTATTTTTCATACTGGTACATTGTAATAATTAAAGCTATTAATACAAGTTAATAATTAAAAACTAGACGTCCTAGCCGATTTATTTTAACATTTTCATCCATAGATGTAACGGCATATCGGTTAAACGATAGTGCCTTATATTCTACGTCTGTGCGCTGTTTAAATTGTTGGTTGATTGTTCATTACTATTACGACGTTTTTACCATTTTTTCTGCGCATTTTCAAATCGGCTTCGATGATGTGGTTGTTCATTTTTAAAGAAAGGTTTGATAATTTTATTAAATTTATCCTGGAATGCTTGATGTCTCAAATATCCTCGAGAATCTCTATGAATACCTGGGACTTTTAATATTTTTCATAATTGAGGCTGTTAAAGCCAGTTTGGATAGGTGATGTCATAGCTCCTTTTAAAGGTAGTGACGTGTGCAACCGATAAACTGATATGTATATAATAAAAAGTACGCTAAATAAATTCTATAATATTTTATTTGTTAAAAATTAATACGTATAAAACACAGAACTTTAGTATATTCATTCTTGAAGGTCGGATATGTTATCTGTTATTAAGATGAACTTAAATTCTAAAGTTTTTCTTGGTTGTTCTAAAATTTCTTGTTTTCTTGAAGTATGTGTCTGTTATTAGTCAATAATATCTAGGTACCTCAGTTCTTCTATAATTTCAGCTGCTTTTTTTCCGGTTAAAGCGTCGGCTTTTGAAAGAATTTCAAGGCCTTTCACAAGCATGTTCGGGTCGCCATGTTCGCTATACAGACACCATATCTCTTCCAGTTCGTCAAGTATCTGCTTCTTTGCTATATCACAAACCCTTCTTTCAGCAGTTCTTGTGGGAACATCAACACGGTTTTTCTTTGAACCTTGCATCTGCATGTCTTTTGTATTTTGACCCTTCTGTGATATATGTCTTCTTTTACACTGTTGTTGTATGTCTGACATATCTTCTACTTGTGGTTCGACATTTATTGCGGTACCATGTAAAGCCTGTGTTCTTCTTCTTTTTCCTTGATACATTGGCTTAATAATTTTTTCGTATTTTGCTGTGTGAGATTGGTGACGTAGACGTCCACGGTCATCTTTATGCACTCCGGATTCGTCTAGAAGAGTTTTGTAAATTTTTTGGTCGGCTAGAGTATATTGTGTAGGTTCCTTCGAGAAAATCAGGTCGTACAGGCCGGGTGTAGCTTTAAAAATGTGTGAATCCATTTTAATGCTATCTTTACTGAACTGAATGGTGTGATTTCCAAACTCCCATTCACCCGTCTCCCAGTTATACTTGGGGCCAAAGATCTGGTCAGTATTCCCTAAATCTTGTGTATATGTTTCTAAATAAGGGTTGTATGATATTTGCATATGTAGAGGTTCGTCGTCACAGGTCTGTGGATGTTGATTAATTTGTGAGTCATCTTCGTTGAGATCTGGTTTAGGAACATTTTCATTCACATAATTGCTTATTTCTTTAAGAGGCGAAGTTATTGGCTTAAACATTGTCTGTAGAACCTCTTTCACATCAGCTTGCATTCTTCTAAGAGCTTTGTACTTTTCTCTCACTATTGCCGCAAGTTTGTTTACTTGAACCGCTCTATTTGAAGACATGTTAACAAATGACTTTTCGACTTGTAACTGCTTGTATTTATACCTCTGTGACCTTCTGTTAGCGTGTCTGTGTAGACGTCTGTACGTCTCAGGTAACCCTCTGTTATCGCCTGTATCTTCTGTTAGCGTGTCTCTGATGACGTCTGTACCCCTCTGTGTCTTCTGTTAGTGTGTCTCTGATGGCGTCTGTACCCCTCTGTCGTCGTTTGTGTCTTCTGTTAGCGTGTCTCTGATGACGTCTGTACCACTATGTGGTCGTCTGTGTCTTCTGTTAGCGTGTCTCTGATGACGTATGTACCCCTCTGTGGTCGTCTGCGCCTTCTGTAAGCGTGTCTGTGATGACGTCTGTATGTCTCCGATACCCCTCTGTGGTTGTTTATGCCTTCTGTTAGCATGTCTCTGATGACGTCTGTACGTCAGAGGTACCCCCTCTGTACTTCTGAGGTACTGCAGTTAGTAATGAAAGTGGTGGGGAATAATCAAGATTTTTAGGTGTTTAAATCTAAAATTTGCTACTTATACACTTGTGCAGTGTTTATAGTGTTTGCTATATCGGATTATGTTGGTAGTACTGATACCTTCATGTATCTCTCGTAGCCTGAGTAGGGAAAAATGTAACCAAGTTTAGTAAATGTCTTAAATGCAGCACTTTTACATTGATTCTTATGGAACAACAGGCACAAATCTACACAATTCAGGGGCCTTTTAAGCATAACCTAATACCATTCAGTTTTCCGTCCGACTAGAAGAATATCTTAATACTCGGCATTAAGATATTTTCTTCATTCTGTTTCAGATATTCCTAGCGTTCAGACGTGTGCTCTGGTGAGTTTTAAATCATTTAGACGTGCTCTGGTGAGTGATATATTTGCAATTTTTCAAAGATTTTTAATTTTTTTGAAAATTTTTGTATTTCTGATTCAGATTTTTAAAAATTTATAATTTTTGAACATTTTTTTCTTAACATATATTTGAATATTGGCTTTTTTTGTTTAAACATGTTGAATAAACTTATTCAGTTAATTTCATCCATCTTAGGTTTAATTAAAACTGATTATCAGGAAGATAATGTTAAAAACGGGCTAGTAGAGTGTAGGAAAGCTATAAAAACGATACATAATGGGATGAGGTTTGCAAAGACGATTGGTGAAAAGCAGCACCTCGAAGCCCAGATGCGGCAGGTGAAAACATTAAGAAACCAACTAAAAGCCGAACAGAAGAAGGGCGCGGGACTTAACTCTCGACCGGAGACTGCGTACAAGAGGGTACAATGGGATGACTCGATATCTGCATTCAATTCAAGAATTCGGACTGGTGTCATCTCAAACCTTAAACACAAGGACCCGAGTAGTTTCCTGGTAGATTGCAAAGCTTTGTTTAAGCGACGAATTCAGAACGCTCTTAAGACTGATGAGGCAGTAAAGGTGAATATGGCATTTGGTGGGGAATTTGAAGTAGCCAGCGGAGATATGATCCTAAATGAAACCAAGTATTTCACTACTTCAAACTCTCCCATATACAAAGACACAAACTTGGATGAGTGGTTTGAAAAGAGAGTAGTGGAGCCCATCTCCAGAGACTTGAAAGAATTCCAAGAACGCGATTCTGGATGGGCTCTAAAGGCAGTTGTTAACTTGGGGGTCAACATTAACAAATTTACGCCGCAACTTGGATCCTCCTACATTGAACTTCCCCCTCACATAAAGCGAAAGAAGGCATGTATCAATGTTAAGAACGATGACGAGGCATGCTTTGCATGGGCTGTCATATCAGCATTATACCCTACAACTAAACATATCGATTTAATCTCATCTTATCCGCACTACTCGAGCATATTAAAACTTAAAGGTATTCAGTGGCCTATGACCATCAAACAGATTCCGAATTTTGAAAAGCAGAATAATATTTCAATCAACGTATACATTTTGAAAAAGGAGAAGAACCGTACGATCCTCCCAACCTTCCTAACAAAGAACAAGAAGGATAAACATGTGAATCTTCTTCATGTTCAAGATAAATATGATGAGCAAGGTCCGATTAGATATCATTACGTTTGGATAAAAAATATATCCCGCCTCCTTTCCAAACAATTGAGCAATGAAAATGGAACAAAATATTTCTGTGATGCCTGCCTACATTACTTTCGATCACAGGAAAAGTTAAATTTTCATAAGACATGCTGTAAAGGGCGATCAGATTTTATATGTGATAGGTGTTTACAACCATTTTCATCATCAGCACAACTAGAAGCCCATACCGACGATTGTGATAGAATGAATGAAACAGCCATCAAAATGCCAAAAGAAACTCGTAAAATGCTAAGATTTAAGAATTTCAGGAATAAGATTAAAGCCCCCCGCCGTATATGCAGATCTCGAAAGTGCTTTGAAGCGTACAGGAGATCCTAAGAAACACCAAGAACATATTCCTGTAGCAGTTGGGTATTTCTTCAAATGTTCATATGATGATACCCTATCGTTTTATAGATCATATCGAGGAAAGGATTGCATGAAATGGTTCGCAGATGAACTTAATCAACTTGCCGAGAATGTTTTTCCAGTTTTTATGTGCCCATATGATATAAATATGACATCTCAGCAAGAGAGTGAATTTCTGGCAGCCACTCATTGCCATATCTGCGAGCAGCGCTTCTCCCTCGATGATAAGAAAGTTCGGGACCACGACCACCTCACTCCAGATAATAACTACAGAGGGGCAGCTCATGAAGGGTGCAACATTAATTACAAAGATGCTCATACTATCCCAGTAATATTTCATAACCTTAGCGGATATGACGCCCATTTCATTGTTAATGATATTGCTTCACATATCAAAGGCCCCGTAGATCTTCTTCCTATTACTAAGGAAAAATATATCTCTTTTACGAAACACATTGATGATGCACGAATTAAATTCCGTTTTGTCGATAGTTTTCGATTCATGGCTTCTTCTCTCGATAAGCTCTCTTCTTATTTGATAAAATATCCTAATCTCCGCTCCCAATATACTTCGCTTCCTGAGGAGAATTTCTATCTTCTAACTAAGAAAGGAATCATGCCATATGATTATATTGATTCATTTACAAAATTTAGTGACACGTCTCTACCTCCTATCGAGTCTTTTTACAATAAACTTGAGGATAACCCATGTCCTCGTCGGCATTATCGTAGAGCTCAAGATGTCTGGTCGTCATTCTCCTGTTCCACTCTCGGTGATTATATAGATTTATACATGAAAACAGACATTCTTCTTCTTGCAGACGTCTTTGAGCAATTTCGATCCAGTTGTCTCAAAACATATAATCTTGACCCAGCTCATTACTTTACTCTTCCCGGCTTCACGTGGGATTCAATGCTTAAGCATACAAAACAGGAACTGGAGCTCTTAACAGATCCAGATATGTTTTTGTTTGTGGAGCGTGGTATTCGCGGTGGTTTGAGTCAAGTATGCTCGAAACGCCGCGTTCACGCCAACAACAAGTATATGGCATCTTACGATCCTTCAAAGCCCGACTCCTATCTGATGTATTTCGATGTAAATAATCAATATGGTTGGGCAATGTCTCAATTCCTTCCGTATGGAGGGTTCGAGTGGGTCGATGCCAACATTGATATTCTAAGTATTCCAGACGATGCTTCTGAAGGGTATTTTCTCGAGGTTGATCTGGAGTACCCCCAACATATCCACGATCGTCATAAAGATCTTCCGTTTTGCCCCCAATCATTAAACCCTAAAACTATGCTTCCTCCTAAACGACCGCGAGAGCAAACCAAATTAATGGCTACCGTTCATGATAAAGAAAGATACGTAATTCATTACAGGGCCTTGAAGCAAGCGCTAGCACACGGATTGGTGCTCAAAAAGATTCACCGAGCCCTGAAATTTAAGCAGTCTTCTTGGCTAAAGAGGTATATTGATCTGAATACAAATCTTCGGAAGGCAGCGAAAAATGAATTTGAGAAAAATCTCTTCATATAGGTAAAAAATGGGGGTTACTATACTTTCGACTACCGTGTTTCAACTACCATTCCAAGGTCACAAGCTAATGCTTAGCGCATGCGTAGCTGTGTGTAGTAGAGCGTAGCAGAGCGCTGCAGCGGTTAGCAGAGGCTAGCACGAATGTGACATTCGACGTAGGACGATACATTTACTTGACGTCCGACGTGCTATCCTCTGCTAACCGCTGCAGCGCTCTGCTACGCTCTACTACACACAGCTACGCATGCGCTAAGCATTAGCTTGTGACCTTGGAATGGTAGTTGAAACACGGTAGTCGAAAGTATAGTAACCCCCATTTTTTACCTATATGATGCATTATAATTTACATGTACTTGCAGGATTCCTTGAAACGGCATTTGCTATTATTTCTAGAATTTGTGGTTTTAATTTCCGTTTTTAACAAGTATTGTGGAATGTGCTGTGTCATAATAATGAAATCGTATACTAAAAAATAAAATCGATGCTTTTTTTGCGGTCGTTACCCTACATTGTTAGTAATTTTGCACCGTCAGGTTAAAATGCAATATTAGACGACATGAGAATATTATTTCTAGAAGTTGCAGTTTTAATTTCCGTTATTGAAATTTGCAAGGTGTTTCTGGCGATGTTGCAAAAATATAATCGTTGCTTTTTTGCGGTCATTGCCCTACATTCTTACTAATTCTGCATTATTATGTTACAGGTGTAATATGATATTGCTTCCGCTGACACATTTGTTTTGTGTGACTAATGAAATTCTATTTAATACTAGTATTAGATGTGGAATGTAGCTAGAATAATGAAATCGTATTTAATTTCTTCTTCTTCTTTGTGTCAAGCCATCTGTCAATTCTTCTTCTTTTCGGTGTGTCAATTCTTCTTCTTTTTTACGTTTGTCATGTTGTTGTTAATTGTTCTTCTTCTTTTCAATTTATCAATTCTTCTTCCTCTTTTCGTTTGTCATGTTGATGTCAATTCTTCTTCTTCTTTTCGTTTGTCACGTCAACTTCTTCTTTTCGATTTATCAATTCTTCTTCCTCTTTTCGTTTGTCATGTTGTCAATTCTTCTTTTTCTTTTCGTTTGTCATGCTGCTGTAAATTGTTCTTCTTCTTTTCGTTTGTTACGTCCTCTTCTTCTTCTTTTCGATTTGTCAATTATTCTTCATTGTGTTGAGCTATTGTCACGTCTTATTCTTTTCGTTTGTCATGCTGATGTCAATTCTTCTTCTTTTCGTTTGTTATGTTGTCAATTCCTCTTCTTCTTTTCAATTTATCAAGTTTTCTTCATTGTGTTGAGCTAATGTTACTTTTTCTTCTTCTTTTCGTTTGTCAATTCTTCTTTACGTTTGTCATGTTGCCGTCAATTCTTCTTCTTTTCGATTTGTCAATTCTTCTTCATTGTGTTGAGCCATTGTCACTTCTTCTTCTTTTCGTTTGTTAATTCTTCTTTTCGTGTGTCATGTTTCTATCAATTCTTCTTCTTCCTCTTTTCGATTTGTCACTTTTTCTTCTTTTCGTTTGTCAATTCTTCTTCGTCTCTTCGTTTGTCATGTTGCTGTCAATTCTTTTTCTTCCTCTTCTTTTGGATTTGTCTATTCTTCTTCATTATGTCGAGCCATCGTCACGCAATAGTTGTTATGGCACTGTAAGATGCATCTTTTGTACGGATAAGCGAAAATCGATGTATGGACCATCAAATTAAAGGTTTTTGAATGATCAATTACGTTGTGATGACTGTTTAAAACTAATAAATTGCTTACATATACATGAAATATTAATAAATTTATGTTATCCTAATTTAGGTTTTTATTAATGCATAAGTGGGTGGATCAATGAAACAAGTTTATTTTTAAAAATTTCTTTATTTCTACATTCATTTTATTATATACAATATTTCTATGGGCGACATCTAATACAGGATTAATAACTATGGCGGTTACATGTATACGATCTTGGAATCGCATTCGGTTCAGAAATTCAAAATTGTAGTCACTTTACGGTTTATAGATAACATATATTTTATTTCAATCTTCGTTAAACGTAACCTTCTTTGCTGTCTTCTTCATCTTTGTTGGGGATCGAGCTTGATTCCGTCCATTTGGATAAAATTAATTAAGTATATAACGTATGTGTATGAACCAATGTTAAAAACGTGAAGATTCAAGTATAAAAAAGATAATGATGTGAACTAAAATAATTAATATATTCAGGAATAGAAATTTAATATTGCTATCATGTAGCTGAATATTTTGATTCTTCTTAATCACTGCCCTGCTATTGTTTTGAAAGAAAATATGTTGTATTTTGTCTATAAATTTGCAACTAGGACTAAACTTTCTATGATCTTCAAGAATATTGTCATCTGGTTTCCACTTGTAAATTTCTACACCACAGTTGAAGCACCTAACAATATCTTCTGTTTGTAGATAGTAAAATCCACACGCAGATAATTCTATTGCAGGTTTATTTCCCTTCCAGCTACCAAAAGTTGATAATCTTACATAAAAATTGCTCATCTCAGGAGTACAATCGTCAAGACACATTATGATTGACTAATGAAATATAACAGAAGTTTCTCTTTATGTATTGTCATTGTAAATTACACCATCCAGTATTTTAAAAACAATAACTTTCATTAAGCGCGAAATGGTTTGGCCATACTGTGAGACTGTGCTCGTTAACTAAATCACAAAAAAGAATATTGTATATTAGACTTTTAATATTTTAATGGATGTTTTTAGGTTTGGTCATACTGTAAGAATGGGATACCCTCTTCGATTAATCATATTCTATTTCTAGTAATACACTGCTGTACCGTATATCGTTTTCAGCGACACCTCGCCAGTATCTTTCATAAATTGCTTCGACAGATAGAGAGAGAGAGAGGGAGAGAGAGAGAGAGAGAGAAGAAGCGATATGCTGAAGACTCTTTTACGATGACAGATAGGTGCTGTTTAATGTCTTACACGTAGTACTCGGACCACTAACAACGGAGATATGCTGTAATGCCGTTTTGGTAATATCTTTGCGATTGTTTTTTGTGTTAACATATTCATTACCCCCTCCCCTTTACAACGACGCCTCACACGTCACGATCTGACGAGCCATCGCGCCTCCACCACAAAACGAGACAAAAACGAGCAGAATGAACCTTAGCGATTTCTTATGGGATTTTACATGGAGAAATGGCCAGAACTCTTGTTGCCCCTTTACTTAATTGTTTAATGAAATTGCCACAAACTCCAGAAGGCGAGGTAAACAGTAGGTACCCTGGGCACCAGGTACTCCGAGAATCACTTCCGATGTCATATTCGTCGTCAGCACCCCAAAAACCCGCGAGTAATGATTTTTGACTAATTTTTTAATGACTTTGCCGAAAACTCCAGAAGTTCAGAAGGCGAGGTAAACAGTAGGTACCCTAGGCACCAGGTACTCCGAAGTTCACCTCCAATGTCATATTCGTCGTCAGCGACCCCAAAAATCCCCGAGTAATTATTTTTGACTAATTTTTTATGAATTTACCGAAAACTCCAGAAGACGAGATAAGTAGGTACTCTGGGCACCAGGTAATCCGGAGATCACTGGGAGAGATTTAAATATCCAGCAAACGACGGCAATGTTGCCAGATTCCTTTTAGCGGGAATTTTAAAATTTTATAGTCTAATACCAGTTTGGTTTTTAATTTGACAGTTCTGTTTTCTCAAGTCAAAAATCTTAACCTTACTTTTACAAGTGATTAGGGTTCTTAGACAAGGAAAGGGAGTCTCTTTCCTTGTTTAATAGCCACTTTACACGATGCAACTAATTGCGCAATTAATTGCACAATTTCTTGCAGCAATAGAAATTGCATCGTGTCATATGCGAATTGCACAGAAAAGCTGCAACTTCTTGCAGCAATTTCTTGCTGCAAGAAGTTGCAGCTAAATAGAACATGTCCTATTTTTCATGCAATTTTTTCTGCAATTTGGTTATATTTTTAGTAACTTTTAAGGCTACAGTGTTTGTTTTGACATTCTGTCATCCTAAATTTCAAACTAAACAATTTTTAACAAAACTAGAGGAACTTTTTACCAATTTCACGCTTCACAGTAACATTCTGGTGGATAACTTTAATTATGCAACATAGGGATTAAAGAAGCTATTTTCTATTTCTTTTGTATTTAACAACTTTTTTCCTTTTGTAAATGAATAATGTGGTATTATAGGTATACTTGCATTAGGTATTAATTGATTTTGTTATACATAATACATATTATAATTTTCTCAAATTATAATCTAACATTTTTAATCTATCTGATAACTCTACTCAAAAAATTACATTTTTAATTTATAAAAACAACATAACCTAAAATTTATGGTATGTCAAAGTTTCTGTCCATTTCATGTCAGTTTATGCAATTACTTGCACTGTGTAATCACTTTATTGCAGAAAGCTAGTTGCAACTTATTGCAGAAGTTCTTGCTGCAAGAACTTGTGCAATTAATTTCGCAATTACTTGCATGGTGTAAAGTGGCTGTAAGTTAGGATTATTATTATTATTTATTTTTATTTACATATAAATTGAAACAATAAAATTGTACTGTGTCATAATTTAAAACTCATTATGTTGCAGTCTTTTCCAGTTGATAAAATTGCAATTCAAAAACTTTGAGGTAGGTAGGTGTAACTTCCACATTATTATTTATTTTTTAAGTATTAAGGTTGATGTTGATATCAAAATTTAGATTTCAAAGATAGTTTTATGTAGGTAGATACTAATAGAGTAGATACAAAGTAAGCTGTAAGTAGTATAACTGCCCATGTATTACCTGTTATGTTATGTTGTTTTTTTTAGCTTTGCACTGTATGGATGGCACAGGAAGAGAACAAGATTACAAGAACATGAAACATCTTATTATGAATGTATATGTATGTGATCCTCAAAAAATGATTTTACAAAACAAGATAGAGAAAGAGCTTGAAAATCCCAAGGATCCTGCAAAATGTTTATTTGGTGTACTAGTCGAATAATAGTATCTAAAATTATTGAAACTGATTGTTGTGCAGTAACATATTTTAAAATTTAAAACACATTACGGGCATGAGGATGAAATAGAGCACTTACATAAATACCAAAATCAGATAAATATCTCTTCAAAGTTTATTTTGAGATTTTTTCAAAAATGTAGGTAAGTAAAATATTTGCATATCGACGGCGGAAAGGCAGGACTTCATAACTGAAAAATTTTTATAACATGAGTTATTTACTTCGATTTTCGCTTTAGAATGGCCGTCCGCACATGGGTCGATCGAAGACACGTCTCTAAGTTCGCGCGTCTTGCTCGTCTTGTACGAACCCTGCGGCACAAGCGATTGCTCTCCGCACACTTGTCGATTCAGTTTGCTCACATCTTCCAACTAGGAAGAACGCATTTTTTATATTATTAACCAGAACGACTATTTCGATCTGTAAAAAGTACGGTATTGTTACATTTTTAGTATAATTTGTATACAATAAGCATTATACAATTGAGGGTATTTTTCTACTTCCCCAACGAGTTTTATATTAAACACCTAGAAACAGAAGTTCAATGTTTTTAGAATTTTAGATTACAAACAATATATATATTTCCACAAAGCTAATAATAGTATTACAATAAAATAGTATTAAAGATTTGCTTTTCGGAATGATATCAAATTCTGATTTTGATCGAATTATTTTTAGTTTACACATAATTTATCAAAATTCATATCAGAAACAAAGAAATATACATTTAAATAAATTTAACATTCTTTTAGAACAAAATAGTATACATACTTTTGATAACCTAAATAGAAATAATGACATATTAGCGACAGTTGTCAATCTATCAAATAGACAGTTAAATGCAACGGAGAATTTGGTATTGTCAAAGGGTTTAAACTATGCTGTTACTTATCCATCTATTCCAAAATTAGACATAATTAGTTCAGTGGAAAAAATATCCCAGTGTTTACAAACTCATGAAAAAGAACAGTATAGGGTAGGGTAAGGTGGGGTAATACCCCAAGTAGCAATTTTTCGACGCATTGGTTGTCAGTACAAACAAATGCACTGTATATAACGTTGCCCGAGAGCATTTTCAGTTGTTTCGGCCAACGACCCCTAACCCGACTGACATTACGATGTTACAACATTAAGTAATATCTTTAGTTATATGGGCAACTAAGTTATTACTATTGTGATAACTACATATCACAGTCAAGTTTTTTCAACAATCGCAACTACTTAAAAACGTTATAATGCTAAACTAATTTACGCCCATGGGTTTTCTGGCCGACTAGGTAGTTGTCTCTCACGACCACAGGGCCTTTACGTATAGTTCTATAGATATGTGACACGTTTACGGCAACTTCAGGAGCAAAAAAAGAATTTACTTTATAACCTTACTTTTTTCTTATTATTTTATATTTTATTTTGCTGGAAATTTTCGATTTATTTAACAACCTGTTTATTTGTTTTTTATTAGCTGGTTTCTCCATTGTCCATTGTTTTATCAGTAGATTTGATAAGCTCTAATCTTTGTATCAGCTTTGCTAGACATGGTTGCCAGGCCAGTTCTTACTCTTTCAGTACTATATCCGTTGCAAGATAATTTGGCTGAAACTCCGACAAAATATGTACTTTTTGTACATATTTTGTCTGAATTCCATCCGAATTATCTTGCAGCGGATAGTAGTTTTGCTTTCAAAAAATCAATAGAAATCAGTAGATTCTTTTTAGGCCCTGTAAATACAGTAAAATCTGTGTTAACGGTTACTTGTCAAAATCGCCCGATTTCATAATCAACTTAAAGTAAAGTTCACTTTAAAGTTGACATTTACCCATATATGAATTGTGATAAAGGTAGAGGTACCAACTTACTTAAAATTTAAAAAACTGATTATGAAACCGAGCGTTACAATCATTTTGAAAATTCTCCAAACCAATTATATGAAGATTTCCTTATTTAGATCTGGTATTTACCAGTTTCATTTCTAGACAAGGCGAAAACGGCGGGCTCGAAGGGAAAAATATTCCCATGAAATTTTTTTGCATAATCACATTCATGAGACATCCCAGAATAAGGTTCAAGAAGTCGACCAAGTGAAAAGTGGGCCAATTTTTTTTAACAATTTTTTTTTAATCAAATTGCAAGAATCAATATTTTTGGTCCGAGCAATTTTTTCTTTAATCTTTTGGACCATTCTGGACAAAAAAGGTCTCTAATAATTTTTCTCTAAAGTTGATCGTTTTCGACTTATAAGCAATTTAAAATTGAAAAAAACGAAAAATGGCGATTTTCAAGGCTTAATAACTCGGTTAAAAGTTATTATTATGAAAGTCAATATATGACTAAATCAAAGTTTGAAGCCGCCCCTACAAGATCCTGAAGAAATTTTTGTCATTATTTTATTACTAAGCTGTTATTTTTATGTAATAATAATAAGCGCCATTCACGTGTGCGGGGCTGTAAATGCTGAGTGCGAGAGAGAAGCTATTTCAGCAGTCCCCGCACTCACATTTACAGCAGCGTCAATACGATACAACCACTCATTGTTATTAATTAAAAATAACAGCTTAGTAGTAAATTAATGAAACAGATTTCTTCGGGATCATGTAACGGCGACTTTAAACTTTGATTTAGTCACTTTCTGACTTTCAAAATAATAATTTTTGACCGACTTATTAAGCCTTAAAAATGGCCATTTTCGCGTTTTTCAAATTTTAACTTGCTTCTAACTCGAAAAAGATCAACTTTAGAGAAAAATTATAAGAGACCTTTTTTGTCCAGAATGGTCCAAAATATTTATTTTTGCAATTTGATTAAAAAAAAATTGTTAAAAAAAATTGGCCCACTTTTCTCGTGGGCGACTTCTTGAACCTTATTCTGGGATGTCTCACGAATGTGATTCTGCAAAAATATCTCATGGGAATATTTTCCCAACGAACCCGCCGTTTCCGCCTTGTCTATTCTCTGTCCATCTATTATCATCATCTACGTCCTGAATCTTATTTTCGGTAATGACATTGGGAAATTGTAACAAAATGTCTAAAAATTAATTTAGAAATGGGGTGAATACTATTAAAAAGAAAATTTTATTTTAGTGATAACAAATATTGAAATATACCAAACATCTAATAAAAATCATTGCCTACTAGAATTTTTTAAATAATATCAAAAATATACCAAAACAGTAGATATCTACTAAATGTGGCAACGCTGTTAACGAGAATGATGCACTTCATTGCACTGATCACATGACCTCTGTCACCCAATAAGAGAGTGCGTTCTAAAGTGGTTGGGATAGTCGGTCCAGGCCGTGTTTGGTCGGCGATTGGACTTCTCGGTTGTCTCATCCGTCTATGGTTCGTAATAAGGTATATTTTAAGTAATATTGGTAATGTTGTTTAATGCACCATTTTGGTTTTTTTGGGATGTAAAGAAAATAAAAACACAAAATATAAAAAATGCAGGCATTTTCTAATACCTTTAAAAGCACCATCAATACATTAAATTTATACAAAACATCTTTAACATAAATTCTGGCTTTTATATTAAAATTAGATTTTTTAAATTTACATATTTTTTGTTAAAAAGGTGATAAAAAATGAGCGCGTGTGTTTTTTAAAGGTGGAATATCCATATTTGACGGTAATCTGAGATGCGTTTATAAATTTCACATCAGGTAATTTTGTTTAAGTCCTTATCTATGTAATTATATAAATTTAAATTATATAATTATATATGATTCAAAATAGTTTACTTTTTATATAGGTAAAAAAACATAACCAGTCCGACTCTTTGAGCAACCATTGCACGCAGGCACTTTTTATAGTCGCTTCAGTTGTCTTATGCAACGCTTAAGGTTGCCTAGGCAACGTCAAGACAACTCAAAAATCGTCCACCAAATTAGTGCAGAATTGGGTCGTCTTCTAGGCAATAACAACGTTGTAACAAAACGTTGCCACGCGGTAGACAACGTTGTCGCGTCGACAAATTGCTACTTGGGACCGGACAGCGGGGTAATACCGGACTGCGTTGTTTGTGCACGTATCGGCATATTATTGAATTTCGCGCTCATCACAGGCTGACCGTTAGACATCTGAATCTCAGTTCTCAGTTTAGTCGCTGCCACGTGCTTGCAAAGAGAGTTGTCACAAAAATTACAAAATTTAGTGTGTGATTATATGAATTAACTGATTTT
Source organism: Diabrotica virgifera virgifera (assembly GCF_917563875.1). NCBI lineage: Eukaryota > Metazoa > Arthropoda > Insecta > Coleoptera > Chrysomelidae > Diabrotica > Diabrotica virgifera. The sequence goes on from NC_065449.1 coordinate 101,331,268, forward strand.
AAAGGTGAGTATTGACCATTTCTATTATAAGAAATTGATGAGATTACGTGCAAAGTCATAGCTTACGCAGTGTATTTTACGTATCTTTAAGTAGTTTTATTCATTACTTCCTCTAATAATTACTACCGAACATATGCATAAATATGTCGTTTAGGGGTAATGCCGGACACTGTGTCCGGCATTACCCCAGCTCCGGTTTGAACTATTTATTGTATTGGGAGATAGGTACATGCAAATACCTGCTGTTGTTTTATTATGATGGAATATTGGAAAGTGGATATAAATATAGTTAATAGGTAATAATTCATAATTACCTACATTTATAATTATTTTTTCAACATTTTTTATAAATTTTTGTAGTTTTTGTTTCCCATTACAATTAAAACAAAATCTAATATAGTTTATGACATGTATGTGACATTTACATATTAATTCTTTGTAGACCTGAAGAAGATCCCATTCGTGATTAAAACATTGGCAATAAAAATAACTCAACAAACATACCTACAGTATTTATATCCAGTTTCTGCGATTCCATCATAATATTTATTATTGGATACAAAACAGTAAACACTGTTATTTTAATTTACAGATGCCGCGGAATTATAAAAGAGTCACCGAAAAAGCTTCGTGGAGAGAGGAGGAGTTGCAAGGAGCACTCCGTGCTATACAGAATGGTATGTCGTTAAGAAAAGCTGCAATAAAATTTTCAATTCCAAAATCTACGTTACACGAACGACTTAAAAATGGCACTGCCCCTTCTGGACCTTCCTTGGGCCGAAAGCCAGTTTTTTCAGTTGAAGCCGAAAATGCACTTGCTGTTCAAATTAAGAAGCTGGCAAAAGTTTTTTATGGAATAACTCCCCAGGAAGTACGAAGATGTGCTTTTGGATTTGCACAATCAAACAACATCCGAGTCCCCTTTAATCAAGAAAGAAAAATGGCTGGTAAAGACTGGGAAAGGGGCTTCATATCTCGTCACAATATTACGTTAAGGAAACCAGAAGCAACCAGCATTAACAGAATTACAGCTTTTAGTCGCAATGAAGTTACCATTTTTTTTAACAATTTATCCAGACTTATGGAAAAATATGCATTTTCACCCAATAAAATTTATAATTGCGATGAAACTGGGGTCACTACTGTACAACGCCCACCAAAAATATATGCAGAAAAAGGTCAGAAGCGTGTTGGATTTGTTACAAGCTGGGAAAGGGGGAAAACAACCACAGCGATGTGTGCCGTCAACGCTACAGGAAGCTATATACCTCCCATGTTTATATTTGCACGCCAAAGAATGGCGTCCCATCTTCAACGAAACGGTCCCCCTGGTGCCCTTTACACATGCTCAAAAAATGGGTGGATTACAGAGGACATATTTCTTACTTGGTTACAACATTTTCAAGCATTTGTAAAAGCATCCAAAGAAGATCCAGTTCTTTTAATCATGGACAATCATAGCACTCACTGCACGTTACAAGCATATAATTTTTGTAGAGATAACGGTATTGCTGTTCTGACAATCCCTCCACATTCATCACATCGCCTTCAGCCACTCGATGTGAGCTTTTACTTTCCTCTAAAGACCGCATTCAACTCTGAATGTTCCAAATATTTGACCAGCCATCCAGGGGAGAAAATCACGCCTAGTGAGATTGCTGAATTATTTAATTTAGCATTTAGTAGAGTGGCAACCCCGGAAAAGGCTATCAAGGGATTTAAAGAGACAGGTATTTTCCCCTACAACCCTGACGTATTCACAGATGAAGATTTTGCTCCTGCAGAAACCCTTCAATCCACTGTTTCTGATGCACTTCAAGAACCTACCCAAGCAGAAAAAGTACTCAAAACAAATGAGACTACCCCTGAAAAAAATAGTAGTGTGAATGAGACAGAATTAAAAAATGTTTCCTTTGCCGAAATAATTCCTCTACCATCTTGTTCTCACGAAAATGTTGTAAAGAGACAAAATAAGGCAAACAAGCAACACTCTATTGTATTTACGTCAACACCGCTAAAAGAAGAGCTAGAAAAAAAAGAAGAGAAGAAAAATAAAAAGACAACAATCAAATCAGATAAGGCTAAAAGAAATGTATTTGTGACACAGGAGGGGTCTACATTAAGACAAAAATCAAAGCGAACAAAAATTGCCTTAAACTATAAAATATGTGAAGAAGGAGAAAGTGAGATAGAGGATGATGACGATGTTAGGGACAAGAACATTACCGAAGACATTTGCATTTTGTGTGGAGAATTTGGCAAGAACAGTGAACTTTGGCTAAGATGTGTGTATTGTGGTCATTGGGCACACAAGGCATGTTCTAACTCTCCAAAAGACAAAAAATTTATTTGCGACTTTTGTTTGTAAAAGGTGTCCGTCATTACCCCAACATAGAGGGTAATACCGGACAGTGACGACTTTTTTTATATGTATATTTTTAATTTTGTATTGTAATTTTAAAAAGTTTTTTTAATCAAAATTTGTAGACTAACATGTGTTCTTCATTTTTGCTTAGGTTTAAAATTTTAATGTCGTCTAATAATAAAATAAATTCTAATTATCTTTAAGTGTACGCCATTACCCCACCTTACCCTACTATGTAAACTTGAATTGGAAAAGATAAATCAAATTGAACAGAACATCAGTAAAGAGGAAATGAAAGCTTTAAAAACTTTAAAAAATGATGACTCCATAACGATTCTACCAGCGGATAAAGGAAATGCAATTGTAATAATGGATAAAATACAATATGAGGACAAAATTACAGATCTAATTACAAATGAACCTTATACCAAATTAACGAAGGATCCAACGAAAACACTGGAAAACAAAATCTATAGAACTTTATTCAAATTTAAAAATGATCTAACATACTATCAAAGAAAATTAATGACACCTCATTACAGTAAGTCACTACATTTTTATGGAGTGCCGAAAATTCATAAAGCGAACATACCACTTAGACCCATTTGTAGTACCATCAGTTCTCCTTGTAGTGAACTATCAAAATTTTTATTAAACATTATAAAACCATTTGCTAATAATGATGACACATTTATAAAAAATACAAAACATTTTTTAAACAAATTATCAACTATTGAGTTTAATCCAAATAATATTTTAGTAAGTTTTGACATAAACAGTTTATTTACAAATGTGCCATTAGATAAGACTTTAAACATAATCAAAACGAAATTAGAGAATGATGATACATTGACAAATACGACAAAACTAAATGTATCAGCTATAATGGAGTTATTGACATTATGTACTAATAATACCTATTTTCAACTAAATAATGAATTTTATAAACAAAATTTTGGTCTAGCAATGGGCTCCTCTTTATCTCCATTATTGGCTAATATATTTATGGAGGATTTCGAAACTAATATCATTTCTAAACAAAATTTAAAACCCACTGTATGGTGGAGATATGTAGATGATGTGTTTTCAATATGGCCTCATAGATCAGAATTGTTGGATACATTCCTGAATATTATAAACGATCAAGAAGAGACAATAAAATTTACAATGGAAAAGGAATATAATAACACCCTGCCTTTCCTCGATGTTTTAGTCTCAAAGAAGGATACTGGATATGAGACTCAAGTGTATAGAAAACCAACACATACCAACAGATATCTCAATTACAAATCAAATCACAACATCAACGTTAAAAAGGGAATCATAAAATCCTTATATGATAGAGCCAAAATTACTTGTTCTAACGAAAATTCATTTTTAGAAGAAAAACAATTCTTAACATCTGTTTTATTAAAAAATGATTATCCTTTATCGTTTATAAATAAGGAATTGTCAAGATTGGATCGAATGGAACAGAACAACATAGAACGGAATCCTACAACATTCACAAGAAATAATACGAGGAAAATATCAATACCATACATAAAAGGACTATCCGAGAAACTTAAAACAATAGGAAATAAATTCAACATTTCAACAACATTCAAAACAAACAACACATTGAGATCTATTCTATCTAAGACTAAACCTAACAATGAACAAGAAAGGACAAAGAATTGTATTTATAAAATACCTTGTGAATGCGAACAGTTTTATATAGGTGAAACATCAAGACCATTAAACGTTAGAATAAGTGAACATCAATCTTATATTAAAAATAGAGAGTTTGATAGATCTCAAATATGTCAACACGCATGGGATAATGAACATAGAGTTCAGTGGAGAGATTCAAGTATAGTCCTGAAAGAAACAGATAGTAAAAAGAGAAAAATCAAAGAAACGGCTCTAATTATGCTAAACGAAACCAATTGTGTCGCAAATTCCTCGGTGGAATGCAGTAGGATGTGGATACACAAAATACCCATACTGAAAGAGGAAGTCAATAGAAAGAAAATACCACAATTAGTAAGTCAATAGTCGAGTTAGTACATATTTTATATTTTAGTATTACTTATATATCTATGTATTATTGATATTATTTATAATTTAAACAAAATTATAGTAAAGTCAGCATTTGGTATTAATTTTGAGAGTAATTTAAATGTAAGACCAAATACTTACGATGTCGGGATAGTATCACGAGGTTTTTCCTGGTTTTCCCTCGTGATTTACTATGAGATCTCTAACACGAGAATTTTAATGTCACCGTTGCATGTGGTTGTCTTTTTAAAGACAGATTACATGCTATGATTTTTTTGTGACGGATATTCTTGAGTTGGGGTTGATTTCATGTAATCGAATGAACTATCTTTCAGTAAAGTCGTCCCAGGAACGCAACTCATAAATATTGGCAATATCATTTTAAAGTCTTCTACTTTAAAATATATCATATGTATCTGAATTGCCGATATAAATGAGTCAAATTAAATAAATTATTAGAAGAATTTTTTTACTAAGCAACAACATTTTTGTTTCCATTAGTAGTATTTTGTATTTTGACAACGGCACCCGATTTGGGCGTCGAAACGTTAATAAAAATCATTTTTTAATAATATTGTGGCTTATTTCCCATTATAAATAGTTAAAATAGTATTACAATCAACGAACATAACATGCACCGATCTTTAAATAAATGTAAAATTTCATTCAGCCCAAAAAACAACAGAAACGAAGGAAACAAATAAAATAAACTACCTATTATGACTAAAACCGTGCGTCTCACTCGAACTTTCTCGTGCACTACGGATCGCAAGCGACGAGAGCCGTACAAGACGAGGAGATTTGCAATTCTAAACACTCCGTGTACGGAGCTCAATGGCACAACGAAGGAACTTTACTGGCGGGGAGAGACCTACGTGACTGGAATCGAGTCGAGTAATTCGAGCGTCGCCTCATGTGCGGACGGTCTAAGACCGTCCGCACATGGGTCGATCGAAGACACGTCTCGAATTTCGCGCGTCTTGCTCGTCTTGTATGAACCCTGCGTCACAAGCGATTGCCCTCCGCACACTAGTCGATTCTGTTTTTATAAATTAACGCATTTTTTATACAGTAACCAAAACGACTATTTCGATCTGTGAAGAGTACGGTATTATTACATTTTTATACAGTTGCATTATACAGTTGAGGGTATTTTTCCAGTTCCTCAACGAATTTTATAATAAACACCTAGAAACAGAAGTTCAATGTTTTCAGAATTTCACATTACAAACAACCCAGATAACAACATAAACTTGTTTCAAACTTGCAACAAGTTTGATACATCAAACATGAAAGCTTGCTGCAGGTTTGCCATGTCAACTTTGCAAACTTGCAGCAAGGTTAAATCAAACTTGCTAGTTGGTGTGTGACAAACTTGCATGAAGTTTGTTTTTTCAAACTTGATACAAACTTGATATAACAAACTTTCTGAAGGTTTGTTTCTGTTTTGTTGCATGAAGTTTGTTTTTTCAAACTTGATACAAACTTGCTTAAGGTTTGTTTTGAGATACTAGCCACAATTTGAATAAAACAATGTGAATAAAAAATACAATACCATTTTATATAACTATTTATTAATCACTCGACTAAAATACAATCTATTATATAAAATTATTCACTGGAACTTACATTAAACACCCTAGCTTCAGATTCCGGTGCTTGGTTTTGTCTATCAGCTCTGAAACAAATAGAAATTGTTAAAAACTCTTGCTGTGTGAACAGAATTAATCTATGTTATTAAAAGAGGTAAAAAGAACAGAAGTAGTAAAAAGAAGAGAAGTAACAATTTTACAATAAAACCTAAAATTTATTTATTATATCTATTTTATAATATATAATTTATTTTAAATAGTATGTGAGTAGCTACAAAAAAACATAAAAGACTTACCTCTACCTCAATGCCACCAGAGTTGACCAGAGCAAAATGAGTAGGTACTAATCTGTAATGCAGTAAGCATGCAGTTTTGTCTATTAACAATGAAGAAAATAGGCTTCAGCTTAGTAATAATAATTAAGGTAATAGTCTCGGAGAATTGTACGGAAAATTTAAGTTGTAAAAAACTTGAAGAAAAATATCAATCAACATAACCACAACAACAAACTATCACGTTCTATCACCGCGTAGCCGCGTACGCTAGCAGATTATTTTTCCCCTGTTGCCAGCCATCAAGTAAATTTTCCCTCAACTTACCTTAAAAATTCTCACTTTTATGAAAAAATTCGCTCCTATTTACAAAATCTGCGAAAATATGTTGAATTATTTTCAAATATTTTGATTTTTTTAAATATTGTGCAATTTGGACTGGAGCAAAAATTCCCTTTTGAGATAACTTTTTCAATTGTATGTTGAAAATTCTCGCAAACACAGAAATTTCCCTCCGGGTGGCAACACTTTCGTTGTCGTGGGCGGGACATCAGTCGGGGCGCCGAACGAAAAACGAATCGAAGCGGGCTGTGCAAAGCTAAGCATGAAGCAAAGTTGCTACAAACTTGAATAATCATCTTTGTCATAACAATATTGCAGAAAACTTGTCACAAACTTGCCTCGTCATATTTGACGCAACAATGAAAAATCAAAGAAGAATCAAACTTGCCACAAATTTACATGCTATCTGGGAATATATTTCCACAAGGCTAATAGTACTACAATCAACGAACATAACATTCACCGATCTTTAAAAAGACTAAAATTTAATTTAGGGCACAAATCAGCAAAAGTGAAGCAAACAAATAAAATAATGACTGTAAACTTGCGTCTCACTCGAACTTTCTCGTTCTCTTCAGATCGCACGGAACGAGAGTCCTACAAGACGAGGAGATTTGCAATCCTAAACGCTCCGTGTACGGAACTCAATGCCACAACGAAGGAACTTAAGTGACGGGGAGAGATCTACGCGATTGGGATCGAGTCGATTACTTCGAGCGTCGCTAAATGTGCGGACGGCCTAAGTGTATCGGCAGCTATTAAACAGCGGTTACAGCTGGGAAAGTTTCCGGAAGGCTTCCAAAAGGCTTTCCCAGCTCTAAAAGCTGTTTAATAGGTGCCAATACACTTATTCTAAAGCGAAAACCGAAGTAACTCATTTTATACAAATTTTTTAGTTACGAGGTCCTGTTGGTATTATATGTATAGTCAAATGTTTTTATATCAGGCATAAGTGAAACCTTTTACAATGCCTGGTCAAATGTAATGGGTACTGCTCCTAATAGATTGTTAAGTGCCTGGCACATAGATAGGGCATGACAAGTAAATCTTAATAAAATATCTGATTCTGAAAAAAATCCTATTATGTATACAAGATGTATTAATGATGGTTTAGAGAGTATTAAGAGCTTTTTGGGTAGACTTCTAAGTGATGCAGATACATACAATTTTAGAAGTATTTCCAGTAGAACTACTGCAATAACATCCAACAATGGGCCTATTGTTATAGGAAGGGGTTGTGGAATTAATACCAATATGACCATTCAAAATTTTCATAAAATTTTGGATAAAAGAGTATCCATTAGTTGTTATCAGTTAAGCTTAAAACTTGGCACTCATGGAAAGCTATACCATAATATATAATAGGTATATCTCATAATATTACATCTCATATTGTTCACTACAGTAGTAATGAGTGAGTCTGCATACACAGAACCATAATACTATATTATAGTTCGTGTATGCAGGCTCACTCATTACAATAGTGAGCAATATCAGATATAACATATTATAGTATAACTCTCTGTGCATGACCAGATTAACATGTTTGGTGCCCATCTCGAACAAGCTCCACTTGGCTGGTACCACATACTTAAATCATTTATTTAGTTACACAGTACTACTCACATAACTTATGCGTCGTCAGTACCCTCGGTAAAACCTTCGTGATGCTACCCATACGTCATGGCCACTGAATGTGTTAAAGCTTGTTAATGTAGGAGAGTTATACTAAAATATATATCTTATATTATATTACCTTAAATAGAAAAAATATTTTATTTAAATTGTATCCATGTAAGTTTTGATTTAATGAAATAAACCTTTTAATCAAAAAATTGTTGTTTACTTGTGTACACCCAGCAATATCCTGATCATAGATAAATAATATAGTATTACCGGATCCTGATATGCAGACGCCAATAGGGCTTTTCATCTATTGTCATTTGTTTCGAGCTTCTGTCATGAGTCACATAATATTAATGTATCTATGTCATACGTCTTTGGTTTGTATCATTGGTATATACCAATAGCGTACGACGTAGATATATTAATATTATGTGACACATGGCAGAAGCTCGAAACATATTACTGTGAATGAAAAGCCCTATTGAATAGCGCTTTTCATCGATTGTCATTTGTTTCGAGCTTTGGTCACGTGTCACATAGTATTAATATATCTACGTCATACGTCTTTGGTTTGTATCGTTGGCAATACCAATAACTATGATGTAGATATATTTTTTATTTTATTTTATTTTATTTTATTTATCAACGGGCAAGCAAGCCCAATTACAATAATGTTAAACTCTAAAATCCTAATACTGACTATATCTACGGTTACAATACAAAAAGTTAATCTGTATTATTATACAAAGCAATACAACAAGTTATCTATATCGAATGCAATACAAAAAGTTATCTATATCCATTACTCAAGTCAAGAGTACACGAAACCTGACGCAAGAATGAGCCAAAGGCTGCAAAGAAATCTATGTTATCATATTGATTGGCTAGTCTGGCAGTTCTTGAAATGAAGTTATTAAATCCATAGTTAGTGCGATGTAATGGGTAATGGAAACTAGCTGCAGATCTGGTAAGTCTAGATGGAACATGTATATTAATTTTATTGAGCAAAGAAGAAGCAGCAGCTGTACCGTGCAGAATATTGTAAAAAGTAACAAGATCTCTCTTCTTATGACGCATAGAGATGGGTGGCATATTTAATGTAGCAAGTAAATCTGCATCATTGTAGTTGTCCAAGATGTTTAATGTGAAAGCAATCTGTTTTTAAGGAATTTATGCTCAACACGACACAGGGTCTCAATATGCACACCATAAAAAGGTGACCACACACAGGATGCATACTCAAGATGGGGACGGACAAGAGAGCAATAAAGCGTCTTTAAGGCAGTAATCCCAGTAAAATCCATATTAATATTAGACAACACATGACAGAAGCTCGAAACAAATGACTGAATGAAAAGCCCTATATCATGTAAATACAAGTCATAAAGATGTCTTTCTACGGTTAAAATTTCACAGCCTAAAGACGTCATTTATGTAACTTCTTAAGACGTCACAAAATGACGGCAATAAGAAAATATAATTTATTAACGCCTCGCCCCCAGGTAAAGTAAAGGTGCTAGGCCACTAAGAATGTTTTTTAAATTTTTTTTATTTTGCGGCTTTAGCGCTTAGCTATTTAGCCAGATACATGATGAGAATTAATACTATTATAATACATATTAAAACTAATTCAAATTACTAGTAATTTTATTAATATTCTGAATAATTATGTAACCACTTAATACTAAAATAAAAAAGTGTCCATCTATACTATCCAACACATTTTCACCTTTGAAATCGTAAATCTCCATTCCCATTAAAAAATACTTTGTATAAAGTATATCTCTTTTGAGCTTCATTTTTTTTTAAATACATACTGCAAAATGAGTTTTAAATTATGACACAAGTACAATACTTGTTTCAATATTTACATGTCAATAAAATAATCCTAATTAATTACTTGTAAAAGTAAGGTTATATTAAAATTTAAGAATACAGAACTCTCTTTTAAAATCAAAGTGGCATTAGACTAATTTTAAAATTCCCGCTAAAAGGAAAAAGGTAAATCTGGCAACAGTGCCGTCGTTTGCTGGATATTTAATCTCTCCCGAGATCACTTACTACGTCAAATTCAAATTCTTTTTCAGCGACCCCAAAACACCCGAGTAACAAAATTAAACTCATTTTCGTCGATATAATTGACGAGTTCTAATTTTTTTATTGTTTGTTTGAGATGCACTTTAAGAATTCATTTTTTGTATGCACAAATGCAGTTCTTCAATATTATCTCATGGCTATGGGTCAAAAGTTTCCTGACGCATTCACAAATCGAATGCAAAAAGAATTATTAAGATCCGTCTTGTCGTTTTTTTTTTGGGCAGTACCTATCTCGGCCCAATCAACAGGTAGGTCTTTTAAAAATGTCCCAAGTCGGCGCAAAGATTAAAACTGCCCGATATAAAATATACCCAGCTCGGCTCATGGGATATTAATTGTTACTATCAAATAATTTTACATCTCATTTTTTTTTGTAACCCTAATAGCACACGACGTCCAATGGACGTCCAAAATAGGTCCATTTTTGGTCCTAACGTCCATGGACTATAAATGGACGTCCTTTGGACGTCCCATGTTGGACGTCCTTCGGAAGGAATAAATATGGACGTCCTTTGGACGTCCGACGTTGGACGTCCTTCGGACGGAATAAAAATGGACGTCCTTTGGACGTCCGACGTTGGACGTCCTTCGGAAGGAATAAATATGGACGTCCTTTGGACGTCCGACGTTGGACGTCCTTCGGACGGAATAAAAATGGACGTCCTTTGGACGTCCGACGTTGGACGTCCTTCGGAAGGAATAAATATGGACGTCCGACGTTGGACGTCCTTCGGAAGGAATAAATATGGACGTCCTTTGGACGTCCGACGTTGGACATTCTTCGGACGGAATAAAAATGGACGTCCGACGTTGGACGTCCTTCGGATGGAACAAATATGGACGTATATATACTGGACGAAATACGGACAATTCCCTAATAGCACACGACGTCATTTGGACGTCCAAAATAGGTCCATTTTTGGTCCTAACGTCCATGGACTATAAACGGACGTCCCATGTTGGACGTCCTTCGGAAGGAATAAATATGGACGTCCTTCGGACGGAATAAATATGGACGTCCTTTGGACGTCCGACTTTGGACGTCCATACTGGACGAAATACGGACGTTTTATGAACGCTTATATTGGACACATTATACCAATTACGAGATCAAATAGCAAAATAATTCAATAAAATATTAACTTGCGTTAACTTTACGTTAATGAAATACAGTCAAACCTGTCACTAACGGCCACTAAAATGAAAGAACTATTGGCCGATATAGAAAAGTGGTCGTTATTGCCAGTTTTTGTAGCCTAGATATACAGTACAACCTGTGTTACTGGCCACCTGTACTAACGGCCAGTTTAAAAATTCCCCAAACCAATTATATCTAGACTACAAAAACTAATTCATTTACCGGTCACCTTTCTATATCGGCCAATAGCTTTTTCATTTTTAGCGGCCGTTACTGACAGGTTTTACTGTAATTAGTGTGGGGAATTTTTAAACTGGCCGTTAGTACAGGTGGCCGGTGTTGGCAGGGGGCCGGTAACACAAGTTTTACTGTAGTTTAAATCGATTAGATCGAAAGATTAAATCTTAATTCAAAATTGTATATTAAATTATTACAATTATAAAACTATATAGTTTAATATCCAAAACATGTTTTGATTTCATGTAATGTAATGAAAATCTTATTTGTAAATTATTGGTTACAATGTTTAACAACAGGAAATATTCAAGAATAAATAAAATAAAAGTTTCCCCTAACAACAAAACATTCCAGGAATTCTACTATCAAAGTTCTATTCCGTGAACATCTGATTAAATTATGGCTGGAAAGTTACCACAAGATATTCTATGAAAAGAGTACAATGTCCTCCTGGAGGGGTAAAATTTTCCATACTCTAAAGAGAGGCCATTTACTATTCAATTTGCGTTCATTTTCAAATTTGCCGCGCGAGTATCTATGTAGCGTCGCGTGGTCATTGGTCATCAAGTCATCAATTATTTCATTTTCATCATAAGATAACCTAAAAATTTAGTAACAATTTTGATTGGAAAAAAATGCATCGATAAGGGGGTGAAAAATGGAAATTAGTGGCTTTTTTTGCTGTACTCAACTGTACTGTTTAGTATGCTAGTTTTGGCTATGGCTGGATCTCTTAAACAATTATGTAAGTATTATAAAATCCGTTTTCAATTTTCTTTATGAAACGAATCATTTATGCATGTATTACCTGTAAATATTTTGATTTTTAATTGTAAAGAATAGAAAAATTACCGTTCATTTTAATTTTTTTTAGAATCAGCTGAAAGTGGTCTACAAAAAACCAGATATAACCAAAATAAAGATATAAAAAGTGTATTGGCTAATTGGAAGAAACAACATTGTCCATGCATAATAAGTTATTACTTTATAAACAAATATTAATACCTAGGAATGGAACCTGGATATAATCATCAAGAAGATAGCAGGAATCCCGACAAACAACTTAAATAAGTACAAGAATATTGAGGAAATCCTCCTCGATACTACTGGGCAAACTAGAAGATTGAAGAGGACAAAGCCTTTTGAACTAGTTTGAGTGATAGGTGATAGTGAAAAGCAGAGCATAGTGCGTGATGTGGCTGTGTATGTTAGAATAGTGCACGATCTTGTTAGATTAGATAAGAGACGCTATCGGGTAAGCTCTTCATTTTAAGAAACATTAGTAATTTAGGTTAAATTAAAATTGCTCATTGGTCAGTTATGACCAGATTGCTTTTTTTATGTTTGGCAAAAAGGGCGTAAGTCAGAATTGCACATTGCTAATGTTTTGATGATTTCTGGACCAGCAAAAAACTGTTGTAGACGTAAACTGTATGTACCAATAAAAAGAGCCGATTTTTCTGGTCCAGAAATCATCAAAACATTATCGATGTGCATTTCTGACTTAAGCCCTTTTTCCCAAACATCAGAGAATTGTAATGTACAAATTCTCCTATCTGATTTTTCATGAATTTTGTAGGAGACGAAAAACCATTTTTAGGATCATCTCCTGCTTTCACATGTAAATTTTGACATGTCTTGTAGTAAATAGATAGTTGAATTTACTACAAAACATGTCAAAAAATATATGAAAACAGGAGGTAACCATAAAAAAGTTTTTAGTCTCTCTTACAAAACTCATGAAAAAACAAATCGGAGGTATGTCACATCAGTGACTATATCCAGGGAATGTCTAAAAAATATACTTTGATGTCCCAAGAACCAAATATAACCTTTATATATATACAGGGTGTAACAAAAATACAGGTCATAAATTTAATCACATATCCTGGGACCAAAAATAGTTTGATTGGACCTAACTTACCTTAGTACAAATGTGCACAAAAGAAAAGTTACAGCCCTTTGAAGTTATATATTAATAGCACCAAGGGCCTTAGAGGCCCATGGCTTGAAAAGTTTGTTTTTTCTTCATTTTCACGTTTCTTTATGTACTGAGATCTTCTCTGGCTTGATATGTGATTTTTCTCCATTCCTTCCTCTTATTCATTTTTCTTTTCTGACCCTGTAACACCATTCTTTCCAAATCTTTTTCGACCTCTTGCTTCCATCTATTTTCCGGTCTTCCTCTTCTCTTTCTTGAAGCTATAGTGTAGTTTAGTACCCTTTTCGGAGTCCTCGTTTTTGGCATCCTTTCAATGTGACCTCGTGATCTAAGTCTCTGTGCCTTTATCACTCATTTGAAGTTACAAAATGAAAAGTGATTTTTTCCAATGTATCGAAAACAATGTGCTTTTGTGCACGTTTCAATTTAATTATTATTGTAGTACCTACCATTTAAACAACGTTTTAAAAACTTTTTTGCCTCTTATTGCTTTTTCGAAAAGTCAATTTTTATCGAAATATTGTGAATATTTGTCAAATCCACCACATATTTGTATATGGTTAAGTACGATTATGGAGACTTGGTAATAATATGCAAACTTATTTATGCTTTACATTTTTAGGTATATTTTGAACCATATTAAAAAAGAAGCCAGACTCGATAAAACGTGCCTTATCGAAAAAATACAGAGGCAAAAAAGTTTTGAAAACACTCTGTTTAACTAATGGTACCTCAGTAATAGTTTAATTGGAACATACAACATTTGGGGGGTTTAAAGGAACAAAACCCCCATAAAATTTTTACGTGGACATATTAAAAAAGAAGTCGCAACTCGATAAAAACTGCCTTATCTGAAAAATACTAAGAAACAAAAATATTGAATTTAACTAATGGTACCACAATAATAAAATTGAATTGGAACATACACAAAAGTTTGGGAGGATTTAAGGGATCAAAACCCCCATAAAATTTTTATGGGGTGCACAAATTTCACCATAATTTTTCTTTAAGATATTCCTGCCATAATAATGCCACATGTCACATGTCCATTTTCAATAAAAAATCGCTAATAGTTTTCGATATAATCGAAAAAATCCATTTTCATTTTGTAATTTCAAAGGGCTGTAACTTTTTATGTGCATATTTGTACAAGGTAAGTTAGGTTCATTTGAACTATTTTTGGTCCCAGAATAATGTGATTTAATTTATGACCTGTATTTTTGTTACACCCTGTATATACAGCCCATTACGCACCACCTTAAAAATTGGGCATTTTTGATGTCTCGAATTTCCTAAACCTGTTGTTGCATCTAAGTGATTTTTTTTATAATATTCTAGCCTAGGCCCTAGAATATGTTACCTCCTTATGCTTGTCATGCACAGGGAGCTATACTGTAATATATATTATATCACATTACTATAGAGAGCGATATGATATAATATACATATATTACAGCATGACAAGCTTAAGGAGGTAACCTATAGCCTAGGCTATAAAAACATCACTTAGATGGGACAACAGGTTTAGGAAATACGAGACATCAAATATACCCCATATTTAAGGTGGTGCGTTAATTTCTTGGAGAAGTGTATTGTAATTTAATGTAAATACTGTAATATCCAATAATTGTAATTTGATATAAGATGAAATATAAGTTCCTTAAAAAATATATTTTTTATTTCCCACAATACATTCTCCACAGGTCTAAATATCGTCGCTAGACGTCCACCGAATGACCTTCCAGGACGTTAGATGGATGTTCAGCAGCAAGACATTGGACCAAACTGGGACATCCTATGAATGCCCAAATGACGTCCACCGAACGTCCCCTCCGACGTTAGGTGGACCTCCATTGGATGTTTAACAACTTGGCCTTTGGACCAAAATTGGACGTCCTGTTAAGGTCCAATTCACGTCCCCTAGGACGTCCGATTAAGGTCCAATTCACGTCCCCTAGGACGTCCGATTAAGGTCCAATTTACGTCCGATTAAGGTACAATTTACGTCCGCTTAAGGTCCCATTTACGTCCGATTAAAGTCCAATTTACGTCCGATTAAGGTCCAATTTACGTCCGATTAAGGTCCAATTTACGTCCGATTAAGGTCCAATTTACGTCCGATTAAGGTCAAATTTACGTCCTATTAAGGTCCAATTTATGTCCGATTAAGGTCCAATTTACGTCCGATTAAGGTCCAATTTACGTCCGATTAAGGTCCAATTTACGTCCCCTAGGACGTCCGATTAAGGTCCAATTTATGTCCGATTAAGGTCCAATTTACGTCCGATTAAGGTCCAATTTACGTCCCCTAGGACGTCCGATTAAGGTCCAATTTGCGTCCGATTAAGTTCCAATATACGTCCCCTCGGACCTTAGATGGACGTCCAATGGACGTTCGGTAGCGCGACATTTGGACCAAAATAGGACGTATAAAGGACGTTCCTCGGACGAAAACGGACGTCCAAAGGACGTCCGTAAAGTCCGTGAAGGACGTCCAATGGACGTCCATTGGACGTCCTTGTGCTATTAGGGAAGCATTTATTAACAATCAGAATTATATATTCTATGAGTTAATTTGATAACAAGTACAATAACTTATATCAATGTAGTACAATATTGTACACTAAAATGGCTTTATGAGGTACATCATCCAGCGGTTTCACCTCAGTTTCAGCGAAGATCTATGGGCCATAATCTTCGCAATCTTCTGTTGTTTAGTGGCTGCAGTAATGGTAATATTAATTGGTTGGGGTGGCCTTCCAATTTCTCGTGGTGTCTGTTGGCTCTTTCTTGAATTATTACTGTGCTGACTAACGGGATGTTTAGGTCTGTATGAAGGGTTTGGTTGGAAATGTACCACGGGGCATTTGCGATGGTGCGTAGAATTTTTGATTGAGTTCTTTGGATAATTTTTGTGTTTGATTTGCTGGCACAACTCCATAGTTCTATACCGTACGTCCATATAGGTTTGATGACTGTTTTATAAATCAGCAGTTTGTTCTCAATTGAGAGTCGAGATTGTCTACCTATAAGCCAATTAATTTCTTTCACTCTCAACTCAATTTGTTTCTTCTTCTTTAAAATGTGTTGTTTCCAGTTTAATTTAGAATCAAGATGAAGCCCCAGGTATTTTGACGATATTCTGTTGTGGTATGTTGACTTGATTAAGGCTAATATTTGGGCATTGGTCTTTCCTTAGTGTGAAAGTTATATGTGTTGACTTAGTTTCATTAGCTTTTATCTTCCATTTCTTTAACCACTGTCCAATTTCTAGGTGTTCTTGAAGTTTTAATACTGCAGCTCTTGGATCCTCTTCAGTTGCAAATATTGCTGTGTCATCAGCGAAAATTCCATTGGTGGTTTGTGGAGAGGTTGGTAAATCGGATGTATACAGTACATAAAGAAGTGGACCCAATATACTACCTTGTGGGACTCCTGATTGAATTTTGTTACGGTTTGATAGTTTCATCCTCCACTTTAGTTTCAAATTCTCTGTGATTTAGATATGATTTTAATAAGTCAAAGTATTTGTTGGGTAGGGATTTTTTGATTTTATAAAGTAATCCTGGGTGCCATACCTTATCAAATGCTTGGCTGATGTCCAGAAAGGCTGCTGTGCAATACTGTCTATTGTCCAAAGCTCTATTAATTACATTTGATATGCGATGGCATTGTTGCACTGTAGAATGACCTTGCCGGAATCCAAATTGGTGTTCTGGGATCCAGTTTTAGAATTCTAGGTCGCTCATAATTCTTTTAAGTAACAGCTGTTCAAAAAGTTTTGACATTATTGGCAGTAGACTTATTGGGCGGTATGATGAAACATCCGTTAAAGCTTTACCAGGTTTCGCTATCATAATTACTTGGGCAATTTTTAGTGATATAGGCCAATAATTAAGTCTTAAGATTGCATTTAATATGTACAATAACTTCATTATACCTTTTTTAGGAAGTTGTTTTAGGATTGTTGCTGTTATGAGATCAGTGCCTGGTGCCTTCTTTTCATTCAAATGATTAATTTCATCTTTGATCTCCTTCGGTGTAATTAAAGTTAGTCGCTCTTGTTGATTAATTGGTAAGGCTAGTTCCTGCTCTACTTCTTGTACTTGGTCATTGTCGTGTGGCTTGAAGACTTCAGTTAGATGTTCAGCAAATAAATCAGCTTTTTCTTTGTTGCTTTTTGCCCATAGTCCTGGTGGTATTGAGTTTTTCCGAATTGGAGGTGAAGTATTTATTGGTTTATTTTTGTTTTTGATTGGTTTCCAGATAGAGTTATCTTGACGCGAAAGGTTTGATACATAGTTTTCAAATGAGTTGTTTCTCATCTGTTCTAGAGCTGTTTTTAAGTTTCTAGTTTTGTTATTATAAATTGCCCTGTCGTCTGGTCTGTGAGTTCTTTGCCAAATTGATCTGGCTTTTCGTTTTTCTGCTACTAGTCTTTTTATTTCAAGAGGAATGTTGGTTGAAAATTTTTTTTGTCCAGGTTGAGGGGTAGACTGTTTGGCAGCATTTTGAAGTAAGTTGATTAGATTACTAGTTTCTGTTTCTATTTGTTCAGGAGTTTGCAATCTCACTAGTAGATTTACTTCCTGTTCTATGATTAGCCGGTATGTGTCCCAGTTTGTTTTGAAGCTATGCAGTCGAGGTATTGGTTTTTTGATTATCACCGTTGTGCTAATTGTGGTAATTATGGGACTATGATCTGATGATAAATCAAAACTTGGTACTACATCTGTTTATGATTGAGATATTCCGTTTGTAATAAAGAAATCCAATAGGTCTGGTGTTTTATTTGGATCGGTTGGCCAATATGTCGGTGATCCCGTCGATAGGAATGAGTAGCTTTTATCCTGGATAGCTTTTGCTAGCTCTCTGCCTTTAGTGGTTGTTAGGCGTGAACCCCATAGCGTATGTTTACAGTTGTAATCTCCACCTGCTATAAATTTTGGCCCTAGAGTTTCGAAAAAGGGTAGAAGATTTTCTTTTGTAAGTCTATGCCTAGGCGGACAATAAATTGCTGTGACAGTTATATCAAATGGAAGAGTTTGTATTTTTATCGATGTTGCTTGAATGTGATTTGTTTCATATTTTAGCATTTCATAATGTTTTATAGTTTGTCTTATCAATATGGCTGAACCTCCGTGGGCTGTACCATCTGGGTGATTTGTGTAATATAATTTATACTTAGGTATCTTGAAGTAGGTTCTGTCTGTAAAATGGGTTTCACTTACTAGTAGTATGTCTATGAAATTTTGTTCCAGAAATAGTTTTATATCTTCTTTAGGATTAGGAAGACCATTGGCATTCCATTGGGCAATTCTTATGAACTTAGACATTGTTAGTTTACTTTATTTACTAGCATGGAAATCATGTTGAGCACCATACTGTTTTGTTGCATTAGCTGGTTAAATAAATTTTTAAACTCTTCTAGAAATTTGGTAAGTATACTCGCTGTATCTTCGTTATTGTTCTGATTATTTGCCGCAGCTTGAGCGTAACTTTCATACTGATTCTGAATCCTGGGTTGTGTATATATTCTGGGTTGTGTATGTATTTGATTTATTGCTGGATTTAATACATTTCCTCTGTTATGATTCCTATTATTAATATTAGAAATTTTTTTGGTAATGTTCACATCCTTTATAATTTGCGGGGTGATCCCCACCACATAATGCACATTTTGCTGGAGTTTCTCTAGTCTTCTTACAAGTTGTGGTATTGTGGGCTCCTCCGCATTTGACGCATACAAATGGTTTATTGCAATATGACTTGGAGTCTCAATTGGAAAAATATATTTATAGAATAACTTTATTAAAGAGATATATAATTAGATATACATAGTCCAATAAAAATAAAAGCTAATATCAAAAATTATAATAATTTGATAATATTTTAAATATTCAAGTTACGATAACATATGGCTGTTGTATTCATTAATTTTTGTATTAATAAAATTATGGCGCTTTTTTGAATATACAGGGTGAGTCACCACTAACGGGACGGAAGATTACAGCGAAATGGTAAAAGATTTGAAAAAAATTTTTAATTAGTAGTTTGTAAGTTGATAAAATCTATATTTTAAAATTATTTTGAAATATACAGGGTGTCTCCATAAATGGCGGCGTATCAAAGTTTTATTTTTTCTTATGGAACACCCTATATTTTATTGCATTTTTAATTGTCCGCAAAAAATAAGGTATAGTTTCATAAGGCTTCCCTATACATATGTACAGAGTGTTCTGAGTTATGTTGACTTTTCTTAAAATGTAGAGTTTTAAAAGAAGGCTTATTCTCAAGTTATTTCGGAAATTATAAAAAAATTACTTTTACATTTAAATATTTGGATATTGGTTGAATGTATTCCATGATTAATTATTACACATTTATTTACAGGGTGTTCAAAATTTACAGTTTCATTATTGGATTATTCAATGTGTCATATGATTCTTATTTTAAATAGAACACCATGTATAATAATAAATAATTATACTAAACAATTTTACCTCTTTTGAATGGTATATGTATGTCCTATACCTAGATCTCATAGTTTTTGCGTAATTTAGAATTATTTAAATTCCTAATCTGTAAATCGATTTTAAAAACAAAAGATGTAGTTAATTAATGGCATTGTATGACATTGTCACCTTATGACAGTACGGTCTGGTAATTATTGTATAATTAATGTATCCCATGATTGATTGTTCAAAATTTACAGTTTCATTATTGGATTATTTAATGTGTCATATGATGCTTATTTTAAATAAAACACCATGTATATTAATAAAATATTGTACTTAGCACAGGTTCCTCTTTCGACTGGTATAGGGATGTTCTATAACTAGGAGTCATAGTTTTTGCGTAATTTACAATTTTCTTAAACGGTAAATTGATTTTAAAAATAATATTTATAGTCACTCTCGATTTTTAAACTGTACGAAATAAATGTTTGTTTACTGTATCATAATGAAATGAAAATTATGTCTATTTACTAGACCATTATTATGAAAAGTAGGTATGGGCCATTCCACGAACATAAACCTGTTTTGAATTACTTCGACAACGAATATTTTACTGTGCAACACAAGAAGTACGAAAGTAAAGTACGCTAATAATTATTCCAATAAACAACAATGTAATTTGCAATTAACTTTCGTTCTTCTTATTTTGCACAATAAAATATTCGTTGTCGAAGTAATCCAAAACAGCCGTATGTTCGTGGAATAGGGTATATATTGGTCTGTATACAATACATTAAAAAAATCAGGATCTTCTATGAAGTCTAAAGTCCATAAACGATAAGTTAAATATTTATCATAATCCTGTTTGGCCTAATACTGGTGTAGTTGAGTTTTATATGGATAATAGTGGTTTCTCTTAAGTATTCTAACAGTCGTTTGACTGATTTACAATTCACCCGAAATTTTTTCTTTACTAGTGTAACGTCCCTGGTTTTACGGCCGTCAGCCTGGTGCCTGTATTGTTGGTCGCGGTAACAGATTCTTTCCGTGTAAAAGGAGGTGTTTTTCGTCGGCGGCTGAGAATGGAAATGTTTATGACACGCGATAGGAGCAGGTACATTTTGGAGGATAGTAAAAGGGATTTATGATTTCGTTTGTTGGGTGTTGAAACTTCTAAGAGACGAGAGAAAAACAGATTCGAGGATTTTATGGCAGTGTTATTTTGTTCTTTGGGGAGTGCGCTGCGAAGAACGGTCAAAATAAAAGACGATTGGAATGTTTTGTTTTGCTCGGCGTGTGTGTAAGCGAACGAAGGGTAATTTTTTTTCTTGTTACGGATTAATTCCTTGAGGAAAGGGGTGCGATCGGAACTACTAGTGATCTGCGGAAAAAATACGAATTCGCGTAATACCGTACTAACTATGTCCGAAGTTGTCGTCTAGAGTGTAGACTTGGAACACTAAATGGCGGATTAGCT
This sequence comes from Diabrotica virgifera virgifera, assembly GCF_917563875.1. NCBI lineage: Eukaryota > Metazoa > Arthropoda > Insecta > Coleoptera > Chrysomelidae > Diabrotica > Diabrotica virgifera. The sequence continues at coordinate 101,352,854 of NC_065449.1, forward strand.
GGGACCCGGGAGCAGTAAGACAGTGGCGGATACTAGAGGTGGTGTCTCATCGCCATCGCAGAGGACGTCAACCAGTTCGTGTGTTTGCTGAGACTTCGGAAGTCGTAGATTTAAGGTAATTGACTTTTCTTATTTCTTAGTAGGACCTTAGAACATTATAGACGGTTCGATACAATGGTGGCAGCGGTGGGATAGATTAGTTATTAGTTGTCGTGGACATTGGGCTGTCTACTCGGGGTATAGGTGTGACGAGAACCAAGCGAAAGGCACGGTGCCGACGGGTGTAAGACTGGGGTTTTGTTTTGTCTCTAAAAACCATGGCGGAAGTTGGTGACGAGGTAGATAGGTTGAAACAAGAGTTAGAAAAGGCGAGAGAGGAAGTATGCAAGTTACAAGATGAGAGACAGAGGGTCGCACAAAACGAACTGAACTATTTGAGGAAGGAAATGGAAGAACTGAGAATGGCCGGAAATAGGAGGGTGGAAATGATAGGTGCCAGAGAGGTGAAAGAATGGTGTGGTAGCGAAGGAGAGATGAGTGTAGAGGAGTTTGTTGAGAGAGTAGAGATGTTGCAGCAAATTAATGGGTGGACTGAGCAGAACACAGCTGATTTGGTGAGACGAAGGATGATTGGCGAGGCGGCGGAATTTTTGCGAAATGCGACGAGTGAGAAGCAAGAGGGATGGACATGGAAGGAGATAAAAGGACTGCTATTGCAGCGGTTTGGGGTGAAGAAAGACAGAGTGGATGAAATGGTGAAACTAATGAACATCCGACGGAAGGAGGGGGAAAAATTATCGGAGATTCGCTGATAGGTGTAGGACAGCGGCGCGCTATGTTGTGAAAGAATATGAGAAAGAAGAGAAAAAGAAAGTAGCGAATGAGATTCGAGAGGAAATGATCTTGGGAGTATTCATGGAGGGTTTAAATAGCGAGGTACGACGTGTGGTGAAGGCTAGGAAGGGAGTAAATACCCTGACGGCAGTATTAGATATGTTGAAGGACATAGGAGAGGAAGGTGACCGGAAAAGAGTAAGGAAGGTGAGGAAGGAACTAGAGGAAGAAGAAGCAAACAGCAGCGATTCTGAGAAGAGCTTTGCGACGGTAGCAAGCAATAGCAGCGAGCGAAGAGGAATTCGGCGGATAGAAGGTGAGAAGAAGGAAGGATTTGTAAAGATGGACCGTGCAGAGGTTATAGTAGCGGCCGGAAGTAAATGGCATGATAGGGCGAATCCGGCTGGAGAAGTGCAAGGAGAGCGGCAGAGATCACTGCGCAGGGTACCGTATACCCCATGTAGGAGGTGTGGACAGGTTGGTCACTGGACACGGGAGTGCACGATACATCTGGGCAACCAGAAGAGTGGGGATTCACGTTGGAAACCGGAAGAACGAACACGGTTGGGGAAAAGGGCGAGCAACGAAGAATGCTTTCAGTGTGGGCGACCGGGCCATTTTATAAACACATGTCCACAGACCATATGCGATAATTGTGGATATGGCGGTCACGTGTAGAGGCAGTGCCAAAATACTGGAACATCCGCGAGGAGGGGTTCATTTTCGCGGCTACAACGGTCATGGGAATCAGATAAGTCAGACAGGGAGGTGGAAGATTATGCGAGCCTAGCCGGAAGACGGGCTGAAAGCCGTAGCGTTTCCCCAAACTAGGTGGCCCTCCAGGTTCCCCTAGCTTGGAGATGGCCCAGAAAACTGGAGGGGGATATATTGGGAAAGCGACCGTAACCGCAGGGGGAGTAACATCCTTGATAATTACGGCCGATTTTCAAGGGGCTAATAGAAAAGTTTTAGTGGATACGGGAGCCGATGTAACCTTACTGCGAGAAGCTGTGGAGGGTGTACCAGTCATCACCGGCCGAAGCGAGACCATTACGGGGGTGACGGGGGTATGTCAACGCATCCAGGGTAAGCAGAAGCTAAACGTAACCATCGGTGATACCGCAGCCATACATGAGGTATGGATAGTCGATGTGGACTGTGGAGCTGAAGGTATATTGGGACTCGATCTGATGAAACGACTTGGACTGGTAATCGACGTTAATAGAAATGAATTGCGGACGAAGCAGGCCATGATACCTGTTATACGGAAAGTCACTCACGAGATACTGGGAGATAAAAGGAGAAAAGTAACATTTGATTTACAGCGAAACGAAATCAAGGAGTATCATGTGGAGACAACAATGAAAAAGCTAGGAAATAGCGGTAGTGGGGTTAACCGTAAGGAAACTTCTGCTCGGCGAACATTAGTGATCGCAGCGGATAGTCATGGACGCTTTCTGAAACCACTTCTTCAGCGATGGATTGGAGATGAATGGGAAATCGAGGAAATGGTTTGGCCAGGTCATGGCACTGTAGATATTATTAATGGGGTACAGCAACGGACGAGTACACTTGGAACTAATGATTGTCTCGTTTTGCTAACGGGCACCAACGATATTCGGCGGAAACAACAAGAGCAAGCAAATGATGCAAGAGCGAGGTTATTTGTGAAGACAGAAAAACCTAAGATTATTCTCTGCAATCTACCAAAACGATTCGACGTAGTATCAAGTTCTACTGTTGTTGAAGACGTCCGTCAACATAATTTGGACTTGTTAATGGTGATGCAGATACATATGAATGTAGATCTGGTCGATATATACAGCGGCACAAGGAGAAGCGATTATACCAAGCAGGGATTCCATTTTAACCTTAAGGGAAAGATTAAGTTAGCAGAAAGGATTCGAGAGGTCTTGCAACCCGACAAGAGATGCTGTGAGATGCAAGCATTGACAGAATATGTAATGCGGGATAAATATTGGGAAGTAATCAAAGAAGTGATGGAAGAAAATGCACAGCAGCGTACAGCGAGCAAAAGCAAAACGAATAGGGAGCGAAAGAAAACGATAAAGCGTACATCTGATGAAAGTGGGATACGTGGTGGAATAGAATTGAAGAATCGCTTTAAGTTATTTGAGGCAGAGGAGGAAAATATCCCCATTATTTTGCACCAAAGCGAAGAGCATAGAGAGAACCAGAAGAAACATGTCGAGTTTATACGGGATTATTTCAAAAAAATACGTTCTCACCTAAACAACGAGCATAGAAAGAACCAAAAGAAACATGTCGCGTTTGTACGGGAATATTTCAAAGAAACAAGGAAAAATGGAAGGAGCAAGGGAGACGAATTTGTGTGTTTGCAGAGGATTCAGATTCAGGGAGATCATATGGATGAAGGAGAGTATTTTAAAGTAATAGATGGCGAGATTCAGCGGGCACCAAAGGATCGGCGAATAAGAGCAATTTGCGGCGGAGTCTGTCAGAAAAATTGGGAGCCAGCTGAAGTGGTACTAAAAAGTAGGGCCCACCTGCCAGCCTGGAGCGAAACTATACTAAAAGCCAAAATTAGAGGAACGAACCAACCGGAGGAAATAATTGTCGAGCAGTTTGGACACCTACCATCAGGTGTTAGAGTGAACCGAGTGATGGCAACGCGAATGGGAGATAATGTATGGGTGAAGTTCATAAATTGTAACCAGGAACCCGTGGAGCTAAGTTCGGGAAGAGTCGTAGGAAAGACGGCAATAATCGCTCGAGATAATACGAAGATGGTGAGACAGGTGAGAGCTGAATCTCAAGGGTCCGACTTCACAGAGGAAATTCACAAGAAGTTGGCCCACTTGTCAGTGGGGCAGGAAAAAAATATAGGGGAGATATTGCTTGAATACCGCGATGTGATGGATGCAGAGACGGAGGGGGAATTCTCATGTACTAATCAGGTGCAACATAAGATCGTCACGGGGGATGCTGCCCCGATAGCTAAATCGGCTTATAGAGTACCTTTCCGTTTGCAGGACGAGATGAGACGGCAAATACAGGATCTTCTGGACAAGGGTATAATTGCACCGTCGACTTCACCGTGGGCAGCGCCAGTGGTGTTGGTAAAGAAAAAGGCTATGGAGGGGGAGGAGGCAAAGTACAGGTTTTGTACTGATTTTAGGGGGTTGAACGCGGTGACAAGGGCGGACACCTATCCCCTTCCCAACATAAATGAAACATTGGATCGGTTGGGAAAATGCAAGTGGTACACGACCATTGATTTAGCCAGCGGGTACCATCAGATTGAGATCAGACCAGAGGACCGAGAGAAGACTGGGTTCAATACGATTGATGGACACTATGAATATAACCGGATGGCGTTTGGACTGTCAGGAGCACCAGCAACGTTCCAGAGATTCATTGACGCGGTACTAATGGGAATAAAGGGGACGGAGTGCTATGTTTACTTGGACGACGTAGTGATCTTTGCAGCGGATGAGACGGAACACAATAGGCGGTTGCGAAATGTTTTACAGCGGCTACGTGAAGTAGGTGTTAAAGCGAACCTTAAGAAATGTCAGTTCATGATGAGTGAACTAATATATTTGGGTCATTTAGTCACCAGCGCAGGTGTAAAACCTGACCCACAGAAGGTTGTAGCAATACGCACATATCCGCGGCCGAAGACTGTGCGAGAAGTACGCGCCTTTCTGGGGTTGACGGGATATTATCGGCGATTCATAAAAGGGTATGCGGAAATAGCTAAGCCGCTAACAGAACTAATAAAAGTGGAAACTACGTTTGAGTGGACCCCAACTAGAGTGGAAGCGTTCGACCGACTAAGAGAGAGTTTGTCGAAACACCCCGTATTGCGCTATCCAGATTTTGAACTGCCATTCATTCTAGCGACTGATGCGTCGGGACTAGCTTTGGGTGCGGTTTTGTCACAGCGACTTGAAGGAGAAGAGCATCCGATAGCCTACGCTTCAAGGCAACTCAACACGGCGGAAAGAAACTACTCGGTAACGGAGAAGGAACTTTTAGCGATGGTTTGGGGAATCGGTCAGTTTAGGTGCTACTTATACGGGCGGAGGTTTAGCGTAATCACCGATCATGCGCCGTTACGTTGGACGTTGCAGGTGAAAGATCCGTCGTCTAGACTAGCGAGATGGCAAATGAAACTGGCCGAGTACGAGTATGAGGTAGTGTATAAGCCGGGAAAGAGACACGTAAACGCGGACGCTTTAAGTAGAGCCGTAGCAAATGTTAGGCGCGATGAAGATTACTCAATAGATCGGGAGTGGATCAAAAGAACTCAAGAGTCTGATAACGAGTGCCAGCGTTATGTCAACAGTGGGAGCGAGGAATATCGAAAGGATTTGGACGGCATACTATACAAAGTGACGGACGGTAGGTGGCGAGTCGTAGTACCCGTGAAAATGAGAAATCGGGTGTTGAAGCGGACACATGATGAACCGAGTGCGGGACATTGTGGGGTACAGCGGTCACTTCAGCGGGCGGAGTCACAGTTTTACTGGAAAACCATGCAAAAGGACGTAAGAAAGCATGTTGAGGACTGTAGAGAATGTGGACGGACGAAAAGTGTAAATAAGGTGCCCATTTGTGAACCATACCATACGTCTAGACCTCTCGAAATGGTAGGAATGGATATAGTGGGTCCTTTGCCACAAACGCAGAGAGGTAATAAATATCTCTTGACGTACGTAGACCACTTTACGCGATATGCTGAGGCGATACCCATAAAAGACTTATCGGCCGAAACTGTGGCGCGTGTTTTTGTGAACGAGGTCGTTCTTCGGCATGGAGCGCCGGAGCGGTTACTGACGGATCAAGGGACAAATTTTGTTTCGGAGCTAATGAAAGAAGTTTGTAGACTATTGGGAATCAAGAAGATTCAAACCACGGCGTATCGGCCCCAAGTAAATGGACGGGTGGAGCGATTGCACCGAACACTTATTGGAATGGTGAAGCATTATGTGAACAGTAAGGCACGGGACTGGGACGAACATATAGGACTGGCGCTAATGGCTTACCGGAGTGCGAAACATAATGCTACGGGGTTCACCCCAAATTGGTTAACCTTTGGGAGGGAAGTACATATTCCTTTTGACTGTGACGTGGGACCGAGAATAGATGACCGAGGAGAGTTAAGCTACCCAGCGGAACTGCGAAGGCGACTGGACGAGGCTTATATATTAGCAGCAGAACAAGCGCGGAAACTAGAACAAACTAATGCCGAGAGAATGAATCGGGGAAGGCACGAGAGAAATTTAAAGGAGGGTGATTATGTATATATTCAAAATCCGATCGTGCCCAGCGGAGTCAGTAAGAAGTTTTTCAAACCATGGAGTGGGCCATACAAAATCATAGAAAAACGCGGGGCTGTGAACTACGTGGTAGATAAGGGCGACGGTAAGACCCAAACTTACCACATAGATCGGCTAAAATATTATAAAGCCTGGGAAGATCCAGACGTATCGGAAGAACAAATCGGCAACCAAGCAAAACCTACGTTATCCCTTCCGCGAATAATAGAAGATGGAGTAGAGGAGAGACCCAGGATGACCGACGACGAGGGAAGCGACGAGGAAGGAGAGATTGTATGGGGTTATGCAAGAGAGCCAGAGGTTGACGACGATGACTTAGGGGGTACGGCAGATATTGGAGACGTTCCGGACGAATCGAGGGTGATAGCCCCAAGAACGAGAAGGCCTCCACAGCGATACACTCCAACCTCCGATGGAATTGGCGAGAGTGAGTTCTGGACAGATGACTCCGGTCTCAGTGAAGAACTGCGGGACTTGCAGCAGCTTGCGGACACCAGCAGTGAAGAAGAGCAGATGGTAGCGGCAGAAGTAGGGGAAAGTTCGGGTGACGAGGAAATCCTAGACATAATTAACGAAGCAACCGTGGAGGAACCTGGGTTATCAAGAGGAGGCCGGCCTCAGCGAGAGAGGCGAAAACCCCTTAGATATCGTATAGAGGATTGAAAAGGATTGCCCTTGGGGCAATCTTTTTATGTGGAGGGGAGTGATGTAACGTCCCTGGTTTTACGGCCGTCAGCCTGGTGCCTGTATTGTTGGTCGCGGTAACAGATTCTTTCCGTGTAAAAGGAGGTGTTTTTCGTCGGCGGCTGAGAATGGAAATGTTTATGACACGCGATAGGAGCAGGTACATTTTGGAGGATAGTAAAAGGGATTTATGATTTCGTTTGTTGGGTGTTGAAACTTCTAAGAGACGAGAGAAAAACAGATTCGAGGATTTTATGGCAGTGTTATTTTGTTCTTTGGGGAGTGCGCTGCGAAGAACGGTCAAAATAAAAGACGATTGGAATGTTTTGTTTTGCTCGGCGTGTGTGTAAGCGAACGAAGGGTAATTTTTTTTCTTGTTACGGATTAATTCCTTGAGGAAAGGGGTGCGATCGGAACTACTAGTGATCTGCGGAAAAAATACGAATTCGCGTAATACCGTACTAACTATGTCCGAAGTTGTCGTCTAGAGTGTAGACTTGGAACACTAAATGGCGGATTAGCTGGGACCCGGGAGCAGTAAGACAGTGGCGGATACTAGAGGTGGTGTCTCATCGCCATCGCAGAGGACGTCAACCAGTTCGTGTGTTTGCTGAGACTTCGGAAGTCGTAGATTTAAGGTAATTGACTTTTCTTATTTCTTAGTAGGACCTTAGAACATTATAGACGGTTCGATACAACTAGTATTTGGGTTTTCCGTAACAGAAAGTAGGACATCAAGCTCCTTGTCGTCATCACAAATAACTGGTTTATTTTTATTTAACTTTCCGTATGCAACATTACCAGTACCACGGAATCTATTGAAATCTCTCAAAAAGTTCCTTTTTTGGGTGTCTTCTATCAGGATACTTTTGAGCGTAAACTTAAGAAGGTAAGATTCAATTTTGCAAACACTTCCCAATGCAAAGTACCATGTCTACTCTTTAGTAGATAACGTGATTATTCATTTTTAGGAACAATTAAATTTCAATATTATACACGGATGTTTATATTTTTGATAATTACCAGACCGTACTGTCATAAAATGACGATGCCATACAATGAGATACATCTTTTGTTTTAAACTCGATTTACAGATTACGAATTTTAATAATTTTAAATTACGCAAAAACTATTAGACCTAGGTATGGGACATCCATATACCATTCGAAAGAGGTGACTCCGTGTAGTATAATGTTGTATTAATATACATGGTGTTCCATTTAAAATAAACATCATATGACACATTGAATAATCCAATAATGAAACTGTAAATGTTGAACACCCTTTAAATAATTGTGTAATCAATAATCATGGAATACATTCAACCAATATCCAGCTATTTAGATGTAAAAGTATTTTTTTCATAATTTCTTAAATAACTTGAGAATAAGCCTTCTTTTAAAACTTTACATTTTAATAAAAGTCACCATAACTCAGAACACTCTGTACATAGGTATAGGGAAGCCTTATGAAACTATACCTTATTTTTGCTGACATTTAAAAAATTCAATAAAATACAGGGTGGTCCATAAGAAAAAATTAAACTTTGATACGCCGCCATTTATTGGGACACCCTATATATTTCAAAATCATTTTAAAATGTAGCTTTTATCAACTTACAAACTACTAATTTAAAAAAATTTTCAAATCTTACCATTTCGCTGTAATCTTCCGTCCCGTTAGAGATGACTCACCCTGTATATTTGTAAATTTACGGGGTGTATTTATACTTTTACACTTAATATGAACTTCAGCTTGTATATTTAAAATTGAATTTAAAAATATAAATAATGAAGTATGAGTTTGATACATTGAATTATTGAAATGGGAATGGAAAGATTCACACGCATTTGTAGTTTTATTTAAAGCCGCGGAAGCATCTGTCCATATTTTTGGCGGAAATTTTAAATCAGATGTTAAGTAAATATTTCTTTAAATATAAGTTTTGTCTTTCAGTAAACAAAATACTAACGTAATATAATGACCATTAAAATAGCCGTGAACTGTAAACATTTGTTTAAAAAACTTTGTAGAGTACGAAAATGTACCATCCATATAAATAATTTTCGATTCACGTAAAAATTTTAAATTACTATCAGATGAAAATATCACTAAATTTTCGATCGAGTCATTCACTAATAAAAAGTTCTCCCCTCTATTTGTTTTTGGTTCTAATTTTCTTAAAACTTCATGAACTTCAAAAATTGATTTTGGTAAAGCTGGTTGTGACTTCCGACGAGATTATTATTATACCTACTAATGGGGTACTAATACCTACCTGTTAATCTTCGTGCCGACCTGGGGGGTTTTTAAAATGTACCTGGGGTATCATAAAGGATTAAAGGATTATAGTGAGTCGAGATGGGAATACCCTTTTTTTCGAAGATTCAGTGCTTTATTGCTTCGATTATAATACTGTTGCTGTTTTTTGTTTCTTTTGAAAACTTTTTTCAACATTGTAACCGATTGGGTATTGGTAAATTGATTAAAAAAAACGAATACCGGTTTTTGGAATAACCGGTTTTTTGACCGGTTATAGCCGTCAGGTTAAAGTGTACGTAAAAAACGGCATAACCGACAACCTGTGGTTTGTCAACAACCACTATCCCGTCCAAATGTGCTTCATAAAAACGCTTTATAATACGTTTTACAAACTAAATGAAACAAGTTATGGTGTAGTTGTTTAAGTTTACATTACATTATAGGGCAGTCAATGAGGGTATGTGGCTCCGAATTCTATCCTACTATATCGATTTACGATTTACGTGATATTTTTACAGTAAGTAGGGAATAGCTCAAGAAACAAAGTCTACCCTATGCCGATGTGTGTTTTGTCTTGGGGCGGTTCCCACCCCTTCTCGGGGGTGGAAGATTTTTTGGTCAAACAAATACGGAAGTTGCTAGAGAACCCAATTCTAAGCAAAAACTGTTCTATATTTTTTTTTCGAAAACTCTATACTTTTTGAGTTATTCGTGGTTGAAAATTTGCCATTTTCATTGAAACATAACACCTTTTCAAACGGTTTTTTGCGAATACCTTAAAAGCTATGCATCTAACTAAAAAAACTATATATAACATTTTAGTAGCTTATAAAATAACAAAGAGATTCTTTCGTTTATGAATCTTCTATAGTTATAACACAGAAAGAGATATGGTAAGTGAAAACAACTCGTTTTCTTGGTGCATGCTCAAATCAGTGTATTTAACTTGAAATAACAGAGAAACGGTCGATTTTAGGTGTATAATGTTACCAATAACTTTTGTTGTGCTTGAAAAGTATATTTAACCCCTCATCCATAAGAATTTAATTGCATCGTTTTCCTTCTACAATACATTTTACTATAGTGTTCTTTTTATGTTCAAAAAGTTGGGCGGGTTTAAAATGAATGGTTTTTGAAAAAAATAAGTTCAAATTATTGAGCGCATTTTTAAATTTTCTTAAAAATCTTTTTCTCCATGTAACTCGAAAATGATAAGAGATGCCAAAAAAAAGATGCCATACAAAAATGTCCCAGATAGCACAAGTACGTTTTATGGACATCCAATGGACGTACATGTGTGTACATTGGAACGTCCAATGGACGTCCCGCTAAGGTACAACGGACATCCGATGGACGCCCAACGAACGTCCAGAGTTCACAAAATTGGACGTCCATAGAACGTCCGCTACAAACGTATAGTGTACGTTGTTGAAGCTTTCAGTGTACATCTTATGTACATCTGATGTACATTCAATGTACGTCTTATGGACTTTTTGTAGGGCACTTTTCAGAAAACAATCTAGTGTCCACAATTTTTTGAATACATACATAGCAAAAAGTCTTTAGGTATAGGAAATAGGTCCTATAATACTCAACTTATACTTTAAAATATTACACAAAATACCTTTTTTATTTCTCTTTATTATTATTTATTATGTATACTTTATTATAGGAACTTCATTAATGCACGACTGCACTTGCACGATAAACAGCAAACACAAAGATATCACAGGATGTATTATATTGTATGTAATAACTTAATAAAGACAAAATTCAGATAATGGCGCCCTATGAAGCATGCACATTAAAAGAGGTTTATTTCTGTTCTGTTCTGAGTGTTCTGTTTCCTTCCAAACATTATTTCTTAAAACTTAGAGTCAGTACGGTTGTATATTGCAAGCGGATTTGCCATTCTGTGAATTATCATAAATAAATCCTCCTTCAGTATTCCACAACAATTAACAGCGATAATCCCCTAAAAGTACCTGCCTAATACTACCTTTTACGACCGATAGCGTGAAGAGCGACAACGTTGTCAAGAAGATTCTCATTTAGTTTGGCGGGAAATTTAATAGTTACAAAATGCACATTTAAGATTTAAATTGGTAGTGTCTAATTATTTAAGTTCTATAATTACCGATGCACGATGTAGCTCCGTTATGCTGAAAAAGTTTACCATCGTTTTATCATCATCTAATATTATATAGGTTTAATGTTTAATTAAAATAATTTTAGTGGTTCAGTGTTTTAATTCGATGATGAAAAAATATGTGACTACATTTATTAGAAGCTTCTTGTATTCTACTAATAATATTGCTTTGATTATTACTGATCATATTGCTATAATTACTGATAATATAGTCGCGTTTTGTGTAAAATCTCCATGGACCACAAATGGATTTCCAATGTACGTTGAAATCAAACGTCCAATGGACGTACATAGTACGTCCAGTTTTGGTCCATGGACGTTTGGACTTTAAATGTACGTTATATGGACGTCCATCGGACGTTGTGTGCTATATGGGGTAGGTTTCTTCTAGATAAACATTTTGATTTTATTTTTTATAACAGTATCTCTTATCATTTTCACGTTACATGGAGAAAAAGAAGATTTTTAAGAAAATTTAAATATGCGCTTTATAATTTGATCTTATTTTTTTTCAAAAACTATTCATTTTAAACCCGCTCAACTTTTTGAACATAAAAATGACACTGTAGTAAAATGTATTGTAGAAGGAAAACGATGCATTTAAATCCTTGTGGGTGAGGGGTTAAATATACTTCTCAATTTTTTTCTTAAAATTCGTTAGTCATCAATTTTTGCAGCATATCTCGCTTAGTTTGAATGTAATCGACATTTAATATTGCTTATTTGAAAGGACTTTTCAAGCACAATAAAAGGTATTGGTGGCATTATATACATAAAATCAACCGTTTCTCTGTTATTTCAAGTTGAATGCACTGCTTTGAGCATGCACCAAAAAAAACAAACTCTTTTACCTACCATATCTCTTTTTGTGTTATAACTAGAAGATTGAAGAAGGAACGAATCTCTGTTTTTTATGAGCTACAAAAATGTTTTATATAATTTTTTTAGTTAGATGCATTAGATGTTAGATGCAGGTATTCGCAAAAAACCGTTTGAAAAGGTGTTATATTTCAATGAAAATGGCAAATTTTCAACCATGAATAACTCAAAAAGTATTGAGTTTTCGAAAAAAAAAATTATAGAACAGTTTTTGCTTAGAATTGGGTTCTCTAGCAACTTCCGTATTTGTTTGACCAAAAAATTTTCCACTCCCGAGAAGGGGTGGGAACCGCCCCCAAGACAAAAGCACACATCGGCATAGGGTAGACTTTGAATAAGGAGATATTTTCAGGCTATTCCTAAAATTTCATTAAAATCCATGCAGTAGGATAGAATTCGGAGGTAATAACCTGTTCTTGCTCTCATTGACTATGCACTATTAATAGAAATCTTTAAATATTTTTTCTAGTTTTCAAGTTCAGCTAGTTTTATGTTTTAACTATTTCAGATGAAATAAAAGTCGTCGAAATAGATGCCCTTCTTTGAAAGGGCGAAAAATCCCGTTGCAACTGCCTTCCACTTTGCAATCAACTCAAATATCAAGCTACTATTACATCCAGATATCCTTGAAAATGGAGAGAGTTTTTCCGTGCTCATAAAAATTGCAACAAGCGTTTAAGTACGACGAAAATAATCTACATAAACGGTAAGTCTTCTTCTTAAAGTGCCCTATAAAATAAAGTCCCCTTGACGTTGGCGATTCATGGCGAAACTGTCCCTGTCTCAATCTATTCCAAAGTTACTTTGCTTTTTTTATTCCTAAACCAAGTGGGTATTTTTTTGCTAATTAATTGCTGCAGGTCTACGCCAAAAATGAATTTTTTGCTTCATTCCCTAACGAACAACAATGGCTACTGCGGTTTAATACTTAAGCTACACTACCCAACTCTCATATTTCAGGAACCAAAGTAGATAGAGGGTCGCTTCCGGCGGCATATTTTATTTCTAGTTAATTGCTGAAAGATGGGGGTATACAAACATTTACAAACTCACCTCCTCCAACCCCTAGCGTTATCATCATTCTCTGGATTTCACAAAAAGTGAAAATAACTAGTTTAAAGATCTAAAACCAAGTGGGTATTTGTCGCTAATTAATTGCTGTAGGTGTGGGAGCATGCAAAATAGAATTTTCTGTTTTCTGACGTCACAAAACGAATTTCACAATGCGAGAATCGACGACTGCTAGGCAACGTGACGTCACTAAAATAGAATTCTATTTTGCGTGCTCCCACACCTGATCTACGCCAAAAATGAATTTCTTGCTTCATCACCTAACAAACAACAATGGCTATTGCGGTTCAATCTACTGCGGTATATCTCCATCTTTCGTTGTCCTTCTCAATTTTTCAGTTGATACTTTTGTGTGAGTTAAGGTTTCTGCTCCGTATGCGAGGACTGGTAGAACGCACTGGTTAAAAGCTTTCCTTTTTAGATGGAGTGGTATATTTGTTTTAAATACGTCTCTCTTTTTTCATAATGCAGCCCAACTTAAACTTAGTAGCTTGTATGTTTGGTTGTCTCGCGTTAACCTTATAAATGACCCAAATACACATATTTTTCCACAAGTTCTATGGACGACTTATCGATTTCTATTAGCTCATTTGCAGGCACGTAGCCAAGGTAGGGGTCCATGGGGTCCGGACCCCTCCCAAAACTGCATCGGGTTTTGTACCAAGGCAGCAAGTTTATCTCCAAGTTATTATTAATATTTTTGAAAAAGTGAACCTAAATATTATTATTTTTTACTAGGATTATTTCTGTTTTTATTCACTGTACGGATCAACTTACAGTCCCTGCTCAATTTATTAGACTCACCCGAGAAATATCAGTTTTTTTAATTTCAAGCACCTTGAGGTATCTTCAAAGTGATACGGAACTGCTAAATCGGTTAAATAACAATTACTTAATAATCATGCTATATAATTAAGTTAAAATGGTAAATTTTTTTATTGAATTGTGAAAACTTGATTGATGGCAATAGAATGGGCTTAAAGTGTGCAATAAATCGACTTTTTTCAAATTTTGTTTTTTAGTTAAATTAGTGATTGGTGTTCAATTTTCGTAAAATTTGCAGTGGTGAGTGTTAATATTGTTCTAATGTTGTTCTATGTGAACGTTAATTTTTAATTTTTTTAATTTATTTGAATATATTAATAGAAATATGTTAATTTCTAAAAGATGAATATCTTCGATTGGAATTTTTTCATATGGGTGATTGTAACAATCTTTTTGTTGAGCAAATCTTTTCTGTTACTACTCTTTTAGAAAATATCGCATGTTGTCAAAAAGAAATAGAAAAAATGCGGAGTATCTTAATATTCAGTTCGAAGGTTAAGTCAAAAACCTAAAGGAAAACATCATGTTACATCGATTTGGAGGGGTTGGTATGGCAGAAAGATTTCAGTCACTCCTAGAGGGCAACGATTTGTAATGAATTTGGCCGTAAAACACAGAAGAGTCATCCATAGCGATATAAGGAATAAATTGGAAGAAGCAGAGTGTTCAGTATCGGAGTCCACTGTACGCCGAAATTTGTACCGTATGGGATTCAAATGTCATAGACCAGTTAAGGAACCAAAATCATCACCACAAATGCTCAAGAAACGCTTAGTTTCGGCCAATGTGCATAAATATTATATGACTATAAAATATTAATGCAAATTGGCCCAAACTAAGCCTTTCTGAGCATTTATGGTGAGGGTTGGTTGTTTAGATATTTCCTTTAACTGGCCGATGACATTTGAATCCCATACTGTACAAATTTCGGCGTACGTTGGACTTCGATACTGAACACTCTGATTCTTCCAATTCATTCCGTATATCGCTATGGGTGACTCTTCTGTGTTTTACAGCCAAATTTATTAAAAATCGTTGCCCTCTGAGAGTGTCTGAAATCTTTCTGCTATACCAACCCCTCCAAGTCGATGTAACATGATGTTTCCTTTAAGGTTTTTGACTCCACCTTCGAACTAAGGATTAAAATACACTACATGTTTTTGCTATTTATTTTTGACAACATGCAACATTTTCTAAAAGAGCAGCAGCAGAAGAGATTTGCTCAACAAAAAGATTTTTACAATCACCCATATGAAAAAATTCCAATCGAAGATATTCATCTTTTATAAATTAACATATTTCTATTAATATCTTAAAATAAATTAAAGAAATTGAAAACTAACGTTCACATAGAACAATATTAACACTCACCTCTGCAAATTTTACGAAAATTGAACACCAATCACTCATTTAACAAAAAAACTAAAGTTTAAAAAAGTCGAGTCATTGCGCCCTTTTAGCCCATTCTATTGCCATCTATCAAGTTTTCACAATTCAATCAAAAACTTGTCACCATTTTTAACTGAATTATGTAGAACAATTATTAAGTAATTGTTATTTAACCCATTCAGCAGTTTCATATAACTTTGAGCTTACTTCAATAGTGTTTCAAATGAAAAAAAACTGATATTTCTAGGGTGAGTCTAATAAATTGAGCAGGGACTGTATATCCAATTTAAAAATCAGATTTAGCAAAAACAAAAAAGTATTCTATCAGCATTTCAAATTCTTTTAACTACATTTGCCTCTACAGAAAAAGCAAAATTGCTAGAAAATTTGGATGCCTATTAGTCCCACGACACTTCCCTTACTGCAATGAAAGCTGAATATATGTTATGGTGTAACTGTAATGCAATAGAATTTTTGGAACCAAATACCGAAGTTCTCTACGTAATAGAACATTGTAATAAAGATTTTTCTAAACATTTACAAATTCCTTACAATTTTGGCAACTATACCTGTCACAACGGCCAGTGTAGAACCTTCGTTCTCAACAATGCAGCGTGTAAAAACTTTACCCAGAAACAAGATGGGAAACGAAAGACTCAGTTTCTTGGTTCTTTGTTCCATTCATTGGAACGTCGAAAGCCAGATCTAGACCTAGATATCAAATCATCATCACAGATGTCATAGAGCTAATAGCATAACTGAAGTGAAATTGGGCGAGACATGTAGCCAGAATGGAGAACAGTGGTAGATCCAAAAAATTACAGTGTGGTATTACAGAAGAAGGCAATTACAGAAGTGGTAATTACTGAAGAAGTAGAGGTAGACCACCTACACGATGGACAGACAACGTTAAAAGGGTTGCTGGGAATTGCTTGTTGAAAGCCCAAGACCGAAAGAACTGGAAGAAATTATGGGAGGGCTATGTTCAACTTTGTATGCATGAGGCTGGGTGATGATATATCAAAAATAATAACCAAAAATTATTGGGTCGACAGCTGAATAAAAGACCAGGTATACTCTTTTCTACGGAATCCTATATTTCGTTAGTAGTCACTAACATCGTCAGGGACGCTAAAATGATATTAAACATACAATGGTGAAATCAGCTCTTAAAAACAACTTACTTTACTAGGGTGAGATTGTCGTCACATAGATATTACAGCTTAGTAAAGTAATAAACACTTGTTATGGCAATTTTTAAAATATTAAGATGGTTTTTTCAAATTTTGCATATGGATCTAAAATTTATTTAGAATATTTTTTCAATACCTTACCGTTTAATCTAGCAAAAAATTTGAGTTGTGTTTGGACCCCCCTCAAGAACATCTCCTGGCTACGTGCCTGCTCATTTGGGACGAGATTGATCATTGATCATCCCTTTTGTTTTTCCACAGTTTATCTTTAAACCGACTCTGTTATTGCTGTAGTTATTATAGCATAACTAAAGCATCTCCTAAAAGTCGTCTGCTATGAGAATAATGTCATCGGCATATCGGAGATGATTTAATATCTTTCCATCGATGCTAATACCCTTTGATTCCCACTCTAGTAATATTAGCATATTGTACCTGTGTTCTATTCTGCATTCTGACAGTGCTTATAAAAAAGCAACATTTTCTACTGCGTCAAATGCTTTGTGGAAGTCGATAAAAATAAGAGCTAGTGGTCTATTAAATTTGATAGACTTTTAGACTTTTAGTCTTACATTAGAAGTTTTAAGGCATTGCAAATGGTCGTTTGTTCCGTCTCCCGATCGAAATCCAGCCTGTTCTTCTGACTGATAGAAAT
Source organism: Diabrotica virgifera virgifera (assembly GCF_917563875.1). NCBI lineage: Eukaryota > Metazoa > Arthropoda > Insecta > Coleoptera > Chrysomelidae > Diabrotica > Diabrotica virgifera. The sequence continues at coordinate 101,370,122 of NC_065449.1, forward strand.
CGAGTTTTTTTTTTTCAATCTGTTTGTCAGTATTCGAGTAAAGCTTGTATAGGTGGTTTAGCAAACTTTATTGGCCTATAGTTTTCAAGATCTTATTTATCTCATTTTTTATGAAGGAGGATTGTAACATTCTTCCATTTATTTGGAATGTTTTCATTGTGCAGACATAGATTAAAAAGTGTTTGGATTCGTGGTATCAAAAGTGGACCTCCTAGTTTATTTGTCTCAATGACTACACCATCTTCCTACAGAGCTCTTTTATTTTTCAAATTTTTGAGGGCATGTTGAATTTCCTCCCGTGATATATCTCGTATATCCATCGATCTTACATTATGTGCCTTTTGTATTGGTTGTTCGATGAGCTCTGAAATAAGTTGACTTTTATATAATTTTTCATAGAAACTTTCCACTATATGTAATATACCTGGTGTATCTGAGACTAAATTTCCATTTTTGTCTTTAAGTTGGAAAATTTCTTTTGTGTCATTTTTCTCCTTAATTCTTTCATGCCTTTGTTTTCTTCTATTGTTTTTATAATTTTCTCATTCTTGTATTTTTTAATATCCCGTCTGATGGCTTTAGAGATTTCTTTATTTATGTTTATTTCTTGTGAGTCAAAATTTCCTTGATTTTTCAGCCCTATACGATCTTCCATTTTTTGTTTCATTTCTTTACTAATTTTTTGTTCTTTTCCATGTTTAGCGTCAAACTTTTCCTGTGCTTGTGTTGCTGTGTCTGCTATTTCTTCGGTTAGTTTGTTTACATACTCTCTTGTTGTATCCGAAAATTTCTTTTGTGCCATTTTTCTCCTCAATTCTTTCATGCCTTTGTTTTCTTCTTCGTTTTTATAATTTTCTCATTCTTGTATTTTTTTAATATCCCGTCTGATGGCTTTAGAGATTTCTTTATTTATGTTTATTTCTTGTGAGTCAAAATTTCCTTGATTTTTCAGCCCTATATGATCTTCCATTTTTTGTTTCATTTCTTTACTAATTTTTTGTTCTTTTCCATGTTTAGCGTCAAACTTTTCCTGTGCTTGTGTTGCTGTGTCTGCTATTTCTTCGGTTAGTTTGTTTACATACTCTCTTGTTGTATCCCTGAGTAAGTTAATGGTGATATATTTTTCAAAGTCAAGTTCATTCGTTGGGCGTATCCAAGGTTTGAATTTTTTACTTCTTGCGTATCCAAGGTTTGAATTTTTTACTTCTTATCATACTTTAGTGCAGCTGCTATGTGAAACAATTGTGCATTTAATGATAGAAGCATATAATTTGGACCACATATACTACACATACAAAGGTTTAAATTTAGATACGAGGCCATCTCAGATTTTGCCTTTTACAAAAATGGCGGTCATTCAAAATGGCGACTATACATATGTGACTAATAGCACGATAACTTTTGAACGAGACGTCCGATTTCAACCAAATTTGGTATATAGGTTTTTTTTATATATAAGATCGAAGTATTGAACCGGAAGAATCGGTTTACCAAAAGTTGTGTTTTTCCTGGTTTTTATGTAAAAATATGCTGTTTTTATTTAAATTCCTTCACCCTGTATATATTAATTTTTCAAAAAGTTAATACCGCCATTGAAAAGAGCGCAAAAATAGTTTTTAGGTAATATTTTGAACTTTTTAGTTTTATTAATAATTACCATTTAATAAATGCATAACGTATTTTCACATGTACAGCCGGTTCCTAAAAAAACTGATACGACTCTTAGTAAGATTTGATCATGTTGAGCAGTGTATTTGATTGATCTGACATTATATTTATTATGACAGACAAATAATAAAATAAACAAACAATAAGCAACTGATTACATATTATGTTAATTCATAAATTGTACTAATTATTAAGGTCTAAATGTTTATATTATTTTGAATTCCTGTATTTTATAAAGAGTATATTATAAATGATAGTTTTTACATCAAATAGATCACATAATTATTGTAAACGTGGATTATACAACAAATTATACAACAAATACACAACAAACGTGGATTACGTTACGAGAGTACTGTCATTTGAATCGTAATATGATTTTTTTCGAATCATGAAAAAACTAATAAGTATTTTAGAAAAATTTAAACGCAGGATGAAAGATTACATTATTACCGAGGGCGGAAAGCCCCTTAGAATAAACAATCAGTTTCTATTGAATGAAATATTTGAAATTAAATATCACACTTCTCTTTTATTTTCAGCCCTGTAACTTATTAAAATAAATATTATAGAAGTTTTCAGGGACTTTCAGCCCTCGGTAATAATATAGTCTTTCATTCGGAGCTTAAATTTTTCATAAATATTTATTAGTTTTCTCAGGATTCGAAAAAATGAATACCTACAATTAAAATACATTGAGAATTTTGACATGCGTCACAATTTTGCATTAACTCAATGTAAAATTCTAAACTGTTGAATTCCAGCTTCCCTAATTATTTGACATCAAAAGACATTAGAAACTATTTGTAGAGTATTGAAAACAACTACATAATTAAACATATTCCAAAATTTTGTAAAAATGTAATACATTTCAGTTTTCAGCCCAAACTTAGGCCACACACAATGCAATAATGTTCACATTTTTGAACTGTCAATATTTTTATTTTATCATCTATTGTTTAAAAACAATACAGTTGATAAGATACCCTCAGCTGCGGAGAAAGTATTCCTAATAATAAAGATTTATAATAAAGTCTAATAACCGTGGAACAGAATAAGCTATCTGACAAATTTTAAGATTTGGCAGTGACATTGACAGTATGTAAATATTTAGTATTTATCCTTCAAAATACACTGCTCAATTTTCTACAAAATACGCTTCAAGAGTCGTATCAGTTTTTTTTTGGAACCAGGTGTACCTATGTGCGGCAGACTCGTGCAAATATTATAAGAATTATTGTGCATTTAATGGTAGAAGCATATAATTTGGACCACATATACTACATATATAAAGGTTAAAATTTAGATATAAGGCCATCTCAGATTTTGCCATTGACAAAAATGGCGGGCATTCAAAATGGCGACTATACATATGTGACTAATAGCACGATAACTTTTGAACGAAAAGTCAGATTTAAGCCAAATTTGGCATCAAGCTTCTTTGTTTGATGAATAAGATCGAAGAATCGGTTCACCAGAAGTTGTGTTTTTACTGTTTTTTTTTATGTAAAAATATGTTGTTTTTTCTTCAATCCTTTCACCCTGTATATATTAATTTTTCAAAAAGCTAATACCGCCATTAAAAAGAGAGTACATATTTTTTAGGAAATATTTTGAACTTTTTAGTTATATTAATTATCATTTAATAAATGCATAACGTATCTTCACATGTACCTATGTGCGAATTTTGAATGCCCGCCATTTTTGTAAGACAAAATCTGAGATGGCCTCATATCTAAATTTGAATCTTTGTATGTGTAGTGTGTGTGGTCCAAATTATAATCTTCTACCATTAAATGCACAATCATTCTTATATTATTTGCACGAATCTGCCGCACATAGGTTCATAGGTACTTATGCATTTATTTACTGATAATTAACATAATTAAAGAGTTCAAAATATTTCCTAAAAAATATTTTTACGCTCTTTTCAACGCCGGTATTACCTCATTGAAAAATTTATATATACAGGGTGAAATAATTGAAAAAATAAACAACATTTTTTACATAAAAAATCAGGAAAAACACAATTTCTTGTAAACCGATTCTTCCGGTTCAAGACATCGATCTTTTGCGTCAAAAAGAGAACCTATATACCAAATTTGGTTGAAATCGGACTTTTCGTTCAAAAGTTATCGTGCTATTAGTCACATATGTATAGTCGCCATTTTGAATGCCCGCCATTTTTGCAAAAAGCAAAATCTGAGATGGCCTCATATCTAAATTTGAACCTTTGTATGTGTGGTATATGTGGTCCAAATTATATGCTTCTACCACTAAATGCACAATAATTCTTATAATATTTGCACGAATCTGCCGCACATAGGTACATGTGAAGATAAGTTATGCATTTATTAAATGGTAATTTACATAGCTAAAAAGTTCAAAACATTTCTTAAAAAATATTTTTACGCTCTTTTTAATGCCGGTATTACGTCTTGAAAAATTAATGTATACAGGGTGAAAGAATTGAAAAAAAAAACATATTTTTACATAAAAAATCAGGAAAAACACAACTTCTGACAAACCGATTCTTCCGGTTCAAGAGCTCAATCTTATACACCAAAAAATAACTCATATACCAAATTTGGTTGAAGTCGGACTTTTCGTTCAAAAGTTATCGTGCAATTAGTTATGACATACATTATGTCATACATATGTATCGGCGCCATTTTGAATGCCCGCCATTTTTGTAAAAGGCAAAATCTGAGATGGCCTCCTATCTAATTTTGAACCTTTATATGTGTAGTATGTGTGGTCCAAATTATATGCTTCTATCATGAAATGCGCAATTCTTATAATATTTGCACGAATCTGCCGCACTACTTCTTATCATCTTTATTGCATAATATCTCATACTGCATATTATCTCGGGGCCACAAGACGAAGATTGATTTTAGTTATATAAGATTAAGTTATTATACTCGGTTCGCTCAAGTGGAATTCATTTTCACAGATTCAGAGTAGGAAACATACAACACAAAAATTTCTACCTCACACTATTAACAGCTGAAATAAACTTACTCTTTCATTAAAAAAGAAAATTATTGGAAATAGTGGGAGTGTGTACTAATCTCATACAATTTTGTGGAATTTATTTCCTCAAAATATTTTTATTTTATATAATAACTAATTTTCGCATTTGTTATCAATACCTTATATTCAGGTGTAAACAAATAATTGATTGGCGTAAGATTTATGTCTGTTTTATATTAATAGATAATACTGGCTATGGTTTGTAGCCAGGGACATGTTAACCGTAGACAAGGCATACTGAGCAAAAAAGCGTAACGCGCGGCAGTCGATCGGTGGTCTATATATCTCTTTTTACTAAGCGATACCGCTCATATGACGGACAAAGATGGCTAGACCACTCAAAATGAATATTGACCAATGGCGTCCTTGATATCGGCGTTACACCTCGCAGCACAGAGCGGCCCATAGCTATCCTAATCTACAGGTTATTATATCTATGTTTGTAGCATCTGTGTTTGGTTGTATAGTAATTAGTAATTTCCAGCCACGTCTAGTCTGTCAAAATGTAACTAAATACGCAAAAATAATTATGTACTAAAATACTAGACAGTTGTGTCTCAGATTAGCGAACCGACTATATTGGTGATACATAATTGTGGCGGTAGCTAGAATAGGGCCTATAGGCCTATGGGCCCTTCTGAACACAGAATTGAATTCTTCATGTTGTTCTCTGTCAGTTCACCAAATTTTTCTACGATATTACGTTTTTTATGTTGGTACAACACTTTTTAGATAAGTGTTGGAACAGCTGAGAAAGATTTATATAGGTATTATTATTTATATTTTATACAGTGCTAGTCAAAAGTCCGTACCCCCCCCCTCGTATCTTTTGAACGGTTATACCTATAATAGTGAAATTTGGAGGGAGGAAATAAACGGACGTAAGCTTAATAACTTGTCATGACAGGTGACATAATAGTGACAGATGACGTTACAGAGCCACTGTGACCGATAATTTTAAATGGGACCTTATGGCAAGTAATACCTCGTTTGAAAGGTATTCAAAATACCTATTCAGTCATACAAATTTTTTTGGGTTTAAGGGACCGTTCAAGTATTACGTAACGCAGGTTGGGGGGGGGGGGTGTCAAAAATTGCGTTACCCAATAGTTAAACTCCCGTAAGAGTGCGTTACGTAGGGGGGGGGGGGGTAAAAATCTTCAAAAATCGCGTTACGTAATACTTGAACGCTCCCTAAGTTGATTTTGATTTTGGTGAATAAATTAAATAAATATAATATTGTAGTTTCGCATTTAATTAATAAAAATTCAAATGTCCGCCTATGGTTTTTTAGTCAAAAAAGTTGACGTTTTTCAATTCTCTAGTAGTTTTTACGTCAACGTCAACCTTTTTGACAAGTAATCATATGCGGAATTTGAATTTATTAATTAAATGGGAAACTACAATTTTATATTCATTTAATTTATTCATCAAAATTGGCTTAAACTCAAACAAAATTAGTATGACTGAATAGGTATTTTCAAGAACTTTCAAACGAGGTATCACTTGCCATAAGGTCCCATTTAAAATTATCTGTCACAGTGGCGGTGTGAAGTCGTCTGTCACAATTACGTCACCTGTCATGACTAGTTAAGAAGCGTACGTCCGTTTATTTCCTCCTTCCAAATTTCACTATTACAGGTGTAACCATTCAAAAGATACGAGGGGGGTACGGACTTTTGACTAGCACTGTATATTGTTTATAATATGTATATTATATTTATATAAATAATAGAAATATATATTAATAAAGTGTTTTCTATTATTTTCTCAATGGATTATGGAAATTCTTGAAACTATAACGCTTAAAAAATGCAAGTGTTGATTCGCTTATGGCATAGATGTTAAATCTTTGAATGCTTGTTTCTCAAAATACACTTTTGGCAAATAGGCCCTTCTTCTAGCTACCGCCTCAATTGATATTTTTTTAATTTGTTGTTTGGTCAGACACAAAATTTGAGGATGGATTGTTGATTAATTTTGACAAATTAAAATTAATCATTAGCAAAATATTTTTAATTTGCTTCTTAATAACCAAGATACAGAAAATATAATAACGCTCGATATCCATATACACTTGAGAGCAAAAAAAATCTACTCACTCGCTGAATTGTACACGTTAGATGTCTCCAATTTCCTAAACCTGTTGCTCGATTTGAGTGATTTTTTTAATATGGTATAGCCTTATTACTTAAAAAATCGATGTTGCTCGACAGCTAAATGTCATTTTATACCGGGTGTAACAATCATACTGTGTTTTTTTAAGTTCGGTACACCCTGTGGAATATTCTAGCATATATAAAATATTTAAATTGATACTCAGTTGCAGCCTTAGGCTTTCTTAAATTTTGTTTTTTGATTCATTCGCTTATGCTCGATAATAAAAAAAGATACTGATTATACAGGGTGTTAGTAAATAAGTATGAAAAATTTTAATGACTAATTCTACATGAAAAATTAATGCCAGTTTGCTCTATAAACATATGTCCGCAAATGCTTAGTTTCGGAGATACGGGGTGTTGAAATTTTTATTTCAAACTGCCAATTTATTTATTGCTCTAAGACCAGTTGAGCTATGAAAATGAAATTTGGTGAGTTTTAGGAGGTAGTTATTACGAATTTTGTGACATACAATTAAGAATTTTGTATTCATCATTGGCGCGCCTACGGGCAATGGTCTGAATTATTTTAAAGAAAAAAATAGTACGCCACTGAGATATTTCGAATTAGAAATTATTTTTAAATTCCACGTCTAATTTATGATAAAAGACCTCTCTTGCCTTTTTTTCATATGATGCACCGTTTTTATGCAGAAAAATAAAACATCTTGGCGCATATTTATCATTTCTTAATACATCATCAAGAACTATCCAATATAATAATACTAAACTAGAACAATAACAGAAAATATTACTTAATACCATTTCAACTAGGTGCAAAGCTGCAAGAAATGTTTGAAATGATCTCCTTTACAGGTAACAGAAGAATTTTATATTCATCATTGGCGCGCGTACGGGTAATGGTCTGAATTTTTTGAAGAAAAAAATAGTACGCCACTGAGATATGTCAAACTAAAAATCATTTTTGAATTCCTCGTTTAATTGATGACAAAAAATCTTTCTTGCCTTTTTTTCATATGCGGCGCCGTTTTTATGCAAAAAATTAAACATCTTAACGTTTACAAAGTATTTGAACTTAAAGAAGAGGATATGGGTTTACTGATGAGGGGAAAAAGATCTCCGAAACCGGTATAGACTCTTCCTGCACTCTCCGCTTTAACCAGAGTATTAACCAGAGTATTATGCAGCTGCTGCATTTTCGTTTTGCAAAGAAATTGAGAATGTTTATACATTTTTAATTCATTTACTCTTTTGAGTATTAAGGAATCTTTCTTGTTGGAGCTTTACCATGCTGAGTAGATGAGTTGTGAATTATTTAAAATTCTCTCATCTTAATTTTCTCGGCACCTGTATGACTTATAAATTGTAAAAGTCTCAGGAGGTGTAACCAAAGAAAGTATTCCACCTGTTGTCAATCTGGTGGTACGGAGGCGATATTTATTGTCGTTTTCTGCGCTGCTTCGATTGATAACTTAGTTTGTTTTCCGGTAGATGGCCCTAGTTCATCCGTGACATTTCTTTCTTTGCAATTCGGGAAGGCCCTAAGCTATGGTAGGTGGTTAAAGCGGAGAGAAGAGGATATGGGTTTACTGATGAGGGGAAAAAGATCTCCGAAACCGGTATAGACTCTTCCTGCACTCTCCGCTTTAACCAGAGTATTATGCAGCTGCTGCATTTTCGTTTTGCAAAGAAATTGAGAATGTTTATACATATTTGAACTTAGTTTCTATGCATATGGAAACTACCTCAAATACTTGGTAAGCGTTAAGATGTTTTACTTTTTTGTATAAAAACGGCGCCTCGTATGAAAAAAAGGAAAGAAAGATTTTTTATCGTAAATTGAACGAGGAATTCAAAAATGATTTTTAGTTTGACATATCTCAGTGGCGTACTATTTTTTTCTTCAAAAAATTCAGACCAATACCCGTATGCGCGCCGATGATGAATATAAAATTTTTCTGTTCTCTGTAAAGGAGATCATTTTAACAACGTCAAAAAAAACTGTCAAAGTGTTTAGACAAATTTAAGAGTTCCTCCGGAAAATTTGTAGATTTAGTTAGTTCTAAAGTCTTTTTTCATTTAACTCAAATCGATTGTGAAGTATTAAAGTGTGTTTCAAGAGATTCTACAGAGTGTTTAGCCGATTTTGTTTGTTTTTCCTTATATTTTAAGTTTTGTTATTTGACAACTGTACTGTAAGTAGAAATTTTTTTATATACTTATATTTGAACGTCGCTCGTGCCCCGGGATGTCCGTGGGCAAAAATGGAAAGGATCCACCAGATCCTGGTGTAGAAAATATTGGGTTCACAGATGAGAGCGATATAATTATGCAGACAAATGATTTAAATCAGAATAATTCTCATAGTGAA